>NC_052634.1:10015000-11265000 GCF_016161935.1 Mauremys reevesii | reverse complement strand
CTGTTACATGATGGAGTGTATAGCCCACACCGGACAGCAGCAATAAATGGGTTAATGGACAGATCAGTTCATTCCCCAGCTGTGACTAAGGGCACTCTACATTTGGAGCTGGAAGGTGTAACTTCCAGCTCCAGGAAACCTACCTGCACTAGCTCAGATCAGAGCTAGAAACAAACCCAGCCAGGCAGCACGAGCGGCGAGAGGGGCTAGCCGCCCCAAACACAAGCCTAGCATCTGGGACAGGTATGTACTCAGGGTGGCTCGCCCCTCCCGCCACCTGCGTCACCATGGCTCTATTTCTCTTTGTAGTGCAGGTGCTGGATCATATACTGTACTCTGTGTATACGCTATACACTGGATCATAGACTATACACTGAAACGCAAGTGCAATGTTTATATTCCAATTGATTTATTTCATCATTATAGGGTAAAAATGAGAAAGTCAGCAATTTGTCAGTAACAGCGCGCTGGGGCACTTTTGAATATTTCTGTCTGATTTTGTAAGGAAGTCGTTTTTAAGTGAGGTGAAACTTGCGGGGTACAGAAGACAAATCAGACTCCTGAGAGGAGTACAGGTGGCTGGAAAGGTTGAGAGCCACTGGTGTACACTACAGTGCTTTGCACCTGTACTGTTGGATAATGTGTTCTTTGCGGTCTCTGTCAACACCTGCACTGCCCTGACCCCCAAATTGGCAAGGCCCTTCCTGCGGACGCGCAGCTAAGGAAGATCACATAACCGGCTCTCCGGCTGCGAACCTGCTCCCGTGTTTTGTCTGTGCCCTGCCTTGGTTCTGACTTGCCCTCCCGGCGCGGGAGGTCTTTGTGTTCCCTGGGCCAGAGGTGAGCGGCACAGCGGGTACTCAGAGAGTCTGAACCTGCTGCTAATTACAACACAGCCTCTTCCCAGCCGCCTGACTTGCAGACAGACCCAGCTGCCAGCGCCAGACCTTTCACGTGCAGCAGGCCGAGGACATGGAACTTAATCGGGGACAGCTCATTTGGCTAAAACCCGGGTGGGTTTCCCGATTAGCTTTCAGCCACCAGATTGGGTCCTGGCAGGGTAGGGGCACCAGGGATGAAAGCAGGTCCTGGCTTTCTTCTGCCTCAAAATACAAAGGTGATGTCGTCCTTCTGCCGAGAGGAAGGCTAGGGACGGAAGGGTTAAAAATCTAAGCCAGGCAGCATGGTTCTGAAGTGGATTCCTAGTGGCAGAAGGCAAGTCAGCTAAAGGGGCTCAAAAGCGTCTGTGTCAGCTCCCCATCCTCTTCCTCCTCTCCCTCTCTCCCCTCTTTCCTTGCACTTCTCTCTGTTTTCCCTCTGTCTCCAGTCAAAGGAGGATGCGTATCACATCCCATGGAGAGCAGGCTCAAGACAAAGAGTTGCCGGTTTCTCCCTCCCCTCCTCGCCTCCCTGTCTGTTGCAGTGGTTTGTGTCTGCCCTGTAACAACTCTTGGTAAAGAGAACACCGGTGCAGTATTAATAATACATGGTTTGCTGAGGTCTCTTTGCTCGCCTTTCCTCCACGATCCCAAAGACTCCGAATTCAAGCCCAGGGAACTCATTTATTCCACGCTTCACGGGGGATTTGCTCTGGCTCTGTTCCCCTGCGCCACTTGTCACATTTGTTTGCTTGAAAGCATGGGATCAGAACTTGGGGGACGGCAGGCTGCAAATGGTTTCCCTTTATAGCTAGATGGGACAGGCAGTCCCACTGAGACAGAAAAGGGGGGGAGACTCCACATTTTTATTCTGTGGCACCAAGCAGCTGGGTAAAGTTTGTGGATAATCTCCATTGGAACAAGAGCCCGAATTTCCTCCCAGCAACACCTTCCCCGTGGCAGCTCAGCGGGAGCTTCCTCACCGCAGTGCCCTGTCACCGCCAGCCACTAATCCTGGGAGAGACGTCTCCCAGACGCAGCCTGTCAGTGTCAACTAGGACTCCGGGAGGGTGAGCCTCCTTCTCGAGGCAGCATCTCGCCACTGCCAATTAGGGCTTGCAGCCCTTCCACTGCTACCTAGTTTTATTCCTAATCACTCGGCTGTCCTTATCAATAATTAGCCAGAGGCAAGGGAAGAAAAACGTTGCGTTGCAAGCTGCTATTTTCCAGACACTGTACAGTCATGAATCAGGCAGCCTCCAAATATGCCACTGCTTATAATAAATCTAGATGGAACAATTACCTTTTTAAAAATAGCTGTTTTCTCCCATGTAGGGACAGGAGGGAGGTCTCTGGATATTTTTTTTCCCCCTGCTCACCCTGCTAATTCTTTTCAAGCAACTGTGTAGGGGGATCAATCTATGTCTGTCTCGGTCTCGCTCAACCACATACACAAATTTTCCATTCCACTTGCCTTCCCGACTCTTTCTTTTATTTGTATCACAACACAACGGATGGCCCTCCAATCAAGACCAGAGTTCCAAGGGGCTATGCTCTGAGCAAACACACAATAAGAGACAGTCCCTGTCTCAGAGAGCTTACAATTTCAATCGACAAACCAGGGGAGAAGGACAGAATTGTTATTTTACAGATGGCAGACTGAAGTTCCGTATCGTGCTTACTGAACATTGTGCCGGGGGGAAGTAATACAGGAATCAGAGGAAAATCGGCTTTGCCAGACTGGATCGGATTCACATTCCGTCTATGCTGTCTGCCACAATGGCCAGCGCCAGATGTTTCAGACAAAAGGGTGAGAAATGAGGCAGATGTGCCTAAATCATCCAAGGATTAATGCAAGGAACATGCAGGCTCATCCCTGATTCAGGACACACCTGCATGTTTCATGCATGTTTGCTGCACAAATGTAGCCAGCATGGGCAAAAACGAGCCCCCTAAGAATCAAAGCGCCACGTAAGGGTATACAGAGAGGTGAACAGCTGATTGGCTCTAGTGTTTCCAGTCAGCAGAGAAAGAGAATGTTTCCCAGCCAAAGATTTTCTCTCTCCTTCACGACAGGCAGGATAGCCATATGACAAGTGATTGAATTGCACAACTGGGGATGCTGCCCAGGATAGGAGCCCGCGTATGCCAAACGCTGTTGTTTCTGCAGATGCTGTTGTTTTGGCAAGGGTTTGCCACCCTGCTATGGCTACAATATGTGATGCCCAGGGAGGGCAGAGAGGGGCTACCTAGAAACAAGAATGAGGCTAAGTTGTTCCAAAAAGTTCTTGGTGTGGAGTCAAGTCATAGCTGTTAATTGGTGTGAGAGGAACCAAAGACAGCCTGGGGCTTGCAGATTAAAGAGCTGCTGAGTTTGTACCAAGCTAATTCACGCTTTGCAGAAAAAGCTCTTTGGTTTTATTTCATTGTTAACAAAATACGCTGTAGGAACCGCCATGCAGCATTAAAGTCAATTGTTGCCAGCTCTTGTGATTTTACTGTGAGACCCTTTCTTTTTTTCTGAAAGCCCGAGCTCCTAGAATCATGGGATTATGTGAAGAATCTCATCTTTCATTAAAAAAAAAAGTCCACTCCTAGCCCTCACAGCTGCAGAGAAAGGGATGAAAACACTAATCCTAAAGTCTTAAAGGCCAGAAGCAGAGTTTTTATGTTTCAAATCTGATGATTTTGGGGGGGGCTGACTCATGATTTTTGAACATTTGAGTTGCCAGTACTAAACTCTCCCCAATACTGCTAAAATTCACTACCATGTAGGGAGCCAACAGCTAATCAGATCACATTCATTTCTGGGCATGAGACTGCAGAATTCCCCACCCCAAAGAGCTTACAAATAGCTGTCGGAAGACAGGACACTAGGCTAGATGGAGCATTGTTCTGAGCCGGTATGGTTGTTCTTATGTAGGGACCAATCTCCGCAGCACAGAGCTGTACGGCCTCTGTAGAGGATTAGGCGCCAGGTCCAAGTCCCGCTTGGATAGAAAAAGCCGTCTCAGCTCTGATTGAGCTAACTCGCAGCGTAATGTAGCAGCACAAGCGGCGGGATGGGCTAGCTGCCCCAGCACATGGCTAGAGTTTCAGATGGGATTGTACTGGGGTGGCTAGCTTTATCGGCTGCCCATGCTGCCATGGATACACTGCTATTTTTAGCTAACTTGATTGATACTAGCGCAAGTATGTCAACCTGAGCTGGAAATTACCCCTCCAGCTCCAGTGGAGACACGCCCCACATTTTGCTAGGTGTGCTGAAAAGGATACTCTGATAATCGGGCCCACTTCCGCAAACCACTCTCTGCCATTGGTTTCACTGAGAGATTTGGATGCCTTGTCATCCAAGACTGGATGACAACACCTTCCGGTATTAAAGCAGAATGAATTTTAAAAAATAATTTATTTCCCCACCCCATGAATATTGGTTAATTTCTGCATTTCCCTCCTCATGGAGAAGGAGAGGAAACCAGCCCCACTAGGCATACAGCCACTTTCACTTTTGCTTCGAGACAATTTAACTCCCAGGCACTTACTGCAAATGGATGAAATTCACCCCTGTGCCGAGGGTCCACACACCTCCTAAATCCTACCGAGGAAACCTCGCAAGAGGGCTTACAGTGGAAATGACATGATAAACGGGTCTTATGCTAGCATTTCACTATGCGGAAACACATGGGTTGCAGAACATGGGACGGGGAATATATAAACCTGGATAAAAGTCTACTTTAACTGAAATTAAAAATAAACAACAAAACAAAGAATATAAAAGCATTTCTATTCATGAGAGCTTTTCTTATTTATTTGATTTGACTGTTTCAACAATATATACCTACAGTTTGACTTGACGAATGACTTTGGGTGAGTCACGTGATCTCTCCCAGTCCTTGTTTTCCTTGCCTATTTAGATTATAAACTCTTTCTGGCATTGACTATTAGGTCTCTGTACAGCATCTACCACAACAGAGCTCTGATCTCAGTTGGAGCTACCAGTCATTACTGCACTAGAAATTAACAACAGGAACAAATTAATACATACAAATGTTGGGAGGGGGGTACCCACTACTCACCCCCATGCTTTTTTAAAACACTCTTCACTCCCCGCCAAACTGTGCCTAACGAAAAACACATTTGTTCCTGACTTTGTTTGATTCCAAGCGCATCATAGTGCCCCTTCACACTGTACATTATTTCCACAACTAGCAGATTCTCTCCATAAATACGGTTTTTGATATGTGGGTTTCTGTTAGAGGTGGAAATAATAAACCACTAGGTGGAAGCTTTTAATTAATTTCATATTCATTGTACCAGAAAAGCTCTAATGAGGTGAAAAAAATGTCTTGCTATTGGCAGGATCCTGAAGTTAACAAAACCATTACAGAGAAATCCCTTTGAAGTCAATTTCTGTGTACGCTGCGGGGCACACCTAGGTATAAATAAACTTAAGAAGATGGGGGGGTTCAAGATGTCCCTGTTAAACACAGAAGCTTTACAGGAGGCTGGTTGACAAATGGGGCTTGGGGTGGAGGGAAGGAAGGAAATAAACACAAGTTGAGCAAAAGGGACATTTTTCTGCAGTTTAATGCTGCTTCAGGGGAATCAAAGGGAGGAATCTCCTAGTCAGCACATTTCTGGGGGACAGGTCCCCCCTCTACACACACACAGGAGGCTACAATAGGCATGTGTGTGAAAAACCTCCACGTGCAGCTATCATCATCATCATGCAAAATCGGTGAGTTGTACACACAGAACCGGTGATCGCATCCAAGTGAAAGGTGAGGGATTTGGTGATGCACACCTTGTACCTCCCTTTGCTATTACATCCCTCCAATCAAGAGAGGGGGAGCAACTGCAAATCCATCTCCCACCATCTCTGAAATCTCAGGCCAAGACATGGGGCTGGATTCACATCTTATGCGCCCTTAGGCACAGTATCTTCAGCACCCCCCAGTCTGCCGCTGACTGCGTTTTCCATAAAAAATGGGTGTCTTCCATCCCTCCCACAGCCCAGCGTGGCAGCCCCACTCCAGCTCTGCCTGTGCAAGTGAATGGGGCACCAGCCACACCCCTCTCTCTCCCGCCCCGGCACGGGGCGGAGGCAGCAGGGTGGCCAAGATTGGGAAGGGGCTGGGATTCTCCCAGCACCTTCATCAGCTGCCTAACCCCACCCAGCCGCGGCTCACAGCTCCCCCAGGCGGGCTGACTCGGACACTCACCCTGCTCCAGCCCCACACGCTGGGCGGCCACCATCCCACGCCAGGAACCCGGCCGCCCACAGGGGAGCTGTATGTGTTCACTTTTTAAATTTTAACCCACTTTTAAACTTTTAGATGCCCCTATAACACCGCCGGCACCCCTAGGCACGTCCCTACTGTGCCAAATTGGCAATCTGGCCCTGCCAATACACACAGGTGAACACAAACGCTGCCAAATCCGGCACGCCTTAGGCAAAACTCCCATGGACTCTAATCGAGTCCAGTTGGCAGCTCTGCCTGAGGGAGGGCTCCAGCATTCGGTCCTGGAGCTCATTCTCTCCTGAACCACTGACACAATTTATCTATAGTGGCGGATTCTCCCTCAGTGACAGTTTTTTAAACCAAAATTGGGTGATTTTTCTAACCCATCTGCTCTAGGAATAATTTTGAAGAAGTTCTAGGGTGGAGCTCAGACTAGATGACCCCAACGGTCCCTTCTGGCCTTGGGATCTAGGAAAATCGTCTCTTTCCTGCTTGCTCTGGGTTTGTTTGAGAGCCCTGCAAAGTGTCTCCCCCTAGTTCCTTTCCTGTTTCCTGCTCTCCCTGGCTCCAGCTTGCCCTTTCTGCCTTTCTTACAGCACAGGCACTGACAGAATGGGGACACCGAATACAGTTACAATAATGTCAGCAGCTCAGGGGAGAGGAAGGGAAAAAATGAAAAGGGGGGGGGGGAGATTTAGAGGTTTTTAATTAGATCTCGGAGCTGAGTGACTTGCACTTAATATGCAAATTTCTTAAGTCCTTCCATTGTTAAGTGAAATGAGAGTTTTATTTAAATGTGAGGGTGGTTGGGAGATGGTGAAGGGTAATTGCAGCAGTGAAATGCAAACCGCCTTGTTTCAGGGAGCCAGTAACATTTCAGAAATGTAGGGGAATTGAGGCTAATGTGCAAGCCCTTCTCTTAGCTGGGAGCCCGGAGGATTTGATGGAAATCCCCCCATCGCTGGAGAGTGATGCCAGGCAGTAATCATAAGAATTTCATTAAGGCCTTTTGGTGTTTGTGCTACCTAATTAGGTGAAACTACATTTCTAGATACACTTTTGATTTTTTTTTTCTTTTCATACTTCTGCTGACGGAGGGATGTGGCGATAGAGCAGGTGGAACGGGAGGTCTTAAAGCTGGAGAGGCATCTGGCCACCAGCCCCGAGGATCCACCCCTCTGTGGAGCATGCTGAGAGCAGCGGGAGGTGCTCCGGGCCCTCGAGGACCATCGGGCCCGGGGTGCCTTTGTTCCTTTGGGAGATGGATCACGGCACCCTGGCGGAGGACGGCACCCCCCTCACAGATCCGGCGGAGATGTGCGGGAGGGCCAGGACCTTCTACGCAGGCCTTTTCTCCCCAGATCCGACCGATCCTAACGCTTGCAAAGTGCTCTGGGATGGACTCCCAATGGTCAGCGCGGGCGACCGAGACCGGCTAGAGCTGCCTCTCACTCTGGATGAGTTCTTGGAAGCCCTCTGCCACATGGCCCCCCAATAAATCTCCGGGCATGGACCGGCTGACCGTGGAGTTCTACCGCGTGTTCTGGGACGTCCTCAGCCCAGACCTAGTCACCGTCTGGGCCGAGTCCTTGCAGAGCGGGGGTCCCCCCTCTCTCCTGCAGGCGAGCCATGTCCTGGGTTTATGGTTATGGGATAATTACTACATCCCTTTCACGTTTTATACCCTTAAATTACTGATACGTGCTCTCAACCTTAGCTGCATCTGAATATCCTTTTATTGTTTGTGAACAGTCATTACCACAGAGTCTGGTTTCTTCCCAACTGTGAAGGACATTATAGCGAGTGGTTGAGTTGATCTGGATGTTTTGGAGGGGATGAAGGGAATGGGGAGTAACCAGACTGTAATGGGGGAGTCTACCCCTTAAGCAATACTGCCTACTGGTCAGTCCACCCTGTCACCTAGCATGGCCCTTTAAGAGTTTGGGGTGGTCTGATACACCAAGCCCGAGGAGACAAGGGGAGGGAGAAAAGGACTGTTTCTCTGTGTTTAAGGGCCCGGGACCTGGAGCCTTGCAGAGATGGTGGGGCAGGGCTCCCCTTTCACCCAGTCAATAAGAAATCAGCTGGGAGAAAGGGCCAGCATAAATGTTGGCCTCCTCCTACCCAGCAGGGCAGATGCCTGCAGACATAGAAAGGAGTAAGGCGGCAGGGCTCTGAGTTAGCCAGGAACAGACCCCAATAGAAGGCTGCCAAGCCCTCTGAGCTTGAGGACTAAGTGGGGCCAGTTTAGGGAGAAAACGTGCCACTTGGCTCCAGGAGGCAAGCTGGGGATGTGAGAGGGATAGTCACGATTTGAATTAGCTAGCTCCAGCAGGTGCGCTGGGACTCCTGGCATACGGAGAAGGTGCTACCCAGTTCCAGGAGGAAAGTTAGGGATCCTCCATGAGGAGAAAGACTGAGAGAGAACCCTGAGGGGACTGGGAGCAGAGCTTAGACGAATCCTGAAAACAAGAAACACCTTTTGCTTATTTGAGACTTTTTGTTATGGCCCTTTTTTAAAGAGGTTTGTCATAACAGAACAAGGAGTAATAGTCTCAAGTTGCAGAGGGGGAGGTTTAGGTTGGACATTAGGAAAAACTTTTTCACTAGGAGGGTGGTGAAGCACTGGAATGGGTTACCTAGGGAGATGGTGGAATCTCCTTCCTTAGAAGTTTTTAAGGCCCGGCTTGACAAAGCCCTGGCTGGGATGATTTAGTTGGGTTTGGTCCTGCTTTGAGCAGGGGGTTGGACTAGATGACCTCCTGAGGTCCCTTCCAACCCTGAGATTCTATGATTCTATGATAAACAAGCCCTAGAAAGAGTATTATTGAATCAAGTGTCAAGAGTGCCTGAAGCGCAATTACTGGCTTCCTGAAAAGGGAAACTGAGGCAAGGAATACTTGCAGCTCCAGACGAACTCAGCAGAGGGCGCTACAGGGCAGGCACACCTTACAGCACAGACTACAACCAAATCCCCTTTGACTTGGGAAGCCAACACCCTTGAGACCATTGACAGCGGTGTCATGGAGGCGCCTGTGACAATCATGTAGGAATTTTACTTCTCAAGGGAAGAAAAAGTATATATATAAACAAAAAACATCAACGTACATCTCAGCGGGGTTTAATCACTCATAATTGCTGCCATCCGGCTGCATCGTGTCTGACCCAAACTGTCCAGGGAGAAGCACACACATGCAAACACAGTGCGGGGAAAGGAGGCAGGGAAGGAATATTAGTTTGATAGAGCAGGGTGATAAAAAAACGAGGCCAAGAAGGGAGGTGAAGGGAAGGGGAGGTAGGAGGAGAGGCTTGGGAATAGAGAGAGAGATTAAGGAGACATGGGCTATTTCATAATCCAAACGCTTCGCTTAAGAAGCAAAATAACCCAGAGAGTCATTAAACAACCACAACCCACTACACAGGCCCTGCAGGAGGTCTGGAACTCACTAATAAGTCATCCCTGCGCTGGGCACGCCAGCGAAGAGCTCAAGAGAGCCTTAATGATCACCCTTCATTTGACTAATGACAGTCCCTTGGCTAAAGGGGAGCGGAGTGGGGAGAGAGGACCCCGGGGCTCTCGGCATTAGATACAGCGGGATGAAACACATCCCCCTCGCCCACCCCGTCCCTGCTGGTGCGCCGGATGCATGAGGGATGCCTCTGGCTGTGCGGCCCAGACACAAAGCAACAATCAAGGATTTTCTGCTTAATGAGCCCGGTTCCTCCCTCAGCCCAGGAGCCTGGATCCCAGATTGGAGAGGGACCCCTCCTTGGAGCCAGCTCAGTCCGACTAGCCAGGCAGAGTGTTCCACTCCAATTAAAGTCCTCACTGCTAACGGCTGTTTGTCTTGGGTTTTGTTTTTGTTTTTTACTGTCCATCCCTTTCCCCTCCTGTAAGCTCAGCACGGAGAGAAGGGTCCAATTAGCTTGGCACTGTGTAGTCACCAGTGGCAGAGGAAATATTTAATGCCACAAGACGGTCCGCGGAGGTGACCATTCCCGTTACGGATGTGCTGACTCATTCCCTGCTCCACGCACCATAGAAATTACTCAAGGCAAGGCCCTGGGAGAAGGCGAGCAAACATTCCCTGTACGATACAAGAGGTGCTAAGACCCTGTGCAGGTATGCAGAGCTGTTCTGTTAAGTCAGGCTGGATGCTGAATCTCTTGCCCTGTGATTAAAGGGAACCACTCCTGAGTCGTGCTGAAGGTGGAGCCGCTTAGCTACCACCAGCCTAGCAAGGGAGTGCTAGGGCACAGGAGGGATCTCCTAGGGGCACACAAGTTCAGGGATGGAGTTTAAGGTGGGGATTTCTGTTTTCGAGTTACCACCCGGGATGACGTGGGAGATTGGGGATGAAGGCTCCAATTCAACAAAGCCTTTAAGCACGTTCTCAGCTGCAAGGGTAGGTTTACGCTGCAGCTGGGAGGTGCGATTCCCCGTTCAAGTAGCCAGACACTTGCTAGCTGTGCTCAAGCTAGCACGTTAAACGTCGCAGCGAAGCTGTGGTGGCAGCACGGGCTAGCCGCCCGAGCACAGCTTTGTCCAAGCCTGGAGGTCCCACGAAAGTCAACGGGATCTAAGCACATACTTCAGAGCTTTCTGAACGGCGCCCTACGTCGGGGTGTGTGTGCTCTGCCTGTTCACAGTCCCCTCCCCTTAGGGGATGGGATATTTAGCCCCGCAATCACACAGCCTGTGCTGCCCACAGGCCATGGCTGTCAAGATGCAGTCGTCATATTCAGTCTAATTTTTCTTTTTTAAAAGATTTCATCTCCTTTCCCCCCCCCACGCAATATCCCCATGAGCTACGCTAACCTATCCCTCCTCTGTGCTTATACCTGTCAGCTATTTGTATACGGACATTCCCCCCCTCCCAGGCCTGATTCTCTACTGCCCGGCTCTTCGGGTCATTATTTATACCTGTGCAAAATAAGTGTCAATTGCTACCGTCCTGACTGAATGGCCAGCTGCAGCCTCTTTGCACAGGTGTGAGCGAGGAGGCCCGGTGCACGGATGGGGAGTGCGAGGCCCTCCGTTGGCGATTAACTTGTGCTGTCTCTATGGTAATCACTCCTGCCAGCCCCCTTTATCTGAACTCTTTCCAGGCTGAAAGCCATGTTGCGGTTGTGATCATCGCACCAGGGCAGCGGAGAGGGGGAACATTCTCACTCTGGTCCCCGGGTTGGTGTCTTTGCGCATGCAGATCGCAGGGCTACCGATGCCCCTATTTTGGACATTTCGGGCCTTCATCGCCAGCTCATGCTTCGTCGGCTGCCCGCTGTCACCACCGAGGGCCTGTCTTCATTAGAGATTTGCTTCAAGGTGGCTACTTTGGTAGAAACGCCTAATGTAGATGAGCTGCCCTGGTGTAAAACAGGGCCTGCACAAAGCAACACTGC
This sequence comes from Mauremys reevesii, assembly GCF_016161935.1. Classification (NCBI taxonomy): domain Eukaryota; kingdom Metazoa; phylum Chordata; order Testudines; family Geoemydidae; genus Mauremys; species Mauremys reevesii. Next base: position 11,253,476 of record NC_052634.1, on the reverse strand, counting down.
ACTGGTGTGAGATGCACTGTCCGCTGGGGCACTGCAGCGGCAGTTGAGTTTTGCATCAGCGACGCTGCATCAATATGAGCTTCCCTAATGTAGACAGGCCCGGAATCTCTTTCAGCCATGAACCTTCACCAGGTACCTCCCTTCCACTCGGTGTCTGTGGTTTGGATTATTTCCCCCCTAGTTGTAACTTGATAATTTCTCCAGCTGACTCGCAGTTTGGCCGTGGTTCCACTCCGTAAGGCCCAGGTCCTGCTGTGAGTCCCACCTGGATGCAAGATGTCTGACCACGCAGAGCTCACTGCAGCATCAGGGTCTGAGATTCTTTTGTTCAGTTGCCCATTCTTCTGAGACCCGTGTCGCCCCTTTGCCAAGAGGTAGCAGAAGTCCGGGTCCTTGCAAGCAGACTTTTTAGGAGGAGGAGGAGAAATCAGTGAAGTGGAGTTTGGGTATACACTGAGCGCAACTGAGTTACACCCGTACACCAGTCCTGAACTAAGATGGTCAAACAGCATGCAGGGTAATCTCTTCTTTCAGGAATCTCAGCTCACCCAGGGAGCAACTCTGCCTCAAGCACTGACTCCAGTCATTGACCAAGGCACAAAGCAAACTCACACAGCTCCCTCTCTCCTTAATCTACCTCTACACACAACCTTGCTTAATCCAAAAAAAAAAGCACAACACAAACAGCACATCTCCCCAGGAGTCAAAACTTGCTTGCACCCCAAGAAAAAAGAATTTGGAAGACTGCACAACAGTGCCACCTGCTGGTGCCTTCCATAACAAAGTGTTCTGTCTGTCCCGGGTGTTCACAACTTCTCCTGCTTTAGGGCCAGACTGTGTTTAGTCCCAGAACAGTTCACAAGAAAGGGGTGTGGGCAAGGGGCATTCTCCTTCCTGGAGATGGCTCATAATTCCAGAAAGTAAGGGCTTCTCCCTGTAGCACTTCATTCCAAGACTGCGTGAATGCACTGAGTCCAGCTCCTAAGCTGTGAGCAGATTCTCAGCCCTCTCTTGGCTTCGGGAAGGGGGAATAAAAAGGGCCTCCCAAGGAAGATATTCCAAAGAATTTACGACTCAATCAACCAACCCAAAAGGAGCATAAATGGAATTAGTTTTAATATTGTTAAGTTGCAAAAATACAGGCATATGTGCATGCCAAAGCTAAAACGGATGCATGCAGCGAGGGGAAACATATGGGTGCCCATCTGGTAAAAAGCGCATTGCTAGACCTTCCTACACTTCTCATTTACAACAAGAAGCAAAGTTAGCGAACATAAATTTGCTTTGCAAAAAACGTGCAAGGAACAGCTTGCTTGCCCATAACTGTTTTACTGAGCAAGATATGAATAACCTTGATTTCTCATCTCAGCCACCTCATCCTCACTCTCGGGGGATTAATTAGCCTCTAAACAGGTCTTCAGATGGGGAAACAGAGCGCCTTCGAGATAGAAAGGCAAAAGAAACAGAGGAGGCGACAAGACTAGATGACACAGCAGGTCAATATATTAGATGTCTCTCGTTAGTCATTTGCAATTGTACCTGGTTTAGGTCACAAATGAGATTACTTTGGTGGGGCTCCACCATATTTATTGCTGGCTGATTAGCTGTTAAAACAGCAAGCAGAAAGCCACTGGTGCTGCACAAGATTGGATCAGGAAAATCCCAGGGCTACAAAAGCCGAAGGAAGCAGGGTGGGTGCTTTCTGTACAGGTGCGGTCACCTGAACCGAGCGATAGTATGTGGGGGGATTAGGAAAGGGGCAGTGTAATCTGGGATTGCTACCCACTGGCAGAGCTGTATGGGGACCAGCTACTGAAAGAGCAGGGGGACGGAAGGGCATGACTGAAAAGCTTTGCCTGAGCATAGTTTGTGTCCATGTGTGTCCAGCTGCTGATGGGGTCTGGGGTGCATCAGTAACAGAGTGGGGGCGGGGGGCTAGGGACAGAATGGCAGAGGATACTGTAGCTCAGATAAGATACGTCAGCAAAGATCAATGGCTTTGGGTCAGGACTAAGGTGCAACTGAAATGCTGCGCAGGGTTGTTTTTCCCTCCCAGGACCAAGCCCAAATTTAATTAGTGCAATCAGCCTGTCAAGTCAATGAGAACTGAAGGCTCAAAAAATTGTCAGTGCAGAGGCGAGAGGTCAGCAACTGCCTGTTCAGGAGCAGACCCTAACCGTCGAGCGAAAACGCAGCAACGTTACAAAGATCTGCTAGCTGTCTCAATGCCTGGTGCCTTCGGAAGCTACAGATCCCACCAGCACATGCCAATTGTATTGCAGGAAGGAAACAAAAAGAGTGACACTGTGTAATATAAATAGGAGCAGGTGTGGTCTCCAACTGCAGAGAGATGGAAGGCCATGAAACATGGGGAAAAAGCAAGTTCTCTCCCTGACACATAGTTACAGCAACAGAGCAGAGCAGTGGGAGACACGGCTCCTGGGTTGTCTGCCAGTGGCCTCCTGTGTGCTTTTGGGTGAGTCACTCTACATAAGCCTCATTCCCCCATCTGTTATATGATATTTCTCTCCCTCCCGAGTCCTGAGAGGGGCTGTGAGAGTGAATTCAATAATGTTTGGAGAGATCCTTGGATTTATCAAGTTTCAATAAAGCATCATTTTTTGACTGCTTCTGCATTTTCCAGTCCCATCAGTGAGCAGAAGTATACATGCCGAAGAAAGCCTGAGCACAGCTCTTCTCGGGATGTTTACTACCTGTCTGAAACCCAGGAGAAGCCAGCATCTCCTGAGAGCGTTGGATAAAAGGGAATTCGGAAAGATCAGATCGGTTCCTGCCAGCGACTGAGAGCTCACAATTCCCAGCCATGCAGATGGGAGTTAAGGATCTGGCTCCGCATGCAATCTCAGACCAAATACCCATCTCCAGCCATCACACTAAGAAACATGCTGTGCTCCCCCTTGATGAGAAGTGTGAGTAATAATTAAGATGCCTTCAAAGGGTCCTCCAGCCTAGATAAGCCGTCACCTCTCCAGTAGAAGAATGACCCTGGTTATGACAGTCTCGATACCTCTGATTGCTATTTTAACCAGAGCATTTTCAACCCAGAAGTATTTTACTAAGTTTCTTTTATGCCCCCCATTATCTTAGTATCCGAGCAGCTCCCAGTCTTTAACATAGCTCTGTCAGTACCCCTGTAAGGCAAGGCAGTGCTTTGATTCCCATTGTACAAATGGGAAACCGAGGCACAGACTGGCTAAGTGCCTTGCCTAAGGTCGTAAGATCGTAGAAGTGTAGGGCTGGGAGGGACCTCACAAGGTTATCAAGTCCAGCCCCCTCACTGAGGCAGGACCAAGTAAACACCCCTGAAAAGGGGTTTGACCAACCTGTTTTTAAAAACCTCCAGTGATGGGAATTTCACAACCTCACTTGAAAGCCTGTTCCAGTGCTTAACTATCCTTATAGTAAGAAAGTTTTTCCTGATATCTGACCAAATTCTCCCTTGCTGCAGATTAAGCCCTACGCCTCTTGCCCTACCTCCACACAAGAAGCTCACACAAGAAATCTGCAGCAGAGTATGCAACTGAACCCTGTTCTCCCATGTCCCAGATGAAGACTCTAAACATTGGACCATCCTTCCTCCCTATGGCCCCAATTCAGGAAAGCCTCCCTACTCAAGAAATCACTTAAGTGCATTCTTCACTTTGAGCACGTGTTCTTATTGAATTCAAAAGGACTTGAGCATGCACTTAAAATGAACCTTGTGCTTAAAGGCTTTCCTGACCTGGTGCCTATGAATGGACATGCAGCAGTTGAAAGAGGGGAGGAGGAAGGGAGACAGAAATACTTTGGAAGAAACATTTGCATGCAGCTAGATTTCCATTGGTCTCAAAACAAATAAATGAAAAAATTAAGTAAAAGGAACAAAAAGCCACCCTCACCGGCATTTGCAAAAGTGCCGCGTGATTTCTGAGGCCTTAATCAACTTGAGAGATTTTTAAAGGGCCTGATTCTCAGAGGGCAAGGTGCTCAGCATTCTCTGAAAATCAGGTCCCTGGAGCTGAACACCCAAAACCGGAGAGACACAAGATCACTAGGTCCTTGAGAAAATGAAGGCCTCTGTGTTTAAAGGCTGGGACAGAAATGGACAAAAGACATGGAGTTAAAAAAATCAAAGTGATAAAAACAAAAGCAAAAAATCTAAAGATATCAGCTGAGTTGAACATAGATGGTCAGTCTGACCCTGAAATATCCCCAGCATTTTTCCCTTTGCGTCGTGACTTCAATGCTGTATTTAAGTCCCTGGGGTTTTTATTGTTTTGTTTTTTTTAAATCTTTCCATGTACGGTCTATAAAAAGTGAGTTAAAGCATTTACCAGCAGCCAAGATGCCTTCAAAAAGATCTTCAGGCTTATATAAATATGTATTTAGGATCAACTAAATACATACTGGGGATTTCAAGCATTTGTAAAGATGTCTTTCTTCACTGGTTGCAGAGAGAAATTGGTTTGTGTGTTATACATCCACACTTGTTACATGTATTGTGTTTTGCACTGATTATGCTTTAGTACAGATAGTAATGGTTCTGTACATATATAATACACATCTTGCTACACATTACCAACATTTTGTTGTGTGCTTATGCTGTACATACGTCAGTAGATATGCTACATGCCTTTGGCGTGAATCAGGTGCTTTGTGTAATTTGGAACATGTCTTACACATGCTTGGCATGCATGTTCTGTGTATGTTGGCATCTGTGTCATACATTAAATTCTTCTCTCAATTAACACCAGTTTACCTCTAGCATATATCAGGTAAATAACACTATTAGTTACTTTAGAGTTACAATTGTGTAATCTGAGAAAGGAATTTACTGTACAACATGCATACCAAAATGCACGTAACAAATGTTCCAAAGTACAGAAAGCAAGCATGCCAACACACGTGTATAATTCATGCCAAAAGCATGTAACATATCTACCAATACACATACTGTAAAAATATAGCCCTGACAGTTATGGTATATGTCCTATGTGTGTTTCTGATATGTTTGGTCTGGTACATGATTCGTTTACGTGGCAAGCATTATTCCCATAATTCCACCTATGCTGTGCCCATATGTACCGTGGCTGGATGGGCTAATTTTGAAAGGGTATGGGAGACATGGATGGGCCTATAAGCTTGAAAACTATATGACTGGTTAAGGACCATATTTTGCATTGTCTCTCACTCCTTATTCAATCCCACTGGCCCCAAAACTTCCAGATCTGCCTGGCAGTTTAAGTAACAAGTACCAGATCTTTGGCAGTATATTCTCCATGGGCTACTGGGGGATACATAAAGGTGAGACATGCCAAAGTAGGGTCTGGTAGGATACTGTCTCTGAGAAGCAGGTGATTTACGATGATCAGTAACAGAGTGACGAGATGAAAGAGCAAACATATTATGCTAAGCAGGAGCCCTGAATACTGGAATAAAGTAGAGCCAAGAGAAAGAGGATCCTGCCGGTGCTTGGAATAGACACTGCATGGCCGTGTGCTTAAGGCACATGTCTTTAAGATCTGGCCTGACATTTTAGGAGGGAAGAGCTAAAAGGAGGTTGGTCTTGATGCAAAGCAAGCTGGGGAGCAGGTGCAGGGCTGCCATGAGGCACAGCAGAGATGACTGAATTCAGCTAGGAGATTTAGAGCAGCATTGCAGGAGAGCCAAGAGTGAGCAAAAGCGAGTGTTACTGCCAGTGCAAACTGACTGGGCCACTGGTCAGCAGCAGATGGACATATGGCTTTGGCAGGTCCCATCAGTGGCAGCGAGGCCTTTGTCTGCAAAATCAGGTGCCTTAGAGGTAAATATTTTCACCTGTTCTGTTCTCAACAAGGACAGGAAGAATTATGCCAACTCTATGGTTCAGTAAGAGGCAGTGGGCAAGTAGGGCGGTGCTGTCTGGTACGCCGTACTGGTAAGATATTTATAGCTGGTACGCCGTACCAGTAAGCTATTTATAGCTGGTACGCCATATTGGAAAGACACAGGAGGAGCAGAATGTGGGGCTGCCAGGTGGTCCCATGCTGGCAGCTCCTCCAGCGCAGCTGTACTGCCCCCAGCCCTGCCCCCAGCCCTTCCAGGCAGCTGCATCTAGCGTCTCCTGTCTGGGGTCTGTACAGCAGCCCCCCCCCCGCATTTAGCTGGTGCAGCATACTGCTAAGCAATGAATTCTATTTGCACCACCGGTAACATGAGACAGCGGCTTTCACGTCTAAGAGACTGGCTCGTTCCTACAGCTGTCCCCAGATGAACGTTGGGTGGTCTGAAGGAATCAGTCCAGTTCTTGGTGAACAGCAGAAAAACCATCGGCACTTACCAGCCCCTTGTTGGCAGTCACAGCAGTGTGAGCAACCACTGAATGGGACATGGAAGCTGAATTCCTCTCTCACCCATAGGGAAGTTCTGCCAGAGAAGGGCTGAGCTATATTGGCAGGATGTCATGGGGAATACCACACTACACTGCTGATGCTCTTTAGATAAACAGGGAACTTTTGTCTCCAGGGCCATCACTCTAGCATCCTTTATAAGAACTAAATCTACTTAAACAGCTGAAACCACTAAACAGACATTGGGCCAAACTCCCCTTCAATACATCCCTAAGGAAGCCATTGGGGTGTATAACCCAGGCCAGAATTTGGCCTAACAGACATAGCACATCTAAGAACTGTATCAGTCATATTGCTACGGCCAAGTTTTCAGAGCACTGGAAAGGGACGGACTTAGCCATACAGATTCAGGCCCGCGGCTCAGCTTCCACACACCTTGTTAACATATGTCTCCCTCCTTCACGTGTAGCTATACAGAAAGCAATTTGTTACAACTGGGAGACATCCATGAGTACAAATAAAGTAGATAATGTAAACCCAGGAGTCAGTGCATCACTGGTCAATCTAGTTCAATACCAAGGCTCCAGCAGTGGTCAGGACCCAGTGTTTTAAAACAAGGTTGCTGCTCCACCCCACTATAAAGATACCTGGCCAATTACACAATGCTGAGGATAAAGAAGAGGAAATCTTTTCCTTACCCCTGAAGTGATCAGCTTAATCAAGAAGCATGAGATCTGCCTAGCTGATATAACTGACTAGCTCATGTAAATGCAATACTAAGTCTGATTCAGCCCTTTTTAAAATCCACCCACACTGCGCCAAAGCTGGCGAGGAGACATCATCTGGACATCACTGGCCGATGTAGCTCAGGTCATGCTCAGTAAGAACCGCTGAAGACAGAACCAGCCTTGAATCTCCTCTTACATCAGTGTCACCCTGGCATCATTCCATTGAGATCAATGGAGTTAATCCCAATTTACACCAGTGTGCCTGGGATCAGAATCGGGTACTTTGCGCTTCCTGACCTTGGGCCATGGCCTTTGTTTGAAAGTGAGACAATGCTGCCATTAGCAGCATTCACCTGCTCCTGCTTACGTGCCTCTTAAAGCCTACTGGATACCCAAAGGCAGGCATCAATATCAAATGCATTTGTGACTCCAAATGCTTCAGATCCACCGGCCCGCATTCTGGCCTGAAAAACACAGTACTATGAGGAGGAAGAGCACAACAGCTCAATTAACCGATGAACTAACCCCCCTTTCCTCTCTGGAGATGGGGATTGACAAGCAGGGGTCCTATTCTCCTGCCGCAGGATCTGAGCAAATACCACCGATGGCAATTAGGATGATGATTATTTGTATTACAATAGCAACTAGAGCTTCCACGCAAGACCGGGGTTTTGTTGTGCTAGACGCTGTACAGAGACAGCCCCTGCACTGAAGACTCTACAGTCTAAATAGAGAAGACAAAGGTTAGATGAATGGAAATCTTAGCATTCCTATTTTACAAATGGGGAAACTGAGGCAGAGAACAGCGATGTGAGTTACCTAAAGTCACACAGGGAGAAGAGGAGGTACTTGAACCCAGATCTCCTGAGTCTCAGCACAAGAGTCATTTGTATCCTGCCCAGAGAGATCGGGGACCCAAGCTTAGTTAGGAGTGAAAGGTTACGTCTAGACTGCACCGCTTTTAAAAGTCACGCAGTGTAGTCGCTGTTTATCAGCTCTCCTGCCGACAAAAACGTCTACCCCCCAACGAGCGGCGTTTGCGTTGTCAGCTGCTGACAACATGCTGTTCACACCGTCATGGCAAAACTTGTGTCTTCCCGGGGGTGGAGGTGAAAGACAAAAGTTTTTTTCATTCAGTTGCCAGCGTAGACATAGTGAAAATTAGTGTGCTGGGTTTAAATACTGCAGTCAAACACATGACGCAAAGCCACCCCATCAGTCACTGCCTGACAGCTGCCATTTCAGGACTCTGGCGAGAAATTAGAATTACCCTCCAGGTCAAGAAATGAGATGCAGCTGCAGAGGTGGATGGGGTATAGGGCCGGGGTAGCAGGGTTTGAGCTGCAGGTCAGGACTATTTTAGATACTTTGGCAGAGCTGGGCGGATGCAGGTTGTACAGCTCCTATTCACTCTATACATCACCTCCAGTCAGAGCTGTTAGCCCTTTACTGGCATGAGTTCTAAAGTGACAATGTCCTTTTACTTAGGTTTCCTGCTGTGCTAGGACACGGAGCGTCTAGTGGTGTGAACCATCGTTAAAAAATTATGCTTCATGATTCATAGTAAAGTGGATGCAGCTGCCAGGCCATGTCAAAGGTAGAAAAGCAACATGATGTGTTGATTGCCCATGATTGCTTGTATTTTTAACTCCCCAATGCATCAAAATGAGGAATTAGAAAACTTGCGTGTGTGTGTGTGTGTGCGCGCGCGCATGTTAACTTACACATGAGCACATGCATTCATGACTGTGGTAGAGCATTCTCAATGTTCACATTGGTGGTTGTGACCCAACAGCCCCTGGGTGCCAACTGGCAGAGGAAACAGGGTGCATAAGGTTGTACAAGGATGTCTGGGTCAGATATTGGTATAATAGTCCAGTGAAGGGTGGTATGGGAGGTTTCTGAGAGTCAGTTTCCAATAATCATTGCAAAATGTATGTAGGGATCATGTTTAAGGAGTTATGTACCTATATAGGAAATGATGTTCTTTAAGCCTTGGGGTTACGGCAGCTCACTAGGAGGTGACGTGCCTTGGAGATGTTCCTGTCAGGCAGGAAGTAACTGACACCAATCTCCCTGTCTGGCCACTTGTGTATCGTACACTTATTTGCATACTGAACCAGGTGCAAATTGAGAGATTGTACAATCGACAAGAAAGGAATTCTACTGGAAGAAACAAACAATAGGGGAAGGGGTTACCTGTTTATGAAAAAGACAAAGGATAGGTCTGGTATATTTTAGCGTGCAAAGCGACACACGGAATCCTTCACCTAGGAAGCAAACTGACCATATTGATGTCTCATGAAAGAAGGCTCGCAGCCAGCCTGGCTGTAAAGCACTGCAGGGACTCTGGGCGAGCAATTCTCTACTCGACAGGAGAGTATCTGGTTAATTCAATCTAGGCGCTAGAGTGTGTGTTATGATTTGATTTTGTAACTGTTTGTTTCCAAGACTTCTACTTGCTACAATTTGAATCGCCGCGCTTTGTTAAATAATTTTATACTTGCTGTCACTATAAACTAATCTAAGTGCCACGATTTAAGCGGATTTATGTGGAACTGGTCAGCTGGGCTGTCCTCTTTCTTTGGAAGCAGCGGCACAATGAATACTGCAAATGTCCAGAGGACCAGGGGCTGGACAGTCCAGGGAGATGCTCGGAGGGCTCTGGGGTCGGACTGTGACAGCGGAGCCTGCAAGGCCAAGAGGGGAGGCTTGTGTTTGCCATGACCAGTGCTGATGGGGAGCAGACCCATGACAGGCACAGATACACTAAGGGCAGGTGGTAGCAAGGTGCCACCCAGCCCTGGGTACTCCAGGGAAGCATCACAGAGGTACAATATTCAGTAGGTTTATGAGTACACAGAGAATAACCCATAAAACAACCCAACAGTCAGAGTTCTAAGCAAAGAGCGAGGTCTAGTGGTTAAAGCAGAAGACTGGGAATTGGGATTCCGGGGTTTCACCCCCAGCACTGACTTTGTGTGTATCCTTGGGCAAGTCACTTCACTGCTCTGTGCCTCAATTTCCCCCTTTGTACACATGGCACTGACCCTGTGTCTCCAGGGGATAGAGGGGCTTCATTCATTAGTGTCTGTAAAATGCTTCGGGATGCTGGGACAGAAGGGGCTAGCAACATGCAGCGTATTATTGTTACGAATAATAACTCCTCATCCCTCAGCCCATTCCGGGAGCCAATCCCTCCCCCTTGCTAAGCTGGGGCTTGGAAGCCTCACCCAGGAAACAAACATCTAAATAGTTATGACTTTGTGTTTATTTAGCCTCTTTCACCCACAGACCTCAAAGCTTTTTAAAAACATTAATCACTTACGCCTTACAGTGTCTCTGAGGTATGGTGAGGTTAAGTAACTGGTCCCACGCAAGTGCCATGATGGCCATTTTACATATAGGGAAACTGAGGCACAGAGGAGTTACTTGCCACACAGCAAATCAAGCAGAACTCCACAAAGATCCTATGAATCCTGACTCCTGCTCTCCTGGTGCCATTCCATCACTACAATTCCAGGATCACTATCAGGAACCAAGGATTAAGGGCAAAGGCGCATAGAGAGAGAAATACACAGGAAGAAAAACTGAGCACTCTCTCCTGTGGCTAGTCCCCTACTGCATTTTAGTGTATCTGTTCAGAACCATCGCAGATGCCTGAAGCCCCAGTGTCCATCTCAAGGCATCCTCTTACCTTTTCCAGACAGGTGCTTCCATGTCACCGTAGGCTCTGGTCTCCCAAAGGCCAGGCACATGAGAGTTACGCTGCTACCTTCGTTCACCGTGATGTCTGAGGAGATGTTTATAATCTGGGGAGGAACTAGAAGAAAAGAGAGAGAGAGAGAGAATGAGGAGACATTCACGAGAACTATGTCTGATCCAAGGCTCTGCCATGCACATACACAGGGCGGCATCCTTAATGCTGGGCAAACTCAAGCCTTCCACTCTGGTACAGAATGTCTGAAGTGGCTCAAGGCTGAATTATGCAGGCTCAGAGAGTTTGGAGTAAACCACATTCCTAGTGCTTCCCCTACTACACTTGGGAAGTCTCTACTGAAGTGTCAATGCAATATCAGCTGTTCAAAGGCCTCCTCGTGCATGCTGCCCCCACTCAGGAGCTGCAGCCTCATTCCACAGTCCAAGACTTGTTTAAAAGCACTGATATATCCCACCATCCAGAAGGGAATCCACCTTTCTTTCCAAAAGAGACATGCTGGACGCTGTAGGAGCTTGGCCGTTTGCATCCAGCTGGTTTACACATCCCACAGTTTGGAATACCCTGTCTTCTTGCAAAGTTTTAATAGCACAGAGCAGTCAACTTACTACAACAAACACATGCCACTGCTACCAAACATTCCTCGGTAGAGCATCGAGGGATTAGTTTACACAAATGAAACCTGTCTGGGCTCATCACATAAAGCACATTTTATAGTGATCAGAGATGAACCTGAAACAAACCTCCTGATCTCATCACCATAGAACGAGATTTCACAGCTTGGCCCAGGGATCTCTCACTGGCAGAATATAACCCTTGGATGCTTTTAGGGCCTGAAGTCAGTGGAATTTCTATTGATGGTGGATCAGGCCCTTACAGTGCTAGCTACAGTTACTGCCTGTGGGTGGTACATGGGACCCACAAGTGCTCTGCAGACAGGTGGGAAAACAGGCTTGTGCCCTGCAAGATTTACAGTCTGCAGATGGTGTTTTAAGAAAGGAGAAAGAGATGGAATGGAAGACAAGATTTTCCCTTCCCCTCCCCCCTTTCCTAATTATGATTTATTATTATTATTATTTTTTTAATGCTCAGCCCATTTGCTCTAGGGTGCTGCTCTTGCTGCTCATGAGCCTTGTCTGTTTGCTGTTGGGTTTGTAACCCAGGTCTGTAGGCTTTTTAAATTTGCTGACTTGGTATTTAAATCCTTGTCCATGTATAGGCTGATGTGGCTCTGTCCATGCACAGAGTGGGAAGGAGTTATTTTTTTTTCAAACCACGCCCTGCTGATTTGATTTGGGACACCATCCAGGACCTCAGCCACCTAGTACCCTCCCTGCCACAGAATGAGTGCTTGAGAGTAGCACAATTCCCCACCCTGTCCACCTGAAAATGGAAAGCCTGAGATGGTCTTTTCAGATGACTCTCTCCCCTCCCAGAGCCCCCCATCCTCCTCCCCCTTGCTCAGCTACTCACAGAGAAGGAGCACTCAAATCCCTTTCAGCTGTTACCTCTAAAGCAGCCGTGTGACTCCGTTCTTGCCCTGGGAATTCAGGCCCTGTCTGCCTTGCAGCCTGCTTGCTTCTGGATTCAGTATCATGGCCCTGGCTGGGCATCCAGGGCTGCAGCACCACCACAAGTCCTCAGGTTGTGGAGACCATCCCAGAAGACCCCTTCCCACAGCCCAGGCCTGAGGTCATGCAGGGATTATCCCCATCCCTTCATGATTTGAGCCCATCAAAGCCATTTGTTTATTCATCGCTGCCTGGCTCTCTAAGAGGCTTGCAATGATGTTCTACACCTAATGGCAAACTCATGTCTCACCCAGCAAACACAGAAGCCAGACACCCACACTGCAAAGCTCTCCTGCTTCCAGGCCCTCCTCTCTCATCAGCAAGCCTAATTTCTGTTTCCCATGCCTCTTAAAGAAACAACGTCCAAAACATTGTCCCAGAGAGGCCCAATGCTGACTTAAGGGAGGGGGCTATCAAGTTTTACAGCACTGGCTCTATAGCTCAAGCTTTAGCACCTATGCTTTAAGCTCTCAAGGTCCTTGGTTCAATCCCCACTATGGAAATTATCAAAGAAATTACTGCAGAAAATGGGGCTTGATCTGTGTGGAGTGAGAGGAATTTTGAAGGACAGAGTTTCTTAATGGGGGGGTCAAGTAAGGCTGCTGAGAGAGGGATCACAACCCCCTTACCCTTTCCATATTGCTGGGGAAGGGGTGCTCCTGGTTAGATGAGAGGGAAGCCCTTAAGTAGACAAGGCTTTGCAGTAGTAACTGGTTTAGTTCTAGGTTCAAGCTGCTATCTACGTGTGGAGTCAGGAGTTCCTAGACATTTTGGAGAGGTTATTAATTATGTAGCAATCCAAATAAACAAACAAGAGATTGGCCAGAAAAGGAACCAGGGAGCTGGAGTGGGCACTGAATTTGGTTTCCAGCTCAGCCATAGATGCCCTGGCTGACCCTGGGCAAGTCACTCAGGCCAAACTTTTCAGAAGGGACCCCTGATGTTTTATGCCCAAACCTGAAGCGCCCAAAGGTGCTAAGAACCCACAGCTCCAGGGACCAGCCTGTGGGAGCTGGAAGACCTCCACATACCCCTGGCTGAGAACCACTGCATGTGAAAACTAGGCCTAATTTGGGCAGCCAAAGATGGAGGCCTCCAGACATAAAGGCCACTGGGGCCTTAATCCTGTTTTGTGAATCCCAAATGTTCAAAAAGGCAAGAGTTGTACAGATGAGGAAGCTGAAGCATTATTTTGAGAGAGAGAGAGAGTGTGTATGTGCGTGTGTGTGTGGGGGGGGGGTTCTGAGCCTTTCGGGTGCTCACATTTCAAGCTTTTCTTCACTCCCACGAGGACTAGGTTTTCTGTTTGAGATTCCCCACCATAATCCCTTGGCTCCAGGAGCCGGGGCTGTAAGTAAAACACCAAATATGCCGAGACGCGGTAACTTTTCAAGGGATGGCAACGCTCTCTCTCTGGGCCTCAGGCTGCTATTATGGCTCTGCCCACAGGGAGTTGGTGAGAATAACTTCCTTTAAGTTTGTGAGCCCCTCAGACACTACAGCAATGAAGGCAAGCACCTAGCGAACCAGGCAGGTTATTCAAAACGTTCATTTAAGAAAGCTTCATTCTGTGGTGCTGCAAAGCAGTGGGTGGTTGGAGGGAAGATCTCCTGCCATGCGGAGGCTCAATTCTGACTCTTTCCTCTCAACTGCTGGGAGCAGGAAGAATTAAAAGCTGTTCACGATGCCCTGAAATCACCCCGGGAAAGATCTTTCGTTTTCACTCCCCACTCAGCTGCTGGTGATATAAAGCCTGGCAGATTTAAAGGATGGCTGACATCTCATGGCAAGCTGAAAAACATCCGACGAGGAAATTATTCAGCCCCCTCCATCCTAAATATTCTATATTTCTCTCCGCTGGCTCTTTATTACAAAGGACACTGGCGTGAAAACATGTTCTTCAAGGATTCATCTGTGTCTCTGCTGTTTATTCCCCACCTGAAATCATAAGCGCCTGTTTGCGCCTTCAAAGCTGGTTGCTATGGAAGTGATTATGTCCTTGGTATCTTTCGCTCCCACCATAAAGCAGGGAAGGAAGACGCTAGTTCAAGGAGAGTATGGGTGGGCTCTGCCAGGGCTGGACTGGAGTCCGTTAAAGGCATTGTATAAGGAGCGCGGCATGACTGAATAGTTTTGTGGTTTATATTTAAATGAAGAAGATTATCCAGGATTACACGGCCGTGCATAGAAGATAAACTTCCATTTCAGCACGGGTAACTGTGATCCATCCTCCACGGAGGAGGCGAGGTGTTAGTGCCACAATTTAGCCCTCGCATGGTATGTTCTTTCGGGCAGGGACTGTCTCTTGAATATGTACCACTCCTAGCACCATGGGGCTCTGAGCCTGGTTACACCTAACTCCTGGGAACGCTAGACTCCTTTGAGGTTGCGAGTCTGCCGAGAGGTTTGCATTATGCAGTGCACAGCTAAATCCCTGCCCTTGGGCAGCAGCACCCAGAACCCTGCTGCTTTATATCATGTCATGTCAGCTCAGATCCTGTTATATTTATGATTGCGTCTCGCCCCTGTGTTGTATTTTGTGGAGAGAGATGATAGGGAATGAGAACAAATGATTATGAATTACAGGGATATAAATACATGCCATGATGCTGATGACATCACAAACTACTTGCGCTTTGCTCCGGTGGTTTATAATGATTGTTTCCAGAGCATCTCCTGGCATGTTTATTTATAGACTTAGTCACAGTTTCCCTAGTCTTAATGTGCACAAGGCATAGAGTCTATTACACACTGAAGAACAAGAGGTTACTTCTTGCCCATCCTTCCCCTGGCATCTCCCTTGATTCTCTTCCCAGTGTCTGTTGGGCAAGGTACTGGCTTGATGGCTCCGGAGATTGGAAATCCTCTCCCCCCACATCCTCCCACCCTAACTGAGTCTCTCTGGTCTGCTCCCTTTTTAGCCTCTGCTGAGCCTCCTGGCCAGGTCCAGTCACAGTGGTGATTTTGTGACATGCACAGTCAGAAATGGGCCTAGGATGGCAAATTAATTTCATACAGAGCAGGCACTTCTGGCCATTAACCTGGGCTGGATGTGAACTACTGACCTAGAGATGAAAGCCCCTGTTACTATCTAAGGCCTGGCACTGCCACCTCACTCCTATCCTGTTAGCACCTGCTTGTTCAACTGTCTCACTAACTCCCCCTTGCCCCGTTGCTTTAGTACCAGGCTCCTCCTTTTCTTACATCAGTCTTGACCCTCTCTTTCCTGCTGCTACTTCTCTCTCTCTCCTTCCCCTACCCTATCCTTCCAGCTCGTGTGTCCTGCATCCTCCTCTGCCTTCTCTTCACCCCATCGCCATCCCTCTCCCTCCACCCCCAGTTCCTATTCTCCAGGCTGGAATGGTGATTTCTTGCCACCAGCAGACAGGTGTGAGTGGAGCTGGCGTAGCAGGGATGCGAGAATCCCAATCAAGGCTAGAGGCACTGAGACATTCCCTATTTATCAAAGGCCAGCGGCATTAGTCATAGGACCAGTTGGGAAATAGCTAATGTGGGGGAAGGAGAGCAGAAGAAGAGAATTATTTTTTGCCTTTAATTTACCTGAGAAAGGTGTCGGAGAAAAACTCAGTTCTCGCTTTTTCGTTTGGGTGCAGCAAAATCAAATACTTTATTATTTCTCCAGTAATTACAATGGAGGGAGAGAGTGCCCTAGGACACAGGGTCGCCCCAGTCCCGGACAGGTCTCTCAACTGGTAAACAATTACAGCAAGCATTTATACCTTTGTTACAAACAATAACTAGCAACAACTTCATTTTGTTTATACATAAGCCATTCTGCTATCTTGTTTTCTCACTCCTAGAAGACACCAGGCTGCATATTTGGTTATCAGTTACAAGGTCGTAATAACTTTTTACACAGTTCTTTCCCTCTGCCTTACACTATCCTTGCTTCTAGAAGTCTCACGTCATTAGGGTTACAGCTGGGCTATCTCTTGCTAACTGACTGACATGCATTAAGATCCCCTTCAAATCCTTATTAATTCTTTCCCTGCTTCCACAAAGGCGTGGACGCCCAAATCTCCGTGTGGGATGAAATCGGAGAAGAAAGTAGGCGGGCTTATTCTATGAGTAGCCCAATCACGCAGGAAACGCCCATGGGTGTGGGGCTGAAGCCAACTTGGGTGGGTAATAAAAGGGCAACATCTGCCCTAGAATGGATAGTTTGGGTCTGTAATAAAGGGAAGATCTCCGAAGTAGAAAACAAAAAGGCTGAGATAGTAGTTATAGGGAGAAGCTCTGTCCTCATGTCGCATGGCTAAAGCAGGCTGCATGGGCATGTGGTGAAGCTTCCTTCCAGCTTCGAACACGCAGAAAGAGAGAATGCCTTTCAGACGTAGACTACAGGGATGTAGAGAAGCTCCCTACAGAGCTAGACTCCCCAGACTGGCCTGGAGGCCTGATGGCCAGACCTAGAGCTCCCTATGTGAGTGTGACTTTCAGGAACAGCTTCTGATTTTGCACCCATAGATCAAGATGTCTAAGTGCTACCCGTTATGCCGGCAAGATCAAAGGCTGGGGCCAGATGCTGTGAAATGCCACATACAGGCAGGGGGTCAAGTCCACATTTTCCAGCTCTGTGCAAAAAAAAAAAAGGCTGAAAATTGCTGATAAAAACATGATAACTGAGTCTCATTACAGCTAAAGACAAGTCTCATATTTTAGCATTTTTATTAAAGCTTTTTAAATTACTGAGTGTCTGGTATATTCAATACCAGCCTAAGTGATTTATATTAGTCTATCCCCAGATACTCCATCTAATAAATAACTCGGCAATCTCCTAACCCATAAATATCCCTGGCCCTGGCAAAAAGCAATTAAAGCATGTTAAAAAATGCTGCTTCCCAGCACTCCAGACTGCAACGTCATTGGATGCTTCACCTGGAATATTTCACACCACTTACTCAGGCAAAAAAGAAAAACAAACCACACATACGCACAAAACTCCATCGTTGCCAAGCTCCCCCCATCCAAAATTTATGCTTTTGCTCCGATTTAAAAACAAGCTACATACAAAACAATTTTTTAATGTTTAAACATGTCACAATGATGCAGAGATGTTACCGAGGAAAACATTATTTCCAGCAACAAGTGTTCCTTAGCTTCCTGAGACAGCTTAGGCTGCTAAAATATTGTTAAAAACCACTTCGAGAAGCAGTTGAGCCAAAGAACGTGCTTAAAATGGGATGGCAATAAGCACCAAGACAGCAGACTAAAATGTTATTAAAGGTTCCTGCCTCGCCAGCCCAGAATATATTTCAGGTTATTAAAGTTCAGGCGTATGCCTGGTAAAAGTCACCCTTATTTATGAGGGGAAGTTGGAGTTCAGTGTTATATGCTTTAGTGGCACTACCTCTAGGAAAGTTCCTGATTCTTCCCTGCTTTCACCAGGACGATGAATGAGAACCTCTTGTGTACTCTGGATACTCTGGCTTTTCCAAACATAAGTTCCCTGTTTTGCATTGGTAGGTCATGGAGGGTTTCATTGCAAAACTTAATTGAATTCCAAGAATCTAGTTCAGTTTAGCTATTGTGGGACTTACCTGAGAAACACAGAATATTGGGGTTAGAAGGGACCTCAGGAGATCATGCAGTCCAAACCCCTACTCAAAGCAGGACCAATCCCCAACTTTTTTTTTTTTTTTTTTTGCCTGATTCCTAAATGCCCCCCTCAAGGATTGAACTCATGATCCTAGGTTTAGCAGGCCAATGCTCAAACCACTGAGCTATCCCTCCCTTGAAAAGCACTCGCTATTTGTCATAAGACCATGGTAAAGTCTCCCAGGAAGACATGCTTTCTTCTAATACTGATTAAGGAACCTGAGTAGACACACAAGGTACATCTACGCACCAATGAAAGACATGCAGCATCGCAACTGAATCCGGGTCAGCCGACTTGGGCCGGCCGGGCTAAAAAAGGAAGGTGTAGACACGCAGGCTTGACTGGATCCCAGGCTCTGATACTCAGCCTGAGCCTGAATGTCTACACTCTAGTTTTAGCCCTGCAGCCTGGGCCCGGCTGACCTGGGCTGTGGGTCTCACTGCCACAGGTTTTTTTATTGCTGTGTAGAAGTACACATAGGGGTACAGACCCAAGGCCGGGGAGCTTGCGTGAGGGCTCTAAGATAGCCGTGTGGACAGTGCTTTGAAGGTGCTGCGCAGGCTCTGAAGCCTAGGAAGGGGGGTGGGTGTGGCAGACTCCAAGCAAAACATCTTTAGCCCAGATTCTCAAAGGTATGTAGGCACCTGACTCCCACCGCTTTCAATGGTGGGACGCTGAGCCACTGTCCTTACAACTAAGTTCACTTCCTGTCTTTCCAGAAAAGTTTTGGTCTACAGCAGTGGTGGGCAACCTGTGGCCTGCGGGCCGCATCTGATCCATCAAGGTGATCTGATTGCCGGTTGCAAGATATTTTGCTGATGTTCACCATCTGCAGGCACGGCCCCCCGCAGTTCCCAGTGGCTGCGCTTCGCTGTTCCCGGCCAATGGCCCCTGTGGCCAACCAGCACATCCCAGGAACAGTGAACTGCAGAGGGCTGTGCCTGTGGATGGTCAATGTCAGCAAAATGTCTCGTGGCCCACAACCAGGTTACCCTGATGGGCCGCATGCAGCCTGCAGGCCACAGGTTGGCCACCACTGATCTAGAGACTAGGATAACGAGTGGGCGGACTTAGAGGAAGTGGGGTCTAGTCCCAGCTCTGCCACTGCACTGCTGGGTGTCCTTGACAAAGTCACTTCACCTCTCGGTGCCTCCTTTTCCCCAGGGAAAAACAGGGATAAGTCCCCTGATCGTCTTTTAAGATCTAGGGACGGAAAGCCTTGTACGAGACCCTGAGTCTAACGCCTGGCCTGGTTTCCTGCTACAGATTTAAAAAGGAGTAATGGGAACCATTGTTAATGTCAGACAGTGAAGGTCTCCTTCAGCCTGGAATTTATCTCTGACTGTCCTAAGTGAATTACCTTAATTAACAGTCATATTTGGTGGCACTCACACCATGGATGAGTTTGGCCCAGACTGAAGGTTCCTTCATACTGGGATATACCTGTGTGGCCAATCCCAGGCCACAGCACTGGGCAACACAGGAATTGGCAAGGAAAGGCCTAACCCTAGTTTGTACCATTCACTTGTCTTTGGAATAGGCAGAGGAGAGAACCTTGAACTGAATCTGTCATCAAGGAGAAACAAGAAGACATTTGTAGGCTTTAATAGGTACTTAGGGTAGTTGGAACACCCAAAGGTGGAACTGGATATCCTAAGGCAGGGACATATGTGAAAGTTTAACAGCAGCTGCTGTGATATGAACTCTCCAACCCACAGAGACAGGACCAGGGATGCTCCTCCAGCCATTAGGGCGAAGTATCCTAAGCTGGGTTCTAGTCTAGTCTCTATAGCTTCTTATAGCATCCTCATCATCGTATCAGAGGGGTAGCCATGTTAGTCTGGATCTGTAAAGCAGCAAAGAGTCTTGAGGCACCTTATAGACTAACAGACGTTTGGGAGCATGAGCTTTCGTGGGTAAATACCCACTTCATCGGATGCATGTAGTATCTGAGGTCCTCCCAGAGTGTTGTGTGTACGTTCTCTCATCCTTATCCTGAGGGAGATGTGTGTGAAGGGGAATGTTTAGCTGTGGATTTCTTTTTTATGACACACACACACACGTTGCTCCATGTTCATGTTGGAGAAGGCAGGGTAAAAAAAGAGGTGTCTTGCACTTGGAGCGAAAAGTGGTGAGGTTTGTGATGGGCCTTAGTGCTTGGGGCAGATCATTCCCCTGGCTTGGGCTGGCCCGCGAAAAAGCCGTTTCCTGTACAGACAAACGTTACCCTTTCAGCCGCTAGTTCCATTGTGCCAGAGGAGCAAAGCAGTTACCTGCGCTCTTCATCATTGCGCTTTACTGGCTCTTTTAGATACTCTGGGCCCGAGCCATGGAGCGCCATGCAGATAACAATCGAGACCTTGTACTTGATTCAATATTCTACGGGAGGCCAGGATAAGAAGTGGTGGGCAGGTCTGATGTGCTGGCAGTAGCCTGGGTTGCTGAGGCGATGTGCTGCAGCGTACTGTATCTTTTGGTTGGTGTGGCTGGCTCTGGAAAGTGCCTGAGCCGTGGTCCTGGGGGTGCCCTGGGGACCGCCTGGGCAGCAGCGGTCCTGGGGACCCAGGGATGCCCAGAGGCCATCCAGAGAGTGGTCCCAGGAGCAGCAGCTGGGGGGCAGTCAACCCCCAGCACTGGAGCAGGGCCCCCAGAGCAGCTGGGCCCCAGAAGTGGAGATTTAGTCATGGGTATTTTTTGTAAATGATTTATTTATTGCCCATGACCTGTCCGTGACTTTTATCAAAAATAGCTGTGACTATATCTTGACCGTAGTCATCTGTGGTGGTGAAAGACAGGTAGACTTATGTCAGCTGCATATTGCTGGCACTGGATTCCACATCAGCCAGCCAGTTCACCTGGTGACTGCATGTGGATGTTGAATAGAACTGGCGAGCCATTCACTGCTCTGCCATGGGAGAGGATTATATCCCCTTCTCCTTGCAGATTTTACCAGTGTGCAAGCCCAGCTGCTCAGACTGTGTGCTATGGAGAGAATAGGCCCCTCTTTGCATCTCCCTCTGCTCCTCTTCCTAGCTCCAGCCAGGCTTCAGCCTGGCAGCAAAGCAAGGAAGAGACTCGTTCCATTTTTGCTTGGACTGCTAGCAAGGTCTTGGAAGGGACTATAACAGAAACCTCCTCCCACCCAACCTGTTTTTTTTTTCCACTTGGTTTCCGATTAAACTTTTCACGATGTTGCCAGTTCCTTAAGAAGAACAAACTGCTCTGGAACGACCCCAGTAGAAAAGCAATCTAACAGCTTTTGCTCTGCAGGGATTTGCCAGTGTGCTCCCTGCTGCAGATGTTTGAGCAAATAGGACTTTGCCCAGACAAGTGATTTATGATTTAAAATCCAAAGGGGGGGGGGGGAGAGCCAAAGATTAATGCCCCTCAAATGCCAAACGCTAACCAAATTTCCATTCCCAGCGTTCCAAGTCAAACAGCTGCTCCACACCCATCTTGCTCCGTTTATAGAGTTTATTCTTTTTTAATTATTGTGATAGTCCCTCTTGGTGCAAATCTCCTCTGAACAATCTCCAACACAATCCATAATTTCTATCTCTCTCTCCCTTTTTTTTTTAATTTGCAAAGAAATTAAATTGATTGTGGCCCGATCCCAGACAGCAGGTGAGAAATTTAGTCTGTTAAATGGGGACTTGCCAATGCAAGCTCACAGGGAATGTGGAATGTATCAGGATGCCCAAGTCATTCCAGGATCTCTCTGTAACCTGCAGATGGCGGATGCATTCCCTGAGAAAGGTGACGAGGTAGTTCCCTTCTGCAGTCATCGGTGCAGGGCAGAAGGATTGTTTGCACTGATTCAGTTGCCCCAGAAGTGGAGTGCATCTAAAATGGCACTACACTAATGTAACTCCCTCTTACAGACATCTGCCTTGGATGCAAACCAGGATACCTTGTGTCGATGGGTACCCAGAGAATCATCAGTGGAAGAAAATGTGCATACGAACACAGGGCAGTTCCCACTGACAGAAGGACAGTGCCATTGGTGGAAGACAGGGCCTAAGACTTTACCTAGAGTGACGTATTCTCTAACAAACTTTCAATAGCTTGCCTACGCCTGGCACAAAAGATGCAGACAAGCTACGAAGAGATGGGCCAGCAGTTTCTTCAGTGTGGCTCAGTCAATACAGGGTCTAGTCTCCTATGGGCACGTGTTCTTATATATCACAGGGCTAGAAGGGTGCTGGACCTTTAGAAGAATCTTCTGGTGAGAAAGGTGTTAAATTCATAGATTCTAAAGCCGGAGGGGACGACTGTGATCACCTGTTCTGACCACCTGTATGACACAAGCCAGAAATCTTCCTCAAAATAATTCCTAGAGCAGATCTATTACAAATGCGCTAGGAATTATTTTGGGGAAGTTCTACGGACTGTGCTATACAGTGCTCTGCGCTTTCAACCATCCAGTTGGCTAGGAGTCTCCCTCAAATACACAATACATTGAGGTCCCTCCTGCCCAGGGAGAAGCGAAAGATCCTCTGGCACTTTTTAGAAAAAAGACTAAAAGGCGTGAAACCCAAGCTGCTGTTCCCCTGCTCTGTGAAATGGGTGGCAGTTAGAAATGGATGGTACCGTTCTGGAAGGCGAGAGCTTGCTTGAACTTCAGCCCTTTCTCTATGCCATGCTGAAAAGGATCTATTTTTAAGAGTTGAGATGGGTTTAGTTAAGGACATACTCATGGCTCCCAGCACCAAACCGTGCCCCAGCTCCGCCCTCACACTGACCCCAGCCAGTGTCCTCTCCCCTGACAGTCAGATCCCTGAAACTGGCCTCATAGAGCCATCAGGACCATACTCATAAAGCTTTCCACGGGGCTTTGGCTAACACAAGGACTGCAGCTCCCTTCCTCTTGTGCAGGGGAGGCTCTGTGGTCTAGTGAATAGAGCACTAAACTGTGATTCAGGAGACTGGGGCTCTATTCTCTACTCTGCTACTGGCTTGCTGGGTGAGCACTTGGGCAAATCACTTCACTACTCTGTGCCTCAATTTCCCCATCTGTAAAATGGGGCTAATGATGCTGCCCTCCTGTGTAAAGCACTTTGAAATCTACTGGGTATTATCATCGGTGGGGGTGATTCTCTGAACAAAGTCCTTTGGATTCTAAGTAGGCTTGGGTCAAGACCTACAATCTGGAGTCGAACACTACTAAATATAGGGGGATATTAGAAATCCAGAACTGAATTTTTCAACCTGAGCCTTCCTCCTTTTTGACCTATGCTGTTGTATAAGGTGCTTCCCTGCAGTATCTAAGCAATGATCAGCATTAAGGAGCACAAAGGCCCAGCAAAGAAACCACTGTTTTGAGACAGAACCAGGTGCTAATAGAACTGTAACATTGTTTATAGTCTAACTGTGTTCCAACCATGTGCCCATCATACTATAGGATACCGAGTGACTGAGTAATTGATAGCATGAGTTGGGCTAGTCTGATAAAAATCCCTATCCATGCTGGATAAGGAAACCTAGCAAGAGCCACGCTAGTAATGATTATGGTGGGCAATGGTTCTTAGCAGGGTTCCTGCCTTAGGCTCCATTTGCACCAGCATTTTTCGTCCAAGTTTGCACAGCTTCACGACCACCACATTAGTACCAATGGGGTTGCTAATGTAGCCTGGCTGGCAATGACTATATTAGCTGCACCAGCGGTACTGCCATGGTGACAGACTTGAAGAAACATTCTAATGCTGACAGTGCTCTTAGGTGGGCAAATCCTAACCCTCGGGGATGTCTGACTAGTTCTACTATCCAAGGCTATGCACATGCTATTGCTCAGTGCATCGGGAATGTCGCGTTTGCTTACAGTTTCACTTGCATTATTCTAGTAAAGCACTCAGCGTTTTCTTGGTTAAGAGAGGGGCCATGTAAATCCACATTACATCTACTCTAATCTGCCGTGGTACCTGGAAAAGAACAAATAATGGAGTGATTCGGGAGCCCGCTGAGCGTCAGAGCTCTCTGGGTATTTTGGAAATGAAGCTGAGGCAGGTGAAAGGTAATAATATATGGAGCTATACCTATCTCACAGAACTGGAAGGGACCTTGAAAGGTCATCAAGTCCAGCCCCCTGCCTTCACTAGCAGGACCAAGTACTGATTTTGCCCCAGATCCCTAAGTGGCCCCCTCACAGACTGAACTCACCACCCTGGGTTTAGCAGCCCAATGCTCAAACCACTGAGCTATTCCTCCCTTCCCCTGGGGGAGTGGAGGGGTGTACCAGGCTGACATCTCTGAAGAACAATGTTCTCCCTTTGCTCATAGGACAGGCACCGAAAAAAACAAAGCAACTTGTGCCTTAGTCGTGACTCAGAGGTTAGTTCAACTTCCATGACCAATAAATATGCTCTATTGAGAGAGAGAGCAAAAGTACCAATGGATGTTTAAAATACTACTTAGCATTTATCCTCCATGGAGCTCAAAGCACTGTGCAAAGGTGGGGAAGTTAATACTATTTCCCCCAACGTACAGATGTGGAAAGTGTGGGACAGAGAAGTGAAGTCGTTGGGCACAGATACTGAGCCAGTGACAGAACCAGAACACAAGCCAGATTGCAGATTCCCACTCCAGTGCCCTACTTATGTAGATATATTCATATGCAGCCACCATCATAGTATGCAAACACTTCACAAACATGCATGCTCACAATACCCCTGGGAGCGAGGCCAAGTGCTAGTCTCCCCGTTTTACGGATGAAGAGCTGAGGTGCCAAAGGCCACATTGGAAGACTGTGACAGAGATGGGAACAGAACACAAATCTCTCCAGTCCCAGTTGAGTGTTTTAACCACAACGCCATCCCATTTCTCCTATCTGCTAGGCCAGCCTCTTCCTCCACAATCAGGGCCAATTGCAATAACAGCTGTCAAGATCTGAGTACGTATCCGCTAGGATCCGGACTGACACCCGCCAAGTCATTGCACACATGATAATAAGGAGCTGTCCGACAGTACCAATTTTCAGTCACTACCGCTCTGGCTCCAGATTTGAAAGAAGAACCAGGAGGTGAAAGCCTTCAAAGCAGTATCGCCAATCCCCTCGAGCCATCCCGTTCCCCTCTGAGCTCATCTCTTCAATAGCTTGTCAGTGCCGAGCTGCAAGGTTGTGGCAAATAACTCATGTTTGAAAAACAAAATGAAAGAAGTCAGGAGGGAGATGGAAAAGTTTTCAGGGTCACGAGACACATTTGTGGGAAGCTTTTAAAGTAGAATTTAAGAGCAACCGAGCAGTTGCCATGGAAATAGGGAAAAGCTAATCCATTATTTGTAACCTTTGGATTCCAACTGCACCCAGCTGAGGGCATTTTGCTTTTTGTTCCCTCTCCCCCAAAGCTCATCTTAGAAATTATTTAAAACCCCCAAATTAATAAAAGAAAAGGGAAAACAGGACCTAACTTCATAACATCTTCATAGAAGAGTCTTTCATGGGAAGGGAGGGAGGGGGAGAGTCTTTAAAATAAGAAAAATATAAAGACTTGGAATAGTACGTGAGATGGAGCAGAACACACCCTATTTTAGCACCGAATTCTACTCTCAGATGCGCATCTCTGTGACTGCAGACAGTGGATACTGACCCCATGCTCTCTCGCACCTCACAGTTACTAGCAATGAAAAGCATCTTGAATGTCTCTTGTTACACATGTTAATTCCTTATGCTTTACAATCTGTTCCACCTTGTATTTCGCTGAGATGCTCTGAGACCGGAAGAAGAGCTCCGTGCAAGCTGGAAAGCTTGTCTCTTTCATCCACAGAAGTTGATCCAATGACAGATATTACCTCACCCATCTTGTCTCTCTAATATCCGGAGACCAACGCGGCTACAACACTGCAGATGAACACAGATGAACACCTCTGCCCCTGAATCCACTGTTGCCGAAGGAGCTGTACAGCTCCCATAGGTTTCACTCTGATCTCTACTTTCCTCTCCAATGGATGGTGCGAGGACCATGTACAATGATCACACTGCCATAATTGGATCAGCACTGGGGTATGGACCTTCAGTGCTAAGAGTATGGGCTTCTGCCACTTGGTGGAACTCCACAGCTTCGTAGCAGGAGTAGAACCTGGAACAGCCACTAGAGAGGGACAACCAACCATATGCTCCCAGTGTGAGTTACTCCCACATCAGGTAGCCAAAGGCTTCCCTTTACCCCTATTCTCCTTTTAACAAGCACAGTTATTGTGGCCGCTACCAACACAATCGCTTCCCTGTTCACTTTAGAGCCTCTGTGTCCCCCTTGTGGTACCCCAGGATCGTTGGCAGAGGCGGCATAGGGTCCTTTACCCATTTGCCTGGATTCAAGCCATTAATTAACCACCTTGTACTGGTGGAAGCTGCCTCTGCGTCACAAATTTGCGTAAGCTGAGTGCTTTGGAAGTGTCTGCCAATTCTTGGCCCCCTGCCACAGGGTAGCTCTAATCTGTCTGACAGGTTTTTACAAGGCAGATTTCCCTAAGTGGAGGAATCCATTTGCTGCCCTTCTATTCAGGGATTTTTTTCTCAGCACACTGGCCTGCGGATGGTTGCCCAGAAGTGAAACGTGCATTTGTGTTCTCTTGTGGAATTTGTTTTGCACCTTGTCTGCCTTTGCTGTCAGATTTGCTTATGCACGTGCAGTGCTTGTGGATCCTGAGCATACATGTCTGGTTCGTGTTCGCAAGCCTGTTTCCCTTTGTCTCTCTCACTCACGGACTGCTGCGGCTCGCAGATAGGCAGGTGTGTGGACAGACTTCGGGACTGGGAGGGGTCAACTGGTGGGTCAGCCAATGTATAAAGAGCAGAGTGCATAGGAAAAGCTCCTGCTGCTCCCGATAACCGTTGGCATGTATGCCATTGCCCCCTTTCAGCCTTTTAGAATAGTTTGGTGACTGCAGCTCATTTTTCCCAGTCTGCCTACAAGCTTCCTTCCTCACTGGCTTTGCACTCATATTCTGCCCTCTGAGGAAACCAGGATGGTTGGATGGATGGATAATTTGTTCTCTCTCTCTTTATCCGGAGGCTGCACAAAGTGTTTGCACAAGAATCCCCAAGCACAGTCAAGGCAACAACTGAAACCAGCCCAATCATTTATTTTTGAGAAGGTTCGTGGTTCTCATCTTCAAGATGCTCAATGTGCTGGGCCCAGGATTTCTAACAGACCACACAAAGCTCCATCCGGGAGCTGTGGTGACAATTCCCAGGCACAATGGGATATTCTATCATAAGCTTACCTGTTCCGGAGACAAGCTTTCCTGAGGGCCAGCCCAAGACTATGGAATGAATTCACCCAGAACTCAGGGTCATCGCAAACTTCCCCACCTTCCACTTTAAGTGCACTTCTCTGGTTTGCTTTCTTTAAACAGAGTGGGCTTCAAAAGAAAGAAATGAAAACAAAACCCTACTAAAATAAAATTCCCCAGTGCACACACAACTCTCCCCCCAGGGAGAGGATGAGAGAACAAACCACATCTGACAGATGTTAGTCATGTCACAATGCACAATTGGAGGCACTCAGATAATACAGTGGTGAGGGTGGCATAAGAACTTGTATACAATAGAATAAATTTCTCCAGGCAGAAGGGCTATTCTAGCTCCATCTTAAAGCCAACCCGCACAACAACCTTCCACAGTTGTTCTTAAGTCTTAATGGTAACTGATTCCTCATTTGCAGAACCTTATAACAAAAAGCTTTTGTCCATAACTTGTATTCATTTTAAGGTATGACAGTTTCAAAGCCTCTGTAGTGTGTAAGCTGGGCTTGTTGAATGTAGCGTATTAAACAGTTCACTAGGCTTACAACAGTTCAGAATGTTAAAAATAAAATTGTACCAGCAGTACTGTCGTCTCTGCGCTAGAGCAAAGCAGGCAATTTTTGAATAAAGAAAACAGCCGCATTTGTTGGAGCTAACGAACAATGCCAAATGACACATCCTGCACATAATATACAAACTGCATTGGGAGAGCTCATTAGACTGCATTATTATCATATGCAGTATTACCATCGGCAAGAACTGGCTTCCTCGCTGATGCATGCCTATTCTCAGCCAAGAGTGCTAAGTCAAACTGCTACTTAATCTATAAAGAAACTGGAGTTTAACATGGTCACCCATATAACCTGCTATAAAAGTCACGTCAGATCAGAATGATCTCTGTATTTATCGTTTTTAGGACAAAATGCAAGATCACACACACACACACACACACACACACACACACACACACACACACACACACACACACACACACACACACTCTCTCTCTCCTACTCCCTGTCACAGAGAAGAGGAAAGAACACAGGGCAATCTGAGGTGATCAGATACTATGGGGATGGGTGCATTATAGACATCCAGAGAGCTCAGACAGATATGACAGAATCAAAGGCCTAAATCTTTAAGTCAGTCAAGCTCTTTCTCAAATGATAACATCCAGCTAGATAAAATTGTCAATGACAGCCTAGTTCAATGACAGTGTTGAATTCAGATTGAATTAAGCTATGATTATTACGGTGTGACTATTGCAGTGTGGGCCAAATTCTCCTTTTGGTTACATTCAAACAGGTTGGTTAAACATCTTTGGGGCTGGATGGGTTAGGAGATTAATAAAGGGATACAGAGCTTTCCAATGCCAGGTCATACTCCCAGGCTAGACTCCAGCCCAGGGTAGGTGGTAAGGACTGTGATTAAAATTTGCTACCATCTGATGGTTGTGTGCAATGACCTACCAACATGGGTCATGCACTGGGTAGTCTCACCCCTGCTTCCAGCAGAGAGGTGACAATTTCACCCCCACATCATTCCCAGATGCTTTCCTTGTTGCCAGTCACAACAAAGATTCAGCGGAGAAAAAGGTCCGTGGAAACTGAATCGCCATCTTGTCATCTAGACATGGTCTGTTTGGGTCAGGCCTGAGGCACATCAGCAGGGGACTCTGTGGTGAAACTTGACATGATGTTGCTCAGACTGTGTTTGAGCCGTGGTTAAATAGGAGACTTCAGACTCCAGGGCTGGATTGCCAGCACTAAATTCATTGTAGAATAGTGGGGAGGAGGGCAAAATGAGGTAAACTTTTCTTTTGGTGATTTGAACTAAATTGAAAATGACTCTCTCTGTAGTAGTCTCTTGGGTAAGAATGGTGCTAAACAGGCACTGAGTCAGTGCTGCTAAATCATTTCTTTACAAAAAGAAGGAGGTATGGGAAAACTCCCGCTACATACAGCAGACACCTGGAGCCTACCGCCTAGCCTCCCGCGAGAGGGCATCCTCCAGTCATGGAGATTTTCAGGGCCTAAAGAATTCATCTGCACTGCTTCCATTAAGGGTTTCTCCTCGGTACAGTAGCATGCGGGCACAGGCTGTTCCGAGCGAGACGATAGAGTTCTGATAGACTGAGACGCACTGAAGATGGAGCTGAATCTCAGCAGTCTAATGGACCCAGCGAGGCAGTAAATTTCACAGCAACTTGACACATTAATATAGAAGTACAGTCTGTTATATCAAAGGGAGATTGTCTTAGTCCTTAAGGGGGAACTGGCAATCCAAAAATGAAAAGTGTGTGCTGGCAATGGGTGAAAAATGTAATCAACACTGAGAGTTGAACTGAGTAAGTTTTACCGCCTTATCTCTGACAAATGCCATCTCAGGTAACCTTTCCTTCTGCCCAGCACCTGCATTGGCTTCCAAGGGCCAGATCCTTTCTTGGGAATAGGATTGAAAACAAATAGACAATGAAAGGTTTTATTTTTTTGGGTGGGAGACCTGAATATAAAACCTTCTGGCCAAGATTTTCAAACATAGCCAGTAATCTTGAATACCTCATTCATTGTGTGCCCAAGGTTAAAAGGACCAGATGGTGCAGAGCAGCTGAAACAGAAACACCTAAAATTGCTGGTCACATCTGAAATTGTTGGCCACTAGCTTTTTTTTTTTTTAAATGGGTGCTGTCTCTGCAAATTTACCTATCTCCACAATACAGGAAGTATAGGCCCTGTAAAAACAAAAGCAGATGAGACTGTATCATCTGTACTTGAAGATGCATGCTCCTGAGGTGGTGTTCTTCCCTCTTCCCCTCAGTATCTTCCAGAACAATCCCTGGTAGGCACTATCGGCTCTTCAAAGAAACTCTCCCCCTGGGGAAATATTGCAACAGGCAAGTAAGTGCTGGAAATGGAATGGACTAAAACATCACTTTGCACACCATGGTCTCTGGAGCACTACTTATAAGATGAAACGCTTAACAGAGGGATGAGCCCTACTCAGAACACTGGATTCGAGTTACCTACAACCTTGTGCAACACACTGTGTCTGGATATGCACGGACATTGTGATCATGAGTTGGGAACAAACCCAGGACCTTCATCCCCTAAAAGACGGTCTTCCACCTCTTGAAAAAATGATTAGGGATATGGAACAACTTTGGTCTGAGGAGAGATTAATATAATTGGGACTTTTCAGCTTGGAAAAGAGACGACTAAGGGGGATCTGAAAGAGGTCTATAAATTCATGACTGGTGTGGAGAAAGTAAATAAGTGTTACTTATTCCTCATAACACAAAAACTAGGGGTCACCAAATGAAATTAATAGGCAGCGAGTTTAAAACAAACAAAATAAAGTTTTTCTTCACACAATGCACAGTCAACCTGTGGAACTCCTTGCCAGAGGATGTTGTGAAGACCAAGACTATAACAGGAGTTCAAAAAAGAACCAGATAAATTCCTGGAGGATAGGTCCATCAATAGCTATTAGCCAGGATCGGCAGAGATGGTGTCCCTAGCCTCTGTTTGCTAGAAGCTGGGAATGGACGACAGGAGATGGATCACTTGATAATTACCTGTTCTGTTCATTCACTCTGGGGCACCTGGCATTGACCACTGCCGGAAGACAAGATACTGGGCTGGATGGACCTTTGGATGGCTGTTCTTCTGAACTAAAGAGGTGACTCCATTAGCTGAGATGAGTGTCAATATAGTATCTTTTACCTGCACTAAAGCCACATAAAAAACAATATTGGGAAAGTATACAACTATGTATATATTTTGCATAATCTTTTCTTGTAAAGGACCTATAATGATTTCCTGCAAAGCCTGGAAAAGCAATCCTCTCCAGAAGCAATTTTGCTTTTCGATCACAGATTTTGCTGTAATTCCCTTCTCCTTAGTCCTCTCTCTGTGTCTGTAATTGCACAAGCACAAAATGGTTGTTTCTGAAGAAAACATCCCCTCCCACTTGTTGTTTCCCCACCTGGGAATGATATAATCTTTTGTTTGCGATACCATCATCATTTCCGCAGCAGCCAATTGTGATGCATTAAGGTGGTCAACAAGGCAGCAGGGGAAGAAGGCTCGGTGAGGAGCGGAGATACTGTTTCTAAGGTGAGTGTCCTTAATCATGAAATGGAGAGAGCAGAAACAGAGAAAATGTATGTTATAGAGACAGAGTGGTTTGGAAACAGAATCAGTCACATTATTCATGAAGCAAGAGAGGAGCTGCACTCTAACTTTCTTTCCTTGCCCTTCCTATCAATTTTCCTTTGCAATCCCGCGTTCTATCCTTCAGGCTAACTAAGAGGATATTCCCGTGGATTACAGAAAAATGAAAACAAATGTTCAGACATCATCTGCTTTTCAGTGTTAACAGATATACATGTTCCCTGTATGGATTAATGTTGTCACAGGAGTGCAGAAAGACAGACAGGTGGACAAAAGGACATGTAGGGCTCTCTCTGGACTTTTAGCAACAACCCTGGTTTGGGGCTGGTATGCATCCCAACCCACTCCAAAGGGAGCTCTGGGAGGCCCGGAGTCTAAGTGAGGCATAATGGTCCAAAGTTTCAGCTGGTGGAAATGAACTCAGTTCCACTCAATGCAGTGGATCTGCACCAGCTGACACCACCAGATATTTTGGCCCAAAATTGTGGGTGGTGGCTTAATGGCTGCTTCAGGGAGTGCCACCATATGGTCTCCTGCACAGGTGGCCGGATCTTCTGCTGGGCGTTAGGGGCATGGCCTGGCCTCCTCTCTGCCAACAAGAGGGCGTGAGAAGGGAGCAGTCTCTTCACAAAAACAAGAGGTGGAGCAGCCTTGCAGGATACTGTCTAACTGGACTGGGAGGGAAGAAAGAAAGAAAGAAAGAAAGAAAGAAAGAAAAGATTGATAGTGACACACAACAATGGACTATGTTTCATTCCTGACGTAACGCTACTTCAGTGACATTATACCAGGTGTGGCATAGTGTCATCTTGTGGACACAGCATGCATCTTACAGGAAGTGCAGAGGCAAGTAGAAATAGGCTAGAGAGAGACACGGAGACAGACAGAGTGAGAGCTAAATCTAGTTTCATCCGTTATGTTCTTGATGTATTAGTTTAATAAAAGTCATTCACCGAGAGCTGAGACTCCTTGCTTCCTCACCAGGGAATGAATATGGCCCAATATATTCATATAGAATTGAGCAAATTCTGCAAAACATTTCCTGCTCCTGCAAACAACCCCATGATTTATTTATTTTTTTGATGACTCCCCTCATGCAGCTTTTGTGATCTCTTACTGGCCTGATCCAAAATTTGAGGAAGTCAGTGGAAAGCTCCCATTGACATCAGTGGACTTGGGACAGGGCTCAAAGCAAACATTTGAGCGGTTGAGTTTTTACTCTCACCAATGTTCTGAAGGAGGGAGCGAACTTCAAACTTCCGTGGGGTGACCATTCGTGGAAAGCCGACGTTAAATGCACACCCGAGAGTAGTTCACACTGAAGCGCTTGCTAGGATGATTGTGTTTACTTGGTCTGGGAGCGACGAGGATGATAGGTGAACAACCACAGCTTATTATTATTGTTTGTATTGCGTAGGAGCATCTAAAGGCCCCAAGTGAGATCAAGGCCCTTTTGTGCTCGGTGCTGCACAGGTGAACAGTAAGACAGTCCCTGCCCCGAGGATTTTATAACCTAACTACACAAGACAAGCAAAGAGTGGAAGGGGAAACAGAGAGGTGCAGTGACTCACTAAAGGTCATGTATCTGGTTAGTGGCAGAGCCTGGAATATTTCACAGCTCCCCTGAGACTTAGACCGTGTTGCTTCTTCATCACACCTGCTCCAATTTCCAATACTGTCTGTCTATCAAATACTCACACATTCTACTGCTCACAACCCACCCACAGTCGAAAAAAACAAAAACGAAACAGAAGTGTGAAACAAATCCTTCCAATAAATCCAAGGAAATTGAAATCTCCTGGCAGATATTCCACCAGCAGAAGAGAAAAGCTAAATTAGTCTAGTAAATTATTCATAGTGAATTATTCACTGAGCTCTAATATTTATATATCACCTTTCATCTCAAAGTATTCGACTTACTGAGATTTTATACAGACTATCTGCAGGGTATGCTTTGGGATCTTTACCGACCACAGATGGCCAGAACCACATTCTTACGTCTCATCTGAAATACAGCACCCCCAGCAACACAGACCTCTGTAACGGTGTGCTAAGGCATAGGTCGGTGCTGACAAAGCCAGGAAAGGCACGGCCTATGTAAGTCATCAACGACACATCCAGCAGAATGTATGCAAGGTCTCCAGGGTGTCATCTGGAGACCTGAACAAAACACAGCAGAAGAGGGGGGTCAGAACCAAGCCACAATAAAGTTCCAGAGAGGAGCATTCAAGCTAGGACCTCCTCATGGCAGAATATTCTCTGGAACCTATCCAGGTACTTACAACCCCCCATAATGCTATAGCATCCAAGCACTTCATAGTCATCCCCAGATCTTATCCTCATGACATCCCTGCAAGGTAGGGAAGTAGTATCCCAATTCTATAGATGGGGAACTGAGGCACCAAGTGACTTGCTCAGGGTTACACAAGACTTCAATAGCTGAGTCAGGAACTGAGCCCGTCTTACTAGACCATCCTTTCTTCCTTAGCCTTGGGCTAAAGCTGGTTTTGCCTAGCTGCTGAGTCCAGAACCATAAATTCACATGGAGAGGTCTAGAAAAAACATCCCTTGAAGCTGAGACAAACATCTCAGGGTAATACTGCTTGGGCTACCAAAGATTTAACACCAAGGGAAGGAGTAACAGAAAATGCTGCTTAAATAGCAATTACACTTTTCAGTTCTGTAGCATCTTCCATCTGAGGCTCTCTAAGCACTTTACAAGCATTCATTGATCAGGCATCAATATTCCCATTTCACAGATGTGGGGGGAAAAAGACACAGAGAGGTGAAGTGATGTGCTCAACATCACACAGCTAATCAGTGGCAGAGTCAGCAAAGTCCTGGGAGACCAGGGGGCCTTGACCCTCACTGCTACACCACCCTTAGTGAAAGTTCCCATTGAATCTAACGGAAATCCTTGCTGTGGGCTTTTTGAGCCATCCTTTAGGATTCAGTGGCGACTACTCTCCATGCTATAGAATTCAGTGCTAGAGGGTGGGTTCAAAAAACCCATAGAAAGGAGATCATTCTTTATGAAAGTCTACAGGTGTTTAGAATCATTTCTAAAGGACTTGATTGCATTTCTATGGTGCCCACTTGATTCATTCAAGGAGACTTTTCCCTAACGACACACTCTCCTTACCATCGCAAAACTCAGCCCAGCAACTGGCTGGGAGGGAACAGGTTGTGGCTTGGAAGAAGGTTAACAGCTGAAGTGAACTGAAGAGGAGAAAGGAAGCGGCACATTTAAGAGAAAAAAAATAGACTTGATTGCGCTGGTAAAAATAATCTTGAATTCGTGATTGCTGGATAAAGTGAAATAGGTGCACCCATGTCACATATGGAATGGGCTCCCACCCTGCCACAGAGAAATCTGAGCAAGTTATTACGGAGCAGATGTTCTCAGCAACACCTGGCAGCACAGCAACACTGCTCCTCCTTGTTGCTGAATCGTGTGTTTTCATGAATGAAAACATTGCACTGCTCAAAAACCTGAATTAACTCTTTGAGCGGCCTACAGTCCTACAGCTACCAGCAAAGGGCTGTTATTTGGCAAGGAGGGAGGACAGCTTATTACAGCAGCTGTGCCTCCCAGGCAGCGCTGAGCGTTGGAGACTGGAGATGTGAGCATTGTCAATAACACGGAAATGGTCTTTTGTGACATTTAGAGCAGTGGAGAAAAACAACTTAAGGGCTTATGTAGCAATATGAAGCTAGGACTTGCCATACCGGAACAGACTAATGGTCCATCTGGACTGGTTTATGTTCTCTGATTGGCCAACGACAGATTTTTCAACAGATGATTCAAACCTGCACAATGGATCCAATTGTGCCACGGAGAGGAGGAAAGGGAAATTTCTCCCCAAACCCCGGGGCACAAGGAGCTGGTTCAGTGAATTTAGGAGTTCTTGAAAGCTCCAGACAGGTGCTGGATTGATACTTCTGGTGATAGAAGAATTCTGTTTATCTAGGAAGATAAGTGTAACCCTGGAGCAAAAGGCACAGGTACCACTCCAGTCCTACTCTGAGCGCTTAAGGGGGCATTACGTGGTGGATAGGTCTTGTACTGGGTTTCTGCCCCAGTGAACCTATCCAGCAAAGGCACTTGCAATGCAAGCTTCTCCACATTCCTCTGCCAGTATGCCTCAGCCATGAAGAGTAAGAGACGAGCTAGGTCTCCGTGGCCCATTCAGCCTTTTGATCTTTCTTCCGCCAAGCAGGGTACTACAGCTGTGTGGGGGGTTTTGTATTTTATGTAGACACCTATGCACGAACAGCTGGATTCACATGCCCGGCTTCTTTCATAATAGGCCTCCAAACATCTGTCAGGCGGTAACTGCTTTCAATCCCTCCCACCAACATGAAGGTGAAAAGCTCTTGTATCCCATTACCAAGCCCGTAAGCCATCCAAGTCCCCTGATGCATGAGGATTGATAGCCCTCGTAATATCTTGTATCCCGGCAAGTGGAACTGCAGATGCTATTCTTATTCATATAAATGTCTACAGTAATCTTTTTTTGGATTATCTTTGATATTCTATAGTTAAAGATGACAGGGGAGGGGGAAACAAACCACACAACTCCAGTATGCAGATAGCGTTCAATATTTATGACACACCATCTTTACCACTAAATATAGAACATAAGAAATGATCACTAGACAAATTTGTTAACATTCAAAAGCATGGGGAATAGTGAGAATAGGAATGTCACTTAGGCAGGAAAATATAGTACTATTACCTGTTATCCCTTTCATTGTGTTAACATCTTCTCTGAGACATAATATGCTTTATAACAGCTTGCCACAGCCTCATCAGTTCAGGAGCTGTTATTACTAATGCACTTCATAACGTCTGATAATAAAATATTTAAGAAAAAAAGGCTACACGCCCCTCCATTGTTTCGTGTGAATAAAGCCATTACAAGAAGTCATCTTGAAGGGATTATTGGTTGAATAGATTAGGTTTCTCCTAAAATTGTAATCAGGTAGGAGGTCATGTCTTCTCAGTTCTTCCGCATGCAAGATGGAGAGCGGTGTAGAAAATCACTAGCCACCAAAGGAGTGCAACACTGCAAAACTCTTGTAGGTCACACCTCCCCTTCCATCATTCTGCCTAGTGCTGTGATACTGACACACCTCAACAACTAAACCAGGATTCATCTTATCCAGGATTTGGATGGTAGAGTCAAAAGCCAGCATAGGCCTTTGCAGGCAGCTGGTGGTTCAGCAGGTGATGCTACTTCTACTGGGTTAATACAACTAGGCTGGGTTGCTGGATATGCCATCAACCATTCTACCAGATGTGACATGAAACTGCAATACTGATATTTTGTGGTTAGTAAAGTCCATTTCCCTCCTCTCCCTGCCAAAGACTAAGGGTGTTAACTCTGGTGTCCTGGCCAAATTCCGCCTGGGATAATTACATTCCACCTGCTTATATTCCACCTCCAGAAGTGATTTGCCCCAGAGTTACCAGTGACCTATGAGAAGGCAGCATGATTTGGCCAACAGTGTTTGCAAAGAGGGAGGGTGGGTGCTTTACTTCTTTGGTGGAATAGGAGGACATGCCGGGGGAGTGGGGGAGTAGTAGCAATGTCATTTCCAAAAGGTGACTGTCAGTAGCCATAGATCCCATCCAGGACTAAGGATTACTCTGTATGCGAACATTAGGCAGCATAGTCTGTGATAGCTAGAGAGCCAGGGAGACACCTCTGGGGCTGTCTGCCCTTAGCAGCCTCAGTGAAGAAGCTCCTTTATATTCATTATAACCGAGGCCCTGCACACAACGTAGTGGTGGCGGCTTCATGAGTTTCTTTTCAAAGCGCTAAATCCTGATTCCACTGAAGTCAATGGGAAAACTCCCCCCTGCCGTCAATGGGAGTGGCTGTGGCCCTGTCAAGCTCAGGGATGCTTATTCTCCCTCGCTCTGCTGTAGGAATACAAGAGTTCTTTTGTCTCAATTATTCTTGCATAACTTGGAACTTGGTGTGACGCTGGTAGACCAAGTGCGAGCTCTGGCCAAGGCCGTAGGAGTTAGCTAGGAACTGACAGACTCATGCCCGGAAACCAAAACAGCTCCCCCATATGCTAGTGTTGTCCAAAATAGGTACTAATCTTATAAGAACGTATTTCGTGTTTAGACTGCTTGTAAGTTGCTGCCTGCATTATTTCCACTTGTATTGGCTGTATTTCATACTATAAGGAAACAGGTAAGTTTTGCTTTATAACTTGGAAAATGTTTGCTCTGGACTTGTGATTCCAGGCCCGGGAATCGTCTCTCTCTCCCCTCCCCCTATTCAGGAGCCTATCAAGAGTAAATGGGCCATTAAGGAATATCATATGCAAAGGACTGGTGAATGGCCCTATCACACCTCAGAAATGCTACCTCCAAGGGAGCTCTGCTCATGGACCAGATGGTCAAATGTAAAATATAAAACATGGTCACAAGAAAAAAAAATCATCCCTTTGCTGTTTGAACTCTCACAGGGCCAGACACACTAAAATTAAGCAGAAATCGCAGAGTCGACCTGAAAGACATTTTGAACAGACAGAGTACTACATCTCTGTCACCTTTCGGAACTATAGATGGTAACTCGTTCATGTGTCTATGTTTCCTTGCTTTAACCTGTACATAACTATTTATTTTTCCTAGTTAATAAACCTTTTGTTAGTTTATGACAGAACCAGCCACAGGCGTTGCCTGTGGTGTGAGATCTAAGGTACAAATTGACCTGGGTAAGTGACTGGTTTCTTGGGACTGGGAGCACTCTGAATATTTTGTCATTTTGGTGTAAGTGACCATTTATCACAAAGTCCAGCTTGCCTGGGTGACAAGAAAGATTGGAGAGCCTAAGGGGACTATCTGTGAGCCCATGGTAAGACTGTTACAGTGATCCAGGAGTTCACATTTGTTACTCAGTTGGTGAAATCTAATTATAGAACTCATCACAGTTTGGAGGGTATGCCCTGAGGCAGACACTCATGCTCCTGAGCCACTCCAGACAGCGTGACACTTGGTTTGTTCGGGGCTTTGGGGAGGGTGAACTATGAGTCAGAGCTCTAGCGTGCTTCCATTTAGGGGGCAATTTGGCCTAATAGATAGATCTGTGGACTACAATCAGGAGACCTGGATGCTATTCCTGCATCTGGTTTCCTGGGTCACCTCCCTGTGCCTCAGTTTCCCCATCTGTAAAACATGAATAATGATACTGTCTCCCTTCTGCAAAGTGCTTTGAGATCCCTGGATGAAAAGTCATGGGGAAGCTAAGCATTCTGTCTATTTTATTAATCGTCTTGTTTTCCCTGTAAAGCATTTCTATTAAAACTAAATGGAATATGAAACAAAATCTCAAGAAGCAAGTTGCAACACATTGTTTAACAATCTTATTTGAGCACCAAGCAGCCCTTAGAGGATTTCATGAGCACAGTGTAATATTAATCAAAGATAAGTTAATACATAATGTTTGGTGGGCCAAAAAATGCATTTAAACTGTAATTTCTTGTTTGTTCAAAAAGCCAGAGAGAGATATTGAACATGTAAGTGATGCCACTAAATTCAATAACAATAAGCCCTTGATTTATCTCCTTCCTTTACAGTTTTAGACCCAGATCACCTGATGTTCTGATTAATCTTTTATATTAGAACTTGGTGAACGCTTCACAACAGCTTCCATGAATACTTATTGGAATTTTAAAACAAATTTGCTTCAATTGTGTCTGTGCCTTCCCTGCTGTGAATAGCCTGGAGAACAAGGTCGCACTGATCACAGAAACAAGGAATTTTAAGAAAATACTGCACAATATGGGTGTGAATTTCAAATCTGGAACAGCAAATGTTTACACCAGAAATTGGATTATAATAGTTACACTCATCCAATCAGGGAACTGAGCCATACTATGTGATCTATATAACCAGTCAAAGCAGCTTGAGCAGGGAATAACTCACAACAAATTGATCGCGATCAACAGACCAATTATTCACAGAAATTATTTCACAAATAAAGTCTAATAACAAAGGCACTCAGGAAAATTGTGACCTGAAATACTTGGCTAGTTCAACTTTGTTTTGCCGTCAGGAGGCAGCTCAGATAGAAAACTGAGATCCTGACCTCTCAAGGTCAAACAGGGCTCCACCCAACTCTGTGGAAGCCAATGGAAATCCTGTCAGGGGCAGCTCTAGCTTTTTTGCCCCGGTCCCACGGATTCGGCGGCACGCCTGCAGGAGGTCCGCCAGTCCTGCGGCTTCGTCGTACCCGCCATCGAATTGCCACCGAATCCACGGGACCGGTGGACCTCCCGTAGGCAAGCTGCCGAAGGCTGCCTGACTGCCGCCCTTGCAGGGACCGGCAGGGCACTCCCCACGGCTTGCCGCCCCAGACATGTGCCTGGAGCTGCAGCTGAATCCTGCCATGGCCTGATTGGGAGTTTGGACTGGACCTGAAAGTGCCTATGGTGCTTTTGGAGGTCCTGATTCAGAAAAGCACCAAAGCACATGCGTAAGTCCATCCCTCCTCAAGACATCACGTATGCATGTCCTTAGCTTTAAACATATCCTTAAGTTCCATTGCCTTGGGACTTAAGACTGTGATTTAGGGCTGTCGTAAGACGGGAATGCTGTGCTGAATTGGATCCTGAAAGAGACGTGGTATTTTCATGAGTATTATGATTTGTATTGCCGTAGTGCTTACCCTGGGGTATGTTTACACTGCACACTAAGCCTGGGTGTGTGGGACTGGGGCTTGTGGACTCAAGTGTTTCCAAGCCCATGCTTGAGTGTCCACACTGCATTGTAAATCTGGGCTTATAATTGCTGGACCCGGGTCTCACAATCATGCTCACCTGTCCACCAGGGCCGGCTCCAGGGTTTTTGGAGCCCCAAGCTGCAGGAAAAAAGCCACGATTGCGATCGGTGGCAATTTGGTGGTGGGTCCTTCCCTCCGTGAGGGACTGAGGGACCCGCCGCCAAATTGCTGCTGAAGAACCGAACGTGCCGCCCCTTCCCATTGGCCGTCCCAGGCACCCTGCTTGCTGCACTGGTGCCTGGAGCCAGCCCTGCTGTCCACACTGCGCTACACAGACCTTCTGACTCAGGTCTGAGGCTTGAGCTGTGTCCACACTGCAAAATGACAGGGCTTGGACCTGAGTCACAGAAGGACTCAGGCTCTGACGCACCCCCTGAGCAGGATCCTAGGACCTGGGTTCTGAGTGCTTGCTGATCCGAGTCAGATTGATGTGTGTGTGGATAGAAGCAGGGCTTGGGCTTAAACCCGAGTCAGAGCCCAGGCTTAGCATGCAGTGTAGATGCAGACCACGACCCTATGGTGCTAGGTGCTGTACAAACATAAAACAAAAACTGTGCTTTTCCCAAATACAATATGGAGATAATCATATTGCAGCTACATACAGTTCCAATATAGTTCCAACCGCACATGGGATTTTTGTCCTAAAATGTGTCTGGCTTTGCAATGTGTCTGTTAAACAACTTCCAGTTTCTACCCTAAGAAGGCTTCATTACAGCGGCGGGTGAAATACTGCTTGATAGAGGTGCGTGGCACAGACACCATTTGTAAAGCAGCTTGTCGTTTGTGAGACGCTAGATGAAACCTAAATATTATTACCGATGAATATTCCCTTGCTGGCATGTGCTACCCACCCAGGGAGGATGAGTCATGCCTGCTCCGACAGACACAGCTCCCACCGACTGTCGCTAAAGCCTTTTGTGAGAGACAGCACTTTAGTAATTACTGCACGATTATTTACTGAATGTAGAGCCGAAACACATAAAAACACAGAGGCTGACTCATCTCACAATCACACTTTTTCACGGATATGTTCTGAAGACGCTCTCGGCAGCAGCCCACAGATAGTGCAGCGGACTATTTTTAGCCCAGATCATTAATGCTGCATACCAAGCAGTAAAGAGGCTAACTAAGCTTACAGAACTGACACCCACCACTGATATCCTTCCTCTTTATCATTAGTTTTTAATCCATTAAAATATACTTACTTTTAAACCTTTCAAGATGATAGACAGATAGAGGGGTATGTATGGTAAATGATGACAGACAGACAGACTTCTTGGAATGATTGCTGATTACCTTGGTCTTTTGGAGACGGAGGTGGGTGGTATATTTTATATCTAGTTTACAGTCATATTATCCCATAATAAAACCATCTATGTATCATTCCTTGTAATTGCAGTGGCATGGCCAAATTCCAGCTGGACCAGCACTGCACAGTTTGGCTTTGGATGTGATCTGATTTTGCCCAAAGCCAATATGAGTTCACATGCAGGGTTTCGCTTCTAGACCCACTCTGCGCACCATTCTGATCAAATGTCAGTGTTGCTGCTGGTAAACTTAACCAACAAGCAGTGTCCATCCATCTCTCCAGGAAGATAATGGCTTCTATCACTTTAAAAACAACAAACAATCTACATAAATGTATGAGCGAATTAGACACGGTCCTTGGGCTTCTGCTAGGAGGATAGAGCTCGGCTGTTCTCCGTGGTGGCAGATGACAGAACAAGGAGCAATGGTCTTAAGTTGAAATGAGGGTGGTCTAGGTTGGATATTAGGAAACGCTATTTCACTAGGAGGGTGGTGAAGCACTGGAATGG
The DNA here is from genome assembly GCF_016161935.1 of Mauremys reevesii. Taxonomy (NCBI): domain Eukaryota; kingdom Metazoa; phylum Chordata; order Testudines; family Geoemydidae; genus Mauremys; species Mauremys reevesii. Next base: position 11,211,480 of record NC_052634.1, on the reverse strand, counting down.
GTTACCTAAGGAGGTGTGGAATCTCCTTCCTTATAGGTTTTTAAGGCCCGGCTTGACAAAGCCCTGGCTGAGATGGTTTAGTTGGGGTTGGTCCTGCTTTGAGCAGGGGGTTGGGTTAGATGACCTCCTGCGTTCTCTTCCAACCCTGATATTCTATGATTCTGGCAAGTTACCAATGAGCCTCTCTCTGGCACACATTTAGGCTGCATGCGTGCAGACACACACAGCTCACCCTTTTCACTTAACCCAGATTTGGGCTAGCCAACAAATTTGTGTTCTTTGATGTGCATGACTTGTTCTGTGGATGGCTACTTTGATCCCACCGTGGCTGATGAGATTCAGAGCGCAGCAAAGTTTCTTCTGTAAGGATGCTGCCCTAAGGCATCATCATATTTGTACACAGCTTCCACCCATGCTTAGCTTTTACTCAACAAACTCGTGTTTCTTGGTGCAAGCCCATGCAGATTCAAGGCTCAAGGGTTATCCCATGGAGGGAGCCTCACTGGAGACTAATTATGCTCCTCCTCTTTTCCTTCCCCAGGTTCACAAACTGCTCACGCATCAGGCCAGCCTAGCCAGGCTAACAGACATGGCTTTTTTTTTTTTTTTTTTTTTTTGCCATTGTCGCTTTGCAACAAGCTGGTTAAAAATAAAATGCTAGCGTGGTAACGGATATTTCTAATTTTGCATAAAAAACAATTTCCTCTGTCACAGTTACAAGGCGGGCTGCACCTCTCTGGTCTCTCTGAGAGCACACCCTCCGGTGTTGGGTCACATGCCTTTACCTCTGCTGGGGTGGAATTCCCCAATTCTAACCCTCTTAGAGCCGGCCCGGGGCTACAGCACCCTGGGTATCAACTGTGCTTACCCAGCAGGAGTTGGTACCTGCAGTTCTTCCTTTCGGGAGTCTGTGACCCCTGGCATACAGTGACACATAGCATGTTTCAATCAGAGTATTGTTTATTTTTAACCCTTAGGAACAATGCACCACGAAATAAAGGATTTTAAAACAACCACCTACATATACATCTATTTTACCTAAGCACTTATCATGCCCTCCTGGGAACCTAGTCAGGCCTAGAGTGGTTTCTCTGAACAACTCGCCCGCTCTCTCTTGAGAGAACGGCCCTTTCTAAACCCCACTACAGTTCTTTGATCTGTGATCCCAGGCGTCTTCCTGTCCTGGCATTGTCTCTGAATTACCCTCAAGTGTTTGTGGAGAAGCGGCTTATATTGAGCCATTCCTTCCTTTTCTGCTTGCTTTGATTCACAACAGCCTCCAATGAAACGGCACCAATACAGTCATACAGTCAGAAAGCCAATTCTGTATTCCAATAACCGGGGTCTACCTACGGTAATTAGAAGCCCTAACTCTGTCATACCGTCCTCAACCCCCGTGCGTTTCTCAATAGTGCCAAGTCAGGCTGCCCATATACGCACAGGGCACTGCAAACCCAACAGTCTTGCTCTCCTCTATAGGTCGCGTTCATCTTCTTCCTACTCTTCACCTCACCCTGAGTTTCCTGCAGCCCGTTGAAACACTGTGCTCTTCCCATTCTGCTCCACTCACCCTGCCTATGCCTCTCAGTGCCTGCTGCCTGCACCCGTGAGTCCAGACAGTCTCTGCATGGAACGCATGGCAGGAGAAGCAATCACCACTCTACCTTCCTCAATCTGCAGGCAGGATCGCTGGCATAGCCAGTTGTACAGCTGTGCTGGGAGGGCATCTGTTTGTCAGCAACGCCACTAGGAATTCATTTATGCACAGGAAGGACAGGCACGAGGTAGGGCCCAGCGAATGACTGGCTTCAGCTGAAGTGTGAGCTGGCCCAAGCCTGCATCCCAAACTCAAAGGAAATTGCTTGCCACTAGGAAAAGTTTGGTCAAATTTTCACACACCCATCACACATTTTTTTCCACTTAGATTCCACCCCCTAGTGAAAATTCCCATTTTTTTTCCATTGGATTTTACTGGTCCTAGCTGGTCAAAATAACAACATAATAACGCCTACTATTATAGTACATGGCATGTTTCATCAGTAGCTCTCACTCTTTAATGTATTTAACATCACAACACCACTATGAAGTAGAGAAGCCCTGTTTTCCCCCACGGAAACTGAGGCACGAGGAGTCTAATTCTGTGTTTCTCAATAACCAGTCCATGGACTGGTGCCAGTCCCTGAGATTTCCCTGATACGGGTTAAGAAGGCAGCAAACTGGTCCTTGGTATCAAAAAGGTTGAGAAACACTGGTCTAATTGACTTGCCCAAGAACACAGAGATAGTCTATGGCACAGCAAGGAACTGAACTCAGATCTCCCATAGCCTAAACCAGTACCCTAACCACTGGACAATCCTGCCCTCTATCTGCCCGCTATGTTCCCAGGACAACACGTCTTTCAATGAAAACCGACATGGTACGAAAACTGATACACTATGGAAGAACTCTCTCAGCTGGTTAATCCATCACGGGAAAGCTTTTAGCCCTGGGGTACTAGACAGAATCCACTCCAGGTCTGTTGTGACCAACATCTTTGCCTGTTTGATTGCTATTGCTTTCTGTACAGTTCCTAGCGGGCCCGGGTCCACATCACAAAAGCCCCCATCGGAACTATGCCTTAACTGGCCCCCTTTATCAATGGAGGTGCCAAGGAGTAAAGAGCTCAACACCTTCTTGCCCTGTAGAGGTGGTGACTCTAAGCCAGGGCTGAGGCTGGAGAGGTGGGGTTGGGCCAATGCCTTTTGGATGCACATTGGCAGGGAGCTCACATTGCTGCCAGCATTGCTTGCCAGCATTTCACTCCAGCTCTCTGAGAAAACGGAGCAAAAGCGGCCAAGCAAAATGTTCCTTAGACGTTGCCACAGGTGCCGCAAAGCTCTCTCTCTCTCTCTTCTTGAGGCCACTTGGCCCACTCCAGAGGCACTTTCCTGGAGAAGAGTCCTCTTCCCGCTCCTTTTGCCTGGGATGTGTTCTGAGTGTAGGGTCCTCCTTGCTCCATCGCTCTTGGACTCTGTAGGAGGGCAGCACGTGTTGCCCAAGTCCCGGCTCCTTTATGCTGAGTGAGTGTTCTTGAGAGCTCTCTGGCTGCTCACATGGAGATAGGCACTTTATTTTCCCTTGTTGCGGGAGGACTTTCCTCCAATATTTGTAGCTGTAAGGTGAGCCATGGCCCTTTTTACATTAATTGTTAATGCCTTTCTCGATTCAGATGCAGTTACGGACCTATCAACTCATAGGCACCGACTCCGTGGGTGCTCCAGGGCTGCAGAAAAAAAACAGTGGGGGGATCAACACCCACCGGCAGTCCCCCCAATCAGCTCCTCCTCCTTCCCCAGTGGCCCCCACCAATGAGCTCCTTCCCCTTCCTCCCAGCTTCTCCCGGGCGCCATGGATCAGCTGTTCAGCGGCATGCAGGAGGTGCTGGGGTGGGAGGGACGGAGAAGAAGCGAGGGGCAGGACACGCTCGGGGGCAGGGCGTGGGCGTGAAGAGGTGGGGCAAGGGTGGGGTCTCAAGGGAAGGGGTGGAGCGGGAGCGGGGCCTGGGATGGAGCACAGCTCCCCGGCAACTCATAAAGACGGCGCCTATGTATCAACTGATCCTATGGCTTTCCACACATCTCCGCTTTGTTAGAGTCAGTCGTGTGGGGGATGGAAAGCTCTGCAAGACGTCTGCAGCTGGGCAGGATCCTGGCTGCTCTGTGGCCCAGCTCCAATAGCATTTTGGGGCAGCGCCCCGTCCCAAGGGCAATCTTCAGGAGTTCTTCTACCTTAGCACAAGCAAATGTCCCTGTCTAACGTGCCAGCCCGCAGCTACCTGGACAAACAGCAACGTAATGCTTAGTATCCCAAGTCCACTGCCTGTCCCATCTATATGGGAGAGGTGGCTGTGACCCACACTTCTCAGATCCTTTCTGGGCCTCTTAGGTGTTGCCCCAACAATCTCAGTCTCCCTCTCTGGTCCTCTCAGCCCCCTCAGACTGTCTCTGACCCTTCCCAGGCACCTTAGGCTCCCTTCAGTCCTCTCTGTAGCTGTCTGGGAGTCTATCCAGCTCTCCACAGCCCTCTTCTTTCCTCTCCCAAAAACCTCACAAGGGAATTGTTTGCTGTTGTCCTTTTAATCCTCCAGGCAAGCCGCGCAGCCGTGCCCTTCATCAGACGCAGCTGTCACCTCCAGGAAGCACGACCGTAACCCTAGCAAAGGTCAGGCACAGGCCAGCCCCCTTCCCCTCTCTCCGTTGCTATATAAAGCACTCTCCATTTATAGCTCTGTCAGAGTCTCCAAGCCCGTCTCTGCTCTCCAGCACTGGAAGGATGGAGCTGTTGGAGATGTCATCGTCCAGGAACTAATTAGATGGTGTGTGCGAAGCCAGCAAAGGAAGGAGAAATATATTAACGACTCCAGTTAAGCTCAGCGAGGGAAGTAAAACTTTCTATAAAAAGCACTGGCTGGGTCAGAGCTCTGACGAGGGACTAATCAGTCCTAATGTATTTATTTCCATTACAGATGGGAAGAAAAGGCCTGGCAGCAGCGGTAGAAATGAGCAGACACAACTTGTCACTTGATACCTCATCTTTTTCCTCTGTTTCTTTTATCCCTCCCTTATTATTATTTGTATTACAGTAATGCCTGAAGACCTCAGCTGAGATCAAGGCCCCCATTGTGCTAGGCGCTGTACGTACCCACAGTAAGAGACAGCCCCGAAGAATTTACAATCCAAATAGACAAGACGGACAAATGAAGTGTCACTATCCCCATGTTTACAGATGGGGGGATTGAGACGGGGAGATTAAGCGACTAGCCAAAGGGCACATCAGAAGTCAGTGGCAAAATTGGGTAATGAGTCCAGCAACCGTGAGACCCAATCCAAAGTCTTAGCCACAAGACTATCTTTCCTCCCTGACAAGCTAGAGCAGCTGTCTGTGTGAAGCAGCACTCGGCAGCAGCCACGCAACCAGGCCGAAAACAGCCTTATTCTTTCTGCTGCTGGACACCTTGCTGTGATAAAGCAGATCTACGCTGCAGCTGGAGGTGTGATTGCAGCACATGTAGACACGCTCGAGCTAGCTTTGATTTACACCAGCCGGGTACCAACAGCAGTGGAGCTCTGGCAGCATGGACTTCAGAGTGGGCTAGCTGCCCAAGTAGGTACGCAGGTTCCTGGGAGGGTCTGTACAGCCCAGGCCGAAACCTGTGCTTTCATAGCTTCAGCCCCAGACCTATGGCAACTCAGAACCTCTCACCAATAGTAGGGACAGAACTCAGATCCTTCTGCGCCAAATGCCCCGGCCACCTAAACGAGAATCTCTGTTAGCAATACAAGGCCCATGACACACAACTGAGCAATTCTGAGCGCACCCGACTCAGATCCTTCTGCGCCAAATGCCCCGGCCACCTAAACGAGAATCTCTGTTAGCAATACAAGGCCCATGACACACAACTGAGCAATTCTGAGCGCACCCGACTCAGATCCTTCTGCGCCAAATGCCCTGGCCACCTAAACGAGAATCTCTGTTAGCAACACAAAGCCCATGACACACAACTGAGCAATTCTGAGCGCACCCAGCGGTGGGCAGTGGTACAAATACACACTAGCAAGATTATTACAATATTGAAAAGGACACTGTCAATTTGAATTTGGCCCACCATTTACATTCCACAAAAACAAGGTGTTAGACAACCTAAGTCCAATAGAAATGTTTCCTTCAAAATAATAACAACAACAACAATAATCCAGTAAAACTTGTTTTCTTTTAAACCCAGAAACATTTCCTCTCCAGTGCTTGCTACCCAAATATTTCATCAGTAAGTGAAACTGACTCCATTGACTTGCATTGTCCAAGCCAAGAGAAAGGCAAACAGTTATGCTGACAGTAACACACAAACTGGCTTTCTAAAATTCTTCCATATGAAACAATCCAGGATGATATTAGTAAGATATGTCCTTCTTTGCAACACATGATTTTTAAGAGGACCGTGTCCCTTTCACTACATCACATGTACCTACTGGCTAGGCAAGGGACAAGGTACATCATATCCACAGCTAGTCTGTGTGAAAATGTACGCTCATTGCTACTTCACTCTCCCTCCTTCCGCTTGTCTACTTCACCCACCTGTAGCATCTTGTCACTAGTCTTTGGAGCAGGGACTATCTTCTACATCTTTTTACAGTGCTTAGCACAAGGGTGCCCTGCTCCCTGATTAGGATCTATAAGCACTAGGTTCTAACGTAAGACAAACAAATGACCTAATTATTAATTAAATAATGATGAGGATGACAATGAGGTTATGAGGCTTAATTTATTAAAAATATGCAATTATAATGTACTTTGCATTTTTTAGCTGCAAAGTAACACATAAGTGTAAGTATTGTATGATCTCCTATGGTCAGAGCACACCTAAGGCTTGGTCATGCATGGTGCTGAATATCATGGCTCTGCTTAGGTACCTATGTCATTTAAAGCATGTGAGCAGGGACTATGCAAATCAATGAAGTCAGTGCCCACTTATGTGCTTAACATTAAGCACTTTGCAGGATTGGGACTAGCACTTTCAGCACCTTGTACATTAAACTCCAGCTGCATAATTCAGAAGGGACCAAACTGCTGTGCAGTCAGAACCTGGTTTTAAACCTTCTGTCTTTTTTTTTTTAATCTAAAGTTTCCCCAATGCAGAAAGAAATTACTGAGTAAAGAACACATTCTTATTTAACTCTCTGTTACTCTGATGCATCAGCAGTCTTAGTCTCCCACTACAGCTCTACTGAAGTCACCATCAATAACACAGCTTACTAAAAATACACAGGCTTGATGGCAGCAGTGAGTGTGTTTTGGACTTTCATGACCAGTATTCCTCTAGGACTCGCTGTGGAAAAGAGCACTAGAAATAGACACACACACACACACACAGAAGATAGCCGCAGAGGAAATTAATTGTCAAAGCTACCAAATTGGACTGAAGCACAAACGGAGAGGTGGTTTCGGAACACAGCAAAGAGCTTTTCTCTTTGGGTACTGCTGCAACAACCGCATCATTATTTCTGGAGGAGGCTCCAGCCCGACATTCCATTTGAAAACTGTCATTTGGCAAGTGTTTAATTACTTCTCAGATACAAAGGATGGCCACGAATGTGCGATCTGTCTTGTTAGGGACAATCAAACTCAACCCCGTTGAGTCACTGCAAAATATAGATGGGATTTAGAATGGTTTTATCATTCACTCAGTATTTCATTAATGATTTTGCACCCTTCCTTTGAGCTCAGTTCATTAGCTAGTGGTACCCAAGGTGGGAAACATCCTCCCTGAGCCATTAGCTTGCTTTCTCTGCTCCTTTTATTCTCAGCCAGTGGCCTCTCTGGTACCTCAAGGTGATACCTTGACTTTGCTGTTCTATTAAAGGTGGCTAACCTTTCACAATATTTATTTTTATTGAAACAAAAGTTCTGCCTTCAACCAAGAGAGAGCCAGGGTTTCTTAGCTCCCTGCAGATATCACCCACTCCTTTCATGGTCGGAGTAGTGCTGTCAAAGTTGTCTGTGTGGCTTCTCAGCTTCCCATTGATCTAATTTGTTCCGAACATTTTCCCCAACCATCACACAGCGTAAGCTTCTGAACATTTCTGTAGGCTGCTCCTCGGAGGTCAGATCCTCTTTGCTGTCAAGGAAACAAGTAGTTTGTTTCTATTGAAGGAGGTCAAATACAATAAGGAAAATGCATCAGCACTGGAGATTTAAACAAATTGCTGGTGACACAATTTCTAATGCAGAGTGTTTTCATCTGAAAAATTGATCGCGACCCCATGTTGCCTGAAATTGCATCCATGCTACCTGGACATAATCTGAACGGGCAAGACCTGCTGTACAGTACTGACCACCGATAGGTGAAAATGAAGAGCCATTGCCATGCTCTATTTTATCATATTGCTGTTGTCCTGTTTACACCCTTTGATGGCTGATGGCCAAAAAGAGGATAATAGTGGCACGGTTGCTGAAGCTAAAAACAGCTCCTCCTTTAGGTCAAGTGATAGTGTTATCATTGTACTAAGTGCACCCCACACCAGGTGCTGTCAGCTGATGAGAGAACAGTCGAAATAGGCCAGTGATTCTCAATCTTTTTTTTTCATTTGCGGACCCCTAAAATGTTTCAAATGCACATGCCCATGGCCCACAGGTTGAAAACTACCATTCTCTGATAACAACCACCTTTTGCAGACCCCTTAGACATAGCCTGCAGACCCCCAGAGGTCCGTGGAGCACAGGTTGAAAACTGCTGAACTAGGCAAAATGCAGATGAAGGCTGGGGAAAAGGGCAAAACCAACAAAATCAAAGAGATCAAGGTAACGTTTGCAGCACAGATGGCTGAATGGGAGAACAAAGCTGGAGACATTGATGGAGTAGTCAATGGAACAAAGGAGCTGCAAACTGTCCAGGTGGGTTGGCAACTGATCACATAGTGAAACCTCCTGGGGAATTTGATTTAGAACAGATAAATAAGTAATGTTTGCAGATTTTGCACTAATTTTGATGTTTAGATTTGGGACAGGGAGATTTGTACAAATTGAGTTTAGTCGGGATTAACTTTGGGAACAAAGAGGGTGAAATTCACCCCCTTGCGGAAGGCCCGCACAAAATCCTTGCGACAATGAACTTCCACTTAGGTCCTTAAAACGGGGCCTGCATGGGACTTCAGTGGCACATAGACCTTGGGCTGGCTTTCTGCACATGGCAGATCTTCAACCAGAGTCTTCTATTTATTGTAAGCAAATAGCCTAAGCTATGCATAGACATTATACCTCTGATCCAATGCCCACCGAAGACAACAGGAGTTTTTCCATTTTCTTCACTGGGCATTGGATTCAGCCCGGGGAGCCAAGTTTTCAAACTTAGCTGGTTCAGTGGCACCGACAAAATATGAACATGTAATCTGGAGATTATGGGTAAAATTTTTCAATGGGGCCTAAATGATTTACATACCAACTCTTATTGACTTTCAGTGAGAGCTCAGTGCCTAACTCCCATGGGCTCTTTTGAAAATCCAAGCCTGGATCTGCAAAAGGCATGCTGGCACACACAGACACACACCAAAGTGTCAAATACAAATGGATGGTTTTGTGCACACAATTTTCAAGAACAGCTCAGCCGGCTGTGTTTGAAAACCTGGGCATCTAAGCTTTGTTATTCTTTGTGGGGATGAAGGCATCTGGAGGCTTGAAAGATGCTCACCCCTGGTTAACCTCTTCCAATTTGTTTCTGGTTTGGGGGACTGTGGCAGGGTGAAGAGTGACAATGTGTAATTGTGTCTCAGAATCCCATTTAGCCTATGGGAACAGAAAGTGGGGAGGGGGGGAAATTGGAGTTTTAACAAAGTGTTGCTTGTTGACATCAAAGATTATCTTGTTTGATAAAATCAATTTTGATGACAGCACAATCTGAGAGAGTCGTCAGAGTTGATTTTATCGAGATAATAGATTAAGTACATCTGACAGCTAGAGTTTGGTCAACAAAATGATTTTTGTCAAATTTCTCAGACAGGCAAGTTATGCACCCATCGCTCTCGCTCTAAAAGCATTTTGGTTTGAGTTCAATTTTGTGCTTAAATACTCCCCTTCCCTGACATCCCTATCTGGCTCCCCTGATGAAAATACATTTCATGGGGAAAATATGTCCAAACAATTTGTATGGGCAGCTTCAGAAGAGAGTTTCCACCCCAGCAGTTATTCTCCAGTTATGGTGCCTTCTTGCTTCTCCTCTTCCTGTCTCTAAAAACACTGCTTGAAAACATGTTTTGGAAAACATAAAAGCCCCTTTCACAGCCCTGACACCCCTGTCCACTCCCTCCTCTCAACCCCTTCCACCAACTAACCAAAACTCCTTCTCCATCCAGATTTAGCATCAAACCTAAAATCCAACGACAGCATTTTCAAACCAGGGTGCTTAAAGTCAAATTTACCGCCTGATTCAGGAAAGCACTTAAGCTATGGTGACCAGACAGAAAGTGTGAAAAAATCGGGACAGGGGGCGGGGGTGTAATAGGAGCCTATATAAGAAAAAAACACCAAAATCAGGACTGTCCCTATAAAATCAGGACATCTGGTCTCCCTAAAAGCACATGCCAAACTTTAAACACCTGGACTGTCTGGCTCCAAATGATTTAAACCTGAGTTTCAGGACCTGCCTCAATTACTTGCCGCTTAGAGGGGAGGGCCACATGTGAAGATCAAGCTGGGATGACTGGGCAACAAGCACTAGAAAGGGAGCATTCACGTGCTGAAAGTTAGGCAATGCTTCAGTGCCTTGCTGAATCAGAGCTAAAGGCATAGTGGGTGAACACTTGACCCCACTGAAGTCAATGGGGTTTTGTCATTGACTTCAATGCGGTCAGGATTTCACCCCAAACCAGCAAAGCAGTTGAACGCATGCCTCAGTTTAAAGCATGTGAGTAGCAGTGAGGTTTCATATCCGCCTGTAAGTGTATCGCTGTATTGTGGCCCTAAGCAGAAGTGACTTGATACCCAGAAGTGCTGAAACCACTGGCGTTGTAGGAGCTCATCTCTCTAAACCTCTGGCCAGTTTTATTAAGTGCCTAAATGAGGATTTAAGTGCTAAACGTTACATGCCCAGCTTTGGAACACTGGCTGCGGGTAGGGTTAGAATGTGACATTGTCAGGCCGTGAGATTTTCTGAGGACGGAAATAGGCGTTACAATAAAATAAAATAAAAAGACGCCCAAACAAAATCTGAAAACCTCAGAAACTGGGATCTTCACATTTTATTCTGAATTTTCAAAACTGGCCCACGATTTTAAACAACTCATGAAGCTTCCAATCTGGCTTTACTCATGGAAGTCAGACAGTGGGAGTCACGAAAATCCCATCCATCCCAGTGACTGTTGCACAGTTTCAGAGACTTCATACGCAAAGTTTGCTGGACTTTAAGTCAATAGGCGTGAATTCTGTAAAACACTTAAGCAGATGCCTCAGTGCCATTAAACTAAGTGAGACTTAAGAACATGCTTAACCGCTTTGCTGAACAGAATGGACTGCTAAATCAAGCCCATGGGCCTTAGCGATAGCTAGCCTACAACCAGATACCATCCCACGGAGCTACCCTTTTTGCCTGGGACCTCAAAGTGATATTCCGCACACACTCTTTTGCTCCAGATTTTCTTGTTAAGACAGTGTATGCAATAAAAATGAAAATAACAATGTTTCACCTACTGTGTAACCACCTGTCAGTAAATTTATGAACAATTAGGAAGTGAAAGTGCTTTCCAGGGAACCATTTGCGCAAGCTATAAAATGCTCATTTTGTTTGGAAATATAATGGGGAAACAACTTTTCTAATTTTTCCTCTCTTTTTTTAATTTAGCTTTTGCGGTAATTAATCAGCTTTTGTTGTTCTTTTATTCTTGAAACTTACGATCCCCTCAGTATGCAAATACACCAAATTGCACAGAGCTGAAACGGTCGTTTATAACAGCCAGAGAACTTGAGACTCCAGGCACAGGATATTACACGTGTTAAATGGATACAGTTCAATGGCCAAACATGCTTCATGGCTGTAATGGGGACATTTCTGTTGCATAAATATTGAATACATGTCCCTCGCTTTGGAGCTGAAGGATTATCTCCATTAGGCATCACTAATACTAAGGCCTACCAAAGTCCTTTGTGGGCTGCAGCCAGTAGACTCTTGGTCAGAACTGACGTTCACACCAGTAAAGGGCAATGGTGACACACACGCACTAGCCTTTTTGTTGTACCTTCCCCTACTCTAGCTGATGACACAACTTAATTTATCTAACAAATATCCACAGCCTGCCTTGATTTCCTTTCGCCTTTCACATTATAGAATCATAGAATTCATAGAATCATAGAATATCAGGGTTGGAAGGGACGTCAGGAGGTCATCTAGTCCAACCCCCTGCTCAAAGCAGGACCAAACCCAAACTAAATCATCCCAGCCAGGGCTTTGTTAAACCTGACCTTAAAAACCTTATGGGCATGTTCTGGTGCTCCTGGTCGTGTTGTGGTGATGACAGCACTGGTCCCAAGCAGAAAAATTCAGCTCTCAATTTTGTGGCTCCACTCTCTTGACCCCAGCAAATTTGGGGGCATTTGGATCTAGGTTTTGGTTAAAAAGTGAGTGACTAGTCTTCATATTCCAGTGCTGCTAACTCGTGCAATTTTATCACTGGTCTCTCAATATTTGGTGTTTTTGTAAGAACCTCCTCCTACATTCAAAAAAGTAAGTACATGTTGAGCACTCGCTGCTGCAGAGAAACGTGTGAAAATGCGAACCATAAATGCTGAAAAGCCAGAGGACAAATAAAAAGACCCCAAATGTACTTATCCATTTTAAGCCACATGATTTCTAAGCCCACAAAAGCTTGTGCTGAAATAAATTTGTTAGTCTCTAAAGTGCCACAAGTACTCCTGTTCTTTTTGCGGATACAGACTAACACGGCTGCTACTCTGAAATAAGCCAATCTCGTTATTTTGGGGGCTTTACTTGTCATTTTTGAATGCTCGGGGCTGGCAGTTCTAAAACTCAGATCTGGATCTGAACTTCCTTTGTCACCTAGCTCCAAGGGGACTCCTTACAAGACAACACAGGCTTTCCCGTAGCAAGAAAATGCAAAACAAAACCATCTTTCTGCTTCAACTGAATCGCCCTGGGGGAAAAGAAATAACACATAATGGGCCTATTTCACCACTGAATTGCTCCAGTTTCACACGTGTAACTCTGCTGAAATCAACAAGGTTACACGAGCATAAAACCAGAGTGACGCAGGGGTGACTCAGGGTGGAAGAAATGGCTCACATATTCAAACTTGCTTTTGCAGACTCCACAGCACACCGGTTTGCACGTTCCCCTGAATCTCTGATTTCACAAGGTTTCCCTGTGCTCATTGCTAACACCCACTCAATTAATATTTTTTAAAAGCTATTTTTCATTTAGATTTAAACTACTAAAAGATGCCCATCCCAGACTCCAACATTATTAATTATACAATAAATACAGTTACATTCAACCTCGGCAGTATTCAAATCATCAGTTCCACGGGAACTCAGCCAGCCACCTACCCTTCTCATTATCCAGGGTACAAACCCTCAGCCTTCTCCAAATCCCCTACCCAACAGGTGTCCTGGGCAGGGGGCTCAGAAAGTCACAACATTTGGGCTTTCTGGAACCAGGAGCAACAAGTTCCAGAGTCCCGAGCCCTCAGAGGGTACGTCTCCACTGCAAAGAACAACCTGCAGCACCGAGTCTTCAAGTCCATGTCATGGGGTCTCAGAGCCTGGGCTGCAGCCCATGCCTGAGCGTCTACCCTGTTATTTTTAGCCCCAAAGCCCAAACCTTGTGAGCCCAAGTCAACTGACCTGGGCTCTTTTACTGAAATGGAGACGTACCCATAGAGAACACCCTGCCAGGTGCCCCCTCTCCTTTATAATGTGGGGAGCTCAAGAACCTCTGCAAAGCATGGCAGTGGTCCTGGAAGAAAGGCGAGCCCTCTGGCAGGACGGCCAGGCCACGTAGGGCCTCTGAAATCCTCTCCCTCCAGGGACAGCCCATGTGCTGCTGCCACCCCACAACTTGATATTAAATTAATCCACATTGGTTTTGCCCTCCCCATAGCGCTGGCGGGAGAAGGCTGTTCAGACTGCCCGACTGACCTGGGCTGTGTGAGGAACTCCACGGCATGACAATGGTGGGGCTGGTTTAGGTGATTGCTGAAGAGCTCTGGAGCAGGAAGTCTTATTACATTTATTTCTCAAGCCTTTTTTTGGGGGTGAGAAGCATGTTTTTGGAGGGGGGGTGTAGCAGGTGTCCACATCAATTTACTTCACCACACAGCCTCCCAAATCAGTGCTGGAGAGGGAAAGCAGCTATCAAACTCGCAGAAAATGAGACAAAGATATTGCAGGCCAGAGCTGAGATTTCTCTAGGGGAAACCCATCTCTGGCTAAATCCTGCAGCCTGGGCTGTGGAAGCAGGGGAACTATTGTAGTTCTGGTGCAGCAGGATGCAAAAGAGGCCCCCGCAGCAGGTCTGGGTCCCCTTTGCACATCACAGTTCTGCTGGGCTCCTTAATGCGGCTGGAGTACTGGGTGCAGATCCACCTTCCAGTGCTGCTGTGGAGGTATGGAGAGTGCTGTGGTTATGGGAGTGGCTGCAGCCCTAAACCGCAACAGCAGCTATGGGGTGGATCTGCTGGTATCACAACTTGGGGGGAGGTTTCCCTGCCTTCCTGACCCTGCACAGCAACCCTGAGCCACGGGGCAATATTTATTCAGGAACCACCCATGGAACAGAATTTTTCTCAATAGCCACCCACATCTTAAAGAGGAAGCCATAGTACAACCCACAGCAAAACAAAACAAACAAACAAAAACAAACAAAGAAAAAACACATACCTTTTCTCCCAGCCTGAGACAGAACTTCGCCATGACAAGCGGTCAGTCACTGCTAGAACATGGCCAAAAAAATCAGCCTCAAACAAATTCGTGAATTGGGTCTTCTGGATTTTTTTTTTTCATACCTCAGGTTTTGACATGAACATTCACGCAGCAAATATTGTGGGGTTCCCAGGGTCCTTCCCAAAAGATTTTTGCTTGGCCAAATGTTTTCAAAATTAGCCTCTGATTTTAGGTGCTTCCATTTGAGGAAGTCCAAGGGTGAGACACCACCATGAGAGGGTGCTCCAGAGTGAGCTAATTTCCAAGGATGACCCTCAGGAGCTGCTGAGGCGGTGAGTCCCAGCCTTGTCACACCTTCCATATGACAGGCCTGTTAATACACCCCAGAATGATAGTTGCCTTTTTCACAACAGCATCATGTTAACTCATATTCAATTTATGATCCACTGTCATCCTAGATATCAGAGGGGTAGCTGTGTTAGTCTGGATCTGTAAAAGCAACAAAGAATCCTGTGGCACCTTATAGACTAACAGACGTTTTGCAGCATGAGCTTTCGTGGGTGAATACCCACTTCTTCGGATGCAAGAAGTTGTCATCCTAGATGTTTTCTACAGGAATACCACCTAGCCAGTGTATCACCCTGGTTGTAGTTGTGCATCTGATTTTTTCTTCCTAAATGTAGTGTTTTCCACTTGTCTTGATTGAATTTACTCTTTTTACTGATTTCAGATCAGTTTTCCTAATTTATCAAGGTACCTTTGAATTCAATTTGTCCATGTTTCTGCTTTCTTGTAGGATTCCTTTTAGGTTTTCAGGTCATTGAAGAGTTCCTGATGGAGCATGTTGGCCTGTTACTACCCTTCCTAGCTTTCCTTTGAAACAAGGTAGTTTACTGTTGTCCCTTTGACTTCAATAGGGCCAGGATTTACCCCTGGTGCCACAGCTCTAACTGCTGTCAGTGGGAATGGCGGACATGCCACTGAAAAATCAGGCCCCTGGCTACTTAAGAGTAGCTCTTCCCTTCTGCGTACTAGTTCCAAGAGGTATAAGCAGGAGTATTGAGTATAGCACAGTGCAGAACACTCACTGGCAGCTCCAAGCGAGTGCTGACAGACCTCCGTCCTACACAGGCGGTCTCTTGGAAGCAATGGGTCTTTGAATGAAACCAGAATTGCCACAAACCAGACCATCACTGTCTTGCCCATGTGTGCTATTTTCTGCCTCCAAGCCTTTTCTCTTGGAAGTCTTTCCCCTCTTTGCACCCTCACGCCTCCGCTGTTCTTTTATTTCTGTTTTGCTTCTCTCTCCTCTTTTGATGATGGGCTCTTTTTGTGCATTTCAGTCTTTTCTGTGCTCTTTCTTGTACAAGTTGCTGGGCTGTTCTTTTTTCAATGTTACTTTATTCTCCATTCATTGTTCTCTCCTAGATTTTCTCTGGTCTCTCCCTGGCTTTGAATTGTTTTTTGTGTGTCTTATGCTTTGTGTTCCCCTTGTTTTTGTAGGGTTCAGACTATATTCTTTTTCTTGTTTGCATGCCTTCCTTTCATCTATGAAAAATAACTTTCTATTCTAGATGTTGCTTAGTTATCTCTCTTTGATAAGTCACAGCACCTATCAGAGCATTAAGCTATCAGCTTGGGCATTGCTGGCACCTGCTCACTAAAAAGGGTATTCAAGGTAAACTGAAAATTGTATCAAGGATAAAATCTCATCCTTTCTGCTAGGCAATGCAGCAAAATTCCCCCTACTCTATGTGCAAAACTGGTGAATTGTGGTGGGCTTGAAGTCCTTTCTAATGAGCTGTTTATGGCAAAATGAATGTTTTCTCAGCCTAGGTAATGCACATTTTGCAGTATCATGCAATACTATGGCTCAGCAGATTGGGCTAAAGAGCAGTTTATGAGCTCCACATTGAAGCCAATGGCAAAACTTCCATTGTCTCCAGTGGGGGATGGACTGGGCCTAAGATCAGTACTGACTAAAAGTCATTATCCCAATGTTTGTTTGCTGGCCCATGTGGAAGGAGCCAGTGATCTCAGTCCAACTCCTGGTTGGCAGTCTCAGCAGGGAGGCTGAAGAAGAAATTAGGCAGGGATCTTAGTACCCCTGTAGGTATCCCTTCCCTGTCTGGGTTAAGGGGTGCTTACAGGACAGGGGGAGTGGGAGCCTGTCCTGCCTATTCCACAGACAGATGACTGCTTGGGAGACTGCAGTGGTCTATCTGCCACTTTCACCAGCACTGTCAGTACAAAGTCCCCAGGCACCATTACCTTGTACCGGATGCAGCCAAAACCTGCCGTTCCCAATGTCACATTTTAACAGCAAGGGAATGTTGCCTAATCACTTGTTAGGCTAAACTATGCAAATATATGTAAATATTCATGCAAATTAGGCACAGCCCTTGGGTAAGCCTTCAGTGCAGTCCTTGATGACATAAAATTTCACAATCTTGACAGATGATGCTAGCTCAAAGGTGGAGGTTAGCCAGCCCCTGCTAATGTGCCCTGGGGGGAAATTAATTTCTATCTCCAAATGTGGCAATCACACTCACCTGCACCAAGGTGAAACTATCACCCTGGTCAAGTGTCCATTCCTGTATATGCCATGACATGCCACTAGTCACCATGGTATCCCAGGGAACAAGATGATACAGCATCCAGGGAGGTGCTAGCATCAGAAACAGGCCCAACCAGAACTATTTATTCAAAGCCCTGAACCTCTGGCAATTAGGATCCAGACCCAGCCATCACCAGTTTGGGTTTTGTAAAATCACAACCATTTCCACAGCTTCTGGTTGAAATTCAAATCTGGAGTCTGATCCAGTGTCCCATGAATTCAATGGAAGGATTCTGAATGAATTCAGTGGCCTCTTGATCAAGTCCACTCACATGGGGGGAAATAAGCAGCCTGTGTGATCTGAATCTAAACTTTCTTTCCCTCTTCTCTCCCCAGGACCTTTGCTGTCATTAAACACTTGAGACCCCATTGATATGCAGAGCTGAAAGTGAGAAGGTGCATTATTGTATTATGCTGCCTCCTTGGCATGATCTCTGACTGAGTTGCTGAGTCAGATCCAGCATGAAGCTGGGAGGTAGTCACTTTAGGCACTAACTAGTTTCAGAGGCTTTCAACCTCCATAAGAAGCCATCTTCTATGTCATGTTCCTTTCCTTTGAGAGGTTCCCATGTCTCTCCCAGGAGTCTGCCTAGGATCCCTTGTAATGGTGTCAGCTCTAATTGGCTTTTACTGGTTTTTTGCTGTCCTGTGTCAGCCAGCAGATGTGAAATAAAACATTGAAGCTGGCTGGACCCATTTCAGTCTATGCCTTTCCCCCTGTGGCCCAATAACTTGCACAGATGCCTACAGAAAGATTGCAAAACATTTTTTTCAAGGCAACTGATGTTTTCCCCTTTTATTTCCTGCTGGGGAGACATTTTGCCAGCATAAGTGATTCCCCCTTCCTTTTAAAAGCCCTTTGATCTTTGTTTTATTTTCTTGATCTCCATCCCCACAATTACAAAGCCTAAAGTCTGGGGGTAACAACTTTGCTTTTCCCCACTGACATGATTTAACCTCTTGCAATGGAGATCAGCACACGCCAATATTCTGAACCAAGGTGTCGGCAGAACACCTAATGATATTCTGAGGTGCAGTGGAGGGGACAACATGATCAAATGTGGAGTATGATCAACATACCAGAGTCTTTAACACTCAATCTGAGAAGCAGCTGTACAAGCCAAAGGGGTGGGGGGGGCATCCCATAAATATAAAGGGAAGGGTAACAACTTATGTATGCAGTAACATAAAATCCCTCCTGGCCAGAGGTACAGAGTCACTTACCTGTAAGTGGTTAATCAGTTCAATTAACCTACTTGGCACCTGACCAGAAGGACCAATGAGGAAAGAAGACACTTTCAAATCTGGGGGTGGGAGAAAGTTTTGTTTGTGCTCTTTGTTGTCTCCCCTTGGGACAAAGACCAAGCAGGTTGTCTGTTACAGCTCCATTTTGTTTCTTAAAGCTGTCCCCTTACTCCATTTTGTTCTTGTTCTCCTCTGTGGCCACCCCTCCCTGGCTGTTAAGTTGTTTACCAGGGCCTCTGCCCTTCTCAAAGGGAGGGCCACTTGTGCTAAGTGGGACCACTGCCCTGTTTAAAGGGTTAGTCCTGCTATCACCTTGTTAAAACCTGGGCTTGGTGTAGGGTAGGCAATGTCCAGAGCTGCAAGACCTATTGTGTTTTTAAGATCCTGGGCATGAGTCATAGACCTCATGTGCTTCTAAGTCACCTGGGGGCTCAGGACTTGTTCAAACATGTTCTATGCCTAACTGCAGTCTTTTCCCTGCTTTCTCCTCTCTGTAAGAGGGGGAGCCAATCGGAGCAACTGGCAGGAAGCTGCCTAGGTTTGCCTTTATAAACAGACATTTTCTGAACAGACTTTAGAAAGATTCCTGCATTGCTACCTGGTCTGATCAGCCAGGGGTTCTGGGGGTTCCTTTCTCCGCTCTTGTTTTATTTTTGAGCATACCCCTGTTTTTAAACTCCCCTCCCATGAACAACAAATTTTGCCTGGAGATCTCCTGATTATTGTGAACAAATTGAATCCTCTCTGCATCCTCTGATGCTGCTGTGCCTGCTTCTGCCTCTGCTGCTGCCTTGGGGGCTGGTAAGAATCCCTCTGTGAAACTTTCTATACTTTTATTATTTTAGCTGCTGGCTCTGTCTCCCCAGCACACAGACTCAAGCTAACACACAGACCAAGGTTTAAAACCTCTCAAACTCCATGGCACTCTGCCACTAAAAGTAAGTTTGTGCTGCTGCTAAGCTCTGCTCCTGTGGGCTTTGCTTTGGACTCATTGTTTTCAGCTGTATCCACTGCTGCAGCCACCTCCCTTGGCTTCCTTGGGGGCTGCCTTGGGAGCTGTATTCTGGGTACACACCACTCTGCCCTCTAACTTCCCCATAGCATAAGGGGCACCATAGATTTTGTTTCTTTAGTTTAATAAGTCAGTTTGTTAAGATTATAAAGCTTGTAAGTCTCACCTGCCTTGCTATAGTTTGTTTTGTTGCTCCATATAGCTGCTTGTTAAAGTTTGCTTAGAATTGTGATATTTGTTTTGCCTAGTCATTGGCTAAGATTTAAAAAGTAATTGCCTGATTGAATTCTGTACCTGTTTTTCTACTTTGTAGAAGCTGCTTGTCATTTTATATAAGTTTGATTAAGTTGGAGGATAGATAAGGTTCTTGCTGCTTCAACCCCCTGCTGCCTCTTTCCCCTGTGTCTGCATCACCATCTGAACTGCCCAAATCCCCCCCACACTGCTGTCCTTACCTCAGAGGGCTTCAGTCTCTCACTGCCTGCAGCTGCATCTCATCAGTTGCCACTATCATTCCCCCTCTCCTGTTTCTTGACCCAGCCTTTGGGTACACTCTTGCTATCACAGCCTCAAGTGAATTATGCAGTGTAGACTTAATTTATCACTCATTGTATTATTGCACTGTGATTCACATTTTACTTCCACCTTTCTGATATACTTTGTATTTGCATTAATACTATTGTTACATTGTGTATAAGGCCACCAACCACTTAATACATTCTATCTAAGATTGTTGACCATTCTATATAGAAGCTACCATTTATTCTGCATCTCCTTTTGGTATGTTTTACATTCCACACTGTATCTAGAGCTGTTCCTATATAAAGTTGAGTTGCTTATTACTGTACTGTATCCCATTGTGCTAAACCCCACTTACTGTACCCCACACTGTTCAATAAGAAACCCCCCACCATCATTGTCTATTGTAAACACCCTATACACCCCATCCCATTGTATTTCATTGTTAAATTCTCACCACTCCCTTTTTCCTTTAATAAAGAAATTAATTGGCACCCCACCTGTGTGATAATTGCTCCCCAAGATCCCATATACCTGCTGGCAGGGACACAGGTAAACCAGCTCCTAACAAGATCCTGAAATGAGATTTCTAAAATGATAGATTGTAAGTAATAGCAAGGAAATGTATTTATTTATCTTTTGTTTTAGCTTGTGAATTTTCTCTATGCTGAGGTAACTTGCTTCCTGTTTTGTAACTGGGAAGCAAAGTCAAAGGGGAATCCTTTGTTCTAAATCTCTTCATTTAGCCTGTAAAGTTATTTTCCATCTTAATTTTGCAGATGTGATACTTCTACTTTTTTAAAAATAAAATTCTTTTAAGAACCTGATTGTCAATGTCCTAAAAACACCAGGGCTTTGGTCCATGCTCACTTTAACTTATTGGTTGGGGTATTATTCTCAAGCCCCCCAGGAAAGGGGGTGAAGGAGCTGGGGGGGTATTTTGGGGGATAGGGCTCCAAGCAGCCCCTCCCTGAACAGTTTAAATCACTTGGTGGTGGCAGCAATACTGTCCAAGGACAAGGAAAGGAAATTATGCCTTGGGGAAACTTGCAACCTAAGATGGTGGAATATAAGCTTAGGAGGTCTTTTGTGTGGTTCCCCACATCTGTACCCCAGAGTTAAGTGGGGAGGGAACCCTAACACATCAGTTAGCTTAGTCTACTCTGTCTGCAGCTATCTCAGCTCTTGAAATCACAGCCCAAGTTAGGTCAGTATTTAGTCTTTGTTTATAACAGTGCCATGGATCTGCATAGCACTTTAGACATAAGGAACATATAAGCTAAGATCACAATGTTCAGGGATGTTAGTGTCAAGTGCTGAGCATCTTCTGGTAAGGTTGATTTTACTGGGAGTTAATGGCTTTCAACACCTTTTGGGACCAGTCCCTGTTAGTCTCCTCCACTTGATAGGAGAGTAAAGAATGATGCTGTGAAAGAGAAGCTGTTGTGGAGCCAGGAGTGCAGGGGAGAAAGCTGTCAATCATTCAGGTACCTCCCTTTCCCACAAAAGGTTCTGGGTAGGGAAGCTTTGTATAAAACCCCCTATCTTCCAGCTGGGAGTCATAGTTACAGAAGGAAGTGTTACCTGGAGGAACCTGGGCCTGCTGGGGTTATCAAAGGTGGTTGTTTCTTTAAAATCAAGACTATTTTTTTAGAAAACACTCATAACAGGGTCTAGCTGCTTTATTGGACAACCTTGCTGCTAAATCCTGCCATGGATACATCTTTCTTAACATGGGTCATCATTGAAGGCCAGGCAGCCCTGTGCCTAGTGAAGGGCTCTTTAGTTTGAGAGCTGAAACCAAGGTCCAAATCATTTGTGATTTAAAAAGAGTAATGCTGGCAGACTGGTCATTAGCAGGTGAGATCAAACCTGGGACCTTTGAAGCTTGGTGCATGAGCTAATAGCCAACTGACTGTTGCTATTGCAGACTCCTTTTATTGCTCTTTAAGTGGTCTTGGTGCCACTAGAGGGAGAGAACACCATAGCTGTGAGGTGTGTGGGTTATAACAGCAGTCTTGACAAGGGAAGAGGCTGGGAAGGTTGTGTTCTGGCAAATCCCAATATAGATAATTACCTTCTGATTAAGGAAAATTGCGCACACACTGTTTCAACAGAGTAGGAACAAAATGCTCTTAGCTTTCTTGGACAAAACTCTTGTAGTGCTGTGGTTTTTGTTTAAAGGGGCTATCCTGTGATCAACAGCAGTGGTGGGTGAAGTCCCAGCTCCTGGAGTCATGTGATCACATGAAAATATCAGCTTCCATTTACAAGGCTTCTAGCTCTCATAGCTGTGAAGCAACACTTACAAATGTGACCCAAGTGCACCCTAAAAGTTCAAAAACCAAAAATCCAAACACCAATTGTACACTAATTGAGTATTAAACTATTCATTATGGATCATTGACTTAAAATCATGGAGTAAATAATCTCAGCATTTTGGGCAGTCATGATTTTTGAATGCCTGGGGTTGGCAATGCTGGGATCCACTATAAATGTCCATTAAGGAGTTTTGATCCACTCATGGGCCAGGCTGTAACTCTCCTCAAAGCTCCCATCTACTGTTTAGTATCTTCTAAATGACCATCATCTGATGGCAGGGAAGTGCTAGCATTGGAATTGGGTTTAGTTTGCATCAACTCTCATCCTCATTAGTCTTTTTCATGAAACTGACATCAAGATTTGAAATCACCAACCTACTGATGTTTGGTAAGGATTTGAGATGCAAATAAACCTCCCAGGCCTGGGATGGAGACTGATCTTAGGTACTTGAGTCTGTATCACTGCAGGTCATGCATTATTTGTTCTTAATCATCCCTTCCTCAGGTCTGAGCAGTAGCTGTCTTTGCAGACTACATGGCAAAACCTCCCTCTAAACTCTCCAGTCTTGCATTAGCAAACAGAGACTTAGCACATGCCTTGCAGTTTCTATGTTCAGAACACTGAGTCTTAACTAATCTCCCAAGCCTGAAGTAGCAATATCTCCATTTTGCGTATGGGTAAACTTATGTGCACACAACATCAGTGGCCTGGCATATTGAGGGATCTATACACTGTTGAATAACTAAGATTCTTATGGACAAATTCTCTGCTAGTTTAAATTGGTGCAACTCGACTGAAATTAACAGAGCTGCATGCATTTACACTGGCAGAGAATTTGATCCCTGAAGTGGCAGGTGTCACTCTTCCAAGGTACTATCGTGGGATCAAATTCTGCTCCTATTACAATAACTGGCCAAACCTTTACCATGATTCAATGGGAACAAGACTGGTCCCTCTATTACTACTGATTGTTCTGGTATTTTAGCTGATATTGTTGCATCCTACAATGTACAAAATCAAACCTGAACTGATTTATCTTGTGCACCACTGTGCACGCGCACACCCTTCCATGTCCTGAAAAGGAGGAAGATTCAGGGCAACAAACTTAGGTGGAAAGGCAGCATGCATCTCCGCTCTCAACAGCACTATCAACATCTGATGCAGCTGGAAGAACATTTCTAAAGACAAACTAAGGCTGAGCACGGCCTTCTCATCTCTGTATTGTGCAGTACATCCTCCTGGTAAAGTTTTAATAGGTCTCACAGTTTCATCATCTGACCATAATCAAAGACAACATTATAAAAGAAAGTTTAAAAGCGGAAGTTGTGAGATTTCCTATCTCAGGGCCCTCGGGCACAATGTGTTGCAGTTGAAGAACAGCTACCTTGGGTTTTTTTTGTTTTTTTTTTGGAGTTAAGGAACAAGTTGTTATTAGGAAGAAAAAAAACTGCTTTAGAAACACTTGCTGATGAGATGAGTGTGTCTCTCTCTCTCTCTGATATATCCATCAGCATGGCATTTTCTTATAACAGCCCATTTTGATCAATGCTGCTGTGTCTGACATTGGGCATCTTTGCTTGTGCTGAAGAGATCAAGAATGGCATGTTGTGAATGAACCAAATTACCCCTGCTAGGTGTATGTGCCCCAGAAGCCAAAACTAGAGTATTGCTCCTACCAAGTGAATATGCACCCTCAAGCTCCTTTCTGGGCTACAACCTGGGAGGTGCTGAGCACTCTGGCCCCCCTGCAAAATAAATGCTTAGGCCTTGATTCAGAGAGGTGTCTGGGTCCTTGATTAACTCATTTCACCGGATGCTCAAAACACCCCTAGTTCTGCAACAACAAGAAAAGGCTTCTTTCTGGGTTAAAAATGGAGTTGAAAGCAGCAATATCCCTAGCAATAGGGGGAAGTTGACAGCACTGATTATACATTAGAGAGACAAGGTGGGTAAGGCAATATCTTTTACTGGACCAACTTCTGTTGGTGAAAGAGAGAAACTTTCAAGCTACACACAGTTCGAATCATAAATCAGTTGATCGGATAAAAGATATTACCTCACCCACCTGGTCTCTCTAATATCCTGGGACCAACATGGCTAGAACAACACTGCAAACTGACTATAAATTAACAGTTGTGAACTGCAGACAATTGATAAGGGAAACTAAAGGTATTACTGAAAAATCTATGGCTAGTAAGATTAAGGAAAGTAAGGAGGAGGGTTCTTTATGTATATCAGGAGCAAAAGAAATCCTAGCAATGATATAGATCTGTTGCTAAATAGACAGGGGATAGTACAGCTATAATATACTTAGACTTCAGAAAGATGAAGTACTGCCCAACATTCTGATTAAAAAATTAGCACTCCACAAAATGAATTCAGCACATATTAAATGGATTAAAAACTGACTAGCTGACAGATCTCAAAAAACCCACTTGTAAATGGGGAATTATCATCCACTGGGGATGTTTCTAGGGGGATCCTACAGAGAACTGCCATGACTCTATGCTTTTCAATATGTATATCAATAGCCTGGAACAAAATATAACATTATGCCTGGTAAAGTTTGCAGAGAACACATTTACCACTTGGAGGAATGGTAAACAATGAGAAGGACATATCAGTTCTACAGAGTTACTGGGATCACTTGCCTACCTCATCTGAACAACACATATTTTAATAGTGCAAAACACAAGGTCTAGGATGGAAAACAGTACGTCACATTTACAGGTTTGGGGGAACATACTCTGGAAAGCAGTGACTCTGAAAAGGATTTAGGGGTTGTCACCATGCCTTCATGGATCATAGCTGAGAATACCAAATTCAGGACAAACTGCTGAGAAATAGGGCAGGCACACCCCAAAACTGGTGGTTATTCTCCCATAACATATACCAAACCAGCAATAAAAGTAAACTTCTGACTCACCACGCTGCTAACAAGAAGTCAGAAAAAGCAATCTCCTTGGACATTCCAGTCCTGGATTCAACACCCAGACACTAGACTTAAAGATGAGGGTTCTTTAAAACCAATTTAATCAAACAAAAGGGTTCTTCTGATCCCAAAGGACGGGCCACATACTCGGGTCAATATATAACTCAGATCTTACCCAATAATCACACTGTTGCTAATCCTTTAGTATCCAAAATCTAAAGGTTTATTTATAGAAAGAAAGGTGAGAGTTAAAATTGATTAAAAGAATCAAATACATACAACAATTGAAAAATTCTTAGATCAGGCTAATAGCAGTGATGGAATAAACTGCTGGCTTAATCAAGTCTCTGGCTGCTTCCAAATCATTGGAAGGTCCTCAGTCCCTTGGTTAGAATGCTCCCATTAGTATAAGTTCATAGTCCAGAGGTTTAAGCAGGAAAGAGGCAAAATGGAGGTGTTTCCAGGGCCTTTCATAGCTTCTGCCAGCTGAAGGGAATCCCATTGTTCTTGCTGTGGAAAATTACAGGTAGCAAGATGGTGTTTGGGTTCACATGGGCAAGTCACATGTCCGTGCATGATTTTGCTTAGTCACAGCAGAAGCCATCACCTATACGTCAGATGGAACGCTCACAGGAAAATCCATTAAGTGTAGATAGGCGTCTCCCTTGGTCCATTGTGAGTTAAGTGTCCCTTGATGAGCCATTTAATTTGAATAGTCCCTTCAAGATATGCAGGCTAATTACCTTGTGGGTGCTACCCAGGAGCAAACATATTTGAAATCCAGGTACAGAGCCAATACTCATAACTTCAAATACAAAAATGATACATGCATACAAATAGCAAAATCATATTCAGCAAATCATAACCTTTCCATAGATACCTTACTTGACATACTTTGTACAAGATTTGTTGCAATTATATAACAGTGGTAGCAACAATGATCCACGTGGTCATATTTTAATCAGATAACGTCACAGGGGAACAGTTGGTAACTAGCTGAACATGAGCTTCCAATGAGATACAGTGGCTAAGATGGCTAACAGGATTCTTGGATGTAAAAAGAGAGGAGTAGAGTTTACAGTAAGGAAGGTTTATTTACCTGCCAATCTGCAGGTTCGGCCGATCGCGGCTTCCACTGGCCGCAGTTCACTGCTCCAGGCCAATGGGGACTGCGGGAAGCGGCGGCCAGCACATCCCTCGGCCCGCACCACTTCCCACAGCCCCCATTGGCCTGGAGCGGCAACCCAGGGCCAGTGGAAGCCGCGATCAGCCGAACCTGCAGACACGGCAGGTAAACAAACCGGCCCGGCCCGCCAGGGGCTTTCTCTGAACAAGCGGCGGACCGGCTTTGAGAACCACTGCCTTAGATGTGGCTGTGAGGACTTCATCAAGAGCACTATAAAACTGCTCCTTTTTGTCTTCCTAATCAACAAGTGTTGGGGAGTAGACACTGATGACTGTGGCATACTGGTTATTGCTGAGCTTCATGAGACACTTGTTGATCCCCACGGGAAGCTCCAAAAGCTGACTGGCGATCTTATTTTTGGCAGCAAAGCCAATCCCATGTATGCGTCTCTCTTCAGGTGGCTTTCCTTTCCAAAAGAAGGTGTAACCACCTCCATCCTCTTTTAATTGGCCCTCATCGGCCCGGCAGGTCTCACCAAGAACTGCAATGCCAAATGTTGAGTCTTGAGAGTTCTCTGGCAATTATGGCAGTTGTTCTTTCTGGGCATTCACTGTGCTGAGAGTCCATAAGGGTGTGGACGTTCCAGGTGGCAAAATTCATTGTCTTATATCTAGAGCCCTACCAAATTCACGGCCATGAAAAACATGTCACAGACCATGCAATCTGTTCTCCCATTGTGAAATGTGGTTTTTTGTGTGATTTTACCCATTACTACACAGATTTCATGGTGGAGATGAGCATTTCTCAAATTGGGTGTCCCAAAAAGGAGTTGAGGGGGTCGCAAGGTCATTTTATCAGGGTCATGGTATAGCCACCCTCACTTCTGCGCTGCATTCAGAGCTGGGTGGCCAGAGAGCAGCGGCTGCCATCCTTACTTCTGCGCTGCTGCTGGCGGCGGCTCTGCCTTCAGAACTGGGCTCCCGGGCAGCAGCCACTGTTCTCTAGCTACTTAGCTCCAGCAGTAGCAGAAGTAAAGGTAGTAGTACCGCAACCCCCCACTAAAATAACCTTGTGACATACACCCCCACAACTCATTTTTGAGTCAGTTACAACAGCGTGAAATTTCAGATTTAAATAGCTGAAATCATGAAATGTACAATTTAAAAAATCCTATAACTATGAAATTTACCAAAATGGACCATGAATTTCGTAGGGCCCTCATATATCTCTTGTTTTAGCCACGGAGTTGGGAGATCCCACTGGACGTGGTCATTCAGTCGGAAGAGTGTGAGCCAGCCTATGTTTGGGGCATCTTTTCTAGCCCCTTCCCCATTTGGGGTGAGCAGAGGGGATCCTAAAAAGGCCTGCTCAGTCACAGCCGCTGCTGCCGAAAGGCACTTCTGTCTCATCCAAGCACAAGACGACCATCACACAGCTGCCGCCTGTGTGCAGGTTTGTGATGAAAGACTCCCAGAAATCACTGCTCCTGTCTTCACCGCCACTTCTCCCTCACCGCAAGGCTTTGTGCAGTTGTGAGCACTTAGGCAGAGGCCTGCACATGAAACCTTTGAATGTGGGGAAACCGGTGCGCAGGCAGTGACCACATGAGACTCAACAGGAGGAATGCCCTGACCCAGTGGCAAGGAGATCCAAGACAAGCAGCGGCCTCCTGCCTGCTGCAGCCCTCACCCTCCTGCACAGCCGCAGAGCACTAAAATGTTCTCTATATGCGCCTGATCCACCCTCGAGGTCTTGTGAAGTTTGGAGCGTGGTTAGTTAGGAGCCTTGCCTCAGACCTGCTCACCAAGGGGGTCCCTATCAGGAGTATGAAAGCTCTGGATGATGTAGCTCTGAGGATCTTTAGCCCACACAAGGCTCTCCACCACAACGAGGTTGCGATCCGTCAGAGAGGGGAGGTGGTTTTATCACTGTGTACACAGCCCTGGTGAAACTGTTACTGGGTAAGGTATCCAGTTCTGGTGCCCACACCTCTAAAAGGTTGTTGAAAATTTGCAGAGGGTTCACAAAAGAGCTACCAGCATGATTTGAGCTCTGGAAAACCTGCCTGACACTGAAATTTCAGGAGCTCAATCTGCTGAGTTTTTTTCAATGAAAAGGTTAAGAGGTGATTTGATCATGTCCTATAAGTACCTCCATAGGGAGAAGATTCCTGCTAGAGGGCTCTTTAATCTAGCAAACAAAGGTATAACAAGATCCAGTGGCTGGGAGCTGAACCCAGCCGAATTCATACTAGAAATAAGTCATGAATTTGTAACCATGAGGTAACTGACAATTGGAACCACCTACCTAGGTACGTGGTGGATTCCCTCTCACTTGAAGCCTTTACATCAAGACTGGACATCTGTCTAAAAAATATGCTCCAACTCAACCAGAAGTTATGGGCTTGCTGCAGAAGGAATCACTCGGTAAAATGGTCTGGCCTGCATTATTCAGGTCAGCCTAGATAATCATATTGGTCTCTTCTAGCCTTAAAATCTGTGATCCCCATGAGTTTATGGACTTTCAGCATGCAAGCACTCCCGTTGACTTCAATGAGACTACCACATGCTTACAGTTCAGCACATGCCCTAGCGCTTTCCTGCAACAGGGCCAAAATGCTCAGCACCTTGCAGAATCGAGCCCTTTTATCTCCTATTCTCCCCTCTTCCCCAAACCTCTTCTTTCTCCCTTCCTTCCATGTTTCCCTCTTGCCATGTGTTTTCCCTGTTTCCCCAGGATCGTCTCCTTTTCTCCTTCTGTGTTCCACTTTCTATCATCCTGTCTCTATTTTCCCTCCATCACTTTCTAATACCTTCCTCCCCCCCACACCATCTCTCCTTTTTTCCCTCCCATTATCAATCTCTTCCAATTTCCTCTATTTTTCTCTTTGCCTCTCCAAACAGCCGGCCTTTCTCTGACTATACTTCCTTAACTCGATCAATTAGTTGATGTTGGTAAAGTGCCCTAGAGATGGTAAGTTTTACCCCATTCCTGCCATTTCCCCTATCCCTCGCCCTACGCCCTCTTCACTACCTTCCATCTTTCCCACTCACCCTTCATCTCCTTCCGCTACTGCTGCAGCCTCTTCCATGCCACCCCAATTGTCACTGATGCATGATTTTTATGTCATTCATTTCCCTCTCCAAGGAGTCTGGGCTACTGAGGAGATGGAGTGATATTGTTAAGCGGTACATTAAGTGTGAAATGCACAGCATCAACCAAAACATTGACTAAGAGCTCTGTATTCAAGAGAGAAATATATTCCATATCCTGAAACAATCCATGCATGGGAGGCTGCAGGAGTACTGTGCTGTCAGTAGATTCCAGAGTGCTCCTGTTTATACCACTGATGCTTCCAATGATTTCGCCGCATGCATTTCTATGGCACGCATAAAAAAAGCCGCTTCCCTCCCCGACAGGATTGCAAATCACTCACACGCACAAAAAATCAAATGAAAAGGAAGTGGCCTTGTTGGCTGGCATGTTTGTGATGATTTTTTGGCATCCCTCTAGCCAGAATCTCACTCCCCTTCCAAGAGCTGCATTTCTGTCCTTATTAATCAACACCCTTTCGAAGGCAAAAGCCTCTGCTTTCGACTAATTGGTCTGCTGGTGAAATTACAGCTCCTCTGATGTCATTAGTGCCAGTGAAGTCACTCTGCCAATTATTTCCCCTTACCCCCCATTCACCTTTACGTGGTCTACCAAAACGGCTCCAGTTTCACTTATACAGGGATGGCGAGAGCAGAGGGAGATAGACAGAAAAGTCCTAAGCCCAACAGCTGTTTATAAGAAGAGGATTAGGTGGCTCATACCCTAGTTACATTAAATTAAATCCCAGGTATCTTTCTGTTTATAACTCTCTCTGTCTCTCTCTCTCTCTCTCTCACGCGCACACACACGCACTTGTGTGTGCCCAAACCCATCCATCGTATCACGACAAGATAGCCTCTGAAAAAGAGAAAAGGAAAAAAAAAGCCCTCTGGCCCCGCGCCATCCCTGCTCTTATAAACCGTTGTTAACTGCTGTAATGAACCAATCCAGGAGACATATTAATAACGACATGAAGAGACACATTTATTGTTGATTGTTGAGTTGCTGGCAGATTTACCGCGGGGTTGCTACGAGGGGAGGTCTGGCCCTGCAGTAGTGCAATTAAAAACAAATTGAATACAGGGACAAAGAATCAATAATCTAACCGGGCAACTTTTAGTTTTGCAAAATACACATATAAATTAATTGACCTGAACACAGTTGCTAACTGGTCATTAACGCCTGTTAGCTAGCCAGGCTGAGCACGCAACGCAGCTCGTTAAGTTGAGGAGCATAAACCTCCCATTTGTGTTGCCCCAGACAGTGGCTGTCTGTGGTTCCACTGGGATCCCCTGGGTTTTCAAGGGAGATGGACCAGAGCCTCCACATTCCGGCCCACATCCGAGTGTCCCCAAAATGCCAGGATGGCTGGCACCCAGGTAGGGCTCTGCTCCCATCCATTGCTATTAGTGCTATAACGATAGCGCCTCGAGGCTTCCATTAAGATCCACGGGAATAAGTATTGTACAAACATGTAGTAAGAGACAAACTCTGGTCTAAATAACATACTGTCTAAACAAACCAAACAGACAGAGGGTTGGAGAAAAAAAGTTAACCCCATTTTACAGATGCAGACTGGAGGCACAAAGAGATTAAAGGGACGTCTACACTCACAGCAGCTTGTAGAGGGCAGACACTAGCATGGGTATAGACAGTAGTGTAGACAGCGAGGTACGGCTTAGGCAGGGGAGAGCCCCCAGGCTATGTTCCCTTCCTGGCTCTCAGCATGCCCAGGCAGTGCCTCCTATTTCTACATGGCTATTTTTAGCAGTGTCGTGTCCCACTGCCAGATCCTTTCCCCACCACAGGGAAAGTCTCCAGCAGAGGCAAAAGGCTCTGGCAGTGGGGATGCAAGCGGGCAAAGGTAGCTGCTGGAGCCATAGGTGCTGACTCCGTGGGCGCTCCGGGGCTGGAACTCCCATGGAAAAAAAATAGTGGGTGCTCTGCACCCACCAGCGAGCCCTGCCGATCAGCTCCTCCCCCTCCCCCACCAGTGCCTCCCGACTGCTGCTGATGAGCTGTTCAGCGGTGGGCAGAAGGCACTGGCGGGATTGGTGGCGGGAAGAGGCGGAGCAAGGGCGGGGCATGTTCGGGGGAGGGGCGGAATGGGGCAGGAAGAGGGAGGGGTGGAGTGGGGGCAGGGCCTGGAGCATAATGAGGGTTGAGCACCCCCAGGGAAATCAGAGAGTCTGCATGTCTGTGGTTGGAGCCTTTCCCCACTGCCGGAGTCTTTTCACGGCAGCAAGTAGCTACACCTTGCAGTGACAAGTGTGGACGCCGCCCACCTTTATAGCAGCGTGTAGTTACCCATGGGTCCCAGTACTCTACGCGCCGCCATCCATGTGGACACAGCATAAAGGTCACATTTTGAACAGCGCTCTAAATGACGCAGGCGCCTAAGACCCATTTTCAGATTGGACTTAGATCTTTAGCCTTAGACTCATTAAAAAAACATAGGGCTTGGGCACCCAAGTCCCTAAATCACTTCTGAAAATGAGACTTACGTTCCTGAGCTAGTTAGGCATTGTAATGCTGAGCAGAGCAACATCTAAATACTGTAGTTGAGCTGGGCCGTAAGCTCCTACGTCATTTAGCTGCTTTTGAAAACTGTACCCTAAGTGACGTGCCCAAAGAGCTCGTGGCAGAGCTGGGAAGGAGCCTCCCAGATCTCCTAAACTTCACCACCCAACCGTTGTATCCTCTTATTATACAGAGGTGGGCCAATCACAAAGTTCAGATCCAAATACAATTTCCCCCAAAGCTTGGGTCACTTTAGAGCCAGCGTTTGGGTTCAGGCCTCTCTCCAGTTTTCAGGAGTTTTCTGCTTCACCTGTAGATTTTCGCTCCATGCTGAAACTGCACTCAAAGGTTTAAACTCAGGCTCTGCCCCCACCCTTCCCTTCTTTCACTTTTATTGCTGCAGTCTGACTATAATCTCCCTGATGCAGCAGAACGTGGCGAGGGTCTTTTAAGTGCCAACTTTCTATCAGAGCACTGGCACTTCCATTGGGTGTAACGAGGTACAAATGATGATCCTTTGCTCTCCTACCTGAGAGAGCTTCTATCTGAGCCTCTCTGAGCACTTCATGAGCATTAATAATAGTGAATTAAGGATTATTATCCCCATGTAAGAGATGGGGAAACACCAGGCAATTAGAAAACTTTACCTAGTGTCACACAGCAAGTCAGGTGGCAAGAACTGGGAATCGAATCCAGGAATATCGGCGCCCCCTCCTTTGCTCTGACCACTAGACAGCACTGCCTCCCTTCAGGCACTGTATGAAAAATGAGGTTGACATCATGTATACACTGTAATTACTGGTCCAAAATGTTACAGTTTACACTAGAGATAGTGCAGTGTTTGGGCTTTGTATTGAAAATGTACATGAATTTAATACTGACTGACAGCCCCAGAGAATGGATCCTCTACTTAGCCACTGAACAGGGACGACGTGTGCCGCAACTGTGCAAATTCTCCATATGCTGCTCTTATCCTGCAAGTCTCAACCTTAACCAGAAAAAAACAACCGCAGAGTTAAGATGGGCATTCAGTCTCCATGGCCCATTTAGTCCTTGGCCTCTCTGCTGAGATGGGTAATTACTGTCAACACTGGTGGTTTGCTCTGTGATACTGCCCCGCTCAGAACTGGACTCAGGCCATCAAAGAGTTGTCAGAGCAAAACAGCTCCCACTCATTATCAACCAGGGCTGCATCTGAAGCAGGAAACAAGTGGTGAAAGTTTCTGTATCTCCTATGACCAGTCTTTGATGTAGTACCTTATGGCTCCATTGAAATGACAACCGGGCAGTATCAACTCATGGATTTATTGGAGGGAGAAAATGAAGCAAATGACTTTGCTTTAAAAAAAGTTGGGGGGAAAAGGGGATCCCCTCCTAGAGGGCAAGTCCTAGTGTATGTCGTCAGTGGGCAGGATTGAACCTGGGACTTCTGAAACTTAGTGTATGAGCCTCTAGTTCATGAGCTGAAAGGTACATAGCTTTTAGCCATGGCAGTAACAGCCTCATCAATCTCTAAATCAGTGGGTCTCAAGCTTTTGTACTGGTGACCCCTTTCACACAGCAAGCCTCTGAGTGCGATTCCCCCCATATAAATTAAAAACACGTTTTAATATATTTAACACTATTATAAATGCTTGGGGTAATGCGGGGCTTGGGGTGGAGGCGGACAGCTTGCGACCCCTGCGGTGTCCCGCCCCCCAGTTTGAGAACCCCTGCTCTCGATGGTCTAGGTGCCACTAGAGGGGGACAGAGCACGTCTCTGTGCTATGGGTTATGCTAGCAGTCTCAAATCACACAGAAGAAAATAGTTAATGCATTTCCACTGATAGGAAGCCAGTAAAGTAAAAGCTTTTTTACATGTTCAAGTTGTACTGGATCTCGGTTACCTGGTTTCCATTATAGTGCGGTCACCTGTACAAATGGGTGACATTTTTCAGCTGAAACTTTTTTTCAGGGAAAAAATGCAGTGTCAGTGACTCTGAACTGCTTCACAAAGTTGTGTTGGTTTTGCTAAATAGTTCATGTGGAAAGAAAAATCTGAAAAAAGTCAACAAACTTTTTTGATTTTTTTGATTCCAAATGACTTTTTGTTTTAAAAAGCTCCAAATCTCAATGCAAAGTTTCACTGCAGGTCAAACAAAATGTTTTGTTCAACCTGAAACTATTAGTGTTTTGTGTAGCTGAAAATTTCAATAAACTTTTGGTTTTAAGTCAGCCTGAAACAATCCTCCCCCCCTCCCCGTTTTTCAGAATTGCCAGCCGACCAAAACAATCAGTTATTCGCACAGTCACGTGTGCTCCTCAAGCTCAGATTCAATTTAGAAGACCCGGCTAAACTGGGAAATTGACCTACTGTTATGACCTTTGCCCTCAATCTCCCTGAGCATGTCCTGAAAATGGCTTAACTGATAGTACGGATGGGACAAAACCATTTTCAGCACCACCGAGCACTTTCTGGTTCTGCCCTATCCATACTAGCAGTGAAATTGCTTCAAACATCACTTGGCCACAAGCATCCTTAGCACTGGGTTATGATCACAACACCTGAAAGACACGGAGAGTGTGAAAGGAAGATCCAGTCATCTGAATGGAGAAAGGTAAAGCTAAGAACTACTGACCAAATTCACAGCTGACGTTAAGTGGGGAGAACTCCATTAAAGTCAACTGAACAATGCCTGGTTACGCTCGAGCCAAAATTGGCCCCGTGTGTGGAAATAAAGCATTTCCAGAGGAAGGTCGTCCATGAATGTCACAATCCCTAACCTTCTTGATTCTTGAGCGCTTTAGGGAAAAGGTCTGCATTGCAGACTGCGCTGCTGTGAAAGCCATGGCTGCAGGTCCCATGGATCTCTACCTCCCTGCGCTTTCCTCTGCTGCAAGCAGAGTTTTGGCACAAGTGTCTCTGTGAAGTAAGAGGCTTTTTCGGCTTGTTTTAAAGAGATAAGATAATCACACAAGGATTTTAGTAGGCAAGATACTGGTTGTTATGTGCAGAAGAGAGGTGGAGCGTGCGGAGGGGGAAATAGGAGGCAAAGCTATAATCTCTCTCTCTCTATCTCACACACACACTCATTTCAGAAACACACCCTTGCGGCAAAAAAGAGAGCCCCTCCCTTTCCATCTGTTTCCTGCCCTCTAACTATATTGCAACCATTCTCCTCTCCTAATATTGGTCCCCATCCAGTCTTTTCCAGTCGGAGGCAGCAAACGGTGCTGTAGCTAAGCCTGACATCACACTCTGCCCCCTTGTAAATTCCAGTTTAGAACTACCATGTACAATCGCAGGGCCAAATGCATCCCTATGATTATTCCATGGACTTAATTACACCAGGGACGATGCCTGCTGTAGATCGATGGTACTGGTGGGAATTTTAACCTCAAAGCTCAAAGTGAAACTTAGCAGGAACAGACACATTTTGACCGGTTCCAGTTTGAAACTGGGCATATAACCATTACATTGCATCACATAAGCCCCAATTCAGTGAGGTACGTAAGCATATGCGTAGCTCTAACCACATAAGTAGTTACACTGAAATGCCAGTACAGAGATAAGACAATCACACCAGGATTTTTATAGTTCATTTAGTAGTAAATGGTTTGGATGCAGCCAAAATCTCATGGCAACTGCTGTTCTCCTAAGACTTCAGGCCAAGATGGACCATATCTCAAAATCATGTATCTGGGGATAAACTATCATAAGACCGGCACAAGGAATTCCAGCATCATCAAACCCGACACCGAACACTTGCCTTGGCGTCAAACCTGCTTCTTGAACCCTCTGCTAAATGCAATCCATATCCAGTTCTGAAACTTGCCTTCTGAAACCTGCCTCTAGTTACAGTTAGGTATGGGTGAACCTCAAAAATTTGGAATTTGGATCTTGGAGGAGAAAGAAAAGGAGAAGTCCACCAGTAAATCACCCATGTGGGTTTATATAATGGTGTCAAGTGCTCAGATACATCAGAAATGGGCAATGGATAAATTAGAAAGATAAAGACGGGATAGGGTAGATAAATAGATTAGGGTTCTAGAAAGAGATTTCTCAGAGTCTATTGGATCTGCAAATTTAGGTGCATATCTCGCAAGATCAGGCTTTTGGAGGGGTGGGGGGGTATATTAGCACTTTGCTTTCTAGACCCTGCTGAATGTGAGATGTGTAGATGGGTGTAAAAATGGAATATGCAGCCATGCAAACATTTCAACAGCTGCTTCGTCTGAGTTCAGATCTAGAAATGCCCCTAAATGGGGAGGGAAAGGCCCAGTAAGTTATTTTGTTTTTCCCAAATCAGTTTTGCCCTTCCCTGGTGACAATGCCTAGATTATTTTAGAATGCCTGGTGCAGCATACAGTGCATCCCAAATGGACTATGACAGTAAATTCCATCAGAAGCTTGGCAAGAAAAAACAGCATACAATAATCTGGGCAAGTGGTGAGGTAACTGATTCTTAGATCTATACATAATTAACAGGGTAGATGACAGATTTGGGTGGGTTTTTCTCTTCCTTAATGACAGCTGATTGGTGGCAGTAATCAGACCTTAGCATTTCTAAATGGAGAGAGGATAAATAATAGTAGGAGTTTTTTTAAGGAACAGGTTGGGGCACAGAAATTTTTCAGATTTGCTCATTGCAAAATCAATACCCATCAGCTGTTTGAAATTAAAGGAAAGATTAGGTCCTGGTTTTATACATGCCTTATTGTATTCGGAGAGCTTTCTACTCAGCCAGATAAATCTTCTTTAAGAGGATTAGGAAACTTTCATTATCTTTATCTAACCTGAACTAACACTAACTCTGAAAAATTAATCTATAGACTGGACAAAACCCAATAGCTGTTGCAAAGAAGTAGGGATCTGGAGTTACTTTCTAATTGAAGTGGGCGGGTGGGTGGCTGGTGAAGGGGTGAAATCTGTTTAGTGCTGAGAAAAACAAGAGCCCCTTACACAGCCAACACTGGTCTCATTATTCTTTGGAGATAATGGAACCAATGCATTTCAGCATTTATTTCTATGATTCAACTGGCTGTGGAAACCGCCCTACACCCCCTTCTTTGACAGCTCTTTCCACCAGTGACCAAATCTTTCTAACCAATAGGATGCCGGTGCTACCTCCTCTTCTTAATGCACAGGGACATTTTCCTGACCTAGTCATGCAAGGAGGATTCCATCTCCTTCCAGGGGATGCAGGGCGCATGCCTTTTGAGTTTATAATTCATGTTCTCCAACGGGTACTGGAAGCTTTCAGACTCTTCTGATTTGGATCAAATATTCCAAGTCAATGGAACTCCTTCAAAAAGAGATTCATGCTGCAGCCCACCTCCTCCTACCCAGCCCGTCTCAGATCTAGAAGCTCTGAGAGCCTTCTGACTGAAGAGACTCCGAGACGCCCACTTTTCAACCCAACAGCTTGTGTTATGCCAAGGCATTTCTCTAATAGCATTAGCCATTGAAGCTGTGTGCCAAAAGCCCTTTATGGCCTGTATTGACTTTGACGTACTTACACAATCTGTTGTCTTTTCTGAAAAGTGATAGCCTTGTTCTCTTTGAATCTGTTCCTCTACAGTACCTGACAGTTCTTTTATTTCAGCACTGCATTTCCCAAAGAAGAAGATAACTCTGCTGTCAAGGCCAGTAAGGTGCCACTGAGACATCACTTCCAATGCTAAGAATCCCTTATTCCTCTGGAACTGAGCCCCCCACAGCAGGCGGGAAAGCACGAACTGGCCGGCCCTCCCAACGCCTAGG
Organism: Mauremys reevesii; assembly: GCF_016161935.1. Taxonomy (NCBI): domain Eukaryota; kingdom Metazoa; phylum Chordata; order Testudines; family Geoemydidae; genus Mauremys; species Mauremys reevesii. The sequence continues at coordinate 11,173,933 of NC_052634.1, read as the reverse complement.
ATACCATCAAAACAAATTCCAGCTTGCCAGTCTCGCCTTCTATGGGAAATACTTCAGCTGTTACCGGGGGTATTTTCAAGAAGAGTCCCCAGCTGAGCTCATTGACCACAACAATCCAGACCCTCTAAGCTGATGGGTCCATGTCTTTGCTGGTAGCATACCTGGCTAACAACCATTAGTCCTGGGTGCAATCCCCAACTGGAAGCAGCAAGCACTAAAGGGGCCCAAGTTAAACTTTCAATTAGTGGAGTCACTAGTTGTTCTATATTCAATCCCAAGATGGCAGAGCACTTGCAATGGGATAATCATCAGAGGACATTGGCCCAAGTTCTACCCAGCAGAGGGTGTGGAAAAGCAGACAAAGGACAAGATTTCAATGCCCGGCTACTGAGCATCCAAGACAGCGAGCAGGAATTATGTCTCGTTATCCCCTGCGCGTCATCAGCAGCACCTAATAGAAGCTGTAGTGGCGGGAAGCCCTGGCTGCCTTCAGCTTAACAAGTTTCTTTCTCAGAATGCAGCGCTGGGCCTTACCTTGCACAATCAGATGCACCCGCGAGGTCTTCGGGTGATTGTCTGTCTGCACGGAGCAGGTGTAGGGCCCCTCGTCGTACACATCCACGTTATGGATCCTGATGCTGTACTGGGTGTTTGTGTTTGATAGGATGACCACGCGGTTGTCTATAGACCACTTGTCATTTCCAGCATACAGGATGGTGCTTCGGTTCAACCAAGCTACTCGCGTGACCCTCTCGTCCACGGTACACCTACAAACGGAGGGAGAGAGAGCGTCAGAAAACAGGCCAATGGCCAGCTGGGAACGTGCCCATAGTGAAGCTGAAAAGAGGTCATTTTTTTCACTAGTGGTTTTGGGCAACTTAGTATGTAAAAACTCTGTACAGGATAATGGAGACGCAAACAACAGGGCGGCAAAACAATCAAATGGGGTTTTATAGAAACCACTCTAGCAAACATATTCATTATTATTCCTATTCCATAGCCCCCACAATTGTAGTAGGGACTTCACGTAAAAAGCAGGTTCCTGACCCCCAAGAGATTACAACCCACATGAATTGGAAAAAGAACCACAGAAACTATTCCACAGGACATTTCAGAATGCACAATACCAGAAACATTCATAGAGTGCCCTTCAGTTCCAAAGTCCGGCACAAGAATCTGGAGGGGATGTATCCCAGGATATTTGACACAACCCACCTGATGTATTTTACTCCTGGGTCTGTCTGGCACGGGAGCACCCGTGGAAAAAGTGTCACATGTTTGGCTATAGCAAGAGCTGAACATGTCTCCAGAGCCTTCCCTTTCTTTCCAAAGCTTCAGCAAGCATAGAAGGCAAGAACACTTGGTTGTGATCAAATGGACATTACTGGTGTGGTGGGTTGTAATAGTAATACTTGGTCCTCTTACAGCACTGTCCTTTCAAAGATCTCCCAGGGCTTTTCATACATGAATGAATTAACCCTCGTAATTCCCCTGACAGGCTGGCCAGTGATATCCCCATTTTACAGATGGGGAAACTGAGGCAAAGAGCTGGGAAGTGGCTTGGTGATTATTATTATATGCATTGCAGCAGTGCCAATAAGACCCAGCTGAGATCAGGGCCCTAGCGTGCTAGGTGTTATAAAGACACTTTAAGAAATAGTCCCTGCCCCCCAAAGCACATAGGCCCAGATTTTTGAGGGATTTAGGCATTGCCCTGCTCAGCATTGCAAGTCTTGAGTGATTTAACTTCACAAGTGACTTAGGCCCAGATTCTCAAATCACAGAAATCAATGCAAATTAGGCACCTAAATACCTTTACAGATCTGGGCTTTAGGCACGTGAGTCTCTTTGACTTTCAATAGACTTAGGCTCCTATACCTCTTATGAAAATGGAACTTAGCCACCTCAGTCACGTAGGACTTGAAGGCTGAGTGCAGCAACACCTCCACACCTTTAAAAAACCCGAGCCTTACAGTCTAAATAGAAAGGAGGGATGAAGGGCAGGAAATGGGAGTATTCTGATCCCCATTTTCCAGATGTGGGACTGAGGCAAGTTGAGAGAAATGACTTGCTCAAGGCCACATGGGGAGTTTGTGGCAGGAGTGGAAATTGAAGCCAGATCTCCTGAGTCCCAGGCGAATGCCTTAACCACACCACTACCCTTACAGTTATAGACCCAACTAGACTTATCAAGCTCAGCCAGCTGCAGATGGGACACAGTCCCCCATCAGAAGCTGTCTCAGATACTAAACTGATCCTGCACCGTTCCTTGCCGAAAAGTGGTGTCTGTAGCCCATACTGACCCAAGCGGGCCATTAATCTCTAGCAAACGAACAGGTACAAGGCTACTACTGTTTTCAAATGGGATGGGAGCAGAGGGTCCAGATATACCTCTACCCCAATATAACATGAATTCGGATATAACGTGGTAAAGCAGTGCTCGGGGGGGGGGGGCACTGCGCACTCCAGCGGATCAAAGCAAGTTCGATATAACACGGTTTCACCTATAACACGGTAAGATTTTTTGGCTCCCGAGGACAGCGTTATGTTGAGGTAGAGGTATATATATTTTTGTGTTTGAGGCATGTGATTTGACATTGGTATGGAAGGGGAATTCTCAGAGTATTAACACCATTGAAATCACAGAAATCTGGGGCTGGAGGGACCCCCCAAGAGGTTATCTGGCCCTTCCCCCTGTGCTGAGGCAGGATCATCAGGCCATGCTGGGTCGTGCCATGCATGAATGCTGCTGTTGATGCTCAGACCACTCTTCAAACTTATACATTGACAGTAGCACCTTCCAAGATGTTTCATCTCACTCACCTCTGCCGCCAGACATGGCAGGAGGGGAGCATTGGGCCTCTTGCACTGAAGCTGCAGAAATGTTATATGCCTCCCATGCCATGTGTACCGAGTGTCAACTCGATCAAGGTTATGATTTGGGGTGTGCGGGTGGGACTGCATTAAGCATATTTCAGTGCCCCCCTGGGCAGGCAGTGCAGAGGAATTAGAGATATATTCTCCCTTAAACAAATAATTCTCCCCTTGTAGCGGCTACATGCTCCCACTAGCCACTTCAAGTGTGGACTCCTAGGAAGACAGATGGTCTGCTGAGCTTGGCATGTTATTACCTTTACCCCAGGAGGCCGCCATATTTCAAACAAGATGCCGTTTCTGCAGCTACACAAGCTTTGCCTCTCAAGAGCCGGAGGAGCGGCAAAGGGGTCGGTCCCACCACTCCAGAAGGAGGCACCGCATCATTTAATGGGACATGGTGGACTCACAGACCATGGGGAAGAGGTGTCATTCCACCCTACATTTCCCCCATCAAAGTTCAAACAACAGAGGGATTGAGCCACTGGAATCATATTTTGTGTTCCCTTTATACCACTCTGCCCATGCACTTAATCCAGATTGGCAGCCCAGGTGTTGGCTTCTCTGTACAACTCTGCCAATGCACCTTAATCCTGACATTGGCATCATCTGCAGGGCTAATCTTGAGTCCTGCAGAATTCGGCCAGTGAATCTCAATCCTCACCTGCTGTACCCATGCTGTGCTATTCCTGTCCCCAGCATTGCAAGGTGAGGTTTTGAAAGGTGATGAGCTGATGCAAGTCTCCTGGAAGTCAGCAGAGGGTGCCAGTGCTTCCCAGGACGTGCCCTGCACCCAGGAGGATCAGCCCCAGCGTGCCACCACAAAACTCTCCTCGCTTCACAGCAGCCAGCCATGAAGAACTGCAAATTCTGGGGAAGGCCATACACAAAATGAAAGTTGGGCTTGAATTGAAAGCAACCCCCCTACCCCTAATGGGCAGCACCCCTCCCACTGCTATCCCAGTCCTTCTCCCACGCCCCCAGAACTCTGCCAGCACAGCCCAGTCCCGACCTGCAACATACCCTGCTATTCTAATGTCAGGATTCAGAGCCCTCCCTTTATTCAAATGAACTGTGGGAGAGCTAAGCGCAGCCTAGTTAAGTTGAGCCCTAGGGAATTCCAGTCTAGTGGACTATTACTCCTGTCTCAGTTCATTATAATGAATAATAAAGAGATACTTACACACGTTTTCTGTAAATTATTCATTGCGTGAACTGAAAAATCAGGGCAATAATATGTAAAACAGACAACTTGCATGTCTGTACTCATATAAATATCTAGTATAAAGCCCCTCAAGGTACTATCTGGTCCCCTCGTTAAGGGGGGAAGTACAGGGACTAGGGTTTGAAGTGACAGTGAAGAGTTGTTCACTCCAGTTTTGTGCAAGTTAAAACTCCGTTGTTCAAATGCTTCTCTCGCTTACCTGGGTGCAGTCCCCAACTGCAGGTGAACCCGTGTAGTGGGGAGAACAACATGCCTTCCTCCGTATAACGGCATCTGCTTGTCTAGTATTTGTGAGTTTCTGGGTCTGACTCCTGATCTTATTTGCACCGGTGGAAGTCAGGATTGGCTCTGTTGATAGCAGTGGAGTTACTCAGTTAAAAGACAGAGTAAACAAGATCAGAATCAGGTGCGCTGTGTCTCTAGCTAGGGCTGCATGAATCTCAGCCACACCTCCCTCAGCTGCCTGATGAGTTTGGAACGCACCCAAAGAACTCAAAGCAAAAAGCAGGTGAAATTGATGCACTGCATCAAAACCATACACCTGTCAATGTCTGCGACTCTCTGATCCTGGGCTGGGCTTTGAGTTTGCAATGAAAGTGGGAGAACTGCATGGGTCTGGGTGTGTTGGGTACGTTTTGCACGTTTGCTCTATGGAGTGCTTTCTCGGGCAAAAACTCCCATGGGGCGTGACTTTATAAAGAGATGACCCTCACACAATGCCAAAACGTGGGCTCAGGCTGGTGTCTGGTGGGAGAGAGCACCACACCTATCGACTATGGTTAATATGAACTAGTACATCACCAGCAATAACAAACTCTACTTGACACGTAGGTCCTGGAGATGCTCCAACATAAGTGAGACCAAGAAACTCTGTCACTTTGCACATGGGCTGGCTACTTGTATGCCAATTTTTGTATTTCTAGAACCTGCCTACACCCCACACTGGAAATCTGGGTCTAACTACAAATGCCCATAGGCACCAAAATTCCAGTAGCGCCCTGCATAATTGTTCAACATGCTCCAAGACCAATATCCATTAGCTCCTAAGCCTCCGGCATCCCCTCATCTGTGGAGTGGCCCTTTGTACCTATTTCCAATTGACCAGGATTATGATAATGTCTCCCGTAAAGCAAACAGGTAAAGAGGCTTCTCCAAAGTGTTTAGATAAAGCAGACAAGCTCTGACAAAGCTGGATAATAAACCGGGCCAGGAGGTTTTCCCTTGAAGGGATCTAATTAAGAACAAAGACAAACCTGCATTAACATTCTCCTGAAGGCTCCGTCTCCAACTCCCAAGGAATTATTGTGTAGCAAATCCAGAAGGAGATGGGGGAGGTGCGGAGAAAGTGTCTGATGAGACGGGAAATAACCTGTCTCAGGTGTTGTGTTTTGGCTGGGTAATATTTGTCAGTGCCAAATACAGAGAGTAAAAGAACATCTCTACTCTTACTCGGGATTCCCCTGCATCCCAGGATCTCATTAGCCCTTTTGGCCACAGCATCACACTGGGAGCTCATCTTCCCCTTATTACCACCCCACCGTTCCCCAAATCTTTTTCCCAGGATAGAGTCCCTCTTCCTGTAGGAGAGTGGCCAACCTTCCCACTGAAGTCAGCAGGAGTGGAGGGTGCTTAGCGCTGGGTGCCAGCCCCACAGTGCCACCACACAGACTTCCTCCCTTCACGGCAGCATCCCTGAAGAACTGCAGATCCTGGGGAAGCTCTTCCTTGAATCTAAACAGGGGCCTGGATCAAAACCTCAGCTAAACACTCCCACATTTAGAGAGTAGGGCTGAGATGTGAACCAGACCTGGCTCCTAATTTTACAAGTGGCCTATATTTTTTATAATCACCTGATTTGGGGGTTGTTTGAAACCTGGATCCAAATTTTGAGAGGCTTTAGCCTTTCTTGGCTTGGGAGCACAGGGAAGGGTTCAGAACTGGGATCACCAAACACTGCAGCTAGAGCCCGAATATTTACCAGCCTCCCCCGTCACTAATTTTGCATTTGGGCTTAGGAGGAATGAAGTTGTATCAACTTGCAAACACCTACTTCTGCTGGGCAAGCCAACTGCATAACTTTTGCCCATAGCAGAAAGCCATCAGTCTGTGGCTTTTCCAACAAACTTGCAGGAAACAAAAAAACCAAACCAGCCTTTCTTGCCTGGTGTGTTCTTTGTTGAGGTGATGTGTTGCGTCCGACTACAGTGCTCCTGTGTGTATCACATGCATAAAACTTCCTCCGTGTCTGTCTGGTTTATATTCTCTGCTCTTTGGAATAGAGACTTTGGTCTCGCATGGCAGCAAACACAGTGAAAAAGAAAGTCACCAGCAGCACAACCGGTTCACCGACAACAGCTCCCACCACAACAGGTGGCCATCAGGGCTAGTTCCTCATTCTGTCCCCAGGAGCGGAGGCGGCAAAAAGAAGCCATGCGGCACCGGGGCTCTAACCCTGTCTGTGCTGATACTGACAAATCTGTGCTCTCTAAACGCAAGCCTCCTGAGGCCCATTTTTTATCCCCCCATCACAGCTCTGAAAGCACAAGAGCTTCCTTACAGGTCATGCAGCTTTGGAAGAGACAATGGAGACAAATTTGAATGCCGCGGAGTGAGAAGATGCATGAAGAAGGGGCTTTGGGGCACCGAGACTTTGCTGCTCGCACTCTAATTGCAACCATTCTTCCTCCTTACATGCTAATTTTGAAGTTTTCCAGGGAATTATTTTACTTAGTGTCAACAATACAGATTGCGCTGCTAAGTCCTTTGCATTCTGCTAGAGCGAGTGGTCAGCCCCTATCTCTGGAGGCCTATTAACAAAGGCCCCTGCTTGGATCACACCGGCAGGCCTATGCCTGGCCTCATTAATGATATTGACATGCTGTTACCATGTAGAGAAGATTAAAGAACAGAAGCCACCTTCGTCTCCTGTGGTTGCTATTCCACCCCTCGACTCCTATCTGTGTCTCATGTTAGGGGGGTAGTAGGCAGGCCTGCTGCAGAGAATAGCTCCTGCTTCACCTTTGCATTGCTTTCTCAGGGGCGAGGTTTTATTTGCAGTGGTGCCAGCTTCAGTGCTAGAGGAATACGAGGCTTTGCTGCTCTCCAGTCAGAGTGCCACTGTTCCTCTAATACTGAGGTTTAGGGGGATCGGTGACAGATAAAGAAGTGTGTGTGTGTGTGGTGGGGGGGGGGGGGACAGATAGGCCCGCTAAACCCAGAGTTGCGACGGGGCCATTTAGGGATCTGGGGTAAAAATCTGTCTGGGGCTTGGTCCTGCTTTGAACAGGGGGTTGGACTAGGTGACCTCCTGAGGTCCCTTCCAACCCTGATATTCTATGAGTCTATTCCTGGGAGGAACAAAAGTGTCAAGGAGGGGAGGTTTAAGACCGCTGACGACTTGATCAAGCTCCTGAAAAGTTCAGATGCTTAGTTCAAAGCCATGAGAACATCTCAGCAGACAGGCAGAGTGGTCGTGATGCCAAAGCACTGCTTTTGCCACTCACATCCTGTGTGACATTAGGCAAGTCACTCGATCCATCTGTACCTCGGGTTCTCATCTGCACTTTGGGAAGAACAATATGCCTTGTTGGATCGCCAGCTCTTTGGGGCAGGGGCCATCTCTTCCAGCATGTATGTATGTGCCTAGCACAATGGAGCTCCCATCTCATTTGGGTCTCTACACATTGCCATTATACCAATAATGTATGAGAGTAAATAACTTAGTCCAAAGATTCTTTAGCTTCCCAATTCATTGCTCTAGCTACTTGACATCGGCTCCACATTTCAGCTGTGAAAGTTTCCAGCTGTAACTACCTGTAAAAGGAGGCAGAACAGAAGTGCAGGCAACGTGCTCTTTGAGAAGGGAACGTTAATTACATTTTCAGGGGACTCATAATTGAATATTTTCTCTTCTTCTGGTAGTCACTCCGGCTACAGAGTTAACAGGCTCTGAATGTCTTTTATTCCAGGCAGCTGGAGAAAAGGAAGAAGAGATTTATTTGTAATAATTGGAAATAAACACAGTTCCTCAGAAGTAAACACAAAGGAACAAAAACCTGGCTGGGGTCCCACCTCATTAAAGATGCAAATTAGAAACAGGCCATCAAAGTGGGAGGTTCCACTAATCCCCGCTCAGCAATGCAAAGCATGTAACGTTTGGTATAATACAATATATCCCAGAGCGCAGGGCAGTGTCTGTCGGGTTTCCATCATTGTCACTGATGATATTTATTTTTGGTGTTGGGGGCAGAAGGCGCTTTGCGTTAATTCCCAATCCCTGCTGTTGGCATCATCTCTTCTCTCTAAGCCATGGGTCTATCCGCTCCATGGCACTGATACACCAATGTTTTTTCTTTCCACATCTTCTTGTCGTCTTGCTGTTTGATCATCTGAAGCGTGTTCTACATGTGCATGCTGCTTCTTCATGGGCAGGGGACTGTGTGCCCTCACTGAGGATAAGTGAAACATGAATGAGCCATGTTTGGATAGAGATCAAATGCCCTCAGAATCTGGGGATGTTTCGCTTGAGGAGCTGCGGTTCTGCTCTTTTCAGAGATAAGGGTTCCTGCAAAGTTTGGATCCAAATCCAGATTGCCACAAAGCTCCAGAATATTTGAGTTCTGGGGTTGGATTCAGGCCCATCTTGCTGTTAAAAGGTTCACACGGCCCTCCGCTCACTCAAGCGGCTCACTTTTGCGCAGGTCTGGTCCAAATCACATTTCAACTCCCGTTTGAGCACCTTCATGAAGAGAAGCAGCAAAGAATCCTGTGGCACCTTATAGACTAACAGACGTTTTGCAGCATGAGCTTTCGTGGGTGAATACCCACTTCTTCGGATGCAAGTGCACCCACGAAAGCTCATGCTGCAAAACGTCTGTTAGTCTATAAGGTGCCACAGGATTCTTTGCTGCTTCTACAGAACCAGACTAACACGGCTACCCCTCTGATTCATGAAGAGGACATTCTAAACCAGCAGATTTAAATAAATAAGTAGGGTCATACTCAGCAAGTGGCTGGAGCACAAATCTCACCATCTCCGGTTACACAGAAGAGGCCTTTATGTCATTTAGATACAACTTCTCTTTCTTCCCTTTGAATTTCCTTTCTACACGCAGGCTTGAACAGCTGTAGGCAGACTAAGGTTCAATGGGACTAGGTACCGACTATGGGCAGTTTACAGCAGGCTGTGTGATGCTAATCTTCATGGGGACAGAGCTGTCTTGCGGTCAGTGTATACTGACCCTGTCTGAACCGGAAGGCACCAGGGGAGAGAAAATCAAGTTTACGCTGGCCTCATAGCCGCTAAATGACTGTATCTGTTCTCCAAAGTTGTTCACTGGATTTTCTGAATTAATGCTCCAAATCAAGCAAATCCGGAAGCCACGGTTTGATCCTTTAAACCAAGTTACTTTATTATTTTTCCTAAAAGCTTTTTATTTGAAGCTCAGATTCAGACTACGGGGGAAAACAAGAACAAAACCCTTGATCGAGTCATTTCAGTTGGGAAGGGGAATTTGACTGGGCTTTGTGGTTGAGTATTCGAACTTGAAATAAGCTTCCCCTTGATTAGGAGCCTGAGCCTCTGGTTTACAGAGACAAACATTCATATTTCGATGACTAAGGACCTGAGCCAAACCCCATTAGAGTCTTAGGAAAAACTCCCACTGACTTCAATGGGCTTTGGATCAAGTCTTAACAGATTCATTTGCTGCAGGGTAACTTCACTGCCTTGCTCTGAAGAAAGGCTCCAGCACACTGGGGTCAGCTTGTGATCCGAAGCACCAAACCATCAGATCCTCGTCTCGAGTGTACTGCAAGTCCCTGGCTTATCATGAGTTGTGCATACATCCCATCAGCCTAAGTGGTAGCATGCACATAGATTTACACTGGACCAAGAGTATATTTCCAGTAAAGAGAGAAACCTACCTATCTACTTATATACATCTACCGGTTTATCTCTCTATATCTACCTACCTGCCTATATACAATACATTTACCTATTTATAGCTATGTCTGACCTATGGTACTGATAAAACAGCTAACTCCATAGATTCTGGGCGCCAATTGCAATGGGACTCTAAAGTGCCATTAATTAGTGAACTTGACCACGTGATAGATCTTTGGTGCTATATAGAAGCAAAGGGCTGTGTAATCCACAATCCCTTTCTAATATTACCACCCAAAACTAAGCCTTCTCTCCCCACCAAATAGTCTGTCAGCTGAACCTCGGGAACTCTGCTGGGTGTGCATGTGTTTTGATTTGAATGTAAAAGTCAGATGTTCCATAGGACATGCCGACCATTTAGGATGATGCTGTTAGGAACAGCATGAAAAGGGCTGTTGAGTTACTGAAGTACAAACCTTGAAGACGTGTCCACACAGCAGTCTAAGGTGTGACTGCAGCTCAGGTAGACCTACCCTTGCCAGCTTTACCCACACTAGCTTGTCTAAAATTGGCAATGCAGACATGGCCTTGCAGACTTCAGCACAGGGTAGCCATGTGAGTACATACCCAGGGTCCCTGACATGCTTGTACATCCCATGCTGAAGCATGCGCCATGGCTTTTTTTTTAGTTGTGCTATTACTGGTACAGCCACTCAAGCTACAATCAGACCTTGGATTACAGTGTAGACACCCGTACTGGGCAGGTTTTCAAAAGCACAAAGGACAGTTAGGCATGCAACTCTCATAGTCAATCAATGAGATTTAGGCACCTATATTTCTCTGTCTAGTTGGGGTCTCTTGACCCTCTGACACATGAGCCTGCTGCATGTTTCAAGCAGTCAAGTGCTCTGCAGTCTGGAATGTGTGTCTCCATCTCAACCTTGCCCCCCCTCCACCCAACCCACCAGCCTAGTCTATTCTGAAGCATGATGCTGATCAAAATAATGATGAGGGTGCTTTTCCCATTTACAGCTCTGTCCACTTGAAGATCTCACAGTGCTTCACAAATGTGCATTGACTATGTCTGGCAGCACAAGTGGTCCCTCTCTCCCGTGAAGAGAAAGTCTCTGCAGCTAAATTACTTTCTTCCGTCTAAGGATCACTTAACCCTATCCAATAGAATGGAATCTGAAAGTTCTTCAGAGTGTGAAATGGAATCACTTGGCCCACAATTCCTGAACTCACTGTCTGCTCCATTGCTCCTTCTTAAAACAAGGTGTCAGGTAGAGTAGGCTTTGCATGCAGTAATTCTTGTTTTGAGCTCTGCTCAAGACCTCTACTGGGTCACTTGACCGAAAGGTAGAGACTGCCTAAGAGATGTCTGACACTAGTCAGCTGGGACCTAGCAAGCAGGCAAAGGACTGTCTCTCTTTTCCATCTTGAATGCACGCTGGGCTTTCACATCAGTGACACAATGTGGTTGCACAGACAGCTTTGCAGATTCAATCAGACCAGATGATAAAGGAGTGGAGCTAAAGCAACCGAACGGAATAGTTTCTGTTGGGGCTCTCTCTTTGATGGTTATCCAGCCTTCCAGAAACCCAAGCAACTGTCAGGTTACCCCCCAAAAGTGTGTCCTCCATTGGGAAGGGTCCTCCAGAGAAGAAGCCACCAGAGACAAAGAACAGGGTGAAAGTGGAGAAGGAAGCCCTCTGAGCTGCACTGGCATCTCCAAAACCTCAATCTGTTTCCCAGCACTGACTTTTGGGGTGCATGCATGTGAATGCCTCTGCACCTTGCTCCTCTCCAGCCCCGAACCCATCTCTGCAGTTTAGTGCATTTTTAAAGCAGCAGCACAGGTCCAGTGGAGAGGAAAAAACTGGCACCCTCAGCCTAAGTCCTGTGTAAGTGAGGCGGACAGAGAGCTATTGTTGGTTTAATGGAAATTGTCATTAGGAATTATGAGACAGCAGCAGAAGAAATAGGGTAGGAGGCCTTTGATAGAGCAAATCAATGGGAATGTTTATAGCACAGACGGCACTTGGATGCTAACATCAGAGTAAGCTGATGCTTGCGTCTGTCCCTGATGTTCTGCATGATAATGAAAACTAGTACACAAAATGTAACAAATAGGGATGAGCAGACCAGTGCGGATAAACTCAGAACTAGCCCCTGTGCCCTCTCCTAAAACTAGGCCCAAACCCAAACCTTTTATAAATCTTGGGAGGTGTACTGAAATACCACAAGAAAGTGGCACCTACGACCTGACCAGAACCAGTTAATACGGGAACCTGTTATGCAGGCTAGCTTGGTATTTATAGGATTCTCATCACCATACTATCCCACAGAAGGATTAAGGACCTTAACCTCACACTGACGCTCTTCAATGGGGAAGAATTCTTAGCCCGGTTTTACAGATGGAAACTGGAGACTGAGAGAGACACTATTGCGCTGATTTTCAAAAGCTCTCAGCTCCCATTGACACACCAAGATGGAGTGCTCAGATTTCCAAGTGTCCAGCACTCAGCAGCTCCCCATGGTGTTGGATTGTGATGCTGGGTACTTCTGAAAATTGGGCCACTCTACACTGCAATATAAGCCCATGTTTGATCCCGGGCTCACGGCTAACCAGCCTTGCATCTACACTGCAACTGTGCTAACCTGGGGCTCAGGTCCAGGGTCCGAGGACCCTACAGGGTTGAAAGGTTCGAGTTTGAGTCAAGCTGGGACCCAGGGTCCAAGCCCTATTCCTTTGCAGGGTAGCCACAGCCTGACTCAGGTCCTGGGAGTCATCTGGAAGTATCCCACAGTTCCATGGGACAGCTTCCTTAATCCTCTGTATCCCAACAATCTACAGTCCATTCTACTGAAAAGGGAGCTTACCCCCACCCCAGCAAACAGCAACAGGTCAGGTCCGCATCAGCACATTCTCTTCTGATCACCAATCTGCAAGCACCGTCTCAGAGAGCCTCCTGGGTTTGCAGTGGAGAGCCAACCAGTCAAGCCTTTTGCGAAGCAAGCTGCTTCCTGGTAACGTGCAGGGCAGGCAGTAAAGTTTTCCCACAGTGCACCACAATCCTAGGGCTAGAGCGACCATATTTTGGAGGTGCTAGGGAATCTGGGATATGGTCACTTTGACTCAGGTCTGCGCCCTGCAGTGTGGATGCCAGAGCTCTAGGTTCAAGCACGGGTCAGAAAATTCTTAAAGTAGGGTTAAAATACAATGTAGACGCTCAAGCTCAGGATTCCCTAACATGGGTCAGCTGACTCAAGTCCCACTAACCCTGGGCTTACATTGCAGTGTAGACATACCCTGTGATGCCTCAACGGGAACTAAAGCCCAACTTGTAAAGGTATTTACGAGTTGTTCAGCTTAAGCATTGGAAGGCCTCAGTGACTTAGGAGCCTGTCATTTCCAAAAGTGAGTTAGGCAGTAGAAGCCTAAGTCCCATTGGCTTTCAATGAGACTTGTATTAAGTTCCTAAGGCACTTTTTGAAAAAGAGACAGGCTCCTACGTTGTTCATGCCTTGCAACATTTTGCGGACCACCACCTAAAAACCTTTACAAATCTGGGCCTTAGATGTTTGGAAAATCTGGTTAAGGGTCAGATTTTGAGGTGCTAAAATGCAGATAGGTGCCCAGTTGCATCTAACTCCCATTGAATTAGGTTCCTAGGCTCTTTTGAGAATTGCAGTAGGAACCTATCTGCATCTTTTGCTGCCTCAATCCTTTTAAAAACCTGGCCCTAAGTGACTTGCCCAAGGTCACTCAGGAAGCCTGTGACGGAGTTAGGAACTAAGCCTTGTCTTCTTGAATCCCCATCTACTGCTTTAACCACCAGACTAGTCTTCCACCCTCAAGGGAGTTGTGTAGTTTGAGTAATTAGCACATCAACATTGGGGCTCTTCTCCAAACCAGCAAATCTTCTGGCATCCACCCCTTGTTAGCAACAAAGCATCCTGCAGCATCATGGGAAATATATTCTGGATTATAATGTCCCCGGCAGCTCCCCAAACAGCTGTTCTTCTGGGGTTATATTGTAGCAGGAGATGTGGGCACAGGATAGATGGCTCGGGGCATAACAGCCCACTTGGCATTTTTGTCCTATAGCCTAACAATTTGTATTTTATAAGGAACTGGTGATTCAGAGCATGAACTAAAACAGGCATCTTCTGGTCAAGGAGGCTGAATTCTCCTCTCAACCACCAGACGACTTGCACAGCCAGACTAGGGTTCTGCTCCGTAGCACAACCCAAGAAGAGAGAGAGAGAGAGATACCTGCTGACAATATTGACAGATTCAAGGGTGCTGATTAAGGGACATGATCCAGCAAAATACCCTCCTCATTGCAACCCGGCGTTTGCAGAATCATGTGCTTGCAGAACACGTGCGTCAATCAGCTGGCTGTGTAAGAATTCAATCAGTGCTAATCTAACACAATACAGCACCTGCTCCCCGGCTGATTTCTAGTGTTCTTCAATCAAACGAAAGAGAAGAAAAGCAGAGTTTACTGCTAGCAGTGTTAGCAGACCTGAAAATGTAAGAACCTGGAGCTCTCTAGATTATTTTTTTTTCTTCCACCTTTGGGGGTGGAGAGAGAGAGAGAAAATTTCACTGCGGTTTCAGCTAGCTCTGTAATTAAGTAACAGTAATTAACATGTGTTAATACCAGGCTCTAGCTACTATGATTCAGTCTTCCTGACAGATTGGTCACAATCTCCATCTGAACCAAGAAACTGGGCCAAATTCATTCTGCGTTAAAGCAGGCACAGCTTCACCGACTTTAGTGGAGTCTTCCCAGCACACAGCAGTGGCAAACAAGGAAATGAGTTTGCCAGTATCCTTAGAATATGGGCCAGGAGACTCCCAGTGCAGGTATGAGATAAAAGGGACAGCTGGCTATTTGAGCAGAGGGATCTTAAATCTGCCACTGATGCCTAAGGACTGGAGGAAGAATTGGACCAGCTATATCACGAGTACCTGCTTCAAGCTGCTGCAGTGCTGAATCACTCAGACAGTGAAATTGCCGGTGGAATTCTGGCTGGAATCCATGAAAGGATCCAGACTAGCATCAGTACACAGGAAAAGAAAATACTTGTAAAGTTCAGAGCACCCACAGTTACAGATGTTTCATCACATGGCCCACACTGTCCATGAATCTCATATACTGGACTGGATATCAGCTGGCATAAAACGGGACAGCACCACAGAAGTGTTGAATAATGGCTCAGTCAATGATCACTTGTCAATCGAACTACGTCAGTTTGTATCAGCTGAGGATCTGCCAGCTGCATGAAGCCTCATGATGACAAAAGGGGAGGGACAGGATCATTGTTTGGAAAAGGCATAACCAAAAGGGGGAGGAAGAAATGCATAGTTTGGTACAAAGTGGGTATGGCAAGGAGTTAAGCGGGATGAAGTTAAGCGAAGGAAGACTTAGGTGGGGTATTTGGATGAGATCTATGGCACAGTTTCGCAAGAGAAGCAATGGAATGTTTGAATCATTTAAAACTAGACTGGTCAGATCCCTGGAGAATGTGTTGTGCATGTCAAGTGATCTTAAAAACCCTCTCCTGCCATTATTTCCATAGATAAGCCAAGGACGTGTGTTAAGTTCTGGACCGGGTGGATGCTGGAGTCCAGGGCTTGCGCTGGAGATTAAGTCCAACCTTGGACATTGGGCTTGCTTTCAGCATCACCATAATCTTGTGAGCTATTCTTGTGTGATTTGGGCTTGAAATGGTTGAAGTTGCACCATGCTCGTCAGTTCTGATGGTCATCCCAGGCCAAAATTTTGCAACAAGGGCCGTTCTTGTGTTATTCTTAGAGAACTGTCAAATAGGGTCCTCTGGATTCAGCCCAGAACTAAAACCGTATGATCTGGTTCATAATTCACCTCTCATGCAGCACTTACAATCTGTTAAACACCATAGTACCTAGGCACCTTCACCAGGATATCTGAGTGCTTTGGGATCCAAGGATTCAAATCCTGTGCCTCTGAGCTTGAAGACTGATGAGGTTTGATTTGAGGTTCCACTTCTGACTCACCTGTAATCATTCCCAAAATATATTTGTCATGAGACACCGGCTCCTATCTCTGTGACTCTTAAGGGTAATGGAGAAGTTTCAGTCTTTGGAGGATAAGACTCAGGTTCTTGGCTGCCTGCCCAGAAGGATTATTTTACATCAGGTTGAGTTCTGTAGTAATTATCTTCAAAACAGCTGGACTGGTGGATAAACTCTCGGTATCTTCATACACAATACAAGAGCAAATATGGAGAATTAAACTGCAATTTCAGGCTGGCCTAACAGATGGTCAGAAAAAGCATCTTGCCCGACATGTAGCAAGCGAAAGTTCAAGACTCCCCTAACTTTAGATTTGGGGGAGAATATTTTAATTTCTAGTCAGCTCAAAACTTCCCCAGAGAAAACCAAAGTTGTTCAACTGAAAAAAAAAAAATGGAACCAAGTGTTTTCATTCTAAATTTCTCCCGGGAGGAAATTTCAGTTTGCCAACCACCTACAAAATTGCTACGAGGCAACAGCTGTGCATCAGTTCATTCTGGCAGTTTTGGCGTAGCCTAGAGGTCTTGATAAGAGTCCCAACTTTTCACGTCAGTCTAGCTAAATCCAATCCGTTGTGCTCCACCTACAGCTAGTCAAATGTACTGGAGGAAAGGGCAGCACAGAAGAATGGGCTAGATGAAAACCCCTTTCAGAGCCCAGTTTGACCTACCTATCAACCCTGATTCTCATTTACACTCAAGCCATTTTATACTGCAGCACAAATGGGCCACACAATGGTTTTAAATATAGTTTACACACAGCCAGAGAGGTGTAAAGTGGTCTTCAGGCCCATTTCCTTCAAAACCTTTGTCTTGCTTCTCCACTACCTTGCGCTTCCTTCTAGTCCTTTCCATCGGTTGCAAAGTGGGCACAAATCTGGACTCCCCACTTATTCACGCCACTGGTAGCATTTTACTTCCACTACCCTGAGGTGGAAATGACAACACAGGGAGCAAGGCAATGGAGATTCATGCTGCTTATGGTTGGGAAGAGCAAGCAAAATCTCACACTCAGCTCCCTGGAGGGTGGTGGTGGGGGGAAACTGCAAACATGCTGTGATAATTAGAGGAATCTGTCTGTGCAATCTGTGAATTCTCTGTGAGATTATGTACTCTCTGTATGTACTTTTACCAAGCTGCAAATTCCATTTGCAGCCCTTTGCCTTCTTTATTATCTGTTTGGCTCTATGCTGGACTGGAATTCTAAGGGACAGTGATACAGGACTAACAAGACATGGTCATTAACTTGCTATGCTCATCTATTCAAATGAAAACATTTTAGACAAGAAGATAGCTCCTACCTAGAAGAATTGGTTAGTCAGAGGAGAGGTCACCTGGTAACAAAGGCACCTGGGAGGTGTCTCTGGTCACCTGAGGCCTGGTCTACACTGGGTGGGGGGTTCGAACTAAGGTACGCAAGTTCAGCTACGCGAATAGCGTAGCTGAGTTCGAAGTACTTACCCGTCCTCACCGCGCGGGATCGAAGTCCGCGGCTCCCCCGTCAACTCCGCCACCGCCGTTCGTGGTGGTGGAGTTCCGGAGTCGACAGGAGCGCATTTGGAGTTCGATATATCGCATCTAGATGAGACGCGATATATCGAACTCCAAGAAGTCAATCGCTACCCGCCGACCCGGGCGGGTAGTATGGACGTACCCTGAGGAGGATAATCAGGAGATTACCTGACAACAGAGGGACTGTAAGGTTATAAAAGGGCATAAACTGCTCCATTTAGTCTCTTTGGCCATTTCCCCCATCTTAAGATGAGGGAAGCTGCTGCAGGAGTCAGATGAGGCAGGAGGAGGAAGGGACCCTGCCTACCTACCTACCTAAACACTGATGGTTCCCCACGACTCTCAAGGGAAGGGTGAGCTAGACAGGGAGATGCGGGCAGGGTTGGATAGAACAGTGTATTTCTCACGTGATTAAGTAAAAAGCAATAATGTGTTAGATGTCTGTGTGATATGCTACCCCCACCATGTGCCCTCAGATGGTTAAACTGTAACCCAGAGAGCTCAGACCTTTGGAGGGATTCTGGGAGAGGGTGGGTTTAAGATGTAGGGGTATCTGAGGAGTCAGCACTAGTTGCAGGCACTAAGCAATGCTTGGGCTCTCTTTGGATTCTGGATGTTTAAAACATCCAGGGATCCAGAGGCCGGATTCCCTTCATAGCATCTGGTGGGCCATCGGCAGGGGAGGCCGTCCAGATCTGTGACACACACAAACACAAATGAAAAGAAAAAACAAAGAACAAAAAAGAATCTTGACTTCCTTTAGCAAGGCACAGCAAACAGAATTAGTATGCCAATGTCCTGTGGGCAGGAGTAATACTGTAGAGAAAGAAGGAAACGCTCTCAGAGGATGATGAAACCATATTTCATGGGAGGTGTTATGAACCATTCCTGCCAAATGAGAAATCTTTAAATTACCTGGGTAAGCAATCAGCTCGAGATTATAATTGCCAATTTGCAAAAAATTCACCAACAATTAAGCAAAATAAAATAACCCACCTGAGGAAATTTAATGCCTGACATTCCAGCACCTCTTTAAATGTGTCTAGATTCAACTCAATATTTTATTTCTCATTCTGAAATTAAAGTGGGATTTTTCATTCAACAGACAGGAAGGAAGCAGCCATCTCAGCAGAACTGCAAAACGACTTTGCTAACATCTAATTTCCCTGGAATTCTCTAGGATATAAAACTTCTTTCCTCCCAAATGCTTCGGTATGTTACGAAAAAGAGGGGGAAATAACTGAGGGTTTCTTAAAAAAGAAAAGCCTGTCTAATGAATACGATGCTAATATGGGCACAGGATCTAAACAAATAAAATGACCGACCTGGAGAAATGTGCTTCTGGTAAGGATCAGATAGTCACATCTGCACTGGAGAAGCAGGGCCCAGACTGGACCTGGCTACGTGGGTCCCAGTCAAGGGACATGTTTTCTGGACAGACTTTATACCTCTAGCTACACTGGAGGTGAAGAGTTGGAACTCTCGCTGCATGTGTCCAGGATGAACACCCGGTCAGAATGTGTTCCTGGGATGGCCGCCCTGGAGGTGGACCCGTATCTCTGGCCAGAGGGAGGACTGTGTTCTTTGACGGTTTGTGCTTGAGAAGCAATTTTCCTGGCCGGACATGACCGCTCCAGTTGCTAGAGACGGACTGTGCTCCGTGGGTGAATGCAGTGAGTAAGGGTGTTCCCTGGGTACAGCCAGTGCCTTCAGTTGCCCTGCAGGGGTGCACTGACTAGATACACCTGTTGCAATTGCACCAGCTGCTCTAGACAAACACATTTGTTAGTAATTCCAGCTGCAGAGCTTCAGTTAAGCAGTATGTGCACTGATTGTAAAGAGAGGTATGTATTAACCAATAGCATCCTCACTGACAACCCGCTTTCAAGCAATTTATTGCTCCTGCATACAATTCCTCATTTTCTCTCCTGTAGCCAAAAGTGGCTCCCATGGGAAAAGGAAACACCAGGTGCAACAAAAACTGAAAACAAAACAACAACAAAAAAACTCTCAAAGCCTTAAGAAGTAAAACATCTTCATCTGCTAGGAGAGAATCAGAAATATTGATCAATTTCCCATTCCTTCCCTCCTACCTCCATCACTAGGAAATTGCTGAAGTTTCTCTCATGTTAAACAGACAACCTGTCTCTGAGCCTTCCCTGAGGAGTGATTCATTTGGCTTCTGAATGAAATGTGTGGATTCAGGGCTCCCGACACAAGCAAACTGGCAGTGTGTCCATGCCACTGAATGAGTTCATCTAATTAGGGAGTTTATTTGTTTGAGTTGTACACGAATATACCAAATTACATTATCAGATCATAGTCCTGTGTCTGATTTATTCCTTCTTTGTTCTTCAAGTCTTCGTACATCTAAGCAATTAACCTCTCAAAGAACTGGAGAACACATAATTATCCTCATTTGTCTAAACGTCACCAAGATGGCTGCCTTTCAATTAACCTTCTGGAAATGGTGGAAAGTTGGAGTGATATAGTGATCATTTTGAACCTCGCTGTATGAGTTTCAAAAATGTAATTGAATTGAAATATTCAGATGGTAAAACATAGTCAGATAATTGTTACCACAGGTAAAAGGATCAAGAGCGGGTTTCAGGTAGAAAGGGAAGTTAACTGAGCTACGGTAATATTATAATAACACCTTGCACTTCTGTCTAAAGATGTCAAAGTGCTGTACGCATATTAATGAACTGAGCTTTTCAAGGTCCCTGCTATGATACACATCCATAGTACTTCCCTCCTTTTTACAGAGGGTCAAATGAAGGCAGAGAGGCTTAAATGTAGAAGTCTCAACCATTTTCAGGTCCAGTTCGCACGCTTGATCAGAAAATAGCAGAAACAGAAAGGGTTCCGAGACAGGGGATGAAGATGAGGAGAGGGCCGGAAAGACTTTGAATGTAAGTAGACATTGAAAAGACTGGGGCTGTTTAGTTTAAGGAGCTGATGAGTAACGGGGGACATGCTAGAGGTAGACAAATAAATACATGTTATAAAGAAGGTATAGAAACCACTTCTGGCCAGAGAGAAGCCCTGGAAAACTTCAGTCTGAAGGATGAAAATGTTGCTAAATTCTAAGTCCCAGATCCTCGAAGGTATTAAGGCATCTAACTCCCATTGACTGTAATGGGAGTCAGTTACCCCCACCCCACAAAAAATACCTTTGAGGGTCTGGGTTTAACTGACCGAAAACAGTGGGGCTAGAATATACAACCATTAGAGCAGTCTGTTGCCTCTCCTGCTATAATACAGAGCTAATATTAACAAAGCGTGTTTCAGCCAGAAAGAGTCTACTTCCTTATAGTGTGTGCTGGAGTCATTTCACCTGCCACTGAAATGCAAACACATCTGGTGTGGAATTTGGCAGCTGTTTAACAGGATACTGCAAAACTGCTATACACTACTGTAGTGATGAGTGTACTATAAATGTAAGGGGAGGGATTCCCCCGCCCCCCTCAATATGGCCTCTATACACTTTGGAATATATAGGCCGTAAAAGCCCCATAGCCAGAAAGGGGGAAATTGTCCAGCACTGTATAAGACAGTGGTAACAGGTCCCTTCACAAGCCACAGGAGGTGTATCAAGCACGTGAGGAGGATCCCTGCCTGGTGTGGGGAATGCAAGGAGGGACAATACGTATTGTACATCCTGGCTGCTCTGCATTATGTCAGATGTCACACTGGTTCCTGGAATATGCCAGCATCAGAAAGGTGCAAAGGCACCTCTTCCTCTGGGCTGCATTGTTCAGGAAAAGCAACACAGAATCTCAGCCACAGAGATGGACAGAGGGATGGACGGACAAGATTTACTACAAGCTCAACAGCCCAAATTCTGAACTCCTTATTCTGGCAAAACTCAACCCTTAAGAGGTCTGGGTTTAATTCCGGGCTATGTCACAGACTTCCTGTGTGACCTGAGGCAAGTCAATCTCTCTGCACCTCAACTCCCCAAGAGTACAATGGGAAGAGTTGTACTTTCTTCTCCCCTGCCTTTTCTCTGTCTTGGTATTTCGAATGTCAGCTCTTCAGGGCATGGTCTGTGTCTTACCATGTGCACCTTGCATGCTGAAGCCCTGATCTCAATCAGGGCCCCTAACGTGCTCCTAAAATCATCATCATCATCATCACCATTGCTATTCAGGCAAAACTCTCATTGATATCAATGGGAATTTTGCTCTGGTAAGGAGCCAATAACAAGGGAATCAAGGACTTGAAAGTTTAGCCCAGTGCAAATCCTCAGAGTTAGAATTCAACCCAGACAATGCATCTTTTCTCTTGCAAGAAATGACATGGGATTTTTAATGACCACCCGGGGTCAGGACCTGAATCTCATGCAAAGGAAGAAGGTCGCTTCATAATAAAGTTAACATTAGAGAAGCTGTCATGGCAAGACTGTCTTTGTCTTTATTTTTAATAACAGAAATGTTTTGCTGATATAGCATCTGACACATCGAGTGGTTTATAATTTTGCACTCCCCTTTTCTAATAAATATGTATCATTTCCACCAGAACGTGCCCGGTCAAGCTCTGTCTCCAGAACACAGTATATTACAAAGATGCCGACGCTAGCTGTTGCATGTCAATAAAAAAAATAAAAATGCCCTCTGAAGTTCATCACATTTCATTCCTGACAAGCGTGGCTTTCCAATTCGCCTCCGAGCCGCCGCTTCCCTCTCAGCGTGAAATCCAGCCCGCCAAAAAGCAATTTCAGCATGGGCACCTCGTCGTTCCTTCCAGTTTTGATGCAAAGCGAGGGAAAAAATAAATTGGGCAGCCAGACGGTCAGGAGCGCTTGTTCCCGCAAACCTGCTCGGCCAAATCAGCTCTAAAGCACACCTGTTTTTCATTGTTCAATGAGATACACATCTACCCCTGACAGTGCGTAACATTTAAACAAAGTTCAGCTCTGCTTTACACTGTCACTTCCTACGAGGTTGGTTGGTTTGTTTTCCTCTCGAACATCTTCTCATGAAAAATGGGCTTTCTTGCTCTCCCTAGCTCGTCTTCCTCTCCTTCCCACCCCCTTCTCGGCTCACAGGGCTCCAGCCAGCACCCAGTGGAGTCAACAGAAAGACTCTCACTGACTTCAGCGAGCACCGATTTAGGATTCACGGGCCTGATGAAGACTCCTTGTGAAATAAGGCACTGTTCCCTGTGAGGGTATCACAGTCCGGCCCACTGAACTCAATGGCTTTCTTTTCACTGACAAGAGTTTCATTCATGAGTTTAGGATCAGTCCTCTATCCCGTGTCTTTGTTCTCCTTTTCCCACCTCCCCAATACCAGAGAGACCTCACTCTCTTTTTGACCATGTCTACTACCCATGATTTACTAGGTCATGAATAAACTTAGCTTGTAAGCTCTTGGGAGCCGAGGCTGTCTTTTTGTTCTGTACAGCACAAGAGGCTCTTGAACCATAATTGGGGCTCCTAGATACTACAGTAATACAAAGAATAAATAAATACATAATAACTTAAGGAGTCCTTTACTACAGTGATGGGCATCACAGAGGTAGACTAGACTAGGAAGCAGGAGTAGGAATGTCACTTGGGTTATCCTTCTGCCCAGATAAAGTTGCTGTTGGCATTTTTGTTGGTTGTGTTGCACCGGTATAAAGCTGTTGCATCACCCCAGAGGAGGCTGCATTTCAGCAGCAGGCAGGGTGATTCATCACTGTACACACACAGAGTTTATAAAGTGCTCTGAGATCATTCAGGATAGAAGCAGTTACATGCAAAGATGAGTAACTGTCATTGCTAGAAAGGGGACGGGTGCTATGACCATTATCGGCACATGCTGAATCTGTGATGTGCCTGTTGGATCGGCGATTAGCAATGCTAACACGTCAAGCCCAGCTACCGCAGAAATCAGTGCAAAGGCTCCCTGCTTTTGCAGCAGTGTGGTAGCTTTGGGTGTCTCCTGCACAGTGTGTGTGAGGGGGTGCATGCAACACCCCCACGTTCCCCTATCAGGGACTCTGAGCAGTGGGTACTCTGCCTCACAGTGGCCTAACATTCCTGGAGCCACCCTGAGAAACAACAAAACATGGCAGCATCACTCACAGAGATACACGGTTAAAGGCCTGCCCCCACACATGCTGCATGCATGTCCAGAATGACTCTGGGGCGCTGGGTTAAAGTTGCTGTGGCAGCTGATAACAGGTCCACGTTATCTCCACTTTCCTTTGTCACTTGTAGTAACGCAGTCCTACACAATACCCCCTGAGAAACGAGGCCTGGCATCGGCGCATGCTGCCTAGTAACCACATTTCCTGGCTCTAAATATTTTCGGGCTGCTTTTAATGACCCAGCCACTGATGCAATAAATAAATAAAGAACTATAATCATCATCATTTAAAAAACGATGGTTTCCTGGAGACATAACCCCAAATACTGTATGACCCTCTTAGGAAATGGTGTCTTAAGCTATTCTAGGACAACCCTGCATTGTTTATTTATAGGGGCTCCCTTCCTGAGACTTCCCCGCTCAGCACAACAGAGGATGTTGCAAACCTCCAAGGTCCCGGCCAGAATAGCCTGGAGGGGGAATTCTTTGCCAACCCCAAATGTTATGTTCTAATTTGGATTCTGGGATAATAGGAAAACACGGTGCCATGTTGCCGTGCTAAGTACCAGTTTTAATAATACCACTAAACACTCTTAGGGTCTGACCCCATGTTCATTAATAAGAGTGCCATTCACTTAAATGGGCATGGCTCAGAACCCTATAGCTCCTCTTCTATCTGTAGATCTCAAAGCACTTCACAGAATTAAGTGTCACCCCCATTTTACAGATGGGGAAACTGAGGCACAAAGCGGTGACTTGTTCAGGGTCCCACAGTGAGTCAGTGGCACAGATGGGAACAGAACTCTGATCTTCCCCACCCCCATATTCTGCATCCTAACCACACTATCTTACTTTAAGATTAGCTATGGTACTTTACTTAAGGTATGTCTACACTGCAAAGAATGCTGCGTTCTTAACGTGAGCTAGCTAATTTGGGTTAAAATCAGGGGTGAGCTTCCATGGTGGTGATTTAAAGGGCCTGGTGCTCCGGCCACCATGGAGCACCGGGTCCTTTACATTCCTGCCCGAGCCCGGCAGCTGGCTCCGGTGGGGATTTAAAGGGCCAGAGGCTCCAGCCGCTGTGGGGAGCCCCGGGCCCTTTAAAGCACCGCCCGAGCCCTGCTGCCGGAGCTCCAGCAGTAATTTAAAGGGCCCAGGGCTCCCCGCAGCAGCTGGAGCACCGGGCCCTTTAAAGCACCACCGGGGAAGCCGGTCCCGTCCGGCATGGCATACCAGCTTTTGCCGGTACGCCGTACCGTACCGGACCATACCGGCTTACTTTCACCTCTGGTTAAAACAGCAGTGAAGAGACAGCAACTCAGCTTCTAACTCAGATTAGCAGCCAGAGTTCAGCCCCAGGCTGCCCTCTAGGTTTGAAATGGAGCTGCTAATCCAAGTTAAAAGCCAAGTTAGAGGTCATGCCTTCACTGCTATTTTAACCTGAGTTGAGAACACACCTTTCTTTGCAGCATAGGCATACCTTTAGAGGCTTCAAAGCAGGTCACCCCCGTGGATGTGTGAAGATGAGTGGGGAGGACACAGCAAGAGGGCCCACGCAAGAGACTTCATAAAACCATCTCTCCCTTTGCATTATCTGGAGAGAGCGAGCGAGGATAATACAATAGCCACAGAGTTTATTCTCAGCAGAGTCCGATGGCAACATAATTAAAATGCAAGCTGGAGTCAAGGTACCTATCAATAAATCTTTGCTTCTGGCTCCAAAGCTTGACAGGAAGCCTATACCTGGCGAGGGGAGTTCAGACAGAGGGAGAGGCAGGAATAAAGGGTCTGGTTTATGGATGGCTATTTTAATGTTTCAGTTGAGTAATGGGCCTTGCAAATTAGCACCCAGCGGCCTGAAATACATAGTTTTCCAAGGACACACAGGCTCTCAATCCGACAGGTGATGTGGGCAAACAGTCCCCGAGGGGAGCTTTGATTTCTGCACTTCTCGGATGCAGTCATATTTTATTCTAGCCGAGATGATGGTAAAGATAGCAGATTGCTCTGGGGTGATCGAAGGGCTCGGGGAGGAAATGGAGCAGAAAATGACCCAACATGAGAGCAGGGAGATGCTGATGAACTAAGGTGGTGGGATAAGGGGAGCAGCCAGCCGGTCTCCAGTGGGAGGGAAGGTAGCAAGGGGGCTATGAAGCACCTGATTTGGATGCTTTCTTTCAATCAGAGCATGGTCACTGGCTGATCTGCACAGGGTAGCGTTTCATGGGTTGAGGCACATCCACTGCAGAGACAGATCTAACCGGGCCAATCCCTTTGCAACCAGTTTCCAACTTTCTGTTCATCACCACTTTGTAATTCCCTCCCCCCCCCCCAATCCACTGGTGCACAATTCATCTGAGCCTTTGGGAATTTTAGGTAGTCGGCTTAGAATGCTTTCAGCACCCCCATGGCCCCACGTACGTCTATGCCTGTGACACTATCTGCCAGCTTGCAGTGAAATAAAGAGAGCAACCATTCACTGGGATAATCATGGACTGTTTCTCTATCCCCCAGCCCCAGTAAATCTCCTCACCTCTTGTCTGTTTGGAGGAAGCTCAATGCTGCCTCGCTGGATCAGGTGCACTAAGGCTGGGGTGCACACTGACATGAGGCATAGCACGGAAAGGAGGAGGAGCCTGAGGACCACGCCCCAACCTGGCTGGCCCCTCCCCTTTTGTCCACGGGACATTCTCAGGTAGGCTAGCTGCCCCTTTGCCTTCACAGACAGCTAATGGCAGTGTTCTGCCGGGAGCTGCCAAAGCTGCTCGGAGACAGGGCTAGGGAGGACTCCCCATGGGCTTCCCTGCCGCCAACCAGGGCAAGCCTGTGGCAGCAGCCCTCAATCAGGATGCGGTGCCCAAATGATGACATCACAGAGTGAGGCCTGACATCATGCAGCAGGTCAGACTGAGATGGAATCTGGGGGAGCTCACACTTACAGCGCTCCCTTAAGGACTAGGGCCCAGGAAAGCTCACACTGAATTTCAGAGCGCTACATTGGCTATGAGTGATGTCTTCCCTTGAGCTGCCTGGTGAAAGGCTATTCCTCCCTGGCATGCTTCTTTCCATACTGGGCAGGGTGCAGCCTACAGTCGGAGTTTGGTTTGAATCTGAGATTCTGGATCGAACATCGGAAAGTTTGGCTTTGCCTCTGTGCTAACAGAAGAGTGCAGGAGGGGGTTAGTGCAACGCACACTTCGGAACACTAGGTGGAGCCCAGGCAATGGATTGATGGGGAGCAGAGAGCAAAATAATTGAACCATCCCTTTCCCCATCTTTCTGGCCCATCCTCCTTTTCACACCTCCATCCATCCGTCTCTCTCACTCCTCCCCTCCTTTCCTCTCTCCCCTTTTCTCCACATTCTCCTCACCTCTTTCCCATCACATCCCCTCCACTCCCTTCTGTATCTTTCTCCCACTCTTCTCTTCACTCCATCCCTCGCTGTCTCCTTCACACCATTCCCACGCCACGCTCTCCGTACCCCACTGTCTCACACAGACACCGACCGCTTCCGCTGGCGCAGGCTCCGCTGCCTCCGAATAGGAGTGCAAAGAAAAGAAGCGTCTGAGTAACAGGACGTATTCTCACTGCCCCGAGACGCACATAGCTACGTAGAGCCACCACCAGCATGCGAGTCAGCAGCAGCCCTTGCCACCCTCCCTCGGCAGAGGATGGTTTACCGATGTCTCTACACAACACTTTGACGGTTGTGAGGGCTGTATTTATCACAGTGTGGGGCATGTGCCTGCAAATTGCTTTGAACCTCCAATTATGGGCATGACCCCTATAATTCTTCTCCTCATTGTACCAACAGCATCCTATGGATACAGCATTTTAAGCATTATGAATTGCTGCTCGCAGCCCCTCCCCACTTGGAAAGTAATTAAGACAAGAAGGAAAACACAGCTTTTCTTGCAGCCCGAGTGTAGCAGCTTCTGAATGTGAAAGGCTGTGAGCCCCCGGGGAAACCCACTGCATTTCCCGCCCCCCCACCTCCAGACACATACTTAGATCGTTTGGATTTTGTCATCAGGACTCAGAGATGCTCATCTCACCTCCCCGACTAGACATCTGCTCATGCTCATTGGTGACCTAATTTAAGGCTTTGCAGCTGCATGTGTCATACCAGCCTGTGTCCTCATGCATTCCCAGTGACACTACTCCCACTTCAGCCTCTGCCAGGGAACACCCTACACCCATCAGAGGAAAACACACATTCCCATCAGAAGAAGCTGTACCTTGGGGTGAGTGCTGCCCACCACCCACTCTTTTTACCTTTTTACCTTCTCCCCTTTTAATCCCTTATTCTGAATATTTCATGGGTATTTAGTGCTATTCAAAGGCGCCAGCTTGGCAGTCCTGGAAAGTGAAATCTTATTATCCTCAGAACTGGTACAGCATCCCCTGTGCACACGCCATCCCTGCCCATGAGTGTGGCTCAGTGCTGTTCTGGGTAGACACCTCCAGGCATGGGAGGGGAATTCAGTCTCCGAGATCCATCCTGACTGAGGTTACGCTCCAGTGGACCACACGAGAGAGACCACACGTCCACTGGGGATAAGGACCGAGACTCATTTTACACAGGTTACTAAGCAACCATCAGAAGGCAACAAATGATGGTCGCTCCTGACTTGGGCTGGACTTGACTCCGCTTCCTCGTGGTGACAGCCTATCTCCCATGATCATTCACTTGAGCCATCCAGGTTCACCTGTGCTGTTCTCTCTACACGGATCAATGAAGTGCACCACCTAGTAACTGGCTGGCTCACGTGCACCACTGCCGTGCACTGATGGAATCAGAATCGTACAACCCTGAGTCACTGGCTGTACTCTGCCAACACCTAGGGAAACTGTACGTCAGCACAAGCTGGTAGACGCTGTGCTCTGGGAGCAGAGAGATCTGAGTTCTGTCTCTGCTCTCAGCACGAGGTTCCAGGGGGCCAGGAAATGCAGCAGAGGTACAAATATGAACTCACTGTGAAACGCTGCAGAGAAGGTGCAGTGTCTAATTGACACTAATGCCCACCTAGCGATCACCAAGAGCTTTGGTGGTATGATAAGATTGCCAGCAGCACACCCTTTCCAATCCCTATATCACTGGGTTGCAGAGAAGGAAAACCACACTTTCAAAGTTAATGAACATGCCTTTTTATGCCCCCATGGCAGCTTTTCCATTCAGTCTCCCATGGCATCTCCCTCTGCTCACATGGGACCTAATCCAAAACACTGAAGTCAACAGAAAAGCCCCCAGGCACTTCAACAGGCTGTGGATCAAGCCCCAAACGATCTCAGCTCTTTAAAGCTTTAAAATTCTTTAAGAAAAGAGCTAGACACAGGGACCAAAACCACTCAGGCCAGTTAATTTGCGGTCTTCTCTTTAAGTACTTCTGCAGGGAAAGTCACAAGTGGTTCCAGGAAATGCCAGTGGCCTCCTCTACCTGTAATACTGCAAACCTGTTATTAACATCTCTCTCTCTTTATACACACACACACACACACCAGTTTTTGAAAAAGGAGAGAATGGGCAAAAGAAAGCAGAAGTCATTTTCTCTTGGCAAAGCTGCAGACTCAAGGAGAAACATAAAATCCCAGATGAAGGGCTTGTCTAGTTTATTATAACATCAGCTTTAATTTATGCTCCTGCCTTTTATGATTGTTCTCTATCACTGTTCCTGGGGCTTATTTATAGAGGGCCATTAGCACAGGGAGCAAGCCCTGATGAGTGAGCATTTGGAGCATCTGCCAGGGGAATGGGGATATAAACCGAGATGAGGAGGCGGCAAACCCTTGCAGGGGGCTTTACCACATCCTCTCTCTGGGAGCCGAAAGGATAATTTGATCTCGGAATGTGATACGACTTTATTTCAGATGGTGTCTTTCAGGCAAACTGTACCCTTCTCTTGACATGCTTTAATAAACTTCAATGCACCATGACTGAACTAAATGATAGCACACCAGCAGCGGAGGGATGGGGATTGAGTGGTAAAGGCAAAGGATAGGTCATCAGCTGAGTGCTGGGGATGCAAAGGAGAAGGCCCTTGTGCTCTGAGCAGGAAGACAGCATAAGCAGAGACAGAAGGCCACATGGAGATGGTTCCAGAGGTGACATAGGGATGTTGAGGCAAGGATATACCACAAGGACCTTCTTCTTGGCATGAGCTGCAGAGGAGACGGCTCTTGGGCCTACGGGGTCAAGACTGCAAATAGGGACGGAACAGAGGATGGAGCTAAATGAGAGGAGGGGAATGGAGGGAAACAAGGCCTGTTAGGTAGGTTGGAGCAAGTCCATGGAAAGGTCCTCCCCCAAAAAAACAAGAATCAGGGTCCCACTTCTGCTTATCACAGGGGAACTGCATAGGCTTCAGGAGAGTATGCATAATTTACACTGATGTTCAGTGAGTGGAGTGTCAGGCCTGTGAGGGGCAATATAGGACAAGTTCCCAAAATGGACATGGAAGGGGCAGGAGATATTTGAGGTTGTGTGTGTTGTAGTTATGCTTAGAATTGCAAGTCCAGCTGGAGGGGTCTTTTACTGAATTTCTACAGTCTTTTGTTCAGTAAAACTCCCAATGACTCTCTCCCGCCGATGCACAGATGCTTCGCAACAATGTGGGATTCTTTCTTTCAGCACAAACAGCACCAGGGCAGATTTTTAAACAAACTCAGCTCCCACGTAGGCGCGAGCGCAAACACACACACACACACACACACACACACACACACACTAGCCAGATTTTCCAATGAGCTCAACCTGTTGAGTGCATGGTAGGCGCAGAGCTCTTGGGAAAATCTGGGTCCCGCTGTCTCTAACCATATGTTTCACAGTCTGGTACCATGCCCGAAGTGAACAAGTGAGGCCAACCCCACTCTGGCAGGAGTGAGAGGTGGGATTGCTGCTCTTAAGGAGGAGCAGCAGAGAGGAATCCCCTAGAAAAAGGCTTATTTAGATCCTTCACTCCCTCTCCCTGAGGCCAGTGCAAGGCAATTCCTTTGTGCCCGACAGCTTTATTCACCCTGCCTTAAAAATACCAGGCAAAGGGCTATCCGGAGCTTCCCTTAGGAGATTATTCTACAGCAGGGGTCAGCAACCTTTCAGAAGTGATGTGCTGAGTCTTCATTTATTCACTCCAATTTAAGGTTTCGCGTGCCAGTAATACATTTTAATGTTTTTAGAAGGTCTCTTTCTATAAGTCTATAACGCATAACTAAACTATTGTTGTATGTAAAGTAAATAAGGTTTTTAAAATGTTTAAGAAGCTTCATTTAAAATTAAATTAAAATGCACACTGCCTGAGTCCTGGCCCTCGGACGTGTGGCCAGGACTCAGGCAGTGTGAGTGACACTGAAAATCACCTCGCGTGTCGCCTTTGGCACGCGTGCCATAGGTTGCCTACCCCTGTTCTATAGCCTAATACATGCAGAACTTCCTGAAACTCGGTCAACCTGCCTGCCAGCCTACCTATCATAGACTCATAGAATATCAGGGTTGGAAGGGACCTCAGGAGGTAATCCTGTCCAACCCCCTGCTCAATGCAGGGCCAATGCCCAACTAAATCATACCTATCTAAGGTTTTGATACTGACGCCCCTCACCATGGTATCTGAGCACTTTCTGTGTAAAATCAATAGCAATAGTTATGTCCCTAGTGGCGTAAGTTCCCCTTTCTTAGGGCCACTCTATCATTCTTTGTTATGCCCCCTTCAAATCACACTTAAGAAGTCTTTCTCCTCCTGGGTGCCTGCCAGAGATGGGAGGACAGCTCAGAAAAGTATTTCCATACATTTCCTTGGATAAAAACTCCATGGTCTGACTCCTCAGTTACACGAAAGCCACTTTACACAGCCAGAATGGTGTAAAGGGACATTCATGTAATGGAGAATTCAGGCCATCTGTGATTCGACGGCATTCCCAGCTATTTCTATTTGCTTCTGTAAACGTTTGTACTAGCAGCAGGTTTTTTGCTCATGGAAAAGCAAAAGTCGCATGAATACTTGTGTGACGGGTTTGGTCACAGTGACCCCTTTGGGACTGTCACCTGATGTGCTGGAATTACCCCTGAGCCTGTTTCCCCTGCCAGCTTGGGACTCCAGAACCCTGCCTTGTTGAGCCAGACACGCTAGTCTGCTGCAACACAGACCCAGGTCTGGTTCACACCCCCAAAGCTGCAGACTTTAACCAAAAACTGCTCAGCAAGTCACCTATCTCCAGCACCCAGACCCCCAGCTTTTACAGGGTGAACTCATATATTGTCTGCTGTCTATAACACTGACAGAGAGATATGTACAGCTGTTTGCTCCCCCAAGTATTAATCACTTACTCTGGGTTTAAAAGTGATTTTATTAAGTATAAAAAGTAGGATTTAAGTGGTTTCAAGAAATAACAGACGGAACAAAGTAAGTCACCAAGTAAAATAAAACAAAACACGCAAGTCTAAGCCTAATACATTTAAGAAACTGAATACAGGTAAATCTCACCTGCAGAGGTGTTCCAATAAGCTTCTTTCACAGACTAGACTCTTTCTTAGTCTGGGCCCAATCCTTTCCCTGGTATAGTTCTTGTTAGTTCCAGCTCAGGTAGTAACTAGGGGATTTCTCATGACTGGCCACCTCCTTTATTCTGTTCTACCCCCTTTTATAGCTTTGGCACAAGGCAGGAATCTTTTGTCTCTCTGGGTCCCCACCCCTCCTGCTATATGGAAAAGCAACAGGTTTAAGATAGATTCCACTACCTGGTGACATATTCACATGTCCTGTGAGACCCCATGCCTCCATTCTTTCTGGCTTGACTCTCAGGAAGGCTTACAAGTAAACAGAGCCATTTACAACCAATTGTTCTCGTTAATGGGAGCCATCAAGATCCTAAGCCACCATCAATGGCCCACACTTTGCATAATTACAATAGGACCTCAGAGTAATACTTCATATTTCTAGTTTAGGATACAAGAATGATACATTCATACAAATAGGATGAACACACTCAGTAGATTATAAGCTTTGTAATGATACCTTACAAGAGACCTTTTGCACAAAGCATATTACAGTTAAAATATATTCACATCCATACATATTTTCATAAAGCATATGGAGTGCAACATCACAACTTGTGCAAATGCATGCAAATGCGTGTGATGATTCACACCAGGAATGTCCCACTTGACCTCTCCTCCCGTACAATAAACATCCCAGTCATCCAAGCAAGAAGCCTAATGGTATCATGTGACCTCAGGTGTCATTATTAAAGAATAGTAAATAGTCAGAGACCTAATCTGAGCAAAGAGTTTGTGAACAGCCCATTGGCACAAGTATGGCAGCACAAAGAGGTAGATTATACACCCAGAGAAACAGAGAAAGACCTGCTGTTCTGTTAAAAGATAAAATAGATTAGACAGATAGCTAGGCAGACAGAAAGACAGACAACGATGACAACAAATGAATTTGTAAAGCTCAAAGTCTGTTCACAGATCATTTGTGAAGAGAACAAAAGGGTTTCAATTTATCCACTAAACCATTCACCGCAAATCATCTGCTCAGCCCTTGTGCTGAATCTCTTCAAACATTTGTAGGTGGCGTCTGTGTCCCCTTTGCACAGAGAGGAGTTAGAAAGCCAGTGGAGAAGCTGCCTTCTTCTTGGAGAAATACAGAGCCACTAATCCAACACCAGCTATCACAGTTTGAATCACAGACAGGGCTAGTGAGAAGAAAGAGTCGCCCGTAGGAAAATCTGAATTTCAAACTCTAACTATCCCAATCCAGTAGCTCTGATTCCCCTCCCCCTGCCAACAGACTCTCGCTGCAGGCAGAATAGATGATGTTAAATTATTTTGGAATATGCTGAGAATGTCCTGCTTGGGCAACTGAAGCCTCATAAATCATTCTTCTTTCCTACGCTTGATTTCTCCTTCAGCAGGAAAATGTCAGTTCGCTGGGGAGTTCGCGGCCTTGCCAGTTCCACGAACATGCTTAGGGTGTGCGGAGTGGAAGTTAGGGAGATGTGGCAGAAGAAAGACTGAGGAGCAAGCTGGGAGAAAAGGCAGAGGGTTTGGAAGAGGGGAATGGAGGAATTAAGGAGAGGGCAGACACAAGTTAACGGGTAAGGGTATTTGAGAGAGGTTGTAGAGGCTTGTAGGCAGAACGAGAGACCAGAGGGCCCAGGCTCCTGGGTTCTACTCCTAGATCTGGGAGGGTGTGAGGGTTTAGTCATTAGAGGAGGCGTCTAACCACCAGGACTTCTGGTTCAGTTTGCAGATCCGTGAAGGAGTGCGGGTTTAGTGATTATAGCAGGGGGGACTAGGAGTCAGGGCTCCTGGGTTTTATTCCTGGCTTGGCCACCCCACTGTGTGAACCTGAGCCAGTTGCTTCATCTCTCTGGGCTTCAGCTTTCCCACCTGTTAGGCAGGTATTATTCTCTCCCCTTGTCTCACAAGAGCATTGCCAGCCTCGATTCATTAATGACTGGGAGGTACTGGGGACCCTCAGAGAGGAAGGGCTAGAGAAATGCAAAGTATTTCAAAATGTCAAGTTAGGGTTTGTCTACACTGCTGATGTCACAGTGCGGCCGCGGCAGCCCTGTGACGTGGGCAGTGTAGTCACGCTTCATCGCTGCGGGAGAGCTCTCCCGGCCATAAAAAAACCAAACACTCCGAACGAGGGGTGGTAGCTTTGTCACCGGGAAGCGCTGTCTATACTGGCGCTTTTCAGCACCAAAGCTTTTGTCGCTCAGGGTTTTTTCACACCCCGAACAACTAAAGTTTGAGTGCCAGAAGTGGCAGTGTAGACACAGCCTCATTGTATGCCATCTGTCCCTTATGGCTTCTTATGATCAGCCATGGGGCTCTGGTTAGATTATAGTGATGCAACAACACCCACTGCCTGAATGCAGAACGTTAGCTGGAGAAAAGAACCAAGCATTCAGAATGACAAAAGCAAGGTGAGGAGCAAACAGTTACCCCTGAATCCAGCAGCCGGGTGCTCCTACGGGGTACGAGGGCCTGTTCACCCCGTCCTAGCTTGGCAGAGTCACTGGCATTACACGAGGGGCCAGCAGAGTCAGTGGAGTTACACAGTCACCAGGGATTTACCTGTGAAGGTGCCTAAATACCAACGTTGCCATCCCAGCCCCAAAAGGCACTGACCAGCCCCCTTGTCGGCATTCTGAGCAGAGCCACCAAGGTCTGAGCAGGCCCTGGAGACTAACATCCCCTGACATTGCTATAAGGGGTCCCTTCAGACCAGCGCCGAGAGGCTCAGATATCATTGCCGAGGGGATAGCTATCAACCTAGATAGCTAGGTTGATGTACCGGGCAGGATGTTGCAGCTGCTCTGCAGGTTACAAGGACGCCATTCTCCAAGGCTGTCAATCTGGATCCTTTCACCGGCACTAAAATCACTTCTCAACTCAAATCAAACGAAAACCCTGATTGAGAAGAAAGGACTCGCTGCCCAGGACTGCCTGGGGGAGAGGAGCACTTCAGTGCAGTACCAGAGCCCAGGCACGGCACCGTCACCCTTTCGTAGTTATTGTGACATTTGCTTCACCACTCACTCCTCCCACACACCGATGAGGTCATCCTGGGGGCTGTGATAGCCTCGCGTCTCAATGTTGGCCTGGCATCTGTCACTCACGGGTGATGGACAGATTGCAGACTTGGGAGCTCTGTGACAAGGCGGTTGGGGAAGAAGCTTCATTTGTGGCTCCGGGTAAAGAGTGACACAAACTTCCTCCCCCTCATGGGAGGATTATAATTGCAAAAGCTAAAGGTGAGAGCCGAGTGTGCACATCCCTGCTGGGAGCAGCAGAAAGTCACCCTGGCCCTGCTGACAAGCCTCCTCTGGAAGTTATTGAAGAGCAATGGTGTTGAATCACACCAGTAGGGCAGGATCCCCTGGCTCTCCCCACGGGGGAACCACATGTCCCTGAGCTTCAGGAAAATCCCTGCTCTTGGCATCTGTCCTGGAGAGCTTGACTGGTTTACCAACCACTCCCTTTCCTCCCTACACCAAGCTTTGTCCTGTTTTTATGAAGCCGCAGCCAGCCAGCTGAGCAGGGGAAACTGACAACAGGGCTGGGCAAAATTTAGCTGGGGATTGGTCCTGATTTAGTTGGAGATTGGTCCTGCTTTGAGCAGGGGGTTGGACTAGATGATCTCCTGAGGTCCCTTCCAACCTTGATAGTCTATGATTCTATGAAAAGCACATACCCCCTTGAGGTCCAAATATCACTTGAGATGCTCAGATACCATGGTGATGAGCCAGGGATAGACAGACAGACACACCCGGCATCCCTCATGCTGACACATAGTCTCTTCCTGCACATACCACAGGACCTCCCAACTACCTTCTCCATTCTGCATAGCTCTCAGCCCAGCTTTCTCTGACTCTCGAGACGGACAGGATCGGGAGCTGCTTGGTGGAGGTGGGTAGGAGAGGGAGATATTGGTACAATATTTTCTCTTGATCACCCAGTGCCAAAAACTTTCCTGACCTCCTCACTCAAAAAAATGCCCTGGGATAACCCCCACTCTCCTGCAAAAGACATTTCGCTTGTCACTTTGCAAACCTGGTCTCCCTCTGACTGAACGTCTTTGCTCTATGGACAGCACTCACGCTGCTGCATGCCCCAGCACGAAGTTGCTCAGGCGGGAGTCGAGTCACTGTGTCAAAGCACTAATGCGATCGATGCACACAGCCATTGCGTACAGCTCATTCTGCTCAACGGCAGAGCTCAACAGGCAAGGTTGGGGGAAGTGAAGGAGAGATCTGTTCTCCTGCCATCTCCTGGCTCCCTGGGTCAGTTAGTTATTAGTTTCTACCTTCAGGTAAAAT
Organism: Mauremys reevesii; assembly: GCF_016161935.1. Classification (NCBI taxonomy): domain Eukaryota; kingdom Metazoa; phylum Chordata; order Testudines; family Geoemydidae; genus Mauremys; species Mauremys reevesii. The sequence goes on along the minus strand of NC_052634.1, from coordinate 11,137,472 downwards.
CTCCATTAAATAATTAATAAATAAATAAACAAACACAACCCACCCACGCTCCTCTGGAGCCCGAGACTAAGTTTTGTGACATGGTAGCTATTTATTGCTCTCTCTCATTTGCAAACACCATATGTGACATGCACGGGGAATGGTTTAGTGTAAGGCCCCTTGGTTATTCTGCGGATGGATCAGATCAGCTATTTTAGAGGAGAAACACACGCCACGCAAACCAAAAAAAGCCAACAGCAGCAGCTACAACAACAGCAGCAATAAAATCTATAGTGATGCATTCAAGCTTGTTTTTAAACTCAGAGGAAGGTGAAAATGCCAAGAAGCGTTATTAGCACCCCGGGACCAACTCTCGCAAACAGCTGCGTCAGACTGGAGTCAAGCTGCCGGCAGGCAGAGATTCTCCAGAGGCTATAAGCCAAATGATGTGCCCCTGGAAATGCCATAGGCTGTCGCCAAGCACAGATCTGGTGATTATCTGTGGAACGGCTCCCCTGGGCCACAGCTGACAAACATGGGACCTAAATAATACCCATTTCTCCAGGTCCTTTTTTTGGTGTTTTAGATGCTTATCCATGCCATGTGCCCACTGCAGCACCTGGTGCCACTGTACATGATGGGTCAAATGCATCCTCAGTGTAAGCCCATCAAAGCCTATGGAGTTACACCAGGGTTTTCAGGTCTTGTTGGGCTTTTCAGAGGAGCTTTGGGATGTTAGTCACCCAACTCCCGGGGAATTTCGGCAGCAGTGGGGCCCTTTGAAAATCTCAGCCTCATTTCTCTCTGCATGCAGCTCTTGGAGGATATAATGGGAGATGTGTGTGTCCAGGGGGAAGTGAACAAAACCCTCCCACCAGACTTGATCTAGCATACAGCACTGTGACTCATCCATCTCAGAAGGCCTTACGCTCTGATGTGCTTACACTCTGCCGAGTGGAGAAGAAAGCACCAGGTCAGCCACCTGATGCGTGCTGCAGCGAAGGAACATGCCTGCATTTCACACTCAGAAGGCCAGTCTGTGATTCATTTGCAGCTGCTCCTCCGAAGCGGCTGCCCTGCAATCTGACAAGCAGAGGGCTCCCTTGATTTTGAACAGACCCAGTCACTCGCCCACTGAATCACGTAAGTGTATATCACAGGCAAACGTCCCCTCGAGCTGGGATTTATCTAAGATCTTTGTGGGTGAGAAGGCATCAGCTGAGGAGGAACAAAGTTCTGATGCAGCAGCATCCCTAAACTCTGGAGGCAAAATCCTGGCTCCACTGAAGTCAACGGAAAACTCCCATTGACTTCGGTGATGCCAGGATGTCTCTCCGGATCCAGGATTTTGGTTTGGCTTGTTATAGACATAGGAGACAGCAATAGGAAGAGTTGCGGGCACCCAGCAACCTCCAGATGACCAGCAACTTGCTGGTTCGAGCTGTACATGCCCGCACATTCCCAACCTCAAAGAAACAGCCAGGAACCGTGCATTCCTTTTTATCTGGGGTTTTCTCCACCTGAACCTCGGCCCACCTGAATGCTGTCAGAACAAGTTTGGATTACTGAACTGCGATCTCCACATTTCTCTCAGGACTCCCTTTGGAGTCAAACTTCTTTAAAGTCAGACCTTCGTCCCGATTGTCCCGGAAAGGCTACGACTATGAGGATGCGCTTCATAAAGCCACCCCTACAGTCCCGCTGATGGAGATGGAGTATAATTTACAGACGATTAAAACCCAATTAACAACACTAAGTGGGTACTTGAGGCTCTGTTAAAGGAGCCATGCAAATGAGGAGTGATCAGAACCTTTGGTGTCCCGAGCACCTGTCAATTCTCATTTGAAATAAGTGCATTAGCCTCGTCCAATCTCCATCTAACCTTTCCACTCTCCCTTGCTCTGTTTCCTTGGCAACCATTTAAAAGTGTTGGAAAAAGGCACAACTGCCTTCAAAGGGAAGGAAAGGAAAGGAAAGACAATATATGTTATTTTAAGGACCTATCTCTCTTTCTTCAGGTGCCCTTTCCCCCCTCCTCACTGTAGGTTCCCCACTATATGTTCTGACAATGACGGCTTTCTAGCCTCTAAAATTTCACCTTCGGCGCACTGCTAAAAATTCAGGCTAATTAGAGGGGTGTTAACTGGTCTCATGGCAGCAGCTTCCCCAGCTTATGGGGCCATGAGAGGGGAACTCCATGGAGCAGAGCAGATTGCAGTTTAGTGGAGGGCGGGGAGGGAATCATGAGGGATCTAACCTGAGTTTAGGAAACCTCATTTGAAGGGGATACTGTGTCAGTAGATGGCCTAGTTATCAGGTGTTTGACTGCAGCTTCTTGGGAATGTCCCCAGGAAAATTGTCTTCGCCCTCAGATTCTCTGCCCCCACTTAGTGGGGCGTGTTCTGGGAAGGGCGAGGAACGTCGAGCTAGCCCCGCTCAGACAGCGCCAGGGTCCCCAAGGACAGGGTGCTGTGGAGGATGGAGAGAAAGGATGGGCCTGCGGTGAAAGCCCTGGACTGTGTCTCAGGAGACAGGCCTCAAATCCCAGCTCTGTCACAGACTCCTTGGGCAAGTCACTTTGTCTCTCGGTGTGGGGATAACAGTGCTGACTTGCTGCCAGCTTCCGTGGCTCCTACTCCTATTGAGTCTGCAAGTACTTCCAGGAGGGGCTGTCTCTTACTGTGTGTTTGCAGAGTACCTAGTGCAAGAGGGCCCTGATCTTGATAGGCCTGTAAGGGCGGCCCTAATATTAATAACAAAGGTTAGCTGGATATTGTCCTCTCAGATGCTACCTTCCCAGTAGGGCTGCCTGGTGCAAACGAGTATGGGCTCCAGCCCCAGGGAGCTGTTCCACTCTCCCTCAGTCCTGATTGCCTCTGCTCTCCTGCTGTTGTTAACCGTTTAGCGCATTATGGGCAGACGCCCTTGTATAACCTGCTGAGAGCTGTGCAGCTCTCTGGAATGGTACAAGCAAAAAACTTGATATTTCTCCGAACTCCCTGTCATTCTCAGAGGAAAACAGCAGTTAACAAAGGTCAGAACTTGAGGCTGTCATTAAATACTACTCAGTTGCCTGTGAAGGAGAGATTTCCTCCCTCCCCTGGTCCTCTCCGACGGCCTTCGTGTTCCAGCAAATCCACACGAAGAGGGTGGCATTTGTCCTGCCACCGTTGGGAGATGCGCTGCAAAGGGCAGAAGGGAGAGAGCAACGAGGAGCAGTCACAAAACCAAGATCAGGGATTATGGCCCCCTGAAGCCTGTCCCCTCTGTGTCATTTGCCCAGCCGGCTGTGTGAATGTCAATGTTTGAACGGCCCTGCAAAAACATCCACGAGTCATCTCCCCACCCTCCCCGCAACACCTTGAGCCGTCAGGGCAAGGCAGCCTGAGAGAGGCTGGAGAAATGAGGGTTTAAGCCCCTGCCAGATCAGGAGTCAGCTACAGGCTTCAGACATCCCCTGCAAGACAAGAGAGGGACGCTGGGACATAGTGGAGAGAAACAGCAGCTGATATTAATAAAGGGGTTAGGACGGAGCGGGGGAAATTGTGCATTCCACCCAGGCACAGCCAGATTCCTTTTCAGAATCCCCCCTTCATAGGGATCTGGAGGCCCAAGAAGTGATCCTGTTTGCATGCCAGGGGGCACAGAGGCTGCAGGAGCCAAGGGAGAAAGGGAATGCTATTCTATGTGTACAGGAACTCCTTGTTACCCAGTGGAATTCACCCTGCAGGAGAAGTGGAATGCTAAGGCTCGGGGATGAGAGCTAGCTACAACAGATCCCCGACGTTAGCCATACAGACTAAAACACTAGCACTAAACCATTTGGCTTTCCAGGGCTAGACAACACGGTCACAGCAAACACCTCCTTGTGTCTAACAATGCCAGGCAAAGCTCTGTTCACGGACCAGCTCCGCTGCACTTCCGCCTGCTACTTGTTTACACACCGTTTTAGCACCCCAAAGACCAGCTCGATGTCCAGGGCTGTTAATGTCCCTGCTTTACTTCCTGCTCCCAACATTTGCCTGCGTAACTTCATGTGCATTGTGTGTGACTGTTTACACCATGTACCAGTCTAGCCTTAGGTATATTGAGTGTCTGCACCTTCTGACTCAGCCATGTATCTTAGCGATCTGTCTTCGGGCTCTGTGCTGGACCCCAACCATGCTGGTATCTCAGAACTGCCTTCTTCCAGTCATCAGGTTGAAGCACAGTCAAAAAATAAACAAGCACACACACAATATACACACTGCAATGGGCAACAAGAGGGTTAAGGAGAGCCTGTGGACCCAGCTGACCCCAATCAGCTATCCATGCAGCCAGCCTCAGGCACGGAGAAGGGAGTTAAAAGGGCTGACCAGAGCTCTGGTACTTCCTCAGTGAGGTTCCAACCAGGAGCCCAAGACATGAGGGGGCCACTGGTGCCTGATGACCATGGCGCCACCTCTTCCCCTGAGGCCCTGCTTGGTGCTCGCTCCCTTCCACCCCCACCATGTCACTCGCCCTTAAAGCAGGGGAAAAAAGTGATTGGGTCATGGCTCCCTGGGCCCCCCTTGGTTCCAACCGAGAGACTAAGACAGCTTGCTACCTAGATGAGCCATTTGGTGAGTAGAACGACTAGGCCCAGGAAGACGGACAAAAAGGAATTAGCATAAGGATCAGCAGACCTGAACCCAGGACTATCAGACAACCAACATCCCTACACTGCCACCCAGCAGCAGCTGTAACCTGGCCACTCCCAGCGATCCACAAAGGTTGAATGCCACGGGAAGTTCTGCCTCAAGGTCTCTGGCTGACAGTGATAAGCCCATGGGGTGTACCAGGATGTGTCTAGGCGACAATGTGGTTCTGTAGCTAGCTGTCATGATAGCCCTGCTTCTGTGTTCCTGAGCTCCCAGTACCGACTTGGATTCTGATTCCTGATCTACCCCTGGAGCCCAACACGGACACCAATACCCAGTATTGACCCTTGGCCTGATTCCTGGCTCTGACTTTGGCTTGATCCTCAGCTTGACCCTTGACCCCGATTCCGGCTCTGGCCCTCGGCTTCAGTTCTGGGATCCCAAGTTCCTGCCTCGCTGTGCTCAGGATCCTGACAATTAGCTACAAAGAGACAAGCCAGGAGCAGAGGGGTGGGGTCTGGCTGGGTTTTAGTTCACTGTTTCCCTTTTGGTTTTGGACTCCAACACCCCGGAAGGGGTAGGACTCCAATATGCCTTAGACTAGGTTAGAGGGGACCTTGAGAAGTCATTTAGTCCGTCCCCCCATGCTAAGGCAGAACCAAGTAAACTCTAGACCATCCCCGGCGGGTGTTTGTCCAACCTCCAGTGATGGGGATTCCCCAGGCTCCCTCAGTTGCTGTACATGGGCATGCTGCCCTGTTGCGCCCCATGCTGGCCACGTGTGGCTCTGCTAAGGCCCTGCCTCTGGTATATAAGCTCCGCACAGGATTTATTTCTGTCCAATAATGTCCCTTCTCCCAGGGGCTAATTTATTTGCATAACTCCCAAACAATGCTGAGCCAGGGGTCTTCTCCACCCACCCTCCCAGTCTGGTCTCTCTAGTCTTCCCTGCATGGGTAAGTTGCACTGACTCTGCCCTTCCTGACCAGAGTCTTTTCTACTTCGGTGAAGTCTCCTTTCCCTGGCTCTCAGACTTCAGCTCTCTGGCTCTGGCTTTTGGGCCCAAACCCTTTCCCCCAGTTAAGGGTGTTGCAGCAGACCTCTAATTCCTGCTCACAGCAGCTCTGCTAGCCTCTTCCCGAGCTGTTTCGGTAGGGTTGCCAACCCTCCCAGCTTCACAGGGAGCCTCCCAGAATCAGGCTCTATCTCCCAGAGGCTACTGAAGCCAAACCAGGAGATTTTAGGCACTAAAGTCCAGTGGTGCAATGGGGCTAAGCCTGCCCTGGCTCTGCGCTGCTCCTAGAAGCAGCCGTCATGTCCCTGCGGCCCCCGGGTGAGCGGGCAGGGGGTCTCTGTGCACTGCCCTTGCCCCGACTCCGCAGCTCCCATTGGCCCAGGAACTGCAGCCAATGGGAACTGCGGGGGTGGTGCCTGCGGGCAGGGGCAGTGTGTGGAGATCCCCTGCCCCGCTTAGGAGCCGCTGCCAGAGGGAAGTGCCAGTCGCTTTCAGGAGCTGCCCCAGGTAAGCGATGCCCAGCCAGCGCCTGCACCCCTCACCTCCTCCCGTACTCCAACCCCCTGCCCCAGCTGAGAGCCCACACCCAAACTCCCTCCCAGAGCCTGCAGCCCTCACCTCATCCTGCACCCAAACTCCCTCCCGGAGCCTGCACCACACATCCCCTCCTGCACCCAAACTCCCTCTCAGAGCCTGCACCCTTCACCTCATCCCGTACTCCAATCCCCTGCCCCAGCTGAGAGCCCACACCCAAACTCCCTCCCAGAGCCTGCAGCCCTCACCCCATCCTGCACCCTTCACCTCATCCCGTACTCCAATCCCCTGCCCCAGCTGAGAGCCCACACCCAAACTCCCTCCCAGAGCCTGCACCACACATCCCCTCCTGCATGCCAACCCCCTGCCCCAGCCTGGTGAAAGCGAGTGAGGGTAGGGGAGAGCGAGTGACGGAGGGAGGGGGAATGGAGTGAGTGGGGGCTGGGCCTCTGAGAAGGAGCAGGGGCCTGGCCTTGGGGAAGGGGTGGGGAAGGGGCCGGGCAAGGGCAATTGGGTGTGTGCAATTAGACAGTTGGCAACTCTATTCCCTCAGAGTCCTTTCAGCAGTTCCCAGTGGAATCCTTTTCCCTTACCTCTCCGGCTGCAAGAGAGGTCCCCAGGGAACAGCCCTCTGCAGGAGTCTGCTCAGTCTCTGCAGTCCTCTTCCTGATTCCCTCTTTCATAAAGTGCCCCCCCCTTAAGCCCCAGTTAAGCAGCAGATAATGAGTCCAGGTGCACCCTCTTAAAGGGGCCAGTCACCCTGTGACAGCAACACATTCCTCTAACTATCTATCCTGATAGTTAGAAAGTTTTCTGTAACATACAACCTACATGTCCCTTGCTGCAGATTCAGCCCATTACTTCTTTCTTCTACCATGAGTGACAAGGAGAAGAGTTGATCTTTATAACAGCCCTTAACATATTTGAAGACTGTTGTCAGCCCCCTCAGTCTCCTGTTCTCAAGACTAAACATGCCCAGTTGTTGTTTTTTTTAACCTTTCCTCCTCATATATCAGGTTTCCTAAAGCTTTTAATCATTTTTTGTTGCTCTCCTCTGGACTCCCTCTAATTTGTCCACATCTTTTCTGAAGTGTGGTGCCTGAAACTGGGCACAGGTCTTCAGCTGAGGCCTCGCCAGTGCCAAACAGAGTGGAACAGTGATCTCCTGTGTCTTACATATGTTACTCCTGTTAACACACCCTAGAATGATATTAGCTTTTTGTAAGACTGCACCACACTGTTAGCTCATGTTCAATTTGAGAGCCTCTATAACCCCAGATCCATTTCTGCAGTACTACCCTCTAGCCTGTTAGTCCCCATTTTGTATTTGTGCATTTGATTTTTTTCTTTCCTTGGCGTGGCACTTTGCACTCGCCTTTATTGTATTTCATCTTGTTGATGCTACACCAATTCTCCAATTTGTCCAAATTCTTTTGAATTCAAATCCTATCCTCCAAAGTGCTTGCAACCCCTTCTTGGCTTGGTGTCATCTGCAAATTTTATAAGCATACTCTTTACCTTATTATTCAAGTCAAATATTGAACAGTACCAGACCCAGGACATACCCCTGCAGGACACCAGTATATATGTCTTCTCAGTCTGAGAGTGACCCATTGATAACTACTTTGAGTTTGGTTTTTCAACCAGTTGTGCATCCACTTTGTAGTAGTTTCATCTACACCACATTCCCTTAGCCTTCTTATGAGAATGTCTATCTTATATATACCCACACACTTCACACATATGTATATGTGCACTTAATGCACACAATATTCCTAAATTTGTCTCCTAAACACAATTCATCTCCTAAATCCTTTACAATCACTAACTAATCAACTATCCCGAGTTCCTTGTTTGTTAGCTAAGATTAGGATAAAACATAAAACCACTGTGCTTTAACATCCTATTCCTATAGAGATAAGCAAATGCAAGTAAGGGACCATACAGCCAAGCAACTACTTAAAAAAGTAGCCAGATGTCACAGAGTCCCCGAGCGATGCTTTGGAACTGCTCCCCACAAAGCCAGTCAGGACTTTGGGGAGCCTCTTCTCCCTTGAAGCAGACTGTCTTCAGGACAAGAAGCTCACACGGCTTCACCTTCCTGGGTCTGACCTTGGAGCATTCAGCATATGCCCCTCCGTGTGCTTTCCACAGCGAGTCTGCTCAGGTGGGATCCTGGGGAAGCCAGAGTGTCCTGCCCCCCACTTCGCAGTCAGACATGACTCTTAGCCAGCCAGTAAAACGGAGGTTTATTAGATGACAGGAACACGGTCTAAAACAGAGCTTGTAGGTACAGAGAACGGGACCCCTCAGCCGGATCCAACCTGGGGGCAGCGAGCCAGACACCCACGTCTGCACTCACTTCCTGTCCCCAGCCAGCTCCCAACTGAAACTCCCTCCAGCCGTCCCACTCAGCCTTCCCCCGGCCCCTTCCCCAGCCTTTGTCCAGTTTCCTGGGCAGAGGTGTCACCTGGCCTCCAACCCCCTTCCTGGGTTCTCATGTTACGTGCTCAGGTATCCTCCCTCAAGGAAAGTCTCCCATCCCCAATGCAGACAGTCCCACTTCATCACACCAGACCAAGGGGGTTATAGCAGACAAGGCAATCTTGGGTGGGCTCAGTTATATAGCACGCACCGGGAATGAGAGGGGAGGGGGTGATTTGGCACAATCTGGGGGAGAGATTGTTTGTGTTAATTAATTGTGTATTAAGAAGTGTGTCCATGCCACTTCACATTGAGCATATCAAAAAAAAAGAGAAAAGGATGTGAGGGGTGGGGGGTGATAACAACCACAAAACAAAAACAAAAAGCCCTAATCTAACATTCAACAAACACTCAGCACCCAAACAGCCTATCTTTGTCAGGAACCTTAGTTCCAAGAACCACTTACAGGCTTTCTTCAACACATTATAATATTAATCAAGACTCATAATGCAGAGTGATTTGCATGCCAACAATATATTTACACTGTAAATTGTTTGTTGAGAAGCCTCAGAGAAATATGCAATTCATTGCCATTGAACTTGGGTAGCGGAAAAAAATAAAGTACCAATTCCCTGTAGAGTTTGTTCCTTCTGGGTTTGGCAAAAAAAAGAAAAAAAAATCATTAACATTCATTTTGATTTTCCATGCAGGCTTCCGTGCCGAACCATTCTGCTGGATCACAGCGTTAGAATTAGAAAAGGGCTATTAGTACCTCATATTAAGTGCCGGGGACAGCAGTATGTTTGATAGGGGCTGTAGCTGATGTCAAATGGATCCTATGCTGGCTCTTAGCCATAGAGCCAAGGCAAAGCAAAGTTCTCCAAGTGGGGTCTCTTGGTCTCCAGAGCTGGCATGGGCTCAGAACACTGCAGAGACAGTGCACTTCAGATTCTTACTCGTTGGCTGTGTTTCTCCAACAATGGGACTCGTCCTAAGAGAAAGGTCATTTCACGGAGCCTCATCCTCCCATGCTCACCAACGGCTGGGTCTTTTGATGGGTAGTTCTGCTGAAGGTGGTTAATGGGCCCCAGATAGGGAACTCTGCTCTTCGATGAGTGCTCAGACTATTGTGGGAACAGCACCGGTGGGCCCAAAAGGCATCCAGTTCTCTGGATGGGCTTGCCATGACACAGGGACTTGAGAGCTTGGCGTGCGAGTATCAATTTGGGGAGGGGAGGCTATCTCCCTTTCTCCAAAGAACGCCATCTTCTTGCAGCCCGATTCTGCTCTGCATTGATGTCCGTGGCACAACGCATCAGTGGCAGCCGTATCAAGCCCCTGTACTCTAGAGGAGGTGGTAACAATACACAGCTGGAGATCAGGAACAGAGTAAACAGGCAGCAGGGTGGAAGGTAGTGGAAAGGGGTCCTATTCGATTCTATATAGGTTCTTATACCATGCTCATCACTGTATTATCTACAAGTAAAATGGTTGAGTGTTAATTGGCCCTGTTCTCACAACACAATGTCTTTGTTTATTGTCGGTTGTATTACAGCAGCATCTAGATGACTTGACCAAGACTGGGGCCCATTGTGCTAGGCATTGGACATACACATAGTAAGGTCTTAGCTCCATGGGAAAGTTTACCAGTTATACCAATAGAGTTATAGCAGAATAATCCCCCTACTGCCATGTGACACTTTTATTCCATTATAAGAGTGGCTTTTTGTTGTTGTTGTTGTAGCTTAAATCTCTTCAAAAACAACAAAAAAACTAAACCAAAACGAACCACTCTTATGTTCCAATAAGAGTGTTTACACTATAACTAGATAGGCTGAAATTCACTTCTTAGGTTATACCAAAACCACTTCCCCATGTAGACAAGGACGTAGAGGCAGTCCTTGCCCAGAAAAGTTTACAGTCTAGATGGAAAAAGGATGGGGGGAGAAACAGGGGCACAGAGAAAGGTCTAAGGTGACAGAGCAGGTCGATGAAGAGCCAAGAATAGAACCAAGGTCTCCTGACTCCCAGCTCAGTGCACTATCCACTAGACCGTGACGCCCCATAACTGAGCTTTCAATAACATCACAGAAGGTGGCTGTTTTTGTTAAATATGCAGGGGCGGATTCTCAGCTGGTGTTACTCAGCATAGCTCCACTGGAGTCAATGACTGAATCAATGGGAATATGCTGATTGACACCAGCTTTGGAGCTGGCCAAAAACATTGACTATATAAATCTGTCCCATGACCTTGCTGCAATCAGCCAGTTTCCGTTACGTGCCACAGAAGAACTGGCCCTTCAGGAGGGGCGACAGGGATGTAGCGGACCAGATCAGGGAAGACGTTCCAGGCACAGCTCACGGTGTGGAATACAGCGCAGGGATGGTTACAGGAGAAGCAAACAAATGGGACATCAGTGCTGGCATTCCTGGCAAGGGAAAGAGGATGGTGGGGACAGTGTAATAACAGCCATGGGTGGATAAGGAGGGAGAGATGGAGCTACACAAGACCTTGAAGGGGAGCACAAGAAGCGTGAGCATCATGCAGTGGAGGAGGAGAAGCAAATGGGCGGATTCAAAGAGAGGGGTGCCATGAAATGGGTAGATTTGCCTTCTAGCTCTGGAGTGCTTTGCCCTCAAGCTTGGAAGTTCTGTGGTGTACTCTGTTCTCTAGCTTTTGTGCTGCTTGGTCCCTTTCTTGCCCAGTGCAGAGACCTTGCATTTGCTTGCAAGATCTCAAAACCTGCTGCAGGTGACTACATCTAACATTCTCCACTCACCTCTTTTGCTGGCTGCAGGGCTCTGGCCTGGAAAGAATGATTAGCAGAGCCAGTAGAAGAGAATTAAATTGAGTATTTGCTGGTGCCGCTGAAGAGCTGATTAGCAGGTGGTATTGATCTCCTGGTTCAGAGATCTTCTGAAGACTAAGAGAAGTCGAGGTGGGAGTCTGAGGGGGAGTTGAGAGATGGGGTGGGCTGTGAGAAAAGGGGGAAACTGTGAGCCGAATGCCAGAGGGTGAGAAGGAACAGAGACACAGTGCGGGGACTGTGATACAAGAGGTAGGGAGAGGGGATGGTGGAGCTTCGATTCCCTCCATACTGTGCCCGTCTCCACCCCGCCTCTCCTCTCAGTCCCCCACATGCCAGCTCTCACTCAACCTTTCTCCTTGTGTGGACCCTTTAGAGACCACAGCCGTACTACACAGGCATAGGAATAAAACTTGAAAGGGTCATTAGATCCTTGGCCTCTTTATGTTTTATCCTGCATTTCTCTATGCCAAGAAAGCACAATCCAAGCCCCTAATCCCTGCACCATAATTACCAGCGTCAGGCGGAAGCACAGATTTAGCGACTCATTATTGCTTATGCATGGACAACCGCCTCCTCCCACCCCTCCAAGCTGCAACATTAGGGACAGGCAGATGCCCCCAAGCCTTACAGCATTCTGCCTGTGCTGGACGAGGCAAAGGCATCAGGAAAGGAGATGGTGGGGGTGGGCGAAGGGGGCGTAAAATCTTAAGAGCAGCGCTTTCTGCAGAGAAAGAATCCGCATGACATAAATGTCAGGTTTATGAACCATTGAGCTGCTCTAGTCCTGCCTGAAATTGCTCTTTAAATTCAGTGCTGTGAGGGTTCCCTTGAGTAGCTGGACCATTTGGCTAAGTGCAGCACTGAGGACGGTGGCTTGGCTGCTTGGAATGGAACATGTGTGGGAGAGGGGGGCTCTCGATCCCCTGAGACTAGGGACTGTCTCCTAAGCAGGGAACGGATGTGGCAACTGGATGCTCTCTTGGTGTGAAGATTGCACGGATCCACAAACATGCACAGAGCCTGTTGTGAGATCATTTGAACAAGCAGGAGGAGCAATACACGAGAAGAGGCTAAGGGCCTGATTCTCCTCTCACTTCCATCATTTTTATGCCAAGGCAACTAGCTTGACTTCAGTGTAGTAACTCCCAGTTTACACTAGAGGGTCGCACACTTAGTTGCTCCTGTAAGTGAGAGCATTGCGCACACCAGGGGCTCCTTGCATCCCTCCATTCCACCCCCACATGCTCCCCATGTGCCACTTGCCCAGCCCTAGCTATTTCAGGGACTCTTGAAACCCACCGTTGACGCCGTCCCTCGTGTCTGTCCACCAGTTCCCTTCTCCCTCCATGCCAGGGTCACTTTGTGACCCTCCCATTTCTCATCATCCCCTCTCTCCATTCCCCCATTCCACTCCTTACCAGCATCTCCCATTCTCCACCCACCCCTGGCCAGGGTTCCGGGTGACCCCTCATTCTCTCTGCGTACAGAGCTCAGTGTGAACTCCATTCTCACCATCACCACCACTGTGCTCCCCATCCCCTCCACGCCAGGGTACCCTGTTCTCTCCTCATCCTGCCAGAGCACTGTACGTACCCCCATCCCATCCTGCACAACCCTTCTTCTTGGCCAGGTTGATACTATAAACTTACATCGGTATAACTAGGTTGCTCAGGGTGTGAAAAATCCATCCATCCTGAGTGACATCATTATACCAACCTACCCCACCCCAGAGTAGCTTCTCCTGTTGACACAGTAACTGCCTCTCACGGAGGTGGAGTACCTACACCAATGGGAGAAGCAGTGCAGTGCTTACGTGTAGACCTATCTTTCTTTCTCTCACTTTCATCATTTTAAAACTGTATTGGGAGGCTCAGGGCTAAGATGAGGGCTATTGTTATGTTGCAATGTTTTAACAGCTGTGTGGCAGGGTGGACTAAATCCAGAGGGCTCTTCCTGGTGGCCTCATGGCCCTGCATCACCCTGTCCCAGAACAGAGCAGCGGGGCTGCAAGAGTGACCAATAAGGGGCCAGAAGGGCCAGAGAAAAGGCAAGCAGCAGAGCAGAGCCTTCAGTTGCTACCTGGAGCTTGATGAGGGAGGACCGGGTGCCTGGCTGGCTAGACGAGCAGCTCACCAGGCAGAAGTGAGCCCAGGGAAGGCTGCCAAAGACCAGGTGCCTGGCTGACTGGATAGAATAGCAGCAGGAGCATGAAAAGGTCAGTGCGGACAGGCTGATCCCAGGGGATTCAGCCCAGGACCTAACCAGACCAGGCGAGGCTACCGAGATGGGCCCTGCTGGTCTGGTAGCACACTGAGCCCAAGGAGACCTCCAGAAAAGGACACTAGTTGAGGGTACCAAGATGGTGTCTGAAGAAGGCAGTGCCTCTTGGGGAAGGAGTCTTAGAGCTTTGGCCCCATACCTGGGTTGAGAAAGAACTTGAACTGTACACCCTGGAATGGGGGGACCGCGTGTGCGGCTCGGCCGGAGGGCTGAGCAGCTGAAGACCAGCCGAGAGAACCAGCGGCCAGGGGATACTCCAGAGAGGCAGGTGCCACCTGATATAAGACCAAAAAAGAAAAGCAGGCTCACACCTGAGAGAAAGGGGGCCATCCATTAGAAGTGGGTGCCCCTCCCTGTGAAAAGAACTGTGTTTGCCGGTACTATTGGCAAGAGAAAAGGGGGCATCCACGGGAGGTGGGTGCAGACCCTGTTACAGGCTGCCCTCACCCAACAATTACAGAGGAAGCTGAAGCTGGCAGCTCTGCTAAGGAGTGTGTGTTCCCCATTTCCTTCTTCCGATTTCCCAATTTTCATCCAAATCAATAGGTTTCTGGCCTAGAACATTCTCTGGAATTTTGGAATTGAGGAGGTGTTGCGTTCAAATGTTACTGTGTTACATCCAAACAGAGAAATGCCATGAAACTCGGTGTAAGGGCTGGAGTCAGTGGATTGAGAAGAAGGGCCTGGAGCTATAGAAACACCATGAAAGGGTGCAGGCTGCAATAAAACTGCACTCACAGGACCCAGGGCCAGTCACCAGCAAGTGCGACCAATGACAGAGATAGGGTCATTACAAATATAAGCAAGGGAAACAGACAGGCTGTGCGTAGACCTTATTAATGATCGGCGACCATGCCCCTTAATAAAGGGATCAGATATCGCACCCATCACCTCCTCTAGATGGTTCTCCTTGACCCTTCCTGCACCCGCCCACGGCCTCAATTAAACAAACTTGCCTTCGCTCAGCCTGACACAGGGAAAGTGATCACTCTGCTTTAGCAATTACTATTATTATTTATTTGCATGGCAGTAGTGTCCCGAGGCCCCAGTGCCAGCCACCATATAAACACAGGCAGATACATGGTCCCTGAATTGGAACAAGAGGCCCAGCTACAAATAACCCCATCCCCAAACTGTGGATCTGGGCTCTTGTTTATATAATGGACTTGGAGCAAAGCCCCAGAACTGAACCCCTACCCAAACCTTGGAAAAGACTGAGTCTGAGTGCAGGTCTACACTATGGGGTTAAATCAACCTAAGGTACGTAACTCCAGCTATGTTATTCACGTAGCTGGAGTCAATGTACCTTAGGTCGACTTATTACAGTGTCTACATCATGCTGGGTCGACGGGAGAAACTCTCCTATCAACTTACCTTATGCTTCTCGTTCCGGTGGAGTACTGGAGTCGACAGGAGAGCGATCAGCGGTTGATTTAGCAGGTCTTCACTAGATCCCGCTAAATCAACCCCTGGTGGATCGATCACCACAGCATCGATCCACCGGTAAGTGGGGACAAGCCCTGAACGTTGCACATCAGGCCCATCTGTACCTTGCGTATGCAAACACAGAAGATGGTAAAACACGGTGAATAGCCAGGAGGGACTGGGATCCACCAGGAAGCCACAGGTGGCAGAGATTGAAGGATGGCATCTTTTGAGCCCCAGACTCACAAGCCCTATCCCATTTGAGGAAAGAAAAAAGCTACGTCCGGGTGCACATAAATCCTAAGGAAAGATTGGACCGCTTTGACCTGTGCGGCTTTGGGAAATGGGCTGGCTACAAGCAGAGGGGCCAGATGGTTCTGAAAGTAATACCAACTAGTAGCCTGACACAGATTTAGGAAGGCTTTATGGCACAAGTTGTAAACCCCTCACTTCCCTCCCCAACTCATTTGCGGTATCAGGTCCCTACAAAGTTCCAGCTTTACACCCAGTTTTGCAGTGAGGCACAAGGTCAAATGACTTGCCCTGAAAACCTGTGCAGTGAAATTATGATTGGACCCCACACTGGAGAACTCAACTTCTCTCTACTGCCAGTGCCTTTGCTCTATCCAGCAAAACACGTGTTCTCCTTGGAGGGGACTACTGAGGAGGAGACTAGCTTATAAGCAATTCATGTGTCTGAAATACAGACTATACAGCCCGTGTAATAGGAAACCCATAGCACAAATCAATACAAGAGGGAGCTGGAGAATGAAGGCCTCAGAGGTTACAGCACAGACTCGACAGGAGGCTGGAAAGATGATCACTATTGCAGGTTGATTTGTATTCCTCGGGGTTGTTACGAAAGGACCTTGAGGGGCCATATGGTGGTGTCTTGACCTCTAACTCTTCTTATGCCCTTATAACAGCAGTGCTCACTGCTGCTGGCTTCCATTTCTTGTTATTCTTGGCAGTGGGTGGCTTGGATTCCAGGGCAGTTCAACCTCATAATGAAAAGCATCAGATGGAGACCATCTGGAAGGAGCATCCAACTTTAACCTTGAGGGCTGCTTTAAAAAGAACCTTGAGCCAGCGAATGCTGCCTTCCCACAGAGAAATGGGCTTTTGTAGAACGCTCCTGTGAACATGCCTGGGTCTTGGGAGCTATCAACCTCTGAACAGAACATCACTTAGCCACCGAGGCTTGATGTCTACAGGATGGGTTCTCCATCTGCTTCGTGCCACGTTACCAGATCCTCACATAGTTGGGTGACAGCAAAACAAGGCCAGGAAATTGACACAATTCAGCTTGGGGAGCTGGGAAATAGACAGCCAAGTGGGTCTCACCGGTAATAAATCATTTAGCAAGCCAAGTTAGCCCTGGAAGTTGGGACAGAAATCTCAGCGATGCCTAACTTGGACCACGGAGAGGTGGAGAATGGAGCAGTCAATTATTAATAATACTTTGCACTTCCACCGCATCTTTCATTTAACTGTTCTCCATGCACCTGATGTTAGTGAAATACCTCACCAGCCCCCAATGAGGGAGGTAAGCATTGTTATTACAGCTGTGAAGAGGGCAGAAATTCCATGGTGTGAAGGATTTTGAGGTTTCAAGTGGTCTTCATTCAGATTAAGAACAACACCCAAAAAAATGAAATTCTTAGTGAAAGAAAATTTAGTAAAATAACTATTGCAGACTATGAGAGGGGTAGCCTTGTTAGTCTGCATCCACAAAAACAATGAGGAGTCCAGTGGCACCTTAAAGACTAACAGATTTAGTCTACTGCAGGTTGATCGAAACATTTTCTTTAAATTTGGCCTTATGTTATGAAGTTAAAACAAAACCTGAACCAAACATCATTTCAAAATGGAAAAGCAAAAAAATGTCAAAATGGGACATTTCAACATTGTTGGGGCCCTTTTTAACGCCAGTTTTCTCCCAAATGAAATTTTGTCAAAACATGACTTTGCAAAGCATTTTAATTTCTACGGCACTGCATTCCCTGATGGGAAAATGGTTCAGCTACAGTTTTTCCAATCAGTTCTAATTGTTATCCAACTAACCCTAAGCAATACAAGAGAAATATGCAGGAAACAGCACAATCTCCCCCACCTTCTTCCTGAATAAATGCCCCCTAACCAGGACCAGTGACCCACAGATTTAAACTAGATATAGGTGGTATAACGAATCTATGTCCACAGACCACAGATATAGCTAATATATTCATCAGACACACGTAGTTGGGGTGGCAGGATTTAAACCCTGGCATATCAGCTCCAAAAACATAGGCTTCAATCACACCAGCTGCAAAAGACTTGGCTGTAACTGGTAGAAGCAGTGTCCTTTATCCTCTCTGTAGACCAGCCAAAAGAGCAGGCCTGGATTAAACTTTTATAGGCCTGGCACCAGACATATTTGTGGGCCTCTATATAGTCATTATGGGTCCCGTCTCTCTCTCTCTCTCTCTCTCACACACACACACACACACACAGAGCTGTATTTTTAATCTGCCTGAAAACAGCATGGAATCTCCTCCAGTGTGTGTTTGATTGAAAGGAGCATGTACTGACTCCAAAAAGGGGCTGCATATCTTGCAAAGAGAGCATCGCAGTACAGGGACATTTTGTTTTCTGGTGTACTTGGGATGGCTTCAACTATTACAGTAGGCAGTAGTCCGTCCATTCTCCCTCCCCCCCGCTACACACACACACACACACACACACACACACACACACACTCTTACTTTTTAGTTACAGCTGTGAGGACAGGGACTCTAAATGCCTGAAGGAACAGACCTGACAGAAGCCTCTTATTCTCAGTATGATGTAGATGTTGATACTGATGTAACAGAGAAATGGGGCAGAGACACACCCTGAAGCTTTTCCAACCATGGTCTATCTATGCAGCATCATGCATGTGAGCAACACTCACGTATGATCAAAGGGCGACTTCCCCTCTTTGGCAATGAAGTTTGCCGAGATGAGCCAACCCCTGGCAGTGAGTTTGTATAATGTAACAGACATGTCACAATCTCACTGGGATGTGTGGAATTTCCCTGCTCTCCTAGAGTTTACAGTATCCTTCAGTTTAGTCATTTGATCCCATTTACACAGGTCAATGCCTCTTGGAAAAACAGAAACTGAAGGAGGTGTGGTGTCCATATTCTCAAAAGGAGACAGGCAGACATAGAGCAAATGAAAGAGAGAAGGCCCTATTTTGATCTCAGTTACATCAGTGTCCATTGGAAGTAATACCAATATCAATGGAGTTACCTGGATTAACACCTGTGAAACGAACAGTAGAGTCTGACACAGCATCCATGCTTTTCACAGCTTGATCATCCCCTCAACACGGACATGCCAGATAAAATGCTCCCACCCAACAGCATCCGTACAGAACAGAAAAACAAGCAAACTAAAAAGAAAGCATGAAATGGGGATTAGTCTATGCATCAGAGCGATCCCTCTGCTATTATTTTACTATGAGTTTTCCTCCCAACATTTGATTTGAGGAATGGTTTGCCTCTACCTGAAATAGCAGCCCCAGGATTTAGCTTTCTTTTCTCCCCCCATCCCCCATCTCCATTTGATTTCTCTCAAGCTGCGATCCTGATTGCCTCGGTCTACAGAGCTGGCAGCAACACATTAACCGGTCCAAGAACAGCCAGGGACATGGGCTGCCAATGTGGCTATCAAAGGACCGACTCAGTTACTCCAGAGTTCCTGGAGACTTAGACAAAGGAGCGGCAATAGCAAAAGACTCACCACCACGGTGGCATTTTCATGCCTCATGATTAACTTTCACCTTGGTAAACAAGCGGTGAGCTTTGCATGGCAAATTACACACCGCACTGTTAATGAGGGTCTCTTTTCTCTTCTGAGAATGAATTAATTAGATACATTTCCCTCCTTCTCTTTCCTGCATGTGCATGCACTCTCTCTCTCTCTCTCTCTCACACACACACACACAGCTTTTATCATCAATACACTGCTACAGGTGTGCATGGCAAGGAAATGAAAGAGACAGTCCTGAGGGGATTACACTCTACCTCAGGCATGACACAGCAAAGAAGAGTGGATGGTGAGGACGATGGTGGGTGGAGGATTCAGGAAGTACTGGAAGAGCAATGCTTACAAGGGCAACAGATCGCGAGATATGGCTGTGAGACATGCATGAGAGCCTTGATTCCACAAACCATCTCTATGCAGCAAAAAATCCCACTTAAGCGCATGCTCAAGTTTAAGCATGTGCTTAAATCCCACTGAAGTCTGCTACATTTAGGCATTTGCTTAAGTGCTCTGCTGAATTGGGGCCTTGGTTCTTTCCATTTCTTAGTACAATAAAGCTGAAACTGTCAAAGCCACCTTAGGGATCTGGCTTCTTAATTCCCGCTCAGATTCACGGGAACTAGGAAAATGAATCAGAATGGAAAGCGAGAATCCAAATCTCATCGCAGGATTTGAAAATCCCACTTTACGTATGATTTTTCTTGAAAGGCCCAGTGTTTTCCAGCGAGTTAGCCATCTCATTGGACACTTTTCAAACAGTTACTCTGCAGCACATTACGAAGGCTCTTTCTGATAAGGTAGCTGCGCATGCACAGTTTAGTGAAAAGTTTGTTCGAGGATAGGGAATAAGAGAAAAAAATGACAGCCATACGTATAGCCTGAATGTCTCAACAAACTTCCTTACCCTTCAGACTCAAGGTCTTAACTCACAAAGAATTCTATTCTAGAACTAGGGACATCCCTACATCGTGAGCTGACAATTATTATTCTAGCTGGATCGCTCAAATTGTTATACATAAAACATCCACTTGAGACAAGGAGAACAGAGAAATACCAGTAATCGTTCCATAATATAACAGCAGAGCAATGTCTTGATGGAAAGAAGCACTGGCCAGGACTTCAGAGGGGGCACTTTCATCCCTCTGAGCATGACGGGAGGGCACGACTGTAAATGTGCTAGTTAAGGAGACAAATCTCCTTCTGAAAAATGCCACACTCTCCAAGTGGAAGGGTTCATTCCAGGCTCGAGACCTTTACTATCTAGCCAGACTGGCTAACATGCATCACTTCTGCATTGGATCTTAATGTAATCTCTCCCGCTCCATATCTCCAAAACAGACTGTCACTGAGGCCTAAAACCTCAGGCAGCGTCAGTCTGTCTGCAAGCCCATCCACGCTATTTCTAGCACACTCATCACTGCGGGGCCTAAGCATAGACATAGCATCGAAGAGTCAAAGACAGCATGAACCAGGAAGGCTAAGAGTGAAGTGGACCAGTAAAAAACAGAACAAAAGGCCCCATTGCCCTTGTAAGCCACATAACACACATCAAGCATAAGACCCTGGAAGATCACGAACACTTAGACCTGGAGAGAAGGAACATTGACACTTAAGAATAAAAGAGAGCACCACCGCTTACCCACCTTCTATCAACAACGGCCCCCTAGGAAGGGGACCAACAAAATAGACTGTATAGGAAACACTCAAGAGGATAAGTGTAACTGGCTTGGAATGGGATACCTATAATCAAACTCCATGGAGAGGTGAACTGGCTAATTTAATCAGGCACATGCTAAGTATTAACCCTTCCAATTATGACCTGCCAGAAGCGGGTCCATCAGCATCCTGCCAATGGCTGGCCTCTGCTGGAGGCTCAAGAGTTAAAGAGCTGATTTGAGGTGATCAGAGATGCTGTGGTTTGAGTACTGCCTGAAGACACTCCACTCCGACTTGCATATTGAGTTTGATTATTTGCATTGTGTGATTATAAGGTATAGAATGGATTAGATGTGCCGCTGTCATAACAGCGTTTTGTTATGTGGTCTGATAACTGATTGGTTCTTGTGAACAATCACAACAAACCGCATGCCATCAATGCAGCCATGAGCGAAATATGTTTCCTCACATTCTCTGTCCAGTAACCAGCAAACCAGAATATTTGCACCTATGCTGCACTCAGAAATCAATGGACTCTTATTCATCCTCTGTTAGAAGCTTGGTTGGGGGGTCTTGCTCACATGCTCAGGGTCTAACTGATCGTCATCTTGGGGGTAAGGAAGGAATTACCCCAGGTCAAATGACCAGGACCATGTGTGTTTGTGTGTGTGTTCTCCCTTTTCACTGCAGCACGGGGCATGAATCCACTGCTAGGATCTGGGCATATCTCACTGCAGGGGCCTTGGGCTTTGGTGGCACTTGGATCTCTCCTGATCTCTGTGGATATGTCTACACAGCTACTAGACACCTGCAGCCGGCCTGGGCCAGCCGACTTGTGGGGCTTGTGCTGCAGGGATGTTTCACTGCCATTTAGACACCTGGACTTGGGCTGGAGTCTGGACTCTAGGACCCTGTGGGAGCAGAACCAGGTCCCGGTGTATTAGTTGCTTTCTGATGGCTTAGCTTATATCCAGCAACACCCACAGACATAATAAAAACCCTGACCAGCACTCACATTGCTGCAGTGCTCAAGCAAACCCTTACAGAACTAACTACTTTTTAACTGGGGACCACACATCTACAAAAGCAAAGGGTTGATGGGAGGAACTCAAAATGTTTGGTGATGGGGCTGTGGTTTCGAAAAGCAGGTGACATTCTATATGCATCCCCAAGCATTTGCATGGTCCCTGGACTTTCCAAAACTGGGTTTGACATGACACAAGAACAGGTTCCTGAGGGACCATGATTGATTCTTATGACCAGGGCGTACAGAACAATGCAATCAGATTAATAATAATGATTTGCCCGTGCTGCATTGTATCTAAAGTTATCAAACCTCATGCTTAAGAACAGAAGCCGACTGGCTAGGGACAGAAGGAATCACCCCCTACAGACAGATTATTTCATAACTGTCCATTGTAAAAGTTGCACACCTTTCTCTGACGTATCTAGTCCTGACCAGTGTCAGAGAAGGGACACAAAACCAGATGAACCAATAGTCGGATTCAATATGGCAATTTCTCTGTTGCTCGGTTTTTCCTCTGGAGACCTTTTACAAAGGTGGATAAGTGTTCCTATCAACATTTTACAGGAATTCAGCACTGCAGAGGCGGCTAAGAGAAGGAAAAATCATAGGGAATAAAAGTTAACTTAACCTTTCAGAACCTGCACATAGTTTTTGATCTGAATGTGTAACAGGGGGGCTTAGAGGGGGCATAAATACTCACTTGAAGGCCCCTTCACACTCTTAGAGCAGTGTAAATGGGCTTTACCATAAATAAGAATCGGTTCTCTTTTCTATTTACTTCCTGAGCCAGATCACCCATCACTATAAACCCTGGTGCTGAGTCAAGCCAGGATGAAGGTACCTTAGATAAATCAGCGATGCAGTGTCTGATAACACAGAGCCACCCAGGGAGCGCGCAAGCCACCCTGCTGTGTTCTTAATACATGAACTTTGCCACCACCCTCCCACGCTGCCTGCTGCTTTTTATACCATGTTGCATAATTAATCCATCAACATTCGGTGACGAGGTATAAATATTAATAATACGATCACACAGTTGGCTGTTCCTTTTAAAATTCAAACTCTGCAAAGATAAATCACACACTTAATCTTAGCCAGCTTTGAAGAGGGTGTCTCAAAGAAATAAAATAAATAAATACATAATGAGGATACGTTTGACTTTGAAAAAGGATTGCCTGTTTTTTTACCTGGCTCTGCCCTCCCTTTATCTCTGTGTCTGTCTCTCCCCACATACACAGATCAGAGTCTGAGATAGTATCATTTGCTTGAATGGCTTACGGCCAGGACTTTGTAGCTTTGTTATCTGAGTGGCATAAAAAACGTGCTGTAGGTGGCGCTGTACAGTGGGTGGAACGTGCTGAATAATTTAGGGAAAAATCTTCAAATACAGGTGGCTAAAGTCTGAAACCTAGAGTGTGACTCCATGCTGTGCCTCTTGGAAACGCCGCACAGAGCGTATTGCGCAGTCTCTGCACTGAGAGAATACTCCCCGAGCCATAGCCTGAGGTTTTAGCACCCCTTTGCCCCGCTCTGGCCCTTTTACCCGGTGTAAAAGGGGGCTGGAGTGAGAGGTGTGTGAAGATCTTACTCCTGTAGAGCTTTGAAATTGACTTCAGTGGGACCAGGATTGCAGCCCTGGCATCCACATTCAGGAAATGAGGCTGGGCTTCTCAAAGTAGCAGCAGGGAGTCAGGAGCCCAAACTCCATTGGATTCAGTGGAGGCTGGGCAACTAAGTTCCTTGGACCCTTTGAAAAGTCCATCCTCAAGGCTTCGATTCACCGAGGACATGCTTAACTAACAGCACGAGCAATCCGACGGAAGTCAGTGGGACTGTTCACGTGCTTGAAGTTAGACACGTGTTTATGCAACCTGCAGAACTGGGGCCAAAATAAAACACAAAATTAGGCGCCATAAGCACCTCTGCTTGATTGCATCTCTCCTAGGTGTTTGCATCACCATAGTATCCGAGCCACTTACAATCTGAAATGTATTTCCCCTCCCAACCCCCTGTGGGGTAGGGAAGTAATAACCCCGTTGGGCAGAGACGTTAAACAACCCGCTCCTAGTCACACCAGCTGCCCGGGGCAGAGTGGAGAACTGAACACTGGTCCCCCGCGGCCCCGGCGAGCATTAATGAGTGAGAGCCCAATCCATACCCAGCACTGACCTGACTTCACTGGACATGCGGGTCTTTGAGAGGAGGACAGGGAGGGTGCTCGGAAGGCTGCACTTCCTATTCCTTTCCACCAACTCAAAAGCCTTGAGAAAAGCCTCTGCCCCCAGACAGACCCTTCCTCCCGGCCCAGTCTCCCCTTCCATCCCTCCCTGCATAGAATCATAGGAGATTAGGGTAGGAAGAGATCTCAGGAGGTCATCTAGTCCAACCCCCCGCTCAAAGCAGGACCAACCCCAACTAAATCATCCCCTACCCAGACTCTCATCTTCTTCCCACTTCTGGGCCCTTGATCTTCCTATCAACGGAGGCACATGGCTCCTTGACTATAGAGCACAGGTCCCAAGGACCCTGCCTAACCCTGCCCCAGGCTGCTTCAGCACCTTCTTTGCCCCTTACTGAGGCGCTCTGATCAGCAATTCCCTCTCCCTACCTCAAGGAGCTGTGGCAGCCTGTGCTGTTGATCACAACATCCAAGCCCCACTCTAGGACATGTGCCATCCTGTGTCCTCAGGAGGAAACGCTACCAGATCACGACAGCTCGCTGAGATTAAAGCACAAGGGCCCCGATTCAGCATAGCACCTGCTCAACTTCATGCACGGGAGGAATCCCATCCTTATTCAGCAAAGTCCCTCAGCACGTGCTCAAGTCCCAAGTCAGCAGCTTAACGTTAAGCATGTAGTTAAGTGCTTTGCCGCAGAAGGGCCGAAATGGGCAGCTTTCTAGAGACCAAACAGCATCTCAGGGAACAGATGGGATCAGATGTTTCTGCCCAAGTGTAAACCAGTTGCCAGATTTAAATTAGTCAAATGCACTGGGGTAAACTGGTTCTCCAACTTGGGGATCAGGAAGCTGTATCTGCTCCTCCATCCCAAGTCCAGCACCCTTAGGTACTTTTGCTTCCCTCTGGAATATCAAGCAGGGAATGTCAGACTAGTCCTTTCCATGCAATAAATTTGCCATCACTGCCGGGGGTGGGGAACAAGGTAAGTGGTGCCGGTTAGCGCTGGGGACTCCTCCTCAAGTGTTTCTCTGCAACACAGTTGCCTTATGTGGGCCCCTTCAGTTTCCAAGCGCATCTCCATAAAAGGAAGGGGTGGAGGGGGAGAGAATCACAGCACCCTCCAGTCTCTGTAATACAAACAAGGCAAAGCGACTGCAAACTCTTTCATCAACACTCCAGTCACTTTGTTTTACAGCGCGTTGAAATGAAAAGGATACTTTAGATTAAAAGATTTGTTTAATGGTCTGATTAATTCATTCCAAACACAGATTGTTCCAAGGATCTCTGTTAGCTCTTAACCTTTCCAGCGTGGGTTTTTTGTGTGTGAGTGTGGATATGTTTTAATTAAATATTCAGCGCTTGCTGCTTCTATCTGGGTTGAATCACGTGGATTTTCTTCTTTACATGGAGTGTGTGTGTGTATGGGGGGGTCAAATGCTTCTTAAAATAAACACAAAGAAGCCTGTAAACAAGAAAGGGGAGAGGAAGCGTGCACCTGCATGGCCGCACATGCCATGGACAATTACCCCATTCACCCCGGTTCAGTTCACAAAATTAATTAGCATCAAGCGCGGCTGGTCCATATTAGTTATGAGCTAATGAGCAGGAGATGCTGCAGTTTTGGAGGCAAGCATGCCAGGATGCTAAAGGCAAGCTGGGTGCACTGTATTGTTTCTCCAACACTAACTAGAAGGCACCATGCAGGTCCATGCTCTGGTGCTTGGTCAGCAGAGCATGATCCAGGATGTAAGGTGCCTACTCTGCAGCTCAGTGGGTACCAGCAGGGGCTCACAATGACGGCCATACACTGCCCATGAGGTATTCTATCCCCTTGGAGCGTCACAATCTCCTTGGGGTGGTAGGGAACTGGCTAAGAGATAAGAGGATGTAACTTGTCTACTCAGATCTGATGCCTTTAAGTACCACCACCTATACAAAGAGGCCAAATTTATCTCGGGTGTAACTCACCAGGAGTGGTTTTGCTTATTATTAGGCACTTTGTGTCCTTCGATAGAATTCACTCTATAACAGGGTTCAAAAAAGAGCTAAATAAGTTCATGGAGGATAGGTCTATCAGTGGCTATTAGCCAGGATGGACAGGGATGGTATCCCTAGCCTGTTTGCCAGAAGCTGGGAATGGACGACAGGGGATGGATCACTTGATGACTACCTGCTCTGTTGATTCCCTCTGGGGCACCTGGCATTGGCCACTGTCAGAAGACAGGATACTGGACTAGATGGACCTTTGGTCTGACCCAGTATGGCCGTTCTTATGTTCACTCTGCAGGTCAGGGTTTCTCCAGCAGCAGAGGTGGAATTTTAAGGCTCGAACACTTTGCCCGCCATGAATTATTTTAGTAGACAGAACAGAAGGACCTTTAGGAAATGGTGTGGTGACAGAGCCACCCTCACTACCTGACAGCAGACCAAGGCTCAGTTCTGGAATACAGAGGGTAGGTTTGCTATGCCCGGGGAATACAGCTCTAACAAGAAGAGTATGGCTTCTGGCCAGTTACGGAGTATCAAATGTAGTCCTGTTAGCATTCCTGCTGGGAGCAACACCCGCTTATGGGTGGGGAGTGTTTAAAACAAAGAAAAAGCAGCATTTCAGGACTCCAGCTGGGAAGAGGAGGAGCTGCTGTAATGTTCTAGCTGCGTACAAGTAACAGAAATCTGGCAGGATCTAGTGGCTCGGGCTGCATATAACACAGAGGACCTACTACTAGGCGTGGCTGAGGGAGGTCTCCTTCAGTTCTAGTAGCCTGTGTTATTGTAACCAAAGGACCACGGTTCTTCTCTTGGCTTCCCATATGTATGTGATTTGTACAGTAAGTACACATGGAGCATATGGATTGTTTATCTCACCAGGGATGAAAAGGACACTTTGCAAGCCCACAGACTAATAGCACCATGGCGGTGGTCAGATTTTCTCCTTCCAGACTGTCAGAATTGGTGGCTGTTACTTACCCTCCCAAGGAAAGGGGACAACTGAGTGATTACAACAGTCAAGAGGCACTGCATTCCAAGACAAGCCACACAGTTTCCTAGCATAAGTGCAGGGGATGGAAATGATGGCATGTCAGCTACCAGTCGGCAAACACCACCTCTTTAATGGGGATCGCTGTACGTCGTGTTTAAGCTCAGGGAAGCCTAGTGCATTGTTTTTGTCTCTTAGCATTTGAACAGCTCACTTGCTCTCTGCAGAGCTGTGAAGACAGAACTTCATTCATCCTCACACTGAAACGCAAGGACACGCTGTCTGAGGGAGAGGGGGAAGGTGACAAACCAGCACATTAATCAAACAGGTGAGCGAAGCATTGTGGATTAAGTGTTCTTTCCAAGTCCGAAAGGTGGCCGATGTATGGGATTCAAGAACCATGTCTTGTTCTCATCAAATGGATCTCCATGGAGACTGCTCCCTGGCTACCACCGGTGTCACTGGCATATTGACCAATGGAAATCCTCTATGATAATGAGTTCCAATATTCAGTGCTTCTTCCAACGTCCTGTCTCCTCTTTCCTGGCTTTATGGCAAGGCCTGTGCTAGCAAAATGTAGGCTCAGCAGAATGGATGGTCAGCAGCAGCAATATGAAGCTCCATAGTCATGATTCTAGCATCAGGCTGATAAAGCCTAAAAGGCATTTAATTTTCACACGAGGTGATATCACTTACATGAGATCATGGCTTGAGCTTTTAGTTTCACTCTTTCCTCTCTGCTCCTGTCTGTATGACTGGTGTTATATATTGATGTTAAGCTCAAATGACTCGGAGAGTTCAGTCCTGGCATCTTCTAAGAGTAATCATCTTCCAAAACTAATCTCTTCCGCTCTCTTTCAAACGAAGGGTCCTTGGCACTTTGCAATCTCCATATAAAAAGGCAGTTTAATAGTGTGTGACTCTAGCAGGATGGTGGGTTTATTGATGGGTGATGGGGATTGCTGGGTTATTATAGATGGACTTATGTAATTGAAGACTGTATCATAACATATAGGCACGAGGGGGCCGATTTAAGGTTAGCAGGCAACCTTAATGCTGGCATTTCTTAACTTTTGAGAGCTTGACTTTGCAAGGATCGATTTTTGTTTTTATGCATTGCTATTTATATGGGGGTCAATTTTATTGATATTTATATGTCCAGGCCATTAGCTGTGCTGTAGTTTAAAAATGTGTGTATAACCTATTGCTTGTTTTAATTAGTGTAAATCCTAAGTAAATAAATAAATACATGGATTGTTTTGCCCAGCACTGACATGCAGCCACCTCTGGGGTGGAAGGCGGCAACTGTACAAGAGCACACAGCAACATTACAGAACAGTTTAGGACCAGGGGTGAAAGCCAAGATTCCAGAAAGGAGTGGATATTTCTCTGGATAGGTATATCATCCAGACTCACAGCAAGGATTTTTTAAAAAAGCCAAATAAACACGCATTCTGGAAAGGATACAACCCCTCCACCCATCAGGGAATAAACCAACCTCTAACTGTTGGGGGTTAGAAAGAGGCAGAAGGCTTAGCCAGCAAACCTTGTGCTAGCCCTGTGCCTCTGAAGCTAGGACGGACTCAGCCCAAGAAGATACGACGAGAACCTGCAGTTGAGATGTGTTGAAGGCGATGACCCGGACTGGGGCGGAGGCTGAGGGCAGAAGCGGATACAGCACAGGGCAGAGAGTGATAGGGAGGATGAGAGGAGAGGGGCGATGCAGCGGGGCTCCTCGGGGCGGGAGGGCGGCAGGGCCTGGGCCCGGCCAGCCAGTGAGAGAAGGCGTTCTGCTGGCTGGGGCGAGAGGCAGGGAGGCCCAGCTGCGGCCTACTCATGCCAGGGCTGCAGGGCGGCGGCTTACTGGGGAGGCGGATAGGGCGCTGGGCAGAGGGCCAAGCGCCGCCGCCTGCTCCCAGCGGGGGCCGTGTGTCGAGGAGGAGAGGACGTCCCAGAAGGTCCCAGCCACAGCCTGCTCGGCCGGATACATTAGAACTAGGCCCATGGCCGGGCCCATGGTAGAGGGCAAAAGGATGGAACTACTTGCATTGGGACTGGAGAGGAGCTGGTGGACATGATGGTGGGTCTGCCAATCCGCCCCCTCCCTCGGAGGATATATCTCAGCTCTGACTGCCTCAGCCAGAGGGGCCCCAGCCCAAGAACAGAGGAGGCCCCCCTCCAGCAGCAGAGGCAGGCAGGCCTGGGCGCAGAGCAGGCAGGACAGAGGCGGAGGAGAGGGAGGCAGGAGGCGAAGGGAGGAAGAGGGGAGGCAGGCAGAAAGAAGGGGGGGGGGAAGAAGATGCGCATGTGGAATGTGGGCTGGGAATGGGGGCGCTTGCTGCCCAAGGGATGGGATGCCTGTATTGCTGCTGGAGAACTAGGCACATTGCTGTGGCCTATGCAGCCCGGGGAGGGGATGCACGTGGGTCGGGATAAAATAGGGGGGGGCCGTGTACACGTCTGGGGAGGGACAACTCAGGAGATGTGAGGCTTCCTAAGCTGGGCGGGGCTGGTTAAGCACCTGAACTAGGACCATCCCGGTGGGGCAGCTCCAGAAGCTGGTCATTCGCGTACATGTCGGCCCAGGGTGGCGCCCGCCATATATCCCAGGCGGGGGCAGCGGGGCCCCCCTGCCCCCATCCCGTCCCGCATTGTCCCGGGCCCCCTTGACGGTGGCGGTGGGACCACCACCACGGTTGTGGTACCCTGTTCCGGCGAGGGACCCGGGACCTCCTTCCCGGGGCCCGGCCCAGATGGGGGGGGAGGGGGGGACCGGGGGGACTGGGGGGGGTGGAGGGGGGGAGGGGGGGACCCCCTTTCCAGGGGTGGGGACGGTTGCCAGGGCCCCCAGACCCCACAGGGAGGCAGGGAGGAGGGAGAGGAGCGGAGGCTCGGAGGGAAGGAGGGGATGAGGAAAGAAGGGCGGGCAGCAGCCAGGGGTGGGAAGGAACAGGCGCAGGGCCAAGCGGGGCCCAGCCCCAGCGAGCAGCCCATTTTTGGAGGGCCAGCAGGGTCCCGCCGGGAGGGGGAGGGGGAGGGGACCCCGGGAAATGAAATGGAGGGGGGGGGCGTGGATCCTTTACTTTGGTCAGGTAAAGTAGTAGGATCAGCCTAGTTTTTAGGTTTTTAAGACATTGTAAAGGGAACAGGTAGGGGACCAGGGGAGAAAGGACCAGCAGAGTGGAGGGAAAGAAAATGTAGGAAGAGTCCAATAGAGTAGAGTCGTCGGGGAGAAGGTCAAGTCAAGCGCGCCCCCCCGTCCCCATCAAAGGCGATGGAGTCACAACACGGTCATCCATTCGGGGATGGAGCAGACATGGGATAAGCCCCCTCTGGGACTTCCACAGGTTTTTTGGGCTTTTTATTTGGCCCCTATGTTCGCCCCAGGCCCGGGCCCTCCGGCTCCTGGCCGCCGAGTGCCCATGCCATTCCTCCTGTGCCCCCCCGGTCCCCCGGGCCATTACGAACATCGTAGATCCGTGGTAGTAGTGGGGGCCACTAGAAAGATCAGGGGGCCATCCCCAGCCATCGCCATCATGGTATCCAGGGGAGAATGCCACCCGAGGCCCCCTCCCATCCACCCTACCTACCAGATCCAAGTCCAACCAGTCAGATATTCTCCAGAGTAGACCAACCTAGATATCCAGGGAGATCCTGACAGACCCCTTACCTTTTGCGACCATGAAAGACAGACTTTGGACGGACCACATACGCACCCCTCCGACTCTGAGTGGTCCACACCACCCCCAGACCGATGGCCTCGTTGGCGCTTTAACACAAAAACAAAAATGAACTGCAATGTGATGAAATGCGCATTGGAAGCCTGAGGCCTCTCTGCTGCTCTGCTATTGCTGAGCTGAAGTACCTCAGGCACCCCCAGGGGCCTCCACCTCAGGCTGGGCACCCTGGGGCATACTGGACTCCCCTGGGAGAACTACTGGAGGCACCTGGAGAAAATGAGAGAAAGCGGGGAAGAAACAAGAAACACATGTGCTACAATGATGAGAGCCCGTCAAGGCAGGCCACCACCACGCTCCCACATGGACAAGGGGGAAGGGGGGGACAAGGGACACTAAACAACCAAAGGCCCTAACAAGCGAAAGAGCAAGGGTGGGGTGATGGTGGTGGGGACCCCAGCGGCAGCATGGAGTGGCTGCAGATGAGCTGGAGGGTGAGGTATTAAGGTCGAGAGGGGGTAGAGATTAACTACAGCAGCTGCAGGGCAGCTGCAGAGCCCTGGAGCACGGAACAACAGCAGAAACTAAAACATAAATGAAAAAAACCCTGCCCCCCCTAAGGGGGGCGGCGCCCGCAGGTGGGGCCCACCCCAACGATCCCGGGGCCCCAAGGGAACAACGATCAGAAACGCGAGCGCAAGAACTCAGCAGGACAAGAGAGAACGAATCTCCGTGTTGTTCGGGATCACCCCTCCACGGAACTTTCACCTGCACACAATCACATCCGCGCAAAGAAGGTGGTGAAGAGGCCACCAAGAGGAGGAAAAAAGAAGAGGAGGAAGGGAAAAGGGGTCAGGAATGCTGGCTTGGGGGTGTGAAAGCCAGTCCCAGCAGGTGGTCGTCCCGTGGTTCTGGAGCGCCAAGACAGGCGGCAGAGAGATGCTTTCGAAGCTGAATAAGCTGTATCCGGTTCGGTCGGTTTGGACTTACCCAGGATCGCGATCAGGATGATTAGATTAGATTAGGGAAGGCCGGTTCATACCTGGACGGACCTTACCTGGGGGGGACCGGCGAGAGGGGAAGCCTTTGCAACCCGGAAGGACTGCACGACTATATCAATACACTTTTCTTCCCTTTGGATTCCCTTTTACCCCCCCTTCTTCCGGCGGCTGATGGCTGATGGATGGATAACGGACTACGGACCCATCCCTAGCCACTATGATGATGATGTCATATAGCCCGACGATTCAGAGGCATAGAGGAAAGGTAGAGGCAGAGGAGAGTACCTGGGAGGGGGGGGGGGACCGCGAACCCCTCCCTCTCAGTGTCGGGTTAAAGAAGAGCCAAATACCTGGGGTGTGTGGGGCGGGCGTGGTGAGGCCCCCCAGCCACAAGCAAGCTAGCCATATTAGTGGTGGCGCGGCCACTGCGGAAGAAGCAGGTCCGCGTTCCTGGGACTCGTGGGGTACTATAGGCGGTGTAGAAAGCTCCTGCCTAGAGAACGGAAGTACGCCATAACAGCCAGGAAGGCTTAGCCAGCAGGTTATTCTATAAATGCCTACCAGATTGTGCCTGGCACTTTCCTCTGATGTACCTGGGACTGACCGCTATGGGAGACAGGATACTGCAACTAGACGGAACAAGGAACCAGCCTGGCAATTCCTGTGTTCCCAACTCCATATCAAATGCAGGGGAAATTTTATAGATGATAGGAAGGAAAAAATTACCCAGACTGGAATTTGACCAGGATACTGTGATTGACCCCTTTAGAATCATAGAATCTCAGGGTTGGAAGGGACCTCAGGAGGTCATCTAGTCCAATCCCCTGCTCAAAGCATCAGGCTGATAAAATTACTCTTACAAACTTTCTATGGCATGTTTAATGACAGCAAATGTTCAGGAATAAGACTCAAAGCTCAATGTAAGAGCTGTCAAGGTTACTAGGTATATTATAAATCATGAACTAAGGAGTTGTCTAAAATTGGGAACATTGCTATAGCAGTATAACTATCCCACTACAGCTACGCCAGTTTAACTTCCACTACAGCTACGCCAGATTATCAGACACTCTATTCTGGAATAAAAGTGATGTTATGCTGGCATAATTACTCCACTTTGGTGCATCACACCTAGAGCTAGCTGAGCAATCCCACTAGAAAATGAATTATTTTTCATCTTTTGTTGATTTTTTAAAATCTTTTTTTTTGGGGGGGGCGGGGGGGAATGGGGCATGAAATAAATAAATAAATATATTCATTCGGTTTGGGACAAATATATATGTTTGTTTTCAGTTTTTGACAAGCAGAAACAAAACAGTTTCACCTGGTCAGGAAAAAAACAACAACGCATATTTTGGTTTTACTTTACATTTTTTGCATGACTGGCTGAGAATTTTTCTGTTTAGTTGATCAAAAACGGAAAAATGGATGGCTTTCAGTTTTTTTTCAAACACAAACTGAAAAAAAGACCCAGAAATTTCTGTTTTGACAAAAAAAAAAGGACTTTATGGGTTGGAAAAAAAAGTGTTTCCAATGTAAAATTTTGACGTGCTCTTCTCTCAAATGCTTGGAATTCAAATGGCTTTCTCAGGTGAAGGATCTAGTCTAGACTGCATCTTGGAGCAAGCCTCCCATCCTGGTCTGATACACTTGTGGTGATGGGCATCGCACGGGTGCACTAAAAATAGTGGTGTAGGCTCTCCCTAGCCGCAATATCTACACAACTATTTTTAGTGTGCTGGC
Organism: Mauremys reevesii; assembly: GCF_016161935.1. Lineage (NCBI taxonomy): Eukaryota > Metazoa > Chordata > Testudines > Geoemydidae > Mauremys > Mauremys reevesii. The sequence goes on along the minus strand of NC_052634.1, from coordinate 11,104,339 downwards.
GTGATCCCCGCTACTGCAAGTGTGTCAACCTGAGGTGGGAGGCTTGTTCCCTGATGCAGTGTAAACATACTCTCAGAGGCTCCTTCTGTTCCTACACCGAGAGCACAAGACAGATTTGGTTCTTCATGCCATCCCCAGGTAATTATCCTTCCTTGGACTGGCATCCAACCTCCAACACTTCCACAGTGTGGTTTCTGCAGAATGGAACTGTCACCAAAATTGTCATGAATAAAAAGTAAATACCTTTCCTTTACTTCAACTGTTACCATACTCGAAGGATTCCGTAATTACAGTGATAAGGCAAAGTCAGACATAAAAACAAATAATGTAATTAAATTAAAACACGCAGACAAGTCACATTTAGTCTAAACGAAAGTAATCATATCCAAGGTGAAAAGTAGTTTGGGTGACATTAGCTACCCTGTAGTTGTCAACCTGATGAGCTGTAAGGAGAACGGTAATGAATTTTAGCTGTCTTTTCCAAGAGGAAGTACAATCTAGGGACAGAAGCAGGGGACTGGGCATCTAGAATCCTGGGTTCTCATCTCAGCTTTGCCACTGACTCACCATGTATGAGTCACATGTTTTCTTTTTGTGTCTCAGTTTACCCTTATGTAAAATGTGGATATCACTATCCCCCTCATAGTTGTATTATTTATTGTAGTAATTAATTATTTCAATGCACTCCGGTGTCCTCAAATGAAATTTGCTACATTGCAAGGTGTTATCAGAGAGTGGGATTATCGGAAGCAATCAGCATTGGCCTAATTCTGCTCCCACTGAAGTCAATGGGATCAGAGTTAGGCCAATGATTTTGCAAATCAAACCCATAACAAAAATTAAAAATCCTAAAAACCCACTACTGCTCCCACTGGAGCCTGTAGCTGAAATTCTAATAACCTCAGTGGTGCAGGTTCTCGTCCCACATCATCAAACTTCATTGCCTTCAGTGGACTTATTCCAGATGCATATGTGTGTCAAAGCAGAATCCAGACCCTGGAGCAGTTCATTTTTTCCAAGCTCACTGCACATTTCCACCTGGTTCTGTGCCTGAAATACAAAAGCTCTTCAGATGCTTCTCCTCTGGAGGGGTGATGATCAGTGCTGGCACCAATCTCTTCTGCAGGACGAGATAATGTGTATTATTTGCTAAAATAAGTTTGACATTAATTAGCAAGAATCTCACTGGCAAAGATTCACACTGAGAGCAGATGTGTCACAGACAGGCTCTCTGCCTGCTGGGTGGATTGGGGGAAGAGCTGGATATTCTGAGAGTTTACATCACATCCAGGAAGACGGTGTCAAGAATGATTGTCACGACTGGTGCTAACTTGAGGCATCTTCTCAATTGCAAGACTAGAGACTCATTTAATAGAGATGTGGGGCAGGGGGCAGATGTCATGTATGGCAGACAAGGCAAGGGCAGAGGGAACCTGAGCTCCAGAGATGTCTGCTTGCTCTGGGGAATGCCGTTTTGTGTCTCTCTGAGAATAGGTTGATTCTTTGAAGTGTGGCCACTGGGTGATCTAAGCATTAATTTTGAAATACTTAATCTCTCTGGAACTCTGCATCCAAATTCAAGCAGGGTCACTTCAGTCCTTCATCCGCTGGGCTCAGTAAACTCAGATCCACAGAGCTGACTGGATACTGTCATGGGATAAGAGGGAAGGTCCTCTCATGGATTGGTAATTGATTAAAAGATAGGAAACAAAGGGTAGGAATAAATGGTCAGTTTTCAGAAGGGAGAGAGGTAAACAGTGATGTCCCCAAGGGGTCTGTACTGGGTCCAGACTTATTCAACATATTGATGAATGATCTGGAAAAAGGGGTAAACAGTGAGGTGGCAAAATTTGCAGATGATACAAAACTACTCAAGATAGTTAAGTCCCAGGCAGACTGCAAAGAGCTACAAAGGGATCTCTCCAAACTGGGTGACTGGGGAACAAAATGGCAGATGAAATTCAGTGTTGATAAATGCAAAGTAATGCACATTGGAAAACATAATCCCAACTATACATATAAAATGATGGGGTCTAAATTAGCTGTTACCACTCAAGAAAGAGATCTTAGAATCATAGAAGACTAGGGTTGGAAGAAAACAGATCATCCAGTCCAACCCCCTGCTCAAAGAAGTACCAACCCCAACTAAATCATCCCAGCCAGGGCTTTGTCAAGATGAACCTTAAAAACCTCTAAGGATGGAGATTCCACCATCTGCCTACATAACCCATTCCAGTGCTTCACCACCCTCCTAGTGAAATAGTTTTTCCTAATATCCAACCTAGACCTCCCCCACTGCAACTTGAGACCATTGCTCCTTGTTCTGTCATCTGCCACTACTGAGAACAGCTGAGCTCCATCCTTTTTGGAACCCCCCTTTAGGTAGTTGAAGGCTGCTATCAAATCTCCCCTCAGCATCTCCTCGTAAGTCATGTGCCCCAGCCCCCAGATCATTTTTGTTGCCTTTTGCTGAACTCTCTCCAATTTGTCCACATACTTTCTGTAGTGGGGGGCCCAAAACTGGACACATGATGTGGCCTCACCAGTGCTGAATAGAGGGGAATAATCACTTCCCTCGATCTGCTGGCAATGCTCCTACTAATGCAGCCCATTATACTAATAGCCTTCTTGGCAACAAGGGCATGTTGTTGTCTCATATCCAGCTTCTTGTTCACTGTAATCCCCAGGTCCTTTTCTGCAGAACTGCTGCTTAGTCGGTCGGTCCCCAGCCTGTAGCAGTACATGGGATTCCTCTGTCCTAAGTGCAGGACTCTACACTTGTCCTTGTTGAACCTCATCAGATTTCTTGGAGTCACTGTGAATAGTTCTCTGAAAACATCCACTCAATATGCAGCGGCAGTCAAAAAAAGCGAACAGAATGTTGGGAATCGTTAAGAAAGGGATAGATAATAAGACAGAAAATATCATATTGCCTCTATATAAATCCATGGTAAACCCACATCTTGAATACTTCATACAAATGTAGTTGCCCCATCTCAAAAAAGACATAATGGAATTGTAAAAGGTTCAGAAAGGGGCAACAAAAATGATTATGGGTATGGAGTGGTTGCTATATGAGGAGAGATTAATAAGACTTGAATTTTTCAGCTTGGAAAAGAGATGACTAAGTGGGGATATGACAGACATCTATAAAATCATTACTGGTGTGGAGAAAATAAATAAGGAAGTGTTATTTACTCCTTCTCCTAACACAAGAAATAAGGGGTCACCAAATGAAATTAATAGGCAGCAGGTTTAAAACAAACACAAGGAAGTATTTCTTCACACAACACACAGTCAACCTGTGGAACTCCTTGCCAGAGGATGTTGTGAAGGCCAAGACTATAACAGAGTTCAAAAAAGAACTACATAAATTCATGGAGGATAGATCCATCAAAGGCTATTAACCAGGAAGGCGCAGAGATGGTGTCCCTAGCCTGTTTGCCAGAAGCTGGAAATGAGCATCAGGGGACAAATCACTTGATGATTACCTGGTCTGTTCATTCTCTCTGGGGCACCTGGCACTAGCCACTGTTGGAAGACAGGATACTGGGCTAGGTGGACCTTTGTTATGACCCAGTATGGCTGTTCTTATGTTCTGCCCTGTCTCCTCAATGTGGATTTTAAGGTTGGGATTTTCAAAAGCAATGGGAGTTTTACAGTTCACTTCAATGGGAGTAGAATTAGGCCAACACTGAGCATTATTTTTAAATATCCCATGCCTGGCCTTGACACAATGCCATTGCCCCAATAACTCCACTCTTTTCTGTATGCTGATTATTTACTCAGCTAATGCCCTAACCCAAGGGGTAGCTGCATTTATGTGCTATCTGAAGTAATTCCTATAGAGTGCCTAATTCTGATATCACTTACCCGGGACTAAAGAAGGAGTAATTCTGCTACAGTCCTTGGAGTGAGGTCTGAATCAGGCTCATAGTTGCTTCATGACACTTTATTGGAAGATGTGTGGCTAAATCCCCTGCATCGCTTTGAAGATCTCAAATCCTTGTTCTGAATATGGCCGGCCCATCTACTGTGTACAGCCTAAGAGTCCTGGAATTGGACTGTGTTCGTCCTCAAATGAAATGGCAAAAAACCTCTCTTGATGATAATAAATTGAGTGAGAGTTCAACTTGGGGATGTCCATTCCTAATCTATTCTTCCTTCATCTGTGTTCCATATGCATCAAGTGTTACCCCAATGCCTCATGCAGGGTAGCAAAACAAAACAACAACAATAACAGCACAAACCAAAACCCCAACTCTCTGGGACCAATAAGTTAATGTCACACCATTCTAAGTTGCTCTATTGTCTTTCACTTCCTGAGGTCTGGATTGAAATCTTGCTCACATCAGAAAGAGCAGTTGGATCTAACCCTACAATCCACTTTAATAAAAACAAAAACAAAAGACACTTGAAATTCAGCACCATGGACAGCACCTGTTTTGGGAAACCCCAGTCTAGTAAATGATGCAGATTAGGACTGAGGCAAGTGAGTAACCCAGGACTGGACAAGCAGAGGGTTCTGCAAGACAGGATTGAACATCAACAGAACTGCACGAGAGCCTAGGACAAGGAACGTGGGGGGAGGGGAGGAGCTGCAGGGCATGGCTGAAGTGAACTGGCAGAGATGTATGGGGCCCAGGAGTGGAAAAGCTGGGATGCAGGTCCCACATTAGGTACTCCAGGAGTTGTGGATCAGAATGGATGTGCAGTAGTAAGTCAGAGCAAGCTCCTGGGCCTCAGAGCACAGGGGATAGGACAGGTCAGCACTGGGCATTTGCAGAATTCTGCATCTCAAGGTGGAGGACCAGAATAACAAGCATTGTTGAAGGCTGTGGCTGCAGAGCTGTGAAGTGGGACTTTCTGTATCCCTTGCCTGCCCTATATCGGCTGCTAGCTGCTAGTATCAGTCCTTCCACTTGCATAAGTGCCAACTTCCCAACAACTACCCGCAAGCAAAAGTGAAATCCACGTGAATGGAGCTGCGTATCTACCTTGGTTCATTATATTGCAAGATCTGAGCCCTCTGACCCCAAATGTATTAACAAATAAAAGGAGAAAAACTCAGCGACATCCAAGTTCAAAGCAGTTAAGGACCCAAATCATGCAGTGTCCGCACTGGGAGTGAGCTGACTGCAAAACAGCCTCCTGTCGGGTTGAGTCAGCGCTGAGTTGTTCCAGACGCCCCTCAATCTAATATCAGATTTTCTCTTTCATAGGCTGCTGGAAAGTGACTTGACTCAGGGAGTGGGGGAGAGAGGGCAAGGGGAGATGGGAGAAAGGAAAAAAATAAATCAACGATGCCACAGTGAATGGAGTGGAAAGCTTTCTAAAGGAGCCATGTTTGTCACATTAAAATGAGAGAAAGGCAGGCACAGGCACTTCCCTGCCTGTCAATTGCGTTTGTCTCCGGTCCCCGGAATTTTCATTATTCATTATTTGCCTGGTGAGGACAGCAGCACCAGCACCAGGGTCTGTCTAATCCCCACCTGATAATGTATTTCTGATAAGCATGACGGAGCCAGCACCGGTGACAGTGTTCACATTTCCACTGGATAAAGTGCCATTTACATGAGGCAGGCGCTGTGAATTTAGATTGCCAAGATAGGGAAGGTTTGTGCCGATGTATCCCAAAGCCGCCCTGGGGAGTATCGATCTGGGTCTGAGAACACAGAAGACTTCAAAGCTCCTGCACACACATCTGGTGCCAGGTGGGTGGCAAACCTCAGTATCCCCGATAGGCAGGCAAGAGAAAATCCTGCCAGGAGTAATAGCGCTTTATCCTTACAGAGCCTTTGGCCTGGCGATCTCCAAGCACTTTGCAAATATTAATTACAATAATTAAGCCTAATTAATTATTGCAATTAAGCTGCAATGTGCTGTAAGCAGGCAGGTTTTATACTGGTTTCACTGATGGGCTAATTGAGGAAGAGAGAGGGGAAGTGACTTGCTCAAGGTAAAAAAGAAAAATTTGTCACTAGAACCCAGGAGTCCTCAATCCTAGTCTCCCATGTTCTAACCATTGGATCACATTCTTTCCTAGAGATGGGTATAGAACCCAGGAGTCCCGATGCAAGAATAGCCTCTCTCATAGTATTCTGATTTCCAATCTCAGCTGGAACCTCAGAGAAGCAAACATGGAAAGCTGAGTCAGCCAAACTTTTTTGAATCCCCCACCTCCTCCTCCTCCTCCAAACAAACAAACAAACAAAAACAAACAAAAACAAAAAAACAGGTTAATGAGCCTGGGTCTGGTATATGGTTTGGGCAAGATCTCATTTTATCTGAACTAGATCTCCTATCCATGGCAGAAAGTTCAGAGCAGCAAAGTGGAAAACATCTGTGAGGCAAATGGCAGCTCCACATCTGGGGAGAGAGAATTTTATGCTGGTTGGTGTCCATGTCCACTAGCAATTACCACACGTCAGATCAACCTCATTGACTCCAATACTGCCCCTGTATGAAGCTACAGCAACGGGCCATTAATATTTATTCAGGATTCATATGGGGAAAATTGCTTGTATGATATGTTCTGTGTAATTTATGTTATGTATTTTAACAGTGGGTCACGGCAGAAGCCATGTAGCAGTAATCTTGTCAACTAGCAAGACTTATAGCTTGGTTAAGAGATGTGGAAATGTAGGACATTTTACCAGTCTACAAGTATTTGAAGGATGTAAATTCTAAAGAAAAAAAGGAGGAATTAGTTACCATGATACAAACTAGGAAGGTTAGCTGCCAGAGGTGTAATAGGATGAAATTGAGAGAGAGACAATTTAGGCTGAATATAGATTTTTAAAAAAGCTTTTTGGTACTGAGATCTACAGATCTGTGGTACAGTCTCCCAAGGGAAGTGGATGGAAATCCCATGTCTCAGACATTTAATTTAAATCTAACCTGGACAAAGCACTAAACATACAGGGGGGACTAACGTATGTACCAGTAGAGTGAATGAAATAAAATGTAGTCCCTACTATGAAAAATGACACCATCTTACTGTCTAACTCAACAGATAGGTTCCCCGTGTGTATTCAGAGCCAGATCAACTGATTTTTAGTAACAAACATAAGTTTTTAATGCTTTTTTCTCCTGTTACCACTTCAGAGCCAATGCGACTAAGAAAGAGGGAGCAGACATTTATTTATTCTGGCTAGTGCATCAACAGTACTGGATTCTGCCATGACTAACTGCACTGTAATCCCATGCAAGATAAGGAGGTTGCACAGATATAAACGACGACAGCATTTGTTGTGGGGAAATCTTCGTTACGTATGCTGCAGGCACAGGCCAGAATAAGCCCAGCTTGACTTGCACATCCCAATTGTCTAGTCAGACTATCAGAAAAGTTAACCGTAAGAGGCATTATTTGTTAAAAGTTGTTAACAAGTCTTTTCACGATAATTAGGTGTGCTGAATCCAAATATGGTTGTTACCAAGTTGTATGTTGTATATAAAGGCCTCTACGAAGAGCACAAAGAAACAGAGAAATCACTGATGTGTAAATCTTTATTTCCTTTTTGTTTAGGATAATATACTTCTGTTGGATCTTAATGAGCTGCAGGATGCAATAAAAGTAATCAAATAATATGCCCGACCTTTTTATAAAGCTATTGAATTTTAGTTTCTTATCTTCAAGAGACATTAGAAATATTTAATACTTTATACGACAATGAAAGAACATGTTTACTTATAACTTGAGCATTTGCACCTTGAAATAAAAGTGCACACGTTGCTAGAACTATGAGAAACACAATACATAATCTGAGAACACCTGGTTTTTTAAAACAGGCACACGTATTTTCTTGACTAAGTACTAAGTAAACATTTTAATGCCCACAAGTTAAGCAGAGGTGTTAATGTTGTACTATTTCGAGAAATTTTAGTATACAATGGCAGATTGAATCAACATCTTATTAGGTCACATGTTATGACACATCTACTTATTTGCTAATGCTGCCCTTAAGCACTTGGAAACAGGAACATGAGCACAAACTTGTTCTAGCACTCTACATTTGCAGTCTCCTATACAAACAAGTCGTGCCGTCCTGCCCCTCCGTCACTGACTCCTGCACCTGTTATGCAGCCACCGAATACTGCCTCCATGCAGTCTGCGGGTATTGGTGCTAAGGACATGAGCTGGGGCACCAGATCTCTGTCTTCCTGTTTCCAACCCATTGTATTTGAAGGAGGAAGCATTGGATTTGGGCAATGGGCCTGTCTCCGGACTAAGAGCTCTCTGTACGTGGAAGAAAAGAGTATCGCTTGTTGGGGGCAGAGCTTCTGATGACAACAAGCATGTGAAAAAAATGGCATATGCTTTGTCAGTGCTGTGGACCTCTGGCAATCCACAAATTTTATAAAAACTCTACTGCACTTTTTACCTTCTCAGAGTCCAGGTCATTCTGTCCAGAGTGTATTAGAAGCTGATGGTGGTGTCACTGCAAAAGCTTTTCCATGAAGGCTTCTTGCTGTACCCAGCAATAAAAGAGGTAGCCTCACAACCAGGAAGCACATGAAATGGGATCTGCAGAGTTTCCAGAACAATGGTCCATCTGGTAGCTTTTCACAAGTGGCAGGAACAGGAGAGTTCTGCAGTTCCTTTGATGTGCAAGCTGTCATCCAAAGCTGCCTACATGTCATCTTTGCAATAGGAAGCCAGATAAAGAATAAGCGCATCAGTGTCCCTGGCTGCAATGACCACACAGTCAGCATCACTGTGAACTCAGTGGAAAATCATTCTTGTGTCTGCCTGAGGAGCACACAGGTGATCAGTGTCAACCGCTGCTGTTGAGCACCATACTTCAGCCTCCTCCTGAAAGCCAGCAGCCAGAGTCATGATTTTGCCATGTGGTGCTTGGGTCGTTAGTTGCTCAGATAAAAATATTACAAAGGCCCTCCTTATTTTCTGGAAGCTCAGTGAAATTCATCCAATTACTGAAAGAGGTATGTATCTGCCTTCCACCACTCTTCAGGTGGGCCTTGTATCTCTTGCATGGTTTTGTCTGGTGCTACCCTTCATAGATTCCTTTTACCACCGGTCAAACACAGCATCAACTCTGTAGAAGGCTGCTCCAGTCCTAAATCCTGTTTTACAAATACATCTGCAAGGTCTCCAAGTGTTTTGGCTCCAGAGGCCTTTCCTATGCCTTGTACCAAAGCTTGTGCATCTATCGCAAAACAGCTTCTCCCAACTCATGTTTCAGAACCTGTTGCAAATTCACAATCAGCCAGGTTCCTAGGCTGTGATTAGTAGCTGAAGAATTTTTCTGTCTGATTTCCTGGTTGGGACCTTTCCTTTGATTGCATTCCCCCCTTGTATACCATGGAAAAAGCTGCAGCGTTATTTTGTGGCGTGGATAATGAATGTGTACATGCCTAGGCTCTTCTTCTTGAGTCATAAGTTGTTACCCAGGGATCTTTGCATTCCACAGTGCATCTTGGGTAATTTAATTAGCCAGATATTTTGCTGTGATATTGTGCAATGATATGGGTGGTTCCTCCCTAGATAAAATCTTAAACCTTTGAGGTGTTTATAAGAGTGCATCCTCATTTTTGTTGTCCAGATTGGCGGGTAGTGATCGATCTATCGGGAATCAATTTATTGTGTGTAGTGTAGACGCAATAAATTGATCCCCGATCGCTCTCCCGTCGACTGCTGAACTCCAGCTCGGCGAGAGGTGGAAGCGAAGTCGACGGGGGAGCAGTGGCCATTGATTCCCCGCCACGAGGACGCGAAGTAAGTGATTCTAAGTCGATCTAAGATACGTCGACTTCAGCTACGCTATTCTCATAGCTGAAGTTGTGTATCTTAGATCTATTTCCTCCCCGCCCCCCCAGTGTAGACCAGGCCTTAAGTTAGTTATCCAAACCAACACAAAACATGGCTCTGATGAGGGCTGAGCAAGTCTTCGTGATGCCTCCAGTTCCACCTATTTTCTTTCCTATGAAAGCCACACTTGGGTCCACTTGGTTGAACTTCTGACATGATCTCTTGACAAAAAAGCTCCCTTGCTGGAGCACTTAGGCCGGTAGTTGATGCATTTCTGCAATGAAGATGGCTCCCCAGCTGGCATAGTTTGTGTGATCCTAGCTCCCGAACAAAGGCAGCATACATCTGAAGGTGAAGAGATGCAGCTCATCTAGGTTGTGTGAGGAGGAAGAAGAGGAGATGTTCGACGACGATGACTGGATGCTGATGGATGCAAATAATGCAAAGATGGTAGGAAACTGGCATGGATCTCTTGAGACTTACTACCGGTACCACAGTTTACTCTCACAGGCTGGCTGGCCCTTGGAGACAGGCTAGACTCAGCCCTTGCCCGTGACTTAGCAGCTATCCCTCAGCCTCACTGATGAGATAGCAACATAAGGGCTAATTAGTGACCCCAGCTGGGTGTAATTAAGCTTAATTAGAAAGACTGACCCCAGTTGTGATGGTGAAGCAGGGTGAGCACTGCTTACATAGAGCAGGGAACGCAGTAGAGATGGAGAGATCCAGGAAAGAGGAGGTGGGGAGAGTTCTGTCTCCCTGGGAAGGGCCTGGAGTACGGCCCAGTAGTTTGGGACTGACTAGGGCCAGGAAACAGAGCTACAGGAGTTGGTTAGCTCCTGTGGTGGGGCTCTAGAGTGGAGAAGAGCCCCCAGGCTAGAGTCTCTAAGGACCAGCGAATGAGGTAGACTCCTAGCAGGGAAGAGCCTGGGGGCTCAGTACCCTGACAAGGGGGATGAACTGAATTTGAGACCAGGAGGGGCAAAGGACTTATTGTGTAGCGTCGAGCTCAGAAAGTATGAAGAACCTTTTGCCTGCAGCTGAACCCCAGAACGGGGACTGCACTGTTACATGGCCAGAGGGGTGGCCAGACTTGGCCAGAGGGATGAACCACAGAAGACCCAGGGAAGGCGTCTGGGGGAAGAGATTGGCTTGGAGCGGTCACTATGGCTGAGAAAGTGGCCATCAAAGGGAGTGTGAAAGGCAAAGTTCCCCGTAACGCCATGTCCGGGCACAAGATGAGGATGTGCCTTGACATTTACCTACAATTGTAACTAATACGAGGGTCATAAATAAGGCTACGATTTTGTCATGGTTACTTTTAGTAAAAGTCATGGACAGGTCACAGGCAATAAACAAAAATTCACAGGAGCCTGTGACCTGGCTGTGACTTTACTAAAAATAATCGGGGGCAGGGCAAGGTAGGGGGGGAAGGAATGACAGCTGGAGTCCCATGGTGGGGGGGCTGATAGGCCAAGTCCCCTGCCATGGGGGGGGGAGGGGGACACAGCCCCAGCTCCAGCAGTCACAGCCCCAGCGGGGGCATGCAGCCACGGGGGGGAGGGGGGGCATACAGTCCCCGCTCTGGTGGGCAGGGGCACACAGTCCCAGTTCCAACCCCAGCCACAGGGGGTGGCCCACGGCCCTGGGAAGCCGCAAGGGGGACGCACGGCTCCCGCTGCAGCCCCTGACTGCAACCCCCGCTGCAAGCTGTGGGACGAGGGTGCACAGTCCCAGCTGCAGCCCCCGCCACAAGCTGTGGGGCAAGGGCGTACAGCCCTGGCTGCAGCCCCCACTGGAAGCCATGGAGCAGGGACACACGGTCCTGGCTCCTACCCCCACCACAAGCTGCGGAGCAGAGGCACACAGCCCTGATCGCAAGCCACCCATGGTCCTGGCTCCAGCCCCAGCTGCAGGGCAGGGGTGCACAGTCCCTCTTCCAGCCCCGGCTTCAGACGCTGACAATTGAAGCTGAAGAAATCACAGAGGTCCAGTATAGTCACATAATCTGTGACTGCCGTGATTTCCGTGACTAAATCGCAGCCTTAGTCATAAACCACAAACTCACCTAACTGCTGTTGCTCTCTCTCTTTGTAAAAAATACCATCACTTCTATGTTAATTCTGCTCTAACTACAAAGCATTATGGTGCTCTCAAACAAATACTAAGCAAGCAAGAAAATGATTTCACAAATTACAGGAAAAATAACGTGTTCTAATTTAACTGATTTCTAATATTATGGATATATAGAAGTCTACATGCAATAAAAAGTTGAATATTAGGGTAAAATAGGTGTAAAAAACATGGTGTGTCTTCTCATTTCTGTTCTTAATAGACTGAAAAGGAATTATGCCAAACAACTGGATTTTGCTGGTAGGGTCACACATGCACTGCTGGAATATCAAACATTTCTGGTGAATTTTGATGGCCATATTTAAGTTTGAGGTCCACATGTCAAAATTCAGCTTGGTAACAACCATTTTCAAAATCAGCAGGTTCAAATTTTGTTAGAAAAAGCAGCTACCACCTTTCAACAAAAAACGTCTCTTGATCCCTTATGGAAGATTGATTCTGAGATTTCCATTTAGTCTACAAGTTGAGTTTGCAGAAAATCCTTTCACTGGTAAATACATTTGATATGGAATCACTGAGGCACAAGAAAGATGGTGCAGGAGCGGCTGAGTCATTATTCCAAACAGAGAGACGCTCGGTGGGCAAAATCCTCGGCTGGTGTAAATCATTGGAACGCCACTGAAGTCACATCAGGCATTTCCATTAGGTCTCCAGCTGGTGCAAATGGGCCCCCAAAGAGCTACACTGATTTATCTCAAGTCAAGGGTCTGGTCCTCAAATTTCTATGATTAACAAACCTGTCTTGGCCTGGCCATCTGACAGGGAATCTGATTCAGGGGAGAAGGGAGACAGGGTTGACTGAACCCAAAGTAACCCCAAGAGAACTGAAAATTATTTCCTTCCATTCAGTACTTATGCCAGCCGGAGGGTAAGAGGAGAACAACGACTATAACTCCCTTCTTAAAATGATCATAACTATGCAAGAGAAGCTCTTTAACAGGCTCACTCGCTAACAAGCTGCTCTTGTTTTCATGTTTTGGAATGGCTTAATCCTGTATATGATAACATCCCCAACAACCGAGTGCATTAAACTGTGACAGCTTTTCACTGACCTAAGCAATTGCATTACAAAAACACCATTAGTGGCTCTCTCCTCTTCATCTAATCCCCCCCTCGCCCCCCTTCGTCCTCCGCCTCCTTCTCCTCCTCCACCTCCTTCTCCTGGGCCAGTAAAAGCTATGCTCAATACTACTATTAAATTACCCTTAGAAATACGCTCCGAAAAAAAAAATCAATGCACATGTGTTTTAACACTTGTCACAAATAGATCAACCGGACAATCTAACATATATTATTCCACCCAGAGATTTAAGTAAATAAAAGACCTACACATTGGTGGGCATGCTTGGTGAGTTCTCCATGCTCCCACATGGCTATATTTAGGAGGAGGGGGATGAGGGACACTGAGCAAGCCACTTGTTCATATGGTTCCTCTATGCTTTCTGTTCAGATGCCCAGCCAGATTCTGATTTCAGCTTCAATCTGGAGTTACTACCACTGACGTAGATAGAATTACCCTGGTGTAAAACTGGCATGAGGGGAAGTACAGCCCGCCCCCCCATGGGACAACGCCTAATTTCAGTGGCGCTGGCGTAAACCTTTCTGAAGCCCATGTTACCATGTGTCGAAAAATAGAACTTTTGCCCTGCTGCTGCATGTGTTGTGTGTGTAGGTGTGTATAGGCTATGGGGACTCAGAGGGCACACCTACACACCACTACACACACCTGCCCTGGCCTGGGACCATCTGTTTGCTCTTCCTGGTCCCACTGTGGTCCCAGCACCCAGCAGCAGCAGAAATGAATAGAAATGATGTGTGCCTGTGCTGCCCCCCTGCCTGCCCACCTCACCACCCTTCCCCAGCAGGCAGGGGCTGAGGAGAGGGGGGGGGAGAGACACAGGGAGGAACAGGGGGGGGGGTGGGGGGGGGGGATATATAGACATTTATGGCTGGGCCCTGCTGCCTGGGGAAGGTGCCTTAACCCAGCAGAGGGAAAGGCGTGTGCAGGATTGGAGAGCCCCTCTCACCTGCCCTGATTAGCCCTTTCTTAGCCTCTGCTGGCATGCACGATTCCGTTACTTTTCCTTTTCTATGTTTTTTTTTTATCCTCTCCTTTTCTGCTTTATGTCCGATTTCACAGAGATACCCTGTCCTTAGTGCAGACGGGACAGCTGTAGGGGAAGAAGGGAGAAGGAACGAGAGCATCTGTCCCTCCATTTAAAGGGCCAGTGTCACTAATTTGTATGCAACATATGGCCAGAATTCAGTTTAAAGTGTTGGCTAAATAAATTGTGAGCTCTTAAATCTATTCCTCTTATGCCCTCATTAACTGCCACTGCTTTCTATTTCATCATCACTTTCTTCTTCTTTCTCGCGCTCTCTCTTTTTTTTTTTTGGTTGAATCAGGACAGAGACAGATTTCTTGCGGACTAATTAAAGCCCCGCATGTTAATGAACTCCCAGCACTTTACTGCTTCAGAGTGTCTGCAGCCCCCCAGGAAATCAGCAAGAGCTTTAAACATGGAGAGACTTGAAAGGTCAGTGCCTGCTATGGATTTCCAAACACAGAAGGCAACAGAATCAGGTCCTATTTTAAAATCATCAACATAATAAGAAGCCACAGGGCTGAGGATATACGCATAATAGACAGGGAGGCAAATTAGAGGCCCAGCTGCAGTCACAGAGCTGGGGGGAAACAGGAAAGTGATGGTTGTAATTAAATGTTTTGGCGGTGTGTTCTATGTAATCCCTTCTACTTTTGTTATCCCATTTCCCCCATGCCGGCCTGGATGCACATGGTCTTTCTACCTACTAATGACCTCCAACCCTGCCTACTAACCTGTCGACCTACCTAGTCACCTCCTGCTCTATCTGCCAACCTACTTACCTCCTGCCATACCTACCTACCTAGTGACCTCCTGTCCAAAGTACCTGCTTATGTACCTCCTGACCTACCTAGTGACTTCCTGTCCCACCTTCCTACCCATTTCTATTTGTTTATCTACAGTATTTAAGCTATCCTAGGTATGTAGACAGGCACTGTAGATATAATTCTGTAATATATCTGTCTATGATATCTATTTACATACCTACATTACCTAGCTAGCTACAGTATCTGCCACATTTCCTCTTCATTTATGAATGGGTATTTATAGACCACTCCTCCTGGTAGTATCTAAGCCCTGAGTTGCAGACTGAGGCTTCATGGGATATTCCTGCCCAAGTTGGGTGAACCTCAAAAGGTTCGGGGGCTTCAATCAGAGAAGACCGATGCTACTTTTAGAGTCTTAAAGCTAAGCTCTTTAATCTCAAAATCAGGCCAGACATTCCACGAGAATAGAATCTCTTGAGACATTTAGAATTTCTCTTTCTGGACGTGGCAGGCATCAGGAAGCAAGAATTCATCAAGTTTTCTTCACACTCAAAAGAATTTGTGGGGCAGGCCGCTTTATGGTATTGATGGTGGGATTTTCAGCTAGGCTTAACCGGGCTCCTCCTGAAGTCATTGGGACTCCAGGGCAGCCCTGAGGCCTGTGTCATGAAGGAGGTCAGACTAGATGATCACAGTGCTCCCATCTGGCCTTAGAATCGATGAAAGGGAGGTTTACTCTTGACTACAGTGAAAGCCCACTTCATTTCTAGGTCACCGGTTTGAAGCCAGACCCGGTCACTACAGAGCAGAAGACAGCATGTTCTAATGGTTAAAGCAAAGGGCTAGCACTCAGGAAATCCAGGATCAATTCCTGGCTGCCTCTGTCTCACTGTGCCCTTGAGCCAGATAGAGGTACTTCTGCTTAGCCACTTTGGTGAACTGCTTTGAGATCCTCCATGGAAAAAAAAGTAGGGTTGCCAACTGTCTAATCACATAAACCCAAACACCCTTGCCCCACCCTGCTCCCTCCGTCGCTCACTCTTCCCCACTCTCACCGGGCTGGGGCAGGTGGTTGGGGTGTGGGAGGGGGTGTGGGCTCTGGGCTGGAGCTGATGAGTTCAGAGTGTGGGAGGGGGCTCTGGGCTGAACCTGGGGTGGGGGCTGGGGTGCAGGAGAGGGTGTTGGGTACAAACTCTGGGAGGGAGTTTGGGGGCTGGAGGAGCTCAGGGCTGGGTCAGGGGATTGGGGCTCAGGAGGGGGTGAGAGGTGTGGGCTGTGGGAGGGAGTTTGGGTGTGGGAGCTGGATTCCGGGCTAGGATAGGGGTGCAGGAAGGGGTGCAGCGTGTAGGTTCTGGTTGGGAGGCGCTTATCTCGGGTGGCTCCCAGTTGGCGGCGCAGTCGGGCTAAGGCAGGCTCCTTGCCTGCCCTGGCCCCACACCATTCCCAGAAGCAGCTGGTTTGTCTCTGTGGCCCCTGGGGAGGGGGAAGAGGGCTCCGCACACTGCCCGCCCCCACAGTTTCCATTGGCCAATGGAAGCTGCGGAGTCGGCGCTGGGGACGGGGGCAGCATGCACAGCCACCTGCCCCTCCCCCAGGGGCCACAGGGACGAACCAGCTGCTTCTGGAAGCCGTGTGGGGCCAGGGAGGACAGGAAGCCTGCCTTAGCCCCACTGCACTGCCAGACTTTCGGCAACTAAAATCTTCCAGTTTGGCTGCAGCAGCCTCCGGGAGATAAGGTGTGATTCCGGGAGCCTCGCAGCAAAACCGGGAGGGTTGGCAACCCTAGAAAAGAGCTGTGTGAGTGCAAAGCATTGTGGTGAGGGAACAGAGGGGGCTCTGTGAAGTGACGTTGGAGGGTCTCAGCCCAGTTCCTAGTGGTTGGATGTTTACAGCACACACGCCCCACTGCCACAGTCAGTGCTAACAGTCCCCGGGGCAGGCAGTCTCAGCAGAGAGGCCCTGGACTGACTGAGCCCACATAGGCCAAACTCCCCTCTCACTCCTAGAGGACACCCCTCCAGCTGAAGGCTGCGGTGAGCTTGCACAGGAAGCTGCCCAGGGGTATTAAATCCACACACATCTCTGGCTCAGGTCCACTGAAGATTTGGGCCTTATTTCTTTTTGATGTGGCCCAGTACCCACCTCTCCAGTTTCTTCTCTTTCCACCCACCTTTTCCACAGGTCGTGCCTCTGTTACCAAAGCCATCCTCCCGGGCACCCCTTCCCTACCCCGCTCAGGCTCCTCCTTTCCTTGGCCTTTGAGCCTCTACCACGACTCCGGAAAAGCTTCAGCCAGTCTAATCATCAACCAGCTGAGGGAAAGTCACCCTCCCTGCAGGCTCCTGTCCACCTTCAGATGCATCTACCCCTTTAACTCCTTACTGGCCACGCTCCTCACTCTCCCTGGGAGCGGTCTCCATGGTGGGCTTTGGGAGGACGGCAGGGAATAATTTCGGAGGACATGCCTCCTCCTTTGCCCCCCATCACATACCTTTCTCCCCTCCAGCCAAGTCCCCCTGCTCGCCTGGCTCTTGCTTTAAACAAGATTCTTCATTGCCCCCCTTTGTTTCCCTCTAAGTGACCAACCACAGCTGTCTAAAGGGTCCAAACACCAAGAAGGGAGCAGACTAGAAACAGATCCGAATCAACACTATGCACTCCTGGACTTCACTGAGGTTTGGAATCTGGATATGGATCAAAACGTCACCACTGGTCCCTGTGTCAGCATTGGGCCGAACCAGAACCCCAGCTCACATCATGCCCAGATGCTGGCGGGGTTGGGGATCAGCATCTCGACCGGGAGGTGGCATCTCAGGTCCATCTCCAGAGAGTCTTTAAAGAGCTCAGCACTTAGCCGGCCATTTCTATCTCTACAGGCCAAATCCTGAGAAGGGATGAGCCCTGTATAACTGCCACTGAAGTTCAAGCGAGCCATTGGCATCAGAGAGACACTAAGAAGATCCACAGCTACGCTGCCTGGGATACAACTGTACACAGCTTCCTGCTTCAAGGCATAAAGCAACCGCTAACTGCCTGGAGTGAACACTGTGCGGTTTCCTGCGCCTTACTCTGAAGCATCCACCTCTGTCAGAGACGGGATATTGGACTGGAGGGCTGTCGGTCTGATCCTCTATGGCAATTCCTGTGGTTCATTTTGCATTACGGCTGCCTCATCACCCCTGGGGATTCGGCCCAATCTGCAGAGATAATTGGAAACGCACCCTCTGCCACCTCCTCATGACAGGAGCCAGCTGTCTGCTGCTTTAAAAACAATCACATTGTTTTCATCCTGGCTCCCCGCTAAAGCCTCATCCAAGATCCTGGTGAGATGAGCAGCGGGGGAGCCGGGGAGGTGCTGCTTAGTTCCCAGGCTCCATACCACTCCAGACCTGGCTGAGCTTCCCCTTTAATATTCAGAGTCAGATTCCCTGAGAGCTCTTCAGGGGGTGTTAGAAGAAGTCGTAATAATAATACAATTAAAGTCTCTCAACAGCAGTAAAAGAAGAACCAATAATTACACCTGCTGCCGGTTCCACAGGCACCAGCCCTATCCTGGTCCACCCTCTTCTCCCCCAACGAGGAGTCTGCGGCCACCTCAGCGACTCCAGAATGACAGGGAGTTTGTCGCCTCTCTCAGAGGCGCTGGACCAGTTGACAGTAATGGCTGTATGAGGAGGGGAGCGCGCCTCAATTCGCTTCACCTCACCCGAGAACACCGAGCAAGGCAGGAGTGGCCAGAACAATTGTACATGTCTGCGGCTTCCCTGGAGGGTCGGGCTGCTTCTGACCCATCAACATGAGAGGCCTGGCTGAGGTGAAAGTGCCCCAGCTACGCTGGACAGTGGCTAATGTTCAGAGTGTAGTGGGAGCTGCGAAAGATGACAGGAGAAAGAGCCCCAGGGACCAGAGGCAGAGGTGCCATCAGCCCAGGGATGTCATATGCCTTTGGGACAGGATAAGGCAGAAGATGTCACCACCCCTTGCACAATTCACTCCCAGTCTCCGGTTTTCCTGCTGTCTCTGCCTTGCATTTCTCATAAGGGCTTCCCACTCTTGTGCATGCAGGTGCTGCTAGCTGCCCTGTGCCCCCATTGTTAAGTCCCCTCTCCTTTCTTCTGGCCTTTATGCCTATCCCTGATGCACTGGACAAAGACATCTGAGAGAACTCACCTGGGAACCTTCGTCTGTTGGGGACACAAAGCTGAAGACGTTTCATCCTCTGCCAAAAACCCAATCTCTGTGATTGACAGAGGGGATCTCTGTGACACAGCTCCCACAGTCTGTCTCGGGGGTCACCTCTCCATTACCTCGTAGCCTGAGATATGGGACTCCTTGGGCCTTCTCAAACAGCCCTCGGGGTGTGGGTGGGGGGTGTGTGTGCAAACCTCTCCTTGCGAGCCTGGGGAAACAGGGGGTCCCTGAGACAGCTCTTCAGCCCAGGATGCAATGAGATCACTGGGTCACTTCCCCACAGAGCAGGGGACACAGAGAACCTAAAGGCCCAGGGAAGAACAGAAGGGAGGTCTGGAGAACAAACCTGCCAACCTGGGACTGGGAGAACTTCACACTCCCAGCAATGCTGAGAAGCAAGCGCTTCCTGTGGGTACAGCACCGCTGTGTGTCAGATGGCGAGATCTTTGGTTGGCTAAGGATATATATATATATATAAAGAAGAACGACACATTTAATGATCTCTGATACCCTCCCTGTAAAGAGTGGGAAATTATCTGAGAGTCTAGGAATATCTTCATTAAAAATGCATTTAGCTGTGGAGCTCTATGAAAGAGAGACCTGTAATACATGAAAGATTAGCCCCAGATTGCTGATTGGACTATTTCACATCATTATGGTAATTAGGCTTGCAAGGCTGTAGTGCTGACGCTGACACTTTGCTGCACTTGCCTTTGTTTCAGATTTAAAGTGGGTTTTTTCCTCTCTCCTTCCCCACCCCCAAACTCTCTGTTGAAGGCCTATCCCTCCACCCTCCCTCCCTCCTTTTGAGGAGTCCTGAACTAGCCCCACTTCATGCATATGCATTCTCCTCCACTGATTCCCTCCCCGGGCTGCCTCTGCCAACCTCAGCCTGACTTGCATGGGAAGAAATTAACGATAATTACAAGGTGCGAGGGGATATTACAGCTCTCAATCTGATTGCCGCTGAAACCAAATAAAAATGGAACTTAATCAGCCAATTATTAAAACAGGGAATAAACAATCTGAGATGCCTGTGCTCCCTCCCTGCCATGTCACGGCTCGCGTATTCATGCCTGGTCATGGGTGCCCTGCTCTATCACCAAAGGGAAAGCCTACAAGGTTCTGTCTAGATCGGCAAATTCACTCCTGAGCCTTGCACTCCGGAGGTCTTGCACGGGGTGAATTTCACCTAGAACTGTGCAGTAGTCACACAACTCTTATTTCTCGTTTGCCACCCATCCTTCTTGCAGCAATAAGCTACAAACTTCAGTCCTGGTTATCTTCTCAGTCCCACTGGTCTAACTCCTTTAACTTCAGTGCAGGCCTTAATTTGTGCTGGGGTTTGCCAGGGGTAAGCCACGGCACCTCGAGGCTTGGCAGTTCATAGCCCTGGCACCTCTGGACTTGCTGCATCAGTTATGAATGTAAAAGAATTGCTTTGAGTCCCAGCACCTCTTTCATTACAAATGAAGCACTCATAGACTTTAAGGTCAGAAGGGACCATTATGATCATCTAGTCTGACCACCTGCACAATGCAGGCCACAGAATCTCACCCACCCACTCCTGTAACAAACCCCTAACCTATGTCTGAGTTATTGAAGTCCTCAAATTGTGGTTTGAAGATCTCAAGCTGCAGAGAATCCTCCAGCAAGTCACCCGTGCCCCACGCTGCAGAGGAAGGCGAAAAACCTCCAGGGCCTCTACCAGTTTCAGGCCAATCCTGTACTGATTAGCATACCTGCTGACAACACTGGTTTAGCAAGTGTCCAGGACCAAGTTCCAACAGATGCAATTATTCTTCTCACAGTCAAAGGAATGCTACTTAACTCCCAATACAAGGTAAATGGTTTCATAACAGACACAAAGCTTCATTAGGAAGAAATACAAATCACAAAAGTCAATCCTTTGGTCACAATTCTCTAACAATATTAGGATCTGGATTTAACTAGTTATAGTTCCATCCTGCTTCAGTGAAGTTACTCCTGATTTACATCAGTGCAAGTCAGAGATGTATTAGGACTCTTGGGCTAAATCTTCATTTGAGCAAAACTCCAGTGACTTTATTTGGAATTTTGCCTGAGTAGAGAGTGAGTTAAAACTGAAAGGGAAACTTTGAGATTTGGCCTCCTATGTATACCGTAATCATTCACTCGATCCACCATGAAAATGCAGCTGCCTCTGGGGTGGAACGTAATAACTATATAATAGCACATGGAAACACCACAGACAAAATTTGGGCCAGGAAATAAAGGAGGATCCCATATCTAGACAGAATATTATCAGTACGGGTCAGAATATTGGTGAGACAGGAATGCACACTACAATCCTCTTACCCAATTTTTTCAGTTAAATTTCAGAATGTTGTACCTGCTACAGAGCAGAGCATAAGATTTATATTACACACACTTAAAGGAGTTTGGATGAGTTTTTCAAAAGCACTTAGCATTGGCCTAGATGCTCTCTCTAAAGTCAATGGTAAAACTCTCACTGATTTAAACAGAAGCAAAGTTAAGTCAATATTGAGTGCTCTTGCAAATTCCAACCTTTCTGTTTTGCAATTAATTTTAAAAATGTGCTGACCAGCCCTGGCAATTACCCAAAATGATCTCCAAGAGAACACCAGGGTTCAAATGCATTTACTTGGGAAAATGTCATGGGATCTTTGATGACTACAAAGTGGGAAGGACCTTAGCTTTATACCTCATCCAAAAGAATAATTTGTTAGGTCTACTCTTTTGTGTTGCCATTTGCAACTTTGTCCCACAATGCCTTTCACCACCAAGATAGCCAATCCCGCCTTACCAATCAACCCAATCTGACCCCAAAGCAAGAAGCTTCAGCCCTCTACACCATATTAGCTTTCCACATTGTACTATCTGAAACAGGCTTATCTGGAGCTGGTTTCTTGAGATCAATTTATGCTATCCCAGATATGACACAGATAGGGAGCTATCTGGTCGCATGCAGTTTATACAGTCAATTTGGAGTGCCACACCTGGGTTTGTGAGATGTCCTGGGAAATTTGAGGAGGTGGGGGTGCTTGTTGCGCTATACACCAAAGGACAGATCACAATGAGGAATAAAGACAGCATTTAAGGAAAACAGACTCTTGCTCCAATACCTGTTTTTGCCCCCCATGTCATTCAGAAAGGAAATCAATGCCTATTTTGCTCAGCCAAACAGCCTGGAAAGCCTAACTGATAAAGGTGTGCTTCAAGCGAGGAAAAGCACTTGGGGAAGGTCAGTTTCTGCTGACCATTGTCATTAACGACTAGATCTTCAGACACGTTTCATGGCTTAACCCTTGCTGGGAAATGCTGCTTTAGCTTATTCTTGAGTGGCTGAAGCTGCTAGGGTGAGCAAAGTGGCCACACATCCCCTTTGAACTGAATCAGACCCACCAGGTGGGAGAGGACAGCTGGCTGCAAATGGCTTGTACAAAATGGGGGGGAGGGAGGGCGGTGGCATGTTGTGGCAAGCAGCCTGCATCTCAGTGAAGCAGAGGGCCTGCCAAATGCCAGCCAGAGCCTAGGAATCAAGCCAACGCCCCAAAGACTGTCCTGCCTTCCTGTCTGCTTCCAGGGGCTGCCATTCAAAGTGCTGGCACTGATCTGCGGCTATCACAGCAAAGCCGATGCATTGCCGTATGGATTCTCTTCCCCTGGAATGCTGCAAATGCAGCCCGGCAATGTTTCTAGGCAGCCGTACAGGGTATATGTGTATGTGCTGGCTACAGATTCAAGATCTGTGAAATTGACATTGCTCCATCAGGAGCATTGTTGTAAAGGCTCCTCTTTATATGCATCCAGGGAGCCGCTGAGTTCCAGACCCAGCGTCCCGGTGGCAGAGCTTGGTAATTGAGGGCTAGGAGCCCACCTGGAAAATAAGGACCGGGACTCATACCTGTGTGCCCGCTTGGGCAACAAACAGAATGAGTGTGTCTACATTGCAATAAAAGACCATCGGCACGACCAGCCTGGGTCAGCTGACTCAGGCTCACGGAACTCAGGCTGCGGGGCTATAACATTTGCAGTGTAGTCGTTCAGGCTCGGGCTGAAGACTGACCTCTGAAACCCCACGATGGGGGAGGAGAAGGCTCAGATCCTGGGGTCCAGCCCAAGCCCGAACGTTTACACTGCTATTTTTAGCCCCGCAGCCCAAGCCAGCTGACCCGGGCTCTGAGACTTGGTGCAGAGGGGTGGTGTTGATTAGCCCTTCTCCCACAGAAAACACATGCACTCCTCAGCTGCTGCCACCCTATATTCACAGCACTCTGATGCCCTCAAGCTGGTGCCAAGCAGGATGATTCACTTGCCAATCCCAGCCATGCAGTCCCCTAATTCCACTCTTCAACCTTTTCTCTCTCAGCCCTGAATCTTCTCCACCTTAAATTTCACCTGGTGTGTTTCTAATCCGGATCGTAGCCCAGAGGATCTCAGAACAGTGAGTGGTCCTCTATTAACCTTATGGCACCATTGCAATTTTGGAGACTTTCCAGATGTGCTCAGAATCTCTCACTCAGAATAATAGACAGGGACACTCATAAATTAATCTTCTCTTCCATCTATCCCCTCCTCGCCTGTGTATTGATGTGTTCCTATAGCCTTTCTGCATCCTACCTTCTCTCTGTTCATCCATCTATCCCCTGGCATGTTCTTTAATTACCTCCCCATTAGGATTTCTGTTTCCTAGCCGGCATATTTTATCCCTTTTCTGATTACTGTGGGGAATAAGCTTTAACCCCACAATAGCCCACAGGAGAAGAATTCATGGAGTTATCCAAGCAAGGAGGAAGGGCTGTGCCCCAGAATCTTAGGGAATCTTCTGCAAACTTCCTCTAGTGAGAGAGAAGCAATTTGATTACTACAGTACTTGCTCCCAAGGATATAACCGGCCACCTACCCACAGGGACACAGCTGCGATAGGCCATAATGCCCGGCTTCAGGGATGCTGTTGTGATAAACTAGTGTATCTGCTACAAGGGGTGTGACTATCCCAACCACCGCTGTCAGAGACAGGAATGCAGCGATGGTACAACAATGCAAACTCTGCCTCTGCTCCTGTAACAGGTGAAATTATATAGGCCTGTTTGTTAGCCCGAGATAGAATTTTGGGTTTGATTTTTGATACTCTCATATCCTTATAGGTGTGAATAAAGAACAAAGATGCTGTGTGTTGCTTCTGCCCAGCCAGATGAGTTTGTTAGCAAAATGAGAAAAGATAAGGGATAGGGTTAAAGTGTTACAGGGTATGGTGGGGGTGTAATACATGAGCATTCACTGGAAGGCCGCCTGGCTCCTCTCTCAAGCCAAGGTCACGCGACCAGTCAGGAGTGACAAGAGGGGATGAGGGGGGAGGCATAAGACACATTAAAAGCCGAAGAAAAGCCTGGCTTTGGCTAGTAAACAACCTCACTCTTTATCCCTCCCATGAGATATAAGAGAGCTGATACCAAAGCCCCAGACTTGACCCTCCAAAACAGAACATGCCCATACGTTGTAAGGGGTGGGACCAGGGGTGTGCACTGCAGGGATACTTGGGCCTGCTAAGAAGGAGGTGGGACTAGGGAACGAGAACACGGGTAAAGGCTCTGCAACGTCAGAGCTATGGATACGCCTGCTTGAAACTAATCCCGATAAATATCACATTGCCTGCACTTCGGACTTCCGGTCTGCTCTGTGTCTGCATGACAAGAACCAGGGGAAGGGAAAGCCCCCTACCAACAGAGCGTGCCTTCTGTGCACGCAGACCATGTGGAGACCCTCTGCTTGTAAACACCACATGTGGTTTATTTACCGTGGTCCCCTGCCACCTTCACAGCATTTTTCAGCGCATTATCTACAATAGCATATAATCATCAGCCTCAGACCACAGACTCCAGCTCTCTTGCCATCTTCCCTCCTTGGCACTTCCTTCCTGTGCCTTTTCCACTTTCCAGGTTCATGGGTTAATTAACCTTGGAGATCTCTCCCGCCCACCCTCAATCTATCAATTAGGCCCCACTCTGATTGTCAGGTTTACTTCCAGCCAGCTATTACGTGGTACAGCTACTGTTGCCCAGCGCTCTGTCACTCCTACTCCGCCTTCACAAAGAGTCCTTCCTGGCCACATTCAAATCCTTTCTTTCATGAGGCCTTTCAACAATACCTTCTCTGATCGGTACAGTAAAATACACCGAACAGAGCTGCTCTATTGCGTGTCATGGGCCCTGTACTGCTAGCAACAATGGAGACTCTCCTTCAGCTCGAGGCAGGGGGAGGGGTAGAAGCTTGTGCTAATGGAGCAGGAGGACTGGAGTTCTATCCCTATGGTAGCAGTGCCGAATGGTTTTGTTCCTTGCAACAGGTTGCCCCAGATTTGTTATATCAGTAGCATTCAGAGCGGATGAGACTAATTCAGATTCAAGCCTTTTGGGGCAGCGTCCATCTCCAGAGATCACACCATCAGCCCTCAAGGAACACCACCATCACAAATAAACCCTGGGGACTGGCAAGATGGCAGCTGTAATAAACCAATGCACACGTCCCACTCTGGCTTCACAGGAACCGTTCTGTGTATCCAAATTGCTGATGACTGATGGCATTTGGGTTTCAGCGACACAGTCTGACAAGGAAATCTGAGGGTCATTCCCGGCTCCCAGCATTCAGCCTGAAGTCATCTCCCTCCCACCACCCTTTAGCAATTGTTTAATGGCCATCATATTGTAACGTACCAGCTTTCTGTGGGCGTGTGCTTATGACTGACCACAATCACATTTTGTCTTTCATAGCATCTGTCACTCAAAAGGGGAGAGGCAGCGTTACTCGACTTAACAGATGGGAAAAACCAAGACACAGAGAGGTGAGGTGACCCCTGCCCAGAGACAATGGCCAACAGAGTCGGACTAGAACTCAGGCTGTTTGAATCCCACCTCTGTGCTCTAACCACCAGACAAGCAGGGCTGTTCGTTTGTGGCTGGCCCAAAGATGGATAAGGGACCCAGTGCTATTCACAGCGACGGGAGGTCAATTCTACCTCAAATAGTAGAGGTCTATATTTCTGGAGTTGAAGGTTCTACCACATGGTGGACGGTGGTGACTGTGGAAAAAGCTTAGGAGACGGATTAGAGCCTACAATCAAAAATGCCCAGGCGTAATAAATAAAGAGGCTATTTAAAGAGGAAAAGGCAGCTGAGTCAGAGACACTGTAGCCCATAGCTTCCTGTCCTCTGTCTTCTGCCCAGCTGCCTTTTCCTCTTTAAATAGCCAAGGGCCTCCTGGATTAAACTCCATGCTGTTTTGGTCTTCGGCTCCAGCCTGTCCCTTTAAGGAATGGCACACTCCTTCACAGTGATGTATGCATCTGCTGTCTGCAGCAGCTGAATTTGTTACAATATGTGGGCACCGCATTCCCATTTACCTTTTGCTCCTACTCCTGAAGGGTGCCAGGCACCCGCCGTCAACAGGACTCTCAAGCTGGCTGCAAATTGCTGATTCCAGGGATGATCTCTGCACAAGCAGAGACCGATCGTTCGGCCGTGTCACAATCCGGCATCTGTGTCATCACAGTTCAGTACCCTGGAGGCAATTGTGATGTCAAAACAAGACCGAGCAGCTCTGTTGGGTGCAAGCTGAGCACGGCAATTTATACCCCGATGTCCTGATGAGCACCAACAGCAGAAGAAAGCGTAACTGCTGCTTGATGGGAGTTTGGCTAGACAGGGGTATACTTTAGAATGGACCTGACTTGTGATGGGAACATATGAATTCCCACCACCCACCTGTAGCATTTTCTTTCCCCCTGCCCCAGCCTCCATAACTAAAGCTGCAGACAGAGTGCCGGCTAATGAAACCTTAATTCTGCTCAGTGACTCGTGTGCATATCCAGTAGCATAAAACTGTCTGGCTAACAGGGACGCAAGAGCAATTGGGCAAATCACTGCCATTCTACATGGTGGAGGTTTGCTCCCTGCCCCCGCCCCGATCCCCCTTCAAAAACAAAATGTGAGAAGAAATTCTAAAAAGCTTGGGGTTAATGTACCTCGCTGCTGGCTGGCTTGCTGGGGAGCCGGAGACAAGACAACAAATTGCAGCTTAATGCTCCTTTAGCCAACAGTGGGAGTCAGAGATTCATCGTGCATGGGAACCCGGGGAGAAATGATCTCCAGTCAAGGGGGAATCAGCTGTATTTATAAACCCACAGGTGATGGGCCGGCCTTCCATCGCGGCTTAATCACAGACAGACAGGAGCTCCTATTTTCAGCCACATTAACACAGCTGTGTCAATTTCTAGGGGAATCAGCTTTGCTTCGTCAGACACATCAACAGACTCAGCCCTGCCGCCTTCTCTCCCGCTCAGATTTATTTTAACCACAAGCTGTAAATATCATTTTCTCTCATTTCCCAAACCACATCCATCTGGGAATACCTCTTGGATCTCCCAGACTTTGGTCTTCCCCACCCTTTGCATGACTCCTCTCTCTGTCCCTTCCTCAGCTCACCTCGCTCCACTCGAACTCATTTACCCATGGAAGCTATTGTTTCGAATCCTGGACTATGGTTTTCCGAAAGGACCCCTGATTATAGGTTCTCAACTTGAGACACCTTAAAGGGGCTTGCTTTTCAGACAGCAGGTGCTCAGCATTTTCTCAGTAGCAAGACCCTTTTTAAAGCATCTTCAGTTGAGGCACCCAAAATCATTAGGTTAAGATCCTGGCCTTGAAGTCAAATGCTAGTCTAGTCTCCCAAGGCTGGCATTTCCCTAGGGACTTAGATGCCCAACTCGCATAGAATTCCACTGAGATTTGAGTGCCTAACTCCCATAGGCTCTGCGAACAATTCAGTTAGGCACCTAAATAAGTGGCCTGATTTTCAGAGATACTGAGCTCCCATTGGTTGGGAACTGTGGTTGTCTAGCACCTCTGAAAAACAAGCCACTTTCGTAGGTGTCTAACTATTAATTGAGATGCCTAATTTAAGCACACAAAGTTGGCATAAGGACACCTGGGCTCTAAGCCAATACCCACAGCCGTCTCATTCTGGGAGCCCCTTTCTCTGTCCTGGTATAATCAGCATTGTTAAAATTATCTGACTGAGCTGTCATATCACAGTCATATCAGCAAAGGAGTCTGCCCCCACTGCACACGCCAATGCAGCTATTTCTTAATTCCCTTTGAGACACAATCACTGTTTTCCTCATCAGATATTTAAGACAAGTAATCTGAGCATTCATCCCAGTAATTGGCAATTGAAGTACTCTAGGTTCCGCTACCATTTACATGGGATGAATGTTAGTCAGTGGAGTGACTCCAGATTTACATGGCTGAAACTGACAACTGAATAGGGCTCAGTGCTCATCCAAAGCTGAAAGAGAAGCCAGGCAGAGCCGTGAATGGCACAGGCGCCTGTAGTGTATTTGAATGGCCAATGCAGGATGTTAGTAGTAAAAAAAACAAAATAGCAATGGTTAGTCACTCTCCTAGCCTCACAAAAATGAATGGAGTAGTTAGATAGAGCTTTTCCCATTATATTTCGTTAATAACTTGCCATTCTCATCATATCGCATTATGAGGAAAGCATGGCGGGCAAAATATCTATGGCCGATGAAAGAGGTGTCCTGGAATCTCCATACGGAAATCCTAATCATAATTAAAGGCTGTTATTCCCATTACCTAGAAAGGCAGCTCAGTAATTAAATCCACCGTTCAAAGAATTTTTTTTTTTTAATAAAATGATTTAAAAAAAAAAAACCCAATGTGTTCAAAATATGAACTGGCTTCATCCACTCCGGGAAGGCTTGGGACCCTCCCTGTGAGTGTTCTTTTGTGCTTGCTGTTGGCCTAGCGCATAACAGACCAGTTTCTCATCTGTGATCTGGCTCCTTGCACTTCCCAGGCAGAGCAATGGAGCTGAATTCTGGCCTTAGGTCGTCCGCTGAGAATTCCTTTGGGGCAAGGGAAATTTCAGCTGGTATAAAGATGATGGAGCCATCCTCTCCAACGCTGGCCTAGAAGGCATGTGGAGTGGGGGAGGGAGGTGGTGGACTGGGGCAGAGAGAGAAGGGGACGGGTCAGCGTGAAGCTCTCCTCTGTTGCGTCTCCATGTCGTGTATGGTACCTTAGATTGCACTAAGTAACACCAGCATGGGTGGTCTCACAAACCAGGGAACCCAAACCCAGTTCTCCCGGTGCCTCTGAACCACCCCAAGATGTTGAATGCAGGAGAGAATCTAGCCAGATATTAATACAAGACCCAATCCTGCCACTTTTATGCACTTTGAACAGTACCATATCCCCGGTTTCAGTGAGGAAAATGGGAATACTCGTGGTATATATAGGGGTGGCAGAACTGAGTCCAGGGTCCAGCAAGGCCTGATTCTGCAAGGGGCAGAGCTGGAATCCAGGACAGTTGAGCATGTTCAGCACCCAGCAGGATCGGGCCCTGAGTCTGCACATGGTGATATTTGTATCTTTCAAGCAACGTTTCTGATAGTGTAAAAATGAGAGTTGGAAAATGCAGATGGTAAAAGTGAGGAATGAGGACAGGTGCAAACCAGCTCTGTGCCAAGGCTCCTGATTTCACTCCGGTATGGGAGGAGGGTCTGATTCCAGGGAAGAGGGTGGGAAGGAAATGAAAGTAAGACGGAGCAGGACACACAAGGATCTGTATCCCTAGTGGAGCTGCCTGGTGGAAGATTGCACATGAATTGGCCAGGAGGAGAGAAGAAGGACCAATGTGATAAGGAGGGCTCAGAAAGGATCAGAGACTCCCCTTATAACCCTCCCCTACTAGGCCACGATCAGAAATGGCCATAGAGATTGAGCAAGCACGTCCCCTTAACTATTTGTAGCTATCTGAAAAATCCTTCAGCTACAGTGATACACCCACGTGTTGGCTGCAGTTTGGTGCGATACCTAGCTGATTTCAGTTCAGACCTGGGTTCTCCCGAGCATACCTGTCCATCCAGACAAAGGAGACCAACGAAGGAACATGCAGGCGATTAACATGGCAGCAGCAATGCCACTCTGGAAAATACAGGCCTGCAGTTCACACACCATAGAATTTACAGGCAGAAAGGACCTATTAACACTACTGAGTGCACCCCGTATAAATGCAGGGTGCAGAACACATCAGATATGTAACTGACCCTAATCCTGTTTGGAGCCAAACGTGGGATGTTAGCGGCACAAAGGCTTTTTAGAGAGTCAAATTCAGACCC
This sequence comes from Mauremys reevesii, assembly GCF_016161935.1. Taxonomy (NCBI): domain Eukaryota; kingdom Metazoa; phylum Chordata; order Testudines; family Geoemydidae; genus Mauremys; species Mauremys reevesii. The sequence goes on along the minus strand of NC_052634.1, from coordinate 11,074,171 downwards.
AGTCTAAGATAGCATAACTGCATTGAAATCAAGGGAGTTCCACCAGCCTGAATTTGGCCCAGCGTGGCCCGCTTCTATAGAAAATACACATTGCCTGCTCCCTGTAGACTAATAGAACCAGCCTGCCATGGCTGCCTTTAATAACTTTGCAATCAAGTTTAAATTGCCATTGCAAAAGGTTTATAAAAGTTTGTGTTGCCTGCTAATTAAATCCATGTGAACGCTGGCTTGGCATTAATTTACTGTAAAATTAGTGTGAGGCTGCAGTGGGGTATTTGCAAGAAACATGCCCATGACGAATTGCAGCGTGGAGCCGCTGACCTCAGAAATTATCTCCCCAAACCCTCCCCACTGCAGATCAGATGCATCTATTCTTGGGAATGCCACATTGCAAATATTGTTGCTTTTCAATTAGTTGGCGACTGATCTGATGGCTTGGAGACAGCAGCTAATTAAAATCTAATTGAAATAAAATCGTTTCCAAGTCTGTCTCCTTTCGTCGCCTCCCAGAGCAAAGGTTCCTCGCTTTGCACACTGTCTTTCTTCAGTCCCATTTATTCCTTTGGTTTGCAAACAGCCCACATGTCATCACTGTCTCTGTTCTGAGTTGGCTTCCCGGCATTTTAAGAGGGGCTAAGCTGGATGGCAGGCAAGCAGAGTTTCTGGGAGGGTGAAGGGAGGAGGCAGTGGGGAAGGAAGGATGGGGAAAGCCCTGGAATTGGGGAGGGAAAATGAGATGGGGTGTAGAAGGATAGGCAAGGAAAGGGAGGAGAGATGTGGAAATGGAGGGAGGTGAGGGGGTGAAGAAAGGAGATGGAGAAAAGACGGGGGGGCAGAGGAGGAGAGCGTGGGCAGTGCAGAGAAAGAGACGAAGGAGACCAAGGAGAGGAGGAGGAAAGTAGGGGATGCCAACTGGTACAATTAATCTTATGCTCACCAGCTCTCTGATGAAATAAATAACATGCAAACAGATGCCTTCAAGCAAGAAAGGGGAGTGAGATAGGAACGTAGCCTTTCTCAATGCAGACATCAATAAGCTGCCTACTCTGCCGGAGCAGTCCCCAAACCTCCCACTAAACGGTGCCAAGATGGACTGCCTGCTCAACGCAGATGACCCAGCTGTGCTCACACCCACACAGTGGAGAGTTTGCACGCTAGTGAGAGGCTACTGCATGGGAGAGCCTGGAGCCCACCCCAACCACCGAACGTCTCACTGCCTTTTACTGAGGAACCTGCCACCTCTCACCCTACATGTACTTTGGCATCAGGGAAAACACAGAATCAACAGGACAAGAGAAAGCTCTGTGGGCCTTGCACACTATCCAAAAACCAAGCCCCCTACCACCTGGGCTGCACTGAGGAAGTCACATACTGCTGACAATGGGAGCGGCCGGCCTGGAGCAGAGAATGGCTGAACTGCAGGGAGAGCCAATGTGCCACACCTCGGCTGAGCCTTGCAAAGCATTTCCAGCCCTGCTTCAGCCTCCATTGCCAGCAGTGGGTGAATGTCCTAGGGGAGAAGCGACTTAGACGCCTCAGATCAGGCACCTTCCAAAATTAGCCACCCTCCACCCCCCAAAATTAACAGACACGTTTGAAAAATTGGGCCTATGCATCTTGCCCAAGGTCACAGACTGTGTTCACCAGAGAGCTTGCAATAGGACCCAGGAGTCTTGCTTCCTTGCTTATGGTAGCAAAGATTAGGGCTTAACTGTATTATAACCTTATCACTCTATAGAGAAAGGGATCAAGCACAATTAGAAAGCCTGTAGCTGCGCTTTTCCACGTACACAGGATCTCTCCTCACAATGGCTGCAGGGCAAAACTAGGACAATTCCCTCTGCTCATCATTATACATAACCGAGCACTCAGCTTCTGGTGCCGTCGCAGTAAAAACAGCACGGGCCCCAAACCCTTGCCACAAAGCACTAGGGGCTCATTGCAACTGCCACTTAAATCACTGCAACAATTCCCATTGACTTCAAGAGCCTCATCTAAGTCCCACTGGCAACTGGAGATGGATGTTTGGCCAATGCACATCGCTACGACATAGCCCAGCCCTGGGGGCTCATCGTTGTCTTCTGCAGACCTGCCATGCCGACCATCCCAATGCTCAACATTAGACAAGGGTCCAGGGAGAGAGGAGAGTGCCAGTTGCAGAGCAGAGCAAAGATCACAACCTCGTGCGATAGTGAACCGTGCACAGAATCTTCACGGTGGCATCTGCAAAATGCAAAACTCCAGGCAGACGTTTTACCAAGTACAGAGCCAGCTACTCCAGACACATGGGAAAAAGAAACGGGGTGAGAGAATGCGGAATGGAAATCCATGGAGGAACAGTTCTGTAATTGACACGACAGGGGAGAGATTGAAACCGAGAGCCGTTCTGTCCTTTGAGATATAGAGGGTTTTTTACCTCAGGCATTAAGAAATAGTTGGGGAGGGGCCTATTCATTCCTCATTCGAAAGTGAGGATGAAAAGCTGTGCTTAACTTGAGCAGCGATGGCTGAAATACCCTCCCAATATACACCTACCTGAGCCATCAAATCAAGAAGTAGACACACTATATAAACCCCAATTACCGCTGTGAAACTCTCTCCTAGACACACACACTTGAGACAGTATTAACTCCAGCGAGACTGGCACATCTTGTCATGCCCATAAAGTTCTTGACATTGAAATAGAGAGAGAGAGAACAAGAGAGAGCATGCTAAGGGAGGAAGGGACTGAGGAAAGAGAGAGAAGGAAGAAGGGTGAAGATCCCAACAAGCAGGTTCAATTTGCCTGAAACATTTGCTCTGGTATATTTTTTCCCAATGAGTTGACAGCTCAGCAGGACTAACAAAGACCACAAAAGGGGGACAAAAAGAAAAAAGGAAAGGAAAGAAAGAGAAATAAACACACACGGTGCTTTCAGGCAGCTAAGCTTCCACACCAAGGTCTTTGGAGATAAGTCCCTCCGTGCTCCCTCTTGGCAAACGTTTTCCTGCATTTATCCATTTGTAGCTGACTTGCCTTTTAAACTATGTCAGCCGAATGTGGCCCCTGCTGTGATTCGGGCCAGACAGTCTATCTTGAATCAGCCAGTTGACTGCGTGGGTTGCATGCAGCCAGGAGAAAGTAAAAGCCAACTGAGAACGCCCCGCTGGGAAGTCTGAAGCAAACAAGGACAGCTAAGAACTGGTAATACAGCTCCTCCCCTACTCCAGCCCCTCACCAGTTCAAGGTAGGGAGGAAAAGATATGGAGACAGCCTGTGGAAAGGAGGCACTGTGAGGACAGAAGTACAGAGATTGGATGGGATGGGACAGAGAGAGCTCTGGGAGGCTACAGGCATAAAGACAACCCCTTCATGGAGCGGGACAGAGGGGGCTCTGGGGGACAAGTATGGAGGTTGGCCTCTCAAGGAATTGTGAGACACATAAAGCTCTGTGGGGATAGAACCCCATTACTGAATGGAACAGAAGGTGCTTGGTTGGAGGATAATGGTATAGAGACATCCCCCTGATGGAGTGGCATGTAGGGGGCTCCGGAGATGGGGGAGATATCGGTACAGAGACAGTTCCCTTCCTGAAGTGGAAGTAACAGCATCAGAACACTTTTCTCATCCCACTTCCCCAAGGCTTTGCTTTTCCTCCATCCCTCCCATCCGCCATGAGGTGCATCATGGATGAAAGCTTCCCCAGAGAGCCCCCTGATGCTATTTCTCTTCTCCGGTGATGCCCCCGCGTGACCAGCCCGAGGTCCCATCTGAAGCGCTGGGGCACTGGAGACTACTTCTTTTGAGACTGTACGGTGTTTCACTCGAGCAAATTACTCCCCATTATTAATCCTCACAAGAGGTTGCAGGGGATCACATTGATCAAACGATATCTGCATTAGCCGGCATGTGGCAGAGTCATCACTGCATAACTCAGCTCATTCTCTCTCTCAATATTCACAGCAGCTTAAGGGCTAAACAAACTTGGTTTGAGGAAGAAAGAATGGAGGACTTTTTGCCTCTGCAATATTAACAACAACAGGGTTTAGGAAGCAGCAGCAGCAGCAGCAACACTGGAGGCAGAAGAAACTGTGCTGAGTCCAGGATATAAGGGGAAACCTTTTAAAGGGGGCCACTGGGAGGCTAATGGGAGCCGAAGCTTTCTCTGAGTGCTGGGCCAGGTCAGGTGCAAACAGAACTCGTCTCTCTCTAGCTGCTGCTCAGTGTCCTCTGCGAATTGACTGTGGTAGATCTCAGGCCAGCTCCCAGCTGCCTGCAACAGCACCCCACCATCACAATTAGCCCCCTTTTTGGTCCTCCTACCCAGGAGACCCCAGAGGGAAGGGTGCATGGAGACTGAACTCCTCTCTCGCCCCAGAGGAAGTGCCAGCAGGTCAGGGTTGAGAGAGATACTCAGCATGTGTGAGAAGCTTGCCCTTGCACTGTCTGTGCTGCATCTCTCCTTTAGACCCAGAGCTCAGTGAGCTTTCCAAAGCCGCCTAAGGGATTTGGATGCAATCCCATTGCCATCAATGGGGACTGGGGCTCCAAATGCCTTAGGCAGCACTGGTGGATCTCAGCTTCGGTCTCCGGGGCTTTTCATCCAGCAGAATCAAGCCTCCAGCTTTCCCTTGGTTCCTCATTGACTGGGAGCAGCAGGAATAAGCAGTATGGAAACATCTTGCCCCATGGTGAGTAAGAAGGTCTAGATACTACCAGCACCTACACATACTCTGCCTTTATTACTATGAGACTACCCAGAGAGATATGGATCAAAAGACAGACAAATTAGACAGCGAGGATGAGGGGAAGCCAGAAGAGGAGGTTATTACCCAGCAATATTCCTTAGACAATAATTCCATCAATGTCATTAGGAAAACTAACGTTAAAAAACCATTTGTGAGAACCCCCAGATTTGAGTCAAGGGGAGAAGGGATGGGAAAAGTCATTTCCGTCTCTCGACTGTTGGAAAAAATTTCCCCGTCAGTAACGATGCTGATGTCTCTTCATATTAATGATGAGTCTGAGTGTATCAATTCCGTGCTCCCAGAGAGCTGAGACAAAACACGTGCCAAGGTCAGGGCTACATGGCTTAAATGTATCTATTGTCATCCACATAATGTACTGTCATCCTCATAATAGCAAATGAGATCCTTTTTCTCCTCTTTTCTTCTTTAATAATCATTTACAAGGGATGTAATTCTTTATTAATAAAGTATATAGGATGAGTCAATAAAAATAGGTGTGTGCCTTTTTTTCATTAATATTAATGTGCAAAGAAAATCCGAAAGGTAAAGTTTGGGGTGTTCACTGCTCATTTCTGACCAAAAAGTGTTTTGTTTGTTTCACCTTTTTTTTTTTTAATGAACTTACAAATATCAGGAATATCAAATTGTGTCTGTCTGAAGAAGTTATTAGAGGCCTCAGAAATGTAGATTTGGGCCTTTCTGAATCCTTGTTTGAAGAGCAAGGGACCTCAATTCTTCAACAAAGACATCTTTTCTCCCATGTGTTCTCCCCAGGCCTCAGATGTAAATAAAGGTGATTATAAAAACAAATCCTGCCTCCAAACCAGGGGTAGGCAACCTATGGCACATGTGCCGAAGGCGGCACGCGAGCTGATTTTCAGTAGCACTCTCACTGCCCAGGTCCTGGCCACCAGTCCGGGGGGCTCTGCATTTTAATTTAATTTTAGATGAAGCTTCTTAAACATTTTAAAAATCTTATTTACTTTACATACCACAATAGTTTAGTTATATATTGTAGAGTTATAGAAAGAGACCTTCTAAAAAGGTTAAAATGTATGACTGGCATGCAAAACCTTAAATTAAAGTGAATAAACGAAGGCTCGGCACACCACTTCTGAGAGGTTGCTGACCCCTGCTCCAAACAGTGGGTTTGAATCACTCTGACACCCCTTTCCCTTTGAATGAATCGGGTTATCTGATAATGGTAATCCTACCAAGTTCTCCAGTTGTCTTCAAAGTCTCCCAGGAAACAAAGGATAGACAAGACCTGAATGTCTAATGTACACAGCAACCAATAAGTGAACAAAAAACAACTACAAAACGAACAGAATGAAACTGTTTAGTCCTTTCCAAGTAAATCACTGTTGTACATTCTCCTCTTTGGAATCAAGAGCCCTTTTCTCCCCCATTTCAATTCTCAGCAGCTATTGTAAGAAAAACTACAGCAAACAACCATCTAATCATCAAGTCTGAGAGGATCAGCCCACTCGCTACAACCTGAGCTACATACACTCACAAGCACATATGCGTGCGCATACATGGAAAGACAAATGCCCACTAATTCACTCCTTGACCTCAAGGCCTTGCCACCCCAGGGGAGATGGGCTTTGTCTGTTGTTTGGAGAAGAGGAATGACCCTTCCAATGAAAGGCAGAGCCCGAACGTGCTTTACCGATGCTGGCTTCTGACTGCCGGAGCTGATGCTTGCTTAGCAGGTTCCTGGCCACTTTTGCCTCACCCCTTCTCTGAGGCCCCGTCCCACTCATGCCATCCCCCCCATCTGTCGCTTGCTCTCCCCCACGCTCACTCACTTTCAGCGGGCTGGGGGCACAGAGTTCGGAGTGTGGGAGGGGGCTCTGGGCTGAGCCTGGGGCAGGGAGTTGGGGTGCAGGAGGTGGTGTGGGGTGCAAGCTGTGGGAGGGCTTTGGGGTGCGGGAGGGGGCTCAGAGCTGGTGGGGGGTTGGTGTGCAGGAGGGGTTGAGGGGTGTGGATGGACTTTGGGTACAGGGGGGTGCTCGAGGTTGGGGTAGGGGTTGGAGCACAGAAGGGAGTTTGGGGTGCAGGCTCTGGCCGGGAGGCGCTTACCTGGGGCGGTTCCCAGTCGGCGGCACAGTGGGGCAAAGGCAGGCTCCCTGCCTGGCCCTGCGCTGCTCCCGGAAGCAGCCTGCAGCTGCAGGGGGGGAAGTAGCAGGAGTTCCTGGCCAATGGGAGCTGCGGAGTTGGTGTTCAGGGCAGGGGCCACAGAGATGTGCTGGCCACTTCCATGAGCAGAACAGAGCCAGGGCAGGTAGGGAGCCTGCCTTAGCACTACTGCATCACCGGACTTTTAGCGCCTAAAATCTCCCGGTTTGGCGTCAGTAGCCTCTGGGAGACAGAGCCTGATTCCAGAAGATTCCTGGCCAAACTGGGAGTGTTGGCAACCCTATTTCTGAGAAGAAAGGCAGTGCCCTCAGAGACGGGATAGCTAAGGGAGAATGACGGCCCACATTATTCTAGCCCCAAAGTCCTGTTTGCACTTACTTCTGTGGGTCCTGTGCTATTCCCATCAGACTGGAGTGTTTGGATGAGCGACAGGGGCCCTCATTCACACCCCCTGTACCAACAGGCCACAAGTACCCAGAAAACACCAGTAATTTAGCAAGAAAACAAGAGATCCTTCTGCTCATAGCATCGCTCAGAAAGAACAACCTGCGATCCTGATTCAACACATCCTCAGGTACACGCCCCTCAAAGTTGTGCTGTGCACAGCAGGGGCTGGGGTGATGGAACCAGTGCACACAAAAAAACAGACTCGGCCCCCACCACTGCCCAAACCACGCAGGGAACTCAAGGGCCAGCCTGTGAGCCCGTTTAGCGGCAGGCCCCCACATGAGCAAGCCCTCTGAAGCCCATGGGGCCAGTAACTACTCACCCATGTGAGTACGGGCCTCATAATCTGCTCCTAAATGTGGCAACTTTTTATCCCAAGTCCTGCCTTGTGGGACTCCCAGTGCAAACAAGAATCAGGATGAGCAGCTATGTGAAAAAAAGAAAGAACTCTCTGCCCCCCCGCCCCACATTTCCAAACCTCAAAAAAAGTTTGTCCCAGTTCCTTTTATTTCTGCATTTGTTGGCTCCATCCCTGCTATGTAATGAACATCCCCCAGGGTTACCCTTACTCCTGAGCTATCTCGAGACGGGAAATGGATCTCATTCGCACATTAAATGCCATATCAGCGCTCACCATGTAGAATTAGTGCTGGTAGATTTCTCTGACTAGAACACGTTAGAAATCGCAGATGGGTTACAAGAATCAGTTGAGGCCAGATGGCGGGGTGTGGAACTTAAACAATGGGCTTTCCGGTAAGACTGCACAGGCTGGCGAAAGGTTCTTTCCATTTTCATTTAGATTTAAAATCACTCAAGTGTACATTCTGTGTAATTCATTCCGGGAATGGAGAGGAAACTACCCCAGAAAGGTGTGAAATGTATTGTTCTTCTCTGGTAGACACAAGTAGAAATAAAGGACCAGAGGACAGATCCCCTGCTGCTGTAAATCAGCATAGCTCCATAGAAGTCAATGATTTACAATGAAGCTACACCAATTGACGCCAGATGAGGATCTGTCTCAGACTCTGAACCGAATCCTGCATTGACTTCTTTCAGAGCTGTGGGTGCTCACTACCTTGCAGGAGCAGATATACTGTAGCTTAAGTTAAAATTCGTTTCACACCCTCCCCAGACAGAATACGATGCTCATCACCTTCATAACCAGCAGAACTAAACCCCAAACAGTGATTCTTAAGAGAGCTGGAGGCTGGTAATGGGACCCAGCCAAGGTTAGTCAGGGGGAAAAAAACCAACAAAAAAAAAAGAACCACACACTTGCTAATATGCAGCACACCTCCACTGCTGCAATAAAGACAAGATTGAATTGCAGAAAGTGGCTGCAGGTCTTGTTTCTATACGTTTCAATGTTGTGCTCCAACAGGTCGGAATATTGTTAGCAATTCTGTCTGCAGAGGAGACATTGCTGAGCTGGGTAAAACATGTGGTAAATTTCCTTCTGCATTCATCTTAGATCAGGTGAAGGCATTTGATTATAAAGACTTGGGGCTTATTTGCATTATGGGATTCCCAATACTCTTCCTGAAATGGTCAGGAGCATTATGCAAATTAGCTAAAGGGGAAGCTGCTATAAATGTCTCAGTTGACCGAACAACTTTAATCTCAAAACTGGCTACTTTTCCAATTACCTTGTATGTCTTTTGCTACTGACTGCTTCATAAAGCAAACCTAGCCTAGCCTAACCCGGCTCTTAAAGGGGATCCCTGAGTTGTCACATTAGAAGTAAGGAAATCCTATTCCATTTTCCACCCTTGTGCATGGGCTAATACAGCACTTTCTTGAGAGAAGAGGAAAAGTTAAATCTACCCCTTATCCTCTGAGTCTAGTTCCAGGACTGAGTCTGATGAGAGTGAAGCCAGGAGGATTACAGATTGGATTTTCAAAGCTGACTAAGAATAAGGCCCACAACTCCAACTGACATTCAATGGAATGTGGGCACCAGAAATCTGATGAGGTTCAACAAGGACAAGTGCAGAGTCTTGCACTTAGGACAGAAGAATCCCATGCACTGCTACAGACTAGGGACCGAATGGCTGGGCAGCAGTTCTGCAGAAAAGGACCTGGGGATTACAGTGGACGAGAAGCTGGATATGAGTCAGCAGTGGGCCCTTGTTGCCAAGAAGGCCAATGGCATATTGGGCTATATTAGTAGAAGCATTGCCAGCAGATTGAGGGACGTGATTATTCCCCTTTATTCAGCACTGATGAGGCCACACCCAGAGCATTGTGTCCAGTTTTGGTCTCCTCACTACAGAAGGGATGTGGACAAATTGGAGAGAGTCCAGCGGAGGGCAACAAAAATGATTAGGGGGCTGGGGTACATGATTTGCAAGGAGAGGCTGAGGGAACTGGGGTTATTTAGTCTGCAGAAGAGAAGAGTGAGGAAGGATTTGATAGCAGCCTTCAACTACCTGAAGGGGGGTTCCAAAGAGGATGGAGCTCGATTGTTCTCAGTGGTGACAGATGACAGAACAAGGAGCAATGGTCTCAAGTTGCAGTGGAGGAGGTCTAGGTTGGATATTAGGAAACACTATTTCACTAGGAGGGTGGTGAAGCACTGGAATGGGTTACCTAGAGAGGTGGTGGAATCTCCATCCTTAGAGGTTTTAAGGCCCGGCTTGACAAAGCCCTGGCTGGGATGATTTAGTTGGGGTTGGTCCTGCTTTGAGCAGGGGGTTGGACTAGATGACCTCCTGAGGTCTCTTCCAACTCTTCCTAAAATTCTATGATTCTATGAAATCTCTTGTGCTCTTGAAAATTCCAGCCTAAAGATCCATTTGATTAAAAAAGAGAGAGAGCTTCAGGGCTGAGGAGTGCTGAATCAGCAAACACAAACCAAAACAAAAATGCCGTTTTAAGGGTACACAACAGGAATGGGGAGAATGGGAATGGCCTGGAGAAAAGAACCATTCTTAGCCATTTCAAAGGTCTAGAACAAGAAGGAGATAAGCTGGTTGGAAAAGTATATAAATCCTTCTCCTCTATCCCAGACCTTTGTTCCCATCCAGAACCAAGCTTGAAGCTGCACCAAACCTTTCTTAAGGTACCCAAGCATCGAGCTGTATTACATCTTCCTCCCGACTCTTATGTTGCCTGCTTCCAGTTGCCAGCCAGGGTTGAGATATCACCAGTGAATGCCTGTTCTGTGATGTCTTCCACCAGGCCTGGAAAGGCAGGGGGGTGGGGAATCTCAAGAAAGCCCCGCATTGCAGAGTGGAGGGACACCCTACAGCTGGATCTGAATTTATGGCTTAGGCTCATTACTCTGGAAAACAGACAAGACACACAGACAATTTAAATATCTTCTGTTCCTGGTCAGGCCAGGAAATAGGCAGACAGCCTCACCTGTGGTACTTTGGACTTAAAGCTGAACCCAGAAAGTGAAGGGAAATGAAAAATCTTTGGGATCAGTTTCTATTTTGGGATTTATATCTCACTCCTCACCGAGGTGTCTGAGTACCTGAGTTTGAGCTGCGAGAGAGTCTGTCAGGTTTCGGGATTTTTTTTCCCCGCATCTGAACCAGTTTCTCTGCTTCTAATCAGAACCTCAAGTTCCTCTGATTTACACCCAAACTGAGTTTCTGGAGTTTTCACCCTAGTGGTTAAAGGACGTAACTCTCCTTCCATCAGGACTGTGGCTAAGTTTCACGCTGGAAAAGCGAGAAAGCATTTGACGCTCGCTAGGGGAGAGCCTTCTAAACACGAAGCGGCTGATCATTTAACAGGAACTCTCTAAACAAATGACTCTCGTTAAGGAATAGGGAGCACTATCCAGAGAACCTCTCAATTTGGTTATCGGAAATTACTTCATTGTTGTTGCCCGTTGACAGTTGCTGAGATGCTTCTGAGGTTACTAGATTAGAATGTCCATATCTCCCTTCAGAGATACCTTGATTTATTTTACTCCATTCATTATTTAAGCTGGATACCTTGGTGTAATATTGAAGACTGACTCATTCTTTATTATAAATTGCCACCGTATATCCTAGGAAGCTCTGTGATCTAACTAGCCTTCGATCCAGTGGGAAGAGAAGAAACCCATCTTGATCCCTTTGTAAGTATGAGGAATTGCTGAACTCCTTTTTATATTGCCGGTGTTACTGAAAGTGCCTTGCCACAGAAAGAATTCTTAAAACCTCATTTACTTTTTCAACATCTGTGCTATTTGTTTGCTGCTGCTGCTGCCCTTTTTGCTACAGCAAATCAGCTGAGGATCTGCCCTGCTGTCGTTCTCTGAGTTCCTGGCACTGCAGGGGGCTATTGAAATTCCTGCCCTCCAAAATGTTTTACTGGAAATTGTAAAGGGGGTGATGGGGGGGACCATGAAAACATGGATGGTTATGTTATACCGTCATGCTTCTGTTTTTTAAACCCCATTTATCCCCTTTTAGGGCCTGATCTTGCATGTTGTTCAGCAATTGCGATCATCATTGGGAGCTGATGGGGCTCAAGAGCTCTCAGGAGGGAGCATCTTTAATGGCAAAATCATCCCCCCCCCGTCTCTTTCAGTGGTAAATGAGTGTCATATTGGATGCTTATTCCTGTGTCCACTGAGGATTTCCCAGTCTTTGACAGAGTTCACCCCTAATGCACAGCATGTTCTCCAGCTCCCATTAAAATGGAGGGAGCCAGCCCAGACCACTGGATCTAGAACTCCCCAAAATTGGGGTCTGGATCTAGGTCTGGATATGAAATTCATAGCTTGGGTCCATCTCTACAATGGGATGCGCAGAAACACCGAATATAAGAACAGCTCCCTACCACGGATATGGATCTGCATCCCGATAAGAACTTTACGGCTCAGACCCATCTCTACTTTCAAGTAAAATATGGAAGGCCGGGGGACTTAACCAAGGAGGAAGGGAAGGCACTGTACAGTGCGCTTTTCATTTCAATTGATCCCACAGCACTTTGCAGTCTTAATAAGTTGCTGTAAGTTGCTCTACGTAAGGATCACTTCAAACACCACTGAACTGCAACCACCTCTGGAGAGAAATGTGGTAGCTGATTGACAGTGTACAGCAACAGTACGCACCAGTTTAGAAAAGGAAGAAAAGCTAACACAGCGTATCCAACTGAAACCGAAGTAGGGGGGATATTAGAGAATTAAAACACAACTACTTGAGCTGGAATCCAGCACAAATACCAGAGTTACCATCCCTAATTCTTACCAAAAGCTGGATCTTTAATGACTAAAAGCGGGGAGGACCTCTGTTTACATCTCGTCTGAAGCAGACTATATCTTTGAGCACAGCATTCCCCAACCATACCTAGCTAACTTCAAGCTTTTGGTGCAGTGGCTGGGAGATAATATGTCTAGAGGGAAAGTGACACTGAAATACACTAGCTGTGCAAAAGGGATATAGAGAACAGCTAGTCCTTGAATGGTTAACAACTGTTAATTCTGCTTTGCTCACAAAAATTAGAAAAGCTCTCCACCCGCTTATCTCAAAATAGGACCCAGTTAGGAAGTAAAACACAGTAAGAAAATGACTCATATTATGTGAGACACTTTGTCTAAGGACCCACAGATCAGTTAAGGTTATGAGTTCCACTCCTCAAGAACGGCAACTAAAATGAATACATGAGACTATTGTTAATAGCTTAACCAAGAACCTCTCTCCATCGGCATATGGATAAAATCTCTTTTTCCCCTCTCAACCTAGCTAAAAAATCCTCCAAAAAGCTACCAGCGCAAAGTGGCCCATTGCACACGATGAGTGGATCAAGAGACAGATGGGGAAGCTAGGAGTTAAACTAGAGACGATTTGCTGTGAGACTGAAGGTAAAATGGGACAAACTACGTGTTGCCCCCAAGAAATCCAAACCATGTTTTCACCCCAGATTAGAAGCGGCTCCTGTGTTTGCCTTTGAGTCAGATCTACATCTTTCTATACATTCACAGCATTTCTTGCTCTTTTGCAAACCCAAAAGAACATGAAATGCTTATGTACAATAAAGTGATGTATGAAGTGTAGATTTAGAAGATACGGGGTTTTCTTGGCTTTTACTGTAAATAATTGTTGCACTCTCGAAGCAATTGTATTCTATGGCAGAAGGAAGACGGCATGTTGAAAGACACAAATCAGCTTATAACTTTGAATTACTGAAAGAAATTGCTTAAAGAGGGGGAAATGCCAACTACTAACATGGGCTAACACTGAAATACAACCCTTAAAATGAATCAAACATAAAAAGCCTCCAATAAGAAAAGGACTGAAGAAGTTTGTTATATACCATTACCATCTACTGGATGCCAATGGAAGCAGCAGAGAAACTGAGAGAGCTGAAATCTGAGCACTCAGTTGGCAAACGGCCAATAGAAATCAGAGGGTGGCCCCCTCCGAGGAGCCCTGGAATCATCAAGGTGTTTAAAACTGAGGTCACCATGTGGGGCCCAAAGCTACCAGAAACTCATGCCGTGGACGGCCTCTCCCTTCATCCAGGTTCATAGAATTGACTGAACCCTTAAGAAGCTGCAGAATCCCTAGTTCGACTGACACCCGCACCAACCATGTAGAAAGGAAGAATTCTTCCATCAAACTAGCTGCATCTACAATAGGCTTAGGTCAACCTCACAATATCCCAGAGTTTGAAATTTTTCACAGCCCTGAGCAATGTAGCTTGGTCAGTCTAATTTTTAGGGGTAGACCAGGCCTGAAGGTGATCTTACTGAGTTTACACACTTTAGTGAGACCTCAAGGAACCATATTGTAGATTTAACTAATGGTATCTGCATGTTCTCCTTTATAAGTGCAAGCAAATTGACCTAAGAAAGATCTGAACCGTAACTTTAAGCAATTGCTTTAGATAGTCTAACTTGTCCCTTTCCCATCAAACCATTCAAATAGCAGCGACCACGCTCTGGAAAGTGCTTTAAAGACAAGAGCATCCTTACTCCTTGGAGGAATACTGGAAGTGTGCTAAATGTGTTAGGTGCTAAAGAATTGATGACTGATGTCACAAGTAAATGTAATAAAAAAAACCTGGTGACTTGCATTGTTTCTTGATTTTACTATTGAGCCGGGCCCAGAATATCTGTTGTATCTGCCTCCCGATTAATGAACTGTTGATCGTATACTGATGTGATTCTGAGTTAATTCATACATTGTTGATTGGCTAAGAATAATCAAGTGTCCTGATTTGAGAACTACTGTTAAAATTAACAGCTGACCAAAACAGAACCTAGCATTAAATTACTAAGCTAACACTCCCTGAACTCAGTACACAGGGGTTATTCTATTAGATTCCATTCAAATGTTTGCTATAATGTTATCCATTTAGCAAATATATTTTGTTAGATTTTAGCTTTAAAATTTAACCGGCGCTTTGACCACAACATTAATAAAATTAAAATAGAGCTCTTTTCATTCTTAAAGTCCTGTCCAAAAGCAGAGACAACACAGACATCGATTTCAGGTTATTGAAAGTAGCATGAGCTATTGAAATGGTCATCTCAGTCAGTTAAACTCACACCCTTTTCTTTTTTAATAAATGCATTTGATGTATTATCTCCATTTTTAAACGTCAGCGAGAAACCCAGGTAAAGCGGTGGCGATGGAAAATCCCATGCTTTTCAACTCCGCATAGCAGGCACCTTAAGTGAGTGGAACCAGAACCAAACTGGTATTTTTTACTTGAATCGGAACCGAATCTGAACCATAATTTTGTCCTGTCTAGCAACCCTGATTGGAATTGAGTTGCAGCGGGGGGCGGAGGGGAGAGGGGCGGAGAGGAAGTGTTACTGGTTAAAATAAAGGTTCAGCATTTTTTAAGCTCAATCGTTTTTTACAAAGTTACGGTGATCTTATTTTCATTACAAAAGAAGACAACAAAATAACTAATAGGCATGTAATTGCTACCTACAAAGGTTTTCCCCAGTAATGAGAAGAGACTGACATGAGAATGCGAATAGGAGACTAGCCCACACAAGTGAGGAGGGAGAGGGGAAGCTGCCTGCACGCCAAATGAGACGGCAGGAACCCCAGAGATAGAAGAACCACTTCTCAGGCTCCTGCCTGGAGAGAGAAGAGATGGAATTCTCCCTGGACCCAGAAGTTAACAATAACTCTTCAAGCCCAAGGAAAAAGGAAATGGGTCCCCAACCTTCTCCCAGACAGACAGGCTTCCCCCCACCCATCCCCAACCCCTGGGGCAGCTTCTACAGCCAGCTGCCCCACTTCCGTCAGGGCCGATGCCCCAAACTCACTTCCACCTTGAAGCAAGCCTCATGACCTCTCCCAAAGCCTGTCCTCCTCCCTCTGGGGTGCCAAATCTGAAATCTCATGACATCTCCAAAAAGGAAGAGGTATCTGGACAAAGGAAACCCCCCAAAAGGATTGGGCCAATTCTTGATTCATTTTCAGATGAGCCATGTCTCAGAAAGAAAGAAAACACATTTAACTATTGGGAGCATCATAAAAATGTCATGCCCAAGCTGTATCAACTGGCAAAAAATGGTATGGGCAGTTCCAGCAACAATGATGGATGCTGAAAGAATGTTTTCAAGCCTCAGATTTATCTTGTGATCACAGAGGTCCAACATGGCAGAACAAATATTAGATTATGTTATTTTAGTTCACTCACACAAATTGGTCACAAAAAAAATCGTGTTGATTTGACAACACATGAACACTAGGAAAACTCTTGTAAAGTTAAAAAATAAATACATGGTCAAAAATCAAAATAGTTTGGATTTGAAGGTTCATCTCTGTTTTTTGAATTTACGTCCACTAAGACTGAAATTTGATTTGAACCATTTCAAACTGGTGACCAAACCATGAGTTGTTTTGTTGGCGGCTACACCAGAACCGAACCCGAATACACAGAATACAACTGAACCCAAACCTGAACCAAGCCAGATAAATACTGTTTTGAGTCCCTGCCCACTCTTTAACACCATAATGGGGCAATGATTCTTCACAGATTCAGGGGATAGAGTGCCACCTGCTGCCTCATCAGCACCATTATATCAACACATGGCAAGGCTCACCCGTGATCATCTCGAATTCAGCCAGCACAGATCTATCCAGCTAGGGGAATTCAGTATTGACTATTCAGTACTATCTTAACCAACAAATACATGCTCATACACACGTCTCTTATTTTATTTTATTTTCTCCATAACCTACCATTTTCCCTAGGCTTTAGTGAACATCCCCGTGGGAGACAAGTCTCACAGTTTGAGTCCAGCCACATTAAATATGACTTCATACAAAATCCGATAAAGAGTAAATTACCCATTTGTAAATATCAAACGCAGGTTGTTTTGTGAAAAGTTCAGCATCTTGGGTTGGACTTTTTTTTATTATTATTTTCATTTTAAGCTTTGTCAATACTGAATGTGCTTTTCTTCCTGGAAACTGTATAGTAATGAGAGAAACTGTTTATTTTTCTCCTTAAAGGGATGAAGTATTTTTTGCCGATATTTTGCATGTCCATAAAAACGATTTACGGGATTGAGTGGACGCCGAGGCTGAATCTCTTTGGCGGCTCAGGGGAAGGGAGAAGGTTGCTCCAGGGCAAGATTTCAAGACAGTTGTTTCTAGCAATGAGGACAAAGGCCTTTATGTGAAACAGCATGGAAGCATAGAAGCCCAGAATTGAATGGACAGTAAAGATAATTCCCTTCAAAGGCTGGAAAAGAACAGACTTTGAATGTCTTGACTATTTAGACTGTAAGCTCTTCAAGGCACAGATTTGTACTCACTATGTGCCTGTACAGCACCTGGCACAACGGAATCTTGAGCTCAGCTGGTACCTCTAGCCAATACTGTAATGCAAATGAATAAGAACAGCAGCCGGCCTATTAATGGTGTAGGTTATACCTGGAAACTCACACACGGATGGAATTTTCACTCCACCAAGTTGTTTAATTGGGTTTTACCCATTAGGAATATGGCACTACCTGACACAAAGCTGGGGGTGGAACAGCAGTCCCATGTGTTTTTCAGACCATTCACAGATGTGGGGATGGGATTTTCCTCTTAATCATAGAATCATAGAATATCAGGGCTGTAAGAGACCTCAGGAGGTCATCTAGTCCAATCCTTTGCTCAAAGCAGGTCCAACCCCAACTAAATCATCCCAGCCAGGGCTCTGTCAAGCCGGGCCTTAAAAACCTCTAAGGATGGAGATTCTACCACCTCCCTAGGCAACCCATTCCAGTGCTTCACCACCCTCCTAGTGAAATAGTGCTTCCTAATATCCAACCAAGACCTCCCCCACTGCAACTTTAAACCATTGCTTCTTGTTCTCTCATCTGCCACCACTAAGAACAGCCAAGCTCCATCCTCTTTGGAATTGCTCCTTCAGGTAGTTGAAGGCTGCTATCAAATTCTGCCTCACTCTTCTCTTCTGCAGACTAAACAACTCCAGTTCCCTCAGCCGCTCCTCGTAAGTCATGTGTCCCAGCCCTCTAATCATTTTCGTTGCCTTCCACTGGACTTTCTCCAATTTGTCCACATTATCATTTTGATAATGATCAAAATCTAATTAAATATTGAAAGACATGGAGTCAACATTCAATCTATAAATCAGTTTCTGTGTATAGTAGGCTGTAAGGCTGGATGGACAGACAGAATGCACCATAGCTTTTTCCCCAGGAGACCACCATTTGCAGCCCCTTGCAAAGCCAGTTAATCAGGCTTTGCACAGAAAGATGCATATCTGGGCATATATTTCCAAGTGTACGGATGGTAAATTTGTGCCAAACACAAACCAAGAAAGCTTTGCCTTTAAGTGGAAAAACCCTGAGTAGAAAGAAACAGAGCAAAGACGTGGGGTAGGAGACTCATCCCTTCAGTAACAGCAGATATGATAGTTTTGAAAGGAATAACAAGGGCTTCATATAGAAATGAGAGAGGAGAAAAAAATCCTCTAATGTCACCTCGTACACCTCACTCCCAGAGTGCAGGAATTCTCCCTGCAGCATTTTTTATTAAAAACATCACACACAAGCAACAGAGCTTTGTCCAGTTCCTACCCAGCAGGAGAAAGGGCAGTAAGAGGAGAATTAAAAATTTCCCTTTTCAAAACAAAACCAAACCACTTTCCCTGCCCAAGTTTCTTTATGGAGTAAAGTGGGAGAATGAGACCATCGAGAAATATCATATAAGGCCTTATCCCCACTACTAAAGACGATGGATTTTTTTTTTACCTCAGGGTAACTAAAACATGACTTATCCTGAGGTAAAATCAGAGTGAAGCCCAGGCATTTTAGTTTTACTGCAAGATAATTCCCTAAGATCAACACCTGGAGTGGACCTCATAGTAAAACTAACAGGCCTGGTCTTCACTGTTTTTTTACCTTAGCAGAGCTTGTGTGTGTTATCACCCTGAGGTGAAACATGCACCTTTCAAAGCAATGAACACAGGGCGTAAGTGTATTTGCAGTGCACAGAAAGGGTTAGTATGGACCAGGCTGAAGAAGAGAGGATGCATGCGGCAGGATTTGGGAAAATTCAGAGCCACTGTGTGAGATTGTGTGTGTGTATAGAGCATGGCAAATTCAGAATAATTGTGTGTGGGTGGTGGGTTGGTGTGTAAGATGACAAATTAAGAATCACTGTGGGTTTATGTGTGGGTGTGGGTGTGGAGCATGGCAAATTCAGAATCAGTGTGTGTGTATGAGAGAGAGAGAGATGGCAAATTCAGAATCACTGTGTCTATGTGTGTGGCATGGCAAATTCAGAATCATTGTCTGTCTATGTGTGTGTGGGGCGGGGGTACCCAGTGCATTCAAAGGAACTTGGGTATCAGCATAGCCAGATGGAGGCATTCTGAGTGTAATGTTCTAAGAACTCTCCGGTCAGTAGATATTAAAATAACTTCTATTGTTAACACAGGAGCTAAGCAGGAGATTTGCTGCCTCTCAGCTGTAGGACCCAGCTGGTTCTGTTCAGTTCCAAGAGAGGAGCATGCCACAGGACGCTTACAGAGCACACTGCATCATCTAGACTGTTCGATATAGATTTAGACTGCCCTCATGACTCAACATTTTGACAAAAGCGGCAATTTTTCATCCAGACCAAGTGAAAAATGCAAATTGCTTCACGCTTTTGAGGCAAAATAAATTTTGCTTAGAAATGAGACTATTTCTGATTGGAAATGGGTCTGGTTTTGCAGAAAAAAAAGTCACGTCATTTTTTTGGGGGGGGGTTCACTTTTGTACTGCTCATGAAATACCACGAGCAAACAAAGCAACCCTGTAGCCATTTCAATATATTTGGATTTTAAACAACGTTGCATTTTGCTAAGTCTTCTTCAGACACCTCTAAAGCCATTATTTAGAGAAGAAAAAGAAGAAAGAAAACTAGGATGAATAGAGGCAACTGGAGTCCAGCTAGTGTTAGGTCCTTGCCAAGGAAAACTGCTAGAAACATAACGATACTAAGGACATTCATTAGAGATGAAATGAGTACTGGCAGAACTCTCATGTATTTCTCTGTTTGTTTTGTTGATGTTGCTGGTTTTTTGGCAGGGGGGAAGAGAATGAGAATCTAAGCACTTGTCAGCATGGGTTCATCACGTAAGGGGGAAAAAAGAGGGTGTAAGACAAATATAATTGATTTTGTTAAGGGAGTAACTTAAAAAAGCAGACAGAAGGCAAGCAGCGGATGCAGTTTACTTAGATGTCAGCCAGTCCTTTGATATGCACCACCCAGAGGGAGAGTGATCAACCAAAGCAGCAGCAGCAAAGAGAATCAACAGGGCGCTGGGGTGCACTAACAAATAGACTAATGATGCCCCTGGTGAATCATTACAATTAAAAATCAAGGGTGGTAGCAGGCTCCCTAAATAAGTCGCCTCAGCAAGAGTATCACGTACAATATCGTTCACCTACTTCAAGACAGGCCAAGCAAGTCTTGGAAGGGATCCAGGCAAGGCAAGAAGCCTCGTGTGGGGAATGGAAGGATTGTTTTAGGAGGAAAGGCTCTTTAGCAAGTTAATCCAAGAATAAAATGGATGGCCCCAATTTAACAAAGCACTTCACCACGTGCTTAAGTCCCACAGGCCAGATGGCGCCACCCTCACTCGTGCTGAGCAGTGCATTTCTCTGTAAGCAGCCCCGTCAGCTATTACCTGGGTCGCCTGGCACGGTCAGGTAGTGTTCACCACAAGCAAAGGTGGCAGAGACCGCTCGTAAGACAGGGCTCATTCACGCTACAGGCAAAGGGTATAATGTGCATCACAGAGAAAGGTAAATTAGTAAATGCTCTCAGGAGAGGGTCCCTATCCTGAGAAACAGTGTGAGCAGCACACACGCATGAGCTGAAGGGAGAAGGATAAGAGGAAAATCAATGCTACAGCTGGGCAAAGGGTGCATCTCTCTCTCTCTTCCTCCATCTGTTAATCGTCCGTTTCACTTTCTGTCCCCCTAAAAGAAACCACCCTTTCTTTAAGCTGCACTGATTTGTCAGGGGGCCAGAGACTTTGCAGAAGTTGGGAAGAACGGGTTTTATTTTCTCCTCGCCATTCTTTTTTCTCTTTTTGGATTTATGACAAAGAGTTGAAAACCAAGAGCTTCTGTTCCTGGAAGAGCAGCATTGGCTGGGAAGCCCTGCGGCTGGCAGATGCACTAGGCAATTAACCCCAGTGCATACAGAAGTGAAAGGAAAAGGAGCGTCTGCAAACCACAAAGGCAAGGGAAGGGGAGCGGAGATATCCCAGCTTGAGCATCTCCTCACTGCCATGTGGCACAGCTGGGACGTGAACTGTGCCACCAGCCAGAGTACACGTTCTTCAGCACATTGTGGGTGACAGCATCTGCTACGGGCTAAGGCCCAGATCCTCCATTGAAATCAATGGGAATTACAGGAGCTGAAGGTGAAGACGCTCAATACCTTGCAGGATCTGGCCCTAATCCAATCATCCCCTCAACAGCCCTGTGAGTTAGTTATGGATCACTATCCCCATTTAGCTGATGGGGAAAACTGAGGCTCAGAGAGACTGAAGGACTTTTCCGAAGATCCTACCTAGGTGGAATCCATGACACAGGCATGGTTAGAGCTCACCAATTCCTACCACAGCTCCCAAGTCCCAGGCGCCAGCGCTCTGATGGCAACACCTCCTTCCTATTGTCTGTATTTATTAAGTGCTAACCATGAGCTAAGTGCCTGGCAAGAGACAAAACAGGGAAGCCCCCTGCTGTGAGGAGCTTGCAATCTAAAGGAGAGGTATAAAAGGATGGGGCGTACTGGGAAGCCCAGGGGAGAAATAACGTAATGCCTGGCTCTCTAAAAGGCACTGCCTGCAGGGCAGGTGCGGCGCCCACGCGACAGCACTTGACAGCGTTGTTTAAAATAAAGCTGGTGAGTTTGTTCTCTTCCAACCTGAGAAAAATCAGAGCTTTTGTCTCCTTTTAATTTCCTGAGGTTGTTCTCTCCCCCGCCCTTCCTCCCTCCCTGCAGCCAGGCGGTGCATTTGCAGAGTCTAGCTATACCTCCTGGCCCCTGAGACAATGTCCCGCACCCCGACTGCCAGCAGCATCTTGGAGAAGCCAAAAACATCAACAATTTTCTTCAACTGAGCCGGAAAGAGCAATACATCAGCTCCAGCAATGGCAAATGAAACGGATTGCTCCACTGCAATTAATGCCTTTCCCTGCACTGCAGCCACCAGCAGAGGGATCTGCTCATTAGAATTCTGGCCGGAGAGCTGAGTGACAAGAGATGGGGGGGGGGGGGGGAGAGGTGGGAAGTCAGAGAGGATCAGAATGAGAAAAAGAGAGAGATGAAGAAGCAGAGAGGGAAGGAGGAGGAGTCAAAAAAAGAGGGAGAGGAAGAGATGGAGAAGAGAGAGACAGAAGCAAACCACATAAGAAAGAAAGAAAGAAAGAAAGAAAAAGAGGGGGGAAAAAGCAGAAGGAGGTGAAGGAGAGCTAGAGAGGAGGAGGGCCAGAAAGAGAGAAAATAGTAACAAAGGAATTTAACAACAGAGCTTTATCTTTCAGCTAAGAATAAAATAACCCTCTTGCTTAACTAAGGTGAATTTATCTCTCCCACTGTCCCTGTGGCACTTGCAGTCAGCAGCTGAAGGAGTAAATAATTACCCTGTCAGGCTGGACCAGGCCTTTGCTTTCACACCAACGGTGGTTTAAGTTTCTTGTTATTCTCTATTAAAGACCGGATATTGCTTCCTCCGGTGAGTTCCCCCCCACCCCCATCTCCCTTTCTTGTTTAATGGCCACAATGGATTATATTCTCATTTCCCCCTCAACAGTGGTTTGCCAATCATCATTTGGTTATTATTCTGGATGACAAACTATTGCAGCTAAAGCTCCCCTGACAGAAATCCCTGCCCTGTCACAGTCAGATTTCTGAATGCTGCAGCATGACTAGGAGAGAGGGATGGGAGGAAATGAAAGCAAATGATGGGGGTGAATAACTCAAGAACACAACTGATTTCCCGCCCCTCTGTGGCAGAAGGCAGAAAGCATCATTCCACTGAAGGATGTAAGTGTTTTAGCAAACTGAGCTAGGAAGCATCGTGATCTCCGTTTGCAATGCTGCCTCTCAAACTGCTTTTTGCTATGTATCGCCTCCTTGCCCTCTGCGACTGAGCCCTCCTCGCCAGTGATCGGAACTGACAGGTGCAACCGCCAATAAGAGGTCTCTAGTCAGGCGTTAACCAAGCAAGGGGAGGAGGGGGGTGGAGAAACTTTCTGAAGACATTCTTTTAAATTATATATGGTAGGGATGGGTCCTCGGCTGTTGTACATCGATGTTAACATCACAGACTTCAACGGATTTATGTTGGAGCACAGAGAGTGCAAAAATATCATTCCACCCTAAGGTTTTTTTTGCTGTAGTTGGTCCTGGCAAGACTTTGAAAGATCAAAAGGGATTTGTAGCAATGATAGCAGTGCTCAACTGACAGGGAAAGAGGAGGAGCCTGGGAGACAGGACTCCTGGGTCCTACGTGTCTCTGCCACAATTTGCCGCGTGACCTCAGGCAAGCTACTTACCCTCCAATTTTCCAAAAGTGGGCACTGATTCGCATGCCCAGCTAGACCCACCTTGGATGTGATTTTCAGAAGTGCCGAACTGAAATCAGTGGGAGGCATTCACAGCACCTCTGAAAATTGGGCCCACCATGTCTCAAGTTGGGCACCCAAAAACCAAGGCACTGAGAATCATTCGGGCCTGGCCCTCTCTGTGTCCTCAATACCCTCACCAGTGAATAGGAACAATGGCCTGAAACTTCCCTCCCTCTCTGCATCTGTACCTCAGTGCAATCCCTCTGACTTCAGTGTCTCCTGGCTTACCTTGGTGTAAGTAAAAGAAGAAGCAGGGGAGATGGGGAGCCTTACATTTCCATTGGCCTTGAAGGGTGAATTCCATTGAAAATCACTGAGTTCCTGTGAAATCTAACTTTCCTTTCTCGGAGAAGAGGTGGATCTTTAAGGCTCCAGCACAGAACCTCACAGAAGGACAGTGAAGTGTACTGTGTTGTAGTTTCAGAGGAAAGCACATTGTGATCCTGAGTCAAAGATGCTGTTAAAAGGCAAGGGTGGGATTATTTATGTTCTAAGCTCAGCTAGATTCACTGGTGATGTGTCTGGTGCTCCAGCAAGGCCCTGATGACAAGAAGATTACAATACTTAGCAGTGCAGCTGCCAGGGAGAAAGACCTTCAGGCTGACAGTGTACGTTGGGATACACTGTGCCTGTCTCATAGTGCTTAAGAGCTCCAGCTTGCTTTGGGCGAATGCTCACGGGGATCGATTCTTAGCTGAGACTGACAGGGCACTGCTGTGAGGCGCTCACAACTCCAGACAGTAACAGGGCACTGCTCTGATGGACCTCACCCAAATGTTGCCCATGCCAACAGTGACAGAATGCTGCTGTGATGTCGCGAAGAAGCTAACGCTGTCAGAAGCCATGAGGCCACTGCCGTGAAGGGCCTCACCTGCTCCAAGCTGAGTGTGTCACTGCTGTGGAGCCTGGGGAAAAGATGTCTAGTTCAGAAAAGATGGAATCGATATCTCCTGACAAGGGCTTCCTTCCTACAAACCTGAAACCTGGCGGGGAAGTGTCTCGCCGCACAGGCCAAGAGAGGCATTCTGAGGGCAGACATATTGTCTTTCAAGCCTTGACCTCACAAGTATCCTGGCAGCTCCACAGAGAAAAAAAAAAAAAAACACCTCTTCAGAGATCCAAGTTCAGGGGCATCCAGTTTGTCTCTTTAACGGTGTCAGGCAGGGCTTGTGCTGGGAGCATTGTTACTCAGAGCTTCACCTTGCAAATAAATAGCTCTGAACTACAGCCAGAAGCACTGGGATCTTTCAAAGACATTATCTGGAAACACTCAGTAGAAAGCACCTAAAGTCCCATTAATCATCCCACCGCTTACAGTACTTTTTAATGGCTTTTATGGCTTATCCTTTGAATGCCAACAAAGAGTGTGATTTCTCCTGGCTTATTCTATTAAACAGAAATCAATATCTAATACAAATGTGCCGATGGTGGGATATTTGGAAAGGCCAAGGGGATGCTGGTGCCTTTTCTTCTCTTTCTCTCTCTCTGTCTCTTTGAGCAGCGGGCCATGGTGCAAGGATTTGCTAATCCCAACAATGACACCTGATATAGACCCTGCTCAGAAAGGAGCCTGTGATTCTCAACCCCCACACTGGGGTTTTGAGTCAAGGAAAAGGCTTGGAAGCCAGCAAAGCCAGCAGCCGATGTACTGCGTCCTTTTTCCAGTGCTCAGAAATGAGGAAGTGAGTGGTGGGGAAACCCCAGGAGCCTCTGGCCTCCCAACAGAAGAGAAAAGCCAGATGGAAATGCAACCTGGCACTGGCCAGAATCCCAGACACCCCACGACTCCAGACCAGATGCCCAGCTGGGTCACACCACTGTCGACTGCAGTCTCTGGTCCAATGCTGATTTACACTGCCTGTGTAGCCCTTCAGCAAGTGCTTAACTCTAGGGTGGGTGAACAGTCCCATTGTCAACAACATAAGTACTCGCGTGCTTAAAGTTAAGCATGTGCTCTAGTGCTTTGAGAGATTCGGGCCTTCATCCCACAAGTCCATAACTAACACGCCTGTGGTTCAAGCCAGGGTTTGGAGAGTAGCTCAAAGCTGATTTAGAGCTAGGATTTCAGCTCAGATTTGACAGTGCTGGTTCCTATGGTAGCATGGAACAAAACCAAAATATCTACAAGGGCTGCATTAACCAATAACTAACTAAATAAAATGACTAAGTGATCTTGAATTACTGATATCAATTGGAATCTGTGTTTGCTAAGAGCTACTTACCCAGCATACACATTTGGGGCTTCCTTTCTGTACATTACTTATAACTATTTGTTGCTGTTGTTCAGTAATTTGCTATTTACCAAGTATGAAGGCTTCGCACAAATACCCAAAAGGAAACACATCACTTGGAAAATGAACTCACTGGCCTAGATTTTTCTCCCCACCTCTTCTTTCCCCCCCGCCCCGAAACCATGCAGAGATCTCTGCCGTCACACTGGCAATGAGGCTCAGCAACCACCTTTGTCCTCATCTGTATATTCTGAACGCTCCGGAAGACGTTCCTCAAGCCTCGGACCCAGGCAAGAGCAGAGAGGAGCATGGGTGGGCACACACATCATGCCCTCCTGTAGAGATAAACTCATTAAAATAATCTGGCCTGGAGAATAGCTATTCTAGGGACTAAGACCCAAGATCAAGGGGCCGTTGGTGCCAGGGATCCAGCTGGTAGCCTGGTAGTCTAGTTCAAATGGAGTCAGAGAGTGACCCCCCAGGGCCCAGAGCCAAAGTGGAGGCAGAGGGCCTCCTTGTGGATGTCACTGATGTCCCAGGACACAGTTATTATGGCCTAAAAAAATGCTTTCCACCAATCCGAGCCCATGGAATCCCTGCATCTTTGGTGATCTGCAAGCTTCCTTCAGCGCTCGAGGGGTTAATGACATCTCATTCTGTTTCCACCAAGCACTCTGGCTATCAAAAACACAAGGGTCCAATGCGCCAGAGGTCCGGGCTTAGGACAAGAAGAGCAGAGTTTGCGAACTACACCGAGCTACCAATTCATTGTGCACAGAAAGTGCTAGGAGGATGCATTAGAAATGGGAGATGATTGGATGGATGGAAAGACAGGTGAGTCGGCTGTCTTGTGAATGCCGCAGAGGGAATAGCTGAACTGCAGAATTAATGCCAATAGATAGCCCAGGGAAGAGAGTGGATGACAAAATGGATACGAGATGGCAATGCAGCAAAACTAAAATCTGTGTTGATTTTTAGCTGCCTATGGAGAGGCACTGCAGATTAGTGGTGGGAATATCTCTATCTATCCATCTAGGTTCCTCCATGTCCCTCCCATAGCACCTAAGTGCGTTCTCTACTGATTCAATCGGACCAGGTGCTGAGCCGTCTGGCTCTGAACCAGTCAAGCAGTTAAGCAGGTGCTGAAGTGCTTTGCTAGATCAGGGCTAGCGCTCTCAGCAGCTTGTAGCAGCAAGCCTTTGATGGCTCCCGCAGAATACCCTGAGCTCCAGACACCAGACAGACGTCAACCAATAGCAGGGAATTCAGAGGAGCTCAGATATGGGGCTGGCGGGACTAACTTCAAGAAAAAGGTTCAAAGAACAGAATAGGTAGAGATTGGCCAAGCCATAACCACGGAAAGAAGGGTATGAACAGCATAAAGATTCCCTAGGGTCAGTGGGAGCCAATCAGCACACTGAACCAGCAGCCCTGCAGGCTGGAGTATCCATGGCACCCCCACGCACCACGCTGGGGTACTATTTAACGGGGTTGATTGTGCTTGCTTCCTTGCTCCCCTTATGAAAATGTCCCTTTAGGGAGAGAGTGCAAGGAGTGGAATACTTACAGATGCTCCAGGCACTTAGCTACACTTAGCAACCTGAAGCCTGCCAGAAACATCCGAGCACAAGTGATGCTTCCAGGTCTCAGCGTGCATGAGAATGGAAAGCAAGATGCCAGCTTGCTCAGCACTGGTTAACGCTTGGCCGTTAAGGCAGTCACTCTCCAAAATGAGGGAACAACCGAACCCCTAATACAAACTGGCTGCACACTCGGCCAGTTCTATTTCCAATGCATGTCACCTCTCATAAACTTCTGCTACAGGCAGCTCAGGAGATTTACACACTGGGTGAGAACCTTTGTGCGTGTACATGTGTCTATGCGACCTGTCTCGGTCCTGTGACCCTAGACGCCCCTGTATTCACACGCTACATGCTACTGCAGTAAGGTCTGTACTGATTATGCCTTATGAGATATCATATGAAAGCTAACACCGTTCTGGGTATTCATCTGCATGTGTTAACAGTGAAGTTATGAATTCCCCCTGTATGATGTTACTAAAACATGTTTAAGACCAGACAGCCTAGCCTAGGTGTAGGAGATAAGGAATGTGGGTTTACCTCAGTTTACACGTTAGCAGTAAACAAAGCCATGGAGCTAAACCAGCAGGACTCATGCTGCTTCTGAACTAGACAGGGAATTAACGTGACTCCTGCACCCCAGTGAGACAGGAGACTGAATCCCCAGACTCCATCCTTATCCTTCACCTTACAAGACAAAGGAACCAAGCAATTTGATCCCGGGGACGGGTCCTGGCCACACCGGCCAGTGAAGGCTGGAAAGGAGACTGGGGGTAAGAGAAACCAGCTTGAACAAAGATTGTATCGTGCTAGATTTAAGTTCTAGACTTTCACATGTATTTTCACTTCTATTGGCTTGTAACTCTCGCTACCTTTATCTCTTACTTGGTATCACTTAATCTTTGCACTTTTGTTAATAAACTTGTTTTGCCTTCGTTATAAATCATCAGTGCTGTGTCAGTTCAGTGGAGTGCGGGCTTCTAGGAAGCTGACAGCCTGGAGTGTTTGACTGTCTCTGGGAAGGTAGCGAATCTAACACATTCTCTGGGCGGTCCTTCCAGCAGGATGATTTGGGGGCAAATTCAGGGCTGGAAAGGGCCTCAGGTCAGCCTGCAAGGAGTAACCAGGTTGGACAAAGGCAGGGTGAGGCTCGTGTGCTGCTGGCACTGGCTGCCTGGTGGGGACAGAGTTTTGAACCAAAGCTGAATGCACAGCCACAAGATACCCAGGATTACAAGGCAGATAGTGACCAAACCCCTGACTGGCCTGGCCAAACCCCCAAAACATCACAAGTGCATGTGTGGGGTTGTGTGTGTGTTGCCAGGGGCGGCTCCAGACCCCAGCACGCCAAGCGTGTGCTTGGGGCGGCATGCTGCGGGGGGCACTCTGCCGGGAGGGTGGCAGGCGGCTCCGGTGGACCTCCCGCAGACGTGCCTGCAGAGGGTCTGCTGGTCCCGCGGCTTTGGTGGAGCATCCGCAGGCACGCCTGCGGGAGGTCCACTGGAGCCACAGGACCGGCAACCGGCAGAGCGCCCCCCGCGCTGTGCCGCTGGGCTTGGGGCAGCGAAATGGCTAGAGTCACCCCTGTGTGTTGCCATGTGTGTGCAGAGCCTAGGACTGTTGCCTAAGTGTATGTGGGCACCAGGGGCGGCTCCATGGCAGGTGGGAGCAGTGCGGCTGCAGACAGCAGTGGAGCAGGGCAGCAGGGAGAGGAGGGACACCCCTGCTCCAGAGAAGTTACCTGGCTGCTCCAGCTGCTCGCCTGCCACTCGGATCTGTCCACCCTGTCCAGACGCTGCCGCTCAGTTGCCTGGCTGCTTCTGTAAGCCCAGCTGGCTCTTGGCAGGTCAGGTGGGAGATTCCACGTGGTGCTCACATCAGCACTGCCACGGCGCCCCCCGAGCACAGCACCCTGGGCAGTGCCCCCACCCCGAATCACCCTTAAGGCCGGCCCTGGTGGACACAGGCATACAGGGGTGGATGGGCACAGGCATGGCTGGGGATCACAGGTCTGCATCTGTGTATGTGGGAGGGCAGAAGCAGGGTATGGGAGGCAGGGGTGGAGAGGAGAGGAAAACACAGGCATGCATTGGTGTGCCAGAGTGTTTGTGTGCATGGCCGGGGAGGTATATGGGCATGTGTGCACCCTTGTATGTGTGAGCAAACGGTTGGGCATGACCCACGCTGTGTGAGTGGGCACACATAGGGGGACATGCCTCCCTATGCAGTGGGCAGGTGGGCAGGTGTGCAGGCCCAGACCTCTGGCTGACGAGTGTGCGGGTGCATACCAGGCATGTATGCGGGCACCTCCGTATCCCCGAGTGTGACTAGGTGTGTGCAGGGACGGTGGGGGTACCATGTCCCTGCCGTCTTGGGGAAAGGAAGTTACAAGGAAAAAGAAACGTGTGTCTACTCATCTGCCTCCAAGTGAATAAGAGGTTGTTTAAAAAAAAAGAGATAGAAAATGTCATTTCTCTGGAGATGCCACAAAAGGTCATTTTTTCCCCCTGAGGAAAGGCATCTCCAGTTTAAATAATGAAAGTTGTCTGTATTGTTCCTCTGCCAATCTGGGTTTATTTATTTATTTGACTCCATCCCCACCAGCCCATAAATCAGGGACAGTCTTTGAAGCACATTCAGAGTCCATTCGGAGCCACTTGTTTCCCTCTGCTCCTGCCCGCCGCCCCATAGCAAAGCAGCCGAGCGAGCCAAGGCAAACATCTCTAATGTCTCCTTTCAGGCTCAAAATGTATTTTAATAATTTAAAGCTGCGCGCGCCTTTCAGCTGCTTGATGAATTATTTACAAATTCTACAACAACACGCGGGCGCTCACACACAGGAAAAGAGCCGCCCTCTACAATTTCTGGGCCGTTAAATCATGTCAGAGCCGATGAGCAGATGAAAGCGGGGTGGGGGGAGGGATGCAGGGGAGTCAGCCCTTAAATTCTTTACAAATTGCTGCCTTCTTTATTGCTC
Source organism: Mauremys reevesii (assembly GCF_016161935.1). NCBI lineage: Eukaryota > Metazoa > Chordata > Testudines > Geoemydidae > Mauremys > Mauremys reevesii. Next base: position 11,044,009 of record NC_052634.1, on the reverse strand, counting down.
TGGATGAATATTCCACAAGAACTTCCTGGGACGTGTGACGACAGGAGACAACTCTGTCCTGCACCCAAGCGTGAAAGAGGGAGACAGAAGGAGAGGATAAAAACTGCTAAGGCTTAAGTTGGATAGAGACATCAGAGACAGGGCTTCCTCGGGAGTACAGGGCTCTTCTGAACTGGATTGGAAGGGGAGTTCTCAAAGAGCCAGTGAGCTCCTGTCGTGCCGCCTTCAGTCACTTTGTCCATGCAACATGGTGAAGATCAAATGCCTGTGAACTCCAGCAATGTAATATGGAGAAAGGAAGCACTCCATTATGGCAAGATGCTGTCTGAACAAACACCTGGATCCACAAATTGCATCCCTTACCTAAGTCTGAGCAAAACCTGATCAGTCCAGTAGAAAGGAGTCTACCCTGAGCTGCCTTGGAAATCAAAGGGATTGTGATGGATTTGGTTTGGTCTAGTACGAACTACAAAGTTTGGATCCATCACCAAACTTTGCTAAACTTTGTGGGTGTTTGGCTCTGCTTCAGGTCTGTCTCTGACCTCCGCCAACTCTCACACACAGAAAAATCTCCAGTATAGCACACGATGGATGTAAAACCAGGTGAAACACGGCTATTCTATTGTGGTATTATTTTGAGTTCAGGGACCGAACTCTCCTACTATGGAATATGAGCATTGAGGTTAATGGCATTACTCTGAAGTGACAACCGCATAGAATATGGGGCCATTCATTTCAATAGAAGTTACTTGTTTTGTGCATGCAGCTACCTGCTGGCACATATATTCTGAGAGGATCAATTTGGACTGTGGGCATTTTTATGTTGCCCACCGGCCCAGATTTTCAAGTTCTCCGCATGATCTGGGATTAGAATTTCTAAAGAGCTCAGAACCCAGCAGCTCCCACTGGGATCCTTCTGTCCAGGATCTCAGAAATGCTCAATGCCCAACTCAAATGGGTATTCAAAAAACTATTTTAAAAAATCCAACAAAAATCCCGTACAAATTCAAGGCTTTTTCCTAGTTTGTTGCCACTAAACACAGAACAATCCCCTCACCAAAGCAGCTCTAACATCCATTTGCCAGGTACTTTATCTAATCTAATCTAGCTACACTTGGATCTATCTAATGTATTTCTAAGGAACCTATCATCTTTGTATGGAAGCCTCCAGTGAGCAGGTCTAGTTCCAGGAGGTGGTTTCCAGGGGCAATGTTAAGTCAATACTGTGATTCCATTAGGGGGCGTTTAGCTATACTCCAAGGACCAGTCCTCTCCTCTTCCCTAGGTCATGCCCAGGGCGATCCATGTGGGCTGCTCAGCAAGAGCAAGACATGAGATGAAGCCTGCCTACAAAGTGACAGCTCGTGGCCTCTGACCTTGGGAAACAAAGCCAGTTCAAATTCAGCCGAGCAGAGAGGTTTTGCTGCTGCCCGAGCATGCGAGGGACGTAACCTTTCTGAAAACCCTGGTTATTTATTTTTATAATCCTTCTGTTGGAATAAACGCTCTGCTCTCCTCAGCACCGGGAGGTCACAGGAGTTAACGAGTGGAGGAGAAAGGCCAAGTGCATGGGATTTTTTTCCGTGTGACTGAATGTGCTAGAGAAGGAAAGAAGAAATGGAGGGACTTGGGGTTTTTTGTTTTGTGTCTCTCTCTCTTCCTCTATACCTAACAGAATGTTGGGACTCATTAAGAATGGGATAGATAATAAGACAGAAAATATCATATTGCCTCTATATAAATCCATGGTACACCCACACTTTGAATACTGCGTGCAGATGTGGTCGCCCCATCTCAAAAAAGATACATTGGAATTGGAAAAGGTTCAGAAAAGGGCAACAAAAATTATTAGGGGTATGGAACGGCTTCCGTATGAGGAGAGATTAATAAGACTGGGAGTCTTCATCTTGGAAAACAGATGACTAAGGGGGAATATGATTGAGGTCTATACAATCATGACGGGTGTGGGGAAAGTAAATAAGGAAGTGTTATTTACTCCCTCTCATAACACAAGAACTAGGGGTCACCAAATGAAATGAATAGGCAGCAGGTTTAAAACAAACAAACAAAAGGAAATATTTCTTCACACAACACATAACCTGTGGAACTTTTTGCCAGAAGACGTTGTGAAGGCCAAGACTATAACAGGATTCAAAAAAGAACTAGATACGTTCATGGATAGGTCTATCAATGGCTATTAGCCAGGATGGGCAGGGATGATGTCACTAGCCTCTGTTTGCCAGAAGCTGGGAATGGGCAACAAGGGATGAATGACTTGATGATTCCCTGTTCTGTTCATTCCCTCTGGGGCACCTGGCATTAGCCACCACTGGAAGACAGGATACTGGGCTAGATGGACCTTTGTTCTGACCCATTACGGCCGCTCTTATATTCTTATGCCTCTTTCACATTCCCGTTTTTCTACCTTTTCCCTGTCTCTTTCCCACCACTCTCTCTTCCTTCCCTCTCTCACTCTACCCTGTTCTCCCACCCATCTCTATATCTTTTCCCTCCATTCACTCCATCTCAGTGCTCCACAGGCAGGGTTAAGATTCACAGACCACAATGACAGACAATCATCCACATCATGCTTTCGAATTGGGAAAGGAGAATTAATAAATATCTGCCCATTGAGTTTGAATGTCTCATGCTGCACATACACAAGGAGGTAAGAATCCCTTGTCCTTTTCATCTGAGAACCTCAGAGCACTGCACAGACATTCATTAACTATTAAACCTCACTATGTCCCACCGAGTTAGGTTAACAGATGGAAAGGAATCAATTCACCCATCACTGCAATGCAGCCACCTCTGGGGCAACTGGTTAACTGCCACCTACACAACAGGCAGGGCCAGCTTTAGGCCAATTCAACCAATTCCCCTGAATTGGGCCCCGCCCCTAAGAGGGCCCCGTTCCCAAGCCCCACTACGGCATACCGGCAAAAGCCAGTGCGCTGTACCAGGGTGGCCCAGCTTCCCCAGGGGGCAATTTAAAAGGCCTGGGGCCCCCAGCAGGGGCTGGAGCCACAGGCCCTTTAAATTGCCACCAGAGCACCACTGCTGGAACCCTGGGGTAGGGCTGTGGGGGCTATTTAAAAAGTCTGGGGCTCCCGTCGCTTCTACCACCCTGGCCCTTTAAATAGGCACCAGAGCCCCATCGCTTCCCCAGGGTTCCCGTGGCTATTTAAAGGGCTGGGGCGGTAGAAGAAGGGGAGCCCTGGGCCCTTTAATTACCCCCAGAGCCCTGGGGTAGCGGGGGGCTATTTAAAGGGCTGGGGCGGCAGAAGAAGGGGAGCCCTGGGCCCTTTAATTACCCCCAGAGCCCTGGGGTAGCGGGGGGCTCCGGGGCTATTTAAAGGCCTGGGGCTCCAGCTGCCTCTGCTGCCCCGGTCCTTTAAATAGCTGCCGAAGCCACACCACTTCCCCAGGGCTCCCTCAGCTATTTAAAGGGCTGGAGCGGTAGAAGCAGGGGAGCCCCAGGCTCTTTAAATAGCCCCTAGAGCCCTGGGGTATCCGGGGGGTGGACTCCAGCTGCCTCTGCTGCCCTGGTCATTTAAATAGCCCCCAGAGACCCGCCACTTCCCCAGGGCTCCCGCGGCTATTTACAGGGCTGGGGCAGTGGAAGCAGGGGAGCCCCGGGCCCTTTAAATAGCCCCTGAGCCCCAGGCTGCTGCTGCTACCCTGGTGGGGGAGGGAGGAGGAGGGGGTACTCACCGTACAGGATGGGCTGTACCCCCTGTACCTGCACCAGCTGCCCGCAGCCAACCCCTGCTGCACCCCCTGCCCGCACCAGCCCCGCACCCCCTGCTCTGCCTGCACCAGTTCCTGTCTGCAGCCAGCCCTACACCTGCTGCCCGCAGCCAGCCCATCTCCAGCCAGCCCTGCACCCCCTGCCCGACCCGCACCAGCCCCCGTCTCCAGCCAGCCCCGCACCCCCTGCCTTGCCTCCAGCCCTGCACCAGCCCCTGTGTCTCCAGCCAGCCCTGCACCCCCTGCCCTGTCTCCAGCCAACCCCTGCCGCACCGCCTGCCCTGCCCGCACCAGCCCTGCACCCCCTGCCCTGTCTCCAGCCAACCCCTGCCGCACCGCCTGCCCTGCCCGCACCAGCCCGGCACCCCTGCCCTGTCTCCAGCCAACCCTGCCGCACCACTGGAAGACAGGATACTGGGCTAGATGGACCTTTGTTCTGACCCATTACGGCTGCTCTTATATTCTTATGGCCCTCTTTCAGCCATTCCCGTTTTTCTACCTTTTCCCTGTCTCTTTCCCACCACTCTCTCTTCCTTCCCTCTCTCACTCTACCCTGTTCCCCTGTTCTCCCACCCATCTCTATATCTTTTCCCTCCATTCACTCCATCTCAGTGCTCCACAGGCAGGGTTAAGATTCACAGACCACAATGACAGACAATCATCTACATCATGCTTTCGAATTGGGAAAGGAGAATTAATAAATATCTGCCCATTGAGTTTGAATGTCTCATGCTGCACATACACAAGGAGGTAAGAATCCCTTGTCCTTTTCATCTGAGAACCTCAGAGCACTGCACAGACATTCATTAACTATTAAACCTCACTATGTCCCACCGAGTTAGGTTAACAGATGGAAAGGCTTTTTTTTTTTTAATCACATTTTTTTCACCCATCACTGCAATGCAGCCACCTCTGGGGCAACTGGTTAACTGCCACCTACACAACAGGTTAAAGAAGAATGCAATATACAACTGCAATTAGTGGGGAACTGGGGAGGCAGGATGTCCATGCTGGAATTTAGCTAGGACAATGGGGTAACAATGGTAAATGTCGTGAGATCTTTCATACCAAGTGCTCAGGACTACAGCTATGCAAATAACATTGTTTGATTCATTGACAATCCCCAAAAGTCAGAAACAAATCATTTTGGGCTGACCTGAAAATTATTTTTTTTAAATTGTGGGTGAATTAAAAAGAAAAATGTTTGCTTTGGGTCAGATGAAATGCTGCATTTGATGCGACACGAGATGTTTCCTTTCAGTTTTGAGCATTTTAAACGTTTTTAATTAAAAGAAAAATAAAGGAAATTTCAAAGGGAAAAGCTGTTTTGAGTAAAAACATTTTTAAAAAAATTTAGTTTTGAAAATATCACAACCAAATGTTTTGATTTTTTTCCTGACATTTGGTGGATTGCCACTTTATAGTCCCACAGCCCGAGTCAGCTGCCTCAGACGAGGCCCAGGTCCTATATTGAAGTGTAGCCACACAGTTAACTCTCTCCCTCCAAGTACTGTCTAGTCCTACCCTGCTCGGCTTCTGAGATATGAAAGGTTCGCATGATAAAGTGACACAGCTGCGGGCAGGAAAAAAAAACAGCGCGAGAGAACTGTGGTAACAAATGAATCTGCTCCAGTTGCATCAGGGAGTAAATCAGTGAAGTGTACCAAGCAGGAGACAGCTGAATCAGTACGTTACTGTGATAAGTCCTTTTAAAGGGGCTGGTAGAATAGGCTGCCCAATAAAAAGAATACACCTCAGCTGGTAGGGAAAGATCAATGAAACGTCTCATATTGCCTCTCAAGGCACAGCCATCCCTGATGTTTGCAGCAACTTCCAGTCCCACAGTCCTAGGAAAACTTAAATGTTTGATTTCCCTGCACTGTATTTTCAAAGAGGTGGCCACCGTGGGGGAGCAGGTGGGACAGTGCTGTTTCAACAGGGAAGGTTTGATGGCAGAGGAAGAGAGAGACGCTCCAAAGCTCTTAGGTTATTCAGGCTAACGGCAGAGCTGTTTCTTCACTATGTTTCTTAGTGCTTTATCGCGTCAACTTTTCAATGGCTGAAATGATGGAGCTTACAAGTGTGTCCTCTGGGGAGAGGATCCCACCGTGTAAGGCCTCACTGGTAGGAATTCTTTAATGCTATGTGTATTCATTATAAACGTTCCAATGCTCAATTTCATCTCATCTTGGGTCTCTCTAAAAAGCTCCTCCTCTTTCCTGGTTTGTAGATTCCCCCACAAACCCGGTTGTGTGCAACCTTAATTGTTATTTGTATTACAGTAGCACCTAGAAGCTGCAATTAAGATCAGATTTAGGACCAAACTTTAGGACCAGACTTCAAAGAGAAACTGCTGAGCTTCAGTTCATCTGCAAATTTGACACCATCAGTTTAGGATTAAACAAAGACTGTGAATGGCTTGCCAACCACAGAACCCTCAGTTCTCTCACTCCTTGGTTTCACACAACAACTAGAACAGGGCCTCCCCCTCCCCCCCCCTATCTCTCTATTCTAGTTTCTTGCTTTGCTTGCTTGCTTTACCCTGCCCCCTTAATTCACTTTTTGCATCATCACGAAGTGGGTATTCCACGAAAAAAGCTCATGCAAAAAAACGTCTGTTAGTCTATAAGGTGCCACAGGATTCTTTGCTGCTTTTACAGAACCAGACTAACACGGCTACCTCTCTGATAATTAAGATCAGAGCGCTGCACGTACACAAAACTTCCAACCTAAAAAGACCAAGTGTGGGAGGAAGGCAGCCTCTCATCACCCCCATTTGACAGCTGGGGAGCTGAGTCCCAGAGAGATTAAGTGACTTGTGCAAGTTTAGCCGGGGAATCTGCAGGAGAGCTGGGATCTGAAACCATATCTCCCAAGTCCCAATTCAGCATCTTGTGACAAGGACACCCTGCTTGTCTATACATATGGGTTCTTTTAATCTCTTACTGCCTTCGGTAAAGTTGCTCCTGATACACGAGACTCTCTTCAGGCCCTTGAACATGTGAGCTGCACCAATTTAGAGAGCATCTACACTGCAATCGGAGATGGTTCCCGAGCTAGCTTGGATCTAGCAAGGTCCAGTAGCAATACCTGTGAACCCGTGGCCGCATGGGCTGCATGAGCCCACCAGGGACCCTAGGCATGTACTCAAGTGGCTAGCCCGCACTGTCACAGCTTCTCCGCTATTGTTACTGGAGCTTACTAGATCAACGCTAGCTCATGTATATCTATACATGCTGCAGTCACACCACTGGTTGCAGTGTAGACAGATCCTTAGACTCTATCTCTCAGTCTCAAGGAGCCAAGGTGATATGTAAGCGGGTATTAATCACACATTAGTGAGTGGATGTATCCACCTAATTCCTGCATAATCTCTCTCTCTCTGTGTATGTATTTATACCATGCTCATCACTGTGACCCTGATTCAGCAATGAATTTAACCATGTACTTAACTTTATGCACATACTCAAATCCCATTAATGCTAATGGGCTTTAAGCATGTGTTAAAACGTGTTGCTGAATCGGGCCATAGAGGACTCAAACATCTTGCTTGGTGTAACATGCCCACAGAGGGGGACCAAAAGCAGGCATCAGTGAGTTGATTTAGCTCTGCCTCTCAGTTCAGCACAAGATATCTACCTGCCCAAATGCATTTGTTTGTCTTGTACCTTCAGCCTAAAAATAGCTTCCACTGCCCTTATCAGCACTAGCCACTTGCATCTTCCACGCAGGAAATGCTCTGGTCCCACTTAGCTATTAACAAGGCACTCAAATGCAAAGCAGAGGAGGATGTATTAATATCTAATAGGAGTGATGGACAGCGTGGACAGCCTAGGTGCTCTTGCTCGCCCATGCAGCTCAGACACGAGAGCTGATTTAAAATAGTAATACCAAGACATACATAAAAGCGACATACATTTTCCAAGCCAATTGATTCCTCAGCAGGAATCTTTGACAGATATATTTTGATCGAATTGTCTAATTGACTACAGTTCTCGTTTTCCTTCAATTCACAACCTTCCACGCCCACGGAATAAATGCAATTTGGAGAACTCCTCCTCAGTAGCAAACTGCAGCTCCTCTGGGGACAGACAGCAGCTCCGCCAATTTTAAATTGTAAACGAAACACCCATCAACCAAGCCTGTCAGAATCTGGCATCTGGTCCTGGGTCCCTAATATTTCTCTCCCTATCGATTTCAAAGTTAAACAGCATTAAATGAAGACGACGAAATATGAGCAGTTTGCAAGAAGCCAAAGCCAGCTGCATGAGCTGATGACTGCAGCTGGAGACAGACATGGGCTAGATCTGTTTGATATTCAGCCTTACTTCATCCCACAACTCCTCATCCCGTCTTCCTCATCCCTCTATCCCCTTCTCTGTGCTCTTCAGATACCAGCAGAAAGCTATGAACCCTTTCTCCAACTTAGCCTAGGTTCTCAGCTCTTTCACCATTGCTTCCTTCCCGGTTGCTTGTTCCCCACTCTCTGGCAGCGATTCGGCACGCCAGGGGAGAGGCGGCACTTTCCATAAATTTCACAAGAGACAGCTTCAAGGATGAAAGACAACAAAGCCATGTCCCTGGCAGACGACATGCCATCCGCGCACCGGGAGGGGTGCCGAGGAGAAGAGCCGCAGCTGAATCTTTTATAATAATATCAATCGATATTAAAAATGTATGGAGACTGCTCAATTTTTAAAGCATCTTAAATTAATCTTTAAATACAACTATTTTGCTTAAGCCAAAGGCTTTTTGGTAGCCTGACAAGGGTGTCTCCTTCTCTCCCCGCCACCCCCAAGTGCCCCCCAGCTCAGATCAGTTATTTCAGGAGTTTAAGTAACCAATATACACCAAGCAGAATTCCCCAGAACTTAGGGGTGTAAAGTGGAATCCTACATGAAATCCACTCTTGATTTAACTGGGCAATCTAATTTGCCTGTGCAGTGTGATGGGCACTATAGGAAATATTAAAATAGCTAATATTAGGCAAGATGGGTCAGAAAACATGGTTCCATAGGTAAGCCCCACAGTACCAGGCCAGAAAGGTGCAGAGTGGAGGGGTCTTCGGTGGCCCCGCTCCTCTGGCCAGAGCGCCAGCTACAGCGCAGCAAGCCCTGCGGCCCTGCTCTCCCGGTTGGAGCTCCGGCTGGAGCGCGGCAGCCCCACAGCCCCGCTCTCCCGGCCGGAGCACGGCAGCCCCACGGCCCCGCGACCCCGGCCAGAGCACGGCAAACCCCGCGGCCCCGCTCTCCCGGCCGGAGCATGGCAGCCCCATATCTCCGCTCTCCCGGCCGGAGCATGGCAAGCCTCACTCTCCCAGCTGGAGCTCCGGCCGGAGCATGGCAGCCCCTCAGTCCCCCTCCCCGAGCTGGCAATCTGAAGTGCTGCCGAAGACTGGGAGCGCCACTCGGTGAGTACAAGCCCCGCCCCCAGGAATCGGGCCCCACACTTGCTAAAGCGGTCCCTGGCTGTTCACGTCCATGGTGCCAGGACCGCCCAAACCTAGAACCCCTTCCTGCACCCCAACCAGGAACCACCCTCTCATCCCCAGCCTCACCCCAGAGCCTGCACCCCCAGCCCAGAGCTCTGACCCCCTCCCGCACCCCAAGCCCCTGCCCCAGCCCAGAACTCCCCCCACACCCTGAACCCCTCCTTCCTGTCCCCACCCCACAGCCTTCACCCCTGCAGCCCCACCCTCTGCCCCAGACCTGAGCCCCTCCCACACCCCAAACCCCTCATCCCCAGCTCCGTTGGGTCGCAGGCATCAACAATTGTCTTCAACTGGGTCGCCAGAAAAAAAGTTTGAAAACCACAGCCCTAAGGGATGCATCTGTCTGAACCACAGGCTCCTCCACACCTGTCGGCTTTCCTCCAGTCCTTAGTTTAATTACAGATGTGTGCTGATTATTCTGGGTGGTGAACCAGTGAGCCCCTTGACTTAGCATTCTTGCAGATACAGCTCACAATCTGCTGAAGCTCAGGCTGTATCTACTGTGGATGCTACAATTGCACAGCTATTGTGCTGCTCCTCTGCTGCTGTAGCATAGATGCTTCCTGCAGTGACAGAAGGGTTCCCACCGATGTTTGTAATCCACCTCCCCCAGCAGTAGTAGCTGGGTCAACAGAATAATTCTCCCATCAACCTAGTTGCTCCTACACCTGGAGTTAAATCACTTTAACTATGTCCAAGGTGGATTTTTCACAGCCCTGAGCACCACAGCAATGTCATCCTAACTTTTTAGTGTAGACCAGGCCTTGGGCACAACACTTGGTGATCAGGCCAAAACCTATTGCTGTCGCAAACGTCCAGCCTTACACAGGAGCAGAGTTCTGCTCAGCCCAGTTGTCGGCCCCAGACTACAGTCTCGTCTCACTTCTCACTTCTGTGGGAGCCATACAGGGGATCCTGCCTCCTGATAATTACAACATCCTGCAGGATAGACAGAGATACAGGTGCCTGGGAATTCTAATGCCACAGGAGGTTGGCTCAAGGCTCAGCGGCCAGGGCATGGACACAACTCATACTTAAGAAGTTCATCCTAAGTGTAGAGGGAAACTACCCACCTGCAACTGAAGCAGGGACTGAGAGAGGAACGACAAAATTACCTCCATTGGGATATGGCCGACGCGCTGAGCCCTACGTTTTAGCACAGTGTGCTATGGGCTCTTCTGTGACCACTAATGACGCAGGGCTGAGATTTACGTTTGATTCAAACGTCTGCACCAACAACAGCACGCTGACCCCTAGCAGCACATCAGGACACTGTCCGCTGGCTCCGTTTTCTTTCTTGGGCTTCCCAAGAGCTGCACCCAGAAATCTCCTGTGACAGAAATTACAGCCGTTCTTGGGATCCGGTTTCTACTTTCTTCAGTCCCTCATTGGGCTCAACAGTTCTTTCCTATGTGCCTAGGTCCTGCCGCTACCTAGCACTTCCTCAAGCCTCTGCCTCTTAAGGCTTCTGCTCCTGCCCCTCATGCCAGGTGACTCCAGCCAGGCCTTTCCATCTGGCTGGTATGGCAAGTGCCTTCCCAAATCCATTCTGATCCTGGGTCCCCTGTAGAAGCCTCCCTGCATCTCTCTCTCCTTCTCTTCTTTATTGCACCAGGCCTATGTTTATAGGAAATCCCCCCCCTCAGCTCCTATCCTGGTCCTCTGACCCAACTGACAACCCAAGCACAAATCGACCATCTGGGGCTGGATAACAAGGTACAAGTGGGACGGAGCCCAACTCCCCCAAACGGTCAGAGCCTCTATTTGGCACTGGTGAGGCCACATCTGGAGAATTGCATCCAGTTTTGGGCCCCCCACTACAGAAAGGATGTGGACAAATTGGAGATAGTTCAGCAGAGGGCAACGAAAATGATTAGGGGGCTGGAGCACATGACTTACGAGGAGAGGTTGAGGGAACTGGGGTTATTTAATCTGCAGAAGAGAAGAGTGAGGGGGATTTGATAGCAGCCTTCAACTACCTGAAGGGGGGTTCCAAAGAGGATGGAGCTCGGCTGTTCTCAGTGGTGACAGATGACAGAACAAGGAGCAATGGTCTCAAGTTGCAGAGGGGAGGTCTAGGTTGGATATTAGGAAACACTATTTCACTAGGAGGGTGGTAAAGCACTGGAATGGGTTACCTAGGGAGGTGGTGGAATCTCCATCCTTGGAGGCTTTTAAGGCCCAGCTTGACAAAGCCCTGGCTGGGATGATTTAGTTGGGGATTGGTCCTGCTTTGAGAAGGGGGTTGGACTAGATGACCTCCTGAGTTCCCTTCCAACCCTGATATTCTATGATTCTGTCCTGTGACAGGATGCTTGTTCAACACTAAGAAAAGAGTGCTCCCTACCAAATCACTAGCCCCTGCTTCCCAATGGGCATGCACACCGCTGCTCCTTTGAAGCCTGCCATCTTGGTGCTGCCCAGGCATCTCAGCTCACCTTGTGAGCTGCGACAGGAACGCGGGAAAAAAAGGGGTAGAGCTGCAGGCTTCTCCTAATTTGCTGCCTCCCTTCATGCGCTGCAGCTCCCAGCTCATATCTGAGCAGAGTCCAGAGCTTTGCCAGTGGTCCTGGTGTCACTGTCAATGGTGACAGCTGCTCCTGAATGTGAGAGCTTCCTGAGCGCGGGAAATGCCAAAGAAATGGCATTCGGCAGGGCAGGACACTTCCCAGCCACAGTGCCTCTCATAACATATTCAAGGGATGTGGCATTTCTGACTGCATCGCTTCTGCCTCACTTGCCATTTAACGTTAAGAGGCTTGTATAGTCAGCAGCGTTTAAAGTGTAATGACTGTTTTCATGCTAAATGCTCTTTTAAATAACCCTGAATTATTGTGTTGGGTTATTGCATTTATAAAATGGCATTTCAAAAAAATAATAATTGTTTTAGAGCTAATTGATGTTTTTAACGGGCTCTGTGCGTGGAAGCTGCACTCAGCAGAGGGATGGGTTTCTGTCCGGGAGACAGCAATAAAGGGAGAGAGGTTTTGACCTGGGCAGCATGGTTGTGGGATCTTCCTCCTCCTCGTCTCATTCGGGGACTGCTTTTATATGAGCCCTTTTTTACAGCCATTAGAGCTGATACAAGCAAAATAAAACGCAACCCAGTTGCTTCAAAATGCTGCGGCCAGTTTAAATATCACATTGTAGCAAATCTGCAGGCACATCCAACTTTACAGCTGTCACTCTGCTGTGCATCATAGGCACTAAAAACTTCACTGTGACAGGACTAGAACTGAGATCCCACTGCTCCAAAAGCAGAGGTCTGTGCCACTTGAGCAAAGGGGGGAGTCTCATTAGCACTATGTGGCCTATGACACACAGTACAGCAGTTCTGTTTGTATTTGCTAGAGGGCAGTGGTGACACATACACATAGAGGGTTGGTACATTAAGCTCTCACTTGGTCAATGCACTGTCTGGGGAAGACTTCAAAACCCATTTCTAACACAATGTAACTATAATTTGTGGCCACATAGGCCTTTACAAAGGTCACAATGCTGCACATTGTGTGGACACTCACAGCTTCGCAATGACAGCAAGGATGGAACATGGGTCCGCCTGCTTCAAAAGCACAGGCCGCTACCACTTTCAGTAAAGAAGAATCACCGCTAGCTGTTACCAGTACAGGGTTTATGACACACTAGTGAGCAATTTAAATGTTATCCAGCAGGGGAAAGGGGTGCTCAGACTAGTACTGTATTAACAACAAAAGGATTTTAGAACTCTAATTTACTTCTGACCATTTGTGCTGTTTACTTTTTGCATTTCATTCAGCACAGACAATGGAGCTATGCTAGCCATTTCTGGATGCATAGAGTTTAAATCTCAAAGGGAACATTATGATCATCTAGTCTGACCTCCTGCATAATGCAGACCAAAGAATTTCATCCAATAATTTCTGCATCTACTAGCACAATGCCACACTGCTCAGGTTGCACAGGATGCAGGGAATGTATGCATGAAAACAACAATGTCATGAAAACATTTGTATTAATGCCAAGTTGGGCTGTCTATATATAAATAAAAAAGCAAAACCTACACACTAAGCCTAAAACAATCTGACAGTGTTGTTTTAAGCCTGCAGATGCTGTATTTGAACCTGTGACCAAGGTAAGAAGAAAGTACTTGCTGCCAATGAACCTAGAATCTTCAAGCTAAAGGCTGAAAATGTAACCCAAGTTCTCCCTACACACTCAGAAACTTGAAAGCAAATAAACTGAACCTCAATAACAATAATCATAAAATAAAATAATAATAATAATAATAATAAACACTGGTGATTTTTAAGCCAATTGCATGAATGTTTGGGGCCTGACACATGACTTTTGAATGTCTGGCATTAGCAATGCAGGTCACCATTACCCTACACATGATTAAGTCATTTACACAAGCACAAAGAGAGTGTGAAATGTGGATTCTGACTGGGGAGTGTTTCACACTCACATTGCACTAGTGAAAATGACTGCACAACAGGCACTGGAGAACTGGGCCCTTTAGTCAGTGGTGAGCTGAAGCTGGTTTGCACCGGTTACCGCAAACTGGTTGTTAAATTTAGAAGCCGGTTTAGAACCGGTTGTTGAAGGGGTGGGCAAACTCTGGCCCACGGGACCCTCCTGTCCGGCCCGCCTGAGCTCCCAGCTGGGGAGGCTCCCCTGGCTCCTCCTCTGCCTTTCCCCATCTCACAGAGCCCGGCGCCAGCGCTCTGGACCACTCCTGGGCAGCTCTGCAGCTCCTGCCGCTTTGAGCGGCATGGTAAGGGGATGGGGCTGCAAGCTCCAGCGGGCCGCGTGACATCCATACATGCTGCCCTGAGCAGCATGGTAAGGGGGCCGGGCCGGGGCTGGGAGGAGGGGTTGGATAAGGGGCAGGGACGGGGTGGAGGTTCTGGGGGGGGCGGTCAGGGGATGGGGAACGGGGGGGTTGGGTAGGCGTGGGAGTTCCGGGGTGGTGGTGGATTGGGTAGTGGCAGTCAGGGGACAGGGAGTGGGGCGAGTTGGGTAGGGGGTGAGGCCCTAGGAAGCAGTTAGGGTGGGGGGTCTCGGTCTTGTACTCACGGGCGGTGCTTAATAACCGGTTCCCTACCGGGTCGTCGTCGGCACTTCAGCAGCGGGTCGTTCACTCGCTCTGGGTCTTCAGCAACACTGAAGGACCCGCTGCCAAAGTGCCGCCGAAAACCCGGAGCGAGTGAAGGACCCGCCGCCGAAGACCCGGTAGGGAACCGGTTATTAACATTTTGGCAGCTCATCACTGCCTTTAGTCATGGGTGAAGCACTTACAGGAACACACTGTGGGGACTACAGACTATAACAACAATCGTGGAAGAGCACTTTTGGCCAGGGACCATCTCTTTTGACATCCAGTATATCTGTACAGTGCTTACCCTGGCCTCTAGGAGCTACCACAGGGCACATAATAGTTCCCGGTGCAATGTGACGCTTGCTCTGTACGAAGAATTACTTACAATTCACACCTACACTGGGAAATTATTTAGCAAACTTTAATTACTTAACAAAAGCAGCAACGATATTTCTAAGCGGAGAGAGCACCCATAAATATGGTGCCATAAATAAACTGCTCCTCAGTAACATGAATTAATTTGTATTTAATTACGAGAAATTGCTATCAATTACTAAACATTCCTTGCAGAATAGGCAAATTCTTTTAAGAACAATATCGCTTTCTAACTGAAAGTAATTTCCTCCCTCTCTAGCTCTGGATCATGTGGGGTGCTGAGCTGTAGTGGGTGTCTCTGAGTGATCTGGGGGCTCAGGATCTTGCAGCATGAAGCCTTGTGACAAACGCGCACACAAAGTGACTTCTGTGTATTTGTTTCGGTATGGATGCCCTTAGTCATTTTCGGTAGCGCCTTGAAGCCAATGAGACAGCTCATGCTCTTTGACATATGCAAGGATCATGAGAACCTGACCCCTGGATTTCACACACAATAACCCCAGGGAGGCTGATGAAAATCCAGGGCACCATTTAAAAAGGAGCTGAGCAGCCGCAGCTCTCCCCGACATGGATGGCAATAGATCACTTAGGCTATGATTCAGGGAAGCATTTGATTTAGTCCATCCATGCTCAGGAAAACACTAAAAGAATATATTTAACTTTAGACATGTGCTCAACTCCTACTGGTATCAATAAGATCTAGGCACATGCTCAAGCGCTGTCCTCACTGGTGGTTCTCTAGCGCTGGGGCTGTCGCCTTCTGTGTGTTTTAAGAACAGGTCGGAGATGGTCTAGGTATGCTTGGCCCTGCCTCAGCAGTAGTGGGCTGGACTTCACGGCTTCTTGAAGTCCCTTCTAGCCCTGCTTTTTTATGATCCTACAAGTCTTGGCTGCTTGGCTGTGCAGCGTCTAGCACAATGGGGCCCTGATCCCGGCGTGGAGTTCCTAGGTGCTATTGTAATACAAATACATAGCAGCCACATCAGCACCTCTGAAAATCAGGTCACACTAGCCACAACAAAACCAAATCAATGCATTAGCAAACCAGTGATGGATCCCATCCAACAGAAGGCATGGGATGGCAGAAGCCCCCTCCTCCCACCCCCTACCACCTAAAAACTGAAATTAATTCTAACCATGGGGGTGTAGTAACATACCTCAGTCCCTACGGCAGATCCATCAGTGAGCTCTGGCCCTCCCCCATGCCACACCATTCAACTTCTTCCTCCTCTCTGGAAGGGATAAAGCCATTTCACAACCCTTCCCCCATTAGATGGGGGCGGAGGCTGAACTGAGGTCAGTGCATATGTCCCTGCTGCAGGAGGTTGGCTGCATGGCTGCTTCCCCCTCTGTGCCTCCTCTCCCAACAACCCCGTACAGTTTCTGACTCATTTACTGGTGTTTTCTGCTTTGCTGTCGGCATACCATCCTCTCAGTGCAGTTAATTACATCCATGCTGAGTGTGAAGGACAAGCTGATTCTCAGAAGAGCCAGAGGCCATCCAATCCAGCCCACTGCTCTTGCAAAACAACTTCCACATTGTGCTGATGTACTGCAGCTGAGGCTGCTTTCCCCCAGCATGCCGGAGCCGTAGGGCCCATGGGGTTTCTCTGCCGCATGCCACCACCCCAACATGCTCTCACCTCCCAAACTGCCCAGCGAGGCCATCTGACTGCTGCATCCATGTCATGATGCCCAAACATGGGCTGCAAATACCCCTCAGCTGGTGCTATTTCTCCTTTCTTCTCCTCAAAGCCCAGCTCTTCAAGAAATGTTTCCTCATTTCTCTTTCTAATTATTAGGTTATGGTAGGACCTACAGGTCCCAGTTTATGTAATTTCTAACTGTGGAGGGTGAGAAGTCCTGCACATCTCTCCTCACATTGAGGAAGAGAGCGAATTTTTAAGAGCTTGCACTGTGCAGATTTTTCTACGCAGTGCAAGACAGTATTATTTTGGGTTTATCTCCCGAAAGGGGGGTGCGTGTAAGTGCTGGGGAGAGTCTTCTCACACAGAGCTGACTTCAGTCTGTGTCTGCAGCCGGGTGTGGCCCTACCTGTGTGTGTGCTGCAAGAGGCCGGAGAGCCTAATCCAGCAAAGCAGGGAGAGGGAACCCAGGCTGGTTGAGCAGGAGAGGCTCAGTGAAATCCCAGTACATCAGGTGGCCTCCCAGAAGAGGGGTCCAAGCCGTCACACCCCGCTCTTCCAAATGGAGCTCAGGGCTGGGCTACACTAGAAAATAAGATTGATCCAGCTACCTCATTCAGGAGTGAGAAAAACTGACATTCTTGGGTGACATACGTAGTTAAGCCGACCAAAGTCCCTGTGTAGACAGCACTAGGTCGACAGAAGGATTCTTCCATCAACCTAGCTACCGCTTTGCTACTGGATTAACTCCTCCCATCAGCGTAGGTAGTGTCTACATTGAAGCACTACAGGTGCACTGCTGTAGCATTTCAAGTGTAGACAAGCCCTCGGGACCTGTGCCGGCCGTCACTATCAGACTGGGCTGGGAATGTAGCCAAGGGCTGCCCCCATGGCCACACCTGAAAGCTCACACATAGCCACGCGCCAGGGGATCCTTGCTTGTCACCAAGCTGGCTCTGGTACAACACACACTGAACAGCAGAAATCCTGCCCTTAGCATGACAGCGTCATTCCCACTCCAGGAGGAAGAGGGAGGGGAAGTTTTCTGCACCAGACTTGTTAGACTTGCTGCTTTCGAAGGACCAGCCAGGCCTCTGATTAGAAGAGAAGTTTCACAGGGCTCGTCTACACGTGGAATGCTACCGCTGCACAGCTGGGCTGCTGCAGGGCTTCAGTGTAGACACTTCTGGGGGAGCATGTAGGGGAAGCAGAGGGGAGCTGCTCATGCTATATGTGCTCTGTGGTCAAAGACAGCCCGTTGCTCCCCAGGAATATCAATCCAGCACCAAGACATTATTCAGTCCGCCCCCATTGGACAAGGCTGATGCTACAAGGGAGACAAGCATCATCTACGGCAGGCACAGCAGATGACACGCACATCTCCAGCGAACAATAACGGACCTTCTGTGTCTAATCCGTCATACTTGATGCAGATCTCTTACCCCGAAGTGTTGTCAATGAGGTTTTAATTTAGAGTTAATTAGACAAATATTGCATGTTAAACACCCATTGATTATTAAGACACAGTAAACGCCTCTGCAGTGCATAATGGACACGCTGTATTATAACTAGGACGAGACGGGAAAATGTCTATAGCTGTTTCTAATCATCAGCTGGTAATTAACATCCAATAACTTGCAACTTGGTTTATCGTTATAGATTCAGGAAGGCAGCAATTGTACTGTATGCTAATTAAATAAAACTGGATTATTTAAGACATATAAAGCTTTAACAACTAAGTAACAGATATACACAGTTGTGGAACTTTAATAACTACCATGCAGCTTTCCTGTGCATCATTTGGTAAAACTGGTCTTCTCTTAAATATAATGTTGCGGGTGAGATTTTCAGAAGCAAACAGCATTGGACTAAAGGCCAGATGTTTAAAGATATTTAGGTGCCTAACTCCCATTGACTTAAAAAACTGGCCCTATTGAAAAAACTGTGCTCCCATTGAAAAAACTGTGCTCCCATTGAAGGAATGGCATAGCTCCCAATGAGTTCCGTGAAATGAGAATGGAGTTAGGCCAGCACTGAAAGCCCCATCTGATAAGCAAGGGGCAAATTTTGCAAACGTGAGGACCTAAAGTTGGGTGCCTAAAATCGATATGTCGCTACTCACATACAAATGGCCTGATATTCAGAGGTGCTGTCAAGGGGAGCCAACGGGGACATGGTACCTTTAAAAAAAAATCAGGCCACTTTGATTGAGGTGCTTACCTATGGATTTAGGTCTTTGCAGATTGTGCTCAACCTTTATTTGGGGGCCAGCATGAAATGAGCCTGGTGGAAATCAGACTATTCCTACTGGCCAGGTGTCTGCATCAGAAAGCCACAGGCACAAATGGCAGAAGGCAAATAAATGACTGGAAAGCATGGGCGGCAGGTATCAGAGGCTGCGCCTCCTCAAACTCATAGACTCATAGACTTTAACGTCAGAAGGGACCATTATGATCATCTAGTCTGACCTCCTGCACAATGCAGGCCACAGAATCTCACCCATCCGCTTCTATAACAAACCCCTAACCTATGTCTGAGTTACTGAAGTGCTCAAATTGTGGTTTGAAGACCTCAAGGTGCAGAGAATCCTCCAGCAAGTGGCCCATGCCCCACCCTGCAGAGGAAGGCGAAAAACATCCAGGGCCTCTGCTAATCTGCACTGGAGGAAAATTCCTTCCCGACCCCAAATATGGCGATCCGTTAAACCCTGAGCATGACAAGGCCCCACCCACGCTCCATCCCCAGGCCCCCCCTACTGCATCCCGCTCGGTGCAGCTCCAGTCTCTCTGTGGGGTGGCCCTGGCTCAGGCCATGCCACCTGCTTTCCTGGCGCTCCGGGACGGGGGCAGTGCCAACTGACCCCCCCCCCCAGCACTCCAGAACTGGCGTGAGGGGGTTGGGGTTGCTCCGGGGCTGTGAGGCACTAGCCAGCAGTGGGGGGGTTCTGGGATCTGGCAATGGGTGCAGAAGGGGCGGGGCCTCAGTTGGAAGGGGCGGGGCTGGTGGGCTAGCCTCCCCCAGCCGACGATTCACACCCCACCCGTCCTGGAAAGTGAACTCTCCCCTCTCCTTCTGAAAGTTGTTCTTGCAGAAGAGATCAGACATGTTGGGGGAGGGGTTCACACCGATGCTTCCTGCACTGTACCTGTTCTATGACTAACTACATGAGTCTCCAGGTCAGTCAGCCCGGCACCTGTCGGCAGCACTATGCTGGCTTCAAGGCTGGGAGTTTTAAATGAGCCAGCAGGTGTTCGGCACTCACCTCCTCACTGCATTTCAGTGGGACTCCTTCAGGCTTTTTTGAAAATCCTGCCCTACATGTCTAAAAATAATGAAACATCAAATCAGATGCATACGCTTCTGGATTACTTTTCAGGCAAAGAGCTCAAAGCACTGGGCAAGTGTAGCATTCTCGCCCTTTTACAGAGGTGGAAACTGAGGGGGAGAGAGCAGAAGTGACTTGCACACCTTCACATGGAGTCAGTGGCAAAGCTGGGGAGAGAAGCTAGGTCTCCTGACTCCCAGCCCTGTGCCTCTACAGGGATCTCTCTTGATCTGTGTAGACCCTCCCACACAACAAGATGTACTAAGCAGAACTGCCAGGTCTTCAGATTAACACTGAGACCCACGGCAATAATCCAAGGCTGCCAGTGAGTTAAGACACAGCAGCTGCCGTGGGTTTAAAAGACATTTACGTACAACGAAACCCAGAATCATGAAAAAAATGTGTCTAATTTCAGGCTGAATCTCAGATTCAGATCATGTTCCTCAAAGACCTGATAACATCTGCAAACCTTTAGAGTAGCCCTGGCCCGATTTATGGTTTCACCCAGAAATCATCAGTAATCCACCAATTTGTTGCACTTTCAATGCACTTGCAAATTTTGATTGAGCTTTTGGTTTAGTCTGAAACTCACAAGGGTGCAAACTCTACAGGAACTGAAACCAGACCTAATGTCTCTTGTCGGCACTAGAGACAGGACTGAGCTGAGAAGACAGCACTGAACTTTCCTAAATATCAAGGAAATCTAGGTCCTGTGTTCTGGTTTAGATCATATGCCTTCCAGTGATGGCTCCAAGACATGAAACTCTCCTCCAGATCAGAACTTCTCCAAAAACCTCGGGGGGTCAGTTCCATGTTCAAGTTCCATACTCAATACCGCTAACCCCCTCGAGTGAAAGTGCTTGACTTTCCCACCTGAGGTACGTTTCAAACGACAGAAAAGGGCGCCTCGATGTCACAACTTTGGAAATGCTGCCATTCCCCCACATCTTCTGCCATGGGTTTCAGGCTAAAAGGGGCTGTTTAATCATCCCCAGAAGCCTCTGCTGGGATTCTGATGGCCCCACAGGACATCTTACCTGTATCATAGAATCATAGAACTTAAGATCAGAAGGGACCATTATGATCATCTAGTCTGACCTCCCGCAAGATGCAGGCCACCAAGCCACCCACCCACCCAATCCTAATTTCTCCCTCTCCTTTGAAGTCCCCCTCCCCAAATCAAATCCTGAAAGACTTCAAGCAGCAGATCAGCCTCCAGCCTGCCCCCCAGCCTGCCCCATGGAGAGGAAAAAACCCCCAGGCCCACCCCCTCTAAAATTCTGAAAAAAATTCCTTCCCCCCCAAATATGGCGATCAGCTGAACCCCGAGCTGCGGGCAAGACTCTCCAGCCAGACCTCAGGAAAGATTTTTCAATATCAACATCCAACCCACGTACTAAAATAATGGTGTCACGTTATTGACCTATATTTGACTAAATATCCTATCAAACCATTCCTCCATCCCCCAACTCCTTAAACTTATCAAGAAAGCCAGAGGTCCCTTTGCCCCCCCCCCACCCTCCCTAGGCTGTTCCAGTTCTTCACTCTGATGGTTAGAAAGAAACATTCATCTAATTTCCTGCCTAAACTTCCGACTGCCATATATATCCCCATTTGTTCTCGTGTCCACATTAGTACTGAGCTGAAATAATTCCTCTCCCTCCCTGGTATTTATCCCTCTGATATATTTAAAGAGAGCTGATCAGAAAAGCCAACTGATCAGAAAAGACACGCACAAGCTCCAGTCTGAAGTGATTTACCACTAAATAATAAACAAAGGGAATCAATAAGTGTCACACGACGTTACAGAACCAAACTGGGTCCCATCAGCCCTTCACCGGAGAGGCAGGAAGCGCGATGCCTGCTCACAGCTCAGATCTGCTGTGTGCTGCTGGGTTTCCTCCTCCTCTTCAATATCGCACCATACAGGGCCTGATTCTGTGTGGCACAGGGGCCTGGCAGGGAGGTGCTGGGCACCCAGCTCAAGTCAGTGAGAGTTGGGAGCGCTCAGCACCTCGCAGGCCCAGGCCCCACTGTTTGCAAAAAGCAGCAGCAGCAGCATGCTTGAGTCTGAGGCTGAAGGGGAAATGGTTTCTCAATGGGAACAGTGTGCTGGGAAGCACCCTGTTAAGTGCAAAAGTGCCATCGCAAGGATTGCGATAGCAGGGGACTTTGCAAGGGCAGGGCAGGATTGAGGTGCATTGGCAGAGCAGCACGACAGGTACAGGCCTGGAGCGAGAGGATGTGCCTTGGGTCAGCACCAAGGTGTATCTGAAGAACTAAGCTCGGGGTCAGCACTAAGACAGCTGGCAAAGGCGCAAGCCACGACTGAGGTTATTGGCAGAGCTGTGCTGGGGAGAACGTAGAACAGCTGGGGGTGCTGCAGGTGAGGATGGGGGGAATTGTCAGAACTTGGGGGCAAAGAGGGCAGGGATTGGAACAACAGGGGGTGGGTGCTGCAAATGACAATGAAGAATCTTCCACCCTGCCTGCTCCAAGACCGAGACAGCTGCAGCAGAATCCTAATTTCTGGAATGCTGCTCCTGGGGAGGACACCAGGGGAGGAGCAGAAAGTGGGTGAGGGCGGAGAGACAGAATGCTGTCCCAGTACATCAATCACCGCACAACCAGGGAAGTTAATGTACCACTTAGAAGGTGGAACAACTTTTTTTTTTCTTTTTAAAGGGAGGAGATTTCTGCAGACAGGCTGCTCCAGTAATTGATTTACCAAGGCAATAAAAGAAAAAAAATCAAGGCAAAATGCTTGGACTACATCTCTGGGCGTCTGCAAGTGATGTTTCTGGAGTCTGGGCAGTCCCTCGCTCTCCTTTGAAATCTGTGGTGGGTTCTGTTGGGGCTGACCGCAGGTTACCTTGGGCTGTTGTTACAGCATAGTTTGGGGGGAGCTAGTAGTGAGCTGGCTTGGACCAGACGGGCTGGCTTGCAGCCACTCGACTGAATAAACAAGTAAAGAGATAAGGAGGCCTCAGACTGTGAAGTGTGGGAACAGGAAGCAATAGCATTTCCTGCCAGAGCTTGCTTGTGGGTCAATACGCGCCCCCTGAGAAAGAGACGGTGATAAAAATGGCTATGCACATTGCTTTAGATGAACAGTCTCACCTGCGGATCCTGGCCTTGTGGGTGCCCAGGAATTCCCTAGGCTGGAGCAGCGCCCGCTACGAGCCCTCAAGGACAAGGCTGGAGGGACCAGGACTGTGCGTAGCAGAAGGGGCGTAAGCATTGATTCTTGCTTGCTTGGTCGCTGGAAAGCATGTATTTAGTAATGCGTGAAGGCTGGGAAGTTTATTATATCTTGGCAATAAAACCAGTTATACTTATGCACCTGGTGTGGATTAATTGAGTGTATCTCCCCACCTCCATTTGGCTCAACAGGTGCTTAATTAGTCTGTGGGACAGTTTGGAGAAGGTGTTAGCAAGTTCTGCAGGATGGTGGCTGGCTCTGTGATAGGTTCCAGAACCCCAACAGCAATGAAATGGAATATAATTGTTGCCCTTGCTGGTTACAAACCTGCACCCATAACCCTGTAACAGACCTGCCCTTTACGAGACTCTCCTACAGAATGCAAGGAGGTGACGCTAATAAACAGGCTTTGCGAGAAATTACTCTAAAAATAGTTTAGACTTTAACAGAGAATGAGATCGTTTAGACAGGTTGTTAAGACCATCTTATAGAATTCTACAGCCAGCGTGGGAGTCTCTATTAAATTCTATAGGGTGATTCAAATGCCCTACAGAAAAGTGAACACTCTATTAAATTCCACAGAACTGTCAGCATCAGACCTTTGCCACCAGGAAACATTTTACGGACCTGGGTGATATTCCAGAGTGTGGACCTAGCAGATGTTTGAGCCAGAAGAACAGATGTGACAAAGCTACATCAAGCCACAAACCTGACCGTGTCTAAAGCACACACAGGGACGGATATGTTATGCGGGGGATGGCACAGCGCGTCAGTGAACCTCTGGCTCTGGCTTCGTGGGGTCCTGGTGAGAGGTGTGACTCCCCCAAATCGTCTGTGCATTTGACTCCTGTGCATATCCACAACACAGATCCCTGGAATCTTCCACCTTGGAATCCCATGCGGGCTCTGCCTGTGGGACTGATCCACAGACAAGGAAGAGAGACTGGGATGCTAAAGATACAGGATGCAGGATGGCTGGCAGGCTGGGCACACAGCAGGGCCCTTGGATGGGTGAAGCCCTAAGCAATACAGAGTTACCACAGGCCTAAAGAGGGCCTACTTATGTTACTAATCCACAAACAGAGTTTCTGTTGGGAGCTAGGGCTGGAGAATGGCTGCCAGCGGGTGAACCTCGGAAGGTCATAGGGCCAGAAATGCACAGGGAAACCTGAGTTATCTGAACTGTACCTGCACTAGAGATGAGATCTAGTGGTACATTCAGGTTCAAGGCAATGTATCAGGGCCGCCCAGAGGATTCAGGGGGCCTGGGGTCTTCGGCAGCGGTGGGGGCTGGAGTGGGTCCTGGGGCAGAAGGACCCCCCACTGCCAAATTGCCGCTGAAGACCCGGAGTGGAAGAAGCTCTGGGAGCCCAGGCCCCATGAGAGTTTTCTGGAGCCCCCAGAGCGAGTGAAGGACCCCACTCCAGGGCCTCCGAAAAACTCTCATGGGGGCCCCCCCGGGTGGCCCTGCAATGTAGTAGGACGAGCTGATCCGGGGGAGCAGGGGTAGGCTGGGCTCATTTGCAAAATCCCAAAACCAAGATCCAAGCTTGTATTTTGCACACCCTTGGTATCTTGGGCCTGGGTTCACGTCTATCTCTAAGACGAACCTCTCGAGACTGGGACGTCTGACCGGGAATCGCCTTAGAATGCTAAACAGTTGACGTAACACTCAGCAGACACTCAGATCTTAGG
Organism: Mauremys reevesii; assembly: GCF_016161935.1. Classification (NCBI taxonomy): domain Eukaryota; kingdom Metazoa; phylum Chordata; order Testudines; family Geoemydidae; genus Mauremys; species Mauremys reevesii. The sequence goes on along the minus strand of NC_052634.1, from coordinate 11,019,448 downwards.
ATGGGGAGTATGGAATAAATACCAAGCGCAGGTGAGTCTGGATGGGAAGTGGTGAGAGAGGGAGAGCGTGATCAGGCCAAAGGTTTCCAGTCGTGCGAGGCATTTACAGGGGTGCTGAAAGCCACTTGAACCAAACTGTAAACCCTGCCTATGATGGAAGCCACTTCAAGCCAGGGGGTGCGGGAACACCCTCAGCACCCGTAGTTCCTGCACCTGTGGGCGTTTACCTGCACGCTGAAGCAAGTAACACAGATTGGTGAGACGAGCCGGGAAAGCGTCACAACAGATCAAGGATTCTCCAGGTACAAGACAAAACCAGTTCTAGAAACCTAGCAGAAGTGCGTTTAAAGCCTCCAGAGGATATCAATTGAGAGCCTGTCACTTGGTGTCAGGATAAGTTTCCGGGCAGCTCTCGGGGCTTGTTAAGTCTCTCTTGCTTGGGCTGCATTGCAGCACTAGTGGCAGGGCTGCCTGAAAGCAGAAGCACTGAAATTGGAGATGAAAAAGACGGATGACTCCTCAGTGCCTCATCCGTTCCCCTCCCCAACTCCCAGCCAGCAATACCCATTCCCCTGCGCTATATTCCCAACTCTCAGGCTCTATCCAACCTGGTTTTCATTGCGATTTGAACAATCAAGCAAGCCATTGTCTGCTCCCGTACCTCTTGGGAACAGACAACGGCTTGATTTCATTGTACAGATTCCTTCACCACTTCCCATGGGGCAGGGCTGTCTGCTTTGGGAATATGACCAGAATTGTCTCCATCTGGCATTTTGGGGATGGGGAGAGGTGTGTCTATTAATTGAACACTATTGGTTTCCAGGTTGCTCAAACCACGTTGTTAATCCTCTAAAATTCACTGTGAGGGCAAATTATTAGTGACTTTATTGAGTACATCCATTCAGGCTTGAATCTGCAGAACACTCCTGAAGTAACCCTCCCACCACTGAGTCTTCTGTGAGCCCTGGCATGGATTTCTTAAATTGTCTATCCAATTTACTTTGCCAAAAATTCTTGGTTAAAAACAATGTGCAGAATCTTTCTAGGGCATTGGCTCCACTGGTCATTAGCCCCAACTTCAGCCATCAGTGGCCAGACCTTGGCATAGGTGCACCATGGCACACCCACGAGGACAGCCACAATTTACAACAGCTGGTCTTGCTTGAAACTTGGGTTGGCTCAATTAGTAGAAATCACTCTCGTTTATACTAGGGGTCAGCAGCGATGCAGTTGTGCTGGCCACTGATAGCTGGAGTCATGGCTATTCCCTACTGGAAATGAGACCCAGGACACTACCAAAACAAAACCACTTTTAAGATAGCATGCCCCGTTACCACGTCAGACACTCTCCTACACTCTCGAGTATATGGCATTGGTGACACCTTTACTGCAATACCATGTCCAGTTCTGGTGACCACACTTTGAAAAGCATGCTGAAAAATTGGAGAGGGTTCTAGAGAAGAACCACAAGAATGGTTCAAGGTCTGGAAAACGTTTCGTACAGGGGGAGGCTTCAGGAGCGCCATCTGTTTAATTTAAAGAGTAAGATGTGATTTAATCACTGTCGATAAGTACTTACACGGGGACAGGATTTCTGATAGTAGAAGCTGAAACTGGACAAATGCAAACGAGAAACAAGATGCAAATGTTTACCACTGCGGATAATTAATCATTGGAACAATTTATCCAGGGATGTGGTGGATTCTCCAACTAGAAGTTACGGGCTTGATGTCGGAATTACCAGATGACGCTCTATGGCCTGTGTTATGCAGGAGATTAGACTAAATGATCATAGCAATCCTGCTGGCCTTAAAATCTATGATTCTGTGACTAAACAGCTCCTTCCTCCAGAGCAATAACCATTCCAGTTACCTTACACATCCGCAAAAGACGCTCTGCTCTCCTGGCACCCTAACTTCAATGAAGTCTGAATATTCCTCCCGCAGATATGAGGGAAGCAAGGCTGTTTCAGACAGTGCCAGGACCAGCCGGTGTAATAATTACACAGTTAAACATAGTAATTAAAACAAAGCAAAAAAAAAACCTAATCAATTTCACTTAATGGAATATATGTGAACAAGGAGCAAGGCAAGGGAGGGCAGGGTGAGGGAAAGAGAGATCGTATGCGACATGCATACTAACGGCTTCCAAATGAAGCCACTGCTGCAGTGAGCCCCAGGCCTGGCTGCTTCCCACAACTTCAAGTCTCCCTGGAAATGGTTCAGGGTACGTCTACACTGCAAAAAAAAAAAATAAAGACCTGAAGCAGGAAGTCTCAAAGCCTGGGTCAACTAACCAGGGCTCATGCTACAGGACTAAAAATAGCAGTGCAGACATTCAGGCTCTGGCTGGAGCTTGGGCTCTGAAAACCTCTCACCCTCACCGAGTTTTAGAGACAAGCTCCAGCCCCAGCCCGAATGTCTACACAACTATTTCTAGTCCGCTGGCATAAGCCTGAGTCTGTAGACGCAGGATCTAAGACTCGCTGCAGTGTGGATGCAACCCTTTTCCCTCGGAGACCTGTCACTGCATCAGGGCAACTCTTGTGATAGCACAAAAGACTTTAAATCCGGGCTTTAACGGCCCGGATTGAATTAAATGCATCGTAAAGCAGCCTCTCCGTTTAAGGGGTAGGCATGGGAGCTTGCTTTCTCCTCTCTGCTAAAGGCTCTCTCCCTATTTATGGAATGATGAGTTGACTGTGGGCTATGTGCTTCTTTTTTTTTTTATGTCATCTGATCAAGAGGGTTATAAAACGCGCTGCGGTAATAAACGCGCCACGAGGAGCCCGCTGCAAAGCATGGCAGAAAAAGGAGATACTGTTGTGCGGATGCGTTATTACTAAATGAAGTAGGATGATTACAGGGAAGCAGAGTGGGATTCCACAAGCTGGGGCAAAGCAGTGATTTAGGAGGGGCAAAGGACAGAAACACATTTAAGATGCTGACGCTGGGCTTTAGGGGTCCTGAGGAGTGGGAGGTCAATTGGGGGTCACCGAAATAGCAAAGCCAAGGTTTGTGTTTCTATCTGAAGCTTTATACAGTTGACACCATCTTGATTGCACAGAGCATATGGGTCTGTCTTCACAGCAGAGTTAGCCTGGGGTCTTACTAGGGTGTTGCCCCAACCCCCTCTCCCCTCCACCCATCAAACTCACACACATTTGATGGTGCTTTTAATCTGAGCTAGCTGGGCCATTTGGAGCTTCAAGCTAAAGCCTGAGTTAAGCTTTCACATGGGCTGGTAACCCATCCACTTTGCAGTAAGGCTGCAGGCTAAACCTCTCAAACTCTGATAGTCCTCCAAAGCCTTCCCACAATTCCCTCCTGAGTGCCCAGAAGAACAGACAAGTTCTCCCACAATTCATGAGAAAGAATCATAGAGCAGCATAGCTTATTGTGGCACAAAGAACCACTGATGGTGGCCCCTGAAGTCCTAAGCGACACACATGGCAGAGCGCGGCACCAGTGAGGATGCAATAACTGGGGTAGGGCTTTGCCAGGTGGCTGCTCAGGCCTGAGTGCGAGTTAATTCTGCAGTGAAGACATACCTTACATGGCCGGGTTTGTACTCGGGTGGTGAGGGCAAGGAACCTGGGAAGGGACAAGAGAAGATCTTGGCATGGAGAAATGATACAAACACAGGGCTGAGTTGGAGATGAGTTGCAGAATAGACCAATGCCAGAGATGTGGGCTCCTCTGCACAGATAGAGCCTCCATAGGGTAACTGGTAGTTAGATCAGGAGACTGGCACTTTGAACTGCTGGGTTCTGGTCCTGAGTTTGCCATGAACTTCTTGAGTGACCTTGAGCCAAGTCAAACCAAGCCCAATTTGCAAGAGTAAGGCGCACGTGCAGTTCCTGCTGACTTCAGTGGGAGTTGAGGACCTTTTGCACGTCTGCAAAACAAGTCCTCAGCTGCTTTTGTGACTCTGTTTCCCCATCTGGAAAACGGGGACAACCATACCAGACTCACAGGGCCGTCATGGGGCTTCCGCACTTAACGTGTGCGAAGCACTTCAAGGTCCCTGAATGGAAGATGCTGTAGGAGCTCAACGCATTTATCATCCAACTCTTCTCTTATTCGCACCCTGAAGCCTTCCCTTTCAGGGTAAACTGCTCAAGGGTCCGGAAAGCACATGGCTCTTCCCTGCCCCTCTGTGGGGAGGATAGGGTCCTGGCACATGCACATAGCAAGTGGCAAAGGCCCATGAGAATTATGGCCAAGTTCCCAGGCATGGACTAGGCTGTTGGCTCCTTTTTACGAGCCTTCATGGTTATTACTACCTATTTCTTTTTACATTCCTGCCAAAATACCAACATTAATCTCCCTCGCTCCCGCAAGGCAAAACATGGGTAATTGGATTTATATGGCTTAGAAATTTGTTAGATTTTTTTTTTAAAAATGTACGTACACACTAAATATATAAACAAATAAATAATGACAGGAGGGAAGGCACTGCCCCACTGTGACGTATCCTGGGGGATGGGTAACAGCAGGCTGGCTTAAACCGAAATCCCATTAATCTTAGCTATCTCTAGCCACCACCTTTCTCTCCTGTCCTCAGGCTAGTTGTGTTGATTACTTGGGTCTGATTTAAGAACTCTCGCCTTCTCGGAGCACTGAACTTTACAAGCTTCCCGTTGTGCAGTGCCATTCAAGCTTCAAGCCCTCCTGCTTTCTACTCTCTTCTCCTTTCTTTCTCTTCCACTCTTCCCTCTACTTTCCTGCCTCTCTCTCCTTCCAATCCTCCCCTTCTCTTTCTTGCTTGGTCCCTTTTTCCCTTTCCCCAGCTCCATCCACTCCCTCACTGGGACACAAAGGAAGCCCCTCCACCACATGAAATATCTTTTCAGATCCTTGTTGCATAAACAGCAGGAAAAGAGAAACCTGGATTTCCCCATAGGGAGGGGGAAACCATGAAAGATCCTTCTCCCGCTCAGCTGGAATCTCCGTCCTTCATAGGAATGGAGCAGCTGGAATCTCCGTCCTTCAAAGGGTCTTAGGACTTTGCCTAAGTGGGGAAATTGACCAGACTGAGGCATAAGGATTGTTGAGGAATAAGCAATAAGGGTTGAGGAAGTATTCCAGAACAGCTCCCCGCATTGACCCGCTGTCCCAGAATAAAAGTGATTTTGTTCCAGAATAAATGACTCTACTCTACAAGTGCACTGATGATTCTGGAATAAAGGCACTTTTACTAACAGAGTGTCAACCTGGTGAGCTAGTCCAGAGTATTTTATTCAACACTGGCTATGCTAGTCAATTTCTCCATGTAAACAAGCCCTTACCCAGGGCTCTTTGCAGCACAAACTGGAAGCAAGCAGCACCCTATTCTGCAATGGACATTTAGCTGCAGGTAATCCACAACATGCTTAGGCAATGGCCATTTTGCACCTTGCTAATCCGATCCCTGCTTCAAGATATGAGCTGTATCCTGCAAAGGGCAGAACTAAAACCCTTTCCTTCTTCTATATGCAGCACTGCCCAGATGAGGAGAGGACTAGAAAGAAAACCTCAGTTCATCAGCCAGTCCAGATTAACAGCTGTACTCCTCTTCTGCGGGCATAACGCAGAGTGGGACAGCTACTGCAAAAAATTATCCCCCCCCATTTGTCCAAGTATTTAAACAAATTTATTTTCAGGGGACTCAATGCCCTTTTGTGTTTGCTTTCCTCACATATTCCAACCAATAAGTTGGCTGGGGGGAATGTTCATGCAATCAGCCAGTTTTAAGCAAATATTATTATAGTAGCATTACTCATGCACCAGAGCCCCGTTACGCTAGGTGCTGTATGAACGCAGAACCCAAAGATGGTCCTTGCCTCAAGGAGTTTACAGTCTACAGGAGAATATGAATGGAAAACAAATATACAATTAGTATTTGTGAGTATTGGCACTGGAGATCTAACCATTGAGAGTTATGGCTCATCCCACCAGGGAACAGAAAACACGAGATGTACATGTCCTATCAAATCAGCTTGAATGTCAAATATCCCACAACAAACTGCTCACAACAGACAAAGAATTATTGGCAGGAATTATTTGGTGAATCGTTTTGCATGAATAAAATTGGAGAAAAACGGCACTCCACCCACAGATAACTGGCAAAAGGGCTGAGGGGGAAAGAGGTGAAATTCACTGAATTAGTTATTCCTTATGAATTGTCTGCTTGACTATAGTATCTAGATTATCATTTAAAATAATACATGTGGCTGCTGTATGAGGTATCTTTACTTTAGGGTTGAGGGAAAACCTAATAAATTCAGGAAATGGAAAAAGAACTATCGAGATTCAAGAGACAAACTATGAAAGAAGGTAGTGGAACCAAGAAAGACTTCGGAAGATGGAAATTGGAACAGCAAGGGTCCTGTTGGGTCTTGATTTCATTTTGTGGCGTTAACTCCTAAGCCCTTTCCAGAAACAAAGACTAGAGCTCTAGGAACTGTGCATATGTCCGGACAAACGGCAGCTATTACCATCTTCAATCCAGGGGAGTTTATTGTGCCTGCAGAAGATTTAGTGTATTCCACAGCAGAGGGATTACAAAAAAATTATTCTGAACCTCTGTAACTGAATATTGCTGCTTCCAACTATTTCAGACGAATAAAGCTCAAGTGTCAAGTGTTTGGAGCTGTGTGTGGATGCTGGCTTTTCACTAGAAAGAAATACAGGAACCTTGCTAGAACTTCAATCGTATTCCTCATAGAACAGCAAGCAACTCTGGCTCTTTCTTTTCTGTGAAGACAAGAGAACTGCTGCATTATGCAAAGCAGATTTTAAAGCAAAGACGGTTGTTCCAGTTTTCTGGTTGCAATTTCACTGTCTCCAGGTCTCCACTCACCCACTTCCTCCTCCTGTCTGCTGTATTCTACCCAGCCCCCTGGACAATGTTCAGACAAAGAGAGCGGGTCTGATCTGGTACCCAGGGCAGCCAGTGGGAAAGCAGCCCTTGTCTTCATGGTCCAGCATCAGGCCCAGAGAGGGGTGTTGGCAGAATCAGTGGCTAAGCTTTGTTGAGGAATATATTCCAAAGGCCTGATCTAAAGCCCATGCTGAATTCATTGGGGCCCAGATCCTCAAAGGTACTTAGGTGCCTAAATTGGGACCTAAAGTTCTTGCCATTTACTACAATAGATGTTGGATCAGATCCCGAGTGAATTAGAGCCATTGACTTCAGTGGGAAGTTTGCCCGAGTGTAAAATCAGAGCGTCTGATTCTGGATTAGGATGTGAGTAAGGGTGGCAGAGCCTGGCCCGCAGTGAGGACTTTGGGATTTTGTAAAACTCTTTAGCATCTGTCAGGAGCTATAGAAACATTAGACATTCCTCTCATTGCTACCTCTCGCGCTTCCTCCCCTAACGCTAGAGATGGCACCTAGCTGCAAAGCGTGAATGAGAATTTCAAACACGCCAACGTGCATGAGTCCAGGGGGCTGGGTTCGGGCAGTACCCTAGCAGCTGCAGTTCTGTAATAGCACTTGTCTCGATGCAACAGGTTGGCACAGAGGGGAACTCTCCTTCACCCCCATGCCCTTTCTCCAACACCCAGACAATGGCTCTGATATTACAGTTAAATTAGTGGGCACTGTAATTATACCTATCAGGAACAGATAAGACAAGTTAAATACCAGCTACCTAGGGGGAAATTATTATGCCAACTAGGAGGATCCAAATGCCAGAACCCATGGCTGTAATTTCACTGCCTCGCCAATTACAGCTCCTACATGCAGGGAGCTCTACCTTGGAAATGGCAGGTATATATTTAGCTGCTTTGGGAAACTTTTGGGGGGAGTAAGGAGGGCAGTGACAGAGCAGGGCCTCGTTAATCTGGCCTGCACTAATCCCCATGCACACTTTCTTTGCCTTTATAAATGGGCTATTATTTCTTAACTACAGATTAACCTATAAAGCCTTGAAAATTCTGCTATTGCTTTATCTCTTGATGTGATGAGACTTGACCCAGCTCAGTTAGATGGGACTTCTGAAGTAGCACCACGGCAGGACCTACGTTTCTGTGTTCTGGGTGTGGTCAGAGTGCATGTCATTACGTTGGAGGGAACGTCTTTGTCACTAAGGGCTGCCAAAAGCAGAGCGGGGACGGAAAGGACTGCTCAAGTCAATAAGCTAGATAAAATGCCATTATTGTGGTAAATGTTCAAGTAAAATAAGAATGGGAATCTACCGTAAACCACACTGCATTGCTTATCTTGCCAGCAAACCAGCCTTTTACAACAGACACCAGTACAGGTCAATCGGTACACAGTGTGACTGGAAATGGGGTTTCAGATGAGATGTACAACTGCGGCCCTAAGCACATGGTTATTCAAGATTCCACCAGGGCTGCCCGGGGGGGAGCAAGTGGGGCAATTTGCCCCAGGCCCTGGGCCCCGCAGGGGCCCCCACGAGAATATAGTATTGCAACTTTTTTTTACGGAAGGGGCCCCCGAAATTGCTTTGTCCCAGGAATCCTCTGGGTGGCCCTGGATTCCACAGCACTTTCCACAAGAACGAGAACATTGACCCTTGCATCCTGACCAAATTCCAACTAGATAATGAAATTCTTACTTTTCGTTGCAAGCAGATTTGTGTGTTTTCCTTTCCTGTTCTAACTGCTGTGTAGTGATAATTTCTGTGGGCTACTAAACATCTACTGTGCTTCACACCAGAAGTGGCTGCATTTCAGCAGTTGGTAACACGTTGGCTGTTTGTTTGATTTTATCCACAGTGTATAGACTGACTGCAAACCACTTGGAGTTTCTTTGAGATGCAAAGTGTGTAAATGTACTAAGGGAATTGTTTGTTCTTAAAACAAAACAGCAAGTTATCCATTAAAATATGAGAATGGTTTTAGGGCAGTGATCTAAAGTGACACTGGAAGCTGCCAGTTGAGGGAGCCATAGATTATGCTAGGGATCTCTAGGGAAAAAACGCAGAGAGCGATTCAGAAGCAGCTCAGACCCAGGAGAGCACTAAGCTATTGCTTGTCTGTATGGAATCTTCATTCCCCCTCCCCCCTCAGAAAAGCCAAAAGTCCTGCTCTCCATTGTAGATCTCATTTCTTCTATTAAGGTGGTCGCTTTTTCAGCACTGTATGCATTTAAAGGACTGATACAGAGTGGTGATGAGCTTCCATAAGTCCATTAAAGCCAACAAGGAGTTGCAGGTGCTCTGCACCTCTCAGCATCAGGCCCTTCTACATTATCATTTTAAAAGGGACCTTCTGGGTGAAAACTAAAAAGTGCATTTTCAGGGTTTACAGGAATAAATGAGCTTGCATCTCTGGACCCTGGTTTGTGAAAGTGCTGGAAGGCCCTACAAGTCCTCTTGTTACTGGAAAAAGAAACCTCTAACTTCTCTTTTAAAGCGTCAGTCTCCTAACCGGATAGCTGTCAATGCAACCTCCCTCCACAACTGGGTGTGGACTCTGCATCTCATGCCAGGATCAGATCAGAGACTGTGCATGCCGGAGGCCTAATGCAAGCTGTCATCAATGCATAATGCAGTGAGTCTTGGAAGTCTGTTTTAAGGGTGTCACTGCTTTCCTGTCCCATGGGGGAAGGACATTCTCAAATCTGTATTGCATGCATCCCACTGCACTGTCTTCTGGGATACTGCAGCCTGTTGCACGGTGAAGCCACAAATCAATGTCAGATGCATCCCAATGTACCCTCTCCCTGACACTGCAAAGCAGTATCACATGCATCCCCGCTACCCTGTCTCCTGCAAGATATTGCGGTCTGCTGTACAGGGCTGTTGCGAATCAGCACCAGCTGCATCCTTGATATATCGTCTCCCGCAGGATATTGCAGCCTGCTCAGTGCTGATGCAAATCATTTCCCACTACATCCCTGATACACCATAACCCTGCAAAATGCCGCAGCCCGCTGCACGGCTGCCGGGGCCACATCTCAGGTAAGGACAAACGCCATGCCACATTATCTGAGGGAAGCGGAAGGTTCACTTTAAAGATGAATTGCACATGTCTGTCTCAGATAGTCGGATTGAGCTGCAACAGCTGCTTTCAGCAATGAAGGCCCTGGCAGTCGAGGAGTGTTCCTACGGTTAGTGGAGTTCTCCCGTGTGATGGCAATAACCCAGCTCCAGAGAGAGCTAAGGCTGTGCTTTTCAACACACGTACTGATCATTCTGCGCAGTGGAGCCCCTGGGAAGGGAAGTGGCACCATGGTGGAGCACAGCAGGGAAGCTGGTGCCCTGGCTTTGATAGCCTCCCAGGGCCTCCGTTAGACAAACCATTCCCTGAGAGGTCCAGGCTGCGATGGGCTAGCATAGACACTGCGGGCGCTCCGCATTAGGGGGTCCTGAATCTTCATTAGCTCACTGAGCAGCTAATTGTCTTCTAGGGGCTGGCAGCCAGGCGGCAGGGAAAGAATTCAAAAGGGAGCCTGGCAAGGCCAGCTGGAAGTGGGGCTGGCAGGAGGTACCAGCAGAGCCTGGCAAGCAGTTATCATGGAAAGGCATGAGGAGAGCTGCACACAATTCCTGTGGCTGGGCTCCCAGCGATGCCACCACCAAAGCAAGTGCAAGGGGCTGACGGGGGAGTGGCTCACTGCAAGGAGAGTGGCTGGGGATGAAAGGATGGAAAGGGCAGAGTGTGGAAATGGGGAAAGTGGAGAAAGTGGAGAAGAGGCATGCGGTGATGAGGAGACAGGGGATAAAGAAGGGGAGGTTGAAGAGACGGAGAGACAGAGGGTAAAAAAAAAAAAGAAAAGAGAGAGAGAGAGACTGATAAAGGCTGAAAAGCCCAACAGCTATGGGGCTGGATTCTTCCCAACCGTTCCCGTTACCAAGGCCAGCTGCCGCAAGCTCCAGCCTCACAGCAGGCAACCAGGCTAGAGCCTCAAAAAATAGATCAAAGTTGGCCCTCTGCTGGTGGAAATCAGAGAGTGCATCAGAGACAGCATCAGATCAAATGTATCCCTAAAATTTAAGCTATTAGACCAAGAGGCATGTTCCCAGTGGTTTAAAACCAAGAACCCTAAAAGAAAATGGCTTTATATTTTGAACATACGATCTTCTCTTCCTGTTAGATTTGCAGCCCTAACAGCACAGCACTTTGCTAGGGCATGAGAACCTGAAAGTTTACTAATTAGTCTGCCTCCGTTTTCCAGGCTGGGAGAAATTCAGAAAACCACCAAGCAGCATCCAGGGTGAAAGAACAATGAGATTTTTAACCAGCTTAGGTTAATTATCTCAGAGGCTGTATTATTGAGAGCAAAACGGAAATTGTGCCTTTGGCTTTTTAACCTGTGTCCCTTTAATCACAAGTTATTAACCACCCCGGCTTGGGCTGGGCAGACCTCAGAGAGACTCTGACCCTGAAGAGGATAGAGCACAGAGGGGAGCTGTGGTGGGAGGGGGGCCCTCTGCCTGGCCTGCAGAAAGTGTGTTTATTTCAGAGCCAGAGGGTTAAGCACTGGAGTCCTGAGTCCTAACCCCAATTCCCCTATGTATGACGGGGTGGGTGGCACTTTGCCTCTGGATTTCTGTTCTGTTTGCTCTTTCTTCTCACAAGAGTATGTGTGGGCTCATTAGCTAATTTTGGGAATGAGCTTTGGAAAGGGGCAGCGGTGTTGCGGGTCCTGTTTTAACAAGGCCACTGTCTGAATGGCAGGGTGCGATTTGTCCATCTCCCTCCGGGAGCCCCTCTGCCCATGAAGCAGGGAGATGACAGACCAGGAAGCGGGTAGGTAAATGGGGCAAAGCCCCCATTAAAAGGGCAGGGCTTATCAGTCACTCTTCTCAGAATTCAGCATCCTTTTGGTAGTGACCCCCTGACCATGGGGCACCAGCAGGGATAGAACTCAGGCCCTTCAGCACCTCTGCTGCCTGAACTTAAAGGAGGACATGCCAGCTGGTGATCATAGTAGGCTCTTATCCCCTATGTGGGTCAGCTGCTAGATGACACACTTAGCCTGCATGTTGCTCCCCCTTGTGCCAGTTTGGGAGGAAGAACTGCTTACTGCAGCCCTGCCGTTCTGGGTGTATGGAAGGAAGCAGGCAGGCTAGTGTGGTGGAGCGGTATCCCAGACTATTTGGCATTCAAGACAGGGCAGGAGAATGCAAAGTTCTCAGGACCTGTTTGTTTAAGATCCGTACACAAAATCCACACCCCACCACGGACACTTCATGCCGCACAGATGACCGGAAAAACACTGGACCTGTCTATCTGACCACAAGCAGCACAGTCAGCATCTACTGAACTGGCTGTCTCTGCTGTGCCAAAACCATGCGCCCACAGCACACTGGGCACACCCGTAACTCACCGAGGAAAGGGAAAGTGACGCTCTGCTGTACTGCCTCATGTAGAAGCGGCCCATCTGCATATAAGTTGCCTGCATTTCTTTTGCAGCAAACAGTGTAAGGTAAAACATCCATCAGAATTCATAAGATGCACCCCCGGAGTAAAAGATTGATTTGATATTAACAGATGTGTGCAGAGAATATAAAGTGATCAAGGCAAAATACTGACATCTCCGGAGGCATCACAGCCCTGGAAACCGGTTAGAAATGCAAACTGACATAGATACACAGGCAATACAGAACCCTGATATTCACCCCACCTCTCCTCCCACACACATACACACAACTTTAGGAAGAGAACTGGAGTGCCAGCCAGCGCAAGCTCACTGTCTGCCACCTAAACCCAATTGCCAGCTCACTGTCTGGCACCAGCGTTCTCCTGCCAGCTCCACCGTGACACCGCCAACACGCCACCCAGCACCCACGTTTCACTGCAACCCTCGCATCTGGCACCCACGCCCCAGCGCTGAAGAAACAACAGAACGTACCCTCTTCGTTCCTTTAGACGCCCTGGCACTCTATGCAGAGACACCCCCATTCCCGTGTCAGCAACCCCCACTCCACTCCCAGCTCCGGAGCCCCTGACTCAGCATTGCACGTTCTTCCCTGACTCGGGGGTCTCACCCCACCCCACTCACGACAAACCCTCTCAACCTGTTTTTACAGGAGAAACAGTCAGAGCCAAGGCTAAACCCTTTTGCAATGTGGCATCGAAGCTCTGGCTCAGCAGGCTGGTTCCACTCCTACACGGCCCCTCCTGGCATGCCCCTGGGGCCGGAGCACCCACCGAGCAAGACCCCTGTAGATACCCAGAGGGAAAGCAGCTGCTCCTACCTGAGGGTGGCGCTCTCCCCTTGTCTGACGGTCACGTTGTCCATAGCTTTGGGGAAGGTGGCATCTCCGCTGCGCACGGGCACTCCTGCGGGCACAAGGAAGAGCAGCCTGAGACAGAGGACGACGAGGCACCTCCAGGGCACGGCTAAGCCCCCGCCGACCCCCATCCTGGGCAGCGGGGACTTTCCAAAAGGCCAGAAACACCCCCGACAAGGCAGCCAGGAGGAACCGGGGCGGGGGGCAAAGAGGCAAACGGGGCGGGAGCGCAGGGCAGGCACGGAGCTCCTCGGAGATTAGCAGCGCCCCTGGCAATCCAGCCTCAGAGACCCGAGCATCCGGAGGGAGCCCCCAGTGTTCCTCGGGCGAGGGAGGAGGAAGGGGGCAGGGTGGGGGGCGGAGGAAGAGGAGGAGGGAAGGTGCCGAGCGAGAGATGAAGGTCACGGATCTCTCTCTGCTCCAGACGCTACTTTCAGATTCAGCCGGGCACGCGCTGCGGAGATCTGGCATCAAAAGTTTATAACCCAAGGAGGACGCGTGAGGCTCTCTGGCAAGAGCGGGGGGCGGCTGTCAAAACCGGGCTGGCCCCGGGCCGGGGGGCAGGAGCGGGCCCGGGGGTGGGGGAAGAAAAGGGAGGAGGAGAAGGAAAAATAAAGAAAAGCCACCAAAAAATTGCTTCTGTCGCAAGATCAAAACTTCCCTGCGGAGCAGCGGACTCTGCTGGCAGCGGCTCTCCCGCAGCGCAAGGCGAAGCCAGCCTGGCGCGCTCCAGCCGCCCGGGCTCGGCTCGGCTCGGCTCGGATCTCCGGCGGGCGCGGGGAAGGAGCCCGGCTCGGCTCGGCTCGGCTCAGCGCGGGCAGGGCGCGGCGGCCGGCGGGAGGCGCGAGGCGCGCAGCAGAGGCGCGCAGGAGCTGGCGGCTGCCCCCACTTTCAGCAGCCCAGCTGCGCGCTGCCTCCCGGCCGGGAGCATCGCCTCGGAGCTCGCCCGCCCGGGCGCTGCCTTCCCGGGGTTGTCATGGCAGCGCCTCCATCACTGACCAGCGCCCGGGCTCCGGCCCCGCCGCACTGAGCAACGCGGAGCCGCTGCGGGGCTCTCCCACTTTAACCCTGCCGGCGCCGGGCTGCCCGCTGCGGTGCAAGCGCTAGGAGCCGGGCTTGCTCTGGGCTCCCGCAGAGGCGGCATCACCGAGCCAGGGGACCACCAGCCTCTTCCACCCCCGTTAACCATCGCAGCGCCAGGCATAGCAGCGTGGAGGGGGGGGGGGAGAGTGTGTGTGTGTGTGTGTGTAATTAAACCATTCCTGCAGCTGCAGCAGGGACCCCTCTGAGAAGCATAAATCTCCCACCCTGCAGGCATCAGCGCTGGCTGCTGGGTTTACAGTAGGGCACCACACAACGATGAGACCCTCGCTGTCCCCGCTCCTACATAAGTCACCCCAGCTTAGGCAGCTGGTGTGCTGGGACCACCGCCCATCATGTATTGTCTCGTGGTTTCCTTGTGCTCTGTCCGGATCCGTCTGTTGTCTCTAGTTTTATAGTTTGGTTGCACAGGGACCGGCTTTTCTTTCTGTTTGTACAGCGCCTAGCACCCTGGGGTCCTGGTCCATGTCTGAAGCTGCTCGGTGCAACCACAAGACAAATACATAATAGCCCACTACCAAGGACTTGCTCAGCTTCTCCCACAGCCCTAGTTTCTCCTGCTTCCTCCCTCTCCATGCCCCCAGGTGGCCTCCAGCACCCCTCACACATACCCTGCCCGTGCCCAAAGCACCGCATTTCCTCTCTGCCCAACTCTGGGCATACAGTCCCCAGCCCTGGCCTCACCTACCCCACACACATGGTGCACCTGAATGCAGATCTGCCCTGGCCCCACCTGTCATCTAAGCACAGGGCTCCCCTTGCCATGCCTTCCCCATCCAAGCAAGTTCTTCCCTTTGTGAGCTGCCAGGCACTGACTCATTGCACAAGGAGATGCTCAGGGCTTTTCATCCACCCCTCGTGGCCCAGTGCCCTCTGCCATTATCATCAACAGGCCCATGCCAAGGATCACCCAGCATGCACACGGGGCTCAGAGGGCCCCCTGCATGGCACCTGTTCCACAATGCCTGAGTCAGGGTGGACATTTCCTGGTAGCTCAGGAAGCAGCTCAGATGCCCTACCAAAAGGTTGCTGACCAGGTGATGTTTTAATTGCCTGCCTGCAAAATTAACCCCTGCGGAGCAGACTTGCCAGTGGCAAGCTCTCTGTTAACACCCTTTAGATTTCTCTCTCTGATGGAACCCGCTGGGTCAGCGATCAGATGGAGCATCTGAGGATGTGTTACCTACTCTACGAGATGGGGGGTGTACTGTATGCGGGGTGATATGGCCAGTGAAGGGAGTTCTAGCTGCTTTACCATGCCTCCATGTGCCTTCCCTAGACTGGGGGTGTGACAGGAATGAGTCAAGTTCCAAATGTGGTGGTTACAATTTCCTGACTATGGCTAGAGACTTGGGAGCTTTTAGAGTCCTTAAAGGTCCCCTCAAGTCTGGGGGGTGGGGAGGGGCGGGTGCTAAGGTTTGAGGAGCTTTGAAATGGAAAGGATCCTAGCAGTGTGTGTACATGTAAGAGGGGATCCCTGGCGTCGCTCAGGTCTTTCGGAATAATCTGGCCAGCCAGATCAATTTCTATCGTGCATTGAAATGTCACGACCCTAAAGACACAGCACTAGCCAAGAGCCTAATGCTGCAGGGACTCACATTGGCTCAAGGCAAGAGGTATGGCTGAGAGATGCTGACTACGTCATACGGATAAGTAGGGCAGCCGGGCCTGATGAAACTGGGCAGTGGCTGGGCTTTCCATCCAAAGGTGGCATAGCTCTTAAAAAAAAAGTTTGCTTTACCCCAAACGTTCAAGTTGGCTGGTCCACTTAAGCAGGGTCAATGATGGCTCAAGGTAACTGAGAGACTGGCCTGTTGCCCCTGCCAGATCACCCCAGGCATCGATACAGGGGAAATGCATATGGAGCTGCTGAGAGGAAGTAATAAACCACAAACCATCTGCACCTTGGCCCTACGTACGGAGATCAAGTCCATCAAGCACGTACCAGCGCAAGGACTGGGTTGACTGGAGTGATTGCTGCTGCAGGGGCTTTCCGGTCTGGTGGGTAAATTGGTGTTTACCCCTTGGGATAGGAAGCTGTTGACACACAGTGCATGTTTCTGAAATAACGCTGAAATGAGTGTAATGCATACAAGGGGAAGATTGAACTGAGATCCTGCCTCAGTGCATATCTACCTTCCAAAGGCTGAGCCAGCCTCCAGAGATAAGAATACGCATGACTGGATGGATAGCCACAGACAGGGGGGATGGATAGATAGACAGACAGATAACTCCCTGCTATCTATAGCTGGGCATATGTGTGAGAGACGGGGGAGGAGAGAGAGAGAGAATGTTATACATATTTATGTAACAAAAACCTGCCTAACTGGGTATTTACCCAATGGAGTGGAACGACTGTGAAGGAGACTGTGCAGCTTATTCGCCTAAACCAGACTCCCTCCAGGGGCTGTTTTGGACACAGAAGAGCAGGAAGCACAAGCAGATTAAATGTGGAATGGTGGATCCATGTGATATTAGAGTTGGGGGTTGAGCCAAGTGATTGAGGGGAGATAAAAAGTTGCCCTAACCTCTATTCCTTTCCAAACGTGCAGAGTTTAGACAAGATAACCTTTCCCCACTCTAGCTAATCAACCTTCAGTGCCTCTCTGCCCCACTGACCTCCACACACCTCCTACCACCCTTCACATTTCCAGCTGCCATGTTATGCCCCAGAGGTGGCTGCATTTCAGTGGTGGGTGACACAGTCACTGTAATTTTTCTGGCATACATTTGAATCACACTTCTAATGCATTTGGGACCCACAATATAATTAATAATGAGTGAACATGCTGGTCTCAGTAGAAAGGAGTAGGAACGGGGAAGGAAGACAGAGAACTTTGCAAAAGAGTGGGTGGGTGGGTTTGTGCTGAGGGGACAAAATTTGGATCTGAATTTGATGGCTGGGGTTGACAGGAAGTGGAGCTTTGGGTCCACCATTATAAAAGGAAAATGAGAGGAAGGGGGGCTTGTTATTAAGACACTGGCGTGGGTCTCAGGAAACTCAAGTTCAATTCCCAGCTCTGCCACAGAGTTCCTGTGTGATCTTGGGCCAGATTTGGAAAGGTATTTAGGTGCCTAACTCCCACAGAAATGAATGGGGGAGTTAGGCTCCTAAATAACTTTTAAAATCTGGCCCTTAGTCTCTGTATGCCTCAGTTCCCTGTCAGAAAAATGGGGATAATACTGCTCTCTCTCCTGCCCTTTGTCTGTCTAGTCTATTTAGGCTGCAAGTTCTTTTCTGCAGAGATTGCCTCTTACTATGTGTATGTACAGCACCCAGCACAATTGGGCCCTGAGCTTAGGTGGGCCCGCTAAGAATAATAACAATTGTTATGAAGATGGGGCCATCTGCAAACTCCAGACCTGGATTTCAAACACCCCCAGCCCATGTGGGTGCCCAGCTCCATGGCTTTGTGTCAGACCAATCTCTAATAAAACAGAACCAAGAAGTACTTGGATCTCAGCGTGATCTCCTGGGGGCACCCAGGGTTCAGCAGTGGTGGACTGTCACTCGTGAGGGTAACAAGCTCTGATCGGCTCTCAGCATACAACAGGCTCAGAAAGAAACTGAGCTTGTGAGGATGAGTCCCTTCTCCCCACCCCACTCTTTCCTTCCTTCTGATTGTCAATCTCAGGTTTTATTAGTGGCGGAGGTTGGCCACAATCGCCCTTGGAGATTTCTCCCTCCTTGCTCTAATCAGCAGCTTGCAAAGGTCAGGAGTACAGGCCTGGAAGTAATTAGTGAGGGATGGGAAGACTGGAGGCTGAGGAGTGAGTCAGGCAATGGGGCCAGAAGCTCACGGTGAGCAGCTAGCAAGACCCCTGGGAATGAAGGACCGAAATGTTTGATCAGCTTGTTCTCCAACCTTGCTGCTGCTACTGGATTTTCGCTCCATCTCCCCAGAGCTATAGGAAGCTGCAGTCAGAGAGGCAGAGACAGCTAGCATCCCTTCCAGCTCCAAGCCAGAGACCCAGCCACGCTCTTCTTTCCTCCCCCTCGGCTCGGGGAGAATTTAAGAAAACCCTGACAGAGTCTATTAGTATGGATCCCTACATTCCTGTTGAAAGGCACTCGCCAACTCGGCGTTGTCTGTGTTACCCAGCATGCTAGCGCTCCAGATTCCAACAAGACCTGGCTCTAAGGCCCTGCTCGCAGTTCACTCGAGACTCCACTAACAAGCAAGATGTTTATCCACGGTGCTGGCTAACAGCCTTCCAGGACACTGCCTCTGATCAGCATGCATGGGGAAGGGTTTCTGGGCTGAGCCGCCATGTTTCGGTGCTAACAAACCATGCAGCAGCATAAGGTCCCATCTGAACCATCCATCCTACATGTTGCTATTTGTGTTCCAGTAGCATAGAGAGGCTCTAAGCAAGACCGGAGCCATGTTGTAGGATTGTACTAAGCACAAAGAAAGAGGCGGCTTCTACCCAAAAGAGGTTGCAATTTAGGTACACAGTAGAAAATATAATTTGCCCCTTTCACAGGACGGAGAGCGATATTGGGCCAGATCCAGCCCTAAGTGATCTAGCCAAGATCATACAGGGAGTCCATGGTAGAGCCAGGTGTTGAACCAACGTCTTTGGTAGGACCACAAGACTATCCTTTCCCTCTGCAACACAGTTAACACACAGATTGGTCGTGCAGCAGAGGGGTGACCAAACAATGTTTAAAAACTGTTTCCGATCTGTCCCTTAAGAAAATGATCAGTCAGTTTTTTGGACCATCTATAGAATTTAATAGAAAAATTATATCCCTGCCATAGAATTCTATAGAATGGTTACAAACCTTTATTTTTAAAGCTACAGAAAGCTTAGAATTCTCTATTACCTTCTTCGGTCTATAGTAATTCCTGTAGAACCCAATTGGTTGAATCCCAATCAAATTCAACAGGACTCTTCCATAAGAGATACAGTTTTGTTTTAGCCTAGCCAAACAGCTACCGGGTTGTTAATGAGTTCCCCTAACAGTTAGGATGTTCAGAGAAGAGGGGAAACACACAATGGATTTATTTTATTACATGGTTTTGCTAGCCTGATTGATAAGGAAAACACCACGTCCACATGGGTGAAGGGGAAACAGTATTAAAACATGGCTCTGGCATGGTCACTCACAGCTGTAGGATCTAGAAGCCCATAAAGTTGGGGAAAAGGAGATCACAAAACAGCAGGGAGGAATAGAACATAGCGGGTGAGATGGATAAAAACGTGCTGCGCATCACAAGGTGGACCTTCAAGTCATATCTGTCCTGGAGAAAGGGAGGGTCTTTTGGTTTGTTGTTTAATTAAACAAGAACTCCATGTTCCTCAATGGAATTCAACCCAGGGGGCTGATGGGACCTGAATTTCCCCAGGACAAGTTGATTAGTGATTTCCAGGGTCTCAACTTTTGCGTGCCCTGGTTGAGAGGCACCTGATTGGTGGAGGGAAGGTGCACAATGGTTTTTGGGCCCCCTCCTACTCCTCCCCTTTTACCAGTCCTAGCCACGTAACTATCAGAGACAACACGGTATTCATTACAACGGTCAGCTTTTGTTTAGAGAAATGTTACACAGCCACCTAATCATGGAGCGCTCTATTTAGCAGGGTGTTACCATCTGACGGAGTGAGCATCTTTACATTAGCCCTGACGTGTTGTTTTCAGTGGAAAATGAGGCCCCTTTAAGATATCTCATAATCACTAGTCCCCCTTTTGAAAACCTGGCCTAAGTATCTGGCCCACACGCATATAGTATGTACCTGGCACGTGTCTATACCTACACTGTATTGGTAGATGCAGATGGTGTCTGTATTTATCAGATCTTTAAACTAGTTTCTGCGCCATTCTCTCCTCTTCCCCCTCCTCCTCTCCATCTGTCCCTAGCCCCTTTTTCTCTCCACTTTCTCGTCTCTCGCACATTTTCAGCTGCTATTTTTTACCCAATACGTTTGTGAATTAATTCCAACCCTTTCTCTCCCTCATCCCTGTTTGCCTAACTACTCCCTGTTGCTGTCAACTCTTCTTATTTAGTTCAGACACTGCAGTGCATCCGGCTCTTGACCTCTGTATTAGGACTACCAGTAAGGTAGTTGTGGACATCTGAGGCTTGGGAACTGGACAGACCACCAAAAGTGTCCCCCATCGGTCATCAGAGAGAATAAAAACTGTCAGTTGTCACCAGCATAGACCGGATTTGAACTAGTGGTCTAGAGGAGAAAGTCTGTCTTTCCTCTATCATGGAACCAATCAGTGCCACAGAGAACACTGGAGGATTGTTTGCCTTCCTCTTGCCTTCTTCCTATTAGGTGCTGGCCAGTGTCAGACACCAAAGTAATTGGACTGTGTTGCCACTGTTTCCAGCCGTGACCTTGGGTAAGTCACTTAACCCCTCTGTGCCTCAATTTTCCCCACCTTCAAAATGGGGTTAATAATACTGTAATCAACTAGCTAGCGTGTATGTGCATCTCTGCCTCTGCTGGATAAAACCAGCTCAGACGTGTGAGAGGCTCTGTACCATTGACAACTAATTGAGATGCATTTGTAGCCCCAGACCAAGAGATTGAGTCTTTACAAATGTGGGGTGGGGGAGGGGTGTATCTAAGTTCTGGCTCTGCTGTTGCGATGGTGACCATTAAGTCCTAGATGTTGCAATAGTTGCCCGTCTCTGAGTGCTTTGAGATCTGTGAATGATGGGTGCAATGTAACTACAAAATATTACTATTGTGTTGCAAGTGTGGGCTTGGACGGTGACATCCCTGCAAGACAAATCAGAGACAGAAGCTGAGTGGGAGAAGGAAAAAGCCTTGATTAGAACAAAAAAAAAAGAGCCTTTAAGAACCACAAAGGGAACAGCGAAAAATACCAGCCAAGTACATTGCTTCCTCTGTAAAAGTTCTTTCCAGAGTGAAAGTCTCTCTAAAGCTGTTCACACTTAGCTGGATTTACTGCTGCCTGGTATATTCCACATTAACAGCTCACCTCAGTAAAAAATGTTCCCCTCGGTTCTTTTCTTGGCCGGCCCTTCTGAAAATTAAGACTGTCAGATTTGGCCTCTTGAGGATCTATTAGGCAAAATTTACGTACTCTACCTAATTTCTTAGTTGTTTTATCTTTTTATATTTGCACTAAATCAAGATCTCTCTGCAACCTCAGCTTTTATTTTCTGTATGTCTGCATTTAATGTATTTTACTGTCCAAATTTTAGTAAAAACGACCGGGGTTATTGTCAGAAAATGTAATCTCCTCTTCAATTGGGTAACATTCCTTCGATTGGCCCTGCAGACACAGCTCTGGTGGAAGGAAAAGAGAGGAAGTATCTTGCACTGTTCTACAGCAGTCCCTACTGGCCAACATTACATTAAAAGTTACATTTACACCGGATACTGAATTTAGTTATTTTGGAGATTGGGCTCCAGTATGACGGGTGATGTACACAGTTTAGGCTAGAAGGAACCACCAGATCGCCTAGTCTGATCTCCTCTATTCACAGACCACCAACACCTGCACACCAAACCTGACAACCAAAATTAGACAACACTACAACGCACAGGAGACTCAATTATTACGTGTCGTGGGGAGAGAACAGGAGGAACTGACATGCATCAAATCTGGAGGCCTCTGCAATGGTAGGGAACTGATTAAGTGACCCACACAGGCATTTCACTTTATTTACACAGACATACGCACATTTTGCAGGCCCCAGTACAACTGTCTCCCACTTCTCATCCATAGCCTTTCAGCCCATGCCGCAGAGGAAGGCCAAAACAAAAACAAACCCCCAAGGTCACTTCCAATCTAACCAATACATACACCTAGTAAAACATAGTCCCTGCCCCAAAGATCTTATAACTAGATAGACATGACAGACAACGGGGTGGAGAAAGGAAATATTGTCTCCATTTTAGAGACAGACAGAGGCACAGACAGACCAAGTGATTTATCCCAAGGCAGGCAGGGAGCCTGTGACGGATTCAGGAACTAAATACAGATCTAAATACTAGTCCAGTGCCTTGACCTCAAGACCCCCCTTCTTTTCTTTCAAAGGGTCCGTAACAGGCATCAAAGCCCTACCTTTGATCACAATGGCCCTGTAGAACCTATAGCCACGATTCAACAAAGTACTTAAGCTTTATACCTAAGTCCTGACTCCCTGGGTTCTCTCCCCAGCTGCTATTCTTTATGCCAATTCTGTTCGGGTGACTTTTTTCTCATTACATTGATGCTCACTGCTGCACGACCCCTTTGCAGCCAGGAGCAGAAGCAAATGTATCAAAACACCATCAGAGAGGCGGGTTGTTTTTTAAAGCCCATCTACCTCTCCTGTGAGGTTCACAGCCCTGGGAGATTCAGAGACTTCAGAGAAGCAACCCCCGTTTGGAGTGATTATCCCCCGAACCTTTCGGGGGTCACCTACCGCTGCAAAGGTATGGAGGTGATGTGAGGGGGAAGAGTCCATCTAGAAATCTTTGCATATTTTCTAGAACTAGTCAACAATTACAGCGGTGAGCTAATTAAAAATAATAACCACAGGGGAGGAAAAAAGAGCAGACTCTAGGGAGTGAGAATGGCACTTGCAGTTGTTCATTTGGTCAGCTAATATTTACTGCAAAGTGGAATCCGGCACGCACAGGAGGGAGAGAAATAGTCTGGGGGAGGCGAGCATGCTCGATGGCAGAGGACGTGTAAATCTTATGGAGCCAGCCAACGGGGCTGAGAGAAGAGGCTAGGGAGAGGCCAGAGTCCATGGCGGGAGACGGAGAGAGGCAGAGTGACAAAGGAGAGGAGGGGGGTTGAGTGACATTTGGGGTACCAGCCAGTGCAGTACAGGTGCCAAGGTAAAGGTGCTGGGTACCGGGACCCCCAAGCCTGTGCTGTAGAGATGTTGCATGTCCTAGCAGGAGGAGAGAAGGCGGAGAACTGATGCCAGGATAAGTGCCCTTTTGGCATGATGAGGGATCATGGCTATGCCAGCGTCTTCTCTGACATGCCTATTCTCCTCCCGCACCCCAACCCTGTTACCCAGCATAGGCCCACCGGTGGCTTGTGATTCACGGTCGCTCAGCGCAGAGGGGGACGCCTGGCGATGAACCTGACTTGGGCACACACCAGCTCTCGCAGGCTCCGGCCCCATGCACAAACTGGTGTGTTCGTGTGTGCAAAGGGAAAGAAAGAGGCTCGGCTTTGCCCGGGTGCTATGCATTCAGGACACGCCAAAACACCCTTTGAAAGAGAACACAAATGGCCAATTAAAAGCCTGTCTGATTCAATATCGCCCCAAAGAACGTTTCTTTCCATAAAGGAACTGCTCAGTGGAAATATATCGTCCCTGAAATTTTCAACCAGATGCCATTGCTCTAGGGCTGCTGGCAACAGGGCTTCGGAGGGGGTCAGGACAGTGCTGCTTCTGCAGTGGGCTCAGCTTGTTGGTGTGAATCTCCTGTGGTGGAGCAGGTTGGAGAAGGTAGGCTCTGAGTTTGCATAAAGCCCCTCCTGCTTGCTCCGTGCCCGCTCTGGACTCTGAGGCTGCACGGGGGATAGCCAGGCTGATCAATCCCTATATGGCCCAATCTCCTGTTTAAAGGCAGCGTGTAGTGCAAATAGGTTACTGCACAGCCAGGCTGACAAGCTTTTGCATACTGTATATGAGTGTTCAGAATTCCCATGGGTTCCCTTCTCCCCAGGGGAGTGGGACAAAATGCTGGAAAGGAAGAAGTGGCATGACAGGGGGATGGGTGAAAGGGGGTTTCACTGGAAATATGAGGGGTGGGGCAGGACTGACTAAACCTCAGCTGGTTTTTACAGGCCAGAGTCTCAGAACGCTACAGCATGGAGAAGACTGTATTATTCTCTGCCTTGCAGTGTTCACGGGCTGTGAGGCAAACAATGGGGAGACATATCCTGTGAGGGTTCAGAGTGTCCCTCCACACAGACCTTGTAAGGATCCCTCATTTTGAACATCACCTCTTATTTCAGTTCCCTATGTTTTGTGCCAGCCCGCAGTTGCCAGTTCTCCTGATTACACTGTGATCTCTGAGGTGCTGCTTAAAAGCCCTAGCTCCCCGGGCCAGGGGGCTGCATGAGAATGTCACCTATAGCCACTCCTTGAGGTTCTGGTTGCTATTTTTCCCACACCTTCCCATTCATGCACATCCCACCTGTGAGCGTGGCCTCACAAAGGTGTGAAAGCTCCTCATCAGCCTTCTCCTGGCACTCGCCAAGACAGCCATCCATCACACCAGGACAAGACAGCTGGACGGGGGTTGTTCTGAGCCCGAGCCCGGAAATCTACAGTGCAATGAAACAGCCCCTTTGCCTGAGCTCCACGAGCCTGAGTCAGCTGGCATGGACATAGGCGCAGCGTGACTTCTATAGTTGTGGGAGGGGCTCCAGTCAGGTCAATGGGGTGGCGTGTTGGGAGAAGCAGGGGGGACAAATTCTGTGCCTGCCCACAGGGATGCCATTTCAGATTGGGAGGATGGGAGTGCCACTTTAACCGTGATTCCAGGGGCTATTTGGGCAACTGAAAACTCGATTTTTTTTTGCAGATAATAACTTAGAAATATTTGATGGGAGCATTGTATCTAATTCTTATATCAAGAAAGAAAAATTAATAAATATTAGACTCACTCAGCTCAAATACTAACATGTTCTGACAGCTTGTGGGACACCGGTTAGGTTTAAAATTGCAATGTGTACTCTTACTAAAGTCACAAGGGACCATCATGATCATCTAGTCTGACTTCTTATTTCAGTTCCCTATGTTTTGTAGCAACTCGGTGCAGATTGCAGGCCACAGAACCTTACCCACTCACTCCTGTAACAGACCCCTAACCTCTGGCTGAGTTACTGAAGTCCTCAAATTGTGGTTTAAAGACTTCAAGTTACAGAGAATCCATAGAAGAAGGTGAACCCCCCTCCCATGGACTCTGCCAATCTGACCTGGGGGGAAATTCCTTCCTGATCCCAAATGTGATGATCAATTAGATCCTGAGCATGTGGCAAGACCCACCAGGCAGATACCCAGGAAATAATTATTGATAGTAATTCAGAGCTCTCCCCATCTAGTGTCCCATCTCCAGCCATTGGGGAGTTTTGCTACAGGCAGTCATCGATGGGCCATATGCCATCATGGGCAGTCCCATCATACCATGCCCTCCATACATTTATCAAGCTTGGTCTTGAAGCCAGTTAGGTTTTTTGCCCCCACTGCTCCCCTTGGGAGACTGCTCCAGAACTTGACTCCTCTGATGGTAAGAAACCTTCATCTAATTTTAAGCTTGAACTCATTGATGGCCAGTTTATATGTATTTGTTCTGGGGTTCACACTGGTGCTTAACTTAAATAACTTCTCTCCCTCACTGGTGTTTATCCCTCTGATGTATTTATAGAGAGCAATCATATCTCCCCCCAGCCTTCTATTGGTTAGGCTAAACAAGCCAAGCTCTTTGAGTCTCTTCTCATCAGGTATGTTTCCATTCCTCAGATTATCCTAGTAGCCCTTCTCTGTACCTGTTCCAGTTTGATATTTTCTTTCTTCAACATGGGAGACCAGAATTACACACGGTATCCCTGATGCGGTCTCACCAGTGCCTTGTATAATGGTACTAACAGTTCCCTGTCTCTATTGGAAATCTGGCCTGATATATCCTTTTTCACAGTCACAAGTTGGAAGCAACATTTCTCCAATCTCCTCTGCAGAACTCATTACATTGTACACTCAGGCTGCCTGTCTGAGACTTACAGTTTGGGAAGGCAATGCCCTCCCATGCCCACTCCAAACACTGCCCATGGGAATGGGCCAGCCACAGGTTTTTAACAGCAGTGTAGACATACCCTGAGAGGCTTCAACCAGGTCAGTGCTGTACAAATATACAGTAAATGATGAGCTCTTTGGGGCAGGGATTATTTCTTAAACAGTGAGTTCAGTACAGCGGTTAGAGAATGAGAGTCTAGTCTGCCCCTGGGTTCTATTCCCGTCTCCGCCACTGTCTCTTGCTGTGACTTTGGGCAAGTCACTGAACTGCTCCGTGCCTCAGTTTCCCCTATCTATAAAACAAGATCAGATTTTTTTCTGACCACTTGGTGGAGTTGTGAGGTTCAATTCTTTAATGTCTGTGAAGTGATTTGAGCCCCACTGATTAAAAGTGCTGTATGTGGGCATGATATTATTATTAATTATATTTCTAAATATGCACCCATTTGTGTAGCCTCAAGTCTTATTTGCAAAACAAAGAGAAGCACAAATTATCACTGGATGAGTCAGCTGCCAACACTAGATGCTATAACAGAAATATACACTGCTCCTGGGAGTGCTGGGCATCACAGAGACAAATGGCCCCTGCCCAAAACTCTGGAGGATAAAAGAAGAGAAATCCACCCATTTTCCTGCCTCACACAGTCATTTCTCCTCAGTCACCCCACATGCAGATGGATCATGGCCACAGGGTCAGAAAATTAGGAGCCTGGTGGACAGATGGGGGAGTGAATTCCAGAATACAAGACCCTCCGCTGAGAGAGCCCTAAATGAGACACCCCAAAGTTCAAATCTAGGGTGTATTAGCAAAGGCAACTCAGCTGCCAGAGTGGTGCTGGAGAGAGAGGAGGACGGTTCCTCCTACAGACGGGTCCCTGCCCACCTCGGGCTCAGCCCAAGCCATGTTTGTCTTTGAGATGGCCCCTTCAATTGCCAACATATTTCACAGACCCTCCTGGGATCTCTTCCTTCCCCAAGTTAGCTCATTAACCCAGGTGTGAGAGCACAAGCCTCCCCAGAGGCTGACAGCCCTGCTGTAGGCCCCACATTCCATATTGAAGTAACAGCTGAGCGACGGTGGCGGGGCCATCGGAACTCTTTTCTCATTAGATATTGCTTTGTACAAATGAATCCCTCCAGACTGTGAATTCAAGGTGGTTGTAATTTTTTTTTTCAATATGTCAGTTATACTTAGGCCCTTCCCTCCCATTATCCTGAGGCCCCTCATAACCTTAATCCGGTCCTGGGTCTCCTTCCTGCTGGGATTCCAGGCTCCTTAACTCTGCAACTGAGCATGGGGCCATGGGGGTGGGGAAAGAGAGAGAGATAAGGACAGGGGACAGAAAGCTGGTTGGACAGCCCTTTCCACCCCCACAACAGGCTCCAGCAGCAGCGCCCTGGCGGACAGTTAGTGCCCCGATACATTCACCGAGCGACACAACAGAAGTCAGGGTGTTTGATAAAAACCAAACCATGTCAGCAGGTACTGTGTGCTGCTTCTCCCCAATCTACCCCATGCCAGGGGCCCCTTCCCTTCCCTTCCCCCTCCATACCAGGGGCTCCTTACCTTCCCCCTGCATATCTGGGGCACTTCCCCCATATCTCTCCCATGCCAGGGCCTCCTTCCCCTACATCTCCCTCCATGCTAGGGGCACTTCCCCAGGTCAGAGTCTCAGTATCTCCTCCACCACCCTGTGTCTCACCATGCCAGGGACTCTGTGACCCCTGCCCCTGCTCCCAAAGGTACCTTCTTTCCTCCCCCTCCACTGGGACCTGAGCCTCTTCTCCCCAACATGGTGCCTTCTCCTCTACCTCAGGGTTCTTCCTGCTGGCTGAGAGTGATGGTGCTGAGCCTAGGTCAATGCTCCACTGACGTCTGGTGGCTCCGCAGCTCTCAGGGCAGCGATTCTGGCTCTCAGACTGAGGTCCCCCCAGCCCTTTCCAAGCCAGGCTGAGGGCAGCAGGGAGCAGGGGAGGAAAGCACTGTTGCTTCCCTTGGCTGAAGCTGGGTGAAAGGAAGGGGGTCTTCTTCCATCTCCCCTTCCCCCCAAAACCTATGACCAGGGATGTCTGTGCTGCTCAAAGGCCAGATCCCCTGGAAGTGCAGGAAAAGTCTCCTATTGGCAGAAGTGGGCACTGGACCAAGCCACAGGGGTGCACCTGAGCAGCTGGCACTCGTATCCCTGAGGCTTTCACAGGGAAACTAACCCAGGCACAAGCAGCACAGCCTATACACACCACCCTGCAGGGGCTGTCAGCCCCACCAGGCGGGTTGGTTCAGGCAATCCCATTCCTTACGGATACTTTACATCGCCCAATCCTAACAGATGCCTGCTCCTTGCATTAGTCACGCCCCTGCCACTAAGAAGATGAATGGGATTTGCCACCCTGGATCAAACTTCAGGCCCATCCAGGCTGTTATCCTGCTTCTGGCACCATGGCCAATAGCTAATGCTTTACAGGGAAGGGGGGAAATATCCTTCATAATACACGTAGCTAATTGAGCAGCGCAGAAGTGAGCAGAATCCAAACCAAAGGAAACAACAAGAAACTTCCTAGCCCCTGAAGCCAATCAGCTTATACCCTGAAGCATGAGGGTGGACATGTGTTATTTTGTACTCCGTTCTGTAATCCTGCCCATTTCATTTTCTTTTCAAACTTTCCATTGCTCTTGGACATAACAACCGAGCCTGGCTATAATCCCATGGGGCTTCAATGCTATTTCACTGGGGAGGAATATGACTCTAGAGAAGGCTAAAATCACATAAGAAGAAGCCTGGATTCCTGCTTTTAGGTGCACATAGGCTTATTTTTTCTCTCTCTCTCTCGCACGCACAGAGCCATCCCTTGGCTAGGGCAAATCAGGGTGACCGTTCCGGGCCCCGCACTTTGGGGAGCTCTGCAGGCTGGTGCGATTGGCCGGCGCAGTCGGTCCCAGAAGAGATTAATCCATCACTTCCACCCTGGGCCCCCCGCTCCCGGCCCTGCACTTTGGGGGGCCGTTCAGGCTGGTGCGATCGGCCGGCATGGTCAGTCCTGGAAGAGACGAATCTGTCACTTCTGCCCAGGGCTCCGCACCCTCCTAGGGATGGCACTTTGCACGCACACACACGCGCACACACACACACACACACACACACACACACACACACACACACACACACACACACACCTTCCAAACGTCCCTCCAACTCGACCACAGTTTGAATTGCAGGACTGCTCTGCATGAGCGTAAGCCTGCTGTTTGAACAGTTAGAGCGCAGGAAGGCCTGAGAACTGAGGGAAGCTGATGTGCTTGATTTCAGGCCTCTAGAGGGTGGAAAGAGGAAATACATACTTCCTGTCTGCTTTGAATTTTCTGCATTCAAACTGTGATGGGTGAAACACAGAGAGTTTGGTGGTTGTTGAGATAAGCCGACAAATCTATAGGAGGAGTGGCTCCTCTTTAGTATTTCAGTTCTATTCTCTTTATGATCAGGAGAGAAGAGTTTTTGTATCTTGCGAAATTTTATCTGGTGTGCTTTGGACAGTAGAGGAAAAGACATGAACAATGGTGGGTGAGGGAGGGAAGAAAACTAGTTCAAACCCTCAGAAAGGTTCAGTTTCATTTGCACTCTGGGTAAATTGTCACTACAGGTTTCATCTTGTCCAGACTAGTTTATCTGTCCCCTCCTTATGTGCTCGTTCATTTAGTCCAACTGGTGTTCGTCAAGTAGAGGTGACCCCAAATCGCCAAGTCTGGTTTTGAATCTGAACTTCTCCATCATTCTTGGTTTGCTCTAATTCACATTTTAGATTCAGCCTGTTACGGAGATGGGTCTGAGCACCCAGTTCAGATCTGGATCCAGAGATCCTCACCATTCAGGTTTGTTTGGATTCAAGGCTTTGAATCTGGGCTCATCTGTATTGCAAAATTAAACCCAATGTGCTAGAGACAGGCCCTCAGAGCAGGGTTTAGCCAAGATTTCAAAAGGATGCAGAACAAGCATTGGTCTTGTGTGTAGTGCCAGTTCAGTTGCATCCATTGACAGTTATCTATGGCCCTAATATGGTCCCCATTGCTATAGTACCCGAGTGCCTCATAATCTGAAATCCTCACAACATAGTTTTTCCATTCACAGATGGGGAACTGAGACCCAGTGTGACTGAGGCCTGATCCTCAAAGGGATGGATGTTAGAAGCCGAAATGCCTTTAGGATCTCAGGCTAAGTGACTTGTCCGAGGTCACACAGGGAATCAGTGTCAGAGCAGGGTATGGCACTCAAGTCTACCAAGTGCCATGTAGTGCCCTAACCACTGGGCCATCCTGCCACTGAGCGACAGGTAAAATTCCCAGTGCAGACAAAACCATGCACAAGCAAACACTATGTTCAATGTACCATATGCTAAATGACAGCTCTTTGACCAGAGAGGCATCTGCACATGGAACAGCTTTGGGAAACCCACTGAAACATAGCTCCCAAATCCTTGGGCCTGATGGACAGGGTCGTTTTCCAAATGATCTCCCCAGAGCCTGGCGAGGCGTTCGTGGGAAGCACAAGCAGATGCTGTCACAGCGGCCGGGGCTGTTCATTCCTGGGCGAACATGTCACACAAGATGTCGGGTTAGAAAGCTTCATTATTCACTTCCCGGTCCTGCATTTCCTCGCGTGCATTTCTATTAAAGCCAGCATTTGTCATGTTAAGCAGCTGCCGCAGCATAGAGCAGCACTGTCACAAAATATGAGCATTCCAAACTGGTGACATTTGCCATTTAATGTGTTTTATTGTTTCCCTCCCCTTCCCTTTAAAACTATTTTTTCTTGCTGAACTGGGTGTGCAGAGGTGCTTGTCCAACATTGGCCTGGAAACTAGCTGCTTTAATCATTGAACGTGAATATGGAATACTGTTTTTTTTGGTCTGTCTTTGTTGTCAATACTTGGCATTTCCTGAGTGACTTTCAGCAGAGGATGTCAAAGCACAAATACTAGCCCTACTCGCTGAGAGCTATTATCCCTGCTTCTCAGAGGGACAAACTGAAGCTTGGGATTGACTTGGCTAAAATCGTACAGCAAAGTCAACACAGGAAGGGAACCCAGGAGTCCTGACGCACACTTCCTTGCTTTAACCTAGATCCTCTCCCCACCCACCTGCCAAAACTAGAGCTCAGCAATCCTGATTCTGAGTCCATTGCTCTAAATCAGTACATTTACAACCCATTCAAGAAGTATGACTAGTACCCAGGAGTTCTGACACCGCCCAAAACTACAAGCAGAATCTAGGAGTTCTAACCACGACTTGCGTCAGCTGGGAATGCCCCATCCAATTCCCTTTTGTAACCCTTTTTTCCCCCCTCAACAGCTACAGGCTGATAGCAATAAAGTGACCTACAAGCTCTATTTATTTCCTCTTAATAGGAATCCCAGAGGCTGAGATGTGAAACAAAACAACCCAGGGCTCCACCACTGACCCCAGGCTCAGGCTAGCTTGCAGAAGGCTGGCTGATTATTTTATAATAGTTGGTAGCATCTGTGATTTAATGCAGCTGTTAGAAATTAGCAAGGACTCCATCGAAAGCATCCCAGTCACTCACAATAACAGGCTAATAAATCATCCCCTCCCATGCTCCATGGCATTTATGGTTCTATTTTAGAGATGCAGCACAAAACAGATTTGGCTGCTCTCCTGGATTTAATTTTTATTTGTGTTTTTTTTTTAATAATGCAAATAAATAAATAAATTTAGGATGTTGTGACTTTGTTGCCAAAAACAGCACGGACGGAAACGTCCCCTGTGTGAAAGTCCCTCTTTATTCCCTCCATCCCCCCGCCAACCAATAAACAGAAAACAAACAGCTCTGAGATGCCAACAAAGGAATTCTTCTGAACGCATGGGGTGAAATCCTGACATCAGTAGGAGTTATGCCATGTGGGGCTTGGAGTTCACCCAGAGTATTTATGTAGGGTGTGTGGGTGGGTGGTTTTTTTTTTTTTTTTTTTTTTTGCTATTTGAGCAACTAAAAGATCCCCCTATACTTGGCAGCCACTCATAGCTAGCTGCTACTTCACACACTACTCTACCACACAATATGGCTAAAAACCCCAGTGTCATTAATAGCCAAATATCATTCACATTCTTCAAAACATGAGGAGGAACTTCCCCCTAGATCTAATCACTCTGTTTAGCAAGCGGAGCCACTTTAATGGAGCGGAGTATAAAACTGGCTTTTTGGTTCAGTGACCGAGCCAATAAATAACTAAATAAATAGAAATGTTTTGGGTTGACCTCAAATGGACTTTTTGTTGTATTTTTTTTTCTCAACAAAACCAAACCCTGAAAAAGTGTCCCTTCGGGGCAAATAAAACATTTTTTTTTCCCAACCCAAAACAATTTTTTTTGTTTGCCAATTCATTTCCCGGTGTTTTTTTGTTTGTTTCTTTTACCCTTTTGTTGCTGCTGCTATTGTTTTAGCCAAACTTCAAAACAAAAAAAGTTGTTTAGAAATGGAGTCAAAAAGGTTCATTTCGACAGAGTCAAAATGAAACAGTTCAACTTTTTTGAAAAACGTTTTCCTTTTTTTTCCTGAATTTGATGTGAATTCACAAATCATTTTTGTTGATCTGAAACTGCATTTTTTGGTGGATAAACTATTCCCCCCCAAAAAATCTGCCCAGCTCTATTCTAACTCTTCCAGTGAACACAGGGGCAGCATGCAATGCTCAGGAAAAGCCTGAATAGCTTCCAACCAAGCCAACTAATGCACATGTACCAATAATTCAGCACACACCCAGAGTCCTCTGCAGGTTTTCTCAATTCCGCTAGGCAGGTTTCTCTAGCAAATCCCACGATTTACTGGTGCTTTATATAATCTAATCATAATCAATCCCTGCTCCTTACATTTTTAGGTCCCTGTTACAAAGAAAGAAAATGGGATTTGCCATCTCAGACCGTGGGTTCATCTCGGCTAGTATCCTGCCTCGGGTAGCTTTAGAGGGAGGGAAGAAATATCTAACACAATATACTCAGCTAACGGTGCAGTGAAGGATGTCAACAACAAAAAAACACCCCAAACTTCCTAGCCCCTAAACACCTTCAGTTTGTGCCCTGAAACATGAGAGTGGCAGCAAGTTATTTTGCACTCCGTTCCGCTATCCTGCACAATACATTCTCTTTTAAAACCTTCCATTGTTCTTGGACACAAAGGCCCGACTGAGCCATGGTGCAACCTTTCATAGAGTTATATCAAGGAAGAATAGGACTCTAGAGAAAAATAAGACCCCCAAGAGGAAGCCTGGATTCCTACTTCTGGCTCAGCATGGGCTTATTTTCTCTCCTACACACATACACACACAGCCTCTAGAGAGAAACAAGGAAACTAGCTAACAAACACAAGCCTTTCAAACATCTCGCTGACTCGAGGGCAGTTTAAATTCCAGGAGTGCTCGGCCCAAGTGTAAGTTTGCTGTTTGAACAGCTAGAGCGCAGGAAGGCCTGAGAACTGAGGGAAGCTGACGGCCTTGATTTCTGGTCTCTGGAGGATGGAAAGAGAAAATCCATACGTTTTCCTTCCTGACGGTCTGCTTTGAGTTGTCTGCATTCAAACTGTGATGGGTGAAGCACACAGAAATGTTGGTGGTTGTGCTGATATAAGCAGTCACACATCCGGGATGCATCTCCCAACCTTCTCTCTATTAAACAAACCCATGTGTGATAGAAATACAAGCAGCAGATGCATAGGGTGACCAGATGTCTCATTTTTAAAGGGACAGTCCCGTTTTTGGGGACTTTTTCTTATATAGGTGCCTATTACCTCCCTATCCCTGTCCCATTTTTTCACAGTTGCTATCTGGTAAGCCTACAGATGTACAACTTGTGGTTTATGGTGAAGCTGAAAGAGTCTTTCGTGCACGATTTCAGTACATCTGCCTCTGATGCCAGTTGGTAGAGCAGAGATGCACAAAACACAGGAAAAAAATGGGGGGAAGGTAGGATTTAACTTGTTTTTTACCCCGAGAAAGATTAATTTAGGGTTAGACTAGAGTTTTGGTGAGTCTGTTTTGTTTTATTGTCTGTCCCTCATTTATATGGTCATTTAGCTTTCCCCAAAGGTGTCTAACAAATAGAGATGACCCTCCGCTAATTTCCACATCAACCTGAGCTATGTTTTTGCTACAGCCTGTAGCAGAGATGGCCTGATCCACTGAGTTCCGCTTTGGTTCAAACTTCCTCCAAGTTCCTGGATCCAAGGATGCAAGGAGAGGGCAGGGGTTCTTACTTGTTCTAAGTAATAAAAAAAGCTGGAATAACAGATGTATTCCTGAATAATATTTTATATTCAAGTACAAGTACCTAATATCCAGTCCAACTAGCAGATACTTCAATGCAAATTGGATCATGTCCTAAGTGCTGTGTCCATGTAACATGCTTTAAGCATTGGCAACATATTCTAGATTTTGAGTAGAGTTACAGTCTGAAAAGTTATTTTGCCCAGAAATGCCAGTCGTGATTCTGGGGGGACCCCTTCTCCCCTGGATCAGAAGCCACACAATGGCCACCTCGACAGCAGGTGCAGGATGACTGCTGAATTTGCTTTCGGTTGATTGAAGGGATGTTGGCGGTGCTTACTCACTAGATTGGATCTGAGTGAGAAAAAAAATATTCCAATGGTTATAGCTGCCTTGTGTGTCCTGCTTAATATCTGTGAGGCAAAGGGGGAAAAGCTGCTGCGAGTGTCAGGGTGGAAGTGGAGTGCCTGTCTGCTGCCTTTGATACACAAGGGCCATTACAAGAGCTCTGCAGTTATGTCAACCTAACTTGGTAATGTAGACTAGGCCAAAGACTCACCAGGAATAGGGACACCGAATGATGAAGGGTTATTTTTAAATAGTCACTATTCAGATCACAGGCTACACGTTGGCAGAAAATCACTATGTCTAACCCTGTTATTACATTCTTTAAAAGCCCTTTCTTTTAGGAAAGGAGGAGAGTTTCTGATAACTGTGCTATATAATGGATCCTACCAGCAGAAGCATGGATTCAACTACCCTGGAAGTTTTATTTTTAAATTAAAAAATAATAAATAGGGGATTACATGGCTCAAGGAATTGGTATCATGGCACAGAGCCATGCATCTCTAACTCACCAGTCTGAACACACTTACGCTGGTACTGACTGAGAGCTATCAAGAAACTTGTTCCTAGTTTGGTGACTTGTGAGCAATGAATAAGATATCCACATGGCTAAACGGTGGTATGGTCTAGTGGACAGGGCATAAGACAATCAGCCAAGAAACCTGGGTTTTAATCCTAGCTCTACCACTGATTTGCCGTAACAATTTAGACTAGTCACATCCCCTCACTGTGCATCTCTTTCCCTTCCCACCCTTCATTTATTCAGGGCAGGGACTACATTGTACTCTGTACACAATGGAGACCCTGTATCAGCTGAGATCTGATACAGGAATCTAAAAAAAGAGAGCTGGTTGAAAAACAGGAAAATAGTTTCATGAGTATTTCTGAAGTTGAAGTTGTCACAAGGTTTGAAATGGCCCCATGTTCCATTTTTGGTGACATTTTCTGTGCTACTTTTAACCCAAACTTTT
Source organism: Mauremys reevesii (assembly GCF_016161935.1). NCBI lineage: Eukaryota > Metazoa > Chordata > Testudines > Geoemydidae > Mauremys > Mauremys reevesii. Next base: position 10,983,842 of record NC_052634.1, on the reverse strand, counting down.
ACTGAAGTGGTCTCAGATTTGTTTGTGTCTGTACAAAAAGCCTGTTTTCATGAAGAAAACCTGGTATTTGGTAATCACAAGATTTTAGAAAAATGATTTCAATAACAATTTTGGTTGAACAGATCACAGAAATCTTCACAAAGAAAAAGGAAAATGTTAATCATGCAGGTGATTGCTTAAGTTTCATATTTTTAAAGGCCTTCTTAAAACCAACTCACCCCCTTTCATTGGATGAAATTTTTCCACCTGCTCTACAAGTAAATCATAACAAAGAAACAACCACTGGCCAAGCACTAACCAGAATCCTTGATGGCAACCACAACAGAGCCAAGAGTTGGATGGACCCTAGTGGCTGAACTTCTGGTGGGTGGTATCCAGAGTCAGAGTGGAAGCTGACAGACTGGACAGCTTTGAAGCAGCCTGCGCTGATGCTATTCATTCTCAATGCAGTAAGAAACTGGGAAAAAAGGTGAGCTCTTCACTCAAGCTAGCTAATATAAGGTAAAATCCTAGAGAAGGCAAGCTGGTTTGTAATGTTCGCGAGTTAAAGACTACAGGAGAGCCTGGGGTTTCCCTTGACTTGCTAACTCAAGTTAAGAACACACTTTTTCCCCGCAGTGAAGACAAGGCCTTGCAAAGCTTTCACCAGCAACAACAGTGCTTGTTTTAGAACATAGATCTCTATAACATCCCTGTGCTTGGGGGCTCGATGAGCTGCCTGGAAGATGCAGCCACCATCACCGGGTGAAAATCGAGCCTTCTGCAAGCAGCTGCAGCTGCGATGAAGTCAGCAGAATGGCACCTGTCCCTGGCACTAATCCAGGCTCTGGAATGATCCTCAAACCAAAAAGCCCACCTAGGCCCTGGGAGACACCTTAGCTAAGTGTCATGGGCTGGAAGGGCCAGGAGCAGCAGCAGCATCCTGCTCTAGCAAAAAGAAGGTGTTGGGGCTATTTGTGTAACACTGACGTGGATTAGGAAGACTACAGATGTGGAGCACTTAATGTCAAATTAGGATGGCTTTGGAATGAAGCTATCTTTACAGTCTTGTGGCAGGCAGCTTCTGGCAGGCCACGACCCTCATCAATCACCACTCAAAGTCAAATGCAGGCTGCCACTGAAGCTACTCCCCAGCTGGATGCAGACTACCCCCAATTGTCACTCCAGCCTGCTTTGCCATCCAATAAGCAAGGCCAGGGAAACCACATGAACACTTCCCTACACAACCAGGTTTAAGCACTGCTTTCCAAGGTTAACATGAGGCCTGATCCCGTGCCTATTGAAGTCAATGGCAACGTTCCCATCGCTTTCAATGGCAGCAGGATTGGGACCACTGTACATTCCCCAGCCTATGTGGATAGAGGGCCAGATTGAGATCTCAGCTGCACTCACGTAATTCCAGCCTCGCTCCAGTGAAATCAATGGCACAGTTGCCAACTTTCACGCGGCAAATAAGCACCCCGACTTTCACATTAAGCCAAAAAGTCAAGCTAATCCCATTTCAAACCAAGCCAATCCCTAAGAATCCCAACACTCTATATGACTAGATCCCCCTAGCGTGCAGTCTGGGATGGTGGTGGGCCCGCTGTGCACCCCAACGCTTTCCCTACCTTGCCCTTGCTTGCTCCTCCTTATCCCTGCTTGCTGGGAGCTGATCAAAAAACAAACAAACAAAAAAAGAAGCAACAAGCTACAAGCCAAAAACTAGCCAACAAGCAACTCACAAGCCAATTAAGGCTCAATTTACACCAGATCAAAATCTGGCCCAGGGCCTAGTTTGTAGCCTCCCAACCAATGCACATTCTGATGACAGGGCCATGTACTGAGTCCCTAAGTTCTCCACTCTGACTGTCCAGGAGAATTCATCAGCTTAAGGGAAACTGTTTTTATTGTATTGACTTTTCAATAAATGATGCAATTTAAAAAGTAAGTGTGTGTGTGTGTGTGTGTGTGTGTGTGTTAATTTTTAAATGCCTAACCAGGATTCCCAGGCTTTGTCGCCTACTTAGCTATCATTGGCTCACCATAGCCAGCGCTTCCATAGGAGCTCGCCGTATTGATTCTGTGCTGTTCTGGGAAATGCATGAAGCTAAATTGGGCACAAAGTAGTAAGAACCAGGAGTCAGCAGTCCCTGAACTGGGAGCCAGGAAATGTGAAAACCTGATGTCCGACCTAGGAACTGGGAACCAGCCAATCTCAAACAGGGGGAAAAGAAACGGTAACATCAACAACAACAACAGTTTTGGTTCTTTGGCTTTTTTTTTTTAACTGAGAATCCCCGTGGCACTTTGCAAATGGTTTTTAATGAATTCTGTCAATAAACTTGAGTCAGATGGAGCAGAGAGGTGAAGTGACTTGCCCCCGGACACTTAGAAAGTCAACGCGAGATGCATGGATAGAAGCCGTAAATCCTGCCTCTCAGTCCTGTGTTTTAACCAGCAAAGTAAGACATGAGAGCTATAAATGAGATGAGAAACCTGAGGTGAGGTCTACAGGCGGAACCAGGAACCACTGAGCCCTGAACTGGGAGTGAGGAATTATTATCATCATTACACACACAGTAGATCAAAAGCAAGGAGAAACCATGCTTCGGAGCCCGGTCTTACAAGATGTTCATGTACATCTACCATACCCCAGAGGTTCAGCACAGATCGGATAAGCTTCCTGTCTTTTGTGTGCCTAAGCAAGCTGCAGAGCTGAAACGACTGAGGTTCACCTGACAGTAGGGTGGATGAGATATGAATTGGAAACAAAAAACTTTCCATGCTCTACACACAACAGTCTTTTCTCAAGATACCTTAGGAGGGAAAGAGAGAATTCTGCCTCTCAAGGGAAGCACATGCCATTCATTGATCAGTGGCTGGGCTATGCTGATAGTTTCTAGCTGGGCAGAGCATTTGTGTTTCTGTTTTTACTTTATTATTCTTTTTTTAACTGTGGAGTGATTTTATTAATATTAATAAACCTGCAGATAGTGCTAATTTCCTCCATCGTTTTACTAATTAGCTCGATTGAATTGTGAGGATCATCTGCATGAGTAATGACTCCCTATGCACTCCATTCACTGTTCCGCTTCTGCTCGGAAAAGGAAGTGGAGAGAACTGAATCTCGCATGGCCGCCCAGATGTCAGAGGCAGAAGGAAGTTCTCAAATCACCAGATTCCCCCACTTCTGTCATGAGAGCTGGAAGATTCTCCCCCAATCTCCAAAAAACATCTCATTGAAAGGGCGTGGAGAAAAACCAGGTGGGGTGCAGACATCGGAAGATCATATCAGACAACAGACAAAGCATGCCCAGTGCTCACCTGGGACATGCACGTTACAGATAAAGATTCCTCGTGTCTCCAGTCACTGGGAGCATGGAATTAAGACACAGAGGGTAAAATCCTGGCCACACTCACAGTTTTGCCATTGGCTTCAACAGAGCCAGAATTTCCCCTTGCACCTCAGTTACAACAGCAGCACCCCCACGGTACACAGAACAGTCCCAACGCCTTTTGGCCTATTGGGTCTGGTGTAAAAGCTTACTCAGGGGTGACTGCTAGTTGCACAGCCCAGGCCAGGGATGTGGAAGAAGGCGGCTCACTTATACCACATATGTGGTGCTGTGAACTAGAAGTGCCCATTCCACATGTAGCTTCTTAGGGTAAGCCCCAGAAAGGGACCTGGTACATTCTGGTCTCTAGGATGGCCCTGGGGAGAAATGCTGCACGTGCTACTGCTTGGTAGAGACTCATAATCCTTTAAAAGATTTGATATCCTTGGAGTTGATCCATTCCCCTGCAGCTACAGCACACTGATGGACTCGCACGAATGAAGCTTTCTGCCATCTAACGACAAGTCGTGCATGAGTCTTTCTGATAGGATTATATCACTCGCCCTCTCGCCCTTGCACTTCCTCCAAATTCCTCTCCTTCTGGTAGATGCTCTCACACATCCAGGGCCCCTGCTTCCCTACTGCAGGATATCAGCAGCTACCACTGCACCCACATACCTCTGAGCTCCAGCTGCCTGCAGGAGAAAACCAGGATAAGGAGGAAGGCCTCTGTGATCTTCACTGTTATTGCACTAATATAGAAGAATCGCCACCATATCAGCCACTCAGCCAACTGCAGGGTAAAGGCCTTTTCACAGCTACCTCCATCCGTTTTATGCTCATCTATCCTAACCCTGGAAAGTCCCTTTCTGGTAGTGGAATAGGACATCAATTATTTTTCTTCTTCAGATGCAAAGCAGAGGGGAGAGAGGTTAGGTTATCAGAGGCTCTCATTCTCTGAAGAGATTGTCTGGATCATATTTGTATTCATTTTCATGAACTCAATGTACAAGTCACTAATAGAACACAATCTGCTAATTAAATTTCACTCAGTACGGCAATTTTCACCTTAGATCAGCTGTGTCCTTGCACATTTTTGCCACTAAGGTACTAATAGCATCTTATTTACCTTATAATGAATTCCACCAGGCTTATCATTCAATTCGAGATATTAACGAGCATAAATGAGAGCAACGTGAGGGGAGGGGGGAGAATTCCAAAGAGATGGAAACCGCAATTCTATTTTCTTTCCTTTATAGTGCTGGCAAAAGGTAGCTCCAGGGAATGAAGTCCTTGATTTCACCACAGAAGAATCACATACAAGGGCAGCAAGCTCCTCCCATGTATGAGCCCTAACTTGGAGGGAACCACACCTTGGTGTATCAGAAGAGGCCAAATTGCATCCTCCTCTCAGCTTCTTCTGAGAAAATTGGATGGTCGTGTTTGCCGGTGGGTAACAGTGCCTCTAGTGGATGGAATCAGGACTGCTTAACTGTGTATGTCAGGCCCCATGCTGCAAACAAACTCTAGCTTTTAGCTCGGTTGGCAGGGGCCTGAGCTCTTGAAGCAGGAGGAGCTGAGTTCTATCCCTGCTCTCATTTGGAAGTCCTAAGTTTCATTACAATATAGGTTTATTAAAAAAAATAAAGCAACGTGTTTGCATCGAAATTCAGGGTCTCAAGTTTCAAATGCGTTTGCACTTGTTGGGTTAGAATACACCCCTCTGGACATGCAGATGGGCAGGTGCGGCTTTCCATGGCCTGCGCTAGAAAATGGGGATCACACTTAAACTGTTTTTCAAAGGAAGGCGGGAGGTGGGAGATGCATTCATCTCTATTATGGATCTCGACAGGATGCAGCTGTTTGTGGTTTCCTGTGAATGGTTCTAGGGATGGGTCCAAGCTGCAAATTTTAAATTCAGATCTCACTGGTGTGCCCCTATTCTCTCTCTCTTGGCAGAGAATCTTGGCTTTCTGGAATCCCCCCATTACTCTCCCTTTCTAAGGGCTTGTGCTCCAATCATCCTTCCTCAGGCCTTGGAACCTTGGATTTGATCTTTGTGGTACACAAGACGGTCTTACTGAGCATTAGTCAAGGGTAGGTCACTAAAGAGCTACTCAATGTGCTCCCACCCAGAAGAGGCTGGGCATGGTCTCTCAGCACAAACGTGTCCAGCTTTTCATGGAATGGAAGCTCATCCTTTCTCTGTCCCAAATCAGGGTCAAGTCCAGTAGACACACGGGATCAAATCCAGCCCTGGATGACCTGACTTCAATGGGAATTCCACCTACTTCCAACCAGGGCTGCGTCCAGACCATGATATCCTAATAGCCAATCACCAGGAGGTAAAAAAACAATCAACCACCCAACCCTGCTATTCTGTAGAGTGGCTTTTTCTTTTCTTTGCAAGTTACATGGATTTTCACAACTATAATTGGCTGAAGCAACATTGACATCCAGTGGCCGATTAGATTAATCGCAGAGTATCTACATCGTATTTTCTCGGGGGATGGAGAAAGGAATTAGCTCTTTGACAAGGACGGAAGTCCGATTTGGAACTGAACAGGAATGCCCCTGGCATTCCACCCAGCATTACCCCTATGGTGTGCCTTGTTCAATGGCTATGACAACAGGACCGCATTTGTGTCACTGCTGTGTTGGGGAATCATGTCTGAATGTTGTGTTATTCACAAAACCCTCTTAGAAACTGGAAACTATTGGGAACTGGATCCTCAGCGGGAGTGAAGCCGCACGGCTCCACTGAGCGGAGTTCTAATGATTTACACAAGCTGAGGATCTAGCCCCATGACTTTGCCTCACAGTTTTCCCTTTCCATTGGGTTCACAGCTGCTGAAAACTATGGAATGACACTGTTTTATACCAGCTGCGGGTCTGAACCAGGGTGTTTCTCGCCCACCCCCCGTGTTTCTAAACAAATCAGAAACCAGAACAGCTGCCTTTCAACCAGTTCCTTATCTCTATGCCGGCATCATGCAGGACATCAACAGCTCTGGCAGCAGTGCTGGTCTGTAAACAGTGGATGCAGCCTACAAAAAACAGCAGCCACGTACTAGATTTTACATGGGGTGCTGAAAAGTGCAGATGCAGCCTTGGAGCAGCCACAGAAAAAAATTAGTGGGTGCTTAGCACCCTCAGACAGCCAGCTCTCCCCTCTCCCCAGCACCTCCCAATCAACTCCTCCCCGTGCCTCCCGCCCACCGCAATCAGTTGTTTCGTGGTGTGCAGGAGGTGCTGGGGGGGAGGTAGATGAGCAGGGATGGGGCACACTCGGGGGAGGGGGTGAAATGGGTGGGAAAAGGCACTGCAGAGTGGTGGCAGGGACTTGTGGGGAAGGGATCAGGTGCGGGCTGGGTCTGTGGTGGAGCTGGGAGGTTGAGCATCCCCTGAGCCCGGAGGAAGCCGGTGCCTATGTACACAATACTCAGTACTTATATGCCACTTTTCATCTGCAAACACTGTGCAGACATTAACTAAAACCAGACAACCTCCCTGCTGGGGGGGTTATCATTATCCCAGTTTTACAGATGTGGAAACTGAGGCACAGAGGGGAAACATGAAGAATTCAGTGGTAGGAGTGGAAATCGGCACTGAGTCGGCTCTTAATCCCCTGTTTAGACCGTGCTGTAGTATATTAAGAGCTACCATTTCTATATTTAAATGGGGCATTTAGATTCCAGATGCCGTCTCCTCTCCTGAGGGTTAAATCCAGCACTTAGGTTACTCATTACATCCATTTTTAATGTTCTCCCGTTCCCTTGCCCCTCCTCTCTTTTAAAGAATGCTAAGGAATTTATTGCACCGCGCGATTAAATATTGATTGGAAATTCTCCCCAAGTATATTTCCCCTCCATCTCTCCCCCTCCATGGGGAGAATGTCAAGTTCTGTTTCCTAAGCTGTCCCCATCCATTGATTACCATCATTAGGACACTGCCTTGTGGTTCAAGTATTTTCCTTGTTCCTGTACATTTAATTAGATAATTCTTCCCTAGAAATTATTTATAGCCGAGCTCGGGAGCTATTGTTAGTCCGAATGTAAATAAGACTCAAAGAGGAATTCCCAGAGTCCCCCTGTGACTGGTGAACCGCTCACTTCATTCCATTAGCGCCAGTCCCAGCACTCCTGCTTAACACAGACTTCCAGGGGTTTTATGGCTGGAGCTCCCGCTATTAAAAATAAAAAAAAAGTTCAGGCGTGAGTTCCTAATTAACGTTTTGATACGGGACCACACAAAGGACAAGTTTCACAAGGTCAGAGCAGGGGACCCAGTGGCGTGTGGCAGGAAATTGATTTTTCTAGGGAGGGAATTAAAGCAGAAGGCATGAATGGAGAGAGAGAGAGGGATAGGAGTGGTGAATGACAAAACCCTCCTGAAATGTGGGGCAGGTGTGTCGAGTCTATACAATGAGTGTCTGGTTAGCCGGAACAGTTTAGAAAAAACCCAGCTTCACAAATAATTCGATGACTCAGTCATGGGGCTACTCTTTATTCTTGAATATTCAGATGGCCGCCTGGTATTTGTGAAAATGTGCTCCAGTGTTAGCACTGACGCTTATTCAGTGGAAAGGCCGTACTGGAAAAGAGCATCCTTTATTCACCTGTTCAGGAAGGTTCCGTCATCCAGTCGGGGAAGGGGAACAGTGGCACATGCCTGCAATGGCCAGTCATGTAACACAAACACATATCAAATCTTTAAAGTTAATGGTTGGGTAGTGAAGCCATTCAGTACAAAGCACAAAGACCGGGATCGGTTTTCAAATGAGTCTCTCGCCAAAAAACAAGTCAAGTTTACAACAAATCCCGGGCCTGATTCACCACCCACATCTCTTTTACACCGTCGATTCCCAGGGATTTATGGCCGATTTACACCAGCGAATGGGGACTATTTGTTGCAAAGAACCACGCTAGCACTGTCCAATTGGTTTAGCTTCCATTACTCGAAGGATACGTCTACACTGCGTTTGAGAGTTGGTGGGAGCGTACCACCCAGTCTGAGCCAACAGATTCGGGCTAGCACTCTAAAAATGGCTGCACAGATGGCGCTTTGCAGTTGTGCCTTGGGCTGGAGCTCGGGCTCTGAAGCTTACGGCGGGGGAGAGGGCATCAGAGGGGAAATAAGACACGGAGATGAAGTGATGTGCCCATGGTCACAGAGGGAGCCTGGAAGTTAACCCAGCTCTCTTCAGCCCCAGGCCAGTGCCTTAACCAAAAGACCTTCCATCCCCGAGCTCAACCCTCCCTCCATCTCCACGTGTGCGCTACACATCTTTACCCACCTGCGATTAGAGTTCTCTGTGCCACACATGCCCCAGGGGCTGGGCACGCTCTGCCTGCATGCACATGTTAGCAGCACGCACGCCGCGTGTGTCTGGTGGGAGGACATGCCAGCTAAAAAACACCGGTTCCGCTGCCAGTTTTGATTTCTGTTGCCTCCCTGAACTGCCTGCTCTGTGACCCTGCCTGTGCGAGGCTTCCTGGCCCAGCCTGCTCAGGCAACAAAGGTGCCAGCCAGCCAGCCCCTTCTCAAAGCTGCCGAGCCTTGTCAGGAGCCATCACACTTCTGGAAGGGGAACGCCAGGGGGATGTCTATTATTTTAAACATATAATTGATTCTAATTCATCACTTATCGCACAGTGACAGATTTTTATATAGTTTATTATCTCAGTCACAGCACAGGGGTCCGCCGGGGCCGGCTCCTATGGTTCTGCATGTCCTACGACTTGCTCCCGTTATCTGTCGGATTAAGTTAGGGATTCTGGTGTCTCAGGGTCCCCAGGTAACCGTCAGCGTTCTCCTCCTCCTCCCACCGCAGGCTTGAAGCAGTCTTTTTACACCGCTCCTCCTGGACCTGCCTGCCACACTTAGTCTCCTAGTTAGCTGATTAATTGGGGACTGTGGATCCCCGTGACCTGCAGCGACAGCTATTACTCCTTGCCTTCGCTACACAAACACACCCCAACATGCAGGAGTCTCTGACAGAGCCACAGACCCCAGCCCGTTCCTGTCTTTGTAACTCGTAGGCAGATGGGCTAGCGGGGTAGAGTGATTCCTAGACCCCTCTCCCAGCAGGAGGGGACAATCTCTTTCTCCTCCCCCATTCTCCAGTGCGGCTTCTCCCTCTGGAGAGCCTTGGCCGTCAGCAGGGAAATTTGCAAAGGTGGCCTCTGATTCTGGGTGCCCAATGACACCAGGCAGACTGGCACAGGCTGCGGCATGCTACCCTCACTACCAGCCTCTGGAATGGCCCATTGGAGATTGCAATGGGCCAGGCTGTGATTTTACAGTGTGCCCTGAGGACGTGGGGGTCGGGGAGTGCACGGCTACACTGCCTCAGGAGCTGGCCAGAGAAGGAACTGTGACTCAGAGAGGTGTGAGTTCCTCACCTGCTGCCTGCTTGCTGTCGCAGGGGAGAAAGTATTATATCTCTTTTTATGGAGCAGACGACTCTTTCCTGTATCCCAGCCTATGATGGGCGGGATAGAGCTGGCGTCCTCTTGCTCCCCACCCACTTGCTCTCAGGTGGGAGGAGGGAGAAGAGGGGCCTTGCTCCTCTGTTCCAGCCCTAAATGCCATCTGAGCAGGGGAGTAAGGTAGGAGTTGGACACACTCCCCTGTTTGGCCGAGTAAGGGCTGGGACAATCTCGACCCATCACTCTCCTTCCAACTCCAAACAGACCTAAGTAGGGTTTGCATGGGACAATAGCCAGAGTCATAGAGTTTAAGGCCAGAAGGGACTCCCAGATCATCTAGCCGGACCTCCTGTAATCACAAGCCTGCCCACAAACCCCCTCCAGTTTCTCCTGTATTGAGCCCAATACCCAAGTTAACCTAAGGTATTATAGCCCTCCAGAGATCAAATTATTGTGTGCCACAGGCAGAGAGCAGCAGGGACCGAGTCCCCCTGCAATGGAAGGGAATTGATTTGGTGAGACAGACGCAGAAGATCCTAGTAAGAAACCCATGCCCCAAGCTGCAGAGGAAGAAAACAAAAGCCGAACAACCTCCTGGCCCCACACCATCACCACCACTACCCCAGGTCCCTGTCAGATGAAATGAGACGCATACCTCCCCCTATGGCCTTTTGCCAACATGTCCTGCAGACAAAACAGTTGAATTTGCTTGCTTGTTCTAGCAAAGGAGATCTCTCAAAGGAACGTTCCCGGGCATGGTGAATTTTTAATCAAACTGCAGGGAACTTTAATGAAAAAGTAATGTTGAACAAGAATAGTCACCTCCAAACCCAAACACTAATGAGTTTGCGGTCAGCCAGCACAGCTAGAAGGAACAGACCAAAGCCATGGGAATGGGGCACAGAAACAGAGCTATCCAGAACAACTAGAATACTGTGAAGTACCAAACACATGCAGCAAACTGCTGACCAATGGTCCACAGACCAAAAATAATTCACAAACAGGTCTGGTGAAGCAATTTCAAAGAGCAAATGCAACTGAAAAAAATCAGGAACTTCTGGTGGACAATTAGTCAAACGGAAGGAAGAGACTAAATTATTGTCTCACCTCTGATTTGGCCTAGCCACGGGGTCAGTGCCTCATGCAATGTGGGGGTCTGATGTTCCTTCAAAATCTAGATACGGCAGTGACTGGTGTTCAATACATTTCATGAATAAATGAAATAAACCGAATAGATTTCGATTCAATTAGATTAAGTTAAAAAGGTCGAATCACAGAAATGTCAGGCTGGAAGGGACCTCAAGAATCAGCTAGTCCAGCTCCTGTGTTGAGGCAGGACCAAGCAAACCTGGACCACTCCTGGCAGATCTTTGCTCAACGTGTTCCTTAAATCCTACAATAATGGGGATTCCAAACCTCCCTTGGAAGCCTGTTCCAGAACTTAATTATCCTTATAGTTAGACAGTTTTTGCCTGATATCTAACCTAAATCTCCCTGGCTGCAGAGTAAGCCTATTACTACTTGTCCTACCTGCAGGAGACACAGAGAACAATTGATCACCACCCTTAACACATCTGAAGACTTATCAGGTCCCCCTTTCAATCTTCTTTTATCAAGGCTAAACATGCCCAGTTCTTTTAACCTTTCCTCAGAGGTCAAATTTTCTAAACCTTTTATCATTTTTGTTGCGCTCCTCTGGACTCTCTCCAATTTCTCCACATCTTTCCTAAAGTCTGGCACCCAGAACTGGCCATGATACTCCAGCTGAGGCCTCCCAGTGACAAGCAGAGTGGGACAATTACCTCCTATGTCTTGCGACATTCCCGTTCATACACAGCAGAATGATACTATCCTTCTTTGCAACTGCTTCACATTGTTGACTCATTCAGTTTCTGATCCACTGTAATGCCCAGAGCCTTTTCTGCATTACCACTGCCTAGCCAGTTATACCCCTTTTTTGTAGTTAGTTATGTGCTTGTTTTTTCCTTCCTAAGTGTAGTACTTTGCACTCGTCTTTACTGAATTTCATCTAGTTAATTTCAGACCAATTCTTCAATATGTCCCGGTTGTTTTGAATTCTAATCCTGACCTCCAAAGTGCTTGCAACCCCTCCCAGCTTGGGGTCATCTGAAAATATGATAAGCAGACTCTTCACTCCAGTATCCAAGTCATTAATGAACGTATCGACTAGTACCAGATCCAGGACTGACTCCTGTGGGATCCCATTAGATATGTTCCCCATTTGACAGTGAACCATTGATAACTACTTTTTGAGTACAGTCTTTCAACCAGGTTTAGCCCCCCCTTTATAGTTATTGTGAAAATGTTACGTGGGGCAGTGTCAACTGTCTTGCTAAAAATCAAGATACATCATGTCTACCACTTCCCCACTATCCACGAGGCCAGTAACCCTGTTGACGAAGGAAATTAGGTTGGTTTGGCATGATTTGTTCTTGACAACTCCATGTTGGCCATTACTTATAACCCTATTATACTCTAGGTGCTTACAAACTTATACTTCAATAATTCGTTCCAGTATTTGTCCCGTTATCAAAGTTACGCTGACTCATCTATAATTTCCAAGGTCCTTGTTCCCACCTTTAAAGGCAGAGGCTCTGTTTGCCCTTCTCCAGTCCTCTGGGACCTCACCGATCCTCCAGGAGTTCTCTAAAATAATTGCTATCGGTTCCGAGATTGCTTCAGCTAGTTCCTTAAATACGCTAGGACGAATTTCATCAGCTCTGCTGACTTCAGTACATCTAAATATTCTTTAACCTGTTCTTTCCCTCTTTTGGCTTGTGTTCCTCTCCCTTTGTTGTTAATATTAATTATGTTAAGTATCTGGTCACAACTGATCTTTTCAGTGAAGATTGAAGCACAATACACATTTAACATCTCCGCCTTCTTGATGCCATCCATTATTGGCTCTGTTTTCCTGCTGAGTAGAGGGCCTATGCTTTCCTTCATCTTTCTCATGCTCCTGAGGCATTTCTAGAACCTCTTCATATTGCCTTTTATGTCCTTTGCTAAGAGTAACTCATTTTGTTCTTTAGCCTCTGACCCGTTTGTGCTTCCCCCACCCCCTCAAACTCCTCCTTAGCAATTTGTTCATCTTTCCATTTTTTGTAGGATTCCCTCCTGATTTCCAGGTCACTAAAGAGCTCCTCCATACTGGCCTCTTACTATTCTTATCTGTCCTTTGCATGGGCATAGTTTGCTGTTGAACCTTTAATATTGTCTCTTTGAGAAACTGCCCACTCTGCTGAACTCCATTTTCACTTTGGTGTGTACAGAGAGAGATAGATTAGACAGACTAGGTAGCTAGATTACTTTAGATTGCAAACTCTTCATTTATATTGTCTTTCTACAGCACCTAGCGCAATAGGGCACAGAGTGATTGGCCTTGTGGCACCACCACCACATGATAAATAGTAAATAAATAACAAGGAAAAATGAGATCAGACAGGTTTAAATTAAATAGATTGGGATTACGTAATTATAGATGACAAGATGGGGGATTAGATTACACTAGATTAGAAGAGACTGATTTAGATTAGACAGAGGATGAGACTAGATTAGATGTGATGTGTGATCAAATATATTTAGATTAGATATGATGGAAGAGGATAAGGGAAAATAATTTTCTGTGCTTTAGGCTTTCTCTTTCCTTGCTATCCAAGTGATTTTCAAATGCAGGTACATACCATCCCTATGTTACAGATGAAAAAACTGAGGCAGAAAAAGAGAGACAGGAAGCAACTTGTTTGGAGTCACACAATGAGTTAGTGACAGTGTGTGGAATAGGACCCAGATTGCCTGCGTCCTGGCTCCATGCTCAATCCCTGGCAATGCAAACCCTTGGCGCTTGAAAGAACTATCTGAAGGGGGCCCCACTGACTATGCCTCTTGCTGCTGACCATGCATGACGTAGGCTGGGGTGGGCTTTGAATTGCTAAGGAAGACCAACTCTTTTCCCCACCAACTATTGCCTTTGCTGGTGACATTTCGCTCGCTGCATTATGAGCTTCCTCCCCCACTTCCCCTAGGAATGACACTGCTGTTATCTCCACTGCATCTAAAGCACACACAGATTCAGTTTAGGGACAGTTAATTTCCAATTCTTTCCAGATGGGTTGGAATAATATCCCCAGGTGGTAAATACATTATTAAGAAGGCAGTTTGGTGTGAAATTGGCTATTAAAATATAGATAAAGTTTAATATATTGAGCTCCTTGTCAGAAAAATCACTTTAGAGGGAGCTTATTATTTGTTTGATATTAAAAGAGTCACAGCTCTGCTCCAAGTGACAAATGGGGGGGGGGGAAATGCCACTGGTAATGAATAAAAGCTTTTTAACATTTAAATTTAGGTTTCCGTGCAACGCCCCATGCTGCTCTGAGCATGCCCACGCGGCAGATCCATCCATGGTTACTAAAATGTCAGCAGCTCAGGGTCCCTGGGAGGCTGTCGGCCTGCACCAGCCGTTCGAGAAGCGGCTTTTCTGAAATCTGAGTGTCTGCAATGAGACGAGTTTGCAGTGCTCAGCTCTGTTGATCAGAACTCCCACCATGCCACGGTTGGGCTCTCTCTTTTCCCTCTGCCAAGGTACCGCCAAGATCTCTCGCGACCTTGCCTCCTGGTCGGCACCCTACAAGGTTACGGTGGCTGGAGCAGCATATAAGGGAAGCTTAAACAGGGCCAGAGATTGAATGCCTTTCAGATGCTCATCCTAGGCATGAGGAGTCACTTGCAAGGAATTATGGGTAACTTTACAGTTGTACCTACCCTAGGAACAAATCTGCTCAAGCCCTTCCTCCAGGGGGCAGTTTTTTCCCCTCAAACATGACGCTCACAAGGTAACACCCAACCACAGCTATTCCTCTGACCAACACAGGCTGTAGCTGCCCAGGCTATGTCTACACTGGCAACTGAATGACAAAACTTTTGCCTTTCAGAGGTGTTAAAAAAACACACGCCCCCGAAAGACAAACGTTTTGCCAACAAGGGCCACTGTGAACAGTGCTTTGTCAGCAGGAGCGCTCTCCTGCCAACAAAGCTAGAGCCGCTCGTTGAGGGGGTGACTTTTTTTGTTGGCAGGAGAACACTGTAGTGACACAGCCATGTTGCTAAAAGCTGCGTAGTGTAGACATAGCCCCAGAGACATTTTCCCTTGAAACTCTGCCACAGCTCCCCTTCAACTGAGCACTCTTAGCCCTTCATGGGAGTCACCTGACCCCTTCCCAGCTGGGCCTGATAATCAAATAGGGGTGGCTAGCCTCCTCTGGCCCATAAATGGGAATCCCCCACTTAGAATCATAAAATATCAGAGTTGAAAGGGACCTCAGGAGATCATCTAGTCCAACCCCCTGCTCAAAGCAGGACCAATCCCCAGACAGATTTTTGCCCCAGATCCCTAAATGGTCCCCTCAAGGGTTGAATTCACAACCCTGGGTTTAGCAGGCCAATGCGCAAACTACTGAGCCATCCCTTCCTCCCTTGTTATACTCTCTTCCCTCCATTCTCCCTTTATCATTCAACCTCTGTATTTGAGATCAGCCCTGGGAAATCTGACCAAAAAAAGCCTCTAGCATCTGAGAAACCCCCCTGTGCAATTCTGCAGACCCAACAGGTTAGAAAGAAGCTTGAATAAGTAGCTTCCAAATATATAGATACTTACCTAGACCCAAACTCCCTGTCTTTGAAGGTCTTTCCCATCACTAGGTTCAAAGGATGAGTTGTTTTTCTAACCAACCTTTAGCAGTTTCAACCGGACTAACGTTCTGGGTTCCAGTTCCTACTGCTGCCGTGTGAAAAACGGCACCATTGCAACCCAGATCCAATCTGTAATGAATAATTCAACAGAACCTCGCAAAATCCATACCCATCTCTCCCCACTGCTACGCAGACGGCTCGAGGTAGGTCTCGTATTACTAAGACTTCATTAGTTTTACAAAATATACTACAGCACATTTACTAGCAGGCTATGAAGTATCATAAATAATTAAAACCAAATTACACTTGTCAAGGGTACGAATGAAGTGCATTGCACAATGGGTTCTCCTGGCTTTTTTTAATTGTTTGCCTGTTTACAAATTCACAAGGGTTTTACGGGGTGGGTTAGAATTTGGTGACCTTTGGGCCAAAGATATCATGAACCTGATTCTTAGCCCACTCACCATTGATGTAAATCACGAGTAAATTCAGTGTAAGGCAACAGAGTAATATCTCTATGCCACCAGTCTGAGATCAGCATCAGAAGCGAGAAGCATTATTAATCAGCATTATTATTATTACCTGGCAATTTGCAAAGTTCAGTAATTGGCACTTATTAGATCTTTCAGTTGATGAGAATCTACAGTCATAATCCTTTGAGGGAGGGCACAATAGGAGTCCAAAGTGTTTTACAAACATTAATTAATTAATCCCAGGACTTATATATATATAAAGTACTATTTTATGCTAGATTCATGCGCCAAAACAATGCAGCAGGAGAGTTCATTGGGCTATTGTTTTACAGACCTGCAATAGTTTTCTATAGTAAGAGGCGGTAGGTTAGTATTATTATCCCCATTTTATAAACCAGTAAACTAAGGCACAGAGAGGTGAGACAGTGTCAGAGCTAGGGTCGCTGATTATCTGTCTTTTGCTATAACTGCTAGACGATGGGCCCACTGCATTCCTGGAAGTGAGAACTCATTGCTCTGACCCAGACACAGTTCCAGCATCTGGTTTCTCCGTTACTCTGTCTGTGTGTGTTCACAGACTCACAACGCTTCCTGTTCTCATTCATCCACCCGCATGCAAAGTGAGTGTGAAACGTCACCATTCGGATCAGGTAGAGGTTCACGTTCACTTTCCACAGGTGTAAACGATGGCAGAGGGTGCAGGGTGGTGGACAATCATGCTCCAGAGCTCGCTCTCTCTCTCTCTGCAAAAGGAACTAACAGAGTGCCGAGAGAGAGACGTAAGAGTCGATTCCCCAGCACTGTCCCAAATGTCCTGGCAACAGGGACCAGCTGATTCTAACGCACAGTGGGGTGTAGGCGTGCGGCGGGGAAGGTTGGGGGAGTTCATTGGCAAATGAAGGTTGTGCAGAGATTTGGGCATCTTCCACTGTGGGAGAGGAGGAGCACATGTTGCCTGCCTGTGTGTAATGTGACTGCTTCACGCAAACTTGCCCTTGTAAAAATCCAGACTCTACTTCTATATCCCGGGGCCTCTTCTTTTTCTTTCTTTCTTTCTTTCTTTTTTTTTTTCCACAAGCGCCTCCTAAAAGTCACTTCCACAAGTTAATACACCTCTAGGGCACAAGCGTCTCTTTGGGGGACTCCAGGGAGCCCGAGCATGTGATCTCCTTTATCTCCCATTTCTGTTTGGCTCTTTAGATTCTAATGGTTTTGATGTTTTATTAATGGTCCCGTTCTCTTCTAGGTGGCTGGAGTCCTGCCTGTCACTGGGGATTGACAGCTAAACACCAGGAAAGGAGACGGAAGAGGGGGGGCAACATTTAGCAGTTGAAGCAAGGTAGAAGGACTCTGGGATTCTATTGCCAGCTCAGCCACTGACCTTGGGCAAAGCGCTGTGTGCCTCAGTTTACCTATTTTGCAAAATGAATAATAATCCCTCGTCTGCCCTCGCAAGGGGCTTTTTCAGTTTTCATTAATATCCGTAAAGAGCTTTGAGATTCTCGGATGAAAGATGTGACAGAAGTGCAAAATATTAATTAGTTTATTAAGAATTAATTAATTCCTCCAACAACTGCAAAAGAGAAAAATAAAAAAATTCATGAGTGGCTCAGAGGGTTGCATATGTCCTGTCCTGCTCTTGCTGCTCGACCCCTCTGGAAGCCTTAGCGCGAACATGACTTGATTTAGTTTATTGCTCTTTCCCCTAAGACTAAGGGTAAGTCTATGCGGGGTGGGGGCGGAGGTGTGTTGCTATCTTTGCTTAAAACAGCAGCAAAGACAGAAGAAAGTTGGCTTTCTTAGTTGTGTTTGCAGCTTGAGTTCAATCTAGGGTGACCAGATCATAAGTATGAAAAATCGGGATGGGGGTGGGGGGTAATAGGTGCCTATATAAGACGAAGCCTCGAATATCGGGAGTGGGATTGTCCCTATAAAGTCGGGACATCTGATCATCCTATTTCCACCCCCAGGCTGGTCAATAGGCTTTCATTTGAGCGCTAACCTGAACTGCGTGTCTTCATGGCTTATTGAACCTGAGTATTGAACCCTTTTTTCCCCTTTCAGTGCAGCCTAAGACAAAAGAGGCACAGTTGTTAGGAGCAGGCTACCTGTAATTTGGGAGAAAACCCCCTGTTAAACTATACTACAGCCCTCCCTAGTAATGTCCTTTCCATCAATGGACAGAGAGCAAGGGCTTTGCACGCAAGTATTCCCAGCTCTACCATGATGTTGCCACATGCCACTGTGCAAAATGAGAGGACAAAGTTATTTAAGTTCTATGTATATTGTGATGTCACAGTGCTACAGCAGCCAATCAGATGAGATTTCAATGCTCAGGTATTTCTGACTCCATTATTATTATTTCTCTTACAGTAGTGCCTAGAGCACCTAACCAAGATTGGAGCCTGATTGTGCCGGGTGCTGTACAAACAGTGTAAAGTTGTGTCTTCACTGCCATTAATGATGGTTCTGTTTAATTTTTTACAGCAAGAGAGCTAACTCGTGTTAATTATCTCACTGTAAAACCACACCTTTTTCGGCAGGGAAGACATAGTCGACAAGGCAGACTCACAGACTTCTAAAGCAAGAAGGGACCATCGTGATCAACGGCCTTGAGAGCGCCTGCAACTAAAAGCCAGCTTTTGATCACCATTACTCAGGTCATGTAGCATCTTACTCTGCAAAGAGCCTCATTGAAATAAATGGAACTACTTGCAAGGGATTCCAGCAAAGTGCTCTCTGGGACCCCGCCCCCAAAATGTTTACCTCGACTTGCTCACGTGTGTGAAAAATACAGAATGTCTGACCTCTGTGAGGGTTTTATCACATGCTCGTTCACAGGGGGTAAGAACACACCTTCACACAGCACACAGTCAACCTGTGGAACTCCTTGCCAGAGGATGTTGTGAAGGCCAAGACCACAACAGGGTTCTAAAAAGAACTAGATGAATTCATGGACGATAGGTCCATCAGTGGCTATTAGCCAGGATGGGCAGGAATGCTGTCCTGCCTCTGTTTGCCAGAAGCTGGGAATGAGCAACAGGGGATGGATCACTTGATGATTACGTGTTCTGTTCATTCCCTCTGAAACACCTGGCATTGGCCACTGTTGGAAGACGGGATACTGGGCTAGATGGACCTTTGGTCTGACCAGGCAGGGCCAGTCTTATGTTATGTTCTTTTTTTCCTAGTGAAGACAAGACTAATGTGAGGAAGGCTAAATAGGCAAGTGTTATCCTCATCTCCGAGTACCAGATGGGAAACTGAAGCACACATTGATGAAATGACTTGCCAGAGGTATGCCTGTGGTACAGTCAGACTTTGAACCCCAGATCTCGAGTATGGAAGCAGTATTTTTACCACCCGACCATCCGTCTTTTTAATACGGGAACATTAAGTCTCATCTGTAGTCTCCTCCACTAAGCTTGCCCCAGTCCTGGCCTGCAGCTGCGCTGCCTAAGAAAACTCCCACTGCCTGTGCCGTCTCCTCCTCACTTGTCTTCCCCTTCAGTCAGACTCGCGCAATTATCTGCCAAACCTGGTATCCTTGGCACTCCCACTCTGCCCGCTGCCTCCTCCCCTCGCTCCTCGCACCAGAGGAACTTGCAGTTAGTACTGGGAGTGCGTTTGCTAGTGGAGGAGGCGGATCAAGGTGGTGGAGGCTCCTTTCAAAGGGAAGCTGAAGAGGTTTGGAGGAGAGGCGGGCCTGACTGCAGGCTTCCCCAGAACGTCTTAATAGTGTCACTTTCACACATCACTTGAAAGCCGCCTGACAACGTTCTCTCTTTAGGAAAGAAAATATTGTACAAGTTAATAGCCCTTCAGGCACAGACGCACGCAGGCCCTTTGCACTCGAGCCCTGGCGGTGTTTTTCTTCTGCTTGTTCTCAATGTCTTTTCAAAGCATTGCGGCCTGTGCAGGAGCTGTGGTCCTCAAGACTGTGCCTTTGAGGGTTGATCTTCCCAAACAGGGAATCTAGAGTCATAAACTGAACCCAGATCACTGCTTTGCACTGGATTCCCCACCGGCAGCACTGCTGCTATTCTCACACTAGGCTGCCCACCGATAACCCTTCCATCCACCGGAGTTAGGCACCGGTACCAGTGGGGCTTTGAGGGAATCCCTTTGAGGATCTGGCTGGAGTGATCACTGAGCCCGCAGGAATGATCAAGGCAGAGCAATATGCAGGAGAGATGTTCTAGGGAGCCCTGAACTATGAGAGGTTCATGCCCAGCTTCCCCCGTGTGCTTTGCTGGAGATGGATCCCTGCCAGGCCTTTCTCTCTGGACGGCAGCGGGCGGGGATGATGCACCATTTCACTGGCGTGGACTAGCGGCGAGAAGCAGGTACTGTCATGGTCAAGGTGTGTGTGTGTGTGTGTGTGTCTGTGTTTTTAACAACAGAATTGTGCCAGCAAAAACCCTAGTGCAGGCATAGTTATACCAGCAAAAAAAGTGCTTTGGCTCAATGAACCAGAATATGCTGTGCTGGCAAAAAGGTTATTTTGCTGCTATAACTGTCTACACAAGGAGTGTTCTGTGGAATAGCTATGCTGGCAAGGCTTTTATATGTAGACAAGGCTTAAGGCACTGGACAAAGACTCCAGAGATCTGGGTTCAGTTCTGGCTCTGCCATAGACTTGCTGTGTGGCCTTGGGCAAGTCCTTTAATCTCTCATTGTCTCAGTTCCTCCACCTGTGTGCAAGGGTCTGGTGCATTTGGAAGGTGGGCGCAGGTCAGGACTGAGCCAGTGTGAGCCCAATGTGAGAAGAGCAGGAGGTCCGGCTGGTTGGAAATCCAGGGCAATGTATAGATGGATGTGGGGAGCCCAGGACTAGACTAGCAGGAAGGTGCTGCAGCTCTGGATTGAAGTGCAAAGGCACAAAGGGGTGCAGGCAGGTCAGTACTGAGAGCAGGAGTGGAAGGCCCATGCCAGTGATTCTGCAACCCCATAAAACTTCTCCCAGGTGCAGCCCACAGACAAAGCCCTGGTGGGCTTTGCACGGCGAAGCTAGAAATATCTATAGAGACGGGTTTTGTTTGCTTCCTTTTCTTTTATCATATTCAAAACCACTGTCCTCCATCCTCTGCCTCCCCAGAAAGCAGCTCCCTCAGCAAATGCCCTCACCAGAGCCCAGCAATTGATTTAACCTCTGTTATCTCTCCGATTAGCCCGGCCATGGTACAGATAGTTAGCTCTTATCAGCCCATTAAAGAGTCAAAGAATGCTGTTACCAGTTTTTTTATCTCCAAAATGCACACAAAGCCCTGCTGATTATTCTATTAATTTGTTAATGAACCTGTCTTGCCAGACAGATTCTCTGCTCCCTTGCAAGTCAGGGATGGGGAATTCAATCTTTCTAGGGGCCCAGGCCCTTGGCTCAGAAGGCTTTTAGCTTAGAACTACTATAGGATCTGAAACAGAAGTTCTTTGCCCCCAGACATCTGCCAAACAGATGCATGCAGTGATTCAGGAACCACTTCGGCATTGTGAGATAGTAAGTCTGGATGAGGACGTGGTAAATTGGTGACCAGCCAGATAGGAGAACAGACGCTATATGTTCTGGGGCCCAATGTTTTGCATGACTCTATGCAAAACTCCCTAACACGAGTAAGGCCCGGTGTAGCTCTGTTGCTACCAACGCAGGCATTAATTTTCTCAAGTAGCCAGTGATTTTGGATGCCTCTGATTTTGGGTGCCTAACGGGAGAGGCCAAGGACCTGATTCTGAGAGGAGCTGAGCATCTGGAACTCTAGTTCAAGCCATCGGGAACATATGGGGCTCATAACCTTGGAAAATCAGGCCCATGGCTCCCAAAAATACAGGTGCCCAAAGTTGGAGGCCACAGTGAGATCACAGAGGCTGTAGGAATTCCATGGCATTCTGAATCCTTGGGCACACTGATGGGGGATTGAGTCACAGGCTAAGTGACTTGCCCAAGGTCAAACAGAAAATCTGTGGCGGAACGAGGATTTGAATCCAAGTCCTAGGCTCGTCTGTGCTAAACACCATCCTTCCTCTCCACAGCCATTAAGGCTAGATTGTTTTTTAAAAAAATAACAAACGCTGAGATTCTTGTGAAACAACACGACTCTGGGAGCATGTCTAAGGGGGAAAAAAAAGCTCAATCATTGTGAGAGTTGGCACCACTTAAATGAAACACAGAGCTGCCCCTTTCCTCCCCACAGCACTCATCTGCCTCCATTCTTTTCTCCTGTCAATTTTCTACTGCTTACAACAGAGGGCTGGGTGACAGGGCTGCCAAGTTCTTTTCCCAGCTCTGCCCCTGGTTCACTGTAGTCTTGGGCATTGCCTTGACACCCTCCCGTCCTCAGTCCACCCATCTGTAACATTTTCAGTGCATCAGACAATAGAGCAAATACTCTGCTGTCATTGAGGGTTGGTTGGCGCAGAGGACGAGGGCAGCTAGGCAACCACTAACAGCGTCACACTAAACCCAGCCCAGGGGCTGCTGGACATGGGTTCCCCAAGGGGCCATCTCCCACCGGAGACAAGCCAGAGCACACCATGCTCTTGGTACAGCCTCTCTTCACTGGGGCTGCAGAGAGGTGGTATTAAACCTGGCTATCCTGCCTCTATGCCTTCTGGGATCTCCCCAACAGTGGGGAGGTGTGGATGGTTTTCACTCTGGAGGCCCAAAGTGAGCAGAGCAAGGCATAAATCTGCCCCAACATCTGTACCTCCAAAGAAAGGCACCAGGGAAATGCAGAATAATATTGCTGCAGTCAGAAGATACCATGGGAGTGGCTGTGGGCATTCTTGGGGCAATTTCTCCTGCCCCTCACGCAAGGGAAAAGTGGAAATCCTATTTCAACAAAGAAGAGGGTGACAGGGATTCAAATTAGGATGCTGCCGAAGAGTGGGAGGAGAGAGAGACAAAAATATCTAGCGCCATATTAAGAAAGGCCTGTCTATCATAAAGGCTCTATGCTTTCACGGAGCGGACAATTAATTGCCTTCCTGCTAGCCCCCTTGCCCCCCCCCCCCACCTCACTCCGTCCAGAAAACTGTTTCCTTTTCAAATGTATTTTTAGGCAAAGATAGCTGGATATTTAAGTATTTCTAAAGCTGCCAATTGCACAACAAATTAAATGCATAACCCCAGTGCACTCTGGGGAGGAATATATTATGGACAAAAGAAACCTGTCATCACACCCACACACAACATTATTTACTTTGCACTCGTACACGACTCTGCTGTCACTGTGATCCGTGATTCCCAAAGGTGAAAGACAAAAGGCAGAGAAATTCCCAGCAGCTCTGATGGCCACAAGTGTCACTCGTCCCCAAATCCCACAAGACTGCAGGGGGCTTGGATCGGGAAAGCAGCTGCAGACATGATCCAACCCACCAAAGTCAAAACGCCCCAGGCTTCAAGGTGATCTATCTGAACCCAGTTCTGGATCCATATATTGCAAACAGGCCGTATGTCTGACTCATCAGCTGAACCAAAATGCTGGATCCGAACTCCTTAGCTTTTGGGGTGCTCAAAATCTAGACCCGAATATTGTGGTTTTGAACTGGTGCCTAGTGTGTGTCCTCTGCAGTCAAGGTGACAGGGTAAGGACTTTAAGGAGTATATAAAAAGTGAAAAATGGGATTACAAAACTGAAAGGGGGAGTAGGTGTGTGAGAGACAAGGAACACTACTTCATTACCCATGACCAAGGGGTTAACTGGAGCTCAGCTGCCTCCTTCCCTGGCTTGTGGAGATGCTCAGAGGAAAGATCATAAGTGTGTCTGCTTAGGAGACAATGTTTTGGGGAACATACCCAGTGCCAGAGCTCTAGGACCCTGAGCTGGGATGTTTTCTCTTTATTCTCTTTTATTCTTGTGTTAATGAGGGATTTTGATCTCTATTTAGCCATGCTCTTCCCTGAGGGAAAGATCTTGGTGACTGCTGTTGAATTTGTTTGTTTCTCTGTTGCTGCTGAGTCACTCCACCTGCTTACCATATGGCCCAGCTCTGGAGTCTGAACTGTTAGGGTGATGCCGTGGGATGCTGCAGGTTAAGGGTCACATTTCCAGAGGAAGCACCCCACAGCAATCAAACGGCGGGAGCAATGTGATGATTAGACTCAGCATTACCTTCTCCCCAGCTGACAGCCCCAGGACTAGAAAAATGAGCAGCACTCTTTTCACATGACAGCCCATCACCACTGTCTGGTCTTATGCTGCATCTGTCCCATGTGCCCCACTGCTTTGCTGCACCACATGGCATAGGTGCCGACCCCGTGGATGCTCCGGGGCTGGAGCACCCACGGGGAAAAATTAGTGGGTGCTCTGCACCCACTGGCAGCCAAGCTCCCCTCCTCCCCCACCCCATCTCCACCCCCCCTGCCAAGCGCGCCGCATCCTCGCTCCTCCTCCTACCTCCCAGAGTTTCCCGCTCGGCCACTGCCAAACAGCTGTTTGGCAGCGTTAGGATGCTCTGGGAGGGGCAGGAGGAGTGGGAACGTGGCACGCTCAGGGGAGGAGGCGGGGAAGTGGTGGGGCAGGGATTTGGAGAAGAGATTAGAATATTGGCAGGGAGCTGGGGGGACTTTGGGGAAGGGGTTGGAATGGGGGCAGGAAAGAGGTGGCAGGAGGCGGGGAAGGGACGGGGCCTCATGGAAGGGGTGGAGTGGGGGCGGGGCCGGGGGCAGAGGGTGGGTCAAGCACTCACAGGAAAGATGGGAAGTCGGTACCTATCCCACATGACAGCACTCAAAACCAAACACATCCATACATACATTGCAAGCTCCTTGGGGAAGGGACCATCTTTTTGTTCTGTGTCTGTACAGCACCTAGCACAGTGGGGCCCAGCTCCTTGCCCGGAGCTCCTAGATGCTACCACAATACAAAACAATAAATACTACTAATATGCAGTGGAGCCATGTGGCACTCATGGACACTGTGGGAAATCAGGAAGGGGAGGTGTCCCAGATCACGGCTAATCCTACAATCCAATGGAAGAACACCTAAAGTCCTAGGGAGTGTCGTTCAGGTAAAAAAAAATATAAAGGTGGTTATCTTTACAGGAACTCAGTATCATCCAATGGTATTCGTCCTGCAGGACATGAGGCATGTTGAAACTCAGGCACTCTCCTCAATGGGGACCACCTCCCTCTTCCCTGCCTGCACCTTTCTGTCCAGCCAGTGCTTGATATTTGAATCTAAAGGTTAGATACGTGTGGCCACGAGGATAAAAGGCCACAATCAATTACCGTGTCTGCTTGTCCATTGGAGTCAATTTTTAATTATGGTGATTTGGTATTTTGGGAGGTGTGGGGGCGAGGTGTAAGAAGGGAGAATTGTGTGTGTGTGTCGGGGGGGGGGCGTTAAATTAGGATGTGTATTTTGCATAGACGTTCCTCTGACCACATGGTGTACAATACATCCCCTTTTCACTCGCTTTCCTTTTGCTGCCATGCAATGATTCAGCAGAGATGGTGACTGTAAAGACGCAGCCAAAAGCTGCTGGCCAAAACGTTTCCAAACGGCAGCAACTCCAAAGTGAAAAATATTCCCACTGCAGCTTCCGGGAGCAGCAAGCTGCCAAAGACATGCGCCCTCGCGCCCCTATTCCCCCTTTAAGCATTTGAAGGAGCTTCCAGCTCCCTGCCCCTGTGCCTCAGTCAGATCTGCACAGAGCACCTCCAAGCTCACTTATTCTTTATGCCCTTTGCCAAACCTGCCAGGATCGGGGCCCATTAGTGTCTATCACCCAGGGTGTGGGGCAGGATGTGCTTCCCGATGCAATTTTTAAACTACATGGAAATATTGTATTTCCCCCAGCATCACACAGGCAGACATTCAGTCACAGCACCGCCCACCCATGGCTTTGTACCGGGAACTCATGTTCAGCTGATCATCCACCGGGACTCCCAATCTTTTTTAGAGTCACAACTTCCCAGGACAGAGTCCCCCATCCTGTAAGCACGGCCTAGCTTCTTTGTTCCTGGATGCACACATTGATATTTAGTGCATCCAGGAAATGCAGAGTTTGCTTGCGACCAGTTTACCAGGCCATCCAGATCATTCGGTATCAGTGACCTGTCCTCTTTGATATTTACCTATGCCCTGATTTGTGTGTTCTCTGCAAACGTCGGTTTACAGCAACACGCCCCATGTACTCCAAACAGGAGCACCCCTTCACGTACCCCCCAGGATGCT
The DNA here is from genome assembly GCF_016161935.1 of Mauremys reevesii. Taxonomy (NCBI): domain Eukaryota; kingdom Metazoa; phylum Chordata; order Testudines; family Geoemydidae; genus Mauremys; species Mauremys reevesii. The sequence goes on along the minus strand of NC_052634.1, from coordinate 10,957,734 downwards.
CTGACACACACACAAACTCAGAGCAGCACATACACACTGACCAGCACATACACACCAGACACACACTCCCAACAGCCCAGACACACATCCACAGCCGCCTCCTCTCTGCTTTTTGTAATAATTAACTATTTAAAATTCTAAGAGTGCTAATGGCAGCAGCACTGGGCTGGGTTCTCATTAGCCAGGATCAATTCCTGTTGACTATTCGCCTCCAGGGGCAGATGTGGACAGAATGAGCTGATGATTTCTTTCTTGCTATGCCAAAGCTAATGAGTGGCTGCCGCTATTGTGGTGCAGTCACTCTCCTGTAATCAGTCAAAATAACAAGCAACAGCACCTTCTAGGGACGCGAGGTATTCTACATAAATATACACAGACAGTCAGTCATGCCAATGGACTCACATCTCAATGAGCCATGGCTCAGTCCTCCCCTAACTGGGCGGATGGAAAAACCCACAGCCCTGGAATTAGTTTAGAGTCTTCACGGCACATCACAACCACGCTGGGGAGTTTCCAGATATATGATATGTGATGATATCTACCCGCACAGTCCCAGAGCCTGAAGAGTCCATCATCCCTGAAGAAGCACTTCCACTGAGCTCCTCTAAAAACCAATAATTATATGCGTCCTTCGAGAGAGCTGGGATTTTGAGCCCTGTGCAAATTAGGGTGACCAGACAGCAAATGTGAAAAATCGGGACAGGGGGTGGAGGGTAATAGGAGCCTATATAAGAAAAAGACCCCAAAATCGGGACTGTCCCTATAAAATCGGGACATCTGGTCACCCTAGTGCAAATACAGCTGGTTGAGGAATGATTTTATTTTTCCTGGGGATTTTTTTCCTCTCATTTTTGTTGACATTTTTCTTCTAAAAAATTCAGGAGGAGAAGAGGATGTTTGACAGACTTACTCCTCCAAGGCAATCCATACAAACCAACCAACCAAACTGATAGCGCCATCAATTCTTAGCTTCCAGAGTGAGCGAATACAACACAGTCAACTCAGCTGTCATCTCCCTGCCAATGTTAGAACCCGCCTCCTCTGTACCAGCTCAACTGCTCAGAGCCTAAGGAGCCGGTTACATGTAGCCAGCTGGCAGGAGTTGAAGAGAACTCTCCTTTTGTCGCTGAGGCATAGCAGGGCCACCCAGAGGATTCAGGGGGCCTGGGATCTTGGTGGCGGGTCCCGCTTTGGCAGTAATTCGGCGGCGGAGGGTCCTTCTGCCCCAGGGCAGAAGTGAAGGATCCCGGGCCCTGAAAAACTCTTGTGGGGGCCCCTGTGGGGCCCAGGGCCTGGGGTAAATTGCCCCACTTGCCCCCCCTCTGGGTGGCCCTGGGGCATAGCATCCCAGCTACGATCAGTTCTGACCAGAAACCTGCCCTCGCCCCTGTACCTAACTACATCAGCCTCATTCAAAGATGGTACCCAAGAAGGATGTTCAAAACAATTTATCCCTAAGAGGTATCACAAGTGAGATTACGCACCAGACAGTCTGAGTGGGGAGTTGGGGGAGAGGGGAAACCTTTTTGATATTGACAAAGCACAGAGCATAAGTCAAGAGATCTTTAGAGTGAAGTGAGCCATGTTAAATTACCTTGCTCAGGAGCTCCCGGTCTCCACGCCTAGAGCCATAAACAACAGAGAGGGCAGGAACTGGCCTAACTCATTGGGAAATGTAGCTAAATTAGCATGCAAAATACAGGCCCTAATTAAAGAGCTCATTCTGTGAGACAGAGAGAGGAGAGCACAGACGGGGAAAGCAGAGCTTTACGCAATTAGGGGGTACAGTGTTTCCCCAGTGAGTCAATGAACAGGTAGCTATGGAGTTGGAAGCCGGTCCCCCTGGAGATGCTGGAGGATGGCTCGCCCATGTGAAGATGCAAGCAGCATGTCATCTAGGGACAGAGGGGGAGAAGTGAATGTCATTTCCAATCAGGCCTCACACGGGCAGGTCGCAGGACAGCAGGAAGATGAGAATTGGCAGGCGCCTTCGCCGAATGACCAAGCAAACCTATTTTTGCTCCTTATCAGCAATTAGGCGAAGAAATTAAACTGGCACCTTCTTAACGGTCTGCTGTCACCCAGGCGGATGAAAGAATCCTCCTTCCTGAGCCTGGAGACAACAGCAGGACCATACTCGTAAAGAGCCAGGATCTGAAAGCACTTCACTGATATCAACGTAGTCCCAACACGGCTGCGAGGTGGGGAAGATCATCCCTGTTTCACAGGTAGGGAAACTGAGGCAAGGAGAAAGGCCCATGATTTGTCCAGAATCAGACACTACATCTGTGGCAGAGCCAGGAATGGAATGCAAGGCTTAATTCTATTTTCCATGGGATATGAGTAACTCCCAGCTTTTTCAGCTGGATCTATTGCTGTTGGTGGGTTTTGTTCTTTTTTAATACTAGTTTAATACTAGGGAATGAGGAAGCTAGCAGAGTTTGAAGTTTTTTTGCAGGTTTGCAGTTTGCAGAAACTTTTCAAATTTGTGAATCTTCCCCTGGGCTCTTCTATGATTTAAATCCATGAATTTGTGATCCCAGAAGGGATTAATCTTGGAACAAACCAATACAAAGTTTAGGTGTATGTAGGTTGTGTGTGTGTGTGTCGGTACATACATGTGTGTATGCAAACACACAACTTTAATAGGAGTTACTCAGATCTAACAGTGGGAAAATCAGGTCTTAGGCATCCTGACTTCCAGGCCTCTGCTCTAACCATTAACCACTGTAGTGTTGCAGTGTGCTGTTAAACACGTGCTCCATCCCACCCCAGTCTCAGGTGAATAATCCCTCTTTAGAGAGGAGACAGTCGAGAAAGCTGTATTCTATTCAGTTCTATTCTGGTTCCCACAACACACCCACGGAGCAATCTGAGGGCTTGGCTACGTTTGCGAGTTACAGCTGGCAAGGCACGTAGAGTGCTCTTGTCTCCACAGCTACAGCGCTGCTGGTACTCCACCTTGGCGAGTGGAATAACGTTTGCTGCACCTTGGCTACAACACCCAGGCGCCAGTGTGAACGAGGTGTTGGGTTATTGCGCTCTGATCGGCCTCCGGAAACATCCCATAATCCCCTTAAGTCAAGTGGCCACACCTGTCATTGATTTGAACTCCTGTAGGAATGTGGAAATGCCCTTTCAAAGCTCCGTTTCTGACAGCCGGTATGCAAGCCATTAGTGTGGAATGCTGTGTGTGAGAGAGAGAGGCGGGTAGGAGAGTGGGTCTGCTGTTGTCTGAATTTACAAGACAGCATGCTGACATGCTCTAAGCCCCCCCAAAACCCACTCTCTCCCCACCACATACACACAACACACTCCCTGTCACACGCCACCCCACCCACCCCCATTTGAAAAGCACATTGCAGCCACTTGCATGCTGGGATAGCTACCACAATGCACTGCTCTCTGTGGCCATTGCAAGAGCTGCTAATGTGGTCACGCCAGTGCGCTTGCAGCTGTCAGTGTGGACAGACTGCAGCGCTTTCCCTACTGCACTCTCTGAAGGCAGGTTTAACTCACAGCGCTCTACATCTGCAAGTGTAGCCATGCCTAGGCCTGCACATGCTATATAAACGCAAGGCACTAGGAATAAAAATCCAAGGCGTGGGAACTCAGTTCGCCTAATTCTGAATCCACTCCAAAAATCATATGGTTGAATGTTCAATTTCAATAGGAGTGTTAATGGTTTCACATGACAATCAAGAGACCCAGAAAAGAACAGCGGAGTGAGGGAGAGGGGAGAATCCTAAGAAAGAAAGAAAAAAAACAACCCCCCCCAACAGCATATATGTGTTCGCATGTACACACAAATGGGGCCCAATGGAGGGAAATTAAAAGCCTGGAAGTTTCACCTTTGCTGCTCCCTGCATCCCTGTCTGCAAAGTCTGGTTAGCAGAAAAGGAGAGTACATACACACAGACAGAAAATTATATAGTTCCTCATTTTCCATGATTAGGGATAACAATAGGTCTCAGGCTCAGAAACTGCATGACAGAAGCCATCTCTAGCATTCACCCTGTGCCATGTTACTTTTGCAACTGCAGGTGGAGAAAAAACAAAGCTTGAGTCTCAAGACAAACATCTAACCTGTAGGCAGGTCTGAAGGCAACCCGACTTGTGTCAGCTGCGTCCCTATTACACAGTGCAGGCTTCCCCCGAGAGAGGAAAATATGCTTTTTCATACAGCACTTTTAATCAGATGATCTCAAAGTGCTTTACGTACGATGATCAGTATCATCTCCGGGTTACAGGGGGAGAAACGGACACACAGAAGCCTAGTCTTGAGTAGGTAAAAAAGAGGTGTTCTTAGCTAGCGATAAAAACCTAGTGGAGGCAAGGCAAGGCAGTGTGTAGATTTCACATGAGTTAGCAGGACAAGGTGAAGCCTTGGCTCCTCCATAGGATTTAATTTGACCTTCCAACTTGTGGGAGAACTGCAAACTACCTTGTTTTCTCTAATCAAGACCACCCTCCGCCCCAGCTCCCAGTGAAGACCCAGAGAGATGAAGTGACTTGCCCAAGGTCACCCATTAGACGACTGGTGGGCACGGGAACAGAACCCCGGATAGAGAGACATCCCGGTGCTGTATTCATTAGATCAGACTGCCTCCCCAATCACGCTTGACATCACTGCTTATTAAAGGGAGTGGGGAAGGGAAAGATTCATGAATTGGAACGGATTCTGAAAACTCCTCAAGGTAATTTGAGAGATTTGCAGAACTCCACTAGTTTGTCCATCTTTAGCAACAGCGCTACTGATGAACAAAGGGGAAATCTAGCAGCCAAGACGGTCCGTCACTTCACCAAGGGGGGAGGAGGGAAACAAACAGATGCCTCAAGGCAGCCTGCTTGCTGCAAATCAATAACTAGTATTAAAAAATGGATCTATTTCCCATTGGAACAGACAGCTCAGGGCTTTGCCATAATTCTGAGGAACGGTCAATATTTACTGAGAGTGTCTCAAGTAAAGATTGAACTTCGATTTACTGAGCCCATTATTGTGCGTTAATAATATGCCAATTGATTATTAAACCATATTTACAGAGGTTATGAAAAATGGGCTGGAAAAAACAAGGGCCTCTGCTGCAGGGTTATGATAACTAGGGAATGTAATTGCACAAGGCTGCATTAGCCGAACTATCTTCATGTTGTTAAAACACATTTTATGAAGGCATTAAGACAATTCAGAGCGGGAGATTACCCGGGACGAGTCACAGCACTTGGGCAACTGGACAAGGTTCAGCTCAGCGCCCCACAACATGCAACTGTTTATTCATTTGGATGATGGCTGTGCCTCAAGGCTCCAACTTGGATCACGGCCCCATTGCGCTAGGTGCGGTCCATACACAGCCCTGCCCTAAAGAGAGCACAGTCTCAATGCACAAGACAGAAAAAGCATGGGAAGGGAAACCGAGGCACAGAGAAGTGAACTGATGCACCCACGGTCACAAAGAGAGTCGGGTGGCAGGACCAAGAATTAAACGCAGATTTCTGGAGTCCCAACCCCGGCTTTAACCAGCCCTCTATGTATACTCCTGGGACTACATAGCTAGTGATGAACTGCACCTGAAGGCTGTGGGCTTTCTCTAGCTACTCAAACTCTCATGTCGATCTCTGAGATAGATTTAAAATTCAATTTACAAACTGTTGTTGTTAGTTTGACGCCAAGAATTGTCCTGACAAAGTGTAAATTACTTGTGCACGGCAGCCTAAGCATATTTACCGCGAGGCCTGTGTGAAACCGGCACACTTTGTTCTGTGAATTTTCACTTGCAAGTTACCAAACACGTCAGACTTGAGTGTTGCATCTTTACAAAGCTAAAATAACCACAAGGACGTCTCTCCGATTGGAATAACTCGGGCACTGCACGGTCCTGATGACGCAGTCTGCGCCATGCTGTATTTTTTATCAGCTGGGAGAGTTGACAAGCGCTGCACAGCCATTCAGAACTGGCACATTGCTGCAATTTGCATTGGGAATCTTTGCCATTTTAGATTTTTCGCTGTGTGCCCACAAACGTCACTTCTTGTGACGTGTTCAGCAAAACCATCAATGCTCATATTGAAAAATACAGGGAAACGTCAATTTTTGCATGCTTTTCGGACGCTAAGTCATGCTTGTTTTACTGACAAACTAGTGAAAGGAATTGTTTTGTCCAACCTGTTCCCCCTTCTCTCCCCCTCCCCCACCCCCAACTCACGATCTGGAACTTTAAGCTTTGCAGTCGTTGGTAACTTGGCACGCATCCCCCTAACAATTTGATCAAAGCTTCCTTTTGAAACGAAGCCCTCGCTGCTGAGGGACAGGATACCAATTATTGTGCAGTCCAATGCAATAGTTTGTAACAGGTGACTGTTTCATAGCGATGGGAATGGCTTCAATTTGGAGTAAGATACCCTACCCCAGCTCCTCAGTGGATTGCTGCTCTCCAGGTATTTATATTTTCCTTGCTTGTGGCACCAGGCTACAGGGAGATTTTGAACTTTCAAGTTGGAACTTTCCCAAAGCCCAGCCTCATTTGGATACCAGGATTCAGTTCAGGCCCACGTCCTAATGAAGAAATTGCAAAGCTAAAGCATTGGGATCCTGCAGAGTTGCACTTTGTACTCTCTGCACACACATTGCTTTGGTCACACACTAAGTAAACTTATTATGCCTGGGCTATTAGGTACATTTGAAATACAGCTGATAAAAATATATGGAGATCTAAAGCAGAGCTTAAAAAACTCAGGAAATTAAAATTAAATACAGACCTGGTCGGCATTATCACTTCCAAAGGGGAGTACCCACAGGGAGAGTGGTTTTCTTGAATTATTTGAAGGTTGGTTTTAATTTTTCTCTGCCTCGGCGCCCCATGCCATTTCGGCTCGTATCTTATCCCGCACGCCCCCATATGCAGTAGCAGAGACATAGTTCTCTACTTATGAGCTTCATCCCACCCCCATAGGGAGGAGAAGGGGCTCATAATTCATGCCCCGTGCTCTCTAAGGCAGTGGGGTTTAGCAGGCGGCAAAGGTTGGAGAGATGTGGATTTCTTCAAGATGACATTTGGAAGAAGAAAAACTATCCCCCAGTCCTGTTGTGTTCCCACCTGATCCTGACACTCAAGGATTTTGTGCTGCCCCAGTGAAATCAATGGGAATTTTCCATATGGCTCCAGTGGGAACAGACTCGAGCCCTGTCAGGGTTCCTTCCCCACTCTGAACTCTGGGGAACAGATGTGGGGACCTGCATGAAAGACCCCCTAAGCTTATTTTTACCAGCTCAGGTTAAAAACTTTTCCAAGGCACAAGGACCACTTGGAGTCCTATTCCCCCCAAATATTCCCCCAAGCCCTACACCCCCTTTCCTGGGGAAGGCTTGAGAATAACATCCTCACCAATCGGTACAGGTGAACACAGAGCCAAACTCTTGGATCTCAAGAACAATGAAAAAATCAATCAGGTTCTCAAAAGAAGAATTTATTTAAAGATAAAAGAATACCTTTGTAAAATCAGGATGGATATTAACTTTATAGGGTAACAAAAGATTCAAAACACAGAGGATTTCCCCTCTAGGCAAAACTTAAAAGTTACAAAAAAAACCCAAACAAACAACAACACAGGAATAAACCTTCCTCTTAGCACAGGGAAAATTCACAAGGAAAACAAAAGATACTCTAACACATTTCCTTGCTATTAATTATTATTTATGTAATATTAGATGTATCATTTCAGTGGGAGATGGATTATTTGCTTGGTCTCTCCCTTTGTCTCCGGAGAGAACACCCACACAGCACAAAACAAAGTCTTCCACCCACCCCCACAGATTTGAAAGTATCTTCTTTCCCCATTGGTCTTTCTGGTCAGGTGCCAACCAGGTTATCTGAGCTTCTTAACTCTTTACAGGTAAGGAGGGATTTTATCCTACCCTTAGCTGTATGTGTATGAGAAGCCCCTTGATGCTCCAAAGAGCGACAAAATCCTCCAAGGGTTCCATCATTGTTCCCTGGACAAAAAGCAATTCTGAACCCCAAGCTTAGCCATCAGGTGAACCCTGGCACATGAGCAAGAATTGCTGCAGTGACATATCTAGTCCTACTGAGACTCCAAATATCCTGTAGGCTTCCGAGTCACTGTCCATTTTTGTGCCTTGAATCCTGAAAATACTTTGCTCTTCTATCAGAGGATTTCAAAGCACTTTGCAAACAAATAGATTAAGCCTCACTTTTTATTAATCCCAGTTCAGGAACCTGAGGCTTGGAAAAGTTGAAGAGGACGTCAATGGCAGAAATTAAAATTGGTCCCAGAAGACCTGGATCCCAGTCCTGTGCTCTGACTGTTATATCACATTTCCCTCCCAGAGCTGGGAATAGAACCCAGGAGTCCTGGCGCTCAGACCTCAGCTGTAATCAGAACCTCTCATCACAACCATCATTATTTTCTCATCTCCAGCTGCATCCTGTCCCTAATGCCCTGGCCTTGTGCAAGGAGGACAGACAGTCCGATCCAGGCTCAGTCCTTCTCCTCCCAACACTGCCAGGAGGCTTCAGGAGGGAACTAGCCAGGATGAGCACTTGAGAGATACATGAACTTGTTTTCAGAATATGACTTTTTTGCGGTGTTTGATGGAGTGGCAAAGTCTCCCTTGGAAGAGGCTGCTCTGCGGCAGCAGCTGCTGGAGAGAAGGTGACAGATAGGGTACCGGATAGCTTCCGTTTACCTCTCCTCTCTGGCTGACTGCAGCCGGAATGAAGATAATCTATGAGTGGTAATGTGCATCAGCATTGCTTTCTCCCCTATATAAATCAGGAGGGAGAAGGCTTATTGAAAACAGTTCTTCTGGTGCTTGCTTCCTTCACGCCCAAGGTATTATCCATCTGGCGCTGAAGGTCACACCAGCCTCACAGGAGGGGATAATCACCAGGTGAGGTGGAGGGGGTCGCTCTATCATTTTCAGGGTGGAAGGAAAGCTTTTTCAGAACCAGATCAAGAGATCTGGGGTCCAATTTTTTGCACAGGTTTACACAAGAGACTGTGTGGGCCAATGGACAGAGCACTGGTGTGGGTCTCACAGCTCCACCACTAGCTTATTGCATGACCTTGGGTCAAGTCACTTCCCCTCTCTGTGCATTAGCTTCTCTTTCCTTGCTGTCTGTGAAGGAAGGTCTTTAGAGCAGGGCTGACTCTTAGCATGACTATGTGCAGCACCTAGCACCACAGGGCTCCTAGAGAGTCAGGACCAATGTAAATACAAATTCATAATAATATCCATGCCTCAGTTTCCCCATCTATAAAGTAAAGGCATTACTGAGCTATCTGCGATGGAGGGGGGACTAAAGAGAGTTCATTAGTGCAGTGTTTCTCAAACTGAGGTCGCTCCTGGTGAAGCGGGCTGGTTTGTTTACCTGCCCCGTCCACAGGTTGGGACGATCGTGGCTCCCACTGGCCGCGGTTCGCTGCTCCAGGCCAAGGGGAGCTGATGGAAGCAGCACAGGCCGAGGGACTTACTGGCTGCTGCTTCCAGCAGCTCCGATTGGCCTGGAGCAGTGAACCGTGGCCAGTGGGAACCGCGATTGGCCGGACCTGTGGACGGGACAGGTAAACAAACCGGCCCGGCCCGCAAGAGGCTTTCCCTACACAAGTGGCAACCCCAGTTTGAGAAACACTGCATTAGTGTTCGCACTTCTGAGTACCCCTGGAAACCAGGCCACTTTTATTTAGGTGTCTCACTGGAATCAGCGGCCCGTCTTGAGGCAACCGCATTTGAAAACCTTGTCCTTGGTGCCTACTCAGAGGCCACACCCTGCCTTTGAGCTCTGTGTAACCCCCGTTCCCCGCCAACTGAGACTAGAGGGAGACCACTGTGGAACAAGGGAGGCATACAGCCGGGAGCACAGATGCCGACCCACAGACCACCGGACCCGTGGAATTTGATCCTTCCACTCTACAGAACCAGTCTGCCCAGCTCAGGCATTACACAGTGACTGGCGAGACAGCAGCACAGCACGTTAGATAAAGTGGCTCAGACAGACAGACGCAGAGAGAGGAACGGGCAGACGGACGGAAGGCAAGGATGCAACAGGATGGTCCTGGGCCGGAAGGCAGTGAGAGGAGCAAGCTGGTGGTGCCCTCTGTGCTAAGCTTTGATCACGCATCCCCCAGGCAGCCCGCTGAGGAGCTGAGTTTCAGAGGCTGTGATTTATCAGCCCCGGTGACACAGCCAATAATCTCATCCCTCTTCCCGACACCGCGCTGGCGCGGCCGTGATGGAGCACCCAGTCAGACTGCATTTAACAGGCCGTGATGTGTGATTGACGGGAGCGGGGGCCTCGCGACTCTGCAGCCTGGCAGCCCATCGCACAACGCCACCTTGCGAACGCATCTGTCCCCTCCTCTAACCAGACTGGGCTCCTCAGGTCCAGCCCTCTCCTCCATCCGCCTCTCCTTGGCCCCTGCTGCTCTCCCCTCCTCGTTAGCGCCCATCTCAGGCTCCCTCCTGGCCTGATAAGCTTTGTAACAGCTCTAATTTATCTGCTGCACAACTTAATTAAAGCCAACACCAAGGAAGAGCTGATCAAGTAATTGACCCAGCTCCGGATCGTTTTCCTCCCCCTGCTCCAGCCAAGGAATGACCCAACGCACCAGGCTTCTTTGCCTGCAGTGCATTCTGGGTTGGATTTGGTTTTTATTTCTCCAGACATGGGCTATTTGTTTTTCCTACAGGACCCTGCATGCCACAGCCGCTCTTGTGGGGAACCTCTTGGGTCTCCAGCTCATTGTTTCCTAAGGGAAAGTCTCACCCTCCCTATCCTTTCATGCCCTTTCTCCCACCTCTCTGCTCACCTCCTTCTTCTCTCCTACACACACAAACAGGGGACAGGGTACAGGTTGGGATCAAACCAACAAGCTCAAACTTTGCCCATCAGTTTGAACCAAATCTTGGGGTGGGGGGAGGTCGATAACAAAGATTGACTCAAACTTTTGTTCTTCTTCATTTCCATGCCGTTCTCCCCCTCTGAACCAAGGTCCATCTGGAATAGCCCTCCAGTGTTCTCATCCCCTGCCTCCCCGAAACCTCAACTAGTGAAAGCAAAGGGGAATAGAAGGGGGGAAAGAAAGAGTCGTGTAACAGCTAAAAATGAGATGACTAAGCTCTGTCTACACTACAGAGCTAGGTTGATGCAAGGCAGCTTATGTCGACGTAACCCTGTCAGCGTCTACACTAAAATGTTGCTCCCCTCGATGTAACTCGCCCACGACACCAACTTAACTCAATTTCCGCGAGCAGCGTAGCACTTAGGTCGATGCAGTTAGGTTGACGCCGCGTCAGTGTAGACACTGCGTCGCTGACATCGACTGGTGCTGCCTTTCAGAAACCGTCCCACTATGCCCCATCCTGGCAGTTAAATCAGTGCCAGCACTCCTTGCCAACACAAGGCGCGTAGTGTGGACGTCTAAAACCGATTCAATTATTGCGGTGGCTGTCCGCTGGTGTAAGCTACATTGACTTAATTTTGTAGTGTGGACTTGCCTTAAGTAATTTGCGGTGTGCTTCCTACATCCCCCAGCAAGCAGGGAGGTGTGATATGGTAGCAGTGTTGTAGATGAGGTGAAGAAAGCTTCAGTGAGGCTTCAAAGGCATGCAGGGAGACAGTGGGTAAAACCGAGGAGGACTCCTTGCTACCAGCATGAAAAGAGGACATCCGTTCACAGAGGGCCAGCAGCGCCTGAACCTTCCAGACACCCCTCCTTTATTCATTATTATTTATACTGCAGTAGCACCTACTCGCCCCAGCCGACATCAGATCTGCGCCATGCTAGGTGTTGTACATACACATAGTGAAAGACCGTCCCTGCACTGAGGAGCTTGCAGCCTAATTAGATAAGAGAGAAATGGCGGGTGGGGTACTGAGGCAGAGAGAGGTGAAGTGACTTGCCCAAGGTCACACAGCAGGTCAGTGGCAGAGTTGGGAACAGAATCTATCCACTAGACAACACTGCCTCTCCTTAGCTGTCCCAGTCTCCATAGATTTCCCTTGGGGCATCAAGGGCCCACATAACCAGTCAGGACATTAGCTCTCTTCCACGTATTGCTATGTAAACAAAACCTTCCAGTTCTTGGCTACCTAATGGGCACCCATGACCCATTTTTGTTATAGGGACATGGTGAGTTTGCAGTGGCATCTTTATGCAAAACCCTCAGGGGGCTGAAAAACCCAGGCCTGGGTATTTCCGACATTTTGGCCCTGCCATTCAAAGCCATAATTGGTAGCTGCTTCAGGAAAAAACTCCCGAATCAATAAGCATTTGTCCTTGGTATCCATGGCACGTTGGTGCCTCTGGATTCTCCGAGCCTTCTGCAAACCTATTTTTCTCCTTTCTCCGGCATCATCACTAAGGCTAGGTGCTGAGATAAACCTCTGAACCCCCTTTTCTCAGCTCTCCCGATCGATAACCGGCCCTCTGCTAATGATCTTTCCAGCCCCCTTGTGGAGTGGATCAGTCAGAGAGCAGGGCTGAGCCAGGAGCCTACTCATCCCTGCTTGGACACTGACTAATCACTGCCATTAGATGCAGAATTGCAGACAAAGAAGGAAGACAGAGAAAGGACTGACCCGATGTTTAATGCAACTGATGACCAAGTGCCCATCGCAGCTGCAATGCTGAAGGAATTCTAATGTATCTCAGGGCAAAGCCTTTCACAGCTCCCTGTCTACACCTGCCTGCAGCCGATCAGAAATCCCTTCTGGAGTGCTGCTCAGGCAACGAAGCCTCCTCATTGGGTGGAGCAACGTGGGAGAAAGAGGTTGCAATGGGTCGGCAAAGCTGTCAGTTCATGGATCAGCTCTACCTGTCTGGGCTGATCTCTGAGACCGGCTTATCAACACTCATGCCGCACCACTGAGCTCCTTCCCCCAGATTAATTTCAGAGGGTTCCATTACAATTCAGAGCATGACCACTCTTTTTTCATAGCTGACCTGTTCATTTAATTACCTGGGGACTAGGAGAATGAGGGGGAAATGCATGAAATTGCCACTACGGGTGAGAAAAGCCACTGCATAAGAACAGCCCTTTTTGCTTAACACATCAGAGCCCTGCATGTCTGAGCCCTACAGAACTACATGCTGTAACGACAAAGTAAGTCTGAGGGCCTGTAAACTGCAGAACAAATGCATGAGGCAGTGAACTGGATTCTAATATGGCTCATGCATCATCAACTCAGCTGCCCTGACTGTGGAATCTTTAGTGCAGGTCAGAGGTTGACAGAGATCTTGCTGGGTTTCCAGAGCCTAAGACATAATCGTGATGGGCAGCAAGATTGTTTTTGAGCAGTAAATGGAGGAGAGTGGCTCTGAAAGTCGTTGGGAAGAAACAGACACAGAATACCACCAGGTGATTTTTACAGCCGGTTTTCTGGCTTTGTTGTTGTAGCTGCTGCTGTTTTCCTCCCTCGTCAAACCCCACGCCAGAGTCTCCCCTTTTATGTAAAGCAACCTGTTCAGGAAAATGTCCGCTGATCTCCATGCATGGCCAAGGCAGCAGATTTCCCTCTTTGCCGTGTCTTTCTCTGAGTTTGCAGCTCTGGACTCCTGCCAGTCACAACCTGCCTTATGCACCAACTCAGGTTTATATTTGCAGGGGGGCTTTGTGCCTCATTGCTGGGTTTCCAGTCTGAACAAACTTGTCCAACAGCATGAGGCAGTGATTGCAATTAGCATTATGAGCCAATCAACATCAATGGGAATCTTTCCATTGACTTCAAGGAGCTTTAGCTCAGTCCCTTAGTGAGGAATCAGTGTGCATTGTACACGACTCTTTGGCTGTACAAACAGCTTAGTCAAAAAGGTTATGGCAAAGAAATGCAATACAACATGATTACACTGCACATCTGAAGATCCTATGGCACTATGCAGGCATATTCTGATGATACACATTGACTCACCACCCACACAGTCCCACTGACTTTACTGGGCTTGCTTGTGGGGTGAGGTGCTACCTACCAGGAGCCAGCGTATCAGAACTTTGCCTAATAAACTAAGCCTTATAATCCCCCTGTGAAATAAGTAAGTATCATTGTCATGAGGGTTTATGCAATTGGCTTATTCCCCTCCTGATAAAGTAACACAGAATATTAAAATGGCAATGTTAAAAGCAGAGAGGGGTACAAGCCAGGGAGGGTCTCAGCTCTTAGGGGCCTGCCAGGGCATGGAGGTTTTGGATCCAAGATTCTGGTTTGATCTCACTGCCAGTGATCCAAACTACCAGATCTTCTCCTTGTTCAGTTGAAGGCAGGCCAAGAACGTTCAGATCAAATAAGGGTTGATCCAAACATTTGCCCCAGGCTTGAAATGATTTTCCCAAAGTCTGAAAAAGTTTGAACAGTCTTTCTTCCCTTCCCTCCCTCCCTGCCCCATTCCTTTTAATTGCGTTGCCTGCCTGCCTCTCTATCAGCACGCATCCCAGACGGGCTAAAATAGCACAAGCAAAGACATTCTGCTAAGATCTACAGATTCACTGGGAGCAGGAGGGATTTGGAATCCTGAAATAAAACTGTCCTGTAGGCCTTCCAGGCCAAGGCTGCAGATCCACAGGGTTCGGTGACGTTTTTGAAGTGAACACCTGAGATTCTCCCATCACTACAAACAGGATGAGCTACAGATATGAGCTTGCACAGAGTTTTTAGACTGTTCAGATCCGGAGTGCTGGTTTGCATCCCTACCTGCTCATCACTAGTTCAGTTCATGTCACTCAGGGTAAGAGTGAAGAACTCCCACTGAAATGTGCTTTGAAGATCAAGACGGAATGGGCAGCATGTCTCTGTCAGGCCGGGAAATGACTGATCACTGGTTTCAAAGGCAATTAAGCTGTACGATTACTGTAATATGCCACATCCTCCTTCCCTCTCTGGTAACCTTCTTCACCGCCTACCCTTCCCTTATCCACCCCCAGGCCTTCCTCCTGAAAGTTTCCAAAAGGCTTCCCAAATTAACTTTAAATCCCACACAATTGTTTCCTTCCTATCACTGTGGAGGGAGGTATCCACACTTCTGACTTCTCTCCGAATTTTTCAGGCAATGGCATTTCCAGGCCATGACAGGAGACTTACAGAATTAATAATAATAATAATAAAAATCTACTCAGCACCAAATCCTCTCTTTCGCCTTGGTAAATATTCATCAGCACAGCTACTCTTCCACATCCAGCCCCCGCCACAAAGAGAACGGCCAGCGATGTCACTGCTGCCTTAGGCATTGTACTAATAAGTTGGGAGTGGGGGAGTGGAGGGGAATATTTTGTGGGGAAGGAATGCGGGAGATATTTTCTAGAATAAAATATATATCTCAGGAGCAATGTCATAGGGGCTCAGGTAACAGAGGGATGAGTGAGGCACAATTGCCTAGACAGAGAAAGATTAGACAGCCAGACTGGATGAGAAAGAGAGAGACAGAGATTTGCAGGCTCTTTCATCTAGAAGGATCCTAAAGTGCTTTACAAACTATTGCATAGACAGGGATCACACTCAGAAATGCAGCCACCTCTGGGGGGACACATGCAGCTCTTTAACAGAGCACCGGGCAGCTCTGACAACAGCTACAGGGGAATTTAGGGAGGTAGAATTACCCCATATAGAAAAAGCCAGGACATAACAGCTGCCTCCACAAACCTACCATGGCAGCTGCATAGCCAGGACCTCTGTCCTAGGTCTCACCTGTGCCTGGGCTGCACACCTCCAGCAGCCCAGCCCACTCATTTCTTTCTCTCCCAAACCTGAGCCGGGGCGTTGGTCCAGCATTGACTCTGAAGGGCAGAGTGATAGCCCAGCATGCCATCACAACTAGGGTGACCAGATATCCTGATTTTATAGGGACGGTCCTGATATTTGGGACTTTTTTCTATATGGGCTCCTATTACCCCCCCCCCCACCACACCCCATCCTGATTTTTTAACACTTCCTGTCTGGTCACCCTAATCACAACCCATGGCACCCTGGGATTTCTTCAGTACTCTCTCAACCAAAGCTGCTTAGCTCAGGAAGGCCAAATGACAGCCCAAGGGGGTACAGCTGCAAGCCTCCATTGTAGAGCTCTAAGAAGCCCAAGCTCTAAGGGGTTTTTTGTTTTGTTTTAAGTCCTAATAGTTCATCTACCATAGGCAGATCTGTAGGTCATACTGGTCCATCCTCTCATGGTGTCTGCCTACCCAGGATATTTCATACCCTAACACACCTGTGAGCAGCTAGGACTTCACGGCAGCCACTCTGCTGCATGTCACAGTCACTTGGAACTTCACAGGCAGTGGGAACAGAACTGGGATTCCCTGCTCCAAAAACTCAGGGTCCTACCACTTGAGCCAAAGAAGAATCAGCCTGAGGCGCCAGCAAAATAGGGCTTATGACACAGTGTTGAGCAGTTCTGATTCCGTCCAGCAGAGGGCAGTGCTGAATCTTACACGAACCTGTTCATCTAACACAGTACACCGCCACCACTTCTTTTGTGGCAGCGCCCAGAGGGCTGAAGAAGTTCAGGGCCCCGCTGTGCTAAGTGCAGTACAAACGCCTAGGAAATTACAGTCCTGGGTCCAGAGAGCTTAGAACTGTCATGCGCCACAGCTGCCGGTGACTTAATACCTTTAAGTGGAGTTTCAAAACCTGTAAAACTAACAGACAGACTTGGCGAGGGAAGTTTTCCACACACCACCCAGGGCGGAGCAAACTCTCCTTAGCCCTGAGCTGGAGGCAGCCCTTTTGAGGTACAAAACAGGAACGTCATCTCCAAGGCATACTCAATGTGTGGTCTTTTTGCAAAGAATGCCAGTAGGGAACAGCAAGTAGTGGCAATAGTCTATGGTTTCTGTGACATGGATGTCTATCCGCTAGGATCTGGACCGAGACCCACTGATGCTGTTCACACATCCCTGAGACGGCCATGCCTCTTTGTTACTTGTGACCCGAGACGATCTGAAACAGTAGAAGACAGGCCGTCAATATCCATTACTGGAACCCTGAGCCACTTCTCTCCCGATAACCATTTGATAGTTGTTGACATAATATACAGAAGTGAGTTTATTCTCAACTTGATTGGGATGTACTTAATTAACATTAATGGGGCGCATGCATAGGGATTGAGACGCGAATACGAACTCCAAAGTATATTAAATCTAAAGAATTACTGCAGACTTCCTGGCCTAATTACAGTGCATTGTTGAAATACCACTTAAACATAGTGATTATTAAAAGCATATTATTGATTGAGGTTTAACTGCTATGCAAATAAGTCTAACAGAAGCAAACTGAGCTACAAATTCATTACCTAGCTGTAAATCCTTGATAAATATGTTTTCATGAATCAGTTTGTTTATTATACAATAAAAGTTTATTAAGCCACAATTAATTGCATATTTGGGGAACCTTTATTGAAAGCTCCTCCGTTCGCTGCCAGTACAGGAACTATGCCAGGCATCCTTGATAGCCACTTTGCAGGCTCCTTTCCTCCCTCGTGAGTGGTTGAAAACAGGTGCTTCTCACAGCTTGCTCTAAATCAAACTCCACTCACTGTTCAGAGTCAAAAAGTCACCCCAGACTGGGGTCTGGCTTGATTAATAATTAACAATGAACAAAGTTCAGCTCATGCTCTCTCTTCAGCTCTGGCTCGTCCTCAAGTTCCTCTTTCATCTCTGCTCTGCCCACACCCTAGGTCTTCTCTTCCCAGCTAACCATTTCCACCTCCATCATTTCCGAGTGGGGTAATGAGCCACCTGCCCACAAAGAGTCAGCAGAATCCATTTAGCCCTTTCTCAATTCAATAACAAGTGCTTGTGTAGCTTGCAGATTGGGCCTAGTGTGAACCTTAGTGTAGACAGTATTGAGAGAGGCATATGTTTGGTCACACTCTCTATTGAAAGTGACCGTGACTAGACCTATTTAGAGTCCTGCCTGCTATGTTTTATCTGCATAGATGTTTTAACCTTGGTGCACACACCATACAGGAATGTTATGATATATTTAATATGCCATAAGGATGTGGATTTATTACAGGGTCCTGCCTTCACATCCCGACTGGGTCTCACAGGAAAGTCACCAGAACTTGTCGACTCAGCCACAGACCTGGTTAAGCTGTGTTTATGGGCACAACTCAAAAAAGGTTCACGAGAGGGAGGAAGCATCTAAAATGTCCAGCCTCTGAATATTAACAAGCATCCACTACAGCGTGTCGCTAAATGTCGAGGATCCCTCAACCGCTTCGATGTAATTCTGCGGGTGCCTCTGAAGGGAGTAGACTGGGATCCAAGAACAAGACAGGCCATTTCAATGTGTACAAATGGACTCTAGCAAGGGGGGTTGGGGCGAGTGAGTGTAATGCAGCAAGAGTCACAAAACGGTAGACTTCTACAAGAGACAGACTTATAAGTAATGACGGGTTCAAGCCACCAGATCTGGGTGTGGATCTCAAGCAATCCAAAGATGTTCTAGGCAGTTCAGCTCCAGGGCCTGGGTTTTGGCCTATCCCCACTCAAAACAAAGCCATATGAAGAGGACAGGGTTACAAACCATGTGCACAGAGATCTCAGCTGGGAGACACACCAGGGAATGGGGATTCATGCCTCTAGGAATGAGACCTCTGGGATAGTAGGGTTGCCCATACACAGCCATTCTTTGCTTCCCCATGGCCATGCTGCAGCCGCTGCATTTATTTATTGACAAATAAAACTTGTAGAATTTTAAAATATTGTGCGCAGGATTTTAATTTTTTTTTTTTGGCACAAAATGCCCTCAAGAGTAACTGGTAGATTAAGAGCAGATGAGACCACTTCTCCCCCCCGCCCTCCCCGGCCACACACATATGCAGTTTCTCCACTAGAACCTTTCACTAGAAGGTCCAAGAAGAGAGGGGGGGAAAAAGTGATTTTTTCCCCCCAAGAAAAACATTAAATGTCTATGAATTTTCAATCTGTTGGAAAATTTCAAGCAGCTCAAGAATTCAGCCTCCGTAACTAGTTGACTTCCTCAAGTCCCGTTAGCTAAAACAGAGTCTGAATTCCTCCTAGGGAATGAACTGTATTTATCGATATAAGTAAAATAAGCAGCAGCAATATTTTGCATTTTTCCAGAATTTTTCCTCCATAGATCTCAAAACACTGTACAACTGAAGGTCAGCATCAGAGCTCTTCGGAAGCAGAATTTCCATCCTGATAAAATCACAATACTTCAATGTTTATTTTCATCCTGTTTTAGGATGAAAAATTGAAACATTGGAAATTTTGGTGGAACAAAAAATTCCAAGGAAGCTCTGAAATACTGACATTTTAAATCAAACCATTTCGTTTCTAAGTACCAATATTTCCAATATTTCAGAGTGGCAACTCACAAAATATTCAGTTTTGAATTTTCCCTGCAAAAAATGCCAATGAAATGGGCCCTTTCTCCTGTGTGACATTTAAATTTCAATGAAACTCTGTCTTTCACCAGGGAAATGTTGGGGTTGAATAACATTTGACCAACACTAGTAAATATTATTTACAGAATGTCCATTTTACAGATGGGGAAACCGAGGCACAGATAAAGTCATGACTTACCCAAGAGTATACAGTTCTCCCCACCAATTATGCATTTACTCAACCAACAGGAGAAAGCCATGGAGTGATTTTATATAGTGCACTTTGTCCTGAATGACCAAGACTGATGGTGAGTTTAGTTTAGTTTGTGCAACAATATCAGGAAAGGAAACGCTGAATCAATCTATTGGAGAAAAATTAATGCTCTCATTAGAAAGCTTAATTATTAACATCAGCCTCTGGTTATTTCCCTTGACGTTAATTTCATTTCTGACTTCAGAGCAATTGCTCTTCTCAAACCTGCACAGCTCACAACAGGTGTTGGCTGTCTCTGGAATGTTTACAGCTTTACACACGGCTAGTGCTGATCAAACAGCCTCCTTGGGAACCCCAGCTCCTCCTTCCGCCACGCAAGACACTGTCGGTTCATTTGTGCAGAAGTACAGACCTTACTTCGAGAGAGCAAACCCTGCCCCATAGCCTACGGACCCTTTCTCCCCACCTCCCCTAAGAGACACACTTGTACACTTCCACACGCGCACTGCAGATCCTCCCTCCTTGTCTCACACACTAAGCCTCATCTGCAAAGTACCCCTTCTCACCCACTGCACTGACATTTACATGCATCCCTTGGTACTGCAGCCCCTGCCTCCTTCATCTCACACAGGCCTGTTCAGCCATTCACACAACCAACACAGTACTACAATCCCCCACTGTCTCTCTCACACACACTACGTTTTCTGTGTCCTCCCCTCCTAAACACATACACATAGGTGCCGACTCCACGGGTGCTTCGCGGCTGGAGCACCCACAGGAAAAAAACAGTGGCAGCACCCACTGATGGCCCTGCCAATCAACTCCTCTCCCTCCCTCCCAGTGCCTCCCGCCCGCCATAGATCAGCTGTTCAGCAGCATGCAGGAGGCTCGGGATGGGGGGGGCAGGGGCAGGGAGAGGTGGAGCAAGGATGGGGCACACTCGGTGGAGGGGGCGGGATAGGAAGAGGTGGGGTGGGGTGGGCTGGAGTGGAGTGGGGGCAGAAAGAAGCAGGGTGGATGTGGGACCCGGGACAGAGCAGGGGTTGAGCACCCACTAGGAAATTAGAAAGTTGGTGCCTATGTACACACATAGGTCTGGTCTACACTACGGGGTTAGGTCAATTTAAAAATGACTGCATCCACACAACCACCCCATTCCGTCGACCTAAAGGGCTCTTAAAATCGACTTCTGTACTCCTCCCCGGCGAGGGGAGTAGCGCTAAAATTGACCTTGCTGGACGCAAATCGATGGTATTGGCCTCCAGGAGCTATCCCAGAATGCTCCATTGTGACCACTCTGGACAGCACTTTGAACTCTGATACACTAGCCAGGTAAACAGGAAAAGCCCTGGGAACTTTTGAATTTCATTTCCTGTTTGGTCAGCGTGCCAGACTCAGCAGCACAGGTGACCATGCAGTCCCCCCAGAATTGTAGAATGTTTCTACGCTCCCCCTATCATCTCTGTCCCTGAGGTTATTGCAGATTAGAAGGCCAAAAAAACGCACTCGCAATTACATGTTTTCTGAGCTCATGCAGTCCTCCCGCACTGATAGGGCACAGCTTAATGTGTGGAGGCATTCAGTGGCAGAGGCCAGGAAAGAATTAAGTGAGTGCGAAGAGCGGAGGCAGGATGCGATGCTGAGGCTAATGGGGGAGCAAACGGACATGATGAAGAATCTGCTGGGGGAGCAAATGGACACGATGAAGCATCTGTTGGAGCTGCAGGAAAGCCAACAAGAGGACAGCCCCCGCTACATCCACTGTATAACTGCATGCCCTCCTCCCCATGTTCCATAGCCTCCTCACCCAGATGCCCAAGAATGCGGGGCAGGGGGAGGCTCCGGGCACCCAGCCACTCCACTCCAGAAGATGGCCCAAGCAACAGAAGGCTGTCATTCAAACAGTTTGATTTTTAGTGTGGTTACAATAAATAATGTGGCCCTGTCCTTTCCTCCTCCCTCACCCCAGCTGGGCTACCTTGTCCATTATCTCTTTTTTTTTTAATTAATAAAGAAAAAATGCATGGTTTCAAACCAATAGTTACTTTATTTCGAAGGGGGAAAGGGTGGTTGGCTTACAGGGAATTAAAATCAACAAAGGGGGCGGGTTTGCATCAAGGAGAAACACGCACAGCTGTCACACTGAAGCCTGGCCAGTTATGAAACTGGTTTTCAAAGCCTCTCTGATGTGCAGCGCGCCTTGCTGTGCTCTTCTAACCGCCCTGGTGTCTGGCTGCTCAAAATCGGATGCCAGGCGATTTGCCTCAACAGTGCACCTCTACCCACAGTGCACCACTCCATAAGTTGATGCTAGCCACGGTGGTGAGGACGCACTCCGCCGACTTAATGCGCTTAGTGTAGACATACGCAATCAACTCTAGAAAATTGATTTCTAAAAATCAACTTCTATAAAATCGACTAAATGTCGTAGTGTAGACATACCCATAGTGCCAAATTCAGCTCTCAGATTCTGGTTTCTTATTTCAAGCCTGAGCAGTTCCACTAGAACACGAGAGCACAATTCGGTCTGTGTTAAAAGCTGCACAAAGGAAGCCATTTGGAAGGCCACAAGAAGAGGCTTTTATTGGTCCTACCAAACCCAGTGGCAATGCTGTGTATTCCTGAGCACCACCTATTGCCACATTTTCTATTCGCTACGTGCATAGAGACAGACACAGAGCACTCTCCTAACAGCCTCTGCCTCACGCACACTATTTGCACCACCTCTGGTATTACTGCTAGCCTCCTTTCCTTCCATACGCCCGACCCAGCGCACCCACACACGGGCGAGACGAGGCTACACTCCCCACCTCTTGCAAAGGTCATACAGCAGTCCAAGTACCATGCTCACAAAGTTACCCTAGATTCTGTTTCCTCTCATTACCAGGCCTGGATGTGCCAGTGCAACCTACTGGAGAACATGTGTTGTAGGTCCCTCTCTGTGCCTGATCCACACAGGGTATGAGGTAATTACAGTCCTGCAGTAGCTCAGGCTTTTAACTCTGGAGGCCCCTGGTTCAGTCCCCAGCATGTCAGCTGAGAAGATGGCTATCATGCAGGTGCCATCAGAGTGTCAAGAAAGTGAAATGGAAACCTTCAGAACCAAATTAGAACCAGCCTCTAGTTGTTTTTTTCCCTGAGCTGGCTTAATCTCACAGTTCTCACTGGCATCCTCCATCACCTTAACAGCCAAAGCAGTATGGAGGTGGCCCATCAGCTCCTTCGCAAGTAAATATATTACACAGGTTTCCTCTCTGCCAGGTCCTCCACTGCAGGAGAATCAATATTCTCTTATTGCTAAAGCATGACTCTTCCAGATGCCGTGACCCCAGTGTGCTTTATTGGACATAACAAAAGTATGTGCAAAGAGAAGGGGCTCTAGCAAAGGTGAGTGGGGGATCTGACACATATATACTTTGTGACAGACCTGGCAATTTCCTGCCATGTCCTTGGGGGACCTCACTGAACTAAGTTTAAATCTCTTCGGGGTCCATTGTATTCAATGAACAGTTTCTGTATTATTGTGGGCTGGGACTGTATGGAACCTCTTGAGGGGGGAGATGTGATTGATGTGAGACTTGGGGGTTCAGAGGACTATGGGTCAAACAAGAATGAACTTTCAGAGTAAAGCGTGAAACGATTTTCCTGGGGAATATCTAGGGGGAGGTGAATGCAAAATGCCCAGCTCCAGTTATGCAAAACCCACCCTATTGAAACTATGCCCTGAGGACTGGACCATTGTCTGCTGATCCCCTGTTACATGAGGCCAAGATCTAAGGCCCAAGCTGTATAAAGGAAAGTCTGAACTATTCAGTGTGGTCTGGTTCTGAATCTGAGACAGTTATGAACTTGGAAGCATGGGGGAAACCCAGTTATGGATTTTGACACCTACCAGAGCCCAGCATTGGAATTGAGCGGGGGAAGAGGGTGATTGCTGGAAAGCTTTTTAGCATATATGTAGGTTCTGTTATTGTTGTTAATATGTTTTCCTCTGTAATACTTTCATCCTAAGAATAACTGTGCTTGTTTGGAAAAAGCTGTGTGGTGACTTGTAACTGATGGCCGTTACGCTGTTCATAACCTCTGGAGAGAAAGCCAAGTGCAGACGCTGGTCTTGGTTACTGGAATATTACAGTGCAAGCAGGGAACAGTACAGCCTGGAAAAACCCAGGTCTTTACCAAAGAGGTGAGGGCTGGGAGCCAGGAGTCTAGAGTGAATGCCCGGGGTGGACCACAGGGGAGGAATGCAGGTAGAGTTGTCCTGAACTTCAACATATGTATATATATTTCCTAGATATATCATTTATTGGAAACACATCAGAGGCCATTCGAGAACGTCTGATATAGAATTGATCGCTAGGTCATAAAACTAACTGGTGGCGCTAATAAGAAAAGCAAACAAGGGAGCTGGGGAAGGGAGGAGGGACATGCATACAGGGTGATTAACAGTCTTACCAACTAACTCCATACCTGTTTAGAGTCTTCAGGGAATCTGGAATCAATGGGATGAACCGGATCAGTGCTAAGCCTCCCCTGGGATCCAGTAAATCTCAGAACAGATCAGGCAGCCCTTTCAACACCATTAAGAGGGAAATGGACTGGAAACATTTACAGAATGGGATCTGTGATCACTATGGTTTGCTCTACATTTAAAACTCACAACGGCATCATTATGCCGGCAAACCCCCCAGTTTAGATGCAGCTACACAACGCTGTCTGGGGAGGTGCTGTTCTTACACAGGCAGAAAGACTCCTTCTGTCACTGTCCGCTGTGTCTACACTACGGGAGTACAGACTCTCTAGTGCAGACAGAGCCTTAGTCTGAGTAGAATGTTTTAAATATGACAGATTAACTAGATGGATCTTCAACTAGGAAATGGATGACCTCAGACTGGAGACCCCCACAAGCATTTTAATCAACAGTATCACTTTACCAGACGAAAGCTCCAGCAGTGTCTCTCTCATTTGGATTTGCATGTCTCCTCCCCGCAATTCTAACCCACAATGGGTCACCATTTGCTTGAGAACCAGCTAATGCTCCATGGCCTTAGACATTGTGCCAGTGACTGGGAGGCAGATGGCGCTGATGATGCACCCAGGTCCAGGGTGGAAACATCACTGAGGAGCCTGTACTGCTTCCAGTGAAGTCAATGGAAATGTTACCATTTATTTTGAAGCAATCCGTATCGAGGAGGAGGTCTATACTAGGGAACAGTTATGTGGAGTGTCAAATTCTGAAATACCAGTACCGACCAACAGCTCATTGTTTGCGGCTTTTAGCCTAGAGAGAGTCACTACTGGCAAATTTTATCCATTGTGCTTAGATACTACGGTGACGGGTGAAAGAAAGAAAGGGACTGTATCTTAGGCCATATCTACACTAAAGATTTGGTCAACACGAGTTCCATCAGCCTAGGGCTACTGCAGTTAGTATACAATTAGTGCATACTTGGCTGCTTGAGTCGGTGCTTCGTGTGCTCACCAGGCATGCTTGTGTCAATGCAAAGTGTGATGCACCATCGGTAGGTATCCCGGTGTGCCAAGCACTGCCATATGCCTTCTGGGAAGTTTTCACAACATGCCATGGGGTAGAAAAGGGTCACACCGGGAATTCTGGGAGATATGGGTCAAGTTGGCAATCTCATAATAACATCCCCTCTACAAACGCATCAAGCTTTTAAGGCAATAGATAAAATCCCTTTCCTAATAAGGATGATCTAATATGAAAGCGTAAAGCCAGAGGTTGCATCTTTATGTTTATTTTTGTGTCACTTGTATACGTTTGCCTTCCTCTTTGAGTTGGTGGGTTGTTGGGTTTTTTTCTATTAAATAAACTTTGTTTATTTTCATCCCAAGCAGGTCTCTGGTGTGCCAACTGCGTGCCGTGTGGTGTGCCAATGTGGGCTGACAACTGAGCGGCTGGTTTCATGCCAGAGGGTGACAAACTAGAGGGAAACAGTCCAAGCTAAGAACTCAGGGAGGACGTATTTGGGGAAACCTGGGACTGGAAGGGCTGTTGATCATCACCCTGCAAAAAGTAATTGGGCTGGTAAGACCTTGTTCACGCTACTGGCCAGGGAACGGAACCACAGCTGCACAGCAAAAAGGCCGTGAAAGTTGTAGGGCAGGCGATGACAGAACCCCTTACTGGTCTGGGTGGAGCCCGACTCATCACAGCAATGCAGACTGTAATTTCTTCAGGGCAAAGGCTGTCCTTGACTGTGTGTTTGCACAGAGCCCAGCACAATGTCTGCCCCACAAACAATAAAGGAATACAATGGGTGACTGACTTTCTGCTTTTCACTGGGGATTTGTGTCAATATGATGTGTGGGAAAGGAGGGAATTAATAGCAAGAGGGAGAGACTCCTAGCACATCAGTGCTCCAAGCCCATCCGTACTCGGCGCTCTACAAACTAAGATTTTAGAACCTAATTCAAAATGCTTTGCAACGCTGACCGGCAGCACCATGCTGTGCTAGATGGGGGCTGGCCATATGTCTCTGCCAATGCATCTTAGTTCTGATTTACAGCACCAATACTGTGTCCCAGCTGTCCCAGCAACGCGTACTCCAGTTCCACCAATGCATCTCACTTCTGACCTCCACCTCCCACAGCAATTCAAGTCCTTGCCACTTCTCTCCCCTCTCCAACCAGAGTTCTGCCAATGCACTTAAACCCCAACCTGCAGCACCCTGTTAGTCATAAGAACGCCCATACTGGGTCTGACCAAAGGTCCATCTAGCCCAGTATCTTGTCTTCCAGCAGGGGCCAATGCCAGGTGCCCCAGAGGGAATGAACAGAACAGGTAATCATCAAATGATCCACCCCCTGTCACCCATTCCCAGCTTCTAGCAAACAGAAACTAGAGACACCATCCCTGCCCATCCTGACTAATAGCCATTGATGAACCTATCCCCCATGAATTGATCTAGTTCTTTTTTTAACTCTGTTATGGTCTTGGCCTTCACAACATCCTTTGGCAAGGAGTTCCACAGGTTGACTGTGCGTTGTGAAGAAATACTTCCTTGTGTTTGTTTTAAACCTGCTGCCTATTAATTTCATTTGGTGACCCCTAGTTCTTGTGTTATGAGAAGGAGTAAATAACACTTCCTTATTTACTTTCTCCACACCAGTCATGATTTTACAGGCCTCTATCCGATCCCTCCTTAGTCATCTCTTTTCCAAACTGAAAAATCCCAGTCTTATTAATCTCTCCTCATACGGAAGCTGTTCCATACCCCTAAACATTTTTTGTTGCCCTTTGCCAAGTCCAGTCTTGGTCTCCTCATAGTTCTGCTGATGCTCCTCAATCCTAACCCACAACGTCTGAAGTTATCCCACTCCGGGGCTCCCGCACACGTCTATCGATGGACCTTGATCCCGAGCTGCAGGCCCTTCTGCTGGGCTAGTACTGAGTCTCTCTCGGTGCTGCTCACACCCCCTATTCCTGACCTGCACTCCCTACAGTCCTCTGCCAAATCCCAGCCATTGATTTACAATGCTGCAGCCCATCCCTTCCCCTCTCCCCACCTCTCTCTCCTCTCCCTTGATTTACACCTAGTCAGCAAAGCTTCCAGTGTGAGGATGCAGGGGAACCGGATAAGTATTTCCTCCTCTCTTTTCAGGGGCCTTGTTTCTGACAGATTTACAAGGCGGGGCCCTGAGATTTTAATTAGATTGACCATCTCCCTTCAGGGCTCTTATCTGTGAGACAGGGGTAATGCTTTGTTTAGAGTCTCTGGCTGGAGCCACCACTCACCTACTGCATGGTGCCCCAGCTCACCTTGTCAATGGCTGTGGAAGGGGACAACTGAAAATGAGAATGGCTGTGGGCCAATGTTACTGACTGTGTTTCACATACAATGCACCGGCCACAGGCAATTCACCAGCCATGGCTGGGATGTCCAGGCCACCTGGTGATGTACCACACTGCTGCAGATGTTCTGCCCAGATAGAACATCTGTGAACAGGAGAGTGTTTTCCAAATCCTAAGCATCTCAGGACGGTTTTACAACTCTGCCACTCCATAGGTGTGCTTGTCAGCGATTACAGCAGGGAACTATGAGGCCCGGACTCCTGGGTTCCCTTCCCATGTTGACTCGCTGTGTGACCTGAGCCAAGATTCTAACTCACGCTTTGCCTCAGTTTACCTTGCTGCCAAATGGGTATAACAAATTATTTCTTATCTCCTGCAGCCGTTGTGAGGTTTGTAAAGAGCTTTGGCCGACCCGCATTGGAGATTAACATAGGGAATTAATAGCAATAAACAACAGCTACTGGTTTTGTGCGATCTACAGAAAATAGTGCTAGGCACACTCATGGCTGGCTCTGCAACAAAGCTAACAGAGCAGCGCTGAGCTCACTGAAGAACTGCGTTTTGACCCGGGCAAGGCACAGATGCGTTCAGCACCCCAGCCAGTTGGAAAACATCCTCCTGCTTAAAAGGGTGCTTTAATTTTTAAGCATCGCTCTTGGATTGTTACAAGATAGCAACAGGTGGAAGGCAAACTAAAGGTTAGACAAAGACTCGGGCTGAGGTTTTCAGTTGCCTGAGAGACGGATGCCCTGTTTCTATTAAAATTAATGGGAATTGAGCATCTCAGTCTCCTAGGTGACTTTGAAAAGATCCTTGTTTTTGTGTTTTCTGTCCAATGCCCCAATGACACTCCCTCCCACATCCCCCACACCACACACAAGTGCTGGCAGAAGAAACTGGTTTACGCAAAACAACTTTTTTTTTTGCAGTGAAATAAATGATTCTTTTTTAATATCAAACTCATCTCCTCGTCTCCCATTTGCCCTATAATTTACATACATATAAATAATTACACACTAGGAAACAAAGGGATGGAAGGAGGAGGGTTTCGAGCTGAAATCTCTCACTGAGCAAAATCAGAAGAGCTCCAGTGCAGGACCCGCCAAAGACACAGTCTGTGTCCTACAGACGAACCACCTCCCGCCCTGCCCTCTTTTGACAGGGTGTCCCTGCAGCCTGCTCGAGCACAGCAGGTGTGCACTGCTGTTCTGCAAAACCTAATAACTCTGCAAAAGGTGTTCATTCTCGGCCTGCAAAGCAAATCACACTTCCTGTCAGTGACAGATCGAGCCCAGGGGAATCGCAGCGAGTGCAAAACTGGGAAAGGTACACAGATTACAGCCAGCATTATTCAGG
The DNA here is from genome assembly GCF_016161935.1 of Mauremys reevesii. Classification (NCBI taxonomy): domain Eukaryota; kingdom Metazoa; phylum Chordata; order Testudines; family Geoemydidae; genus Mauremys; species Mauremys reevesii. The sequence continues at coordinate 10,928,992 of NC_052634.1, read as the reverse complement.
GGTGGGCAGGGCCATCTGGAACAGGTGAACGTATTGGAAATGCATCAGGCTGGGGGATGGCTTCCTAGGCAAACCTCTCTCCTGGGAGAGGAGAACACAGAGAGAAACAGCCAACAAAAAAGGGATTGTGTGCCAGTGCTGTGCCATGCCACATGATCCATCTACTCTGCACTGGACACGGAGAGCAGATAATACATCTGAGATGCTCTGCCCACCTCCGAGGGCATGCAATGCATCTAGGATGCAGTGCCCCCTACCTTGCATCAGACACCAAGGGCATACCGTACATCTGGGTGCACTGCCCCCTACCTTGCATCAGACACCAAGGGCATACTGCACATCTGGGGTGCACTGCCCTCCTACCTTGCATCAGACACTGAGGGCATACCGCACATCTGGGGCACACTGCCCTCCTACCTTGCATCAGACACCAAGGGCATACCGCACATCTGGGGTGCACTGCCCTCCTACCTTGCATCAGACACCGAGGGCATACCGCACATCTGGGGCGCACTGCTCCCTACCTTGCATCAGACACCAAGGGCATACCACACATCTGGGGTGCACTGCCTCCCTACCTTGCATCAGACACAAAGGGCATACCGCACATCTGGGTGCACTGCCCCCTACCTTGCATCAGACACCAAGGGCATACCGCACATCTGGGGTGCACTGCCCCCTGCCTTGCATCAGACACCAAGGGCATACCACGCATCTGGGGTGCACTGCCCCCCTACCTTGCATCAGACACCAAGGGCATACCGCACATCTGGGGTGCTCTGCCCACCTCTGGGGGCATGCAGTGTATCTAGGATGCAATGCCCCCCTACCTTGCATCAGACACAAAGGACATATTGCACATCTGGGATGCATTGCCCACCTATGAGGCAATGAGCATCTAGGGAATACCAGCCCTGTCTGGCTGGAATATCTGGGCATGGTGTGCACCCATGAGATACACTTGTAGAGGTGCCTCAGCCACACCTGGGACTGCACCATGCCTGTAAATTCCACTGTGCTCTTGGGATGGGCTGCACATCTGAAACATATGGCCTCCCCCCAGATATGACATGCATTGGGGATGCCCAGCATACCTGGGGATGCTCTGCATCTGCAAGAGGCGTCACACACCGGGGTGCACGCCGCTCCTTGGAATGTACTGAAATACGCAGCCAGGGAGGAAGCCGTGACAAGGAAAAATAACGGTTAACATGGAAGGGTTGGCTTGAGTCTTGGATCTAGGGGGACGGTTTGTATTTCAACCAAGCCTGCTCGCCCATCACTGGGAAAAGCCTATGAAATGCACCGGCCGTGATTGCAAACCTTATGAGAAGTTACAGCCCGCTCAGGAGGCATGTGGCCCCTGGAGACTGTCTCTTTACATGCCCCCCCGGCCACACGGAGGCCCTTGGAGGATGCTCTATGCATCAGGCATCGAGCTGTGTCCCTCCTTGGGATGTGCAGCCTGGACACATTGCAGGACCTTGCCTGGGTCACCCTAGCATTAGCCAGGAATTGTGTTTTGCTTTTTTCAGTGGGATGGAGATGGAAAGGTTAACAGCAGCCCTTCCCACCAACCCCAGGAGGGGATTCTCCTTAGAAGAGCTCATCCAAAGGGGAGGGATGGGAAACCTCCCCCTCAACCCAGGCTATTCGGCACTCCCACTAAAGGCACCAGGTGCTGGGTATTGGAGCCGCCTCTGTTGGAGGGCTGCATTCTGCATTCGTACAGGGAAGGGCTTTCCCTTCGCCGATGGTAGAATATTATGTGGCGAGGAGCAGAGCTGAGACTGGCACAATCACGTCATCCCGCGCCCCTGACGGGTCCGCACTTCCCAGGCTGATGCCCAGTATCACAGTCACAGGCGGCAAAGAGGGCTGAGGCTTACCACAGAGATGAGGGCAGGAGTTAATGCCCTTCGCTCACAGCCACACTGGGTGTTAGTTATGGCATGTGCGCGTGGGGTGCTAATTCTTCAGTGGGGAAGACCCCATTGCTCATAAACCAGCTCTTCATTTCATCATTGTGATTTCCTCTGGCTGTGATTCCATCCCCAACGTGGGGCCAGATCCTCCCCTGATGTAAATCAGCACCACTCCATTGAAATTGCCAGCTGGGGATCAGGCCTGTGATCACTAAAAAACAGTGAACTTCTCCAAACTGGGTTATTACCTTCCTCTTCCCTTCCCAACCTTCAGTGAAAGAGAATGAATTATACACTGGGGATGTCAGCTCCCAGGTACCAAGATATGGAAGAAGGGGAGGAGGCGGTGGTGAGAAAGAGAGAAAAAGAGAGAGAGAGAGTGTCACAGACAGAGGAAACATCCTTGTGGGACTAAATTGCATTCAACATAATAAACTATCATCTTGAAACGAGTGTTCCAATTGAGTTTTGATGTAAACACTAATATTTCCTCCACTCTGCTATTCTCTTCTGGGGAGATCTCATGTATATTTCACTAGGTGTCCTACCTACTATTGCACTCATACATCAAAGGGTTCGAGGACAAGAAGCCTGATTTTGAAAACATTATTCTTTTAGAGATTTATTCTCTCATCTTGACCACCTCCTCTGCCGAAAGAGAGCAGCTCTCCATAAATTAGTTTAATGGCCTCTGTAAAACACAGCCACACAATCCTCGTGCTGCCTCCGAGCAAACTTTGCACTCCATTTAAAAGTCTTGCTCCCCAACCCTCTTGGTCTAGACTATCTTAGGCATATACATGCCCCCATTGCCATAGTACTCAGCACCTCGCCTGCCAGGCAGTGAGGTGGCTATTGGTATCCCCATTTTACAGATGGGAAACTGAGGCACTGCTCACAATTTGGAGGTGTGACTGCAGCAGGTGGAGACGTATCTGATCTAGATCAAAGCTGGAATCCATTGCAGCACAGGCTAGCCCGACAGGCCCATTGACCCTGAGTACATCCTTGAGTGCACTGGCCTTGTTACTCAGCTACGTCTACACATGCTACAATCACACCTGCCGGCTGCAGCACAGCAATACCCAAAGAGGCTAAGTGACAAGCTCAAGGACACACAGGATCTATGTGGCAGAGCAGGGAATTGAACCTGGTCTCACAAATCACCAGCAGGCAGTTTAACCTTGGGGCCATCCTCTTCCTGTGCATTGAGGCCCCAGCCTTCCCATCTTGAGTTTTTTCCTACACTCTCTCATGGCTGCACTAAATCATCCCAGCCAGGGCTTGCCTCCTACCCATGCAGCTAACGGGATCACAGCCCAACATGTGACGAGCTCCTCCCTGGGTTGCACCCACTGGCCAGACAAGCGTGTTATGACACCTGTTTTGAAGCTGATGGGCTCTTGCTGCATTCCCAGGCTGCCACTTGCACTACTTGGGCCGGAGCGCCCCACACAGACGATCTGAGTTTCTTCATAAAGACTCAACACCATTTCCCACCCCTGCACACTCCACTGAGCCATCCCAAAAGCTGCTCAACCTTAGAAGTCCTTGTTAGTTCATTCCCTCTCCCGTAAGGCTGCTTGGGAGCCCAACACCGACACCAGGGCCAGACCAGAGCCTGGACTCTAAATGGTTAGGACAGCAAAAGGACCACAGAGCAAAGGGGAGACAAAATAAAGCACAAGGCTCTGAGTGGATCCAAACCTTTCAACAGGCTCGGAGGGACCACAGTTCATTCTGGCCCCAGGCTGTTCCAGAGTCTCTCCTCAGAGCAAAAAAGAAAGGAAGTGTATTGAGATGCATGGGGGAGAGGATGGGAAAAGAAATGCACTAAGCGAACTGGGATATAGAATCATAGAATATTAGGGTTGGAAGAGACCTCAGGAGGTCATCTAGTCCAACCCCCTGCTCAAAGCAGGACCAACACCAATTAAACCATCCCAGCCAGGGCTTTGTCAAGCCAGGCCTTAAAAACCTCTAAGGATGGAGATTCCACCACCTCCCTAGGTAACCCATTCCAGTGCTTCACCACCCTCCTAGGGAAACAGTGTTTCCTGATATCCAACCTAGACCTTACACAAGATGGGGGAACATCTGCACTGACACTGGGGAAGTGAGACAGCTGCTGGAGGAGCAGCTGAAAGGAGACCGTGAACATGGAGTTTAGGGCCGACTGAGCCATGGAGTTGTGTCAGCACCGTGTGGACAAGTGGCAGCATTGCACACCGTCCTTTCTGGCTCCCTGTTTACAGGGAAAGCAGCGGGGGCCGGGGGCCCTGATCTATGCAGAGTCACACGGAGGGAGAAACAGATTTCCTGTCTCACCAACACTGTCAAGATATCAAGTCTTCCCACCCTGAATTGGGATGAAAAGTCAACATCTCCAAAATGTTTGTGAACCAAAACTTGGGGAGGTGAGGGAGGGTCAGTTTGGGCCACTCAAAATGTTTCATTTCAATCTTTTGGAAATGCCTCGTTGCAATTTTGATTTTTTTTTACTATAATTAGCTTACATTTCTAAATTAACTCATTGCAAACTGAAAAACCAGCATTTTTCATTTTGAAAATGTTGAAGCGACACATTTAAACAACGCTGAACTGTTTTATTTCAATTTATTCCACCCCCGGCTCCCGAGCTGAAAAACTGGTCAGCACTGACCCTTTCTCCACAAAGTGTTTCGGACTCAACTAACAGAGACATTTTCTGAAGAAAACACAGTTTGTTGGACATTCTCGACGGGCTGAAATGCAGACAGACACCTTCTACTGCCCCAGCTCCTACAAGAACCCCTGCTTATTTCCCCTGACACACATGTGTAACGGGGTAAACTCACTGTAGATGGTGCCTCCTTCTGGCTGCTCTGGCAATCAGCTATCGCCTGGTTTGGGGTCGTCTTGTCGGTTACTCAAGCCCTCTCTCTCTTCCTGACTCAGGGTGCTCCATCTTCATGACTAGGCCCTCTGGCCAAAGCACTATATAGTTCTCTCCTTGCAGGGTAGCAAAGTCCCTCCAGACCAGTTGGCATTTCCAACAGTGGCTGGGTAGGGAACCCAGGCCTGGGTTCCAGCCCAGGGACCTATAACAAGCAGCCAAGGTCTGCACAGTCCAACTCCTTGCTGCTTCTTCCTACCTAGCCCTCTCAGGCTTCCTTTCCCCACAACTCCTCTGGGGTTGACCCCTCTTCTAGGGCAAGAACCCTGGGACTTATTCTCCCTCCTGGCTGGTCTCCTCTCACAGTGTGACTGCAGATTCGCTCCCTACAGCAAACATCCTGGCTCTAGAATCCAGCCTACTCCTGCCCAGCTGGGCTTCTGGTCAGTTAGGCCTGGCTCCTGCTCCAGGTGCACCCAAGTACCTTAAGTGGCTCCTCAGGCTTATATTAACCCCTTCAGGCAGGGCTGGCTCCAGGTTTTCTGCTGCCCCAAGCAGTGAGGGGGTGGGGGAAGAAGCTGACCGGTGGCACTTCGGCGGCAGCTCAATCGCTCCACACTGTTCTTCGGCGGTGGGTCCTTCACTCCCTCTCTTCCTCTTCTGCGGCAATTTGGCAGCAGCTCAAAGAGCAAGAGAGGGATTGAGGGACCCGCTGCTGAATTCCTGCCGAAGACCCGGATGTGCCACCCCAATAGCGGACGGAGGGCCGCCCCTTGGTATTGGCCACCCCAAGCACCTGCTTCCTTAGCTGCTGCCTGGAGCTGGCCCTGCCTTCAGGGCCTGCCTGGGAGTACACACCCCATCGCAGAACATCCTCTAACTGAACATGAAGGTCATAAGGTCTGCTGTCTGCGTGGGACAGAGCGCTGTTCAGAAATGGGTGCATACAATGATACTTTGCATTGCTACAGAGCAGTGGTTCTCAATTTTTTTTTTTGCAGACCACTTGAAAATTGCTGAGGGTCTCGGTGGACCACTTAATGATCTTTCCAAATGTTGTTTGTGCCGTTAGCTAAGTATTGTAAAGCAAAATGTTTTTTTGTTCTACAAATAGAAGCACACAACTCATATTTTAATATCAGTAGTCTTACCTTTCTAATGCGATGGATGTGCCCTCTCTCCCCTGCCGCGGCAGCCCCTGAGCTGGGGCTGGAGAGGAGGGGGGGTCTCTCCCTCTCTCCCCTGCCGCGGCAGTCCCCGAGCTGGGGCTGGAGAGGAGGGGGGTCTCTCCCTCTCTCCCCTGCCGCGGCAGCCCCCGAGCTGGGGCTGGAGAGGAGGGGGGTCTCTCCCTCTCTCCCCTACCGCAGGAGCCCCTGAGCTGGTGCTGGGAAGAGGAGCCGTCTCTCCCCGGCAGCCACAGCCCTGGAGCTGGGGAAAGTCGCCTCTTTCTCTGGCTGCCGCAGTGCTGCATGTCCCAAATTCCTCCCATCCCCTTTTCTGACCCCATTACCACCCCCCACCTACCCCCTATTTCCCCCACCTCACCCCACTGCCCCCTCCCACCTACCCCCTATTCTCCCCAAGGCCACCACCTTACCTTACATATGCATCTTCTCCAGGGTCCAGGCACCTAATTAGTGGAACCATGCAGGCGTGGCTCCACTAATTAGATGGGTGGCCCATCATTCATGTGTGGCTGCCCAGGTGTGCACCTTAGAGGGAACTATCCGCGGACCACAGTTCGAGAACCTCTGCTACAGAGCTTCCGATCCAAGCAGCTCAAAGCCCCAGCTGAACATGAAACAATTAAGTGGCACGAGTTACACATTATTATTCCTCTTGTTTCAGATGGAGAAACTGAGGCACAGAGAGGTGGAGTGATAGTCACTGAGTGACCTCGGGCACAACTGATGGGGCTGGGAACAGAACCTAGCCCTCTTGATTCCACAGCCTATGCCTAAACTAAATGATCATCACTCACTGAACCCAGAAGCCATGAATGCAGTATTCTGGCTCTGCATCTTTCTTATTAGTGATCCATAGATCTCTTTTTGGCCAGAAGGGAAAATTCTGATAATTTAGTCTGACCTCTAATAAAACAACCTCAAAAAGTTCATGGTTTTGGTTCAGAATAAGCACCCAGCTTTTCAGATCCACACCCTCCTCTTAGGGCTGCAAAATTGGGTCAAAGGACAGGGTCCCTTGAGAGATTTTTGATATCGACTGCTCCTAGTCAAGCCAGAAATACCAGAGGAAAAGTCTTTCTCGAGATATTTAATGGTTGCAGGCCAGGCTGGATTCTGATGGTACAGAGACCAGAGCGAAAATGGAAGCCATATTAAACCAATGTTCCAGAGCCTTCAAATCTCTCTGCGTGTTGGTTCTAGAAAGGCACAGAGACCAGGAAATGTCTGTGGTCAGACTGGTATTATATTCTTCCCCCTTTCTGTCCTGTTACTTGCATTCTTTCCTCCTCCACGTTATCATGGTGGATCACCTTGGATGTATTCATTCAAATACGAGTCAGTGGTGTTGCATACTTCTCTGTTAGAGTTGGAATGGTGGGGAAAGGCAGAACGTGTGCCCCAGGGGGTTCTAACCTGTTCCTCTCCTCCATACTCAGATCCAGAAAAAAAGTCCAGTTGGGTGACTCCTAAGGATGTATCAACTTGGGTTGGGCAAAACAACAACCCCGTATGCTCCTATCAGGAATAATGCCCATTCTTGAGAACTAAACTTGAAACAAAGTATTTATGGAGGTTCTAAAGTGTCCTGATACATTTTCTTCACGCCCAATTTCCGGACAAGAATGGGAAGCAGCAAAATGCTATGAAAAAGGCTCACCTCACAGTATCTCCATTGCGACCAGAAACAGAAAATCTTCACCAAGACGCCTCATCTTATGAGATCCCCAAGGGATTCTGATAGACCTGAACCCAAACCTTGGATATGAACCCATCTGATCTTTGGGAACTCTTGGAGAGCATCAAATCATAGTGGTTCAGGCCCCTCTCTCTCTTTAAAGGGGTAAACCAAAACCAGGCATGCACCCCAGAAGGATGTGGAAGTTGGACCAACTGGGTCACAGGCCAGGACGAAATGCTCCAATCACAGGCCACGATGGACATGCATCCTGCATAGTACACATAAACACCCTCCCACTCCTCTCGTCTCCTAGGGAGACATCCCTAAATGGTCTTTGGTTCTATTGACCAGACAAAAATACACAAGCCATTTACTGGCTGACCAGGAAGCTACCAGCATCTCAACCATCCTATTGCGCCAGGTGCTGTATAAACACAGAACTATCAAAATAAATGGTCATTGCCCCTAAGAGCTTGGGCCAGTCTCCTGTGCAGAGAAGCACCTGAGTTGTCAGGACATTCCTCTGAATCAGTTTCAAATCATGAGCCCTTGAGAGGTTCAGCCACCTCCATCTCTCCAGTGCCACCGAGACCTCGCCCCCACTACCATCTGCTGCCCACCCAAAACTCACCAGCAAGGGTCTGTTTGTGAGGCGCTCCCCCTTTGAAACATTACTTTGGAGCCTCGAAGCGTGGGGGAGTGGGAGAGAGAAAGATCAACTCCGCAAAGCCAAACTCAGCCGGATGCGATTTGAAAGCTGTCTGGCTGCATTTCTCTGCGAGGGTCTGGTCCAATTTGTAAATTATTTATCTCGCTCTTGAGAACATGGAATCATTTAGGAATCGGTGTACAGGCTCGGGAACGAATCAAGAGCCCGCAGTAGTGGAGGAGACAGCTTGGTTTCCTTTGACAGAGATTGCTAACTACATCAATCGTGCTGGACGAGCAGCCGACAGACAGGGCACTTGGGCCTGTGCAATCTCAAACACGCCCTCCCCACTGGCGGGGTTGGTTTTCTTTAATCAATTTATGAAAATCTATGCACTGTTATTTAAGGCGGAATGAGGAATGACATTTGGCAGAGGACGGGTAATGCCGGAGATGAAGAGAACAGAGGAACAGACACAAATATCCCCTTGCCTCTAACGTTTGAGGAGGCATGTCAGAAGCACTGGAGACATTTCCCAGAGAAAGGCCTCATCTCAATGTTCAGCCCCTGGCACCTCAAACCTCTCCAAGGACAGGGTCCTCAAAGTCTGCTCAGAATCAGGGAGTTTCCTGGGACTAATCTGCTTTCCTTAAAGACCAGGGGCCTGATTCTCATTTGCATTAAAGGCTCTCTGCACCACCCTGGCAAGGAAAAGGGGCCTTAAAGGGCATGCAATATAATTGATGCCCTCAGTAAGGTTCCGTCACATTGCCAGAGCGGTGCATATGGGCCTTAGTATAAATGAGACCCAGAGAACTAAGCTTGGTCCCATTATAACATCTTGAATGGTGAAAAACAACCTTTAAAAAAATAAAATACATTTCCCCCACATTTTCCATTAAAAAAAAATTAACCCCCAAAACTCCAGAAATAAAAGAATCAGGTTGTGAATTAATGATCCATTGAGAGCTATTAGCCAGGATGGGTAAGGAATGGTGTCCCTAGCCTCTGTTTGTCAGAGGGTGGAGATGGATGGCAGGAGAGAGATCACTTGATCATTACCTGTTAGGTTCACTCCCTCTGGGGGCACCTGGCATTGGCCATTGTTGGTAGACAGGATACTGGGCTGGATGGACCTTTGGTCTGATCCAGTATGGCTGTTCTTATGCTCTTATGTTCTAATTTTTTGTTATTTATTTTTAAATCTCTTTTTCATCATCCTCTCCCTTCCCCCAATCATACAGTTAGATACAAGGAAAAACTTTCTAACTCTAAGGGTGGTTAAGCTCTGGAACAGGCTTCCAAGGAGGAATCCCCATCACTGGAGGGTTTTAAGAACAGGTTGGACTAACGCCTGTCACGGATGGTCTAGGTATATCTGGTCCTGTCTCAGAGCACGGGGACGGACTACATGACCTTGAGGTCTCTTCCAGCCCTGTATTTCTGTGCCCCACCCCCCGAATGAAAGCAAAGCTCCTTCTCTCAAGAGTACAGTCGAATTTCTCATTTCATCTTTAGTGTCCACCCGTTTTCCCCACTTGCTGGCTGTCCAGGGAGCTATATGAAATGAAGGGGGGAGGCTCCCTTTAGTTCCCAGGTGAGATTGGGCCCAAACCAGAATTGCGAGAGTTTGGATTCAAATCTCTGCAAAGAAATCTGTTCTCACCTCTTTGGTCTGGGCCCCATGGAAAAGCAGATGGAGGCTTCTGCCCCCTGGATTAGAAGCCACCTCAAGACAGCTGAAATTTCAAGGACAGCCGATCTTGCAAGGTTTTCCAGGGATGACGGAAAATTGGGCCCAAATCTGTCTGGGACAGCTCTACTGCGATGCCGTCGAGCCTTAACCCCAATGCATCGGCTTCAGCTCTGAGCCCTAGTTCAGCCTGACGATGAAGTCGGCTTCCCCCCACTCCCCCTGCACTGTAGAAGGAGTCGCATCAAAAACCCAGCAGTCCCAGTAACTGGCTCTTTGTGGGGCAGCTTCGGCAGAGAGGCCTAAGCCAGAATTTGCCACAGAAATGGTCCCAGTCTTTCCACTACAGAGGTGCCCGCTGAGCCCCCATTGTAAAGCCCATTAATGGTAGAGGTCCTTATGGGAGGAAGCCTGCAGAGCTCATGCCCGATCTGTGGATAATAGGACTTCCTTCTTTAAGGCCAGCAATCCGGCAGCACTAAATTCCCCCAGAATTCCTTATGCTCCAAAGAAATTCTCCTGCATGGGCTATTTTCTCCAGCAGCACAGATTACCCTCTTCCACTGCTCTGGATCCCCGCAGCTGCGGCTGGCCAAGCCACAGTTGCATGTGGGACAGGCAGGGGGTTATCACTTCCCTTGCTTGGGAGCGAGCCTTGCAGATGCAGGGGGTGACAGAGCCTATTAACTCTTTGAAACGCACCAGGGATAATTACCATCATCACGGCACTCTCATTTCCAAAGCTAATTTGAAAGCTGGCTCAGAGGAAGGGTGCTTGCGTGTGGTGGGGAAGTGGTCACAGATGCAGCAGTGACGGGTTCTTGCCAACAAAAAACTCACCATCACCTGCTCAACTAGCACCAGTCCCCAGCATACCAAGTGCCATTGGCCTGGGGAGGACTGCAGTTTAGCTGGCGTCCTCGTTCTGTATCAACAATAAATACATCTGCAATAAATATGCAAGGCAGTACCTGATTTGCATTGACTTTGGGTTGGGGGGGTGGGTGGAGAAGGAGAGAAATAAACTCTGTTATAGCGCAGAGTAATTTAGGATATTACCGCCGGCATCTGAATTACAAATCTACCTCTCATTACTGGCGTGTTAACGGGGAAAGGCAGCTTCTCAACCACATGCAAGGCAGAGTTTATTAGCATGCATTTGCATAATAATTAGCTCTGCAGCAAGCGAAGACTGGTGTGCCTTTCAAAAAGCCAACTTTCAATGTCAATTTCCAGTGCTGCTCTGGCTTCCCCTCCCAGGCCCCCCTGCCCGGCATCCATTCACCACAGACATTTCACCAGCCGCTGCTCTGGCCCAGCTCACTCCTCTGCCTGTGATTTGCCCAGGGAGGCTGCCGGAGTGGCCAATCCAGAGCGGGGCTGGCTGTTCACAGGTTTGGTTCTCACCAGCTGGGAGCCAGCCATCAGAAGAGAATTCCTAGGTAACTAGGTACGTGCCTCATTGGGAGCAAACCATTGTGCCGTATGCCGCCACAGCTGCAGCTCTATCTCGGCTACTCCATTGCCCCCCCCCGTCATCACTGTGGTGTCTGAGCGTCTCACAATCTTAACAGTTATCCCCACAACACCTCTGTGAGGAGGGAAGTGCTATTGTCCCCATCGTACAGATGGAGAAGTCAAGCACAGAGAGACTAAGTGACTTGCATAAGGTCACACAGGGAGTCTGTGAAGAAGGAGGGGGGACCTGAACCCTTGTCTCCGGAGGGCCAGGCCAGCACCCTAGCCATTCAACTCTCCTTCCTTCCTCAGCCTGGGGAGCTCCCTTTGGGTGCCCCTTGCTGCGGGGGTGGGGGGGCACTGCAAGCAGCGCATATCTCTACCTCCCCCAGGAGGTGAGGTGATGGTATGCCCCTTTGGGGGCCACAGAGCCTTGCCATAACATCCTTCCATAGTCCCACCAATTCCCCTTCCATCAGCAATATCAAGGTCAATGTCCTTCATTTCCATCCACAACGCTCTGCTCCCTTCACTTGCCCTCTGCTCTGACAGGCTCCGAGTCTTGAACAAGTCATTTCACCTCCCCGTGCCTCGGTTTCCCATGCAGATAAGGCTCCTTCATGGGTGTATGGGGCGTGTTAGCCATTTAATGGTTCTGAAGAGAACGGAAGACATAAGTTCTAGGCAACACTGGTAGAGTCTGTTCCAGACAGTTCCTTCCTCAGCTTCTTCCCCTGCAGCTCAGTTGCCTTCTAAACCATAATCCCGCCATGCCCCCCCTGCCAACCTATTAAATCTTCAGAAAACATGACACACAACAGATGCATTGTTACATGCTAAACGTCCACCATGCAGAATTAAGTGTGTGATTTGGGGTGGGTGGGGGGGTGGATTATATATCCTGCTTCAAGGTTTCAACACGGGCCACCAACAACATGAAACCAGAGGGAGCATCAGTTTGCCCCAGTCTGGCATTTCGCACGACAGTCAGCCTCTCTTCCCTGATGGGGCCCCATCATCCCGAGCTGCATCGATGAGTGGGACGGGGGTCCTCTGAGTGTCTCTCAAGCCTGGTTCCCCTTCCCCACATCCCCCAATGGCCAGACCAGCCACAAATCTCTGTTGGAGAGGCAGCAGTCTTCACTAACGATGCCGACAGTGCCTGCACCGTTCTGAGACCGCCCGTTAAATAACCACCGGAGTGTGTTTTCGTATCACATTGAGAGCTGTTAGAAATGAACTTGGGCCCGTTGGTGCGAAGTGTTAATTGTTACATGTGTAAGTGCCCTGGCTCCCTGGTTGCTTGCAGGGCTTGTACTCCGCGCACATTAGCTAGCGAATAAGCCGTGAAACAGAGAGGTCAGCCCGAAGCAAAACGCCCTGCTCAGCTGCACACAATCCAATCTCGATGCCCTTGTGCCAGCTGCTCGGTGGGATGCAGCTGCAGATTTCAGTCACAGCATAGAGGGCTCTGGGAGCTGTGCTATGCCAGTCACAGCAATGCACAGAGAAGCCTGGCCAACCACGTTGTCTTTCTGCGCAATGGTGATACCAGTATAGATAAACCAAGCACACGGCCTCTTGATAATGTCCCTTGGCTCTTATAATTTATAGACTGTAAAGTGCTCTACGGGGAAGAGCAATATCATTATCTCAATTTTACAGATGGGGAAACTGAGGCATGGAGAGAGGAAATGACTGACCTAAGGTCACCCAGCCATCCAGCAACAGAGGTGGGAGTAGATCCAGTGCCCTTGCCCCAGAGGTACACTGTCTATATCACCCATCTTCTGGCTCTGCTGACATGCTGCCCAATCACCCATCTCAGAAGGGTGCACGGGAATACAGACCCAATCCTGCCAGGACTTAGCCCAGTGGGAATGGAGGGCATTAGAGTCATGGGAGAAGAACCTGAGGTGACAGACAGAGCACAGTTCCGCAGAAGGAAAGGGTGAACCTGTCCCAATGGCACATGGAGTGAACTAAAACTTTGCTCCAGACTCCAAGCAAACCACCTGAAAAAGTGGGGGGTTTTTTTACCCACAAAAGCTTATGCCCAAATAAATCTGTTAGTCTTTAAGGTGCCACCAGACTCCTTGTTGTTTTTGTGGATACAGACTAACACGGCTACCCCCTGAAACCAGAACTGAGCCTTTCGCACCATTCGTTCCAGTTGCCATTGTCATCTTGGGCTCTGCTGTCTCCATCACACGCACAAGCCTCAAACAAAACCATCCAACCCAACCCTTACTGGTCTGAAAGTGTTTTCAGCTTAAAGTGAGATGAGCTTGAACCAGATCCCAGGACTCAACCCCATCAACTGGGCTTTGGACGGGACTCCTGTCCTATACAGCCACTCCCTGGCCTTAGCAGAAGCCCCTCATCTGTAGCACCCTGCTCATGGTGGAGAAGAGATAGGATGTGGCCTTAATGTTTGAAACCTCATATCACCACTTTTCTGGCAGAGAAGGGCCAGAAACTATTTCTATGGAAGTTATTCCGCTAGCATCCCGGTAACATGCTGGCTAAGTATGTTGCATCTCCCTCTAGTGGCTGGTCCACAGAGGATAAAAACCTTTTACAGCTACCAGCAAATGTAATAACTCCTCTAGTTCATGAAATAAAAGGGTGCTTCTTAGGAGCTGCAAGTCTTTGCTCTCCCTGATGAAAGTCCATCTTGAGGGTCATTCTACTGCTGGAGCATGGCAGATTGGCCTTCCAATTATGCTAGTATTAGTTATTAGTTCAGTGCTATATAAAAATGCTGGTGTGAAAGGGCCCAGGTGAACAAACAAAGTTCTGTGCTCCTAGAGATGCAGAATCCAGTCTGATTCTGTTCTCTCCTAGAATGAGAGCCTCTTTAGATCACTGGGTCTCACTGAAAATGCTACTGAAAATATTATCAAAATCCAAACCTGAGATGAAGGAGAAACAGGAGAAGGAGGCAGAGTAGGTCTTCAAAGACGAACTATTGATAATTAACCTGATAAAGGGCTGGGGTTCAGGAGTCAGCCTTTCTCTTAAACCAGATTCTGATGAGGTTCAACAAGGACAAATGCAGAGTCCTGCACTTAGGAAGGAAGAATCCCATGCACCTCTACAGGCTGGGGACCGACTGGCTAAGCAGCAGTTCTGCAGCAAAGGACCTGGGGATTACAGTGGACGAGAAGCTGGATATGAGTCTTCAGTGTGCCCTTGTTGCCAAGAAGGCCAATGGCATATTGGGCTGTATTGGTAGGAGCATTGCCAGCAGATCAAGGGAAGTGATTATTCCCCTCTATTCGGCACTGGTGAGGCCACACCCGGAGTATTGTGTCCAGTTTTGGTCTCCTCACTACAGAAGGGATGTGGACAAATTGGAGAGAGTCCAGCAGAGGGCAATGAAAATGATTAGGGGGCTGGGACACATGACTTACAAGGAGAGGCTGAGGCAACTGAGGTTACTTAGTCTGCAAAAGAGAAGAGTGAGGGGGGATTTGACAGCAGCCTTCAACTACCTGAAGGGGGGTTCCAAAGAAGATGGAGCTCGGCTGTTCTCAGTGGTGGCAGATGACAGAACAAGGAGCAATGGTCTCAAGTTGCAGTGGGGGAGGTCTAGGTTGGATATTAGGAAACACTATTTCACTAGGAGGGTGGTGAAGCACTCGAATGGGTGACCTAGGGAGGTGGTGGAATCTCCATCCTTAGAGGTTTTTAAGGTCAGGCTTGACAAAGCCTTAGCTGGGATGATTTGGTGGGTGTTGGTCCTGCTTTGAGCAGGGGTTGGGCTAGATATCTCCTGAGGTCTCCCGAGGTTCATATATATATATATATATATATATATATATACACACACACACACACACACACAAAGGTACTAACTGTGCCAGCCTTAGATAGACACAAGAGGGTGCTGCATGCCCACCAATTTATACACGTCTAACAGCTCTGGCCTTAATTCCAAACCTGCAGCTAACCATCAAATACCAACACTCTGGGTTAGGTTGATTTTAGTTTTATTGCTGGTAATGTTCTCTTACACCTTACAAAACTAACAGAGCAAAGTATAGGGTGGGTGTAGAAAATGCAAGTAACGTATTGATTTATATAGCTCTGTGATCAACTGAAATCACTGCACGAGCAGCAGCTAGTTATCAGCATATTTAAAACTCATATGAATGCAAATTAACAAGCAGCACTGATCACATTTTTTCATCTGACATGTTTTTTCAACAACCAAAAAGACTTTTTATTCAAAATGGTCATTGTCCATGGGAAATGTCCATCTTTGACAAGTTTCCAGGTTTACTTCAGAAAACTGAAAACCAAAAATCTTCTGTTTTTGGCAACTGAAAACAAAACAAAACAAAAAAACATTTTAGCCAAAAATGATTTTGGTTCCTGAAAACCAATGTGTTTTTTTTTCCACTGAAAACTTTGGAGAACATTCAATCAAGTTAGTTTGCTTTTGTCTAATTTTTTTGTGGGAACTAAAAACATTTCCTGACCATCTGTGGAAATGAGATCGACCCAAAACTCTGGATCCAAACACTCCAAGCTTTGGGGAAGTTCGGATCAGAACACATCTAGTACTATTGTACCACCCCATCTGGCGAATATACCTTAGACAGTGAATTAGAGATGTGTAATTTTGATAGGGATATTATCAAGATTGTCAGTGACTCCGCATGTCTATATGTGATCCTACAATGATAAACTTGTGTGGGAACAGGGCTGGGGGGAAACAAACATTTGGAAGGAGATGCTTCTACTTTGAGCTTCGAAGGAGTTACCGGTGTTGGGTGAATCAATTTGGATAAGACAAGAATGAGATCAACCGTTGATTCCAAATTTACACTGACCTAAAGTTGAGTGTTTGGGGGTTGAATAATTCCAGCCAACGGTATATTTTTGTAAAACAATTTCCTGGCCTTCTTGCATGTCTTATCTAAGAAGGACAAATCCGGGATGTTCATATACTGTGGTGATGAAGGTGGAATGGATGGATAGCTAGATAGATATACTGCAATATCCTTATGATGTTTCACACTGTGATATTTCATGTGTGCAATACAGATAAAAGATTTTCAGAAGTGATTGGGGAGGCTTTAATTTGAGGGGGGCAATGGAGGTGCCTTAAAAGGGCCCGATTTTCAGAAAGCACTGAGTGTCCCCTTTTCTGAAAATCAGGTCTCTTTGCAGTGTTCCAAGTTGGGTATCCCCCAAATCACTAGTCCAGTTCTTCAGTGTCATGAAGCTCAGATAGTCTGGATAAGCTTTATATGCAGGCTCACAAATTTGTAGATGCTTATTTGAACCCCATAGCTAGTTCCTAACCTTACGTGGTTCATCCGTCCCAGCTAGACACAGGACCAAATTAGAACCTTGAATCCACTCAACCCCCAGTTAATTTGTATTTAGGTCTGAACTTTGAATCTCAGTTTCCACATTTAGTCCCTATTTATAACCATGATTTTGGCCTTCAGCTACAAGCCTAATCAAGGTAGAGAACACATTTCCCCCAGTCACAGCACCAATTATCACATCCCCAGCCAGGCACGTCAGCGCAAGTAACGCTGTCTTACACCTGCAAGATTTCTGCCGGTAACACATTCTCCCCACAAACCAATTACGTAAGCACTAAAACCTATTTACAAGCTGCATCTGGAGCAAGCTACCGAGATACCAGCTTTCAGGCTTCCCTGTGTCTCTTTACTTTCTCAGTCCAGACTCAAAACCCCTGTCTCGGGGCGGCACAATATGCTCTGTTATCCCACCTTCACAGATTACACCAAGGAGGTTTTAAGCAGACTAGCAATGGCGCAAACTAGAAAAGCAGAAGCAAAACTGACAACATAAAAGAAGAGACTTTCAAAGGTTATTTCTGCCTACCGGCCAATTGGGAACCTGTTAAATAAAGTGGTATTGATCCAATTCATAGGGAACTCAAGTCCACATCACAAAACCAGCATCCCAAACAGCACTGAAGGGTGGGGATTTTCCAAAGAGCCCAAGTGACTTAGGAGGACAATATCCCATTGAGAATCACTGGAAGGATCAACGTCTGAAAGCCAGTGGGAGTTGTGCCCCTAAGTCATTTAGATGCCTTGGAAATGCCCATCCTAATGAATAAAAGCATAATAGCAGCCCAGATGCCTAGTTCCTTATTCAACCCAACTTCCATTGACTTTACTGGCACAGGTTGGCAGGAGCAAGGACTGAGTAAAATCCAAGGATTTGGCATAAACAGATGACACTTAGCACTTATTTTCCAAGTGCTTTATAGACATTAATCCTCATGACACAGTACAAATTGTTCCCATTTTACAGATGAGAACAACCGAGGCTCTGAAGTTTAGTGACTTACCCAAAGTCACAGATAGAGAACTGGGATAAGAACTAATGAATACCTTATGGCCTTCCTGTGCTCAGACCACTAAACCACAGAAGAAGAGGAAACCTTGTTGGATATCTCAGCAGAGGGGAACAAGGCCTGAATGAAGTTTCAATCCCTCCAGGCCAGGGTTGAGGTACATTTGTAGGACTGTGTAGGAGGGAAGCCTACATCACCACAGCCCACGTTCTACGTGCTCCATTAAATGTATTACTTTTCTTTATTACTTATACTGCTGTAGCACCTAAGTGCTCCAGTCATAGACCAGAGCTCCATCGTGCAAGGTGCTGTACAAACACAAAGAGCTTTCAGATTCAGTGATTGAAGACAATGCAGCAATTCCCAGTCAGTAGCACCTGACTGAGTACCACTACATCAAGCCCAACACACAGCATTCTGTTTGGTAGCTGGGCCATGTGTTCACAGTTAGGGGTGGGTGAAACATTTCTGTCAAAGTGGTTTTTATGTTGTTTGGGTTTTTTTGGGACCAAAAAATAGTTTTTTTGAGAAAATGAACATTTCACAGGCAGTGTCTGATTTCCTCAATTTTTTCAATTTTCCACTGGAAAACCAAAAGCCCCCATATGATTTTTTTCAGCTGAATACTGTGGTTAGATGTTTGGCTGCATGTGTGTGTTCTCCCTGTGTGCTGCCCCAGCTCTGCCCAGACAGCCGGCACAGCAGACCTTGAGCGAACCGCCCAATGACCACAAGATCCATTAAGGTACGAAGGCACCAGGCCAGGTTTATTGTTGACAGAGCATGGTAACAGCACCTGGCAGACTCTATGAGGATGCTGAGACATGTAGGCCCATGACAATGGATGCAGCTCAGAGAATGGCAGGACTTTCCATTCCCCCCTCGGCTGGACAAAGCTACTCCCTCTGAGATAAATCTTTATACCCTGATACAAACAAGTTAGTACTGCCTCTGACATAGGGACTTACTGCCCCCTGACGTGACAACTTATCACCTTGTGCATGTTGGTTCGAACAAAACATCTTTATTACGTACTGTCATCCTGACCTTATTTTTTAGGAGGGGTCAGTATGTTCCTGTTATCCTTGGGGGATGTTTTTGTACCATCCTTGATATTGGGATGTTGAGGACCTCGTAATATCAGGATGTGTTTGCAGGAGTACTCTGTGCTTAGTGCTTCTTAGCAGTGTGTATTTCTGCAATATCAGCCCTGTTCTTGTCAGATTCTCTGAGCAGGTTCTGCCTCATATCAGGCCTCTGTTACAAGGGCTTATGTCTCAGGCTCTCTTCCTAGTATAAATATCAATCTTTTTAACAGAAAAAAAATCATTTTTTTTCTTCAGAACACGCCTTCCCCCCATTTTCCAACCAGCTCTATTCATCATGTAATCAATAACAGTTAGCACTTATACATAGTCAGACATTACGTGATGTGAGAGTCAACCAACCATTATGATGCACGGCATTACGGTTGCCTCTAGACGCTGCAGCCGAGGTCGGAGCCCCACAGTGCTAGGTGCCATAAAAATGCATTGAGAAACCACCTCTTCCCCAAAGCGCTGAGGCCCAGATTCACAATGGGATTGAGACTAGGAGCCTCAATAGCTTTGTGGATCTGAGCCTTGGAGTCTAAACAGACCCGACGGTCAAAGGGTGGGAGGGGGAACAGAAACACAGAGTGACAGAAGGGCAGAGCTAAGAATAAACGCCCCAGTTTCCCATCTCCTGGATCCCACTTGACCATCAGCGAGCAAAGAACCCAGATTCCAACTTCCCCAAATGGATCTGAGCGTTGGAGCTGTAGCCATCTATCCATGGCCTTGAGAATAGTTGGAAAGGAGGTGCCATATACTACTATGACAGGGCCATACCGCTAGATAGGCAGAGAGATACTGAACCGTCAATCATTTACCGCCCCCTCAATCAGCTCTCAACCAACAATTCCCAGGTACTGTAAATATATAAACATTGAAATCTCCCTCCCCCTCCGCCCTATCCACTCACTCTGCTTAGCTAGCCCCAAAGGAGGAGTGAGTCAGCACAGCTGGCATGAATCTGGGTGAGATTTACAAGGGTGGCTTCCAGGATTCCTTGAAGGCATGGCTTTGAAATTAGCTTTACACAAGCATCCATGCCCTAAATGGCCTGCCTATCTCAGAAATTGCCTCTCTCCCCATGCCATTCTGCCAGACCTGCCCACTCGAGCACCCTTCACATAGAAAAGATTCCTTATTGCTTGCAGGGTATTCTCCTAGAGGGCTCCTGGACTATGGAATTTGCTCCCCACTTTGGGCTGAAATAGCCAACATCTGTTGATCTTACACTATTTGTCGGAGCTTTGGAGAGGGCAGAAGGTCCTGGGCTTAGAGAGGGGTGGGATGAGGTATATTCTGTGTCTGTTTAAATGTATTGTGCCTCAGGATGCTGGGTGGTTATATATTGCATTGCCTCTGCATAGAGCTGGTCGCAGCACACCTGAGAAAGCTTTTTTGGTTGAACTAGCACAAATAGGGAAACAGTAAGGAAGTGTGGGAAAGTGAAGCTGCTTTCCCCCACACCTTTTAACTTTTTTGAATCCCCCCTTAGTTTTTTATCCCCACACACAAGTCAAAAAGAAGGGGTAATGTCCCAAATTTTAAACTTTTAAACTGAATTGAAACAACATTTGAAGCCCAAATGAAAAACATTGCATCGTTTCTCAAATACTGAGTGAAACGCCATTTCTTTTCTATTGAAACTTTAAAAAGAAATCTAGTGGCAATATCTGGGGAGAGATGCCATTTTCCAACCCATCTCATTCCACCTCTACATTATAAGGGCATACTGAATTTACTTTTAATCTAAATAAATAAAAGTAAAATATCTCTGACAGATTTGCAGGAATCAAATGCAAAAGGAGTGAGAGCATGACCAAAGCTCACTAAACATTCTGGGTTCAGTTCCTAGCTCTGTGATTGATTTTCTGTGACCTTGTGCAAGTCAGTTCACATTTCTGTGCCTCAGTTCCCCCTCTGTAAAATTGTGAATGAAGGGGAACATCACCGCCAGTGCCACTTACTGGTCAGGAGAGGGTGTGGCGGGACAACTTCCTCCTAGGCATTAAAACATAACTACATAAGAACGGCCATACTGGGTCACACCAAAGGTTCACCTAGCCCAGTATCCTGTCTTCTGACAGTGGCCAATGCCAAGTGCTCCAGAGGGAATGAACAGAACAGGTGATTATCAAGTGATCCATCCCCAGTCACCCATTCCCAGATTCTGGCAAACAGAGGCTAAGGACACCATCCCTGCCCATCCTGGTTAATAGCCATTGATCAACCTATCATCCAGAAATTTATCTATTTTTTTTAACCCTGTTATAGTCTTGGCCTTCATAACATTCTCTGGCAAAGAGTTCCATAGGTTGACTGTGCGTTGTGTGAAAAAATACTTCCTTTTGTTTGTTTTAAACCTGCTGTCTGTTAATTTCATTTGGTGACCCTTAGTTCTTGTGTTATGAAATAGAGTAAATAACACTTCCTTATTTTCTCCACACCAGTCATGATTTTATAGACCTCAATCATATCCCCCCTTAGTTGTCTTTTTTTCAAGCTGAAAAGTCCGAGTAGTTTTAATCTCTCCTCATACAAAAGCTGTTCCATACCCCTAATCACTTTTGTTGCCCTTTTCTGAACCTTTTCTAATCCCAATATATCTTTTTTGAGACAGGGCAACCACATCTGCACGCAGTATCCAAGATGTGGGAATACCATGGATTTATATAGAGGCAATATATTTTCTGTCTTATTATCTATCCCTTTCTTAATGATTCCCAACATTCTGTTCACTTTTTTTTGACTGCCGCTGCACACTGAGTGGATGTTTTCTGAGGACTATCCACAATGACTCCAAGATCTTTTTCTTGAGTGGTAACAGCTAATTTAGACTCCATCATTTTATATGTATAGTTGGGATTATGTTTTCCAATGTGCATTGCTTTGCATTCCCCTTCTTAATACTGCTCTACCCTTGACTCAGCCCTCTGGCCAGGTCACATTTTCAAATCCACCACTTTTGGGGTATATATAAATACTCCATATATAAGAGTCTTTAATATATACCCCAAAAGTGGTGGACTTGAAAATGTGGGAGGTCATTAGAATTAAGCAAGGGATTCAGGGCTTCCCCTTTGGGACCCTCAGGATCTTCCCTCAGGTAGGTTCTCCACCAAGGGATAGACTTCCATCATTGCTCCTCTTTAGAGGCTGGCAGGGGAGCACCGGCCCACCCTCTCCAGGCTCTGATCTAGGGACCAATGCTAGGCAGCTAAATACTGCACCCTGGGGTGCTATGCACTGCTTTCCGGCATCACTTCCTCTCCATCCCTGCTCTGCTCTCAAGGTAAAATAAAGGATAAAATCTCTAACCTCCAGGGAGTCACCAATCACGTCTTTCTACGCTTGGTCAGCTGGCTATAGCCAGGAGTTTAGCATATAGATCAGCTTCCCTTTGCTGCTTGTCTGCCACTGAGCTCCTCTGCTCCCCTTTTAAAGCTCCTCCTCCAGGCTTTGCAAGTGAGGTGGGCTGGACCACCTGGGCCCAGAGCAGCTCCTTAACCCCTTCCTCTCCAGTGTGTCATTTGTATGCCCCATCACATGAGGACAATGCCTCCTTTGTCTGTCTTGTCTATTTAGACCATAAGCTCTATAGGACAAGGGCTGTCTCTTGGGCTACGTCTTCACTACCCGCCGTATCGGCGGGTAGCGATCGATTTTTCAGGGATCGATATATCGCATCTCATCTAGACACGATATATCGATCCCCGAACGCGCTCCTATCGATTCCGGAACTCCACCACCGCGAATGGCGGTGGCGGAGTCGACATGGAGAGCCCCGGACATCGATCCCGCGCCGTGAGGACGGGTAAGTGATCGATATAAGATACTTCGACTTCAGCTACGTTATTCACGTAGCTGAAGTTGCGTATCTTATATCGATTTCCCCCCTTAGTGTAGACCAGCCCTTACTGTGTACATATGCAGTGGACAACGGGGACCTGACCTCAGTTGGGAGCTACCACAATAGTAACTAACAAATAACCCAAGTCACGGCTCTGCCGGTGGTTGGTTGAATTTAATTCAAACTTTACATTTTAGGGCTGAAAGAAGCAGACAGTGTCGCTTTAATACCAAAGAGCTTTGTTAAGGGAAAGAGTTGAAAGGCAAGAGATATGTTAAAAACCAACTTCCCAAACTGACCTGACCTGTGCTCCTACACTGCGTGTGTGTGTGTATGGAACACAGAAAGTTGGAGAAAGATAAAAATCCAATAAAAAATTACAAGGAGGGAATGCAACCTTTTTATTCAAACAAAGAAAGTCTTTTGGCAGCTGGCAATTCTTTTCCTTGCTCTCTCCCTCTCTCCTTTTTGAAGCTGGCATTGTGCGGCGCCGTGTTGCCTTTTCAAGATTTCAGATGTTGTTGTGTTAAAATGAATTCCATTTTTTCACAATCAATGACGCTCCCTGCTCTTTATTACGTACGGCCCTTCCTAGCAGCCAGGGCTCTTGGCTCCTCTCCAAACCCCAGCCTGGCACGAAGGCAAGGCAAGGTTGCTTATGCCTCTCCAGCTGTGCAATGGAGGTAAGCTGGAGAATGTCACCTAGAGCTGGGTAATTTTTAACTTTCTTCCCCCTCCCCCGCCCACTGTTAAATTACCACTAGCCTATTTATCTGGCTAGAGGTTAATGAAACACTAATGATGTTAATGAGCCTTTCACTCTGCAAGTTTTTTTTTCAAGAAAGAGATATAATAGCTGTTTTCCTTCCCTTTTAATCTCTCATCTTTCGGGAGTTACAGGGCCGAAGCAATTAACGACTCGCACGGCTCTGTCTTCCCTCCCAGTCATGGCACAGTGGGGTAAAGAGGAGAGGGCTATTAAACCTGCTTCACATGTCCACAGGTGAGGAGCTCACGGGCTGCTGCTCACACTGGCCTGGCCAGAAGGCAGAATGCTCTTCAGGGGGAAAAGCCGGGCAAATTAACAATCTGTCAGTGAAGCTTTCTCCTTGGCAGCAAGACAGCAGGAGCTGTCCAAAGTGGGGGAAGAGTCACCAGGCGTGTTTCTCTATTCATTAGTGCAGACGACGAGATGCAGTGTGGGCAGCGGTGGGTGAACCCCAAAGGGTGAGGAGATTTAGGTGGGGTGACGCAGCCATAGGTCTGAAGGTTCCTCTGAACTAGAACTGTACAAAGCCACCCTCGTGGGAAGCCAGAGCAAGGCAAATCCGCCACGTTTCAGGTTTCATTTCTGATCCGATGCTGGGCGCAGAACTGGCATCAAGCTTTGATTTCAGGTGTAAACCCAGCAATTTGGCATCAGTGTCAGTCCCAACGCAGGCCAAACTTGGCCGTTTCTGCTGAGTTTAGCTTTGAGCTTCGGGCTTCTGTTCAAAGCCAAAACTCAAAGAGGAACCCAGGGAGCAAAAACTCTTGCGGAGGAGTAACGGTCTGAGCAAACCCTGCCAGAAACGGACTCCCTGTGAAGCAGAGGTAGAATTTTGGATGCAAACACTGTTAATTTAATGTGCGCAAAGCCCCAAGAATGGGAAGTTGGTGTCGTGGCATTTCAATGATGGGCAGGTGGGGCTGCATCAACCCTCCACTCTGAGCCACACTTTGGGCTGATCCAGTTCCAGACTTTGCAACATGGGCCCAGAGGTGTGTGTGTGTGTGGGGGGATCTTAGAGGGGTGTGTGTGTGTAGGGGGGGTGGAGAAGACAGGAGGCACACATGCACACAGAGGGCTAATAAAGAAGGATACATTTTCCATCTGATATGGAGGAAAGAGAGAGGCAAGTTTGGGACAGCAGAGAGAACAGCTGCAATGGAAGAACAGGGGCTGCTAATATTTGAAACAGAGGGACAGATGGGGGCTGTGGAGATGACCCCTGAGTACATGAAACAGAGGGTGGGATTTTCAAAATGCCTAAAGGAGTTGGGTGCGCAAGTCCCATTGAAAGTCACATAGTTAGAGGCCGGATTTTTAAAGGTATTTAGGTGCCTCGTATTTAAATTAGGAGCCTACGCCCCAGTGAAATCAATTGGAGTTGGACACCTAACCTGCTTAGGGACTTTTGAAGACCCCATTAGGCATCTTTAGGCACCTAACCCCCTTTGAAAACCAGCTGCTTGGTGCCTAACTCACTTAGGCACTTCTGAAAACTCCATCCAGAGCATTGAGGGAAAGAGAGTTGTTTACAGACCCGCTCTCCTGCCAATGGGAACAACACTGCTCTTCCATAACCCCTTCCATTCAAGGATCTGAAAGTGTCTGTCTGTTCCTTCATTAATCCTCCCAGCAAACAAGGCAAATATTACTCGACCCCTTTCACAGATGGGCACGGTGAGGTTAAAAGGGACTAGCCCAACATCACTCAAGCCAGTGGCAGAGGCAGGATTGTAACCCAGGAGTCCTGATCTCTCATCCCTTCATTCTCTCCCCGCAGAGAGAAATGAGGATACAAGCCAGACCTCCCTCCCACAGATCCGCGAGCACCCTTGGAATGTAACAAAGGGAACACTGCAGCTGCTTTTATTGATGGATGCGTCCGTGCCAAAGGGCACAAAACTAAATTATGAGCTGGCACTTACAAAGAGTGAGGGCTCCTGCTTGCGCTTCCATTAGAGGGTATCTATCTGCATTTAAAGCTGCGGCGCTGTGATAAGGGGGAGGGAGTGCTCTAGAGAGACCTCAAAAAATTGCCTGGACCAACTCCGAGATAAGACTTTTCAAACAGACAAAAAAGCCTGTCCTGATTTATAGAGCTTTGGCCGTCCTTGACAGTACCTCTAGACCTCCTGGTCTGAGCTGTAAGAGGAAAGTTCTCATCACAAATGTATGTTCTGCCCCCTAACCTATTTATCCAGACAACCTGTCAGCCTACCACAGCCAGATCTTCTGCTGACATGGACAAGACAGCAATACAATAGCCCGGCTTTTCTTTTCAGTTTCCTCCTCCCCTCCTTCTTAATAGTCACAGATGCTTTGTCTGAACAATAATAAAGATCCTGAAGGCCTCAGTTTCCATTTGTTTATCGGCCCTTTCAGCTGGCGGGGTTATTTATGACGGCCACAAAATGCTTTCATGAAAAGATGCCATTATAGCGGAATGATGCTCTCTTGACATTGGAGATCGGAATCTGCATAGACGCTGCATAACAACTCATTTTTTTTATGTTTGCCTACTTGTCTTAATTCTCTTTTTATTATTATTATTATTTCCATGGCAATGAGTGCCAGAGAGAGAGAGAGGACTACTTGCAGCTCAGAGACATGAAGCGACTCCAACCCAGGCCACAGATGGTGTGGGCTGGCTTGGCTACTTCTGTCCCCATTTAGGGCAGCCGGAGGTAGTCACGCTCTCATCAGGTCTGTTTAAAGAATAGGACCCTATTGGAAGCACCCTTGTTTATGGTGTGGAGACATTCTCTCTCACGCAGGAAGATAAGCAGCAGAGAAGAGGGGGTCTCTTTCTAGCAGGCCAAAACTGGCAGATGCTCACAGATCATTTTCCACATGTGTTCAGATGGACCTGGTAGGGGATTCCCTGGAGGAAGGCTACAGACAAGCTCTGTCCACTCTCTGCCCAGTGCTGAACTTGTTCATTTTAATTCTCTTGTGTCTAATTCTGGGCCTGGAACCCCACTACCTTCAACTCTTTAGATTAGTGTTCACTGGCAATGAAAAACAATTCATCACAAAGAATTGGGCTCAAGTGGCAATCCAGATGGCACCCAGAGACATGCGCAGCAGAGATTCCCAGATGTTGACCCACACTTGGAGGTGGCAGAGGAGCTGACTTTGTGTTCTAATTTTAGCTGCCAACAGGCCCCAGTAGTTCAGAGTCTGTTCAGATCTGTCTGCCACCTTATCTTGGTCCCCCCAGCACCTCCGGACTGTGACACTGGAGAGACCATGCCAGCTTGCCCCTAGCTGCCACAGCGCCCAATGGGTGCCCTTGATCTGCTAGGAGCACGCTAGCCATCAAGCGAAGAGAAGGAAATAAACCCTCCTGGCGGAAGAGCTTTCTGCTCAGGGAGCAACATGAAGCTGCCTAGAATTAAGACCCCTGCTTCAGCAAAGCACACACTCAGAGCTAAGCATGCCCTTAAGTGCTTTGCTGAATCTGGCACGAAATGCACTGACTGGACTGCAAACTCCCGGGGAGAGAATTCAGGACCTTCTGCTTCAAAATGATGGCCCCATCCCCACTTCTGAGCTCAAGGAGAGATTGCATTGACTGTAATTCCATTAGCACTTGCAGCCAGTAGAGGGCGACACGAACATGTTCCCTCGGACGAGATCAACATTCCATCCCATAAAGGTCACATGCACGAACCCTGAAGTCCTACTCTCTTGCTCCCCAGCTCTCATTCAAGCCCATCCCAGTCAGCTCCTCAGGCAGAACAGGAGAGCGATATATATAACATCTAGAGCAACAGATTCGGCAGGGCGCTCTCTCCGTTTCTCACCTTTCCAGGCCTCTCCCTTCCCCCAGTCCCTTTTGTTTCAATCTTCCTTCTGCTGGTTGGTGCAATCAGGTGGAGT
This sequence comes from Mauremys reevesii, assembly GCF_016161935.1. NCBI lineage: Eukaryota > Metazoa > Chordata > Testudines > Geoemydidae > Mauremys > Mauremys reevesii. Next base: position 10,901,583 of record NC_052634.1, on the reverse strand, counting down.
GAGGCAGGGCGCCTGGACGACCATGGCTGAAAGAACCTACTTGTGCACAGTGCCACCTGCAGGGGAATAGGAATCTGTGCTGCTTCAGGCGGTGCAGATGCATTATGCCGTGGAAGCAGGGCTGGCGAGCGGACAGTTAGGGGTTGGGGCAGGGACCATCTTTTTGTTCTGTGTTGATAGCAGCTAGCACAATAGGGTTCTGGTCTAGGAGACCAGCTCCCAGGTGCTACCACCAAACAAATAATAATAATGATGAGGATCTTCTAGGACTGATGGACCCACATTCGCTCACAGAAACATTATAAAGCGTTCCAGCAGCTGAGCGGACAAGAGTGGGCACCACCCACGTGCTGCAGATGAGCAGATAGACCTGGCACTCCTTCCCTGTGGTTCGAACTGGCGTGTGAGGGTAAGCCACAATCTTCCTTCCCAAGATTACGTGGTAGGTCATTGCCTCCCCCACCAAAGAAGGACAGTACTCCTGGTGCTCTGGCATCGCATTGCTTTAGTTAAGGCACACTTTCCCCTGACATCAGCTCTCTAATTAGTTCTATTGGTTTCTACAGTTCTGCAGACTCGGTAAATGTAATATTTAACACCCTGGAGGGAAGCCTTTCACGCCGATGCCTCTTTCATCATCTCTGCCCATCTGGTGCTCACTTTAAGCTCACGGAGCACCACCTGCCTTGGAAAACAATGAATTTATGTGACTCTTCCATTCCTACGGCGCAACTGGTGCCCAGAAAAAACAATAAAGGGGCTGGACCCTTGTTTGCTCAAAAGCTATTTTGCAACCCAGTGTTAGCGTAAAAAGGCCTGAACATGGGAGTCAATTACATTTATTAATTACGATTAATAATTATTTGAATTGCAGTAGTGCTCACGAGCCCTATCAGGGCCCCATCGTGCCAGGTGCTGTACATTTACACATGGGCATTGTTACATTTACACTGCTACAGCTATGCAAAGTGGTCTGAGCACGGATGAGAATCGGGCCTAAAGAAGCTGTTTGCTTTCCAAAGCCAAAACTTTATGGATTAGTTTAGTGGCGGTATCTGCCAGAGAATTACATCTGGATTTGATTAGATTCCCTCTGGTGACTGACACCTGCTAATAACTTGGAAGATGGGCAGAGGACACTCGTATTGTCATCCGGAGTTATCTACAACTTTATTTTCCATCAGCTTTGTCACTCAAGGACAGCAGCAAAGGATATTATTATTATTATTATTATTTCAAAGCTGCTCTGCTATGGATCTGTAGGCATTTGGGCTGAAAGAAGCAGGGGAGCTACTTAGCAAGATTCACCTTCACAATGGAGGAAATCAATTGCAAAGATTATGTATAATGTATATTTCTATTAAATTAAAATAAGCTCCCCTTTCCCAAGTGCAGTGTGTTAACAGACAGCTGGAAGGACGGTGGTTTTAACCTCATGCTTAGCCACAGATCCATCCACACAGGGAAGATGGATGGGTGCTCACGCCAAGGGAAATAGAATAATCTCCTCCATCTGTGACGCTGAACTGTATTTCTGCGCCTCCTGCCTCTCTGAATAAAGCATATTATCCACTCACTGGTGCTAAATAAATAAAGAAATAAGATAAAAAGTAAAAATCCCAGTGTGCAACAGTGCCAAGGGCAGGCAAGTTAAAGGACATTATAACTCTTTAATTACATCAGTCTTGGAAAGAAAAGAACTGTCACTCCCCACTCGGCCCCTCCAGGGAATGCTTGATATCTGCCTTGGCCAGAATCCCATTAGGAAAGTTGTTGCAACATATGTCTTCCGTATGCTTCATGCCAGGGCTGGGTTTAGTCCTGCATTAATAATCCCCACCCACTATTTACTGAAGTTGCACATGTTCAAAAAAAATATGTATTTCATCTCCTGGCTTGATAGGAAAAAAAATAAAAGCAGCTTACAAGATACAACTAGAGCGATGTGGAGGTCGCTGGGTTTAGTTTGTAGAGAGGATTTTTTCTGGTGTGAACTGATATAGGTTTGCAACACACGATTGCAAAGGGGTACTCAAACGCCTTATGGGATTCCACATGGTCTTTAGGGAGTCACTGTAGTCCAGTGCCAAGGGCACAGGACTTGGAGACGGGAGACCTGCATTCTATTCCCTGTTCTGCCAATAATCTGTTGCGTTAACTTGAATCATTGTGCCTCAGTTTCCCCAAATATAAAATTAGGCCAATGATACTGACTGGCCTTGAGATGCACAGATTAAAAAGTGCTGTCGGCGAGCTAGGTGTTATTCTTAAAGATGGTTGAAATTCTGCAAACCAAAAGATTTATGTTTGTGTTGAAAAATGGCCTTTTATAAAAAAAAAATGAAAAGCGTCATGAAAACCTGTTGACTTCCTTTCAAAATCTGTCATTACCTGTGACATTTATTGAAATTTTTATCTGAACTGTTAGTGAAATGGTTATAGAAACAGCCAATAATGTTTTCAACTCTCATTTTGATTTAAAAAGACTGATTATTTTTCATCCCCCAGATCTGGTCCTTTTTGAGCCCTGAGGCACAAGAAACAGCATTGCAATTTTGATTTTTTGGGAGTGATTTTGAATTTTTTGTTTTAATTTTTTTTTAACCAGTTCTAATTATTACTATTCAAAACCGGGCCTCAAGATTACTTCTGAGGTTTGTGAACATTGGCAGATCTTTCAGGGAACAGAGCAGGAGTTCCAAAACTGTGATAACTACCCCTTCCCCACAAGACCCCTCAGGCAAACTGCAGCGTTTGTTGAATGGCGAACATGTTGCACAGCTGTAGACATGACAGCATTTAAAACAAAACAAAACACCCTGTGGCCCATTTCACATTTACACCAGTGTAAATCAGGAGCTGCTCCATTGACATCAGTGAAGTTACACCATCGCAAGACAGGGGTCAGAGTTAAACCAAGACCCCATAATGTCCTGAAAGATCTAATAGACCAATATGGCCAACATAATGTCTTACAAAGTCGTTGGAGAGTAAACAAAGGCATCCCATCATAAAAGCATCCTGATGCTGTATGTACAACAACCGACAGTCCTACCCGATTAAGTGTCACTTGTTAAAATTAACATCTGGACGGCACATTGTGTGAAGCTTTGCACAGTTGTTTTACTGTTCCTATGCAGTGGCTCCAATTTTTCAAAGATGCCAGGCCAAGCTAAGGTATCCTTTTCCACAGCCAGGCTCCCTAGTGTCCATGAAGACGTCCAGTTAGCCCTGCAGCTCTAAATGCTCTTACATTCTTACAGACAAAGCAGGGAGTATTATTTTCACAGGAACTCAGTGTTATTGAATAGTCTCTACCTTGCAGGAAAGCTGGAATGTTAAGGTGCCAGGCCTGTGTACAATTGTATCTTACAGACTGTGTACCTGGACAGCAGACCACTGACTGAGGTTTCAAAAAGGTTTAATTTCTGGGTAAGCTATGTTGGTGGGGTAAGGGAGATGGGTTAGTTGCATAGCATAGGCCTGGTATTAGGAATGTGATAAATGGTTTCCCGTCTTGGCCACATGTTCAACTCCAAGCCCAGCTCAGCGGCGCCTGCATTGGCATTATCAGTTGATGGTTCTCTGGCTGCCTATGAGAACTGAGCTTATGGTCTAGTCCAACTCTTAGTGAACATGAATCCACATCAGTAAATCCCCACAAAAACTCACAACCTTCTTGGCAGGCGCAGCAACTCAAGTGCAGGGCTCAATAGGTATGGGCTAAACACCCTCGCCACAGCCTCTACCAACAGCCCCTTGCAAGATGGGCAGATTGGCAAGGCGAATCAGAAGGAGCCTGAACTGCCCCTGCTCATCTGCGGCTACTCAGAGCACCGCGCTCCCCAAGGCCGCCAATCCAGCACCTTTGACAAACACTAACATTGGCTCAAAAATAAACACACAAGCTCAGGCTGATGAATAAGGAGGGATGGCAGGGTCAGGAGGCAATGGCTCCAGGGACCCGTTATTAACAAGATTCTCCCCCCGCCACCTGCATACCCACAGACCATCAATAACACCTGCCCGCATTCCCATCCAGACTCTCATTCCTCTGAACTTTCCAGTCACAGGCCATAGATTGGATTTTTCTGTCATCAACATAAAACCAGACAAATTGTCCACGGCTGAGAGACCCTTGATAAGACCATTACCTTTAGGCCAGGAGGCACGCTCCATAAAACTGACACTGTTTTTCATGAAGACCCAGCCCCGTTCTTTTCTAGGACACACTTAGTCACAGACACTGCAGCCAATGCCATCACAACTCTCTGCAGCTGGGGACGGCATCTTGCTTTCTTCCCCCCCACTTTTTTTTTTAATGTTCAAAGCTGGCTGGCCTACTAGCCACTTGTCCCACCTCACTTCTGATCCAGGTCACCGGCACAAAACTACCCTTTGCTGCTCCTATATCTCACAGGGATTAATGCATAGCAGACATTAATCCCTCCCACCCATGTTTATGAGCATCTTCAAGACTCCTAACCTCAGCCCCCCTTGAACAGCAGCTAGAAATCAGACCCTCATACTTGGTGCTCACCAAAGGGATACCACTTTCCCATAGACTCATCATCACTGGAACTTTTTACAGTGGGACTTTCTGCTGAGGGGGTCTCATACTGAAAAGCCCCATAACATTGTGTGAGGTCCAATAGTGACAATCCGTAATGAGCTTCCCACTGTTAGGTATGGGGCCAGATCCCCAGTGGGGGTAAAATAGACATCCTCTGATTTACCCCAGCTGTGCATCGACTTCATCTGATAATAAATAGACATCCTCTGATTTACCCCAGCTGTGCATCGACTTCATCTGATAACGTCCACCTACTGTGAGGCTCTTCTCCCACGCTCTCCCAGGTAGCTGGAGTTGGTCAAGACTGCACAACAGTGAGAGAACCCCCATCCCAGGTTCTTCCAGACATCGTGGGGCATTAATACTGAGCCTGACCTGGCAGGGGAGCCAAGGAAGAAGTCTATGAACCCGTTTTGCAAACTAAGGAGAGATTAAAAAGGGGTCACACTTGTCCATGTGTTACCAGAAAACTGGGGTGAAATCCTGGCCCTATTGAAGTCAATGGCAAAACTCCCAGGAACTTCAGCAGAGCCAGAATTTCACCCTGGGTAGCCAGCTGCTCCAGCTCCAGACTTTGCACATAGTACCTGAATAGTCATGCCTTTGGGCAAATGTGGTATGGACACATTCTCTGTCACGATAACCCTTTAGAAATCTGGCCCTCCTTGGAGATTTTCCACCAGGCATGCCAATCTGAGCCTTCTAGGCGATGCCAGTCCCCATTAGACAGCAGTCTGCTTGAAAAGCGTGGCAGGGAACCCGACATCAATTGGCCTCCATGGAATATACAAGCCACTCAACATTTGCTCTTTTCTTTTTTTTACTCTGCATTTAAATCATCAGATGTATTATCTGGGCCATTATTACTAAACACACTTCCCATCTCTCGCCTTCGTATCCATTAGACTGCAATTCAACAGTCGGTATTAGTTTATGTTAACAAGCTGTGGTAATGGTAATCCCGTGTTGCCAGACTCCGTTGCAGATTCTACTGACTGCGCTATTGTTTATCTCTGCTCCCTGAGCACTATATCCACAAATGGCTCCTGACTCTCCGGGTCCCTCGAGCTCTCTTCTGTAGTTTCTCAAATGCATGTATCCCAGTGGGATTAGTATTGGGCCGTAGAGGGCTTTCACCTCTAGGTCATTGGCTCACACATGGCCAAGGAGGGCAGTGACCAAAAGCTGCTGCCATCTGATGTTCGCTCAGTGGTCTGGGTGGAAGGAGTTTGGAGGATCTCACCTGGGTGTCCATATTTCAGAGCCACCATCCCCATAGATGCCACCAACCTCAGCACAGAGGCAAGGACTGAATGGGGCCATGGGGACAGAACTCCCCTGAACCCTGGAGATGGTCCCTCCATGAGACCTATTGGCAGGGAGGCTAACATGTGGTATTTTGCACTGCCACTGTCCATACCAGACTTGTGCATTTGTCAAGCGGAGGCAGTTAAGGCACAGGACTGGGAAGCAGGAGGCCTGGGTTCTAATCTCTGCCATAGAGCCCTCTGTGGCTGTACACATGTCACTTCCCCTCTCGGAGCCTCAGCTGCCTCATCTATAAAACAGGGATAATGCTACTGATCAAATTCATTCATGCTTGCAAAGGGGGATGGAAGCTCTGGGTGGAAGGTGCTATGGAACGGCAAAGCATAATTGTCACTACCTGTTCTTGTGCCTCAACATAGCACTTGTGTCTTCAGGGATGTCAGCCCAGCTCTTTACATCCATGCTAAAATTCCTTATCTAGAGATGGTTCAGAACCTAACACAGATCCTCCTAGAACACTGAAGATGCTCCCACCTAGACATACCTATGGTTAGGTCTACACTGGGATCTGGGGCTGGGATTCCCAGCTCACATAGACACATTTGTGCTAGTTCTCGTCAAGCTAGCATGCTAAAAACAGCAGTGTAGCTATGGTAACACGGGCAGTGCTGAGCAGTGGCATGAGCTAGCTGCCCTGAGTACAAACTGGCCTGCACCCTATGGGTATGCACTCAGGGTCAGGCAGAAGAGCCCGGGACCAGTCAGCTAACCATGGCTGAAACCCCTCATTGGCCAGATCACCCAACTGGCTGAGCAGTTTTGCCAGGACTGCTCAGAAGTCCAGCAGGAGCACTTGGCCAGCGGCTGCTCAACGCTTCTGCCCGTGGCTGCCATTGCTCCTGTGCATGCTTCATTCCCAGCCTTGCTCCAATCCTGCTCCTGCCCTGCTCAGTCTCTGACTCATGATTCCAGCTCTGAGCACTGCCTATGCCCCTGTCTGCGACACTCGGGGTGGCTAGCCTGTGCCTCCGCTCGCCGCTCTCCATGCTGCTGCAGTTGCACTACTACGCTAGCTCGATGAGAGCTACTGGGGGTATGTCTATGCAAGCTGGGAATCATGCCCCCTAGCTTGTAGTGCAGATGTAGCCCTGCTGGCTTGGCCTCCTCTTTCTCTCTAATGGGCTGAGCCAGATGGTCGAGTTCAACCTCTTCGGAGAAGCTCTTGTCTGGTTCCATCTCTAGCAATTTCTCAATTCATATGTAAATATTTCAAATAATTGCATTAGAAACAACACAAGCCAAGTGTTCCCCTGGCTTCTGACTCCCCTTTACCGGTACAGGGCAATGCCTGGCACCACCCCATTTAGGCCAGATGATAGCTGAGACCCAGCACGGGACCTTGCCAGGAGCCTTCCCTTGCCCTGGCATCCCCTGTGCAGGGAGCCTGACAGAACTGCACACCCAGCCCACACTCTCTTGAGCACGGGGACTGATCCCGGCTAGCTTCCCACCCCATGCTCTGCCTCCTCTGCCCAGTTACAGAGCTAAGCGGCACACACTGTGCCCTCCTGAGGCTTGGTACCATGGGTGCATTCCCGCCATACCCCAAGAAGTATTTTGCCTCCCAGAAGCACAGCGCCCTCCCTGTGTTCTGTATGGGGCAGTGCTGCTCCATGCTACCCTGATGTGATTTCACAGCATGCATCTCTCCCTTTGCGTTTCACTTGCCAAAGCGGCAGAAAGAAACATTTGGAGAAAGGGAGGAAACAACAACAGCAACAAGAAACACCACCCAATAGCCATTGCAGAGGGGACAAGAAACAAAAAGACATCATCTCTAGTACTCCTCCGCCAGGGAGCAGCACAGCTGTCCAGTGAATGCCATGAGCCAGGGCAGCCAGACACCCACACCTGTCATGGAGAAGGAGCTGGGGCATGAATGACACTGGGAACTTGAGACGTGAGGCAGCACCCCCTGGACCTGGTCCCATGGTTCTCTCTCTAGCAAGGATGCTCCCTCAGCACGTTCTGGATTGGCTCTTTTCCAGATCAGAGATGAGTGCCTCATCCAAACTTTGCTCAGTTGGCGGCATCTAGATATTAGCTATCGACACCCAGACAACTGGATCCCTTCTCACCTTTCCTCCCTCCCGAAAAGTGCTCTCCAGCAATGACGGAAACCTTATGATTATTTCTAAAGCCCTCAACTCCACACAAAGCTTCGTGCACGGCTCCGAGATGCTTTCAGGACCCCTGCTGAGCTAATGGCTGGTCTGGTTTTTAGTGCAAGCATTTAAAAAGCAGTGTGCCTGGCACTGATTAGCGGTGTTGGTCTCTGAAGCTAAAGCAGAAAGGGGAATTCAACGCAAGACTACAAACAACTACTCCTCTTCGATAATCACTGCTTTGCAGGCCAGCCACACATATCAATATTGGATAATGCCTGGCCTCGGTGTGCAATCATCAGAATAAATTCAGACCAAGTCACTGCCTTACAGGCGAGGGCTGGAAGCTTGACAGATCTCATTGGGTCAGAGCTTGGACAAGAGATCTTCATTGAAAGCTCAGGTGTTACAGGAAATGGGATTGGTCAGTCAGGTGGACAGTGTTTACCAATCTTTGCAAAGTTATATGCCTCCTTTAGGAAAATGAAAGTGATCACACCTTCACTTCCTCCTGCCATGTGTTGTTAAACCATAATGACTTACATATATTTTGTGCCTGCCACCTCTCCCCCTCTGCTGATGAAACAGTTAAAGTTTGTTACCACTTAAAGTAGTGACTTTGGCATCTGTTGAACTGACAAAATGCCCCGTTGAAATGAATGGGGCAGTTCACACCTCAGAGTTATTATTTCAGGCTCTCTGCAAACTCAGGCACTGATTACATTCACTTCACATTTTGAAGGTTCTCATCCCAACTGGAACAGCGACAGACTTGCTTAAAAAAAGAGCAGTCTTTGGAGAACAACTGAAAGGTCTGTCCGTGCTGTCACCCTTTCTTTCCTCTGGCTAATTCTGAGCATTGCAGTAAATGATGAACTTATTCCTAAGCCAGTAAAAACCCAATGCCTAGAGCATGGCATTAATGAAGACACCAGGGTGTTGGACCTAGTGGTGCTGGAGAGTGCTGCTGCACCCCATGGCTTGAAGTGGCTTCCATCATATATAGGATTTACAATTTGGTCCAATGGCTTTCAGCGCCCTCACTATGCAAATTGTTCCAGTGCCAGGCACTGTTGCCCTGAAGGCGCTCCTTCTAGATCACAGTAGCTTTGGTTTGGCTGGATCAGTGATCTAGGGGCCAACTGCCCTCCCTGAATGGTCATGCAAATCTCTTACTAAGAGCTACCATTTTGGCTGGACACAACTCATCTATGTATCAGTTTCCTTAGCAATGCCGTGCATGGTGGATAATAGGGATTAGCAAGTGGGTTTTCCTGTTAGTTCCCTCACTCTGATCCGGTCTGTTGCTGCAGAAATAGGATGGAATGTGATTTTCTCACAATTACTAGGGGCTAAGAATTAAAAAAACCCAACTGATTAAATGGATGCTGAGGAAGTGGAAAGGTGCAACACCAGACACATATGAAAAGCCTTGGCAGTGAAACATGCTGATAAAATATGACAACCAGCATGGCATTGGCAAGGACTGTGTTTGCAGAGAATATCTCGCTGGCATCCTGAAGCAAGTGCCACCTCTGAATCTGGGGACTCAGAGAAGCCAGCATAGGGAGACACGGCCTCTCAGTTTGTTTGAGTGGCATCTTTAATTTAATATTACCCTAACCTCACTTTTCCCAAGTTTTGAATGAAGTCCTCAGTGTCAAACACTAACCAGAGGAAGGAATCAATTCTGAACCACTTAAAGGAGGGGAAAGTGATCAGGAACAGTCAGCATGGATTCACCAAGGGCAAGTCATGCCTGACTAACCTAATTGCCTTCTATGATGAGATAACCGGCTCTGTGGATGAGGGGAAAGCAGTGGATGTGCTATTTCTGGACTTTAGCAAAGCTTTTGATACAGTCTCCCACAGTATTCTTGCCAGCAAGTTAAAGAAGTCTGGGCTGGATGAATGGACAGTAAGGTGGATAGAAAACTGGCTAGATGGTCGGGCTCAACGGGTAGTGATCAATGGTTCCATGTCTAGTTGGCAGCCGGTATCAAGTGGGGTGCCCCAAGGGTCGGTGCTGGGGCCGGTTTTATTCAATATCTTCATTAACGATCTGGAGGATGGTGTGGACTGCACCCTTAGCAAGTTTGCAGATGACACTAAACTGGGAGGAGTGGTTGATACGCTGGAGGGTAGGAATAGGATACCGAGGGACCTAGACAAATTAAAGGATTGGGCCAAAAGAAATATGATGAGATTCAACAAGGACAAGTGCAGAGTCCTGCTCTTAGGACGGAAGAATCCCATGCACTGCTACAGACTAGGGACCGAATGGCTGGGCAGCAGTTCTACAGAAAAGGACCTAGGGGTTATGGTGGATGAAAAGCTGAATATGAGTCAACAGTGTGCCCTTGTTGCCAAGAAGGCTAATGGCATTTTGGGTTGTATAAGTAGGGGCATTTCCAGCAGATCGAGGGATGTGATCATTCCCCTTTACTCAGCACTGGTGAGGCCTCATTTGGAGTACTGTGTCCAGTTTTGGGCCCCACACTACAAGAAGGATGTGGATAAATTGGAGAGAGTGCAGCGGAGGGCAACAAAAATGATTAGGGGGCTGGAGCACATGACTTATGAGGAGAGGCTGAGGGAACTGGGATTGTTTAGCCTGCAGAAGAGAAGAATGAGGGGGGATTTGATAGTTGCTTTCAACTACCTGAAAGGGGGTTCCAAAGAGGATGGATCTAGACTGTTCTCAGTGGTAGAAGATGACAGAACAAGGAGTAATGGTCTCAAGTTGCAGTGGGGGAGGTTTAGGTTGGATATTAGGAAAAACTTTTTCACTAGTAGGGTGGTGAAGAACTGGAATGGGTTACCTAGGGAGGTGGTGGAATCTCCTTCCATAGAGGTTTTTAAGGTCAGACTTGACAAAGCCCTGGCTGGGATGATTTAGTTGGGTTTGGTCCTGCTTTGAGCAGGGGGTTGGACTAGATGACCTCCTGAGGTCTCTTCCAACCCTGAGATTCTATGATTCTATGATTTCTCAGGCCAAACCAAGTTTCAGTTTCTCCCCACCAGTTTGATTTTCTCTCATTTGTTGCCTTGCTTCCCTCCCCTCCCAGTGTGTATGGAAGTATGTATAGTGTGTGTGTGTGTGTGTGTGTGTGTGTGTGAGAGAGAGAGAGATAAGTGCATGTGAGTTTGAGAATATGTGTACACTCAAGGGAGTGTGCATGTGTGAATATGCACAAACGTGTGCGTACACAAGTCGGCATGCCTGGCTGGGTGTACATGTGTAAATGGGGGCATGCCCGTGAAAGCGTGTGCACATCAACATGCACATGTGTGAGGAATGTGTGGCTGCACCAGCATGTGCATGTGGAAGGTTTGCGTGCACCAGTGTGAGAATATGTGCACACACCTTCTCCAGGCAGGAGGAGCACTAAGACCCAGAGCAAACCTGGCACCGAGACAGGCGGGAGCTGCAGACAAGGGCACTGTCTCTCACAATCACATGCTACTTTGGACAGGTCTCCCTGTCTGCTTCATCTGCAGTTGTTTGGTTGTGGACCATCTGGTCAGCTTCCTGCCGCTCCAGCAGCGGCGGGGGAGGAAGGGGCACAGATGGCAGGTTTGTTTGGTAATTCTTTACAACGAGGCACCCAAGCACAGCATTGCCATATGCCAAAGGGCCAGCCAGCTTTGGGAGCCGCCACAGCTGACCCTTCCTCCCCGGCTTCTGAACCCAGGTGGCATCCCACGTCGGGGACAGCAGCCCAGCGAGCGCATGCACTCCTCTGAGGTGTGGCTTGTCTCTCTTTGCTGGACACAAAAGGAAATTCAGATTCCTGGAGCCTCTTCAAATTCACACACCTACTGCACCGGGCCCCGTAGCCAGCAGCCACACAGAGGCAGACATCTCCAGGCCAAGGGTGCTTCCAAAGAGGGACCGGGGGCTAGAGGTTACAGTACAGCACAGCCGGACTCCTGGGTTTAGGACTCAGCTCAAGGTGTCTAGTAGCCAAGCTTTGTAGTGGAGAGAAAGACCCCGCTATCAGGGACAATACACCAAACTCACCTAGTCTACCTGGAAACGTGCACTGCTCCTATCAGGCCAGGTCAGTGACCACCTTCTCCAACCGCGTAACTGGCCCCAACACCCTGTATTCTCCAGCCGCTCCTCCACGCCCATACTTCCCTTTGGCAGCCTCACTCTGAAACTGTACTCAGCAATTGTACAGTGCCTCTTCACCCAAGCTCTTCATAAACAATCCCCTCCACGTTCGACTCAGAGGGGAAACTGACCCACGGAGGAGCAAAGGGCCAGATTTTCCACGTACCTATAGACCATAAAAATCTGACCCTAAGTGATTGTCCCAGGGTCACAGGGCAGGTCAGTGTCAGAGACCGCAGGAATCCTGACCTTTAGTGGGCAGATGATGACCATTAGACCACACTGCCTCGCCACACAGCTATCCCGCTCCCCCTTCAGATAGAAGTGATTCACAACTGCCTCTGCTCCCGGCTTTGAACGATGCCATTTTGCCATCCTGGCTCAGTGAGTGCCCCGTGCATCACACCAACCTCATGACGGAGAGGGAAACCTCACCGAAGCCAGACACTTGCTGAGCTCCCGGAAGGTCAGACTCTTCTCACAAGGGATCATCGCGGTCGGCAGCCACCAGCTTCTGCCAGGGGGCGAACTGTCACCAGCACGTTCGTTCAAACACAGGGCAGGCCCCACCTCCTGGAATGGGCTGTTTACTCACTCAGCTTTCACCTGTCATGGAGCGTTTGGAAAAGCTGGATGTCTCCAGGATCTTTCGGCTTCTCCCTCCCCTCACCGTCACATACACAGACACTGCCCCGCTGTCTGCTTGGCTCTGGGTACCCTCGGGGACTGAGAGTGAAGAAACTGATTGGCTGTGCTGGAAAAGGAACAGTCTGGCTCAGTGGGGCACTGCTGTCACCCGGACCTAGGGGAGGAAAAACTGAATGGGATGGCTCGAAGGCAGCGTTGCCTAGTAACCCCAACACTGAAATGGGACTCAGGAGACCTGGATTCTATTCCCGGTTTGGCCACTGATCTGCTGAGTGACCTTTGGCAAGTTTCTTTGCCTCACCGTGCCCAGTTTCCCCACCTGTCAAATGAGGATAATGGTATTGACCTCCTTCGTAAAAGGCATTGAGATCTACTGATGAAAAGCATTAGATAAGCACAAGGTATTCCATTATTCTTAATCATAAAGCAAAACATCAGACAAGAGAGCGGCTTTCGTGACATTAGCACCTTGCTGATACTGCTCTGCCAACCCCAAGCTTTCAAAAATCACGGGTCAGGTCCCAACAATCATGAGAAGGGCTTAGAAAACACAAGATCAAAAATAAATAATAATTAATAACAATCATCCATGGTGCGTTCTTTCTATTCTCCTTCTCTGTTTTGAGTCTGTAGGTCACACTCAGATCACATTGTCAAGCATTATCTCTGCAACCAGGAGGGCTAGATAGAAACTTAACTTTTTTTTCCCAGTTTACTGAGATTCTCCGGCAATCCTGGGTCTCCAAGAAATGGGGCTTTAAGAAAAATACCAAATATCTTGAGTCTCATGTTAAAGTCATGAGAAAAGGACCTGGGAATTACAGTGGACGAGAATATCGATATGAGTCATCAGTGTGCCCTCGTTGCCAAGAAGGCTAATGGCATATTGGGTTGTATTAGTAGGAGCATTGCCAGCAGATTGAGGGAAGTGATTATTCCCCCTCTATTCAGCACTGGTGAGGTCACACCTGGATTACTGCATTCAGTTTTGGTCCCTCAACTACAGAAGGGACGTGGACAAATTGGAGAGAGTCCAGCGGAGGGCAACAAAAATGATCAGGGAGCTGGGACACACGACTTATGAGGAGAGGCTGAGGGAACTGGGGTTATTTCGTCTGCAGAAAAGAAGAGTGAGGGGGATTTGATAGCAGCTTTCAACTACCTGAAGGGGGGTTCCAAAGAAGATTGAGCTTGGATGTTCTCACTGGTGGCAGATGACAGAACAAGGAGCAATGGTCTCAAGTTGCAGTGTGGGAGGTCTATGTTGGATATTAGCAAAAACTATTTCACTAGGAGGGTGGTGAAGCACTGGAATGGGTTACCTAGGGTGGTGGTGGAATCTCCATCCTTAGTGTTTTTACGACCTGGATTGACAAAGCCGTAGCTGGGATGATTTAGTTGGTGTTGATCCTGCTTTGAGCAGGGGTTTGGACTAGATACCTCCCGAGGTTTCTTCCAACCCTAATATTCTATGATTCTATGAGATGGCAATGCTGATGATGCAAGCCATGGGGGAGAGAAGAGCAAAGGGACAATTGTTTAACAAAGCCACAGAAATGTGGTTGTCACTCTTGGCACAAATCAAAGTCATCATATAATGGGGTGTTGCTATACCTCGCCTTCCCACTCAGCGGAACTCCTGAAAGGAGGGAGTGTCTCACTCCAGGTCTGCAGCCAGTGGCAACAAGGCCAGGGGGAAGAGATTGTACCAGTTGGGAGAGAGAACAATATTTTGAAATAAAGAAGAGCAGTTTTAAGGTACAAACTAACTGACAGGTCCCTCTGTGAGGCTAAGTGGTGTTGGCACAGGGGGCTCACGTGATCACCTCTAGCACGCAGCTTCCCCCAAGGATGTGGGGAACAAGCGATCAAGAGGCCAGTGGGGAATTTTGTGAATTGAGTGTGAAAGTAGATGAAGTGCAGCTAGACAAGGCTGGATACAGCCCAGGCTGAATGGGGCAAGCGATGCATGTTGGGCAAGGGCAGGCAACGGGTAGAGATCCGAATTATCCAACACACAGTAGACAGTGGGAAGGGGCATGGGAATGTCCCTGCTACATCAAGACATAGGAGGCTTCTGTGGGTTTCTTTTCCCCCCTGAAATTTGAATTTAGCACTGGCAAGAGGTGGCAAGACTCTGAAACTCAAGTCCTCTTTCTATGTCCTGGTGAGCAGCAGTGCAACTTTTTTGATGTGTTGAACTGACTCAAAATGTTTCATATGGAGTCAGCTCAACACATTTCATTTGCCTGTTGTGTTGCATTGTCTCATGGGAGTTGTAGTTTGGATTCCCATTCTCCCCTATGAAGTGAGCTCTCTGGAGGACTACATCTCTCATGATACAATACAGTCCCCTCTCCAACCAAGCTGCGTGGTGCATCATAGAAGTCATATGAGTGCAGATGCCTGGCCCTTAGTGAATGGGGACATCAGGTTCATGATACAACTCCCATGAGGCAATGCACCATCACGGGGAAATGCAATTTAGCAGTGACTTGACTTGAACCATTTAGATTTGTGAATGTTGAAATGTTTGGTGTTTTGTTTTGGGATTTTTTTTTTTGGATCCAAACTGTCTAAATGAACTGGTTCACCATTTCCAAATCAAAGTTTTTTAGCATTTTCATTTGGGAAAATATGTCAATAGTTCAATTTTTTGTCCCGATTGAGGATGAAAACAATTGCGGAAATACTGCAGTTTCCCCTGGTATGGCAAATCCAATTTTTGCTTAGCTCTGCTCAAGACAATAAGCCAAGTTGTTCCTGTACTGTGTTACTCCACCGCCCATGAAGCAGGAGGAGGAAGAGAACGAGGATCAGCCACAACCCGTGCTCGCAATACAGAGGATCCTGTAAGCACTACAGTATGGATTCAGCCATGCTGTGCAATCACACTCTCTGCACTGGGACCTTGGGTTTCATTTCCAGTCCCCTAATCTCCTACACCTTTGGGGGCTTGTATGCAACAAACACTCACACCCACCACGCCAGCTCCTGCAGATCATTAGGAGTTAGCCTCCTTGGATCAAGCTTCTCAGGAGTACCCATGATAGCACCAATGCACCTTCCCTCTCTGGTTGCAATGGTGGGACAAATTCCTGGGTCCCAGCATTTGCTAAACCTGTAAGAAGCGAAAGCATTGCCTCTCGAAGCTTGAACTGAAACCCTTCAAGCAAATTCACTAGGGATGGTTATAACTTCCTCCCTCAATGAGACGTGTATGAAGTTACTCTCCTTGCTAATGATTCACTGTAGAGCCTCTGTGATGATGCAGGACAAAGAACCTGACTAGCCGGTAAGGAAGAACAATAAATAGCATGCGAGATCAGCCCTGAACTCCTTTCAGCAGCCTCTGATGAGACAGCATCCTCCTGTATAATGAAATCTCGCTCTATTGTATCCATGCAAATCTCAGGCGCTGCTTGAAAGCTTGTGCCTCAATAACTTATCTGTTGGGCCAATAAAAAAGGTATTGCATTATCTTGGCCACTTAGCCATTAGAGAAGCTCTGAAGCCCATTCATTAACATCCTACAATGCTCACAGCTCCCTGCTTCCAATCAAGGGGAGCGTACCTGTCAAGATTTATCCTCACTCTCCTCTCAGAGGGCCACTTCAAGACGAGGCAAGGTCTCCCATTGATGTGAATGGGTTTCAGCTCAGATCTATAAATCTTTATGGATACTTAAGCTGGTGACCATCTTTCTCCTTTAACAGGCTACCTGTATATAATCAAACCAAAGGCCTTTTTTGGTTATAGAACGTCTTTCAGTCAGAAGGATCTAGGGTGACCAGATGTCCCGATTCTATAGGGACAGTCCCGATTTTGGAGGCTTTTTCTTATATAGGCTCCTATTACTCCCCACCCCTATCCCGATTTTTCAAACTTTCCCTCTGGTCACCCTAGAAGGATCTCAAAGCACAGCAGAGGCTGTAGCCAAATCACCTTAGGGCAGGATCCTGTCTGCTTTCCTATGCTCAGCAAAGTTGGGCTTGGCAAATAACCAGATGAGAACTTGCCAGCACATGCCAGGAAGTGGTGTTGGTGATTCAGAAGGTGGCACTCTTTGCACTGCCATTTTCCTGATGAGGTCCCGACTGCTGATTATTTATGCGGTGTGTGCGGGGTTGTGTGTGTGAAGGGGTGTAGCCCTGGCACCCTGTCCGAGCTCCAACTCCTGGGATTACATTGCATTCTTCCTCTTTCAGAATTCCCTCTGCAGACAATATTCTCTCCTATCACACTTGCACTGTTCTGCCATACCCCAGAGGTAGCTGTGCTTCAGCACAGGGCATGGTGATTTAGATGGATAATTTGTGGAGCAACTTGCAATCCTTCATGATGCAAGGCTCTATACAATGGTAATAACCATTCTTATTACGACCCAAAAGATAGTTGAGTACATCAGCAATGGCTGAATTCCTATGGAGCGCACTCAATTCTGTGTTTCCGGTGCCTCTGTTTTACTTTCTGTTATTTTAAATGATTCAAATATATTTTAAATCCAGGCACTTTGCGGGATGGAATGGAGCAACTATGCTGTGCCGGTAACAATACACAATAATGTTTTGTGGATTTTTATTGTTTTAAGCACAACCAGTAAAGAATAACTTTATCCAGTTGGAAATGCAGGGGGAATTCAGGTAAGCAGAATGCAATTAACCACGCTGGATGTGTGCCATGTACAACAGATGTAGAAGTGCACCTTGGGAAAACAAACAAACAAAAGCAACTCTCATCCGGATATGTAGAACTCTCATCACCCTCTTCACAGTCCCATTCCGGTGCCTGCCCATCTGAGTGCCGAAGGGCTGTGAAGCTAGTTAGCGGGGGACTGCAGATGTTGGGTTGGGAGATGTGGCTGGATGGATTAAGGCCGCGGTGAGGTGGGGGGGGGAGTGCATTGAGTAACAAGACTTCTCAAGGGAGGGAGAATGATTTGGGCTCTGCTGTCAGCCAATCAGCCCATCTGCCTGGATTACCAAAGAGATGAAGGGAGTAAGGCACTGGAATTTGGGTGCCCAACTCCCTGACGCTCCTTTGAAAACCCCCAGACTATGTAGATGCATATGGCAAGAGAGTGACTCCTTGATAGCTACATGGCTCTCTCACTCCTGGATGACGCCGTGTGTTCCCCAATATCCCCGAGACAGAGCTGTGGCGCTGACTACACTTGAAACACGACAGTGGCACCACTGCAGTGCTTCGGTGTGGACACTTCCAGCAGCGAAGGGACGGGTTCTCCCATCCCACCTCCCTGAGAGGCTGCAGCTGGGTCAATGAAAGAATTCTTCCAGTGATATAACTTTTCTAGCCCTGAGCCAGTGGCGCTTTATAAGCGGCAAACCCCTAACGGTCTGGAGTAGCGCTGGCCCACAGCTTGAATGGGGCTTTGCTTTCAAAGTTGGGAAATTCCAATACTCTCTTCACAGTTTGGGGGCTTCGGATCCCTGATTTCGCTTTGAGGCTCATCTTGGCTAGCTTCAGTTAAGCACCAGATAGAAGGATTTGCTTAAAAAAAGTGCTGAGGGGTAGTAACATTATAGGCAGACTAGCCAACCCCCTTCTGAGGCCCACTTGTTAAAAACAATCCTCTGCATTTGCCCCTACAAGTCTTCACATACAACTGCAGGTTCACAAGAACTCGGATAGCCCTGACGTAACCTGTGATGCAACTCCCATCTGCTTTGCTGGGGCTCTTTTTTCCTTCCCAAGGGATGCAGTTTTTAATTTGACATGTGGTAGAGATGGACCTGAACCAAACCCCACCTTCTGGCCACCCCCAAAATCTATTTCAGTTCAGATCTGGGTCTAAAGAACATCTCCAGAGAGCTGTAAACGATGTAAAATAAGATTTGCCCCATATTCTCCTCCACGGCTTCAAACCCTGCTGGAGTGTGAAACTTAAAATGATTCTCCAATTAGACCTACATTGGAAGGCATGGGGCGGGGGGGTTTGAAGAACTCTTCCCTCTCCTTTAATCATCTGAATTTCCCACTCTGCCTTGGATCTCGATCGGCGCCGTATTACAGAACGGGAGGTTTCACTCGTTCCAGATGTCAGAGCTGCCAATAATTGCAGCACCCACTTAAATTAGTGTCAAAAGGATTAAACTTTTTTTAAGGAGGCGAGATCACTGCACAGGCAGCTTTGTCTGGGAGAGAATTAGTCACTGAGTATAGTGGTTTGGCTAATGAAGACAAGCTGGCTTTGGCGTCTGATCCTGGCCTTACCCACGGGCCATGCAGCTATCCTGCTGACACTGGCATTGTGCGCACCTCTCTTACTCACTCCTTGCCCCGGAAGGATGTGCAGCTGAGCCGAGCCTCGTTTCAACTTAAAAATCACACTCCCAGCTAAGTGCTGCCTTGGCAGATTTAAGAGTGCATTTGAAAGGCAGTTTCCCACTCCAGTGGCAAATTGCACTCGCTGCAATCAGAGATGGGATGGCAGCATGTACAGGGGGACCCAAACTAGCTTTTATCTAACTAGCATGAGTACCAAAAGCTCTGGCAGCCTGGCCTAGCTGCTCCACTACGTACCCAGGGTCCCAGGTGGGCTCGTACAGGCCATGCTCTGACAACGTCGCCTCTTGTTATTGAAGCTAGCTTGATCAAAGCCAGCTCAGGTATGTCTACAGGTGCTGCGGTCACACCTCTGATTGCAGTGCAGGCAGATCCTTAGCCTCCCTGTGCCTCGGTTTCCCATATGTAAAATGGGAATAGTTGCTGCCTCCTCATCTCACATGCATGTTGTGAGGATAAATAGTAAAGACTCTGAGGTGCTCGGGTATTGTGGCGCTGAGTGTCTAAGGGAGCGATAGGGCCTGCTGTCTGGGTCTCCCACCCTGGCTGTGCAGCCGGGGAAGTGGCAGGATTGTAGAGGAAGCAGGTGTTGGAGCAGACAAAGTCTTGACTTAAGGACAATCTCTCTTCTGTTGGGAACCTTGCCCTAGCAAGCTGCAGTGATTCAGGGATACGGGGCATGAGTTTGAGAAGCAGCCTTGTTTCTGCACGTGGAGTTTTGCCCTTGCATTTCATTACAGGTGCGGACGGTGCCAAGCCCTGCGGCATCTACCTATTTGATCCTCACCTGCATGTCAGGGAGTTCGATGATCAAGTGCTGTGAGTCGTGCCCACGGTTAATTACGCCTGCAGAACCTGAGTTCAGGCTGGGGAAATTGGGATCATGCCACAGAAGCAGAATGATCCCAGAGAATCCTATGAGACTTCAGCTCCCCTTCAACCATAGTGACACAGACGGGTAGCTGTGAGGCCTGACAAACAGGTGGAGAGGGGGAATCACAGGGCTTGTTAGCATCCCAGCCACATGGGGGATTTTAGTGCTAGCCTTTGAACAGCGACATATCTGACGCTGGCTCTGTCGGAGAGCCTGCGAGGGTTGCACCTGTCACATCTTATTCCCTCACCTTCCCGCAGAAGAGGAAATTTTTGCTAAAGGCTTCTGGCACCACGGGAAGACACTTTCCTCCTTCCCTTATGAGAAGAGGAATTAGGGAGCCCCTGTGTGAGCCCTAGGCTGCTAGGCACTGTGTCAGCCAGAGAGCGCGCCTCCCGGTCAGTCTGTGTCCAGCAGCCTCAGCAACGAATCCCCTATATGTTCATTACAGCCAAGTCCTGCATTGAAGGGCTCTCAGCTGGACACTGTAAATGCATTCCATGCCCAGCTCGTAGGAATGGGCACAGACAGGTCCCACTGGGGATGGCTACACAGCAGCTGGGAGCGGACTCATGGATGTTGCCGCACTGGCAGAGGCTTGGGCTCGCCACCTGAGCTCAGACGCAGGGGTAGGGTGGCCATTTTAAGCGGACTAGCCTGATCCCCGCTACTGAGAGTCTGTCCACCTGGGCTGGGAGACTCATGCCCAGGTGCAGTGTAGACATACCCAATGAATCCCAGAGAGATGGCCCAGCCTGCCACGCCCTGCTACTGGCAGAAACCTCTCCTGATTCCCTTATCAGAGCTCCTTCCATAAGCCCCAAAGCTCTCATGAAACCCTTTGCTTCCTTAGGGTTAATGAGGCTAAAAAGGGGACATGGGGTGACACTGCCCACTAGAGGTAACTCTACTACAACAGAAAAAGACTCTCTGTCGCATGGGCCACCTGCCAGCATGGGGCTTGCATGCTTAATAGTGATGGACAGAGAGATGGCTTGGAATGGATGGACAGAGAGAGGGGTATGTATAGGGAGACAGACAGATGGGCTAATGCATGAGGAGACAGACAGACAGATGGACCGGGTCTGTATGAGAGACAGACAGACAGATGGACAGGAGGTAATGCACGAGGAGACAGACAGACAGAGCGGGGGTAATGCATGAGGATACAGACCGACAAATGGATAGGAGATAATGCATGAGGATACAGACAGATAGATGGATGGAGTATGTATGAAGAGACAGACAGACAGATGCACATGAGGTAATGCGTGAGGAGACAGACGGGGTAATGCATGAGGATAGAGACAGACAGACGGATGGGGGGGTATGTATGAGAAGACAGACGGACGGACAGGGAGTATATATAAGGAGACAGATTCCAAGCTCCTTGCCCCTCTCTCTTGAAGGAAAGGTGCAAAACTCCAATGGGAACAAAGGCACCAAGTGCCACGGGTGGGGTGGGGAGGGTGGTAGGAGATGAAATATCACAGTCGAGATTAAACGGCTACAAAGCATTTCCCCCAGGCTGCTCCCCTCCCCAGAGGGCCGCCAGGCCAGGCTGGCCCCTTGTGTGCACGTTTCAGATGGGCAGGAATTTCTGATGAGTGGCACAGACTTTAAAAACAAACAAACATTGCCAAGGCAGAACCCATCAAATATTAAAGGAATCAAACTCCTGTCAACAAGGAGGGCATGGAAAGCGCTCCCAGAAGCAGCGGGGCCGTCAACTTCTCTGATCAGCTCAGCTTCAAACAGCTTGTCAGCTGGATGTTCATGCGTCCCAGGTCCCTAACCCCTATGCAGTTCCCACCTCCCCTATCCCCAGCCCTTGTCTTGGGCCAGATGCTCAGCTGGGGTAAGGAAGCTTAGCACAACTTACATCCACTGAGATTCAGGCTCCTCATTGCTTATTTAAGCTCAGTGTAAGGGGGAAAATGGCTGATGGCTGACAGGAGGAAAGAACCCAGCTCATCTGGGACTGAGGGAGAGGCATCAGAAGCTGGAGTGGGGGAGGAAGGTTGGCAGTCCTGGGATCACCACAATACATGCTATTGGTAAGGACAATGCAGGACGGCACCTGCCCAGAAGTAAACGGCAACTGTACCTAAACTAGAGGCAGGCCCCACACCAGCTAGGGCAACAAATTAGGTTAATCTCAGTGTGGCAGAAAGCAGCCACAGTGGAGAAAGCAGTGCCCTTCCTTCTGACCTAGTTTTAAACCAGTGGCCCTTGATCCTTGAAGGGGCATTGTGTTATCACAGGTGGCTGTGCACGTATTGGGACAGGCCGTTTAAACATGCGAGAGTCAGGGACCCAACGTTCTATCCCCAGCGATGCTACCGTCTTCTCCTGTGACCTTGGGTAAGTCACTTAACCCCTCTCTGTGCCTGAGCTGTCTCATCACTACATGATATCAATGCTTACCTAGTCCCATAGAGTGCTAGGAGGCTGCAATACTGAATGGAAAGTGTTTGGGGATCTTTGGATGGAATCACGGAACTCCAAAGCCCTTTTAAAATGCAGATTCTTGCTCTCTATGTTAAGCATCCCACGGTATTTTTTACAAGGATAGAGGTGTAAGCCTTCTCACTATGGCTTAATTCCAACTTGGCTAATTGTATGCTGCCTTTCTTAAATTTCTCCTGCACTTTCCACTGGATGCAGGGTTCTTCTTCACTTCCTGTCCTGCGTTGGTTGGGTAGTATTGCTGTGTGCCATCAAACAGCTGCTGTGTTCCACCCCAGAGCTGGCTGCACTGCAATAGTGGGTAGACGGGTTCTGTCCTCATTCTGTGTTTAGCAATTAAAGAGAGTCACTGGGCAATGAGAGATGTCCCAAACCTGTCTTGCCCTGTTTTTCCCAGAAATCTTTCCCACTCCCCACATCAGAGCTCCACCCTTGAACTCAGTTTTGCAAAGGGTTTTGGGTGCTTCTTGGATAAAAGCACGATACATGTAAGCTCCTTCCTCGATTGGTGCAATGGAGGCTTGGAACTAGTCACCCCAGAGCTAGGAGGGGTAATTGCCTTTTCTCATCTTGCAAGTCAGCATCATGGCACCTCAGAGCGCCTAGTACAGTGTTAGGTCACATCTTGCTTTATACAGTGATACAGATGGTGCCTGAAGGGAGATTCATCCACCTTTTTAACACATCAACACGGAACACATGTGACCATTTCTCAGCCAGGGCTGATACCCAGCTGGTACCCACAGCCATAGCAAGCACTGACCTGAAAACGAGGCAAGCCAATCCCAGTGAAATTCAGAGAGACTTACTTTAGCCCAGGAGGCTAATGCACCAACCCGTCGACTCAGGGGACCGGCCTTTGCGTATGGATTAAGCAATAAGTACAAATCACTTTGGTTCACTGCAGCCTGTCCATGGCGGAGGTTTGCCAGAGCCCCTCCACTGCTTTTGCTGCAGAGGCTAGTTTCTGCTCAGAAACAATCCAGGCGTGGAAGAGCTGGGTTTCTGCCAGCCAGGACTGAAGTGTCACGGCACAGCTCTGTGGGGAGAGCCCAGGGGGCAGGGGCAGGACTGAGGTGGATTAGCAGAGCCCTGGTGGGACCTAGGATTACCACAGCAGCTCAGGACTGAAGTGATTTGCAGACAGCCAGGACTGTAACAACACAGATGTGCCAGGCAGGCCCATTGGGCCTTGGCAAAGCTGCACGAAGGAGGCTCTGAACAATGGAACTGAACTCCAGGACCTGGACAGCTCTGCCTAATATTAATGCAAAGGTTATTGATTCTACATAGGTGACAAGGGGCAGCTAGATGCCCTGGCCTTCCGACCTATCTCTGACCAACTAACCTTCTCTCACACTGGGGGAAGTAAGCCAGCTTTATTTAACAGCCTTGTATTAATCAGCCCCACCCACCTCTCCGAATGCCACCCAGCTATTAGAGAAATGCCCTTGCTCCCAGGCAGGTGCGGCTGCCTGGTTCTTTCATTAAGTCCCTCCCTTCTCCTCTCCTGAGGACTGGCATGCACTCTGAGCAGCTCAGCCTTAGGGCGGGAGCAGGGGGTTGACCTCTGTGGCCATGTGCAGTGCATCTCATCAGCACACTAATCCTCATGTCTGAAGAGCAGACACTCAATCTGGAATCCTGGCCAAGCGGTCCGAGCAGGATTATCCAGGGAGCACAAATCACAGAGACAAGGATGTGGAGGGAGGTTTGCTGAAGGCTGGAGCAGTGGGTTTGTGGCCTCTCTAGAGGCCTGGGCATCTCCATGGGTTAAATGTCCCACACTCAAGGGCTGGGTGAACGCTTCACTGGTCTACTGGGGGCTGCCCTTAGCCCTCTGGAAACACCTCTCTTCTGGTGTCAGAGCGCCTCCAGCTGGACTCAAATCTGTAAACTGCTCCTCACCTCCAGCTGAATGCGACTCGGAAACCTCCCCCGCCTCAGCAGGATTCGGACTGACCCAGCTGAATCCAGAGCAGACGCTGGACACGTCTAGGGGCTCTGAGCCACCGGGGCCAGGCCGTGCTCTCTTGGGTTCGCTGGTGTAACTCTATTTGCCTTCCTTGGCATTACTCTGGATTTACACCACTGTACAAGCTGCGGCTGCCCCCCAGTAGCCACAGCACAACAGAAACACCCAGGATCAGACAGGGAACCCCCTGCCCAAACTGCAACATTACTCGGGAAGGAAAGGATGAGTCACTTTAGTCTGGGCCCAATACTCAATGCTGCCAATCTTGGCCACTCCCAGCCCCAGCTGAACAAGCTGGTTATAGGGGTTCACTCCCACCTAGGGCAAGGCATGTGGCTGAGGAAGACAGACGGGAGAGACTCAGTGTCTAAAGAAACCAAAGGCTCACAAGGGCTAACAGGCCTGTACAGATTTGCTTTTAAATCAGAGGTTAAAATGACACAGAAGAACTTGCTTCCTTCCCTGTTTATTCTGGCTGGCCTGAAGGACACAGGTAAATCGGCTTCATAAGGCAACATTTCAGAACTCTGCAGCTAAATTTTGAAGCTGGTTCTTACCTCTATAGTGGTCCAAAGAAAACCCGGTCACCAAGCACCCTCAGTCTTTGGGGAGAGGGGGTGCACATACAAACAGACCCAAACTTTGAGAAAGGCTGGACTCAACTTCTGCAGCTTGAGTCTATCACTAGTGACATTATATATTTGGTTCTGATCATTCAGATCCATCAGCCCTAGGTTTTGCTTTGCTTCTCGTTTTCAAACCCCAAACCCAGGGCCCTTCTAAATCTGCCAAGGTTTGCCTGGTTTGAGGCTGAAGTAACCAACGAGTTTTGCACGGCGTCCACACAGCATGACCAACTGGTCCCAGGTCACACAAAGTTTCAAGAACCTCAGGGAACCTTTCATTGAGTATGGCACAAGTTTGAGCCTTGTGTAACTATCCCTGCTATGGATAGTCAGTGGGGATCGATCTCAGGACCCTAAGCACAAAATCACAGGCCGTTGCCACTTGTCCTAAAGAAGTGATTCCATGCATCAGTAGCAGCAGTAGGCTGCTATCCTCTCCATGAACCGGTCAGAAGCAGGGGACATGATACCTTTAGCCAGAATGCGTTACGTTTGTCACGAAACCCACTGCCCCCGGTTTGGATTTCATTCTGAAAAGGTTTCACTTGACTCTAGGACTGCCGGCCCTTTAACACAAAGTTCACTTAGTTTCACCTTAGCTCAGGTAGCTTCTCGCAGGGATTCACCCCAGCAGACCCCTGAAGCAGTGACATACGCACTATTTTATCCCTCTCTCAAGAATGCCAAACCTGGAGGTGAGCCTAAGCCTGACTGCTTAGATCTGGGTCTCAACTTACCCCCGAGCTTGTCTTGTTTGGTTTGACCCCATCTCGACCTGTAATAAGACTCTAACCCTCTCTATGCTGATACACATGAGTCCATCCCCCAGATCCCTGAGTCTCTCTCATCTCATCCACGCATTCAGGTCCTTGCTATTACATCTGCTAGCTCTACTGCAGCCCAGTTTGTGATGCAAGCATCCAGCTGCACCGTCTCCCCTCCCACAAAGCAGCTCCCTCATTCACAGGAAATTTCAATAACAACTAAATACCTCCTCCCCTCCCTCTCTGAGCCAGAGGGGTTTCCACTTCAGCTCCAACTTGCATGAGAAAGTGGGATTGGATTGAACCATCCATCCCCAGCTCACCCCTTGGCCTCTGCCCACGCGACAGCCTCTTAGTACAGCAGCAAATTGCTAATGGAAAAGTGGTTAGTCACAAAGATGATATTGCCTTTCCCATCAAAAACAACTTTGCAGTAGTTCGGCCAGGCCTGTGCCAAGTGGCTGCAGGTTTCAGTCAGCAGCCACGCGAGTAGCAACCACAGGGACCGCTCCCTGGAGAGCTTGCTCCATAACTATTTAAGTGCATTAAAAATTCATCTGCCCTGAGAACAAACACACAAGATCTCATGGCCCCTGGAGACTCCTTGGGAATGTGCATTTTCATGTTTGGCAAGAACAAGGTGCAGGAAGGGGACCTAGAGCTAGGGCTTAGGGCATTTATATGTTGAGGGGGGGAGAAGGAAAAGGGGTGATGGCACATTAAACCCCATTCATCATAGCCACAACTGTCCACTCACGTCAATAGTGTCAGTGTCCTACACTCCTATCAGATCAGCGAACCTGCAGGATTAGCACTTCAGAGATCTTCTTACATCACTGTGTTGCTCTCTAGCAACACAGAACAGAGGAATGCGGAGGACCAAAGAACATATGAATGGCCTTCCTGGGTCAGATCAATGGTCCATCCAGCCCAGTGGTTCTCAACCAGGGGCACCCGTACCCCTGGGGGCATGCAGAGGTCTTCCAGGGGGTACATCAACTCATCTAGAGATTTCCCTAGTTTTACAACATAAAAACACTAGCGAAGTCAGTACAAACTAAAATGTCATACAGACCATGACTTGTTTATACTGCTCTCTATACTATACCTTGAAATGTAAGTACGGTATTTATATTGCAATCAATTTATTTTATAATTATATGGTCAAAATAAGTCACTTTTCAGTAATAAGAATGAGGAGTACTTGTGGCACCTTAGAGACCAACAAATGTATTTGGGCATAAGCTTTCATGGGCTACAACCCACTTAATCAGATGCACGCAGTGGAAAATACAGTAGGAAGATCTATATACACAGAGAACATGAAAAAAATGGGTGTTGCCATACCAACTCTAACTAGACTAATCAATTAAGGTGGGTTATTATCAGCAGGAGAAAAAAAAACTTTTGTAGTGATAATCAGGATGGCCCATTTCCAACAGTTGACAAGAAGGTGTGAGTAACAGTAGGGGAAAATTAGCATGGGGAAATAGTTTCTATTAATTAATTTCTTAATTGATTAGTCTCCTTAGAGTTGGTATGGCAACTCCCTCTCTCCTTTCTCCTCTGCCCATCTCATCTATTCACACTGTAAGCAGGGAGATGTGGACATATCTGGATGGTGTCTTTCTCTGTTTATGTACAGCACCTTGCACAATGGGGCCCTGGATCTACCATAACGCTTATACCATGCCCTTCAGGAAAGGAATGTCTGCTACATCTACCATCCCCAAACAACATGCAGCCCTAAAGACTCAGGGGAAAGGGGGATGACGTTGTTGAGGAAACCCCATCTGGCTTTGCTGTGAAGTGAAGCCAAGATTTGGACTAAGGGCTGGAGAGAACATCAAGTATCGATTCACCTAGGGTGCCATCTACCCTTGGGCAGAGGGCTAACATGAGGGCAGGGCACCACTTGAGGCCGCTACATAGGACTTACCAGATGTATTGGTCTTGTGCTAGGCAATTGTCAACCCCAGAGCAGCTTCTGTTTAAAATCTGCTATGCTCTAGTTTAAGACAAGCAAGCCCTGCATTCCCAGGGTCCTATGGAAATCAAGACAAGGCCCCTCTTCCTGTGTACAGTCTATTTTGACTTGTTCCACCGTGCAGAGCTATCTGCTCTGTAATCGAGGGAGTGTTAATGTGCTAATGCAGGTAAATTGTAATTAATTTCCCTCTAATTGATGCGTGGGAATATCCAGGACCCTCATTCTCCTGCCTTCAATTCCTTTATAAATATCTGATTTGACAGGTTAATTTGAAAGTAAAAGTGAGGTTCTTTACAGCAATCCAAGCAGAAGCCCTGGAACGCAGCCTGCTGCCTAGCTGTGTGGGGCATAATAAAAGAGGTTGAAGTTAGGTTCGAGTCTTTTTTTTCCTTCCTTTAAAAAAAAATTAATTCATTCATTTATTTCCCCACTAATTTAATTTTTTTCTCTTCCCCCAGCTTTGGAGGATAATAAAAGCTTCATTTCACAGTCCAGGGAATTTGGCAACAACAGATGACGGAGAGCCAAGGAGACCGATGGCGGGGGTGTCAGTGGGTGGCAGGTTTCCTTCCGGCTAGTACGGCTTACATGATATCTGGAGGGCTGCGGGACATGATGAGCCAGCAGAGGGCACTCTGAGATGGGACAGCATTTCTTTAGGGAGCGCTGTGTCACTAAGGGGTGTTGTCATCACAGTGACACTGAAACCCATACATGCTAACCCAGGTCATCAATTGTCCTCTCTGCTCCAATGTATGAACGGCCTTACTGGGACAGACCAAAGGTCCAGCTAGCCCAGTATCCTGTCTTCCAACAGTGGCCAGTGCCAGGTGCTTCAGAGGTAGTGACCAGAAAATGGCAATTATCGAGTGATCCATCCCCTGTCATCCAGTCCCAGCACCGGCAGTCAGAGGCTTAGGGACACCCAGAGCACAGGGCTGGCTTCATTTCTGACCACTTTGGCTAATAGCCACCGACGGACTGATCCTCCATGAGCTTATCTATTTCTTTTTTGAACCCAGTTATACTTTTGGCCTTTGCAACATTACATGGGGGAAAGCAATGTGTATGCATGTGTGTGGCTTGGACAGACAGATCTCATTTTCAAAGGTGCGGCAGACATCCTTCTCCCATTAGCTTCACTGGACTTGGTGGGTGCTCTGTAACTCTGTCAATCAGATTTATAGAATAGATAGGTAGTAGTTTGCTTGGTGGATAGGGCACTGCAATGGAGGTCAGGAGCATTGTGATTGATTGTTAGTCTTGCCAACGGCCTGCTGGCGTACTTTGAACAAGTCACTCCTCCCCCGCCTCAGTTTCCCAAGTGCAAAATGACCTGATACTGGTGTTCCATTGTAAAGCACTGCAAGAGGTAGGTATCATTACATATACAGAGACTGACAGTCATCTTTCTCTTGGTCTTAACTCTGATTGTCATCGAGTCTGAAAGCTCACCAGTCAAGGACTATATTTATTTGCATTTCACATAGCATCAAACCTATGCACATGGCAACTCCTTATAGATTCCCAAGGAACTGCATGCAAAAATTAACTACTGTCATGGCCAAATTCCTATTTGGGTTGATTCCATTCTGCCTCCCTAAATGGCCTCTGCTGTTTCAGTCAGGCACAGTATTCATCATTAGAGCTGGATGGGTAATGGGTATTCCTGTTGCATGAACATTTTTTGGGATCAAAAAATGTTGCCATCCCAAATTGGGAAGAAAAGTCACAATCTCAAAAAGTTTCACAAATCAAAAATCTGGTAAAACAATTCTGTTTGGGTCAATTAAAACATTTCATTTTGATTTCAACCATTTTAATATTTAAATGTTTTGAACTATAATTTGCATTTTGAACCAGAATACCCACACATTTTGTTTCAAAAATATTAAAACAAAACATTCAGACAATTTAGACTTGGTTTTCCAAAAAGTTTTTGAGTTAAAAATATATTTAATCAAAACCAATCCATCCCCATGAAAAGTTTTGGTTTGGACAAATCAGCATTTTCCGGTGAAAAAAATCTGTCAAAAATTCCCAATCAGCTGTACTCCTCATCTCCTGTCCTACATGCAATTTCTCAGAGAACATAAGGACGGCTATACTGGGTCAGACCAAAGGTCCATCTAGACCAGTATACTGTCTTCCAACCCTTGCATTGGTTGGACAGAGGGAATGAAAGAACAGGTCATCATCAGGTTATCCATCCCCTGTCATCCATTCCCAGCTTCTGGCAAACAGAGGCTAGGGATGCTCAGAGCATGGAATTGCATCCCTGTCCAACCTGGCTAATAGCCATTGATGGACCTATCCTCCACGAATTTATCTAGTTCTTTTTTGAACCCTGTTATAGTCTTGGCCTTCACAACATCCTCTGGCAAGGAGTTCCACAGGTTGACTGAGCACTGTGTGAAGAAATACTTCCTTTTGTTTGTTTTAAACCTGCTGCCTATTAATTTCATTTGGTGACCCCTAGTTCTTGTGTTATGAGAAGGAGTAAGTGACACTTTCTTATTTACCTTCTCCACACCCGCCATGATTTTATAGAGCCCTATCATATCTTCCCTTAGTCGTCTCTTTTCCAAGCCGAAAAGTCCCAGTCTTATTAATCTCTCCTCATATGGAAGCTGTTCCATACCCCTAATATTTTTGTCGCCCTTTTCTAAACCTTTTCCAAATCCAATACATCTTTTTTTTGCGACCAGATCTGCACGCAATATTCAAGATGTGGGTGAACCATGGATTTATATAGAGGCAATATGATATTTTCTGTCTCATTATCTATCCCTTTCCTAATGATCCCAACATTCTGTTCTCTTTTTCATTGTCACTGTACATTGAGTGGATGTTTTCAGAGAACTATCTACAATAACTCCAAGATCTCTTTCTTGAGTGGTAACAGCGAATTTAGACCCCATCATTATATATGTATAGTTGGGATTATGTTTTCCAATGTGCATTACTTTGCATGTATCAACGTTGAATTTCATCTGCTATTTTGTTGCCCAGTCACCCAGTTTTGTGAGATCCCTTTGAAACTCTTCGCAGTCTGCATTGGACTTAACTATCTTAAGTTGTTTTGCATCATCTGCAAATTTTGCCACCTCACTGTTTACTCCTTTTTCCAGATCATGTATGAATATGTTGAATAGGACTGGGCCCAGTACAGACCCCCTGCTCTCCTATTTAATAGCTTACTATCCACTATCACCAGCTGGATACTGAACATTGCTTTTGGTTTTGGCATTGAATCTCTCTGGAATTCCACAGTTCTCCACCCCCAACAGCTCATTATACTGACACTCCTGACTTTTTGGCACAAGATTCCCATGATGAGCATGCTAAAAGCTCAGGGGTTGGCAGAGAGAAAGGATTGATTATGCCTAAACATTTGCTGAGGGTATTTTACAAGGTGCCTGATTGTGAATCTTCTACCTAGCTTCCTGGCAGACGTTCACATTGAAATAGCATTTGCTGGGAATATTTATTAGAAGCAAAACCGGAATAGAAAAGCATATGGGACTGTTGTCCTTCCAGAAGCAACATTGAGGCAGTTAAAGCATTTGCCTTTGTCCAAGGTATTTGGTGCAGTTCCTTTAGTGGAAATCTGTGGGCAGATGTGATTGCAAATTAAAATATTCTTTAATATCAATTTCCTGCTGATTTCACTGAATGGTGTTCAGCATAATTTGAAAAAATTCATGGCAATTTTCGCCTGCTTCTTTCTAACATTTTCTTTTCCTGCTGGCTACAAGCTGCCCTTTTCACCCTTGGTGAAGAATGTGGTGAATGGGGCTGCGAGTCTTTTTGGCATTCTGTTTGGAAACACTAAGGATTCAAGGAACTGGATGGATCCAGGAAATGGGCTAAAGGTACCTCATTTCAGCACTAGAGTCACTGGTTTGAGTCCTGTCCATGTCGGTAATGACTGAAAGTTTTTAACCATCTGGTGCCCAAAACTTGAAATCATAGAATATCAGGGTTGGAAGGGACCTCGGGAGGTCATCTAGTCCAACCCCCTGCTCAGAGCAGGACCAAACCCAACTAAATCATCCCAGCCAGGGCTTTGTCAAGCCTGACCTTAAAAACCTCTATGGAAGGAGATTCCACCACCTCCCTAGGTAACCCATTCCAGTGCTTCACCATCCTCCTAGTGAAAAAGTTTTTCCTGAGATCCAACCTAAACCTCCCCCACTGCAAGTTGAGACCCATACTCCAGATGGTCCCAATCTCTGCTAGACCACTGAGAAGGAGGAGGGGCTGTGAATGAGAAAATGATCCCCAGCACCCCCCCCCGCCAATTCTGGGTTTGACCCTAGATTGGCTGGATCCAAGTTTTTTCATGCTCTGTGTTTTCTGTCTCCTGAGGGATGCAGAGGAATGAATTCCCATCGCTTTATTTCTGCCCCTTCTGCCAATTCTTTCCCAACAAGGAAACCAATCAAAAACCTTTAAGTGGATCTCTCCAGTGGTTATGATACTAATTAGGAAGAGTTAGCCATCCAAATGGCCAAGCAAAACGGAGCAATGAGAAGTAATTTAAACCCTGCTGGGGTCTTTCCTTCCAAACACAGACTGCAGAGCTGCAGCAAAACTCAGTACTATCAAATTAGTTTTCTCCCGGGAACGCTGGAGAACGCCCTTTCCAGACAGAGGTGTGTATGGGTTAATTGCAAGAACACTTTGTACTTATTCTAGCTCAAGGGTTCTCAAACTGGGGGGCGGAACCCCTCTGGGGGTCACAGGGTTATTCCATGGGGGGGTCACGAGCTACCAATCTCCACCCCAAACCCCGCTTTGCCTCCAGCATTTACAATGGTGTTAAATATATAAACAAGTGTTTTTAATTTATAAGGGGAGTCACACTCAGAGGCTTGCTGTGTGAAAGGGGTCACCAGTACAATAGTTTGAGAACCACTGTTCTAGCTCCTATCGTATGAGGAGCTAAAAAAAAAATCCCCAATTTTCATGTCAGGAAACAGACCAGGGAGGTGGAGAGACTTTGCCGAAGGTCACAGAGCAAACCAATGACAGAATCAAGAAGAGAGCTCAGGTCTCCTGGTTCTCAGTCCCATCCCCTAATCCCTGGATCCTGCAGTCTCCCCAGAGCTTGAGAAAGGTTTGCTGAAGTCAAGATACCCGATGGCAATCATGGGCTAGTTTCAAGCCAAGAGGGCCACATTGGCACTTGAATTTGAAGCTCCAAGAATCTGGATGATTTCTCATGAACACAGGTAAAACCTGAGGCTCAAACCCAGCTTTCAAACTGCAGCTCAGGGGTTGCAAACCTCCTACAAATTGGAAACTAAACTAGGGTGACCAGACAGCAAATGTGAAAAATCGGGACAGAGGGTGGGGGACAATAGGAGCCTATATAAGAAAAAGACCCAAAAATCGGAACTGTCCCTATGAAATCGAGACATCTGGTCACTCTAAACTAAACAAACCTGCAAACCAACCAGGACTGGCTTTGGTGAGCTCTCAGCAGCTTCCTGCTTCTGTCTGGTCAGTGTAGGCAGGGCTATGTCCCTCCTCTAGAGAACTGCGGCTAGTTACACAAGTTGGTCTTCTTAACTCCCTCTCCCAACTGAGCTGTTCTCCATTCGACAGGCAAGCACAGAATATTCTTCTCCCCCAGGAAGTCCTGCAAGAGCCCCAACCACCATGGCCAATCAGGGATTCACCTTCACCCTTAAGAGTCCCAAAAATGCTAAATGATCAGGTCCCTTACCAACCCCATTGGTCAGAGAGGGTGATCCTTCCATGTCACCCTGGGTTGACACCCTGGCCCGGTGCCCTGTTCCATTTTCCCTCTTGACATTTGCTGAGAAGCCCCGGCAGGTGAGAACGGAATTTACCCTGTGTTTCCACATCACGCTTCCCCTTGAAATACCAGCACTGGGAGGAATGAAGCTGTCACTTTTTGTATTTTCAGTTTTTCAAACCTTATATTTCATTTCACCACCAGAGGCTGAAAAGGCCAGAGCAGGGAGCACAAAATCAATACTCTGCAGGAAGACAGAAGATCTGCTTCTATTCTTCTTCTCCGATGTCGGGTACCCAGGGAACATCGCCGCAAACAAGGTTTCGGGCGACTGCCTTCCTGCTAATGTCAAGTCCTCCCTGGTTCCTCTACACCAGCGGCTAGATAGAGGGCTGCTTGCTATAGAGGAGCTGGAAAGGGGCTGCTCCTCAGAAATGTTCTTTGGCACTGTCTTTCCTGCAAAGCATTAAAAAATCCCAGATCTAGTTGGCTGGACTGAGTATTGCCTTATAACAAGATCACTTTGTAAGCTACTGGCTTTGTGTGTGCATGTGATGCTGCCCTCTACTGGCTGGTCCAGAGAGAGGATAAGGGACCTTCCACTGCTAGCAGCTAAAGGAGCTCTCCTTTAGCTCAAGGGAGAGAGACCTTGGAACTGAAATGCCAGAGTTCTAGTCCCCTGTGGGATCTGGAGGCCATGTGGCAGCAATGGAAGGTTTGGCTGGCTGCTGGGACAGAAGCCAAACTTCCCTTCTTTATGCACAAAACCTATCAAACAGCAGCCTCAGGTGTTAGCGCAAGGGAGAGTCTTTCTGCAGAAGCGTTAGGAAATCCAAGCAATGGAAGATACTTGCCAGGGGAGCATTAGGGGAGCAGAGAACAAAACCAGATAACGGACATTTTGCTTTTCCAGCTTGCCCGTCACCATGAGCTGTGCAGAGAAGTTTAAAGGCACAGAGGCTGAGCGTATGAGGCCGATGATGAAGTTGACAGACTGAAGTCCTGAGGAGAGGGATGAGGAGATGGCTGGTATTAGCCAAATCCATGCCCTTATCCTACAGGGATCCCTCATCAGCCACCACACTGTGGTGTCCCCATAAATCAGGAGGAAGGGATGAGCACAGAGCACCGGTGTTGCAGTCTCAGCGCTGCAGTCATAAATCAGGACCTAATTCAATCTTGCGAGATGCTTCGTTTGATTAATTTATGTCAGCATTTTCCACTTCATCCCTGGCTGCTACCCCTCCCTGTCTCTTCTCTCCCTCCTGTTCTCAATGCACCAATCGCATCCAGACCAGGCCGCACAGAGCCCTTAAGCTGGGAGAACAACACATTCCCATCAGACTTGACACAGGTTGGTAGCTGTGGCCAAGACCCCAGGAATTGGTAGGGAGAGAGAATCCAACCACTGCATTGATTGGTGTTACCAGTGGTCCAACCACCAAGAGATTTGACTGACCCTGGCTCAAGAGCCCACGACCATGAGGCACTGGATGTTCCCACACAGCTTCCCCAGATAATCCTTCCCTTCTCCCATGTCTTAATGAAATGATGTTCAGCCTGCTAGATTCCTCAGCTACCATCAGAAAGCCCAGGTTGGTGGCTGGCACGGCCAATGACTCATTGGGAGAAATCTGTTTGATTACGGGGGGATTTTCCTTGCCCTCATCACCTTAAAACTGTGCACTAGTCCTTCATCTTCAAGGCTCTGAACAGTCTAGCTCCTGCCTCTCTCTCTGCTCTTGCCAAATGACTAACGTCCCCTTTTGGGTCTTCCTCCACTCTGATGGACAGGCCTTGTTCCAGCCAGCTCTATAACTGGGACGTGTCCCCAGTTCTCAATTATATTTCTTTTAAAATGTTCATCTTTCACGAGGATCCCTTGTGCTCTCCTCAGAGAGCCGCCAAACCAGACAACATAGAATCTTGACCAAGTTCCAAGGCGCACAAACTCAGGGAACTAACATGATATACACAAGCTAAGGTGACGCTGGTCAACCACAGCCTCATACCCTCCCTGTGTTTCCACATTCCCTACCTAGAAAATTAGCTCTCGGAGGTAGGGACTCTCACCTCTCTAATAAGTGTTTAGCATGCTTGCTGTCACCACGCAAATAACAAACAACAACAACATCTGCAAATAAGTCTAGAGATGGTCATGAAATAACCTGCAGGTTCCTCAACCTACAGTGAAAGCTTGTGAGTGAAGAGCATTAACAGAAGTGGGCCAGTCTGGTTTTCACGGCTCATCTCTCTCTGAGCAATGGAGAGGGAGATCAGTAAGGGGGAATGAGAAGGAGAAAAGCAAGGCACAGAAGGGGCAGACAACTTTGCTTAACTCTCATCTCTTGCATGGGATCCCAGTGAGACAATATCAAGGGCCAACCACTCTGAAATCAGTTGTGCCCTCTGGCCTCCATCTCATCCAAGCCTTCCCCAAGGAGGTGGGACACAGAGGTGGAGTCGCTGCTATCTGGGATCAGAGCAAACATTTGGTGACCTTAATCTTTGAAAGAGCCACCTGCTTGTGACCTTGGGCAAATCACTTGGCTCACACTCTTTTATGGCTCAGTCAACCCAGCTGGAAAATTGAGTGACTATTAAAATAAAAAATAAGAACGGACCTCACTGAAAAACCAGATGCTGCATCTGAGCCTAGATTTCCTGGGGAAAGAAATTACCAAACTAAATGAACATAGAAAAAAACCCTTAAACTTCCATGCTAGGCTTCCCTGCTGCATTTCCAATAATGAGATTTTAATCAAGAAAGTGAGTAGTCAGATGCATTAAGTGGAAGCTCAAGGCTGAGGGGGTGCTGAATGTAACGCCCACAATGAACTCCAGCAGCCTCAGACCGAACCACTCTAAAGACACACACGTCAAAGGAGTGAATTAAAGATTCAGATCACTTACTGCAGCACTCATTTATTTAGTCAAGAAGTAAAAGAGACAGAGCAAGTGGTGTTTGGGCCATCTGGCCTTTGCCGAGATGCTTCTCTGCTTGCGCTCTCCCTTCCCTGGCACTAAATTAGCGAGACCTGCAGGAAGCAATGACATCTTTAATTCAGTGCTGTAGATTCCAGGAGACATGTTTTGAGCTTGGTTTCGCTGTGGGATGTTCCATAACACACTTCCGCCAGGTCAAAAGTTCAGAAACTAAAGGCACTGATGCATGGGCCCTGCCTGATACCTGAAAGCTAAACTAAGGACTGGATAGACTCTCCTTAAGTTCACAGACCTCCTGCATCTAAGGATGAATCTGGATTTTATTTCAGGTGAGCATTAAATGCCACTGATTATTTACCCTTCATAGACACCAAAATCAAGTTCACATTCTCTTCTGCCAGGGACTGCAGCCTGAGTAATCATAGGCACTCAGATTAGATTTGAACAGTCTCTAGATGACCTAAATGAGGTTAGATTTGGATAGGATTATGGAGTGGTAAAATAAACCTGCCAGTGAAATATATCTCGGTTTCTTCCCCTCCAGGATGCTGCACTCAGAATCTAATGCAGGTAGACACCGAACTCCAATTTAGATTATTCTCCCAGGAGCAGTCAAAGACAGCAGGTGAGATTTCTCCTCCTCCTTATCCTCTGGATTTAACAGACCAAGCAATATTTTGCCTCTCACTGACACTGGTAGGGCCTCCCAGGGTGAGATTTTCCAAATGCTCAGTATTGGCTCCACTCTGCTCCCGGGGGAGTCAGGAGGCAGTTTTAACCATGGACTCCCACATGAGCAAAGCGAGGCCAGCACAGAGAGCTTTTGAAAAGTGACACAAGACTGGGCCAGCCTGAGACAGGTTGGCTTGCAATTCCATGCCCAGGCAGAGCAGATTCTTCCCTCGCTGTGCAGATTCGAGAGCAGAGAGCTGCAGGTGGCCTTTTTGGCTTGTTTACCCCCCTTCCTGAAGGCGCTAGTGGAACAGAGATCAAACATCTGCTGGCAGCACGCTCCCAGGATGGCTGTTCCTGACAGACGTTGCCATAGGTGCCTTGAAAGGGGAATGAAATGGGCATCCCACAGGAAGATTGCCCAGCAGTTGGGTGCTCCTGGCTAGCACTGAAATCCTGTCCCTCACAGCTGAGAATGCACTTGACAGATCAACCCGTGCTTGGCGTACTCAGCGCTGCTAGGGGACAGACGGGGAGTGACGCACTGTGAGCTGTAGGGTCCCATTCAGAATGAGCTCACTTTCAAAATAAACTTCTCTGGTTTCCTCGGGACACTGCGTCCCTTGACTCAGCACAAGCAGAGCCCTGCGAAAGAGAGGCCCAGTGAGGGGAAATACATCCCAGCTTGTTCCTAGCTGGGGTCTAGGACATGTACCGAAATTCAGACTTGCACCAGGAATGGCTGCTGGCCTGTGCGTGAACCTGGCTGCTGCAGATGGAAGGGGGATGAATGAGTTTCTGTTGGTCAAAGCACAGATGTGGACTTTCAGTATAGATGTACCCTGATCTCACATCTCTCCCAGCTCCTTCGCTGCTCGGTGTCAGGCTGAATATTGTCTCTGTGTGCAATTCACAGAGCCAAGGGACAAGGCTCTAGCTGTTAGCACAGCTAACACAGGCATGTCTGTACCACTCCCATCTGCATTCCTCAGCCCCTCCTGTACTGCCGCCTCTGCCCTCACCAGAAGCCAAGGGGTTTAAGTAGGTTGTAAAGAAGGCAAAGCCAGCAGGGTTTTAGTGTGGCTGGGAGACGAGATGCAGGAGCATCACAACAAGAACAAGGAGGAGGTGAGGCAAACAGGCCGCTCAGGCATGCGAGAGGCGTGAGTACATAGTACACACTCTCTGTTATACTGCAGTTGGCGGGACAGCTCCGGAGCAGACCATGAGAGGTTAACATCTGATGCCATGAGGGAGCCCTGAAGAGATGCTCCCAGTGACTGACATTTCCTCCCTCCCTTCTCCAATCAGTACATCTCCGCTCCTTTGTTCACCAGTTCAAAGTGAAGAGGAACTCAGCTCCTGCTCCTTCCAATTGCCAGGTTGCAGCATGACACCCATGTACCTCAGCTCATTGCAAGCACCGTGCTAGGACTCCCGCAAGCCTCTCCTCCCTCCACGTGCCAGGACTCCCCTCCCTCTGGGCACTGTGCTGTGATTCAGATCCTGCTCCCGATGGGGAGTGAGCCCTCCTGGCACTTCTCCAGATGAAATGCCACTCAACGTATTGGTATTTGCAGCGGCAGCTTACAAGGGCTGGAGCTATTTCAGAGCATCTTCACTGGGAACTTCCTCAAAGGCCAGTCTTCAAACAGTGCGGCTGT
The DNA here is from genome assembly GCF_016161935.1 of Mauremys reevesii. NCBI lineage: Eukaryota > Metazoa > Chordata > Testudines > Geoemydidae > Mauremys > Mauremys reevesii. The sequence goes on along the minus strand of NC_052634.1, from coordinate 10,862,755 downwards.
GGGGACTGAGACTGTCCTCTTAATTGGTGTTGCTCTTTTATTCTTTCCAGGCTGCTGGGAATTCTGGCGACTTCCTTTCTGGCCAGTGAACAGAATGGGATTTCCTTGGGACTTAGCGGAGAGCAGCACTCCAAGTCATTGATATCTCAATTCATACTTCGCAAGGGTGAGGAACCCACAGCCAAGGGCAAGGAACCCACAGCCAAGGGCACACAGACACTAACATCTTATGCCTTCTCCAGAACATAAAAATGTCCACACTGGGTCAGACCAATGGTCCATCTAGCCCAGTATCCTTCCTTCTGACAATGGCTAATTCCAGGTGCTTTAGAAGGAATGAATGGAACAGGGCAATTATTTAATGATCCATCTGTTGCCATCCACCCCCAGCTTCTGACAGTTGGAGGTTTAAGAAAACCCAGAGCATGGAATTGCATCCCTGACCATCTTGGCTAATAGCCATTGATCAACCTATCCTCCATGAACTTCTCTAATTCTTTTTTGAACTCAGTTATACTTTTGGCCTTCTCAGCATCCTCTGGCAAGGAGTTCCACAGGTTGACTGTGATTTGTGCGAAGAAATACTTTGTTTTTGTTTGTTTAAAACCTGCTGCTTATTAATTTCCTTTGGTGACCCCTAGTTCTTGTGTTACAAAAAGGAGTAAATAACACTTCCTTATTTACTTTCTCTACACCGGTCATGATTTTATAGATTTCTATCATATCCCCCCCTTAGTTGTTTCTTTTCCAAGCCGAACAGTTCCAGGCTTTTTAACCATTCCTCAAATGGAAGCTGTTTCATAGCCCTAATAATTTTTGTAGCCCTTCTCTGCACCTTTTCCATTTCTAATATAGCTTTTTTGAAATGGAGTGAGCAGAACTGCACACCGTGTTCAAGATGTGGGCATACAATGAATTTATATAGTGGCATTACAATATTTTCTGTTTTATTATCTCTCCCTTTTATAATGGTTCCAAACATGACTGCCGCTGCACATTGAGCAGGTGTTTACAGAGAACTATCCACGATGACTCCAAGATCTCTTTCTTGAGCTAATATAGACCCCATCATTCTGTATGTGTAAGCTGGGGTGATTTTTTCCAATGCAGCATTTATCAATTCTTAAGTTCATTTGCCATTCTGTCACCCAGGTTAGTGAGATCCCTTTGTAACTCTTCACAGTCAGCTTTGGACCTAACTATCCTGAGTAATTTTGCATCATCTGCACATTTTGCCACCTCACTGTTTACCTCCTTTTCCAGATCATTTATAGTTATGTTGAACAGCACAGGTCCCAGTACAGATCCTTGGGGGACCCAGCTATTCACCTCACTCCATTAGGAAAACTGACCATTTATTCCTACCCTTTGTTTTAATCAGTTATTGAGACATAAGAAGACCTTCCCTCTTATCCCGTGACTGCTTAGTTTGGATAAGAGTCTTTGGTTAGGGACTTTGTCAAAAGCTTTTTGAAAGCCTAAGTACATTATATCAAGTGGAGCACCCTTGTCCTCATCTCCCACACATTCTCTCTGGTTAGACCGATGCAAAGAATTCTTGTAACTAGTCCACAATAGCCTTGTCTTCTTTGAGTGCTTAAGCAGCTTGATTGGCCGGTGGCCCACACCACTGGCTGCTTAGCAGGCTTCCTGCTTCTGATGTACTTAAAATAATTCCTGCTCATTTTGTGTCTTTAGATAGTTGTTCTTAAAAAATTTTCTTGGCCTGCCTTATTATACTTTTACAGTTGTCTTGCCAGAGTTTATGTTCCTTTATCTTCTCTTCATTGGGATTTGACTTCCAATTTCTAAAGGATGCCTTTTTGCCTCTAGTACTCTACCATTTAGCGACTGTGTCATTTCTCTCTCTCCCCCTCTGTTTGCTGGTTTTTGGGGAGGGGGGGCAGAGGAATGTTATACATTTAGTTTGATTTTCTATTAAGGGTGTTTTTAAATAGTCTCCATGCAGTTTGCAGGCATTTCATCCTTATGACTGTTCATTTTAATGTCTATTTTACTAGCGTCCTCATTTTTGCGTAGTTCCCCTTTTTGAAATCAAATGCTACTGGGGGGGGTTTCTTTGGCATTTTTCCCCTCTTCAAGCATGCTAATTTTAATTACATTATGGTTACGATTACCCTGCAAGTGAGCTATATTCAACTCTTGTACCAGATCCTGTGTCCCGCTTAGAACTAAAATTGTCCAGTTTTGGGCCCCACACTACAAGAAGGATGTGGAAAAATTGGAAAAAGTCCAGCAGAGAGCAACAAAAATGATTAGAGGGCTGGAGCACATAACTTATGAGGAGAGGCTGAGGGAACTGGGATTGTTTAGTTTGCAGAAGAGAAGAATGAGGGGGGATTTGATAGCTGCTTTCAACTACCTGAAAGGGGGTTCCAAAGACGATGGCTCTAGACTGTTCTCAGTGGTACCTGATAACAGAACAAGGAGTAATGGTCTCAAGTTGCAGTGGGGGAGGTTTAGGTTGGATATTAGGAAAAACTTTTTCACTAGGAGGGTGGTGAAGCACCGGAATGGGTTACCTAGGGAGGTGGTGGAATCTCTTTCCTTAGAGGTTTTTAAGGTTAGGCTTGACAAAGCCCTGGCTGGGATGATTTAGTTGGGAATTGGTCCTGCTTTGAGCAGGGGGTTGGGCTAGATGACCTCCTGGGCTCCCTTCCAACCCTGATATTCTATGATTCTATGAAGAATTCCTCTCCCTTTGTGGATTCCAGGACAAGCTGCCCTAAGAAGCAGTCATTTATGGTGTCTAGAAATTGTATCTCCGCATCCTTCCCTGACGTGACATATACCCAGTCGATATGAAGATAGCTGAAATCCTCCATCATTGCATTTTCCGCCTTTGTAGCCTCTCTAATCTCCCTGAGCATTTTACTGTCACCATCAGCATCCTGGCACCTGGTTGGCAGTATCTTCCTACTGCTGTACTCCTATTGGTCAAGCGTGGACTTTCTAGCCATAGAAATTCTATGGTACAGTTTGTCTCACTGAAGAATTTGTACTTTGACTCTATGCTCTCTTTTGCATATGGTGCCATCCCCCATCCAGCACAACCTGCTCTGCCCTTGCTGTATATTTTGTACCTTGGTATTATTACTATGTCCTATTGTGTTTCCTCATTCCATCAAGTTTCCATGATGCTTGTTATATCAATATCTTCATTTAATACCAGGCACTCTAGTTCACTCATCTTAGTATCTAGATTTCCAGCATTTGTATATAAGCACTAGTACATTTTGTCAATATTCAGCTGCTTGCCACCACATATTATATTTAAACAGGACTCTTTGCGTTTGATTGATACCTACTCCCAGTCCCAACTACCATTCCAGTATGAGCCAGAGAACACAAATTACCTCATCTACTTTCTACATAAAGACCAGAAAACCATCTGTATCCACCTATTCATCATTTTCATGCAGCTATGCAGCAACAGGCCTGGTATATATATATATCCATGCTGCTCAAATGTACCCAGACAACAAATTGGACACAGATATCTGACTCCCACAGTTGTTGACATGCAATGAGACAAAAGTGCAGAACACACATGGCATTCTCATGTGTAGTCAGTGATGTGTACATAAGAACGGCCATACTGGGTCAGACCAAAGGTCCATCTAGCCCAGTATCCTGTCTACTGACAGTAGCCAATGCCAGGTGCCCCAGAGGGAATGAACAGAGCAGGTAATCATCAAGTGATAAATCCCCTGTCACCCATTCCCAGCTTCTGGCTAGGGACACCATAAAGTCTGAATGTTTATGATATCCCCATAACAGAGACATAAGGCTTAGATATGGGGTAAGAATTCAGGTTTTTCCAGACACTTAACTCTGAATTTCTTGCCTTTCATATATGTATATACACACACATCAATCTTGGTTAAAAACAGTTACATTTGAAAAGGGCAAAGAATTCCCAACTCAGACCTGCAATAAACAGAAAATACAGATGAAAGCCATAGACCAATATGCATCACCTTCTCACACATGCACACTGAACACCTCTCACCAAGATGTAGCCTCCCTTCCACAAGCCAAATAAACAGACCATCCCCAGTCACCGGTTACAAGTCAGCTTAAGCAAAACCAATTTCAAAGTGTCTACACCACAGGGGGTTGCACCATTTTAACTATATTGGTTTGCAAACTCGTTTTACTAAATGGGGGAGCAAATTGTTATACATCTATAGATTCCATGGCCAGAAGGGACCACACTCTGATCCTCTAGTCCAGTGTTTGTCAGTCTGTGGGTCGCGACCCAGTACTGGGTCACTCCATGTAAGGCACTGGGTTGTGTTGCGGCGGCTCTGGTCAGCACCCCGACCGGGACATTAAAAGTCCCTTCAGCAGTGCTGCCCAGCTAAAGCAGGCTAGGGCCTACCTGTTCCGACACCGCACTGCGCCCCGGAAGCAGCCAGCAGCGGATCCGGCTTCTACGCAGCGGGGCCACGGGGCTCCGCGTGCTGCCCCCGCCAGGAACACTGGCTCTGCACTCTCACTGGTTGGGAACTGGCCAACGGGAATTGGGGGGAGCGGTGCCTGCTGGCGAGAGTCATGTGGAGCCACTTGTGTGCCTCCGCCTAGGAGCCAGACCTGCTGCTGGCTGCTTCCGGGGCACAGTGCGCTCCGCGGTGCACCCCAGCTGCGCTGCTGTCCGGGAGCAAGGCCATGTCTGTGTCCCAATCCCCTTCCCCAGTCCTGAGCCCCCCAAACCTGGAATTCCTTCCTGCACCCCAAAGCCCTCATCTCCAGCCCCAGCCCAGACCCCTGACCCCCTCCCACACCCCAACCCCCTGCCCCAGCCCAAAGCCCCCTCCCACACCCGAGCACCTCATTTCCAGCCCCATCACGCAGCTCTCACCCCCACACCCCAACTCTCTACCTCAGCCCTGAACCCCTCCCACACCCAAACCCCTCATCCCCAGCTCCATTGGGTCGCGGGCATCAAAAATTTTCTTCTACTGGGTCCCCAGAAAAAAAGTTTGAAACCCACTGCTCTAGTCTGACCTGTGTAACACAGGCCATCGAACTTCCCCAAAATAATTCCTGGTTGAATTACAGCCTCTCCTTTAGAGAATCATCCAATCTTGATTTAAACATTATGGGTAATGGAGAATCCACTCTAATCCTCGGTAGGTTGTTCCAGTGGTTAGTTCCCCTCACTGTTAAAGACACATATGCCTTATTTCCAGTCTGAATTTGCTTTGCTTCAGCTTCCATTGGATCTTGTTATAGCTTTGAGTGTAGACCGTTCCAAGGGCAGCCCAATGTCAAAGCCAAGTGGCTCTGCCCTAGTCTGGCAGTTTCATTTCAGGGTAGAGGGGGCCCCTCTTTGGAGATGCAGCAAATCATGATTTGCACAGAGCACTGTTCTGTTCAACCTTCCCTTGCAAGAAAAATCTCTTCTGCTACCAAACCATTAAGGCTAAGCTGGAGTTATGGCTACATAAACACCGAGGGCAGAACGGATCAGGGTTCCATGGGTGGCACAATTTATACTAAAAGCTCACCTGGGGTCGAGACAGACCTGTTGTCAGAGTTCAGGACCTGGAGTCTCTTGGCACCCCAACAAGTGCAGTTGGCCTGCAGCAGGCTACCTGACTGACTGCCGCACCTGACTGGTCAGGCAGGACAGCTGGCTGCTGTTTAAGAGCAGCAGTAGCTCTCCGGCTGCTCAATGTGTATCATGCCTACAGCTGTACTTGCCTTTATTCCAGTTCCTGCTCCAGCCGATTCCAGCCTCTGCTCCTGTACTGTTCCATCCCTGGTTCCCCTTCAATTACTGCCTTTCCGGTACTGATCCTTGGCTCTGTCCTTGGCCTTAGACTCTGGTTGGCCCCCCAGCTCTGACATTTGGTTCCTGTCTCCCTGGTATTGCTCCTTGGCTCCGCCTCTGGCATTCGGCTTACATCCCTTCGGCAGTGACCCTCAGGTCATTCCTGGATTCTGTCCACTCTGAACTCAGCTGTCACCAGTAGGCCGACCTCTCGCTTTAACCACTAGGCAAGACCACCCACAGCCCAGTGTCTTCATTTTAAATCAAGCTCAGATCCACTTTAGGTCACAAGAGATGCTGGGCCAAATCCTCAGCTGGTGTAAATCAGCCCAGCTTCACTGGAGTCCATTTACACCAACTGAGGATCTCAAATGGTCTCATTTGCAACTCCTATTTTTGTACAGCACCAATACCCCACCCGCTTTGGCCTGGCCGCTCCGCTCTGCTCAAGGGAATGCCCAGCACTAGAACAACAAGGAGGTGCTATTGCAAACCAGGGGTCAGGCACATCCTCAGCGCCGCATATAGGCCTCAAACCGGAATAGCAGGAACAGGAGTTGCTGGTCAGGATCCAAAGGGTCCGGATTTGGAATAGTCAGAAGGGGACTCCAGCTCAGGATTCAGCTGCATTGGAAGAACTGGGGAAACATTTCACACTCCGCCTGCCTTGAGCCACTACTAAGATCCTTTCACTTTTATGAGCACTGAAGTAGATCCAACAAGGTTAAAGGAGGAAACAAAACAAACAAACCGAGCGAGACTCTTTGCTGTGATTTCTTGCAGGGTCAAAGTGCTAAAGCACTCCACTCGAACACCATTATCTAGAGCAGCCTTGATCTCAGGAACCGTATTTCAAGTGTGCATAACCAGTGTGTACTGCCGATTAAAAGAAATGTGATCTGATTTTCAGAGGTGCTGAGCACCAAGATCCTGTTGGTTTCAGTGGGATTGGAGGATACTCAGTCACTTACAGAATGAGACCATTTGTATTGATGCGCCTCGGTGTGGGGGAGGAGGCTAACTTTAGACACCGGAGTTTGCAAATGTTGGCCTACATATTCTGTAGAGACATGTTCTCACATCCTCATCTCCCTCCAGCCCTTAGAGACAGGCAAACTGGATTAGATCCAGTAAATCTCCTTCGTGTAAATCTATATGTACTTTCAATTAGATGTATAGTTTAGAGCAATTAGGCACAAAAAGGCGCTTCACTTGAATAGACCGGCTGGTTATGGAAAGCAGGCATAATGAATATCGATTACTTTGTTATTAAACATTTCCCATGGTTTAAACATTGCTGTTTGCTGGACAGTGATTGTCCAGCCCGTTCTGGTTGAGGCCAGCAAGATAATTCTTTACCCTGGCATATCAGCTTTTACCCACAGATCTCAGAGGACCCCAGGCCCTAATTCAGTATCTCAGCTCCTCTTGGAAGCACCTTTTTAACAGGAAAAGTGAGGCACACAGAGGTTAAATGACTTATCTGATGTGCGTCTGAGACATTGGCAGAGCTGGTCATGGAACCCAGGAGTCCTGACTCCCAGTCTTCATCTACCCACTAGGGAAGTGCGAAGATCCTACGTTGAGTGAGACGGATTTGCTGGTGGTTATGTCCCACCTGCCTGATGAGTGCATATTTGAGTTTTGTGATGGTGGATGTGCAGAAGGAAATATAGACCCATAGAAATTAAAGATGGAGAAGGCCAAATAAGAAGAACATCCGCTATTACGTAAGAGGATAGAAATGTACATGGGATATAAACTCTCATGCTTCAGGCCATAAGCCAATCGCTAATTGCCTGGGGTGAGAAAAAAAACTTCTCCTATAGCCGAGTGATTCTATGATGGGTTTCTTGTCCCATCCTCAGATGCATCTGGTATCAGCAGCCATAAGATACAGGACCATTGCTCCACTCCAGTATGGCAATTCCTATGTTCCTAATTACTTCACATCATCAAGATCTTGTCCCTGGCCAGCACAGGATCAGTCCAGACGGTATGTTCTCCAGTGTATTTTCCATTGTTAAGGGATGGACATCCATCTCTTCCTGCTAGCGACTAACAGGTCTCAGTGTGTGCAAGGTTTGTCTACACAGTGAGTTGCTGCATGGCAAGTCACTCACTGCTACAGAGCACCAGCCACGCTGCTAAGCCATGCTCCGGGACTTTCAGCACACTGCAGCCATGTCCTCACAGGACGTTACTGCATGGCAAGCTGGTGTGATGTGCCTTCACAACCTGGATTGCTGCCCAGTAAGTCACTGCGTAGACAAGCCCTAAGATCCTCCTGTTCTTCAGGCTAATTATTCCTTATTGTCATCCTAGTTATAGGGAATTTGTGGAGTCCAGATTTACCCTTTATAATTCAGACACACCTTCCAAACCAGCTCACACCAGAAAAGGCCAGATCGGAATAAGCTGTCCAAATTCTAAGCAATTCACAGACACTCATGATAAGCTACACACACAAAAAAAGGCACTCATATGTCAATCTATCAATCAAGGGATTAGCATAAAAACATCTCAAGAAAAGGCCAGAACAGACACCCCTAATCAGAGTTCATTCACCAATTACATTAGGATAATCATGATCCAGACACATTTGTGTTTGTATAAGATTATTTGATTTTTCCCCAGCACTAAAAGGTCTTTTATTACCAACCAACACTGGCATAATAACAGCCCCAGAACAGGAAGGAAAGCCATCTAAATTAATACAGCTCTCTGACTTTATTTCATCATGTCAGCGGGGGCTCCTGGAGAGCCCCTGCAGGGCTCAGCCAATGGCGGGCGGGGAAATAAAGCCCTCAGTAATGGCAATCACAATAGGAGAACCAAAATGGTCTCTTACTGACGGGAGGAAAATAAAAGAAATTAGGAGCCCATTGAGGGGGAGGCGAACAATCTGGAGAAGGAAACTCAGGGGTGGAGGGGGACGAGGACTGTACGTTTCCATTTGCTTTCTCTGGAATCTGTCAGAGAGGTTCTCTCTGGAAGCCAGCGCACCAGTGAGAGAGGCGCCGTGAGTTATATTTAAGACCTCTGCTTGTTTGATCACCACCTGTGGGCTGCATAATAAGAGACTGATGGGGTTGCAACAGAACAAAACCTTTCATGGGCTGATGTGTAGGCCTGATGCACACATGTGCATGCAATGTGCCGCCCTAAAGTCCTGTTTACGTATGCATTTCCCTGCACCAAACCAGGTGAGAAAGCCTGGCCCTACTGAGGTCAATGGAGTTTTGTAACAGACTTCAACAAGGCCAGGATTTCACCCAGGAACTTTTTCAGCGTTGTTCTGTTTCCTTTCCCATATGATCCTAACACTTTGCACACAGCCAGGCATCCATAGGGGCGAACCTGCCTGTTTAACAGTCTCTTGTCTGCCTCGGTGAAATTCTAGTCCCAGAGGTCACAACTGGATCCCATGCAAAAATGCAAATGCATCTTGAAGGATTTCACTGAAAGCAGATCTGCTAAATCTGGCACTTCCCCTAACTTTGGGCTCCCAGGAAAGCAAGCATGAAACCAATTGCTCCTATCCCGGTGCAATTTCACAAAGGTTTACTCCCATGGAAAAGGCACTTTTCACCACTGAAAATGATTTTGTGCCTTGCCTGCAAATTACTCCCCCAGCTACTGCAGCTCAGACAAAATAAAGGGGAACAGGGAGCATGAGAGTTACACCAATTTAGACTCAGCTCCCATAGATGCCTTCCTACTGACATGTAACCAAATCTACCAAATCTGTTGGAGTCCAACCTGGTGCAGCTCACATACCCATGTGACAGAAGAGAGGAGGAAAACAAGGAACGCGACTAGCAGGATGATGCACAGAAGGCACAAATGAAAGCAGGGGGGTGGTCTGCTGCAGTGTGTCCCCTCCTCAGTGGCTTTTCCTGTTACATTCCTCTCTTCTCGATCCTGGGGTCACAAATTACCCAGCTTCGACTCAGTGAACCTAATCCAGAGGCGATGTGTATCTCATGTCACCTAGACTCACACCCACTTGCTAATATGTCAGAGAGTCTCAATTAGTGCCAATTATACAGATTCCCTTCAATTCACTTAGGGCTTGTCCGTGGGCGCACAGTTTCTGTACTGCTGTAACAGTGTCAGTCTGAAGTGGATAGAAAGTGATTCAAGCCCAAAGGGTGGATGCAGTTATACGGGTGTAAGGTGCCTTTATAACTGCATCCATGCTATTATTCTGGTAAAGTCACTCCCCGAAGTGACATGTTGTACTGGTACAAAATCTGTGCATAGACCAGGCTTTAGACTAAGGGTATGCCTACGTTTCCTTATTAATGTTTGATACAGGCATAGTTCCTTTGGCTGTTTCTATCCTCTGGATCCAGCTACCTTCTCTGAGTAGATTCCATTTGCCTGGAAGTCCCCTAGACTTCACTGTTCTTACGCCTGTGATGATGGGACAGGGCAGTTCCCCCTCCTGCTTTTGTCCGGCAGAGAGGAGCTGGTGTAATGCCCCAAAATGAAAGTTTTTTTGGAGAGAAGGGGGGAGTTCCAGGCAAACGGAATCTAATCAGAGCAGGCCATTGGAGCCAGAGGATAGACATAGCAGAACTATGCCTGTAATATGCAGGAATGAGGAAACCTAGAGAGGCCTTGGAAGGGAAAAAGGGAGAATGGAATCTGCCCACATTTTATATACATATATATTTTCCCTCCAGCTCCTTCTGCTTCTAATCAAAGATTGTGCAGAGCCAACGATGAACCCAACAAAGTAATCTCTCCCCACCAATCCTTACAATGCCGCGGGGAAGCTCCTGGTAATCACACCCACCTGCATGGTGCTACCCCACTCACATCATCTTGAAGGCTGTTCCCTGGTGCCTCCAGCAAATGGAATGGACAGTTAAAGATTTAGTATTTCCCATTCCCTCGGCATACATCCCTGGCTCGCTCCGCCGTTGCGCAGAGGCGGGAATCCGCTTCCCTATCAGCGCGTATGTTCTGCTGGGGAACTTGTCGGGCTTGTCTGGCTAATGAAAAGCTGCTTGGGACTCCCCTTTGGGCTTTTCGGGAAGGATTAGGGAGGTTTCTCCAAGGCAGACACGGCAAGACAGTCAGTTTCTCTAAATGCAGCAGGGACTTCTGCAGCGCTTGGCTTTGGCACAAGCTAATTGCAGCCGTCTTGAAGGTTGTCTCCTTGCTCAGGTTTACAAACAAGAAGGGACTGAGGGGGATTGATAATGGGCTACAGGCCCTTTTCCTCTCTAGGACGCCTGCACAAAGCCAACCCAGGCTAATAGCAAGCGAAAGCGGTTACCCGCCGATGGCTCCCTGGTGGCCTGTGTGAAATGAGATGGAATTGGTGAGGGGGAAAGGATGTCACAGAATGGCTCCCAATGGATGGCTGACTCTGTCCCACCTGACACCCTTGTTGCCAATCTCAGCAGGAGGGCCTTGGAGTGAAGGGGTTACAGAGACTGAATGCGCCTATCGCCCTCCATAGAGTCACCACTTTACCCTCCTTCACCTCCCTCTGCCACCAGACCTAATGGCTAGGGAGGTGGTGAGCTGGAACTGCTGCCTACTAGGCAAAATACACTTTCCTTGGCCTCCTGTTCCCCCTGCCCCGTTTGTCTTTCACACACCTGCCATGTCTTAGGGACATGGTGGATTCTCTCTCACTTGCTGGGCTTCAGTCAGGACTTGCTGTCTTTCTAAAAGTCATGGCACCGCTCAAAGAGAAGTGATGGGCTTGATGCAGAAATCAATGGGTGAGGATCTCTGACCTGCACTATGTCAGAAATTGACTAGATGATCGTAACATTTCCTTCTGGCCTTACAATCTAGGGCACTATAAACTCTGATGATGAGCTCTCTGGAGCAGGGAGCGTGTCTTTTTGTTACTTGTTTGTATGGTGGTTAGCACAACTGGGTCCTCATACTTGACGGGAGTGGGGGGGTGTCCCAAGACACTAGTGTAACATAAAAATAAATAATTATGACAACAAACACCTCTCAATATGCCTAACAGGTGGGTCCGTCCAGGTGTGGATTGAGGTCCATTTGCAAGAAAGTGTAATCGAGAAATCTGCGTGGATGCTAGGCTCATTCCGGGGATAAACAAAAAGACCGTGGGTCAATCCGGCACCTTTTAGTAGCACTAAAGTGTAGATGAGGTTGAAGTTTTGCTTTGGAAACGTTTATTCAATGAACAATAGATTGTTGTCAAAACAAATTTGCATGGGAAAATGTCCATTTTCAAATAAGTGTGTGTGTGTGTGTGTGTGTTGGAGGGGGATTTAAAAATCAGCTTTTGGCAACCATAAACTAAAAAATTGCAGCTGAAAGTGGAAACATCATCAGGTTTTGGTTGCCAAAACTGAAAAAAAAACATGGTTTCAGGATTTTCAGGTTTTTGACCCAAACCCAAAGAGCATTCTTGTTTTGTGTTGTTTCTGCAAAAAAAGTTGAACTTTTCTCAATCAGCTCAACTAAAATCAGGTAATTGAGCAGTTCAGTATAACAGGAACGGACCCACATCCTTGGCCCAAACCCATTTTTTTCCAATAGGTTTGAAGATCACTAAACAGCTTTTTTAAGAATTGTTTTTCATCTTCACAGTAGCTTCTGCACTTTTTGGTTTCCATGCATGATTGGCCGTAGAAGGGCCATAATACCATGCAAGAGGCTTGGCCAGATCAGAAGTTCTGGGAACCTCCTGAGACACCCTGATTCCATGAGATTTTCTAGAGAGTTTAGAAATGATCTTTCAAAATGCTTAGCACTTACACTGTATTTTCAAAGCGTTTTGCAAAAGTGGACATATCTTTGCCAGTGCACATGGGGAAACTGAGGCACGGAGAGATCATTCACTTGTGCAAGGTAACACAGGGTCAGAGGCTGGATTGGGAACAGAACCCAGCTCTCCCAAGTTCAGGTCCCATTCATTAGACATTGAACCATCCTGCATTCTATGGGCCATGTGTTTATTCTAAAATAATCTGGTCACACGTTTTATTAAGGGTTCGTTTATGAATAAATTTATAAAAGGGTTAATAAATTACTTCAGATGCTTTAATAATAATACCTAGCACTTCTATAACAACTCTTCATCCACGGTGCTTTACAAAAGAGGTCAGTGCCATTATCCCCATTTTGCAGATGCGGAAACTGAGGTATAGGCAGATGAAATAACTTGCCCAAGGCCCCTCAGCAGGCCAGTGGCAGAGCTGGGAGTAGAATCCAGGTCTCCCGAGCCCCATTCCAGTGCTTGACCCACTAGGCAATACATGGTGAGTCTATTGTTGTGGATTTGTATAGACTGTAACAAGGCATAGGTGCCTGATATCAATAACATATAAAACTCATGCTTGTAACATGTTTGCCACACCTGTTCATCTTAAATAAAAAGGCATTTATTAACCCTTTATAAACCATTTATAAATGTACTCTTAATCCATCATGAATTCCAGCTACGGGCATGTTTAGGGTCAGCTCTTGCTAATGCTATGTCACTTCCAATACGTATTAACTGTGACAATAGTGCAGCCCTGTTTATGAACACCATCCGTTTGCTCGGTGCTTTGCAAGAACCTAGTATAACACAAATATTCCTGAGTTTAAACACAGACCAAACCCTTTCGACACCAAATGCCCCGCTCAGGGGGCTAAGCGAAGGTTGATGCAGGCATCTTGCAGAGGTGGGTTTTTAAAGCCTGCTTGGAAGAAGCATGTTGTGAGGAAGGGCTTGAAGGGGCAGGCGGGGTGGTGTCTGATGTATGAGAGGAGGCAGTGGTAGAGAAGGTGAGTGGCACAAAGGACGGCGTGGAAGAAGGACGAGCAGGGGAAAGAGGAGCCGAGACATAAGCAAGAGCTGATTTGCACAGGGCTCTCTTATCTGTGTTTCCATTGCAGCCCTACAGCCTGTATTTTCCAAGGTTTCTATGCCCACATGATCCCATTTCACAGATGGGCTGCCCAGAACCGACAGTGCTGCAGATGGGCTCCCATTTCCCATTGATTAAGCATAGCCCCCTCTACTCAGGGTCCTAGGTGAGCTGCATTTTATCCTCTGAGTAACTGGGGCAAGATTAGCTGTCTCAGCTCAGGAGCCCTTAAGGGAAGCTGTTGCTGGCAGGGGCAATCGCATGCTATCCCAGGAAAACAAGGGGAACAAGATGTGATAGCCATATCATCTCCAAATAGGCTACATGCAAGCTATTCATCCTCCCCTCTGGGGGCCTGGCTTTGTTTGAGCAAGATTATGAACTCCCTTTCGGAAGAGCTTCATCATTTCCACATATTTCCCATTGGTCATGGTCAGGCAGGATCAATAGAGATATAATCCGAGAGACAGCTGCAAACACAAAAGTTCCTAATGAATTTCAGACCAGACAGTCAGCCCCAACACACAGCCCCGTCAGCTGGGGATTCATGCAAAACCATCACTCCAACATGCCTAAAATTTCCCCGTGGAGGGGAGGGCTAGATGTGAGAAAGCATCAGATGGCTCTTGTTCCATCTCATAGTTCAGCATTATCCCCAGTGCAATTATTCCACCAGACAGTGCCGCCTTTGATCGAGGGAAAGAAAGGGAAGAGGGGAAAAAGGAAGCATAGAGCTTGAACAAAGGGACAGGGTAAGAAGGTTTGCAAAAAGGGCTGTGGGAACGCCCTTGGAATTGTGACTCAGGTGCCTGGCGGGGGAGAAACTGCAGACATTTACGTAGGAAGCAGGCAGTCACTAGAATTAAACTGCATTCTCCATTAAAGCTAATTCACAAAGGTAACTGCTGCTGCCATCTTGGTTTTTCAATTCTTACGCCTGACTCCGCCTAAGTCTCCTCTAGCGTACTTAAGCATCTACTGTATCAACATGCACCTCTTGGGAGTCTTGGACACAACACAGCCCTATGGGATGGGATTTTCAAAGCCACATAGGGACTCTGGGCACCCAATTCCCATTAAAATTAAAAGTGCATCCAAATCTCCCAGGCAGCTTTGAAAAAATCCAGCTGTGCTGTACTGTACTGACTTTGTCTTAATGTTGCCCTCTACTGCATGGCCCATAGACAGTTTAAAGTGTGTGTGTGTGTGTGTGTGTGTGTGTGTGTGTGTGTGTGTGTGTGTGTGTGTGTGTGTGTGTGTATACCTATGTCTATGGGCCATATATATATATATACACACACACGCTTCATCCCCACTAGAAGCACTTTATTGGTACAGTAACTCAACCAGCAAAGCACTTCTATTGTAGATATAGACTTTATCAATAAGGATATTTTTAATGCCATAGTAGATCAGATTGTATAGCTAGGTTTTCTACCATTTCTGCCCTCGTAAAAGTTTACAAACGATGTTACTTATGGGAATGGATCAGTGGGATCAATAAATACACTGCTGTGGTTTGTATTGAGCTAATGAAAGCATTCAGCAACTCTGAGGCATGAGCTCTGCTTCCAAACACTTTTAGCTGATTGACTTCAGCGGATGGTGCCAGGACTGTAGGTATGGGCAATAACTGCAGGATGTGACACTAAATTCTCCATCCTCATTGCTACCGCAGCTGGCCCACTGGGTGTTAGTGTCAGGTTCAATCCAAAGGGCCCAGGGAAGATGAATGATAAAATAATATAAATTATTTGGCCTTCTATACCACTGTCCAGCCAAGCCTCTCAAAGATCTTCATTAACATTCATAACAGACACCCCAGGAGGCAGGATAACTATTGCATGGAACTGTTTAGTGTGCACCACTGCTCTCTACTGTATGGAATTAGAACTGATGACACATGTATCAAAGGCCCTATACGGCTACAAGGTAAAAAGGATTCTCTCTCGCTCAGGTAGCAGGAAGCTGTACTTCTGGAGGAAATGCATCTGAGTTCTGGCCTTGTTGTTGCTGTGAAGTTCTGAGTGGCCAAAGAGCACGACAGAGTGACAGCGTGATCACAGGTCTGTTCAAGGGTTAACCTTATGAAGAAAATTAAGCAGTGAAGAAGTGAATCAGTGGCAGATCCAGCAGTAGAACCCCAGGAGTCCTGACTCCCAGGGCTTTGCATTGAGAGCACACAGCCACTCACTTCTCTGGGTGATATCCACTTTATTGCATACATCTACTGGCCTCTCCTTGCCCTTGGTTGAAAGATTCATCCCCCCCTTTTTGAAAAAGCTCTCAATGGCTCTTGGAGGGTGGGGAAAGGGTTAAAACCAGGTAATTCATTCTGTACCCAGTCCATATGTCTGTGTCTGGAGCCTCACCCTTGCTAAAAAGATTGCCCATTTTGCTTCCCACAGTCCTGTGGCTTCAGCGCGAGGTTAACTGCGACGAGCATCTGGGAATTTGGCAGGATCCCTCCCTGACATACGAGGGTCGTGTTGAACATGTGCTGTCCGCAGTGGGTACAAGGCTTGATTCTCTTTGTCATTTTGAGTGCCGCCTAAGTGCCCGTAATAAGAAACAGGTTGTCCAACAATTCCTCCTTCCTGTTATTGATGATAGGAAAGTAACACACTGTAGAGCAGCAGCTGCCTTTCACTGGCTGGATGGCATAGCTAACAAAGATTTGCAGCTTCCTTCTCTCATGCGGCTATTATGCTACACGCCAGGAGGACGTCTGCACACAGGCTCAGTTGGCCAAGACCTTCCACACATAGGGATTTCCATTCCTATTTCAAATGAATGTGTACAAGGGAATAGGAGCATACTCTAGGAACTTCTCAAACCACTGGTCCATCTAACCCAGTACCCTGTCTCTGACCATGGCTGGCACCTGAAAATCCAGAGGAAGGTTCAAGAAAGCCCGTATTCGAACAATTCTTAATAATATACCCACGTGGCAAGCTTATGCATCTTTATCTTAGCTAGTGTACACATAGCTGATATCCACAGTATTCTCAACAAGCTCCACACAGGAGTAACTGGGGGCAGTTCTATGGTCTGTGTGGTACTGGGGATGACAGAGTAAATGAACTGGTAGTTTCTTCTTGCCTTAAAACCTATTAATCTAGATATACACTGACCTAATGCTTTATTTGAACCCCATTAAAACCGGTTGCTTCAGTAATATATTGTGCAAATGAGTTCTGTGGGCTAATTATGTGGGGGAGGAAGCAGGGGAGAATAGCCTTGAATTAGTTTGCAATGTAATGGCTCTTTTAGTACCATCAGGTTCTCCACTTGTATCATGACAGAGGGTGAACTTTCCTCCCCTATACTTATCAGCATTCATTATAGTATAGTAGCAACTGAAATCAGGGTCCCATTGTGTGAGGTCCTGTGCATGCACAGAGCAACAGACAGTCCCTGCCCCAAATTGCATACAAAGAATAGGAGAAATTAACTATTATCCACTTTTACCGATGGGGAACAGAATGGGAATGAAATTTTCCCATCCTCACACAAGTTGCCTGGGACAGAAGCAGGGGTTGAACCTAGATCTGAATTCCAGGCTCTTAAGCACCAGATTTTCTCCAACCACTCATTCTTTTACATTCCCTTCCCTGCCTCCTTTTAGTCATTCTTGTGGGGCCCAGAAAACCCCCCGCGGCTCAGACATTTTTGCTCAAATGTTTCCAAAATCCTCCACCCAGATCACGTCTGGAAAATCGCTACCTGGAAGGTCAGAGCTCTGAGCAAGTGAAACCAGGGGAGTGTGAATAGAAATGCTTGGGCAACTTTTTGCTCTCTGATTGTCACCATTTTTAAACGAGCTGCTGCTCCAATTTTTATTAACAAATGGCTTTCATAATAAACAGGATTTCTCTCAGGAACCTTACCAGGGCTTAGCATGTGCCAAGATGAATTGGAATAAGTGTGGCTCTCTCAAGAGAAAGCTTCTATAGATACACACACGTGCGTATATACGTACATATCTATTCAAAAACACTACCACTTTCTGTGTTTGTCTGGTAGATGAAGCCGGCGCCGAGACACGGCTCATTTTGCCAAGCTGTCACTCACTGTTTTGTTCATTATCAGGAAATGAACTCCATTCCCGAGCATCCAGGGGACAGAGAGTAATTGGGTTCTCTGAAGCCTTTTCACTTAATTTACTCAAGTTCTATTTATTTCTTACAGAATTAGGTTTTAACGGCTGATGGACAGGACATCAGGAAAAAAAATGAAGGCAAATGGATAGGATAATAAACTCGGATGGAGAAAAATGATCTCTCTCACTCTCTCTCCATATCCATCCTTTTTTCTTTCCTTCACTCTATCTCATTTCCTTCTTCCTCCCACTCCCCTCTTTCTTTGCAGAGTCAACCACGTCTTTGATATGAAGAGGGATCCCTGTGTACAAGTACCTGGTTTATAACATGAGTCGGTGGGATTCATGAGAAGTAATATTGTTATCCAGGTTGCATCCCAAGATGAAAAGAGTCAAAATTCAGCACTTAGTATGGTAATAGGTACTGGAGAAAACCCTAAGACATCAGACAGGTTACATCAATGAACAGAGACAAGATAGATCAATAGATACATAGATAAAGAAAGAGAATACTTCAAGAGGAAGAGAGGATGGGTAGGTAGGTAGGTAGGTAAATAGGGTGTATGGCGATAGATAGATAGATAGATAGATAGATAGATAGATAGATAGATAGATAGATAGATAGATAGATAGATAGATAGATAGATAGATAGATAGATAGATAGATAGGAGACTGAACAAAAGAAAAAACTCTGGACTTTCTGGGTACTGGATTTGGTCTTTATGTGATTATTGCTGGTTAAACCCTCCCTCTAGATCCCCTTCCAGTGAATGCCCTATGCCATGCATGCTACATGATGCTTGGTGATGAAGCATGACCCCAGAGCAGCAGGGAAAAGACAGAGAAACAGAGAACCTACTCGTGACCCTATGACCCTACTTGTTGTATGATATTAAATGCTAAAAGGAGAGGGTCACAGTTCTAATAATACTTTGCACCTCTCTAGTGCCTTCCACTGGTTAAATATTGACACATATCCAGGAGCTGCTGGTTGTCACTGTGCTGAGAACCACAGCTGCTTGGAAGTTCATGGCAACAGAAAGGATAGACATCAGCTCCTCCTATTCCAAAAAAATGCAAAAGCAGCAAAGAATCTTGTGGCACCTTATAGACTAACAGACGTTTTGGAGCATGAACTTTCATGGGTGAATACCCACTTCACTGGATGCATGAATGCAGGCACCTACCAGATGTGCTAAAGTAGAATCACCAGCTGCCTGGATCACTGTGTTCCCATTACAGAACTCTGCAAAGCCAGCCAATTAAGCTGGGCTGCCTGACCAATTCCAGTTTCAGCACCATCTCAGCAGAGTCTCTGACTAGACCAATTGGATCCCACTAGGACCTTGTTCTGGACATGCAGAGCAGGTGTGAACACAGGGTGCACTCTATTTTCAAAAGCCACATCTGAACCTCACCTTGCTGTTAATAATTATTTGTACTGCAGTAGTGCGTAGAGGGTCTGGTCATAGACCAGGATCCCACTGTGCTAGAAGGGTGGATGTGTGTCTGCTTATATAAAAACAATACATGGGGAGTGGGGTGGGGAGATACAAAGGACTTCACTCTAGACACCTTTGTAAACCAATGGCTGGGGCTGGTGCAGTGGTGCTTCATACAGGGAATGGGTCATGGAAAATAGAGGGAGCCCTATTTTATCAGGGAAAGGGAGCTGAGAGGAGGAGAAAGAGCTGAAGATGAATGTAGTGGTTAGAATAGGAACTGGAGTCAGGACTACAGGTTCTGTTCCCAATTCTAGGAGAGAGCGTGTTCTAGTGGTGCTCCGGAACTCCAACAGATTATTATTAGAGGACAAAAAGTCTCAATCCCCCACCAAACTGTCCACCCATCTCCAGCAGAGAGAAGGGAAAGTCACAGGTTGGCTAATTAAACCTCATTATCTCTGCCATGGCAGGCAGGGACCGGCTTTCCTGAGATGAGCACAAGCCGCTTGCCTCTTCAGTTGGGAGTTTGCGCTCTTGAATCGTCTCCCTGCAGCAATGTTCCCCAGCTGGGCAAGAAACACACCAGCATGAAAGGGAGTCTCTGGGCAGAGACTGAAGAAGCCAACGGGGTTCTTAAAGGATCTTAGGGAGGGTTTTACATATTGAATGAGGGAGGGAGGGTGAGTCAGCAGGGCCAGAGAGCACAAGGTGAAACAGGGTGTTTAAGAAAACACAATCAGAATTAGATGGTGAGAAACGGTGAGAGTGTTCATCATCAGTGAAGAAGGTAGAGACACAGGCCTATCCTCCTGTCACCTACAGGCCCAAGCTAGATAGGCCCTACACATAGCAGCAGCGGGAACAGGCCGTTCCTATCTAGACCTAGCTAAAGGAATCGTAGCTTCTATGTTTGGTGCTGGCAGGGGAGTTACATGGCATCTAGCACAACGCTTGGAGAAACAGAACCCCTGGGCTCCCAGAAAGGAGTGTAGGGCCTGGTGGTTAAGTGCAAGGACCTAAGCTATCCAGAATACCCTACATGTATAACTCGGTAACATGAAGCAGCTGCTTTCAGTCTTTGAGAGATTTAAATGGCATCCGGGAACTGAGCAACCACGCTTCCTGAAAGTCAAGGTCCATGAAACCCACACGGTACCAATGCCGTGGCTCTGTCTGAAGAAAGGCCACATCACAGCACGGGGGCGGGGACCGGAGGAAGTGCACACATGGCTTTGACTCGGCCTGTGGCCTCATAAATTATGCAGCTGTCTTCATCAATTATTCAGCATAATTTATTTTGAACATTTCGATCAGCAATTTGTGGGTGTAAATTTTTTTTTTTTTTAAATCTGAAAACCCACAAGCAAGAAAGGAAGGCAGAGGAGAGGGGAAATGCTCAACTGGACAGTCAGTCATTAATCAGATATGGGCTGTGAGATGACAAGAAGAAAAGGAGCAGCTGGGAGCCACTTCAAAGAATAATAAGAGCTCCAGTTCCCCTGCGTCCTTATGGGTGGGAGTTTGGGGGAATCGGATAAAGAAATCTACACCTACGCAGAGCATCTCTGCACTAGATATGGATTTAGTTCCTCTCTCTCAGCCACAGATCCTAAAGCACTTGAGATGCTAGCGCTGAGCAAACAGCCTCTTGGGTTGAGATTTTAAATGAATTTGCTACCCTCCCATTCACGCCCCCTTCTGGGCTTCCAGTCTACAATGTAGGAACAATCCCTGCTCATCCTCGGGAAGCACATTTCAGAGCCATGTGTGGGAGTGCTTGGGAACACCACATTTTACACTGTAAAAGCAGCAAAGAATCCTGTGGCACCTTATAGACTAACAGACGTTTTGGAGCATGAGCTCTCGTGGGTGAATACCCGCTTCGTCGGATGCATCTGACGAAGTGGGTATTCACCCACGAAAGCTCATGCTCCAAAACGTCTGTTAGTCTATAAGGTGCCACAGGACTCTTTGCTGCTTTTACAGATCCAGACTAACACGGCTACCCCTCTGATACATTTTACACTGGCAAACGGTAGCACTTTGCACTGGGAAAGCTTGTACACTTATCCAGTCAGGGGGCAGAAATAATGCCATGTGACTTGTATGGCCAATCCAAATCAGCCAACACATCTTGCAGAGTAAATTAAGAACCGTTTGCAGTTAACGCTGACTGTTAAAAAGTTCACAATATGCATATATCTTCCTCGAGTCATTTCCAATAAGGAATACTTTTAAGGAAACAGCAACCTGGCTATGGACATTCCCCAACCTGAATTTATTATTATATTAATAAATTGCTCAGCATGAATTATTTGCTCAATTCTAATACATACAGAGTCAGCCACAGCATTAGAGGAAACCCACCAGCCCACAGAGAGCAGCACAAGAGTGAAAGGATGAAGGGGAGAAAATGTTGTCCAAGAAGAACAGGGCAAATCTTCTGCCATTATGAAAAATGTCACAGAGTCTGTCTAACCCAGGATAGACATGCCCTTGCTTTGCAAGGTCTCGTCTGAAAGACTCACCCCACAGCACTCAATTATCCGCCTCGGAAAGGGTAAAGGAGCAAGCCAGCTCTGATAGGATTTCAGTCTGTAACTACTAAGCCCCCAACTCAGCGTGTGGGAGATGTACAGAGAGCAGCTTTGAAATGAGACAAGCTCAGCGGGGCTCCTGCCAGTTTGGCCTGGAGAAACTTGCATCCCTCCCTGCCTAGAGACCTGGACACAGGCAGAGGTTTGGTTCCCAGCTGCATGCAGCACTGGGCACTGGACACTCAACAAAACCATGCGAAGGAGGAGGAAGCTGCTGATGCAGGTCCCAAATGCCAGAAAGTCAGGGGTGGAGGGGGATGACGACAGAGGCTCTCAAAGGAGGAGGGAGTAGCTGGAAGGTCATGGGCTTACAATACACAGGCACATAATGATAAGTTCCCTGACCTTATGCCCAGCTTCCCAAACCATCCTGCATGCCCGACACTCCTATGTGTTCCCAATGTGGAGTCCTAACTAGCAAATCCCCCTAGAACAAAACCTCCTTTCTGCTTGGGGTTTAGCCTCCCTGACATTAGTGCAAGCCAGGCATTTGTCCCCTGCACTGATTGACATTGGCCATCCCCATGCCAATTAGACCCGTGCTAGCGTCTGCTCATCAGGCAGCAGATGCAATGCTCTGTCACTGCGGGAAGAGGCCATGGAGCCGGGGGGCAGGCTGTGGGGTGGAATGACCAGAAATGGGGCCTGCATTCTAAACCCGGGAGGGCTCCCCCTCTTCACACAGCCAATACCCAGTGCAGTGTGGCAGTGCGTCTCATGAGCAGTATAAACGGGCCTCCATTCTCCATGGGTATCTGCCCAGGGTACAATGCCATGCCCCGCACCCAGAAGTGACAATGTCACAAACAAGGCGATGGCATTACTGCACAGCACGAAGAGGTGACACAACACCCCTCGCGTGCCTGAATCTCCTTGCATGCAGCCCATGTCAGGTCTGTGAAACGTAAGCATTTGCTCACCCTTCTTTCCACTCTGTGGCAAAGTGACACCCCCCTGGAGGAGTTTCTGGTGCATCCTCCAAGGGAGACAGTCTCTGTGTTCGTGGATTCCAAACCTCCACCCTTGAATAACTAGGGTAACACTTGGCAGCTCTGTGGAAGCATCCCTCTTTGCTTCTCGAAGTGCTGGGCAAGCTTTAATTCCTACTCACAGACCTGATGGGTGGAAGGGACATTGTCTTATTATAGCACGCGGGGGGGGGAAGTGTTAGAGGAGTATGGGAATCGCACGTGTATGTGGTGCCGTGGGAATGTTTATAGAGGAAACATAACTGCAATTCTCTGGCAGAATCAATATGAGCTTTGTTTTGTATCCTTCAAACCTGCAGGGGACCATTGGATCCAGTTATGAAGAGCACGTTTTGTTTGCAGAAAAAAAAAAGATGTTTCTATTGTCAGCTTATTAAGGCACCTGAGGCTCTCACTAAAAAAACAAAACACACACACACACATTCTCTCGCATCCCCACAGCATCAAGGAACTCACATAAAAGTGGAATATTAGCATGATAACCTTTGTCATGCCTGGTCATTCAGATTGATTGGTGGGGCTGATATCTAGCCAAACAGCCCTGAGACGGCTATTAAAGTCCGAATGGAAAGTCAGGCCAGCTTAGTCTGGGAAAGCCACCAACATTATCAAGCTGGAGACAATTTAGTTAATCTACAATACTCAGCTCTAGCTTTCCAGGCCAGTAGCTTTGGAATGGGAGCAAGTGGGAAGGAGAAGGGGGGAATCAGTTTGTGGGATCCTTGGCCAAACCAAAGAACATTGAAATGGAGAGTGTAAGGTCCAATGTTTGATAACTTTGCAGCTGCTGCTTGATCTGGGCTGGAACCAGCAACTTCGGTAAATGAGAGGTATCATGGGGACCTCAGTCCAAGCGACAAGGTTGCCCAGTTCCAGGTCTTGACTCCCTCAGCTCTGTCTGTCATAGAGGCAATTTAGTCGGGCTCCACAGAAACTGAATAGCAGCAGGAGGAGGGGAGGAATATTAGGTAGTTTGCAGGCACGGTGCAATGTGTGCACTCCACTGAGAGGTCACCGCGGACAGGATTGGCTGGAGACAATGATGTCCTGGAGCAACTCATTACACTGGCTGCCCGGGAAGGGCTTCTGTGCTCTTGGTTAGCCATTTTTCAAGCTGTCACCACTGATTCCATAACAAGTTAGCAAAGTCCCCTTTTCTCTGGATAATCCCAGAGGTGAAGGTGATTCGCTGGACATAAGCATTACAGATACAAATGGTCCATCTCCAGGGGACACAACACGCTGAGCCCAGTTACCACTAGCCCGCAAGATGAATAGAGGTTTACTCGATTTTTCCATTATTGCTTTGCATATCCATGTCAGAGACCCACTGAAGTTCTGTTTCCAACCAAATATGCTTTTCTCCCTTAGCTCACACCACTTCACTTGCAATGGAGCCGCCTTCTTCCCAGCTGCTGGGAACCTCTCCGTAAACTAAGCTGACTTTCAAAACTTTAATGGGCCCAGATGGTTCCATAAAATGTAAATACAGTAATAAAAATACAAGTAAAACCCTCCTAGTAATTAACATTTGATTTATACTGTCCAGGGAGGATTCAACTGAATTACACTTAACCCAGCGAACTTACCATCCTGACTCTGCAAATGTGCCTGTAAACCTTCCTTGTTCCATTCATCTACCTCAAGAGATCTCTTTGGGGGTCTCTCCTGACCCATCATCCCTGTGATCCTCCAGCCCATTTTAAAGGGTAGAGTTGCACTGAAGGTGCTAATGACAAAGTGAAATTAATCAACTTGATGTCTGGGTCCTCCTCAAAAAGGTGAAGGGGCAGTGGAAGAGTTGTAATAGAGTTTTTGCAAATGTCAATTTAGCAAATGATTTTCTTCTCTGGGGTAAACGGTTTTGGCCAACCACAAAAAGAAAAGACAAAAAAATGGGTTCACCACATTTGCAGAGCAGCATGAAACTTGAAAATATTTAAAGCCAGAAGGGAGCTCCATTGTCACCTACTCTGACCTTCTGCATAACCCAGGCCATAGAATTTCACCGGGTAATTCTTGCAGTGGAAAGAATTATCCTTCCCTGCTGTCTATGTAAACACTATTGAGCCAATAGCTTGGTGCTTTTTCTTTTGGATTCAGACAGACATTTCCTTTGGCTTTGGTTCATAGCACTGCACACTCTCACTTTCTCTGCGTTGATGGAATTACTCCTGGGGGAATTCTGCGCCACTGAACATGCACAGAATTTATGTCCCTTGCAGATTTCTTTGCTTCCCCACAGAAAAATGACTTTCTGACAGGGAAGCAAAGGGAAGCTACAAAAGCGGTCAGACGACCCTCTCCAGCAGTATGTTTTGGGTGCCCAGTGCAGCCTGAAAAGAGGTAAATCACTGTGGGCCAAAGGCAGGACTGGAGAAGACCTGGCTGGTGGCTTCTATGCTGCGCCGGGCTCAGCTGCTTGCCCTGGCTGGGTTGGAGAGGACAGGATTTCCTCTTCCCCTGCACAGCATCCAGGGCTATGTCAGACGCAACCCCAGATTTCTCCCCCGGCTGTAGGAAGTGCTGCAACCTCTCCCCATCCCCTCCGACCCTGCTTCCTGCACCCATTGCTCTTTAGCTGCAAGGGGAGGGATCACTGTATAGGGAGCTGCTCCTCCATCCACTCAACCCCGTTGCACCTAGACCTCCTCATGTCCAGATCCTCCTTCCAAGCCTCATGCCCCCTGCACTCAGAACCCCCCTGATGAGCCCCACTCCCTTGCACCTGGACCACCCCGACAAGCCACCTGCACCCCAATCCCCACCCTACTGAACCCCAACCAGCTGCACATGGATCCCCACCTCACTGAGTCCCCCACACCCAGCCCCCCCTGCTGATCCCCAACCACCTTCACCTGGACCCCCAGAACCCCATAACAAGCCCCTGTGCATACAGATCCCTCCACACCCGGATCCCCCACTGAGCTGCCCACACCCAGATTGCCCCATACAGAGCCGTCTCAACCCAGACCTGGATCCCCCGACACTAAGCCCCTTCACACTTGGCTCCTGCATTGCCGAGCCTGCCTGTGTGCCTGGCATGGAGAGGCCGGCCTTGTCCTTGCGCTGTGACAGGGTTGGGTGCAGCCTCACTGCTAAGTCCGGGACCCTGCGGGGAGCTGAACAGTGATCTCCCACCACTGTGCAGCCAGTGGCCTGTGCTCCCCAATGCCATGCTGGAGTCTCCATATTTAGTTCATAAATAAAATTTGCAGAATTTTGCAGAATTTTAAAATATTGTACGCAGAATTTTTAATTTTGGGGTGCAGAATGCCTCGGGAGTTACAGAATCCAAAAATGAAGGTAAAATTCAGTCAAAACAACAAAGCTCCACCTAGATTCACGGATAAACCTTGAGGAAACCCATGTACGTTGCACGATTTTGACACTAAACCACAAATCAACCCCATTGTATTCTACATTGGGCTCAAGTTTGCTTGAAACGGGAGCTAGTTTCTGGAGATATACCCTACCCCAAATTCTTTGAACTTGGGGAGAATCTGTATCCCAACAGTGTGGGCTGCATTTCCCATGCTCATTAAAAATGGTTTACGGAACCTTTGGTTCAAAGCAAACCCAAAGTCAAATGAACCTGATCATCAGGTTTTAATGTGACCATTGCACATAGCTCTAACAAATGCCTCTAAAGCAGTGATTCCCAAACTTATTTGATCGTGCTCCCTTTGTGTCTGTAGTAGTTTATGTTCCCCCTCCTGCCACCCAAGTACCTATACTGATTTAAAAAAATGCAACTTTCACTAAATATTAAATCAGTAATTAAAACAGACCAACACTCCACTGTAATAAGAGCAAACGCAAAATTACAATTGTGGTTGATGCTTACAATTAAACGTGCACACTGAATGGTAGTAAATGGATTTGTATAATGCTATGCAAGCTTAACAGAAATCCGTCAAAAGGCACAGCGCCATTTAGAGTCAAACACACAGTGCCATCTGAGGACCTGATATGTCTGGAGGAATCAGCTTTGCTAAGAAGATAAGAACATAAGAACTGCCATCCTGGCTCAGACCAAAGGTCCATCTAGCCCAGTATCCTGTCTTTTGACAGTGGCCAATGCCAGGTGCCCCAGAGGGAATGATCCATTCCCTATCACTCATTCCCAGATTCTGGCAAACAGAGGCTAGGGACACCATCTCTTTCCATCCTGGCTTATAGCCATTGATGGACCTATCTAGTCTGAATTTATCTAGTTCTTTTTTTAACCCTGTTATAGTCTTGGCCTTCACAACATTCTCTGACAACAAGTTCCACAGATTGACTGTGCATTGTGTGAAGTTATTCATTGCTAGTTATTCATTGCTGCAGGTAAAATGTGTGCAGTAAGTTATTTTCCCCCTAAAGCTTCTCTCATGCACCCAGAATATGTTCCGTGGCCCCCCACAGGGTGGGGGGACTCCCTCCAGTTTGAGAACCTCTGATGTAAAACAATGATCAATTATTCACATATTCTCCAAATGACTCTAGTGATCAGGGTGGGGTGGGAGAAACTATGACCAACATATAAAGTTGGCAAAAATTGTGTGACATTTCCTCCTGCAAAGATTGTGATAAGATTTGCAAGGTCAATACACAGGCTTTTGTTCCTTCTTTGTTTTAGCTGGAGAATCCTATTCAACCATTATGACAAAGCAGAGCCCTCTGTAGGTCTGTGGCCTAGGATGGATGCCGACAAAGAGCTTTTAGGGAGTGACATCAACTCAACCTCTTTTGAGCTTTTTAATGCTGCCATGTTGTTGACACTGTTGCTTCTGGGTTCTTGAGCCTGATAGAAATGGCTTTGAACTAATATGCCCTCGTGTGGCAAACAAATGACCCAAACAAAAGGAGCAGTGGTACTGAGCCAAAAGACAAGGTGCGAGAGGTGGCAAAGACAACCCCATAGGCTTGGTGGAAGATAATCAGGGCCTGGTCCAAAATCTATTGAAGTCAAAGGGAGTCATTGCTTTGGCTTCAGTGTAGCAATATTCAATACCTATTAGGCTCACTGCATGCTGCTGATGTGTCTTGACTAGAGCTAGTTGGGAATTTTACAACAGAAACATTTTTTTTCCACCAAAAATGCTGATTGGTCAAAACTGGGAATGGGAATGAGTCGATTTTTTAAAAAATCCAGACACAAAAAAAGCTGAACCAAAGTTTCTAAACTGTTGACATTTTCAAAATGAAAAGTTTGGGTTTATCATCTCAAAACAGCTTTGAGTTCTGAAATTTAGCTTAATTTACACTGGAAAAAGTTTAAAAATAGAGAAAAAAGAGCAAATTTTTTTTTTCAGTTTACGGGAAAAAAAAATCTGATATTTGAAATTTTCATCCTGATTCAGGACAAGAAATGTTTTTGAAATCTCAAAACTTCTCACCTGACGGGAAACCCGTTTCCTGCCCAGCCTGAGTTCTGACCAGGCATTCTTAGGGTGGGTCCTGCTTCCCGCTCTTGGGGAGACTGAGGATTGATGGCAGGAAGCTTCCAAGGCCTGTGATTCTGAGGCTCACCCCCTATGTTAGAAACTGATTTTAGTGACAGATTGTATATTTTTGGGGACTCTAGGAGACTCAAGCAATGTATTTGAACTGGATATTTCAGAATGCCCCAGAATGAGGCCAAGTCTGCAGGATAAATAATGATGTCACTAAGGATACGGAGCCAATTTAAATCTGTCGCTTTAAAATATGCCAGTTCCTGCCTCAGCATTGTGCTGGAGCATGCAGCACCCAGGCAGCCAGAGGGGAATCATATTGAAATGAAAGCTCTGGTTTCTGAAACAGCCTGAGCACTCCAAATGATGTCACATTTCGAGGGCTGACGTTAAAGACTGATATTTCTTAGCAACCAGCCCCCTCAGCCGCCTCTCTGAGAAAAATGCCAGGCTTCTCCAGGCAGCCTGTCTATATGGGGATGCTCAAGAAGGTTAATCCAAATTAATTATTAAAATGGATTAATTAAGATGTATTAAGCCCCTGTGTGGACACTCTTCAGAACTGAAGTGACCTTCATTTGGTTTACTTAATTTGTGTAAATTAAGACCAGCTGAAGTATGGTCCCTTTATATTCTGAATGAGAGCGTCCAGACGGAGTTTTAATGTGGTTTAACTAATCTCCTCTACGTTCACTCCTTTCATTATTTCACATTAATTTTCCCTCAAACTGCTACAAACTTTGATATCCACAGGAGTAGCAGGAATGGGCCCAAACTTTGAGGGGGTTCAGTTCCTGATGCAAAGTGTGGCCCTATTCCTTTGGGGAAAATTCATATCCAGACTCCAGGGTTTGGGCATCTCTGCTTCTTAGGAGACTCCTCAGTGGAAGCAGCAGTCGCAGTCACAATCTTATGAAAGGGAGTGATAGTCTATCTTATACTGCTGCCCAGCACTGAAATATAAGTCCCCATTTTGACATTTGCAGGGTACCCCACACAACCGTATGCCAATCATGAAAGGCACGGAAGCAATATCATGGCCATTAAAATTGCCTTGGATGAGTCAGATCACATTCTCCACTCAGGGTAGCAACACAGTTAGAAACTTGCATCTGTTTCAACTGTGAAAAAGGCCCCATTGGGGGTTAGCCAATATGTGATTTGTAACCTCATAAGCCAGTAGTGAGACCTTTTTTCCATCCAGTTATTGCCCAGAGAAATATCCAGTTCAAATACATTGCTTGAGTCTCCTAGAGTCCCCAAAAATATATCATCTGTCACTAAAATCAGTTTCTAACATAGGGGGTGAGCCTCAGAATCACAGGCCTTGGAAGCCTTACTTCATTATCTGGTAAACTGGTTAAAAGCCCAAGATGAACACGAAATGGACACCAGCGTGGCTTTTGTAAAAATAAGCCAGGCCTCTCCAATCTATCAGAATTCTTTGAGGAAGTCAACAAAATAGTGAGGAAAGGCAAATTGGAGGTATTTGGACTTTCTGCGTGTCTTTGATAAAGTTCCTCAGTGTAATAATAATTATTAACATTACAGTAGCACAGAGAGGCAGCCAACTGAGATCAAAGCTCCATTATTCTACCCATGGGACACACACAGCGAGGCACCATCTCGGATCTGGAGACAAGACAGGCGAAGGCTTAGAGAGGAGAAGTAACTTGCCCAGGGCTTCAAAGCCAGTAACAGAACTCAGTTCTCCTGAGTGCCAGTTCTGAGGTTTAATCTACTAGACTAACTTCCTCTAAGGAAAGCAGGTAATCATGGGGTAACAATCATAGGTTAGAAATGGACAGAGAGACAAAGAGCAGACAATAATGACCTTTTTAAAAAACAAAAAAAATCCCCAACAACATAAATTGATAGCTGGGTGACCCAAAGATCTGTGCTAGGGTTGGTGTGATAAATGATGTGGAAACAATGGTGTCAATATTGAAGCATTAATATTTGTGGCTGACCCAATGCGACTTGTATTAGTTAAGACATAAAAAGATGAGGAGGAATTCAGAACAATCTCAAGCAGGTGGCAGGCTGGGCACCACAACGGCAGATGAAATCCAGCGCTGACAGGTACAAGGTAATGCACATTGAAAGAAACAATTTCAACTAGTCACACACATTGATGAGTTCAAACTTAATTGCAACCACTAAAGAAAAAACAGCCAGGCGTCATTGTGGACAGCTCAATGAAAACATCTACTGAGTGCACAATGGTGAGCAAGCTGCATTTAGAGAGGGACCGAGAACAATAAACTGAAAATATTATGATGCCATTATATAAATCAGGGGTACGCCCTCACATGGAATCCCGTGTTCTGCAGTGGTCAGAAATGGGCTAGGTACAGAGGATGGCAAAAAATAATAATTAGAGACATGAAAAGACTTTCATAGTGAGATAAAAAAGATTAAGACTGAATAATTAAGAGAAGAAATGATAGAAGTACAAAAAATAAAGCTTGGAAACCAGAAGTTAGCTCTTTCCTTCTATGCAGCCTTCCCATTATACAAGGACAAGTGAATATTCAATGGCATTGAAAGGCCACCAATTAAAAAATAAAAGCTCACCCCCTCATAATTCATAAACCACTTGTGGAATTCTTTGCCACGAGCTATTAGTGTGTCAGAGCTTAGTAGGTTTCAAGAAAGGATTAGACGTGCATATGAATAACATGAATGTCTGCAGTTCAACTACCTGCTGTAGGATAAAAATCTAGCAGCCACAAAGAACCTGATCCAAAGTCTACTGGAAGTAATGGGAGTCTTTCCACTGACTTGAATGGGTTTTGGATCATCCTCTAAGCCCTCATGATCCATCCAGTTTCTTGGGGATAGGAACACGTTTCTCTTTGGTTGTCCTCTATGGAGGCTTTGCACATTCCAGGCTCTGAATCATCTGGCATTAGCCACGGCCAAAGAGTGAACTAGAAGGACCACTGGTCTGATCTGGGATGGCAATCCCTATCTTCTTAGTAACAGGGTGATTATAATAATGATTTGGCATTTCTCTATCACCTTCCATCCAAACATATCTCAAAGTGTTTTGTAAATTTAGTATCTGATTGTAAAGTGGGATTTCTCAGTGTCGGCCTGAGTCTGCTCCCAGCAAAACTGATTGTAAAACTCCCAGCTGGCTCCAGTGGGAGCAGAGTAAAATCAGTGTTGAGTAATTTGGAAAATCCCATCCTATATATACACAGCACAGGCACCTTGCCCATCACTCTGGTGCAACCACCTCTGGGTGAAATACAGCAGCTGGTTAATGGTTCACAGAAACACTATATAACGGTTTAATGCAGGAAATGATGAACATATCCCAGGTCCAGTTGAAGTTACCAGGATGAAACTATGGATACAGAACACAAATTGGACAATGGGGTTCACACCCTGCCCCTGCACAAAGAATCATGAGCTCTTTAGTGTAAGTAGTCAATACTTTTATGTCTCATCTGAAAGGCAGCACAGCAAGCCCTTAGCACCATATGGCATCAATGATTCAATACTGACTCAGAGCAAAGAATCACTAACACCACTTCCTTCCAGCATCTGTGGTTTTATAGGAGGCCTCCCATCCAAGAAATTGACCAGGTCTGACTCTGCTTAGCTCTTATGAGAGCTTATGATTTCATACCTTAATGGATACATGGCTGCATAATATCATCTGTTGCAGAATCAGATTAGTAGGCTCAGTTTCCTTGCTCATGCTGAATTACAGAAGGTGCAACCTGAAAGATTAATGCACTTCCACAGAAGGAGACAACCCATGCTTTGGCACATGGGATGGGGAAAAGGCAGCAACCTTCACTTTATTGATTCCTAAACCGATGACAATCTTCATTAAGAGGAGGGAAGGAGGAAGGGCACTACAATGTGTGTTTAGAAGGGCCCGTGATTCATAGCCACAATCTGCCACCACTCATAACCAGGGGCGGATGTGAAGGGCAATCTGAATGCATTTGGAAACAGATTTAATAATAAGGGGCTGTCTGCCTCAATGTGTCAAGCTATCTGCAAGTAGCGCAAAAGAATATCATAGAGCATGACATAATGCAAAGCAATATAAGGTCATTTGCTTGGCCTTCCTCTGTTTTAAGGCATCACAACATTTCTTTTCAAACACAGCTTTTACAGAAACATGATCAGCTGCCTAAGAAACGGCTTGAGATCAAGCGTCTGATATTCAAAATTAATCCCACGAGTATTAGGCACAATACATTCCCTTCTCTTTCCTCGGTTGACAGGCTGGATATATCTCTGTTGCATTAATTCCACTTCAAACCCTCCTCCCCCATATACCACCAGCAGGCTTTCTTCACTGGCTCAGTGAGTTCAGCTCTCCTTTTTAGGATCTAGCGATGGACATTTAGGGCCTGTTCCCCCATTTCTTACTTAGGCAAAATTCCCTGAGAGGTTTCTGTAAGCAAAGTTCCTGCAGGATCTCAGACTGCTCAGATTTCTGATTTCTAAGAAAGGTCGAGAGCCACAAAGTTTGGATGAGAGATAGAGGCTGCTCAGAATACTCTCTGAGAAATTCAGACCATGCAGAAATTCATAAAGTTTTCAAATTTGGGGATGAATCTACAAAAATGCAGGAGAAAGGGCTGAAAAGTGGGTTTTTAAAATACATTTTCAATAACATTTCAAAAATATTACATCAACCAGGTCTATTTATCAGGGTTCCTTTGGTAAACATTTGCTGGGGAGGGGTGGGAGGGAGGCGCTAATTCTTGAGTCATCTTGTTTTTACTCAGAAAATTGGTATTTTGGATCAAAAGCCTACAAATATTTCATATGTTGTGTTTTTCTCTTTCAGTCCCACTCCGATCAATTTTCAGTGCCAATCTGAGACCTCCATTTCCTGGTTAGTGATATTTCCTTTATCCATCACCACTCGGCCTCTGCAGCCTCCTAGCATAGAAGTTGAGCATGGTGGTTCATGGGAACCGTTCTAAAGGAGGGTGAACATTATGGGGAAGATTTTCAATTCTGCTCCAGCTGAAGTCATCAGAAGTTTTACCTCTGACTTCATGGAGAGCAGAATTAGGCCTTTGCTGAGTGCTTTTGAAAACCGCCCCCTAAAATGCAGCTTGGGGAGAGTGAGGTGAATTCTACATACAGGTTCATGTAGGGCCAACAAAAATTGCCAGCCATGTTCCAACTGCAGAATTTCTCTGGCTGGAAAGGACATAGAAAGATCTTGTAGATTTAGCAGTCTGGGAAATCATCCTCTGAGCAAATCTGAGCTGGAAGTCACTGAGGGGGAATGGAGCACCACAATGATGATTTCTGCTGCCACTAGGTAGGTCTGGATGTACTTGGCAAATCTTGATGTTCCATCATAGAAAACTGCTGCTAGAATACACATGAGTATAGACAGACCCCAGGGAAGACATTCACTTATTGAGGGAAGTTACTGTTACTTATTAAATGATACCCCCCAAAAAATTAAATGATTTGGAGAACTGGGTTTAACATTTCAAAACATGTAAACGTCTGGTAACAGCTATCAGTGGGGACAGAGAGTAACCCATCCAGTGCTGACTGCTGCAGCTCTGTATGGCTAAGGGAAATGTTTGTATCAACTCACGTGATGCTGAGAGGCAAAGCTGTCTAGAAATTGCAGAAGAGGGGACTGGAAATCAGGACTCAAAGCCGATTCCAGGATCCAACACCAACTAGTTGTGAGCTCATGTGAGCCCTGCTCTGACCATAGGGTGACCAGATGAGAGGAAGAAAATATCGGGACACATGGAGGGGAGGTTCGCCAGCAGAGGGGAAAAAAGAATCCATCGGAGTGCCGCCAGCAGAGAAAAAAAAAAAGAAAAAAAAGTGGAGCGCCGGGAAATATCAGGACAAATGCCTAAATATCGGGACGTCTGGTCACCCTATCTGACCATGTCACAATCTTTTTGAGCTTCCATTTCCCCGTCTGTAAAATGGAGAGGAAAACACCCCCACCAACTTCTGAAAGCTTGAAATGAAATGTGTACGAGTGCACATTATAACACAACTGCAATCTAGAAAGTGAACTAACTAGAGAAAAGCCAATGTTTACCTGTAACAATGATTTGTTATATCTCTTAACAGCAAGGAATAGATGATTTAAGAGATCTGAGTACAGGACCATCGAGTCCAATATTTGTCTGCAAGACTGGCCAAACCCTGATACTTCAGAGGAAAATAGTGCCCTTCCTCACCACTTCATAATGCCACCATATAACACAGTATACAGGAAAAAAACCTTCTTCCTGACCTAGCAACTATCCAGCTTATGCCCTGAGGCACGACATTTGATGACTCTAACCAGTATGCAAAGCATTGGCTAGCTCCGGATGTTAATAGCCATCATAAAATTTAAAGCTGGTTGAAAAACCCACTTTTTCCCTGTGAAAAATTTCAAATGAAAAGTTTTCATTTTCATTTTTTTTTGTTTCAACTTTCAATTTTTGCATAGGAAAGTTTTGAAAGTAAATGAAAGAAAATTTCCATTTCTAATCCAATAGACGGGCTTGGTATCCTTTAGATTTGAATCATAATTCTCATTGTCGTTTGGTTTTTGAAACCTGGAACATTTTTGAAAATTGAAGCAAACCAAAACTTTTCATTCAAAGCTCAACAAAACATTTATTTTGTTTCATTTTGAAAATTCCTACGGGGGAAAAAATCAAAAACATTTTCCCGTGAAAATTTTTATTGTAGATGAAACCTCCCCCACACCATTTTTCAGCCAAGAAATGTTTTTGCTCAAATAAAATGATTGAACACTTGTTTATGAAGCCAGCTGTGGTGCCTGCCTCTCTATAACACCCAGTGGGAGTGAACTGCCACCTGGTAACATTACATTACATAAACCACCATCCTTTAGCAGAGTGCTTGTGCCTTCTCATTCAGGCTATGAAATGGCAACAAAATGGAGCCACTTGCTTACATTTAGCTCGCCCTGTGCGGGAAGTTCAGGAGAAAGACAGACCCTGCTGCCTTGTTGGATTAGATCCGTAAGTACAACAGCAACAAAAATCAGTGAAAAGGTGGAAAAAAATACACAGCCTAACTCTCTGCCTTCTCCAAATAGGCCCTGCTGCGTCAAGTGAATAAAATTACCTTCTAATCAAATGCATCATTAAAAGTACAGACATTAGAACCTGGCACTGACAGCTTTATGAGTGAGGCATTTAAAGTTAATTAGGATATAGCGCCTCTATAGCTGGTATAGCATCCAGGGTGCACTTTGACTAACGCTAAACATAGCAGTGTGCCAATTCTCCATTGCCAGCACTACATCCTGGGTCAGTTTGCGGGGCTGTGTGTGGTCCCTCAGCACTGCATCAGCACGTAGGGCTCATACTGCCAAATCCAGCCTGGCTTCTCTACTGTACTCCCTCTAAGGGAACCAGCTGGCAACTTTGGGGCTAGTGCATCTGCTGGGATTGTCTCAGGCAGGAGCTGTTCATGCCGCGGCTAGGAGAGAGAGACTGGAAAGAACATGGATATGTCAGCTGCCCTGGCTCTCATTTTTGGAGGAGCTGAGTGAATCAGAGGGAACAAAGACGTATTAACAAGCAAGCGCCATTAGTTCGGCCCTCTCGACTATCCTTACAGCAACCTGTGGATTCATATCACCCACTGCTTCCACTCACAGCAGGCATCTAAGGCCATTTATACTGTCACAGAACTGAAAGGCTAAATCCATTAGCATTCAAGCAATTCTAAACCACACAGCCTGGCTACAGGACAATTCAAACCAGTTAATTATACGAGAAGCCTTGCTGTGGCATGCAAAGCTCTGTGTATGTCCCGTTGGCTCCTGGTAACAGAGCCTCAGGTTTCCACTAAAAAAACCACGAGAGTCAGGTTCTCCAACTCCTCTAGCCGAGCACAAATCCCATGAACAACCATGAAGATGAGTCGCGCTCTGAGGGCCACGAATTTCTCCGCGTACAGTAACCATGGGATGTCCCCAGGCACATCTGAGTGCTCTGCATGAATATGTTCTCTCCATACCCATCTAAGCTCACCCTCTCTACCCATACTCTGTACACCCGAGATTCAGGGACATTAGATATCTTGATATAACCTGAACCCTCCCCAGACTGTAGTCGTACACACCCGAGCTGGACAAGTCTGTCTACACAGACCTGATCTCAACATCCATACACACCTGATCTCAACACGTACACACCAAAAGCTCTAAAACATCACGGCTGTCCCCCTACAGTGCCGACAGCCTAGTCAACTTCACAGAGGAGCCTTTTCCCACCATACCCTCAAACAAGCAGGTTAACATAAAATACAAACCCCTCACATGCTTTGCTTACTCAGAAGCCCTAGAGGGGTACAGAAAATCCCACTATATAAGTGAAACAAGGACATTAGACATCAAGATTTAAAAATATAAAAAAAATGTTTCAAAATGATTATTACTGCTCTTACAAAGAAGCAGGTGTGTGATCTCAAGAGGCTAGGGGGAGGACAACATTTTAATGGCAGGTCACAGTGGCAGCCAGAGACACATGATGCTGCAGCCAGTCATACTGGGAACAGCCCTTTGGAATAAGTTTGGTGGGCCTGATTTTCAGAGGTGCTAAGCACTGGTTGCTCCCAGTGACTTTAGCTGAAGTTTTGGGTGGCCAGAACTGCTAGAATCAGACCCAGTGCCTGGCTTTAAGGCAGAGTAAGAAGGTTTTACATGGATTTACACAATAAACCATCTCCCAGCTAGAGTTGTGTGAATAATGGATTTTCCAGTTCACTGGCAATTCCAAAGAATCCTGTGGCACCTTATAGACTAACAGACGTTTTGCAGCATGAGCTTTCGTGGGTGAATACCCACTTCTTCGGATGCAAGCCTTGCATCCGAAGAAGTGGGTATTCACCCACGAAAGCTCATGCTGCAAAACGTCTGTTAGTCTATAAGGTGCCACAGGATTCTTTGCTGCTTGCATCCGAAGAAGGCTTGCATCCGAAGAAGTGGGTATTCACCCACGAAAGCTCATGCTGCAAAATGTCTGTTAGTCTATAAGGTGCCACAGGATTCTTTGCTGCTTCTACAGAACCAGACTAACACGGCTACCCCTCTGATACTTGGCAATTCCAAAAAGCACAAACAATCAAACCTGTTTTGGGTCAACAGAACATTTTATTTTTCAAAATTTTCAGCAAAAATCAAATAATAATAAATAATAATTTGGGGATATGTGAAACGTTTGGAGTCAATTGTGAGCATTTTAAAATGTTTGATTTTTTAAAAAATAACATTCAAGGCAATTTTGAAACAAAGTTAGAACCAAAACAATTTGAAATGTTGCATCTGAAAAATGTTGCATCGAAATGAAACTGTTTGGATTTTCAGATTTGGGTTTTTTTGTTTGTTTTTATTCCAAATAATTTGGCTAAACAGACAAATCCACAAAACATTACACACACACAGAGGTTTTGTATGAAAAAATTCACCTAGCTCTATGCTCAGTTCCCCCAAATCAGTAACTTTCCTAGGAAGAGTAGTGGAAATCAGCTGCTATTCCCCTTCACATTCTGTGACTGTGGCTTTGACATTCCCCTCTTGAAACATGCCAGCAAGCTGACAATGGATCTATTTCCTGCTTCATTATTTCGTATTTTTATATTATATTATATATACTATATATATAGGGCACATTTTAAAGAAATAATTGCTAGTGATTCAGCTGTATTGTACACCAGATAGAGTGACTTGAAAACTAGTTCATATTCCACCACGATTTTCTCTTAACTCGGCACATAGTGACTAATCACACATTGCCACAGCAGATTGACCTGATGTCATGGAAGGCATTGGCTCCTTCTACTAGACTATCAATAGTACTGTATGATATATAGGAAGAGAGTTACTGAGCTGGCTGGGTAAGTGGATGAGTGTTTGGGCATGGCTCCTCCCAGCAGGGATGGACCCAGACCTCAGCAAGTTCAGGTGTGCGTGAGTGTTATCCAGACTGCGTGCCATGCAGTAACTGTCCGTGTGGACCCTCCTCCCGCACATGAGAAGTTCTCTAGTTCACTTTTGAGCTACTCTGCTTTGAAATGGCAGGATGTCAACACACACCAGGGAGCTTTTAGTGCACGGTAGTAGGGTCCACACAGATAGCAGTGCACCGCACATTATCATGCTCTACATTTACACCCCAGCTTGCCACACACTGACTCTCCACGGAGACAACCCCACGTATGCTTTGGGCAGAAAGCGACACTGTTTTTGGTCAGCAGCTGCAGGAGGGGAGGTGCCTCTGCACCTTCTTCTAAACAGATGATGTGCTGCTGTTAAACCGAGCGGGTGCCAGTATTCGAGGGTTAGCAGGGCTGCGTGGAGCAACCATGATGTCACACCACAATATAATTTGGCCGTTCTAAAAACAGAAAAGGCCAGATGTGAACTCACGGTGGCCTTCTGCCTCTCTAGCTCTGTAAGGCCCCCGTGCCACGCATACGAACACAAACCACTAACCCCAGCATTATCTGCCATCTCAGGCCCACCTGACTTTGACATACCCCATGGGCCGTGGCAGAGGTGGAATTTCCTAACTATCCTCCCCCTGCTTGGAAAAATGAGCTTTGGCCTTACTCTCCTTGCTTTGGGCAAGGCAGACAAATAGTAATGGGGGTCCCCTGTGACATACCCATGTATGATCCAGACTAATGAGCAGCTGCATCACCCCTTCAAGGTTGGGTGCTCTACAGAAGCTCCTACCTGGGCTGCTCACAAACAGCCTACCAGCATGCAAGACACACACACACACAGTGTGTGTGTGTGTGTAATTGCAGCCTGCCAGCCACACTTGAGTTACACTCTTACCAGCCTGGGTTATACTGCAGGATAACCTCAACACACTTCCAGTCTTAGATTCCCCCGCACCCCAAAATGTATGTCCTGTATTGCCTGGCCCTCTTCTGGACAATCCAAGCTATATTAGGTCTGTTATTTCTTAAAAAGAATAATATACACACAACTTGCCACCCCAAATGGAGTTTCCCAGACACGTCAGTTTAAACACACTGGATTAGATAAAACAAGTTGATTCACTACAAAGACATAGATTTTAAGTGAGTACAAGTAATGAGGCTTAAAGGTGAGAAATGGTTACAAGCAAAGGAGAGCTAAAATGCTTACTGGTGCCTAACTCAACAAACTCTGCTAAACTCGAAGTAAAGTTTTCTCACCACATACTTTCAGCAGCCTTACTGACCAAACTTCTTAGGTGAGGACCCCTCTCCAAGTCCAATGGCTGCTACTTTTGTCGCTTCAGGTGCAGTAAACCGATGAGCTGAGAGAGAGGGAGTGAGGGGTCCCTTAGGGTATCTGCCCCTTCTTTTTATACTCCTCTGAGAGGGAGCTGGGAGCATGGCAACAAGCAGTCTGTGTGGATGGGAACTCCGTGCTGTTTCTTTGCTAAGATGTTGATTTTTCCCACACACCCTTTCCTGCCACAGAATGGCCACTTGGAGGTAATGGTCCATCAGCCTTGTTTACACCTGGCTGAGGCATTGGCTTGCCCTTGTCTGAGGAACTGGTTTGGCCACTCCCCAGAGAAGTCACGAACCCAGTTTATGTTTACAACATCACATGTAATGCTGCTCCGTGCATTTTGCCATGATATTATTGATCACCAAGCGATGAGTTTCTAAATGATCCCTCGCAGACAGGGATACATTCTGTCACGCCCCCACCACACCAGTCAAGGCAGAAGAGAAGCTGTGGAGAAAAGCTGCCTCCCTAAGCCAGGGACCAAAGAACTCTCCCTTTGCTTTTAGCAAACAAAAGGCAGCATCCACAGCTGCATTTTACTCCTGCCTCCTCGCTTCTCGATCCACGGACAACACAAGGCCAAAGAGGTGAGCACATGGGGTGTGATCTAGCCTAAAGAGGATAAGGCACTCACGGGGATGGAGTAGCTAGAAGGGTACGTGATATGGATAGTTGCCCAGGACAGGTCTCCAAACTGAGTGGGGAGGGAACGGACTGGGTCACATTTGTGTCACTTTGCAGAGCGCTGGCTGCATCAGTTCCTGGGTCAGCCAGGCGGTTTGATGCGGTGTGGTGCACTGCATGGTTGAAAGTGTTTCAGTTGTTGATGAAATGCTGAATTTTTGCAAAACAAATCAGAAGAATTGAAAAGCAAAGTGAATTCCTCCCCTGTCGCCCACATCTTTAAAAAAAAACAACAAAAAACAGCTCTACCACTGTCTGACATCGAATTTACCTAGATTTTCTGTAAAAACTCAGATTGTTACCTACGTGTTGTGACTAGACCTGGCAGACACAAAAACATCAGACTTCGTCATTTGCATGTTGTCAGTGCATTCCCTTTGACGCCATTAATTAATATGCCCTCTGCAAATATTCCAGTGAATGAATTAGCCATTTGGAATTTTACTGAAATTGTGGAGAATATGCCAAGAAAGCAAATTGCAGCTGTGGAGCCAGGAGTGTTCATGCCAGAAACATGGTTTCTAAAAGTTACATCCATCCCATCAAGGAAAAGAACAATACCATGTGACCTAGTTGTCCAATCAGAACAAGACAGTGATGTGACTTCAGCTTCCTATCTAAATGGTTTGAATTTGGAATATCGAATACTCACGACCAACTGCTCACAAACAAGCTACAAACCAAGAATAAATTGCAGAAATTACCTGGTGAATATATGCAACAAGATACAACTTTCAGGAAACTGATCTGCTCATATCAGGTGATATATAGCAGATTATTTATTACAGTCCATTCACTCATTCCTTGTCATGATGTACACTACAGATCTCCATGGAGAGCTAACATAAAGGCAAACAAAGGTAATTCGAACATACACTGAGTTGACGCTAAACATTCCTGTTCCTTAGACAATTCTGTTCATCGTCACCGTGTCAGACTATCTGACAAGGTGAATCCCAATTTTTAGCTTTTTTTTTAGATCTCTTAGGAGTAGAGAAAGTTCCACACGAGAGACTACCTCCTGGGATCCCTTACTAAAGAATATTCTACAGTAACAGAAAATCTGAATTTACCACAAATGTGTCTTCTCAGAACAGTGGAGTCCTGTGGCTTAGGTGGCTGTTGGGTTTCCATGCCTAGTGATGCACCCTCCAGCATCCCCCCGGATAAGTCTGAGAAATGTGACACTTTGCTCGTCTGCTGCTTTTGTAGCCACAGCAAACAGCTCTTTCAGCAGCTCTGTTTTGACTATGGGAATTTGGATCATGAATGACCTAACAATCAGATCGCCAGACGAGAGGATGCCTTCTCTGCATGAGCGTAGCCCAACACACTGTCATTTTTCACCATGGCTGCAGCAAGGGGTAACGGTGACAACGGCAGATGAGAGAGCTTGGAAATGGGCTCTCCCATTATGTGCCAACATACAAGGCGACACGGTCTCAGAAGTGAACCCCCACCCTTTAATGCTAATAAAAGCTTCCGGAAAAGCAGTGGGTGACACGTCACAGCTGGTTTCCCTGCCACTTCAGTGGATCGATGGAGTTCCTCATACTCTGAGCAAGAAAGACAAATGTCCTTGCTTAATATGAATAAAATGTGTCACTCCTCATCTTGTCGGTATTAAATCATTGGCTACACACCTGCTGAATTATGCAACAGTAGGGAAAGGGGTAGGGAAGGTATTTCCCCACTCAATACTTCAATTTGCTACATCAAGAAAATAATTCAAACATTAAATAACTGAGCCATTCATTCGTAGTCCTATTGTATGATTAGCATATGGAAGCACTGTTTAAATGCTGAGAAACTGATGCACTGGGAAAGAGAAACTCAGCCTAATCAAAGAAATGAATGCTCATGTTAGAGGGCTGGCCAGCTCACAGAAAAACACAGTTCAGGTTCTTGCCACCATGTTTGGCCAGCTGTAAGTTGTAATGCCATGCCCCTGTGCCTGGTCTGGGGGGGGTCCCAGAATACAGGGCAGCTCTTGGCCAAACAACGTGAGCTTAATACATGAGTCTAGAACACCTGAAACAAATGAGTTTGCAGATGCTAGATTGATGGGAGATGGCAGATGACCTCCTGAGCCTGTATGTTGCTTCACCAGCCAAGCAGCCTGCGACAGGAGACAGCTGGACAATACGAGTTCTTTCTTATCACTTGTTTTTCCTCACTAGTGCCAAGAAGGTTTTAGTTCAAAGATCAAACACCGCCTACTTCATGGAACTACAAGCCTTGGCTCTGAGCCTGGAGCTGTCAACATACCTGGTGCAGGATGCAGAGAGAACTCAGGTAACCAAGTTAGGAATTTAGTGCATTCATGTAACTAATACAACACATTTGGTGCTTTAAAAGGGCCACTTTCCCAAAGCTGAAAACAATTGTGAGCAAAACTGATTGGGAGGAAAAAAGTTAAAACAATGTGATTAACTGGGAATTTGTCTAAGAAAACTTTACTAGATGCCCCCAAAAATTCCATAATTCAGCAATTATGAAAGAAGATGTCTTCAGTTAAATTATCCTACTTAAGACATATGAAAACAGTGATTAAACAAATACATTAAAACACAGGTGGGAACTGGACACTGATAGAAATGACTATATATTAGCAGTTATAAAATGAAGACGTTGGAAAGGGAAGCTAAAGGCATCCGTAAAAATATAACCAATCACCAATAAAGCTAAGGACAATAAAAAGGAATTTTTCAAACATCAGGAACAAAAGGACGTTGTGCCAATATTTTAAAAGGATAAAAACCTGCATAACTGCAGGCCTGTTAGTCTGACGTCGTTTCCAGGCTAAATTATGAAAAGGCTGATACGGGATGCATTCAGTAAAGAAGACAGCTTTATGGAAAATGTGTCTTGTCAGACAAACTTGATAGAATTTTTGAGATTATCAACCAAATTTATAAAGATAAATATTAACACAATATACTTAGACATCTGTAAGAGTCATGCTTTAGTACTACATGAAAGTCTGATTAAAACAGAGTATATATTCAAAATCATGCAGTGCGTATTAAATGGATTAAAAACTGGTTAACTGAAATATCTCAAAATAAACGGTAAATGAGGAAACGCCACCTAAAAGTGGTGTTTCTGGTGGAATCCCACAACTATCTGTTTTGGGCCAATACAACTGAATATCTTTACCAATGATATAGAATGAAATAAATAATCCTTGTTGGTCAAATTTGCAGATGAATCAGACTGATGACTGTAACGAGGGCTGCTCTAGAACAGAGCAATGTGGCTTGCATGGTAAACAGGGCTCACTAGAAGTGTGTGTGTGTGTGTGTGTGTGTGTGTGTGTGTGTGTGTGTGTGTGTGTGTGTGTGTGTGTGTGTGTAAAATTGCACGGTCATACATCTAAGAACCAGGAATGTAGGTCCCACTTCTAGGATCATTAATGTTGATTTTCAATAAATCTTGGAATACTGAGGAAGTTCCAGAAGACTAGAAGAAGTCTAATGTTGTGCCAATATTTTAAAAGAGTAAACGGATGACCCAAGTAATTATAAGGCCTGTCAGTCTGACATTGATCCCGTGCAAGATAATGGAGCAGCTGATATGGGACTCGATTTAAGAAAGAATTAAAGGAGGATAATGTAATTAATGTCAATCAACATGGATTTATGGAAAATATATCCTGTGATTTTTTTTCAATAGGATTATAAATTTGGTTAATAGTGTTGATGTAATATGTTGGTGTAATGTACTTATACTTCTGTAAAGTGTTTCACTTGGTGTCACATGACATTTTGATTCAAAAACTAAAAAGCTGTAAAATTTACACGGCACACGTTCCATGGATTAAAAGCTGGCTAACTGATAGGTCCCAACATGTAATTGTCAACAGGCAATCATCATCAAACGGGTATGTTTCTAAAACGGCCCTGCAGGGATCAGTTCTTAGCCCGACGCTATTTAACATTTTTATTAATGACCTGGAAGAAAATACAAAATCATCACTGATAAACTTCACAGAAACTGGGGAAGTGGTAAA
Source organism: Mauremys reevesii (assembly GCF_016161935.1). Lineage (NCBI taxonomy): Eukaryota > Metazoa > Chordata > Testudines > Geoemydidae > Mauremys > Mauremys reevesii. The sequence goes on along the minus strand of NC_052634.1, from coordinate 10,818,541 downwards.
TAATGAAGAGGACAGGTAATTGATTCAGAGCAATCCGGATCACCTGGTAAACTGGGCGAACGCAAACAATGTGTGTTTTAATATGGCCCAAGGTAAATATATATCTAGGAACAAAGAATGTAGGCCATACTTACATGATGGGAAACTGTGACTCTGAAAATGATCTGGGGTCTTGGTGGATAATCACCTGAACCTGGGCTCCCAGTGCAATGCTCTGGCCAAAAGAGCTAATGCAATCCTGGGATGCATAAAACAGGGGAATCTCGAGTAGGAATAAAGCGGTTATTTTACCTGTCTATTTGGCACCGGTGGGACTGCTGCTGGAATCTGGTGTCCAGTCCTGGTGCCCACAGTTCAAGAAGGATGCTGATAAATTAAAGAGGGTTCAGAGAAGAGCCATGAGACTGATTAAAGGATTAGAAAACCTGCCTGACAGTGATAGACTTAGGAGCTCCATCTATTTAGCTCAACAAAGAGAAGATGAAGGGGTGATTTGATCACAGTCTATAAGTTCTTAAATGGGGAATAAATATTTAATAATGGGTTCTTCAGTCTAGCAGAGAAAGGTGTAACGTGATCCAATGGCTGGAAGCTGGAGCTAGACAAATTCAGACTGGAAATAAGGTGCACATTTTTAACAGTGAGAATAATTAACCAATGGAATGACTCACCAAGGGTTGTGGTGGATTCTCCACCATTGACAATTGGATTTTTTTTCTAAAAGCTCTGGCCTGTGTTATACCGGAGGTCAGACTAGATGATCACACTGATCTCTTCTGGCCTTGGAATCTATGAACACCCTTTCTGTTTGCGAATCTGTGACAGGGTGTGTCATCACAAACTGCCCTGGACCACACTGCTGTGAGCCTATGCCTGTCAAATTTAATTTGTAACACTAAGGACTAATGCAGGTAGTTCGGGCTGGCTCTGGATTCAACCCAAACTGCCTAATTCCACGTCAGTATCCAGAACCAAATTTTCCAAAGGTAGGGCAAGAGGTTAACAGGCGTTTGAGCGCCAACCAACCTAGCCTCTGCCACATGTGGGGTAACTGTAGGTCAAACACCCTAACTCTTCATTTCTGTATGAATACGCAAGTTTGCCTGATCAAACACAGCGTTTTGAGCATGCATGTACATTTTTGAAGGCGCACTTACAGTAACCTCATGTGAAAACCTGCCCTCAATGCAAGCATATATTGGAACCTCCCCAACACAAGCCACCTTCTGTGAATGACTCTTAAGTTTACACCATGCACACCCCATTCCACCAAGCCCTCCACAGATCTCCCCTCAAGTCCTTCAATGGAGGGCATTAATTCACCTCCTGGGGAAAAGGAACATGATCTTAGCTTGGCAAGCTGGAGGCTCCAGCCGCTCAGGGCTGGGCAGCACCTTGACTTTAACCTTGTGTGAATTTATTTTTGCAGCAATAACCGGCTGCCAAATAATTTGATCCGAGAGACAAGAGGCGAGAACCCTTTATCCCTCCAGATGCAATCGAGCGATTTACAGTGTCTGCAAGAAACCTTATTGCAAACATGCTCTTGCTCAGCGTGAAGCGGGGAGAAAGCCAAGCTGAGTGGGCAGAGGACAACATCTCTGCAGTTCTTCTGAGACAGAGGGGGCAGATGCAGCAGTGATGGGAAAGCAATTACAAGCAATTATTGGCAGAGGCTGTCATGTGGAAACAGTCTCATTGTTTAAAATCTGACCCAGCGTGACTACCTCTCTTTAAAATGGTTATTGCCTTATACTTTAAATTTAAACAGCATTATTTACAATCTACCACTCCAAGGGAGACTGGATGACTTTGAGGATTGATAGCAGGATGCAGATCTTTTTACTCGGTCACCACCGAGTTTTGTAGCAAACTAAAGGATTGTTCTCATTATATCGTTCTCCTGTAGGCTAGGTGCAATGATTTTGGTTGGTCCTCCCCCATTGCTTAGCAGAGCCTCGTTACAAAATGCACAACTACTACAGATGGCAGTTTCAGAGAAAGACTAAGAAATGAATGCATCATGGCTACTTTCACCTCCATAGGTAATTCCAAGGGATAAGACACCTGGAGGAAGCTTGCATTTCGATTGTTCATGCTGTACCTCCAGGCTGCAATGTTTTCAGCTGAAACAGTGCACCACCCATGAACCTAGGAGATGCTATTTAGATCTGGTTTAAGTCTTGGATCACAGTTGAATAGGGGTAGGAGTTAAGGTCTGATGGTGCTGAAATCTTCCAATTTCCAGGTATTCTTGTGAAATGTCATTGTCACCTACACCCGACGTGGATAATAGGCCCTTTCTGGGTTTGGATCTGACCTGGAACAAAACCACATTGAAGAATTTAAATCAGACCCATCTGCAAAATTCTGAAAGGTAGGTTCAAAGTTCTGTTTTGTCCCATCTGTCCCAGAAGGCCAACAAAACCATGATGCAGCGAGTTCCCTCCTCTGACACCACTGCTGCCTGAACAACACCCTTCCTAAAGTCCCATCAATGTCACTCACAAGTGATGCCGCTGGAAAGAAAGAAAGAAAGAATTTGGTGCAATAAGAGGCTGTATTGAACTGAAATGGTCGTTGAACAAAAGCAGCCCTGTTAATTTCAGTTCTATTAAAAATAATAATGGATCAAAGTTTGCCAAATAGAAAAGGACAAAATCAGCAGAGAATTACTTTAATTATTACCTTCAAGCTTGCAAAAAAAAGATATTACAACTGAGCGTGCACACGACCGAGAAACTATAAAGGAAGTACTTGACAGTGGCCCTTTAATTAAACTGCACTGAATATCATTAGCAATGGACCTTTGGAATTTAAAGCCAATTACATTCTAAATACAAGTTACTTGCTTGCTGAGCAGCTTATGCATCATCTATCAGCACTGTGTAAAGGAATGAAAAAACTACCCTTTGTCAGGAAAGCGTTTGTCTATCTATGGATTTTATGGAGCTCTTATGATCAGGCACCTAAGCAGACAGATCTCTGGGGAAGAGCGAAAAGATGATTTCCCATTGGGATGGAGCCAGAGGCCACGACTGACATACCTGGTGCTTTTTTGTCTCACCAGGGAACAATGGTAAGTCCACTGTGTAAGTTCTGCCTCACTATGACAGGAGTGTAAAACACTAAAATAGGGAGAATGGCTAAACCTTGCGAAGTATTTGCAACAAGCCTGAGATCCATGCAAAGTTCACCTGGGTTAGGGGATTTGTTACACATCTAGACCTGATTCATTGAAAGGTTTGTGAAGCGTGAGAGTCCGATTTGAGTCAATTTCTGGGTTTGTGTGGAAATGATGTAAGTCTGCGATTTTGTGCTTGTAAAAATAGCTAATTGTTGCCTGTCAAACCCCAGCGCTTTGGTACTGTATTACCACCGGATAGCATAGCACCCTTTTTTTGTTGTTTTTAAAGAGATCCTGGTTTCAACACAAATGCCCTTAAAACTCAGGCATCTAGGCTGAGTCTTACTTTATGGTTTGGGGGAATTTCAAAACAGAATTCCCAAGCTGAACTTGGATGGGAGATGAATCTACATACAAAGAAAAAGACAAAAGTACACAGAAACCCTCGCTAAGCCACCGTAAACTGCTGGGCTTCTTGCAGTTCTAGAGCTGAGGTTATATACACAATAGGAGATATGATGGCCCAAATGGTGGAGACAGGGTGTAAGTGGGACCACTGTGGTTGTCCTCTCCTCGCTGAATGGATACTCCAATACGTCTGTTAGTCTATAAGGTGCCACAGGACTCTTTGCTGCTTTTACAGATCCAGACTAACACGGCTCCCCCTCTGATACTTGAATGGATGGAGAGATTAAACCAAATTCTAGTACTTGGGAAGTGAAGAAAAGAGAAATCCCATGCGTCGTATCTTTTGAAAGAGAGGGCAAAGGGGGGAGAGAGAGAACTCTATCATCTAGTGTCAAGGACAGTGATAAAAAGAGGGACCTCAGGTTGGCGTAGCAAAGCCCAAACCTTGAGGCTACAGTTGTCTTGCCAGCTTTGCAAAAATTCCAGGATAGTCCATGAGTGCCAATGAGAAGCCAATGGAAAGAGTCCTATTGACTTCTGTGGGGTTTGGATCAGACCCTTACCATGGTGCAGCATAAAGAACTCACTGCAATTTATATTCTAGACATATTACTGCAGAACAGGCAGTAGTATGATACAGAGCCTATTTATTTTGTAACAGCTCCTGCTGTACTTATTGAGCCAAATTCTGCTCAGTTAGACTGGAGCAAGTCAGGAGAAGCCCTGTTGTTTTTAACATCTGCCCTGCATGCTAGTTGTCCCTGGTGCAGAGGACTGCGGAGCTGTTCAAGCAGTTACAATGCTTCAGTGAATACAGAGCACAAATGGCTCCTATTCATGTACCAGTTTGCAGGCTGTTGGCCAAAGTGCGGGAACTTGTGATAAATACACTGAAAGGTTTTTGAAGGGTGGGATGGGAGGGGAGGGGATTCTGCAAAATGGAAGCAGTGCTGAATGGTTTACCAGAATAGTCAAAGATCAAAGGATTGCCAGAAATTCTGCCTCAGATCATCTATGACATGGGAGCATGCTGGGGTCATGGCAGCCTGGGACATGGATAAAGAACCCAAACTCGTATGGTAAGAGGTGAGAAGAGAAGTGGGGTGAAAACTTCATGCTCTGATGCCCAAGGCTTCTTTGCCATTAAAGGTAAAAAAATAATTAAGGGTGGATAAGATTTGTCACTTCTCCTGCTTCCTCCATCTCTTAGTGGAAGTCCTACAGAATTTTTATTATTATATCCCTGCCCTACAATTATATAGGATGGTCCAAAAGAAACCCCTGTCTATATATTAAATCCTATGTGTATTTCAGAGTAATTTCTGTGGAAGGAGACAGCATGGTCAAGATGTTTGAGCTCTGGGCTAGAAAGAGTTCTCCTCAATTCTAATGTTGGCTCTGGCTTTGCCTGAGTCACTTTGCCTGCCTGCCTCAGTCTTCTCAGCTGTAAGAAAGGGCTAATAATGCTTCCAGTTGCCTACCTCCCCAGATTATCGAATATCTAGAAGCACTTTCTGACCTTCAGGTGCTGTAGCATGGGTAGGTATAGAAGCTTATCGGCGTCCTCCCCACTAAATTCATTGGGGTATTCCCATAAGGAATGGGAGGGTCTCAATACACATGGCAAATGCTAATTAAGGCCCAAACAACATCCTTTGTGAGGTAGATCAGAACCATTATCGCCATTTTTGAAGATGGAGAAACTGAGGCACAAGGCAAGGTGCTGGGATTTGCACAGTGAGTCAGTTGCGGAAGTGGTAATGGAACCCAGCTCCCCTGACTCTTTGTCCTTCCCACAGGCAGATGAGCAGCCCCTTTACGACCTCTGCAGGACTGTGGAACCTTCCACAAGTGCCAGCCGTTTACATTTCCCTGTGACAGGGGAAGCCGTGCGTCCTCTCCTGCAACTTAGCTCAAACTCTTAACTCAAATGAAAAACTGTAATTAATATAAACATTCCCAAGGGCTTTAGGAGCAGAGGCTGGCATGTTCCTCATGATATTTTAATAGTAACCTTTTTCATTTGATTTGGGCATTACATAATTACTGGCCTGCCGAACGCTTTGGGGGAGGGTGGGGCTTGCAAGTAAGGGAGCTCAGGATGGCTATTCATTTCCTTCACATGGTACATTTTGGCTCTGCTCCATGCTCTAGTTGCTGAAGCTATCGCCACCAGACTCTGCTGGGAGCTGAGACTTCCTATTCCTGCGTGGCGTGTAACCCCGGCTAAGCAAGGGACAATCTATTGATGGATACTACCGTGGCCCAGGTGACTGTTCCACGAGACTGAGAGCCACGTAACCTGCATGCGCAGTGCTGCTTCCATTTGTTCGCTATACATCCAAGCAAGCCCTCCAGCTCTGCTCCATCTTAAAAGGCTGCCTGGAACATTTGCTAAGCATGCATCATTCCTTTAAGGAATTAGCTTCAGTGGAACAGAAGGCTCTGGCAGGCATCTGAAGGCTTTGGACTTTGCAATCTGGATAATCCATCTGAAACTCAGAAAGCAACTCAGAGAAAGGGGAAAGAAAAGTCATGAATAAAATAACAGGAGTACAAATCTGTCTGCAGCCCTTCCAAGCAACCATTTTATCGCTGGTCTTCAGAGCAGACTTGGGAGTTCCTGTGGTAGCCGCTAATGTGTTATCGGGGGCCAGGGGATAGTTAGACTATTTGGGTAATTGTATCCACATATATATGCTGCTTGCAAGCGGGGAGGAGATAGGCCAGAGCAAACCTGCCCAGGGTTTTAATCCCGGCTCTTCTATTTTTTTCAGAGCAGAAAGATACACAGCCACGTAACACATGATTGATCAAACCTGCTAGTCTTCGTTTTCCCCAGTAGCCTGCACACTCTCCGATTTTGCAGCTGTTCCCCTGTAACGTTGCTGGGCTCAGCCATTTTATACACAGGGATAAACAGAGCAGCTGTTGTGTCACCCACTGCACGAGTCCTAACGCAAGGAAAGGCATGGGAGCTTGTCTAGCGTAGGAGGGCCTTGCATGTAGGCACAGCTGATGGGAAATGGGTACACATGCCCCAGGGCAGAGCTGGGCTCTTCATTTGGGGATCTCAAAGGGCTTTACAAATCCAAGCTGCTGTGAAGGTTTGCAACCCTCAGGAGGTAACTTCTATATAATGCAATAATTAGCTAACAAATTGCCCTAGCTCACACAGTAAGTCTGTGGCAGAGCTGGGCACAGAATCCAGCAGCCCTAGTTCCCTTCTCTCTTGCATTTACCGCTCCTGCAGCCCAGCCAGGAATGGAATCTGGGAACCCTGCCTCCCAGCGCTCCCCTCTGACTTCTAGACCACAATGCTTCCCACAGGACTGGAAAGAGAATACTCAGCCTCCTCCTTATCTGGTCCCAGCTCTCTCCCCTTCTCCATTATTTCTTCTCTGTTCAGCTGCACCACTTGGGGTTCAGAGGCAACAGCTTATCTGGCCTCCTTATGATGCTGGCATTTGGAAAGGAAATCTGCAGTTTATCCAGGATTCCTTCTGCAGTCCCGCAAACAGGAGGATGGGTGGTTGCCGCCACTGAATTCCCTTCACGACCCTAAGCTTGCTGCTTCCCATAACATTTTCAGCACATGCTATTTAATGTACTCCCAAGCCCTCTATCGGCACATCCCCCGCGAAGGCTAACAGTACTGCTAAGCACTCCTAAAGCTCCTTTTCTCCCAGGATCTCCCAGGGGTTGTACAAAAACCCTCCAGCCCTCCCACGTAGGCAGCTCAGGCTGTTGATCCCCATTTTACAGATGTACAGACTGAGGTTCTGAGAGATGGCGAGCCTTACTTGAGGTCACAAGGTAACCACTAGCTGGGATTAGGGGGATCAGTCCACATTGCATTTGTAGGTGTGACTGCAGCACGTGTAGACATTCCAGAGCTAGATTTAATCTAGCCAGCTCTGGTGTTGTAGTAGTGAAACCGTGGCACCAGGGGCTTCAGTGCAGGCTAGTACAGCCCGTGCCACTGCTATTGGTACCTAAGTTAGCTAGACTAAAGCTAGCTCAGTTATGTCTACACAAACTGCAATCATACCCTGTGATTGCAAGGGAGATGTACCCTAAGACTCACAACTGCTGACTAATAGCGGGGCTGGAGATTCCCTTTATAAACCGGTGCCCTCGATGGGTTGCGTCTGTGGCCAATGCCTAGACTGGGAAAGCACAGGAGACTGGAGTGAGTTAAGCAATTGAGCAGGGGCACTGAGACAGCATCGCTGTCAGCACTGAAAAATTGTGAGGGGATGTGGTAGCAGACACAGCGCCAGACACATCTATTCCATTTTAAAAAAAGATGAACCTGCCAGTGCAACAATGGCAAGAGAAAAGAGAAAATGCATGTCAGGCTGAGAAATATACAGCAGACGGGACTGCGAATCTAGCAGCGGGGACATGGATAGGAGCTGTTAAATGGAGGTACAGCAAACCTGTGCTTTTGCTCTGCTCCCTCATACAAGGGAATCTAACAAATTTTAGATGCAGTGCTTTTCTAACCACCTTGTGTAGAAGTTAAACACATTTCAGGCTGGGAGGGGTTCGGAGCAATTCCCATCGCATCCGCTGCTGTCAAGACTCCAAATAGCATGCTTAAAATGGACACCCCGGCTTCACTGGCTGTGGAATCTGCTGGCTGCACAAGCACCAGAGTAATCTTTCTTCTTCTTCTTCTTTTACTGCAGCAAGGAGGAGAAGAGGGAAAGCAAAATGCAGAGCTAATAGGAAAGAAGCAGAATCACTGAAATGCCAGAAAGTGGGACCTCACTAACAGGAGGCGAATCAGGGCAAAAGGAGGAACTTAGAGTGGCTGCCATTTGGCTTCAAAATGTCACTGCATTGTCCGGCGAGCCTCATGGAACTGGAAACTTTTGCAATGCTAGGAAAACTGTTTGGGCAACAGGTAGGGGGATAGCAGGTTTACTGAACTAATAGTTCATGAGTCACTTCCCCCTCTGATTTCTTTCAAGGGGGGAGCAGGAAAAAAACCATACGATTTTGCAGCTAAAGAGAAGGCTGAGCTGCGTGTTAGAGACAGAGGACTAGAGCTTAGCAGGACATGTTTTTCCCATCCCGTGAAAATGGTCAAAACTTCCCCCTCTTTGCATAGGGACGAGACAAAGACCCTTCAACATATTTTATGACAAACGAGAGACAGAGCCCCTCCTCTCTCGAAATAGCTAACAGCCAGGTGCTTTGGGCAATCCATTGGAATGTGAGAAACTCAGGTTCAAATCCTCTTCTGCCTGATTTGCAGCAGAGCTCCGATCCTGGGTCTTCCACCTCCCAGCCCACGGCCCCAGCCACCAGACTGTTGGCTATTTTGGGATGGGGGTCTCACAGTCTCTCTTGCTGGAGATGTTCCACTTTGCATAAATAATTAAATGTCCATTGGGCCCAGAGCGAGACAGACTCTAGTGCCCAGTGGTTAGGATACTAACTTGAGATGGGGAGATCTGCTCTATTTGATTTGGAACAGGACCCTGAACCCAAATCTTGCATTCATCGGGGATATGTGGCTTACCAAACTTGGCTATTTTCTCTCTCATTCTGTTTTTGACTAGAAATTCTATTCTGGCCCTGAAAAACCTTTGAATGAAAGTTTTGCTGCAAATAACCCTTTCCTGCAAAAAGTTTCGGTTTCCACAAACAGATGTTTTCCAGTGAAAAAATATGTTTTGTCCAAAAAATTCCCAAATGGTTCTACAGAGGTCTCCAAGAATTACGTTTACATTAGAATTTGAGTTGGGATGTGCTGAAGTGTGGTAAAAAAAATGACTCACAAAGCTGTAGTTTGTAGCACATCTATGCTAAGTTAACACTGGCATAGCACAGCTAACACTGGTCCCGTCCAAGGGAATTACATCAATGTAAAATGGATGGAGTGGAGGAACAGATCATTAAGTCCCAGAACCCCACACTAACAGGGAAGTAAGTATTACGAAAAAGGAGGATGCACTGAACCAGAAATAGGTTAATCATCTGTCCAAGGTCACTGACAGAACTGGCAATAGAAACCAAGAGTCCTGTCTTCCAGTCCACTAAAGCTAACAAGCCATAGTACACCCTCTCCAGAATTTTAATACAGAGAGGTAAGAGAGACTTGAGAGCTGAAAGCCCTACAGTGTTTTTAAGTTCCGTAGTTAATCGAGCATCTTTTGAAGATGTCTGTAATGGGCGCGCTTCCCAACACACCAAGGTTATACATCTATTAGAAGTGGTTTTGTTTTTAACGCAAGATGGGTCTGTTAAGCTGTTAGTGTCTCCTCTACAGTAAAGATAACTGAGCTATTCAGTATATTAAAGTTCACAATTAATTTAGATAACACCAGATGAGCTTTTTTTAAAAAAGAAAAAATCTAGAGATTAATGCTTAGAAATCTACAGGCATTAGGGAGAGTCGTAGTCTCTCTTACATGATGTAAAATCAAGTCTTCTTTTTTATATGATTCAATTACAGATTGATGGGAAGGCTCCAAAACATGGATTAATGATCATTTCTTAAAAGAAAGCTACACAGAATAAAAGAGAGAGATACGACCGGAAGAATTACTGCTCCCCGAACCCTGATTAAGGTTTAGTATGTTACATTCAAAACAGTGTAATAGGGAATTTGTGGATTCCCAGCTACATTAAGTGAGGATAAAGGAAACAGCCCGATATAGTAAATTATCCTCCTGGAAACACTGCAAAGAGGGGGGGAAGGAAATCTCCAGGTGCGCACGACCAATTTAAAGAAAACAGGTCAGATAAGATAATGAGTTCTGAGTGTGGAAAAGGGAGATTGCTATGGTGCCCCGGAGCATTTGGAACGGTCTGAGTGAGTTTTACAAACCCAGGGCAAGATCTTCAGCTGGTGTTGGTGTGATTGCATTGGTGTCAATATAACTATGCTGATTTACACCATCTGAGCCTTTTGGCCCCTCCCTAGCTCTTTTTCTAGGAGGAGCTAGTGGCTTGGTTCAGAGAGGGTTCCAACTGGATTCTCAAGAACAGCCGCCTCAGAACCTATTTGCTCTTAGTGCCACTTAAGCTTTCCCTCTCCTGCGATTTATAACAGCTCCATCTAGCAGAACAGGGCCCCCTATTTTAGCACGGAGAAGAGAAGACACAGCTTCAGAGCCCCCATGTTCTGACAGGTCAGCAATGGGATTGTTCCGAAGAACCAGGTGACTTTTCATAAGCCATCCAAAGGCTGAAAACCAGTCACCTAATCTTTAAGGCGAATACTTATATAATGGAGACAATCAGAGACATTAGGGTCATTTGGCAAAGAATCACACAAGCGGTCACATTCGTAGGGCTTGGTTTTGAATTTCGGCTCAGGTGTGGGGCACAGGCCATTGGGTAAAACACACTACTCCTTGAACAGCCCTGGCAGGCATTGTGATTAAGACACACCCCCTCTGATTCACAGTGCCTCCCCTGCTTCCTCTTCCTCCAGAAGGACTCTAATTTTCTGCTGGCCTATACAACCCCCGTGCCATTTAGCCCGCGTGAGCATGCACCCAGGCTCAGCTCACTGGAGCGCCAATGAGCAAGGGAGCTGAAACAAGGATCCACCCATTTCTCTGTGCACCTGCCCCGATGGTCAGAGTACCCCTGTAGGAAGTGAACTGGAGGGAGGGAGAGTGTCTTAAAATATAGTGGATTTTTTTTTCAAAACAGAGTTTTTGGCTGAACAAATATTTCCAGGGAAGGTGGCTGCCTCGCTCGAAAACTGTCATGTTTAGGTGGGAAAACCAAAAACTCAACACCTGAACTTTTTGCCCAGAATAGGAGAACGCCGGGTTTTTTCCTTTGTGTTTTTGTTAAAAGCAAAGTCAACCTTTCCCACAAAACAAAACCAACATCCAGCCAGCTCTTGTCCCAAGGATGGCCCTGTGGAAGGGCACTATGCTGGCATGCGGGAGACCTGCTCTGACACAGAATTCCTGCGTGAGCTTGGCCAAGTCACTTGGGGCTTGTCTGCGCCCCAAAGTTGTACCACTGTCATTCTACTGGTATAAAGCCCACAGCTCCCCTATTGTACACATTGTTACACTGCTTATGCCTGGACAGCTTCATCTCCCAGAACAGGAACAAGCTATGATGATGAATCCACTAATTAGGAAGCTACCAATGTCCCTCAAGCCCCTCCTCACGGATCTGTGATGGTCCAAGGGTGGCCATGCAGGCACATCCCCTTCTCCTGGCTAGTTAGCAGGAGGGGGCAGAAACATTAGGGAATTTCCTGACCCTGGAAGTATCTACACTCTAGGGGGGCAGCAGGTGCATGGCAAACTGGGAGCAGCAGGGACGCTGAATGCAGTGGAAACGGAGAATGCAGAGAGTTCAGACCACACACAACCAGGCCATTACCGGTGGACATGGCAGCTGGATTCAGGGCTGTGCAGAACCAGCAGGGAGCAAGTGCAAATGGGCCCCAAATGAGACAGGCCACTTAGTGAGGCTGGAAACATGCAGGCTCCTATTTTGCCTCTTGCAAAGACCGGATTGGAGAAGGCGCCCCAAACATTAAGCCTGAAGCGAGCCCAAACAGGGACTGCTATTGTTTACCTTAAATGAAACCGTAAGTCACAGGACCCCGGCTATTTGCAACCTTCCCCTTTGCCTGCCTTAGTAAAATTTCCCTTCCCTTCGCCAAGCATCTGAGTCATTATTGGGCCCTACCAGGGCTAAAGTCTCTAGGGCCCTAGCATCTGATGAGCCTTCAGCACTTGCCTCTGAGATGTGGTGTACCTGGTGCCCTCCTGGTACCAGAGAGATCCGGTGTACCACGTGCTGAGCAGCTGGAACAATGACACTGAGCCAGTACAAGGTGTCTTTACACCGGCATAACTGCACCCACCCTAGGGACTGTGCTGATATCACTATCTCAGTAAAACAGTCACGCCCCAACTGAGCTCATTATAGGGGTACAGGAGCCATATGTAGACCAGGCCTTAGTCTCTCTGTGCTTCAGTTCCCCCCAAGAGGATACTGGCACTGCCCTACTTCACAGGGTTGCTGTGAGAATTAATACAATCAAGATTATGAGGTGCTCCTATATTACAGCAGTGGGGGGCCATGCTAATACCATAAATAAATAACCTAGCCCTACCACGAATATCTTTTTGTAACGCACGGTCCAACCAGTGCGACTCAATATGCAATAACAGCAGCAAAGCACATTGTTTGAGAGGGAATTGTTTACCTCTTTGTTCAGGAAGAAAGAGGTATCTAGGTCATTTATTACAGGGGAGAGGAGTATATGAGAATGCAGACACACATAGCTCAGGTGCCTCACAGGGAAGCTGGCTATGAAAATGAAGGGAATAAATAAGAGAAGAATAGCTTCCAAGGAGGTGAGATTTTTATTCAGTGCACCTCTTGGAGGATTACAGTGAGGGGAGGATATAGGGAGGGGGAATTGGAATAAAAGCCAATGTTCTAGGAGCTCCAGTATGTAGACACCGGAATCTAATTCACACATCTTAGTTGACTGTCCTTTCAGTTCAGAAGTGTGGAAAATGACATCCAGAGCAGAGAGAATTCGGGGGGTTATTTTTAAAACCTGCCTCAGAGGGTACATGGACTCTGTCCTCAGCGTGGAAATGGGAACTAGCAAAGAAAATAAGGAGCATATGGCAGTTTTTCACACTCAATGTTTCATGTCCGTCCTGCTGTACTTAGTAATTAAAGCAAAAGTGGATTCCATTGGGGGGGGGGAACTTCATCCTATTTCCTTTCTTTAAAAAAAAATGTTTCTGATAAGAAGCAGTCTTTACTACATGCTGTACAGAGCAGAGAAAGTAAATAAGGATGTGTAAGATACTTCTCATAACACAAGAACTAGGGGTCACCAAATGAAATTAATAGGCAGCAGGTTTCAAAACAAAGTATTTCTTCACATAACTCTCAGTCAACCTGTGGTACTCCTTGCCAGAGGATGTTGCGAAGGCCAGGACCATAACAGGGTTCAAAAAAGAACTAGATAAGTTCCTGGAGGATAGGTCCATCAATGGCTGTTAGCAGGGATGGGCAGGGTTGGTGTCCCTAGCCTCTGTTTGCCAGAAGCTGGGAATGGGCAACAGGGGATGGATCACTTGATGATTATCTGGTCTGTTCTTTCCCTCTGGGGCACCTGGCATTGGCTACTGTCAGAAGACAGGATACTGGGCTAGATGGACCTTTGGTCTGACCCAGTATGGCCTTTCTTATGTTCTCATGAGTTACAAGGCAATGAAGTATTTAAACTTGTAATTAAGTTAAAATAGACAGGGAAGGATTCGTTCAGTTAGCATTTTGAATGGGTGTGGTGTCCCTTAACTATTTAATATAACACAGAATTCACAGGGATGGAGAGACTAGGACAGGGGCACTACTTGGTGCTGGTGAACATGGGGTTAATTCTAGTGCCCTTCAAAAGTGCCCAGGGGAAAAGCTGTGCAGCCAATGTTGGGGTTCAACTTCCTATTCCTTTTCTGCCTGGGTTTATTATTATTTTCCTTTCTTGTTACACCCTTTGTCCCTTGAAGAAAAGCCCTTGCTGACTGCCTCTGGGTCACTCTTACACAGACACCAAAATACTGTGAGTTTGGGTCCAATCAGCACCCAGATGCTTATCTGTTGGGAATGACCGGGCTGTAAATCTCATGAGAACAATTTGTCCAGCAGGATTTCCAGTTCTGACTGGAAATACCCTGGGGACAGATACTCTCAGTTCCACTCCTAGTTCTGGATGATGACAACAATGAGAACCCAGAAGACTGATTCAGGCTTGGTTCTAGAAATTGGGATCTGTGTTTTTGGGGGGTTGTGTGCAGAGGGAGGGGTGGAAGATGAGGGGAGCCAGGTATCTATTTTCCAAACCCATTCCTAATCATTTTAATGCAGTGGGTTCCTTTGGGTAATTTAAAGATAAATACTACTTCACTCTTACGCCATTTATGGCATCGGTGCATCTCAAAGTGATTTACGTGGGTGGGGAAGGACCCTGATTTTACAGAGCGGGAACTTGAAGCACTGAGAAGCAGCAACAATTTTGCCATGGTCATGCAGCAAATCTAAGAACAGAACCCAGCTCTCCAGACGCTCAACCCAATGACCTGCACACTAGACTGCCCCACCTCCTTGTAGCAACACAGTAGTTTATTTTTATGCTGTAGTATATTTTATTAATGTTACCTAGCACTGGATGAGGATGGGGGACTTATTTCACCCCGGGAAAAGGCAGCTTGTCTAGGTGAAGGATCGGGTTCCACTCGTATAGGGGACCCCACAACTGAACCAACATGAAGACCATACGATGCACTCATCCCAAGAAAGGGTGGCCCACTCCAGCTCAGGGCTCTGGTCCATTGCCTCAGAAACGTCAAGATAAAAGAAATATATGGGAATTTGCTTTAGCACTTACCCTTTATCCTTCCAATGCCTAAATACGCATATTTTCCCTCTACCCCTGGTTCCATTAATTGGTTTGTGTGGATCTTCCCAGCAGAGGAAGTTGCTAGAAAAGTCCATACACAGAAGGGCCAGAGAGAATTTTAGAAGCCAAAGTTTCTGTGAAATGCTAACAGCCAGTGGGAGACAGGAAATGTTATTGACTTGCCTCCTTGTTTGAAAATTAAGGGTCTTTGGTTAAATCAAAGTTTCTCTCTCCCTCTAATAAGATGACAGCCTAGACCACTCGACTGACTGCTGAGACACTGACTCCTCGCTAGCTTTAGATTACTCAAGTGCTCAGAATTTAATCTCGAATGGCTGTTATTGGATTCTGCTAGAACTGGCTGTCTGATGGGCACAAGTAACAGAAACCAGCCCCAGTGGGCCAGTGCTGTCTCCCAGCTCCTGGAGTTTCAAAAGCAGCCACCATGCGTGGTTATGCTGTATCTTTTACTCTAGCAGGATAATACATAAATAAAATCACAGAGTCTACCAGCTTCTCTGCATGAACAAGGGCAGCTCAGAGAGAGCTGGTTTGTGAATGAGCAGAGAGGGCAGCATGTGTGTCTGTGATGGCACATGATCATGCATGGACAGGAAGGGGCTCCCACATGTCTGAATGTGACTGTACAGGAATAGGGAGCAGCCAGTTTTGAGCCTGCGGTACGCAGAGGGTAGCTGTGAGTGACTGAACAAACATACCTGTGTACTAGGGAAGTTTACAGTCCAAATCAACTTTTCCCAATGCCCTTGTGCACCATGCATGCACACACAATGCCAGTGAATACTCCAGTCCCCAGGTATCCTCTTCCCCATGCCTGGACATCCTACACACGTGGACTGAATGATGCTCACGTTTCCCAGCAGGTGTCTGGACACAGATTTCCTCTCAACTAGAAAGAAGGTGGCACTGATGAGTTTGTTCTTAACGTTTCAAATGCAGTACAAAAAACAGCTTTCATCAGCACAGGTGGTATTCATTCCTCTTAATTTAGGGAAGCGTGGGGGGCAGGGAGAGGATTTAGATGTTGTTGATTCCCTCCAGCTTTGGAAAGCATCTGCTTTAAAGGTATGACTATGTTTAGAGTGCTCTCTTACCTCTCAACACACCCCCTTTTACACACACAGGTACTGACTGCAAGCACTAGGAAGCAACTGCATGAAAAAGGATCCCTTGGGATGTGTGTAAACTCACAGCAACACGGTGCAATTTTCCAAAGTACACACACGGCTCGGATGGGTAAATGTTTTCCAGCCTCTATCGGAGGGTGCATGTCATTTACACAACACTGTCAATCATTGTTCTCTCAGCACAGGAAGCAGTGTAAATGCATGCTTAATGTCAGATTTACAGACATCTATTTGTCGGTAAATGGGTATGTTACATATGTTGTATCAATTGATTTTTACCATCTGGGTTTGCACACATTTGCACAGGAGCTGTGTTACCAAGTGGAGGAGATGTGTATTGATGCAGATCACTAGTTTACATCTACATCCTGCATTCAGGGGCAAAATCTGTCCATTTTTGCTGGCACTAAGGATCTCCTGGCTACTCGTCTTCTCAGAGCTGCCCTCTGATCCCTGTGCATGGGTCAGCAGTTCAGACTTTCCTACCTTCCCCCTAGCATGGAGGGGGCAAATTAGCATGGACAGGGCTCCAGCTAAAGCTGCGGGGAAATTTTCAGTTGAAATTCCCCCCTCCCCCCCGCAAAAAAAAATAGATTTGGTGACACCAAAACCTTGCACGTGGGTTTTACCATATTGTTCGAACTGGGGGGGCAGGAAATCCTCTAAAGTATATAGTTTTGTTTTGAAATTTATGAAACTAAATGCTTCAAAAATTGTTGGGTCAAAATGATTTTTTTGTTTCAAAATTTCCTTTGATTTAATTTTTAAAATGCAAATACATTTAAAAATCAAAAACGCAAATCTAAAAAACCAAATGTTTCCTTTTGGGCCAAACAAAACGTATCATTCGACCTGAAACTTTTTTTTCTTTTTGACTTTTCAAGTTGCTGAAAATTCATTCCCCCCTCCCCCGTATTTTTCAGAACTGCCAATGAATAAAAAATCCATTAGTCGCACAGCCCTTGCAACAGCAGCAGTTGCCAAGTAGCTCCACAGCCGGTGAGGGGAATGAAGGAGGAAGAGTCTCTTCCCACGATCCATCTTCCCAGGACCCTGCCCTGCTGCTCAGTTTGGGTCTCAGAAAATGGGTTTGTTCCAAATTTCACCTTTCCTTTAGGGAGAAATTGTGTAAAGAAGGTTGGACAAGTTGAGCTGTTTGGTCCAAGGGCCTTTGAAGCCATTTGATTGTCATTCCTACACACAAAGCCATAGATTTACAGACAAACTGCCTCCCCATCCCTACTCATTTGCCTCAAATGCTCCTGGCAGGCCAATTTTTTGGAGCAGGGTGGCACTACGGACATATCTGTGTGCTGTGGTGTCAACATCTGGTGCCTCCGCCACTGGCCTGCTGGATAAACTTGGACAAGTGACTTCAGTTCCCCGGGCCCAACTTTCCCCGTGTGTAAGAGGAGGATAATGATACCAACTTCCCTTGTCCAGTCATTTGAGAGCTACTGATGACAAGTACTACGTAAGAGCTAGGTGTTGTTATTCCCCATGGAGAGGGTAAAGAACTTACTACAGCTGCCAGCTACGGGAGATTTCCTTTAGCTGAAGTAGCAGAGGCCTGTGCGGTAAAAGAGGTTGGCATAGGGAAGGGGGAAATAAGTACTGTGTCTAAAACTGGTGTGTGAATGCGTTTGTGGTGGGAGGGAGGGCAGAGAGCTTGCCAGTTAAACAGCAGAGTGGTATCCAGTGGTATCTTGCCAGGACAATAACAGGTAACAAATCCTGACTCCCCAGGTCCTCAAGTTGTTATAGACGCAGCTCGTGTCCCCGCAATATGTGGCAATGCAACATGAACAACATTTCAGCCTGCTGCAGGTCAGGCAACATTGCCTGAATTAGCACTGACTTCTTTGCTAACCACAATGCTCAGCAACCCTCCCCTGTAAACATTTATTTTTTTTGTATTCTGTTAGCACCAAGGAACCCCAGTCATGGACCAAGACCCCATTGTGCTATGAGCTGTGCAAAAAGGTGGTCCCTGCCTTCCAGAGCTTACAATCCAAGTAAGCACTTGCAGGCCATCCGTGCTAATGTTGCTTCTGCAGCTAGATGAAGTTTTATCTACATGAAGGGATCTGTTTTATCCCAAGGAAAAAGGACACAAAACCAGGTGTCTATTGGACTCTGGTTGGTTGGGCTTTTCATGTCCCAGCTCTGGCTACTGACTATTTTAAAGCCACAAAAGCAGCCGCCCTCCAGGAAACAATTACAAGATGCTCTGTCACGTTTTGCAACTGTTACTTCTAATGCTTCTTATTGGTTTGGCTGCTGCCTTCTCTTCATTAAAATGCAGAACAGCATCTCCAATGGCTGGAGTTAAGGGAGATGATCCTTTCCGCGGTGCCTTTTCACTTCCTAGCTGAGCAGAGACTTCTCCATGTAATTAACTTCTTCATCTCATGTACTTGCCATGCTCCGCAAGGGATGAGTCAGCTGCCGTGACCTCTCTGAGCAGAGCCCTGGATTTCACAGGAACCAATGTTCCATAATACCCAGGCCGGTCCGTAAAAGCCAAACGCAGATGTGGAAGGATGCAGAGCCACTCCAAACAGACATGGACAGTTTGTCATAAATGGGTGTCCAATCCAATGTTAATTTGCCACATCCCGGGCTGAATACTTCCGATAAACAGCAGCGTAGCCAAGGAGGAAAGCTACAGTACATGTCTGTTGTGTGTTGCATACACAGTCACTCTCTCTCTCTGCTGGTGTTCTGCTACCTAGATCCGACTTCCCTGTATAAAAGCGTCTTCAGACAGATGCCCTTGACCAAATCCCCATCTGAATTTCCCTCCTTACTACATTTTACAATGGCTTTCTTTCTCCTCCCTCTGGTCATTTTAAAATACGGACTGAACTTCTTGCCATAAATTACACAACTATTGGAAATAAATATCCTCTCTGCTCACCAGCAAAAAGCTACTCCTTGACAGAACACTTTAGACTGGAAATGTAAAATGAATAAAATCTTTCAATGAACAAAGTTCTAATAGAAAAGTCCTACAGCTTTTAATAGAAAAATATCAACTTCCTATATGTCTTTTGAACCATCTTACTGAATTTAGTAGAGATTTGTATTTTGCTATCAAATACCTCAAGAAATGAGGACATTCTTTATTAAATTCTATAGGATTTTTGAATAATTCCCCTAAAATACTGCTTCAGAACCCTAATAAAATTAATCCCTGTTGAGATTCTCAAGGACTTTTCCATAAGGGACAAATGAGTGCTGACATCTGTTAGCAGCAAAATGCGCAATACTCAGAAAAGAAAGATCTTACACATCACTAATGTACTCAGAATGGTTGACAGATGTCTTGAACATGTAGCTTAATGGGGAAAATACATTAAAATTGGTGTCATATGGCTGCATTAGTGCAGTTGAGCTGCAACACGTCTTTCATACACAATGTCGTTAATACAGCCAGGGTTTTATAGACAGCATTTGTAACCCTCATAATCCTGTGCTGGGCCTCTCTGGTATCAGAAAGGAAAAACTAAGAGTGATCTAAGAAAAAAGATTAAAGCATAGAGCTAAAGATGTGTCTGTTTGCATTCCTTTGTCCTGATGTTGGTAATGTGACAACTGTTGTATTAATTTTAGGTGTTTTGCTTGTTGCACTGCAATTTGGGGAATGGAGCAGGGGCTGCACTTTTCTTTGAAACACACTGCTGGAGGAAAAGCACCAGACTGATTGCCCTGGATACCTCAGTGCTCATCCACAGGACAACTACAGGACAGGCAGGGACAGTGTAAGATTCCCCAGCTCATGCTGCCACACCAATGTGCTTTAAGCTGATCTGGAGAGACCACAGGAGAGGCATTCAGTCTCTGTGGCCCATTTGGTACTTGGATCCAGTGCCAAGAAGGTACCCAATTAGTGTCAAATGTTGACAGTATTTTGTTGCAACACGGACACTCGTGTTTTAGGAAGTGGTACTTCCACAACCCAACTCAGAAAGGCAACCAGCTTCCTTAGGCAATGGCTTTTAAAAGCAGGATCTATTTCATTATGATTATAGCAACGGAAGGAACGAGAAATCCCACATTTTTCCTTCCATGTGTTTTCCTTCCAAAAGAACATTTTGGAGCTGAGCATAATGCAGCATTAACATTTTGTCACCTGCCAAACGTGTGCATATATCTATCTCTATATAGAGAGGTAAATATATAAAGGACAAATCTTTTGCCAGTTAATGCACTGAGGACACCTGAAGTGAGCACACAGCATGCAGAGGGAAGCTGGAAATTGCTATAGTGATGCATTGTGGAGTTCTACATAAACAGAGGTCCATAATGGACAGTTGCAAAAGGTAGGATGGATGAAGAGGTCAGACAGGCCAGCTGCACAAGGTGGAACGAAGAAGTCAACCTAGAGAAGTTTCCTTAAAGGTCAACACCCCTGCAGCATCCCTGGGCGATGGCATCTCTCGAGTATTATTTTTGATTGTCTTGTGTTCTCATTAACCCAAAATTAGCATCACTAAAGCCACCAGATAATTAAAGAGACATTCAAAATACAAGATACAGTTTGGGGCCTAATAAAGATGCACCATGTTCCTTTTATTACAGCATATACGACTGTACATGAGGAGAAAGCCTCATCGCCGCCTCAGTCCTAAGTATCATATGGTTAAAATGTCAGAGAAATGAGGCTGGTTTGTAGCTCTAATACCTGTAAGGAAGCAACACGGCCCAGTCTTCAATCCAAGCAGGCAGCTGTGGGTTTACACACACACACACCTCTCACAGGGAGAGGCAGAAAAGTGTTTAGGGAGCATGAGGAGGGACAATCCACCCAAACACTAGGCCTGGGTTCTTAAAACTGGTTTAAACAGACTCTCTGAATGAACATTTCAATATGTGTATATAGGATGGAGTGAAAGACGTGGCAGTTGCCTGTAATATTCCCATGACTATTTTATGACCCTCTGTGACAAACCAGGTCCAAACACCCGAGGGGAGTAAAGGGGCTCTTAACCCCAAAGAATAAGCAATTGAATCAACTGGCTGCGTATTTACCGCGTCTAAAGATATGTCAAGTCAGGTCTTTTATGAAAGCGTGTCATGTTCTGAACTTGAGGCTCAGTAGGAGGTACGTGTGCAAGTTATGGTCACACATGTACACACGTGTACATGTGTAGAAACCTGTAATAGTAACCGTGATGCAACTACAGCACCAACTTGCAACAGTGTGGTGATTAACAACCAGGCAGTGAGGGGCATCTCCCAGGGTGGTTCTCTACTCAAAACCAGCTTCAGGTAACCAATTATCCAGCCGGGAAGGGACAATGACAGACCATTAAAGTTAATGGGAAAAGGCTGAAACAACTTGAAACTGACAAAAAACAAACAAACCCTAATCTTGGAAAACTAAAAAAGGAGGAAATTCTCCCCACTCGGAATAACTATGTCACCATGATGAGAAAAAAAAATATTAAAAAACAGGCTTGAGTCTGGGGGTGTTTTTATCCAGAAACCAAGAGCACATTTAAGCAGGTGTTGTCCGTGAGGACACAGTGGGGAACTGTTCAGAGGCCACTGATAACTTGTATCAGAAAAGGGAACGTAGTTAATACAGTAATGTAAAGACTGACGTAGCATCTTTGTGTTTATTTTCCGGGTAAGTTGCCTGTGTTTGCTTTCCCTCCCCATTCCGTCTTTGAATCCATGATGTTTCTATTAAATAAACTGTGTGTTTTGTTTTACCCCAAGGAGATCTCTGTTGTGCAAATGGTTTGGCATGCGTGTGCCAAAGTGAACTGATAACTTGCGAGAGAGTTTCACTCCTTCGGGGGCGACAGACCAGAGGGGAAAAGTCTGAGTGTCTGGCAGTTAAGAACTCGGGGTAGATGGATTTGGGGAGACTAGGGGCTGTTGATGTCACTCTGCAAGGCTAGTGAGACCTTGTGCTTGTAGGCGGGCTACTGGTGTCAGGGCTCTGAACCATAGCAGCACAGCGTTAAGGTATCCCAAGTCAAAGGGCAGGTGGTGACAGAACCTTATTAGTCTGGGTGATCTCCAAAATGTCACACCCTCTGATGGTTAGTGTGTTGCTTGCTAAAGGATAATCAGTCTTAGGAGGTTTGTTTTACTTCCACCATGCTCCTCTGATAAACAGGCTGGCTGGTAACTGGGGGTGGAGATGTGGGGAAAACGAAACAAAGACCTTGGGAGGGGGCTACGAACCTCAGCTCCGAAGCTGAGAGAGACACAGAAAAAGGTCATGAGTGCTGGGGACCAGAATGGCCCACTATTCACAGGGTTGGGGGCGGGGGTTTCTGGGATAAGTTAGGCCCTACCAAAGCTTCAGGTACGACAACTGCCTGAAGGTGGTGTTTTGTTTTAGCCCTTTCCTCTCCCAGCTCTGTCCTTATGGATGTAACTACATAACATGTAGCGATGAAGAAGCTGTTCTGAGTCACTGGATCACTTGCTGGCCACAGCTCCTGCAGGAAATCTGGGCAGGTGACTGAACGGAGCCAGGTTTGCTGAGTGATCATGGCTGGCACACAAGGGTGCTGTTGACTGCAGAGCCAGTCTGATAGCAGGATTCCAGAGAAATGAGGGCCTACGGACGGTCACTTGAAAGGGCGCCCACGGAGAGGGAGAGGACCAAGGTGCAGCTAGTCCTGAACTGTAATGGGTGGGATCTTTAAAAGTGTTCAGCATGAGCCTAACTCTGCCCAGATTGAAACCACTGGTAAAAATCCCACTAACTTCAACAGGTCAGAGACAGGACAACGCTAAGCACTTATCCAAATCCCATCCTGCGTGGTAGAAATTTAAACAATGGATCGCAAAATCTGCACAAAAAGAGGCCTGCAGCTGTGCCCAAATAGCAGGGCAGCTGTTCAAGGTAGACAGCAAGGGATGCACATAGGCCAGACAAAGAGTTTGCATGGGGTTGCGTTGCAGTGAATGATGGACCATTCATAGGAACCTACTGCCATGCTGGATCAGAGCCACGGTCCATCCACTCTGGTCTCCAGCAGGGCCCAGTGCCAGATGCTTCAAAGGAAGGTGTAAGAACAATCTGCAGGCAGACGTGGGGTAATCCGCCCCCTGAATGCTTTCTACTTAGCAAAGGAAAGAAATGCTTGACCTGAAAGGTGGAGAATATTTAAGCGGACGTAAACGCTGAAGGTTAATAAAAATGCATGTGTGTGTGTTTTTTTTTTTAAGACATGCTCATTCCCTCCTCCAGCAGAAAGCCAGGCTTAGCCTACTAACCTCCTTCTGGCTGGCTCTGGAGCTGCACTGAGTGTCTACGAAGAGCGGTGTGCTGGGTGGACAGTAGCTAACACTGAATTTTGCTCACCCTGAATGGTTGACATCCTCCCTTGCTACCCAGCCCACCCGCCGTGTACACCTAATCCCTTGAAGCGGATGCACCATTACACACAACAGAATCGCTAACACAGCAGGGTGCAGTTGGATGGAGAGATCTAGCGGCGTGTTAATAACAGGCCTGAGGAAAGAACAACAAAAACCACATATCTGATAGTTGTCAGAAGGAAAATTGCCTTCAGAAACGCAAACATTTTATATTCTTGTGCACCATGGTGCAGCCAACCAGTTACCACAGTGACAGATGTGTTCGAAATTGTATAGAGATATGCGCAGGCAGGCAGATAGATGCATAGCTAACAGACAGATGGACTGGGGCAGTGTTGCCTAATGGATGGAGTACAGGACTGGAACTCAGGACACCTGCATTCAATTTCTAGTTCTTCCACTGGTTTGGTGGGTGGTCTTAGGCCAATTACTTCCCTTCCCTGTGCCTCTGTTTACTCATCTGCAAAATGGGGATAATGATGCTGTCTTCCTTTGGAAAGAACTTTGAGATCTATGGATGAACAGTGGTATATAAGAACTAGGAATTATATTATAGATGTACAGCTGACTGCTAAATACATGCCAACATAGCTAGACAATTGGATGCATAACTAAATAGATGGATAGCTATAGATGTGATGGCTACTTACAGGTTCAGTTCTGGGTGCAGCTGGAATTGAGAAGCCCATAGTACACAAGGTCAAGAACAATTTCAAGGGCTGTGCTTTCTCTCTCCCGCCCCCTCTGACTGTTGCAATGGCAGTGCCCTCATGTAAACAGACACATCTGCCAGGCCAGCTGAACTCTTTCTGTCCTCGTGTTCTTACATTGCACAAAACCTGGTCAACACCAATCACACAGCAGACAGAGCTGAGGGGAGGGGTGGGGGAAACAAACCAAGTGCTCCTGGCCTTTCAAATGGCAAACTCATTACGACCCCAAGTCCTGACAGCTTTTGTGATGGCATGTCAAGTCAGCTGCTGGTATTAATGTTTCAGTATCACCTCACACAAGATGACACATCAGCAGCAAAGAAACAGGGTGGCACAGGAAAATAGGAACAGAAAGGGCTCTCAGACATATATTTTAACAGAGGATGCCCACAAAACCATCTCCTTTCCACCTTTTCCCTGTGGGAAACCCCAGGTGTCAGAAGTGGGTGGGAAGCAGAGGGGATGGGGAAGAGGCAGGGTGACTATATTTCCCAAAGGGAAAATGGGACACTGCGTCGGGCTAGCCTGAGCCCCCCTCTCCGCACATGGCTGGTGTCACTGCTGGCCCGAACCCTGCCTCCCATCCTGGACAGGGCTGGCATCACCACTCGCCCCCCGCATGTTCTTCTGCACCCCACTTTTTTGACAAGTGGGCGTTTGCCCCATTTGCCCCATGTCCCAGCTTATCAAGCTGGCAAGAGCAAACGGGACAAATGCCCATTTTTGGCCAAAAAAAAGTCAGGATGGCTGGAATAGGGCTTTAAAAAGGGACTGTCCCAGTCAAAATGGGGCGTATGGTCACCCTAGGAAGAGGCAAAGGGAAATCTGTGCATTTCTCTTACCTGGTTAGACCAAAAGTACAGGGAGGGAACTGACAGCACTGGGCAAGCCAACTCCAACTGAGCTGTACTTTGCTGCCAAGATCCCTGAACAGTATGTGGAATATGGCCCTGATCCTGCAATTGGCTCTGCACAGACAGATTCAGGGACCCACGCCGGGGTCATTACAGAGTCAGGGCCTACAGCCATGACTAACATGCTCTAAGTTAACTCAGTTAGGGATGAAGACCTCGTAGGAAGGAGCTGTGGAGTTCCTAATCCAATCAATTTATTTTTAAACTCGGTGACAGGCCCTGCTGTTGTATGGGTCTGATTCGTAATATGTAAAAAAAAAAAAAAAAAAAAAATGGCTGAACTTCATAATCAGACAGCAACAGACTGCAAATCCCAGCGATGACTGAGCCTGGGGATACTTTGAACAAAAAGACCTCTCAGCCATGCTTCTAGCTGTTTCCATTGCTTCACACCAGGGCTAGTCAAGGTCCAAATTTCTTGGGCAAGGTCTAGTCAAGGTCCAGATTCCAGAGAAAATAATAATAATAAAAATAACAATCATGATAATAAGAAGTAAATAAAAAGATTTCAGGGTCCGTTCAAAAGCATCTGGCAGTCCAGACTTGGCCTCTGGTCACTCAATTGACGACCCCTGCTTCACACTGACTCACTAGATGTCCTAGGCTTCTGAGTGGTCCACACACAGAGTCTACCTGCCATTTGCTCCAATCTTGTCCATTGGCAGAATTTTGGAATGGATAAAACCAAGCCTGGGCAAGGATGGTTTAGCTGCAGCATGCAGTGCAGGAGGAACAGGGAAATCATCCCAAACCTCCCTGCAGTTTACTGGGAAAAGTTTACCATGGGGCTCTCAGGGAGCACCCCTCAGCGACTCACCGAGAGAGCAGTGGGGGCAGTTTCGGCGCACTTTGAAATACAAGCTCAGTTGTCTCATTAGCAAAGTGCATGAGCGTTCAAACTGGGAAGGAGTGCCTGGATCAAAGGCATGAGGATGTGAAACAGTTCTGGGAAGTCAGGCTTTCTATTAACACAGGGCAGGTGAAGAGCCCCCTCGTCCTTAGGCATGATACTCCTTGACATCCGTGCGATTCCTGCACAGAGATCAAGGGACATTTAACAGCAGAACCTGCTCCTAAGGAACTCAGAGCAAAACTCTGTTGGCAGTGAAGTCATTCTATGAGGAGAAGAATTAGTTTCATTAAAAGGGGATTCCACGGTACAGAACCCCCTACCTGTACCCATTTGAATAAGAAGGGGGCTCTGAAACAGGCTTTCCTTCATGTTACAGCTCATGGAACTGAGGATGCGACTCAACACAGGTTCTAGAATTTCTTCTCTTTTTCTCACAATCACTCAATACAGCTTTTAACCAATGCTATACTTTCGGCGGCTCTCAACCCAGCAACCACTTACGGTCTATGATGCTGTCCTTGGTCCTCCAGAGAATGAAGCACTCTATCAACCAAGTGTGATGGCCACCATCTTAGCCAACACATCAGGGACTAAAGCAGGGACTTCCAGCCATATGTGAGAGTTTCTACAATTTGAACTAAAGATCCAGGCTCTGAAACTGAGAACTTTAAACAGACAAATCAGGCACAGAAGGATATTCACTGACCCGCAGGTTCTACAAGTCCTGGGTCATGAATGGTGGGACTGAGAGGAAAGTCTGTGGGAGGATGCAGCTGAAAAAGTCAAATGGCCAAATTCTCTCCACATAGATCTGATCGTGGGATCAGTGCCTTGAGCCCGGTCCAGACAAGGAGACTAGAAGTGTTTTAAAAATCTATCAACTACCATGTTTCAAGATATTATAAAACCCTTCTGAGAAACTAGCGTAGACAGGGCATAACCCGTTTAAAAGTATATGAGCTGGTTGGGATCAATCCTAGAGCAGCTTAGGGTTCATTGCAACCAGCCTTTCTCAACACAGCATGCTTCGTGCCACTTGCATTAAATTACCACGTCATTGCTAACATGTTACAAAACCAACTTATTTGCACATTCTGGACGAGCTCCTTAGTCTGATCCAAGTGCTCACAGCAAGGCCATTTATAACCAGAGATAACCACTGGTGTCCATGGACCCGGCTGGGGCTGGGGCTGCCGGGGGAGCATGGGGCGGGCTCACTCTCCAGGCCCCCACCAATGAGCCATTGTCCCCCGTTGCAAAACCTGGCTCCACCACTAGTTGGTGGGTGGGTGTGGGTGTGGGTGTGGGTGTGGGTTTGTGTGTTAAGCGCTACAAAGGCCAAACTGCCTCAGGCAGGTTTTAAAAGCAACCACCGTAAGCTTTAGCAATTCAGGCCACATTAACGGCTGGGTGTAAGGTGAGGCTGCATTAATGAAACACTAAGCTCCATCATTTCATTCTCTGCTGCTCTTCTAAAATGATAGTTTAACAGGAAAATTCAGTTCAAACTCAGGAAAGAGAGAGACTTTCTATTGGTTTGGGGTTTGTTTTTTTATTAACACCCCCCCCACCTCCATGTTTGTACGAAGAGTCGCTGAATCTGTGATTTGCAGTCTAGCCAAGCACAGCTGGAGATCACTTGGGAGAATGAACCTACAGTTTTATAAACTATTTATTAGCCCTGTCCTGTACAGCTACATCAATATGGCCATCGGTGAAGCAAGGCAGGAGCTATAAAAATACCATCTATCCAAAACAAGCTTCATAAAATCAAACAGAGGCTGGTACTGCCAGGGATGGGATTGTGGCTTGACACATAAAGGGCCTCTCAATCTTTAAGATAGACCATTAAAATCCTCAAGCCCTTTTGGTTCAGAAAGGTCTAAAACAAAAGGGAAGAAACAATGACACCTTTTCCTCTGGAGTAACAGCAGCTGTGGGGAGTTAGCCGTGGTGGTATTTGTTTCTACTAAGTCTAGATAACTCCCACACAAGCAGTGTGACTCCCACTACTAAGTTTCCTTCCCTGCAACGCCTCCAATACATAATCCCTTTGCGAAGAAACCATTGCCCCTTTCTAACATTTCAAGGATACATTTTGATACATTTAGGGAGGGAGCCGGGGGCGGGGAGAACCTCGGAATTAGAGTGATATCCTGTCCTATATTCCTCTCCAATTCCCCAAGGCAGCGAGGTAAAGCAGGAGGCAGGTCAATACATTGTCAGTTATGATGATTAACATTTCCAGCCCGTGCCTCCTCGAACCGGCTCTAAAATGTATCTTAATAAACTGCATCACAAATAGCCTTGTATTTCTACCTCGCTGCATCTGCTAGGGTGAGATAATGTGCAGACTTGAGAAAAAGTGACATCCTGTGAATGAGCTGAAGAGAGTTATATAACAAAGCTAAATCTTGCTCAGCAGCCACCTGGCAAACTGTTCCTTCTCATTCCCATCCCGGTAACTGACATCCAACTGAAAATAACCCATCAGAAATATTCCAGCCATGGGAGGGTCACATCTTGAGCAGCCAAATTACACCATCCAAAAGCAGGGCTTCTGTTAATACTTATTTATGAAGCAATCTAAGGGGCCACTAATGGATAGTTCTCTCCACCATCCTGCAGAGCCTGGGCGGTGCAGTTCTGGGGAATGGAAGCCATGGGACCGTGTAGTATTCTCACAAGGTCACTGCACTGAGAGTCCTTGATGCAATGTGCTGCCAGGAATTATCTTCTTACGGAGAAGATCATCCCTGCCACCAGGGCACAATTCAACGTTCTTCGCCATTCACAACGGCAGTTGTCATGGAGACACTGATGGCAGTCGAGGCCACCACTGATCCCCGTGACTTGGACTCCAGCCCTTCCTGAATGGTGACATCGGGACCCCTTCTTAGCAGAAATTCTCTATCCCCGCTCTGTCCAGGAGGAATCTGCCACCCATCCTAAAACACACAATAGTCAGACCAGTACTAAAACCATTACTCAGTGCAAGGGACATTGCAAACTACCGCCTTCCCCCCACCCAAGCCCCAGATATTCTCTCTCATTAGTAAGCAAGGTGATAAAAAAACAGAGTCTCTGTAGCACACATCAGCTGTTGGGATCCCAGGTCCCCATTCGTCAGGCTTCAGACCAGGGCATAGTACAGGGACAGTGCTTTTACTCTGGTGGATGAGCTCCTGTTGGTAGGCAAAGGAAGCGCATTCACACACATCCCACTCGTCGTCTCTGCAGCATGATCACCAAATACACCTGCCTTTCCTCTGCGGGTGTGAATGTAAACACTTCCTATACAGAGTAGAGGAGCCAGCCAAGGTCATATCAACTTAAAGACACTCTTATCTATCTATAGTACACATAGGGAGTCTTTTACCATAGTATCGGATTCCTTCACAATCTTTTAATGTCGTTATCCTCACTCTTATGAGATAGGGACATACCATCAGTCAAAGGCACATAGAGACTACGGGACTTGCCTAAAGTCACAAAGGAAGTCTGTGGCAGAGCAGGAAATTGAACCTGGCTCTACCAAGTGGCAGACTAGTGACCTAACCACTGGACCATCCTTCCTGTCAGAATGAGGCCCTCGGGGCATTAAGGGCAACTTTTCTGTCAACATCTAAGTGAGGCCACTGGGTGAGAAGACGCATGATGAAGCGTCAGCAGGAAATGCTGGCCAAAATGAATTTAAAAAAAAAAATCTTGATTTTTCTGACCCAATTTTAAGAGGTGTGGGAGTGAAAAAAATATAGTTATTTAATGGAAAAAAATAGGGTAAATTTCCATTTACTAAAAGAACAGGAGTACTTGTGGCACCTTAGAGACTAATAAATTTATTCTCTAAGGTGCCACAAATATTCCTGTTCTTTTGCAGATACAGACTAACACGGCTGCTACTCTGAAACCTTTCCATTTAATGAAACCCAGGTTTTTGGTAACTGAAAAGTATTGATAACTTTCAATAGTGACTTTGAAAAAAATGATTAAAAATAATATGGTGAAACAAAAGTGAAGTTTTCCACAAGCTTTTATTTAAAAAAAAAGAAAGAGTCAGGGTTTTCTGGGTTTATTTTTTGTGGGTTGAAAGATTTCAAGCCACTCTTCAGCAGCACCTTCACAGTGTCTAGCTGTGCACCTCCTCTAAAAGCACCGTCTCCTGATGCCAGGGTGACAGCCAAACCCAGACAAAAAGCAGCTTGCTAAAGCTGAACCCAGGCAGGACGGAAGTGATGCTGGTTTGAAGAGTTTCAAAACATGACTCCTCTGTGAAATCCCCCATGATCAAGGTTACCTGCCCTCAGGTTGCTGAATGGCTCCCCAGCTTGAGTTTATTTATTTAACTCCTCCATTCTAAGGCTGCCAATCTGACAATGGCACCAAAAAAGTCCAAAATCCATCTGCAAATGACCGTAAGACTGTAAGCCATCCCAACAGACACAGAGCTAGCTGTGGGGATTCACACACTCACTGCAACTCATTCTTATACCTAGGATTGAAGCCAGGCAAGCCAAAAAAGGCACAGAACACAGCAGCCCTTCTGTTTACCAACACAGGCGGCTGTGAACACATCACCTTGCTGCTGAGACCTCCGCCCTGCCTCATCCTGCCCGCAGAGTCCAGCTCATATCTCCATCCTGATGATCAAAGCCCTGCATGGCCTTGCCCCTAGCTCCCTGAGACATTGCCTCTCCTTCCACTGCCACAGCGGCTCTGTTGCACTGAGACAACGACACTGTTAAGCAATCAGGGGAGTCTCCTGTGTGCTGGAGACAGAACTTTCCAGGGAGCGAGACCCAGACCATGGCACTCACTCTTGCAGGAGTTAAGAATGACCACGGGACTTGTCATGTTCAGAAATGTATCAATAACTCAATTCTCTGAGTTAGTTGTCTTCCAATACGTCCTTTGCACACCCCACATTCACCCACAGCAACATAAATTAAAAATAATCATAATTAAGCTTTTTCTCTCCTATAGGCTAGCAAGGAAGGAAACAAAGACATAAATTGCTAATGTTACTTCTGTTTCAACACACTGTACTTGGGAGATGCTCATATGCCATAGTGATGGGAGCCATATAACTACAGAGAGACAATAGTTGACATGCAAGTAAATACATCCAAGGACAGCTTCAGTAAAGCCAAACAATTGCAGGACAGATTCTGATCTGAGTGGTGATGAAGTCAGTGGAGTTACCCTGGATTTATGCTGCTGTAGCTGAGAGTAGATCTAGCTTTGCATGTTTATTGAAAAATGAAGTAGATAATGACAGGGATCTACCTGTAAAGAGAGGAAGACTGGAAAGCTCCAACTCATACCAACGTCTTTAGTCTCCCAGAAGTTTGCATTACTGATCCGCATCGGTCATTTGCCTCTGAATTCCCATTTGGAGTCCAGTCTGAGACTTAAAGGAGGTGAGCTGGGAATATCTTTGCTTGAGCGGTTTGCAAAAACATTGTGCAGTGGAAGTGGTGAATCTGGCCTTTTGGCCAGCTTTGTCGGCCACTTATTTTGTGTGTGTCGTGGGGCTAAGCTGTAGGTCTAGACAAAGAGCAACGAAAACAGAAACCTGTCTGGAGTTAGGGGCAAGGGGTGGGGAATGCCTGCACTGAAAGTGCCTGTGAAAACTGCTGTACAATGAGACTACTTGGGGGGAGGGGAGGGAATGGCTGAAAAACTTGTTAAAGCCACTTCTATTGATGCAAACGCCGTGCTTTGGAAACCCTGAGGGGTGTGAATATAAGTGAAATCTAGCATCATTTTGGAAGCAGCACAAGTGAGAAGCTTTCCAAAACTCTTATTCTAGACTCCTGTCTCTTGGGAATCTGCATGAGAGTTCGCAGAATCAGAACTCCTGGTCAGATTTATCATATTCAATGACTCAAAAAAACCTCTGTTCTGTCTGCATGAAATCAAAGGGCTTTGAGAAAGAGCACCCTGTACCTAAGCAGCTGTCTAAGCTGCATCCAGATGCTGAGCTTCCAAGGTTCACATTTCCAGGGGTCCTGAACCCTTCACTTTCCCAAAGTGCAACGTTCAACCCAAGCCACAAAGACAGACAGCAGTGCCAATCTCTCGGGCAACTCAACTCCTCAAAGCAGTGAACTGTAAATGAAGGCCACACACCTCCATATTTTCTCCTCTGCAATATCAGCCAACTTCAGTAACATCAAGAAGAAAACAAAACAACTTGAACTGGTCAGGAAAAAAAAAGGGGGTGGGGGTTTACCTGCCAAGGAATTTCCAACCAGGCGAGGATGCTTTACATCCCTAACGCTGCACTTTCATGAAGCTCAACACTAAGCAAATGCCACTTACTTGTAAAAAGAAAAATAGAGAGAGTGAGATGAAAATGAAAGTTAAAGTTCACCAAGTTTTATTACACCAGGATGGAGCATTTTTTTTAGAGCAATGGGATCTTTAATTCACTTCTAGATTGGAGGAAGCACAAAGAGAAACCCGAGTTTTAAATATGCCTCGGTAAAGGTCATCGTGAATGGCACATTGTCACAAAGGCCATCCCGCATGCTGTTTGTTTTCTTATTTATTCCTCACAGGCTCATTTAGATGTTTTTTTCCTGCCACTGCCACCGCAGCTTGGAGAAACGGTCTTTCCTTTCAGAGGCAGCTCTTGCTACAGTTACATGTGCCTCTGTCACCCTGAGATTAGAAAATATGGCTAAACCTGCAGACCATCCTGAAATTAAAGCTGTTGCAGAATGTGACTTCCTGCTTATGATTAAGCACCATTTCATATGGAAACTTTCACATGGTAATTGTTCCATATTCTGTACTGGCTCCCAGGGGGAATTTAAGGTGTTGGTCTTGATCTGTGAAGCCTTAATTTGGGTTATCAACTGTTTGCGAGACCATCTCTTGTCATGTCCCACAATAATCCACTCATCAGTGTGTGTTACTGGTCCCCCTCTGAGCCCGGTTCACAGAACTGAGAGTCGGTTACAGCCCCAGCTAGACAATCTTTGTTCTTTATCTCAATCTGCAGCAGCTCATATTTTTAACTTTGGAGCGCCCCGTGTTAAACCCACGGTGTGTTTGACCATGTTGGTGACCTTTAGACCACCACTACAGTTGTAATGACTGGTGACATTTAAGTTACTGGCCCTTCCATCTGACAGAGATGGGAGCTAGTAGCCGAACATTCTCCAGAACAGAGAGAAAGTACCACCCCCTTAGAGGCCATATTCTGTGACCTTCTGGGCAAGCTGAAAGCGGATCAATTTTTGCAGGCAATTGGGAATGGGATGAGGTCATGGCTGGATTGATCTGGTTGTTGCGTTGTAGGATGTTGCAGCAATACAGCGATGGCATGATGGGGCATGTTGTCTAATACATGCCTGTGTATATTCTAAATTACATGAAAGGGTGCCTTGAGCTATAGACAGATGCTGTTAAAATATACAGTGAAATAAATAAATGAAAGATAGCGAGGAGGGAATGGAGAGGCTGCAATGGGAGAACGGATGGTGGAATTCTATGCCAAGGTGTTTAAAAAAAAACAATCCCACAGAGCTGCCTAAATCTCCTCTGAGACTCACAGCTACGTGGTTCAGCTGCTGAAAAGATTGAACTAATAAAAAAGAAATGAGAGAACTGTCATTGCAGATTACATGGTATTTATTGCAAAATCTGCTCATTATCGAAATTTGCAAGACAAATGGGTTTTTAGCAGGCAATGGCAGCTTTTCATTATGTGAATACGAAGGAGCAAAAACTTGTGGGAAGCCCAATCTCTCCCTCCCTCTTCAGAGACTGCGGGCTCCAAGTCTGATCAAACACCCTGGAAATAGTTGTTAAGCTAAATAAATAAATACGTAAAAATTCCCTGCCAGCTTCTTCATAATCCTATGAGAAACCACGATTAAGAAATATTTGAAGCAAGAAAAGCTCATTTGGCCTAAAGAGCTTCTAGACTGTGAGAGCATCTCTTGCTCCTCAATGGCATGCAACCATTATTGGTTGAAACTGCTGCTAACTCTCTGGATTCTTCCTTCCTTCCAGGGAAAACTCTTCAAGAAGAAGATGATTTGCTGGCCAGGTTTTAATCCATCTGCCTTGATAAATGATTAAGTATCTGCACAGAGACTAAGGTGCTTCGCGTTCCGCCATATCCAAGTGCTTCTAACGACATTTTGGCTTTTTTCCCAGTTAAATCCAAGAGTCTGAAACCTAACCCCCTCCATCACCCGCTCCCTTTCCCTAATGTCTTGTATTCATGTTCAGATAGTTGACTGATAATATACAAAGCCATAATATGCAGGTTTAAAAAGAATCTCTCTTTAGCGGAGTCTCAAGGAGGAAGAACAAGGTGGGGGAATACACCTTGAAATATTATAGAGTAGGAGCTGTCAAGCTGAAAAAAGCTTCTACAAGGTTTTCAGTGCCATAACTGTATTATTTAGCTGGGAATGAGGATTTGCAGACACACATCAACAGGGGAAAGAAGGGGTTTCTGGAGGAAAAAAGGAGACACCTGTCTTATTTGCAGTTCACTTTTGTAGGAAAGCAATTACAGCCTTACTCAATTTATGACCCAGAACGCACCCCAATCTACTTGTAAATGCTTCTGATTCACAAGGCAGCACTTTCAGATACAGCTGGGGTAAATAAATGCGAGACTGGTCCTACCTAGGTTGTGGCACAACTGTTAATTGGGACGCCCCATGAAACTTAATTATGCAAAACAGAGCGGTGACACTGAAGCCACTAATGAGATGTTTGATTCAGGAATAATTTGCTGTTTGGAGCCGCAGAATTGTTTGGCCTGTCCCTTCCACGATGCTGCACTAATTTTTAATCCTAGCTTTTTAATGGGGTGCCAGAAGAGCTCAAGACCTCGCAGCAACAATGGTAACAGGAGAACAGTGACCCCATTTAATGGGTGCATACCTAACTTCTGCTGTTTGGGGGTCTCGCCCTGCAACAGTCAAGAGTTAGAATCACTCTCCCAAGAGAAATGGTGGAAGGTCCAATGCTGGGGAGAGGTGGACCTAGGCTGGGCGAAACACAAAGCCTTGTGCTGGGCTGTTAGTAGGCCCAGCCATGATGGCAGAGACGTGGATGAGGATGTCACCTTTTCCGTTCCCCAGAGACGCTTGCTCTTCTTATGGGGCTCACAGTGGGGAATACTTCCTGGGGTACTGGTGGGATCATAAGTATCTTTTTTTGAGGCTTCCTTCGTGCTGGCTACAACCTGTCTCCTGGTGTGTGAAGTGGAAGGTACGTGTCCCTCCTTTCTAGGAAGTCGAGCATTGCTGACATTGCTAACAGACCTCCAGTCCAATGCTCAAATAGCACAAGGGATGGGGGTTCTGGATACCTCTTGCAAAAGCGCACAAAGCATGGCAGAAAGGGCCCTTTCCACCTTCACCATCCCTTACATACAGGAGCAGGCCAGCCACAATCCAGATACAAAAGGGAATAACCCTGCATGGACATGGAGAGACACTAAAAAGAGCTATTTTCCATCTCTGACTTGTCTGATTCCATCAACACATGTCCCATCCAAGCTAGGAAATGGCCTATATCTGTGGAATTCTGCTTCGTAGGTCTTGACGGTGGTGGGCTGCTCAAGCAATATGTATTTTTTCAGTTAATGAGGACTCAAAAATTAAATAATGCAAAGCAGGTTCAAGTTTGTGGGGGAGGGGTCTGATGGACTGGGTGGCCCATAGGATTGGTAATGAGGTCTGGAGTCTTTTCCCTAGAAGTTGCGGGTTCAGAAAAGAGCTACAAGAAGTCTGGAAAACTTGCCTCACCATGAGAGACTTAAGCAGCTCCATCATTTAGTTAATCCAAGAGAAAATTGAGAGGAGATTTGGCATAGGTACCTCAGGAGAGGTTTTGGACAGCAGAGGTCTCTGAGGTGGAATCAGATGAAGCTAGACAAATTCTGGTTAGAGAGTGAGGGTAATTCATCACTGGGACATCTTACCCAGGGACATGTTGGAGTCTCCATCACTTGAAAGGCTCTAAATCAAGACCGTATAACTCTAAAAAAAAAAAGAGTCTAGCTCAGTCACAAGACACAGACCTGATGCAGAAATCCTTGGGGGAGGTTCTCTGGCCTATGTTATGCAGGGAGTCAGATTAGATCATAATTGCCCCTCCTGGCCTTAAAACTATGGTTCAAACCTAACCCAAGTCAGTGGCAAGCATAAGTTAATGCCAGGCTTCTTGGTGGTCACTGTGCAATGACCTGTGTTGCTCGGTCCGCTTTGTATTTGGACAGATGTCTACATCACAAAAAAAGCATCCTCACCACTGGCCTCCAGGGTGACAATCTCAGCCTGTATCTACACTTAAAACTTGACAGCGGCACAGCCGCAGTGCTACAGATGCGCTGCTGTAGCGCTTCAGTGGAGACACTTACTACAGGACCAGGAAGGGTTATCCTGCCAGTGCATCTCCTTGAGAGGTGGTAGCTACGGCAACGGAAGAATTCTCCCATCGACCTAGCGCTGTCCACGCCAGAGGTTAGGTCATCTTATATCTCTCAGGGGGAGAGCTCTCTCCCGTCGGCATAGAGCGTCTTGACTACACGCGCTGCAGCTGTACCAGTGTATGTATAGACATGGCTTAAGGAGATGTCTACACTGCAGTTAGACACCAGTGGCTGGCCTATACCAGATGACTTGGGCTCTTGGGGCTTGGGCTAAGGGGCTGTTGTGGTGTAGATGTTCGGGCTCAGGCTGGGGAAAATATTCAATTAGAAATCAGGGACTAAAGTTCAGATCTGAACTTCTCAAAGTTCTGAGATGTTCACAGCTGGGGATTCAGAACAAGAGAGAAACATAGGCATCCACTGCAAAGTTTGGAATTAGATCCAGACCTCACATCAGGGATAGTTCAGATGTGGGACTTTTGCTTCAAATCCATCTTCGATATTAACACCTTTCAGTTGATTTCAAAATCCATGTTGCACTAGTAAAAGCCAAAGTTTTGGAGCAAGAGTCAAACCAGTAAAGCCAGGAGCATACAGGTGGGGCACAGATGCTTCACTAGCAGAAACAATTTTGGTTTATTAGTTCACTGGGAGTTCCCTTAAAACCCAGATGACCTTCTGGGACATGCCTGTAAAAGGACTATATATTCACTCCCAAGAGAAGCTGGGGTTGGGGGGAATCAATGTATATTTTGTTTCATTTTTTTGTGGGAGCTATTTTGGTTGGATGCTAGGTTTTAGATTTGGGTTTTGTTAAATAACTTTTGAAAGTTTCCTCAACAGCTAAATCTATGTTTAATAATATATTGCACATTACTCTGTCACCTCCCATCTGAAGATCTCAAAGCACATTGCATGCACTAATTCAGTGGTTCTCAAATTTGGGCCACTGCTTGTTCAGGGAAAACCCCTGGCGGGCCGGGCCGGTTTGTTTACCTGCTGTGTCCACAGGTTTGGCCAATCACAGCTCCCAGTGGCCGCGGTTCGCCGCTTCAGGCTAATGGGGTCTGCAGGAGGGGCGGCCAGCATGTCCCTTGGCCCGTGCTACTTCCCACAGCCCCCATTGGCCTGGAGCGGTGAACCGCAGCCAGTTGGAGCTGCAATCGGCCGAACCTGCGGACGCAGCAGGTAAACAAACCAGCCGGGCCCAGCCTGCCAGGGGTTTTCCCTGAACAAGTGGTGGCCCAAGTTTGAGAACCACTGTACTAATTCATTAAACCCCATCACTTCTGTGTGTGCTATGTAACAGCCATTTTTCAGATTCACTCAGTGTCCCAACTGGGGAGCTCACCCAGAGAACCAGTAACATTACCACATAAGACCATAACATAAGAATGGCCATACTGAGTCAGACCAAAGGTCCATCTACCTAGCATCCTGTCTTCCGACAGTGGCCAATGCCAGGTGCCCCAAAGGGAATGAACAGAGCACGTAATCATCAAGTGATCCATCCCCAGTCATCCATTCCCAGCTTCTGGCAAACAGAGGATAGGGACACCATCCCTGTCCATTCCAGCTAATAGCTATTGATGGACCTATCCTCCATGAATTTATCTAGTTTTTTTTAACCCTGTTATAGTCTTGGCCTTCACAACATCCTCTGGCAAGGAGTTCCAAGGGTTGACTGTGCTTTGCGGGAAAAATACTTCCTTTTATTTGTTTTTTAAACCTGCTGCCTATTAATTTCATTTTGTGGCCCCTAGTTCTTGTATTATGAGACAACAGACAGATTCAGATTCAGAAAATACCAAGAGACTATAGCTTTTGATTTCATTTGGAGACCAGAAAAGCCACAGAATTTGCATCCAGATTTCAACATGACACAGTTTGGGTGCATTCAGATACAGCAGCTGAATCCTCTGTGACGATATATGCTATCTGCCTAATTCTGATCCATTATTCTTTATTATTTGTACTGCAGTAATGCATAAAATCCAAAGTCATAGACCAGAGATCTGTTGCATCAGGTGTTGTACAAACACAATACAAAAGATATCCCCCGCATCAATGAGCTTACAAGTTAAATAAGAGACAAACCAGTTTCAGATTTTTAACCCCCATCCCCTTTCTGGCTATTTCCTCTGCAATGTTTGGATTTGGGCTTTGTTTGGGGTTTGACTGAAAAAAAAAATCACCTGCCTACAAGTGGCATTAAAAAAATAGGAACTATAGTGTATAAGAAGAAACCTGTAGGATACCCTCCAATAAGTCACATGATAGATTAGAGCTACAAGCTACCCAAAGCCATCAGAAAGATATAGCAGGAACCGGGAGCGTACACTGCCCTAGACACTGATGGCAGCCAAGATAAAGAGCAACTTATGATCTAATATGTTGAATTCTGCCGACAGGTCTAATAAGATCAGGACAGATGACAAGCCACTCAATTGTGCCCCAGCAAGGTCATTACAGAGCGTTAATAAAGGAGTCTTATTATGAACATATCACTCTGAGAAATTGCATTTCCCACCTTCACCGTTAAGCAACAGTGGAAGAGACTCTCTCATGCCACAGAAAAGCTGGTTCATTTTGCTCCTTCCTGCAGCTGTTCAGAGGCAAATAAGGGCTTGGCTATGTGGCTCAGCAAAGTGCATTAGAGCGATATCACTTGTTGAATGCTCTAACTGCCCTGTGTAGATCCTGCTGGCGCAAACTCAACGATACCCAGTTCACATCAATGCCAGGACCACATTGACACAAACTAGTTACCTTTTAGTTCATGCCAGCAGGGTCAATATGGGGCAGCGAGAGTGCAGAATTTTAGAGTGCTCTACAAACACACCCCTCCGCTGCGCTTTGCTGCACCATGTAGACAAGCTGGAAGGAAAGCTCAGCAGGGAATGAGACCGATCCAAAAGAAAGACTCAGACCTAAACCTCCCTGAATTTTAGGGGGATCCTTAATCTCAATGGGAACGTTGTGGTTCCATGCCCCCTCTATGCGAAACTCACCTAGAGCTCTCTGAGTATGGGAACCTTACATGTGTCTTTATTATCTCCCTTTCAACCCTGGCAGTCCCTATGGAGAAGGTGTGTCTACACTTGTGCCGGCTGACTCAGGCTCATGGTGCTTGGGCTAAGGGGCTGTTTAACTGCTGTGTAGCTGTCCGGGATCTGGCTGCAGCCCAGGTGCTAGGACCCCGCACGGTGGGATGATCCCAGAGCTCAGGCTGCTGTCCTTGCCCAAAACAGCCCCTTCGCCCGAGCGCCACAAGCCCAAGTCAGCCAGCACGGGCCAGGCACAGGTGTCCAGCTGCAGTGTAGGCACACCCAGTGTGAGGTTCCACTGTAAGGGCAGAACAGGAAATGAGACCTCAGACACCAGGAAGGATGGTGCAGGAAGCGTCTGCAGAGCTCCAGGCCTGCTCCCACAGAGGGTGGCAGCCACGGTGCTCCCACTGAAGCTAATGGGAGATGGAGGCAATCGGTATCTTGCAGGAGGAAGCCTTTAGCTCGCGCTCCTTCGGAAAGAGAAACGGAACCAGGACTCCACTGACCTCAAAACATTTTCTGCAGGAATAAAGGGAGATGAGTTGTGACAGGGTGCAGGTCCTCTGGTCAACAAAGGGGTTAAATCCAGCTCAGCCTCTCCTTACACAGGTGCTCAGAGAAAGCTCACGAGAGCGTTTGTTTAGAAGATAAAAGCAAGGGAATGCTGGCTCAGCACCCAGCAATGGGCTGGACTCCTTCAGAGACAGCTA
This sequence comes from Mauremys reevesii, assembly GCF_016161935.1. Classification (NCBI taxonomy): domain Eukaryota; kingdom Metazoa; phylum Chordata; order Testudines; family Geoemydidae; genus Mauremys; species Mauremys reevesii. Next base: position 10,778,441 of record NC_052634.1, on the reverse strand, counting down.
GTTTTTCTCTTCTCCTTTATGTTAATAACTCTTCCTACTTTCTTGTTCTACATGCGCTCTGATGAGGTCAAGACCTTGCTGACTGCTTACAGGGAATGATCTGATTTTGCTTGTTTTCACGGGCTGCTATTGGTTGGGGTTACCGATAGCACCCTCATCTCTGCACTCTGTGAGCGCCTGATGATGAGCATCGTGTCAAAGGCATTTCCCTGTCCTCCAATGTCTTTTATTTTTTCTTTCAAGAGAGGTTATTATTATGTATTTGTCCCACAGTAGTGCCTCTCTGTCCCATTGAGGTATCTGGGCTCCATTGCATTAGATGCCGTATGGAGAGAACGAGATGATCCTTGCCCTCAAAAGTGAACCTCTCTGAAATTTGGGGAAATTCAAATCTGGATCCCAAATTTACAATCTGTTTCTCTCCATCATGGGCCAAATAAGACCCCTGCCCCAAACAAAACTCCAACTGTGCTCATTCCCTGCCCCTTGGCTCTGGGGCAGGAAATAAACAGATGCCCAGTGCCCCTTTGCTCTATGGTCCATCTCCAAGGTCCACGTGGTTCATGCAGGACTCGAAGAGGATTTCTGACTCTCCTGTGTAAGTCCTAGGAATAATGAAGTCCACAGCAAGCCATCTGCAAAGCTAGTGTGTCTCAAACGTTCCTAAAGTCCAGCTACACATCCATGCCAAAGTGAAACATGCTGCTCCCTAGTTCTTTTTCTCCAAGGATGACTTCCTTTGAAAACTGTCTGTGCAGAATGGTCCCTGGGGGTGGGGATATACAATATGATACTGCAGAACTTGGCCATAAATTTATACAACAGGGAGGAACTCTTTACTGTATTGCCTTCAGAAATAGAGGGTTTTTTTTTAATACAACAATAAATATTTTAATACCATGAGTTTTGAACAAGGTTGTTCGCCTGCTACTTTATAAGTGAAGGTATGTCTGTGAAATTCCCAAGTCACCATTTCTTGTTACTCTGTAAAAAATGCTGTTCTTTGGTGAGAGAGGGTGTTTTATAGTAGCTTGACGGGGATTGAATCAGGACTCTAAGGTTTTACACACAGCTTTGCCATCATCAGTCTACCTGGGCCCTTATGTGGAGCACCTTACTCAGCACTTCAGTGACTCTCAAACAACAATAGCAATAATAATCTCTAACTCTTGCTGCTTTCCATTGGTATATCTCAAAGAAAAGAGGGATTTTACAGCTGGGGACACAGGAACAGAGCCTTGCCCAAGTCACCCAGAAGGCCAGTGGCTGAGTTGGGAATAAGAACTTGGTCTCCCGAGTCCCAGTCCTGTGCTATATCCACTAGTCCACACTGCCTCTCCCAATTCAGCACCTTAACCACAAGGCCATCTGTTTGCTTTGTCACCAAGTCATCTCACTTCACCTCTCTGCCTTTGTTCCCTCAACTGTAAAATACACATAATGCTTGGTACCTATCAGAGCTCCAGAGATGCTTAACAATTGCAAGATCCATTAAAAGTCTTCGTATGAAAGGTGGTGTGTACCTCCAAGGCATTGTTGTTAGGTATGAACTGTCCTCACTTACAGTGCTGGAATCAAAGGCAACTATCCTCACCACAACTGTCAGTTATGCTCTGATTGCTAAATCTTTATGATTAGTGATGAGCGAAGAAGCAGGGTGAATACGGCTTGATTTTGCAACTCTAGCAGTTAGGGAAAATAGTCTTTTAAACCTGTAATTGGAGCAAATTTGCTGTCGAAATCATTGAGCAAGAATAAATATGGAATTCCACAATGTCATTTTCAGGGTAAAACCTTGATTTAAAGTCTATTTTCTTTTTATTTCCCAGATCTCTTCTAAAAAGTCCTCCCCCAAAGAACACAGGTTTTACATTAACTTATCTTCTGTCCATTGGCATGTCCCTCTCTGCTCTACTCTTAGACAGTTTATACTCATTTGCGATTTCCTATGCACTATGCAAACTCGAATGTGCTCTTAAGCGGTTTGACAGCTGTTCCTCTCTGATTATCGTAAGTACAGCATCTTTGAGTAACAACAGCAAGCGCCAAGATCAAATGACAGGTTGATTTAGTGTAGCTCTTACCATCAGCTTGGGGGAAATTAGAAGTAAATATGGGGTCAAACAGCTCATAAGTAATTTGACATTAGCAAATTTGGCTCATTTAGAGGTCTTCTGTAGTAAGAACGATCAAATCTTCAGTTTACCTGGGAAAGCCATTCTGTAAAAGAGGAAAGGCCATTTCCACCTGAAGACATGTTAAGAGAATAGAGCTCTAAACCCCAATCATTTTGAACAAGCCTTTGTCTGTTTGCGTAAATATTGCCAATGAAACAGAATTGGAAATGTCCTAAGGTGAGGGAATATGGCCTGGAATAACTTAGTCCTAACAAATGGAGGTGGCTGCCTTCACAACAGGATAGCTGTCCATGGTTCTGAATATAATGCCACTGATTGGAACTAGAGGTATCCATCTGCTGCTATTTCATATGAAATCCAATAACAAAAAAAATGTCTGATTCCAAATACCAGTAGGAGACACACACAGGGGAAATTGATGAAATCCTAAGGTTAAAGAAAACACAAGGAGATAGAGACAAAGAAAACCACAAGGAGATAAAAAGGATTACTTATGCATTGTGATATGGTTAGAAACAACGTTTTTCCTACAATTGCCTCACTGAAGATTTAATTTGGAGGTTGATTATTTCTTCAGTCCCCCAGATCAAAAATCCAAACCATGGTGGAGTAAGTTTATTCCTTTAAATGTCAGTCCTTAAAATATAGGAATATTGAGACGATGCAGAGGAATATTAACATAAAACATTAATTACTGCCTACAAACCACACGAGATGACAACAATGTTTGCTCACAAGCATCCCTAATATAATCTAACCAGATCCATTTTGTGTGATGGTTTGAGATATCCCCAAGACACTGCGCTAATACCATTATGGAAGGTCCATCTTATGGTTAGGGATTATCAATAAATGTTATCCTAGCTACTCTTCATTGCAATTCATAGCTCTCCTTACAGGAACTGGTCACTGAGAGTCTGGGTTTTGTTTCTTTTGTTGTCATCCCAGAAGAGCAAGGGACACGTGTGCATAACAGAAGGACCATGCAGGACATCTGAAGAGAGGAAGGATGCTCCAGTGTTTTGGGCACTAGCTTGAGACCTGGGTTCAAACCCCTGCTCTGCTACAGACAACCTGCAGGACCTTAGACAAGTCATTTAGCCTCTCTTTGTGCCTCAGTTCCTCCTCCGTAAAATGGGGACAACAGCACCGACCCATCTCGCAGGGGTGTAGTGAAGATAAATACCTTCGAGATTGTGAGATGCTCAGCTACTATGGTAACGGGAGGTGCACAGACACAAGCCTGGCCTGGTCTATGAAAATGATGGGATTACTCAGCAGCAGTGAAAACACAGCAGCAGTCAGGTGGGAGGAAATCTTTGTCGTCTTCATCGGGCTGGGACTCATCTCTGCCACTAACCTGCTGTCTGAGCGTGGGCAAGTTGCAGCCCCTCTCTGAGCCTCTGTTTTCCCTCCTACCCACCGTCTGTCTTGTTTATGGACGTTGTGAGCTGCACAAGGCAGGGACGGTTCCTCACGACGTGTATGTACAGCACCCAGCACAATGAGGACATGGGTTAACTGGCAACTCTAGGCTTCCAGTAATTAATAAATAACTCAAAGCAAGGTGATACACCACAACATAAAAAGAAAAAGTTCCCAGCCTACAAACCGAACCTGCCCACCTGCATCATCTCCCTTCCCAATCCCCACCGGCCCTCCTTCAGCTCTGCAAAGGCAGAGGGAAAGGAAGCTGGAGTGAACTCCTCGTATACCAGTAGGTAAGGATCCAGTGCACTTTGTCGCACTTATTTGCAAAAAGCCATGATCCCTGTATCATCCTAGCTGTTGTGCCCCTCACTCGGATGGCTGACTTAAGAGCCATTTTTCTTAGCTAATAGCAATTGCGATAAAGTAAAAATACTGCCATTCACAGAGCGAGAAGGAATGGAATGAGAGGATCAACAACACTCCCCATTTACTTACTACCATCTACGATTCCTACTATGTACCCTTAGGGAAGTCACATTTTAAATTAAGATACTGCTCTCCCAGTAAGGAACTCAGATGACCTGTTGGGTCATGCCAACTACTCTGCAGCCAGCTGATGTCATCAATCAAAGACACATTTATGCACAGACCAACAGCTTTCAACTGGGCCTGGTAGATATGGACCAGTTCAATAGGGGAAAAAATGCAATGAAGGTAAATGGCAATGTTTAACAGTGCGGGTAAATTAAGCACAGGAACAACTGGGGGAGTTGCATTCTTTATGTCAAGGACATATGCAAGTCTGGGTGTCTTTCTAGAAGATATGCTGGTAGGTCAACCAGAATTCCTAGGTGAGATTCCCAGGCCTGTGTTATGCAGGTGGTCAGACTAGATGATCATAAAAGGTCCCTTCTGGCTTTAAAATCTATGCTTATCTATGAACCATCCAGATAAGGATTTTTACTCTCAGAGCTTGAGGAGAGAGTTCATGCTGATCTACAGTCAAGATTCCCCCATGTTAGGCATCCTCCCACATTAAGACCCCAGCCCGAAGTACCTCCACTCATACATGCCTAGGTGTTCCACTGTTTTGGAGGCACTTAGCAATGCTGCTGGCAAAAAGCAGCCCTAAAGCATCACTGTCCATAGGGCATCACCCCAGTATAGCTCCTCCGGTGGTACTGAAATGGTGTAGAAGCACCTATGCCTCACTCTGCCACCAGTGCAGGGGGTGTGGCCTGATGAAAAGGGGTGTGGCCTGGCCACTGGAGTAAAGTAAAAATGCAGTGGGGGAACTAGCCCCGTGCAAAAGCAGGCAGGACTGAGGGAGCTCAAAGCCCCCTTGTGTCCCCCCTCCCATTCTGAGTTGTCTTGTGAGTTTTTGGGCCACAGCAAAAAAATATCAGAGCCATGGAGAGAAATTCTGATCTGTCTTTATTAGACGGCCATCTCAGTTAAGCAACCGCTGTTTGTCAGTCCCTGGAGTGTCTGCCTGAGACAGGATTTGCTGTATTTCAGACCTGACATTACTCGGCAGGCAGTGCAAACTGGATACTCATTAACTTCGCTGAGATGGGAACAGCCACTATAAAAGATACTGAAACAAATCTAACATTCAGTGTGTGTCATTTAGTGAGCTGCAGGGCTCTGATGTGTCCCTCTCACTGTTTGGCTGCCCCCGCCCCCCCTTTCAACTTTATTTTTCCATCCTGACACTCGAAAGAGAAAGCCCTTGAAAGCCCTGTTTTGGGGCACTCAATTCATAATCCTCATTCTTCCTTGCTTTCTCGCTGTCACTTAATAGAAAGCATTCAGAAGTCTAATATTTGATCTCAATCCATCCACTCTTTTCCCTTTGATCACCCTCTTCTCAGCCTCTCTGCTGTTGTTACAGTGAAGGCACTTAATAGAGATGGGTTGAGGACAGAGAGTTCGGATCTGGAGCAGGCTTATGGGGCTGGGATTTAGGTCCCAGGCAGGTGGGGTTTCCAAATCACCAGCTGTTCTAGAAAGATTTTTTGCCCCCAGCTGGCAGTGAGACTGAGAGACTGCATGCAATTTTTGGCCACATTTTACAGTAAGGGAACATTTATAAATCGCTTACACAGGGTTAATACATTATTAGTAAGGATATGATTTAGTCACAGAGGTCATGGCAGTCACAGATTCCATGACTTTACTGGACCCCCATGACTCCTTCGGCTTCAGCTCCCACTGGGGCAGGAACTAGGGCCATATGCATCCCCTCCCCCCACACCTGCTGCCAGGGCTGTGCACCCGTGCCCATGGCCTGGGCTGGAGCTGCGTCCCTCTCCCCGGGGCTGGATCTGGGAATGTGCTCCCTGACTCCTTGTAGCTGCGATTGGGGATGCAATCAGGGCTGTGCACCCCTGCCCATGGCCTGGGCTGGAGCTGCATCCCTCTCCCTGGGGCTGGATCTGGGAATGTGCTCCCTGACTCCTCGTGGCTGCGATTGGGGATGCAATCAGGGCTGAGTGCCCCTGACCCATGGCCTGGGCTGGAGCCGGGACTGTGAACCCCCACTCCTGCGGCTTCCACTGGGGCTGGACCCATGACTATGTGCCCCCCCTGCACCCCGCCCCTGTGGCTGCGATGGGGCTGCAACGAGGGTGCTCATTGCTGCCCCATTGCTAGGGCTGCAGCCGGGAACGTGCAGCTTCCGCTGGAGCTGTGTGCCCGTCCCCCTGCCACTCCCCCATGGCTGCAGCAGAGGCTGTGCCCTCCCCCATGGCGGTGGGGCTCGGGCTGTCAGTCCCCTATTAGGGTGCCAGCTGTTATTCCTCCACTCCCCTGCACAACCCTGCCCCTGGGTTATTTTTAGTAAAGTCACAGACAAGTCACAAACTACCATGAATTTCTATTTACTGCCCATGACCTGTCCAGGACTTGTAGTAAAAAGATCCATGACCAAAATCTTCACCTTAATTATTAGTAGATGTAAATGACTAATTGCCTGTTATCGAGTCCAGAGACTCAGCAGTTTGATTATAACCATGGTTTAGAACCATCTGTAACACCTCAGGCGCTAATAACAAGTTTTACACATCTGTAATATGCTTATAACCTCTGTTAACCCTTTATAACTCTCTCTGCTCTATTTATAAAAGTTACTTTAATATCAAGTGTGAGCAGATCACTAGCATCTTTAATGGCAAATATCTCATTGACTCAACTTTTCTTGCACAAGCTGTTTTGGGCTGAAATCTCCTACAAACGTCTGGCGAGATCACAATGGTGTCTGGAAGGCACGACCCATCCAGTTTCAGGTTCCAAGGGGAACCCAATCGGTAGAGGCAGGTGGAGTCTGAGCTCACACAGCCCTTGAAATTCAAAGAGTTCAGGGCTGAGATCCTGGTTTTGAGGCATCTCTATTTACTATTAATTGGCCCTCATCCAAGGATCTCAAACCGCTTTAAAAGGTGGGTAAGTATTACTGCATTAATGGTACAGATAGGGAAACTGAGGCAAAGAGAGGTGAAGTGACTTGCTCAAGGTAACAGGGGGAGTCAGTGGCAGAATAAAAAAATCTTCTGATTCCCAGGCCTTCCTCTAGCTGTTAGGCAACACTGAGGCAAGGGGGAGACTGGTGGGTTTAACCTTCAGTGGCCTCTCTAGTCCAGTATTACGCTTCCATCCATTAACAAAAAACATTTATAATGAGATCAAATGCAGTGACTTTACTCTGCATGTGGCAGCACACATGTTCTAACAGCTCTTCCCCTCTGCTGACTTTTTTTTAAGGCTTTTAGAGGTGAAAAGTGTAGTGGGAGTGACTGTATTGCCAATGAGCAGTGCTGGAGGGACAGCCCTGGAGTATGAATTCCTCTCTACCGGTTCAGCATGAGAGAGCAGCAAAGTAACTTTTCTCTGCACTGTTGTCCCCAGCCAATGTGCCTCCTCCCTGTCCTAGAGATCCTGGTAGGAGGAGATGGTAGCTCACTCCCATTCTGGCCTCAGCCTCTCTGCTGAGAATGCCTAGCTGGGCTCTCAGCTGGCATAAAGTGATGTAGCACCATTAACACCACTGTGTAATAACAGTAACACAATGCACAAACACCCACCCACACCTGTATAGCTCTATTTGTGTGCAGATTTTCAAGTGCTTTAAAATGGTCAAATACATAACATTATTCCCATTTTATAGATATGATAAACTGAGGCCAAGACAGTCAAGCCAGTGGTTCTTAATATTTCCAACACTGGGATCCTCCTAGGGTTCCCGTCCCATCAACCCATGATCCAGCTGAGACTCTCCTCACACCTTGCAACAAGAGAAGCGAGTGCAAGCTAGTCACAACCTCCTGACACCTGGGGTTCGAAAACCCTTGTGTTGCATGATTTGCCCATGAACAGCAACTGAGTGACAAAGCTGGGAACACAACCTGAATCCCAGTCCAGTGCCCTGTCCCCTGGACCACAGCCATGGCAGAACGGTGCTACAGAAAGGCTAAGGACTATTATTATACAAAAAATGTTGCCCTTTTTATAATGGCCATCATCGGTGTCCTGCATTCAACAGACAGATTGTAGGACTCATTTTGCTCCTAAAGCCATGGGCATTCCCACTGGACAACAGGCAGATGGATCCTTGCATTGCTACAACTTCACATTTTTGTTTTAAAGCCGCTTGAGCCGTACTGCCATATTCTACAGCCGTTCCTAGTAGAAGTGTCCTGATGCTACATAGTTCTGTCCAGCAAGCAATGGGATTTATTACCTCCACCGCAGAACCATGAGGCCCGGCTGGCTGTAATGCTAACGCGCTGCAATTCCACAGCTTGGCGTAATGGACATTGCAGCTTGAAATTAATGTTGCATCTGCTCTTCACTGCAGAGAGAGTGGGTTGTAATTTCGTCTCCAATCCCCCGAATAATGTTTGTTGTCGTGCTGTAATCTTGGCAATCAGCGTAGCGGCTGAACAGATCGTTTCGTCTGAAATATTTGCTAAACACGCTAAGACCTTGAAACCACACCTCAGCGTGTGTGTATTGTGTACGGAATTACACACCGAACTAAACAAGGATGAGATGGGGAAAGAAATGGAGAGAGTTGCCAGCCAATTAAAGCAACCACAACAAAAAACCCACGGTGCTCATCTCCTGCACCTTTTACCAGGAACGTCTCGCTGCTTCAAAACCAGGAAAACAGCAAGGCTAGGGACACTGATTGCTGCAAACACAGCAGCAGCACAGACAGAAGCTCCTTTTTCTGGAAATTAAAAAAACAAACCAAAAAACCCTACATATGCATTTTAATTAAAGTGGAATTTAATGGCCACAGAAAATCAATTGGCCAAGTCAGCGCTAGACTTGTTAATCTCCAAATATCCCACTAACTGGAGTGCTGCTTTCACATGTCTAGATATAAATAGTCTGAACTATGGGTTTGTTTGTTTCTTAAACCTGGTGCTTGAACAAAAATAAGCTTTGCTCTGGAAGTGGAGACAGCACTGTCGAGAGGGCTGGGCGTTCAACAGCAAAGCAAGAGACCTAAGTCACCCTCTCTCTCTCCGTGCCTCTGTCTCCCCTCCCCTGGGGGGGCCGAGGTGCCCTTTCTGGGGGTGTGAGACATGCCAGAGATGCCCTTTCTGGGGGTGTGAGACATGCCAGATTTTTTTAGAAGTTAAATCATTGAAAACACAAATTAAGCCCAGGCACGTAAGTACAACTACTTTGTTTCATAAAACCTATGTATTTATTAACATTATACATGTTTTAACGATTATGGTATTAAATTTTAACTGCAAAATTAAAATAAATATATAATTCTCTCTCTTTCATTCTATAGTTATGCTATACCTAGGTTTACAGAACTGACCTACTTCAACGATTTTTGATAGGGGGTGCGAGAACATATTTTTGAGAACCAAAGGGGTGCAGGCTGCAGTGAAGGTTAAGAACCACTGATTTAGATGCTAAGCCTTCCAGGGCAGGGGCTGTCTCTTACTATTTGTATGTACAGCACCTAGCACAATGGGACCCTGATCTCAATTGGGGCCTCCAAGCAATATTGTATTATATAGCTCAAAGCCATGATGCACCCCAATACAAACCAATGGGACTGTCATCACATTGAAGACATGAGCATCAGTGAAACAACACAGACTCTCTGGGGCCAGAAGTGGGGTGAGTAGCCTGACTTCTCCTTTCCCCCTTACCAGAACATACCAGGGAGAGGCTCCGATATTATGGTGAACCAGGCTGCCATGATACAAGCACCAATACTGCTCAAGCTATACGGCTTACGAAGGGGACATGATGTGTCCAAGTTGAAACCCAATTCCTGCCCCAACATCTAGCCTAGTGCCAGGCTATTTATGAGCAGAGCTGGTCAAAAAAGGGACAACTTTTTCCCAAACAACTATATCCTTTCCCCTTTTCTATTCCCAAAACATTTGAAATATCAAATTCTGAATTTTATCAGCCAAGAGTATGCATTAGTCAAGATGACACCATAGAGACTTGCAGTTGAGCAGGCCTAGAGTGCCAGCCATTCTCAATGCATGCTGGGAAATGAATCAAACTTTGGGCCTGTTAGTGCTCTCCAATAAACCGACACGCCCTTCTGAAAACAGGAAGGGGTACAGGGAGAGAGGCAAAGTGGTCTGTTTGCAGAATTAGGGGAGAAGTCAAACTCATTAGTTCTGACCATGGCTTTGACACTCAACATGTTATTCAAATTCTCTGACCCATTTTCCCATAAGAGGTTGACGATAGAGCTATGAACCAACGAGACTGTGCATATGTGAATGTCCATGCGTCCTCACTACTGCCTTCTACTGGATAGAATCAGAACTGCTACGCCATCAATGCCCCCAGACTTCTAACAGCTAATGGAGATTCTCCTTTAGCTTACATGGCAGGCGTGCGTTCTTCTGGAGGAAGGGGATGTGAATTCTATCCCTGTCGTTGCCGTGAAGTTGAGAGTGGTCATTCTGGGGAGAACAGTGGCCAGTGTGAATTTCCGAAGTAGTTCTGGACAGGTTGCCTGACTTATCCGTCTTACAGAGGTAGAGTGAGGAGCAGTTGACGTTTGTCAAGCTTTTTGAAGCACAAAGAATTATTTTTTCAGGATTTTTTCCCCCATGCCTGACACTGCAGGGAAAGTTTGGGGATTTCCTCCCTGATTGAATATGGAAAACCTGCCTGCAATCTAGTCTAGTAACAGTACCTGGCTATGTTTCTCTACCACTACAGGCCACTTGCACTTTCAGATCAGCCTTGGAAGGGGCTTCCTCCTCACCTGTCTGATCCACCCAAGTGGTAGCTCCACAGGCCATGCAAAACGTGGCCTGAAATGAACAAACAGGCAGGGCTGGTGCAACCCATTAGGTGACCTAGGCAGTCGCCTAGGGCACTAGCATTTGGGGGGCGGCATTTCGGGTCCTTCGGCAGCGACCACGGCGGCCGGATCTTCGGCCACCCCGGTCATCATCGGCATTTAGGCAGAGGGATCTGGGGCAGGGGGGCGCGGGCAGGGCTGCCTGCAGCAAGTAAGGGGGGGCACGGCTGGGGAACCTCTCCCCACTCCAGCTCACCTCTGCTCCGCCTCCTCCCCTCAGCACGCTGCCCCGCTCTGCTTCTCTCCCTCCCAGGCTTGTGGTGCCAAAAAGCTGATTGGCGCCGCAAGCCTGGGAGGCGGGAGAAGTGGAACAGTGATGGCATGATCAGGGAGGAGGCAGAGCAGAGGTGAGCTGAGGCAGGGAGCTGCCGCACGGCTTCCAGGGCCAGGGGGAGCTGCCATGGGGGGGCTCAGGGCGGAGGGGGGGGTGGGGAGCTGCCTAGGGCGTGAAACATCCTTGCACTCGACCTGCAAAAAGGGACACCCAATCCTGCCTTAGGCATCTATGCAGCCATTGCTTTGAAGATCTGTGTATAACAGCAACTATGCTAACCACCCCTCCTGCTGTGATGGACTCCATAATGAAGGACGACTTAGGAGTTAAGACATCTTCATAAAATTGAAGGAGTCACTGATTCCCTGGCTACCCCAGATTCCTTTGCAAAGGTTCCCCCACCCCTCTGCTTCTTTCCCTTTCTCTTTCATTACTTATTCTCTCTCTTTTTTTCAATATCATTTTGCCCAAGGTCTGGAACACATCGAGAGTTTTTCTCTTTTATTATTCTTCTGTTCGTTTGTGATAAAGAATACACGCACTTCAGGAGGCCAGAGCAAAGCGGCTAGGAAAAGTCAGCCTTGCGGCAGAGCTCCGGCAAGAAGGATCTCAGATTCTCACACTGATCAACGCTGCTTCATATGACGAAAACAATCTGTGTGGAGCGAACGCACCATGACCACGGTGTTGCCCGTTCGTTGGGGTGGGGCTTGCACACTGAATTCACAATGGACTTTGGCCAACTCATTTGGTTTAGACTGTGGGCTCCTATTGTGCACAAAACCCTCCTCCTACCAGGGCATCTCCTTTCCATGAAAAACCTTGCAAGCAGCAGCCAGGAATAATGCTCAGCACTTACGTGTTTTACCCCTTCAAAGCATATTAACAAATGTTAATTCTCCCGACACAACTGAGACACCCCACTCCAAAGCCAAGGTAAGAGAGGTTACATAGACTGTGAGCTCTTTGGGGGCAGGGACTGCTGCCTTGTTCTGTGTTTGTACAGCACCTAGCGCAATGGGACCTGGGTTCACAACCAGGGACTCCTAGGCACTGTGCAGTAACACAAATAATAATAATGATGATAGTTAATTAACCTGCCCAAAGCCACACAATGAGTCAGAGGTCTTGTCTCCTAAGCTCCATCTACTAGACACCTTCATCCTCTTATCTGGTAACTCAAAGCATGTGGTCACCACCACTGGCATAACAGCACTATGGTGATGAGGGTGGCCTGAGACTGCTCCACCACAGCCATCCTGCCAGATGTTGGGCAAGTCTCTGTGCTTCAGTTCCCCCATCTATAAACTGTGGTTAGTAACCGTTCCTGAGCTCAGAGGGGTGCTGTGAGGACAGATTTATCAAAGGCGATGAGGCACCCAGTAATGGGGGCCATAGAAGTGATTAAGGGAGACAGTGATCCCAGCCACCTTCAATTTCCCACTGATACCCGAAGTTAATGCGGGGACTCAGAGTTCTAAACCCAACACTACAGAAACTAGATCCGGGGGAAAAAAGATATCCGGAGTCATTTAGTGCCTGCCCCTGGGTCTCCGGCAGGCTGGGTCCTTACACTCTATCGTTCAGTCTCCTTTTAAACATCCCCTGCAATAGGGCTTCAACCATCTGCACAGCTGCATCACTTCTTGGGATCCCACAGAGACCAAGATCTTGTCTGCACTGGGGACTTACTCCAGTTACAGACAGCAAAGCCAGGTATTGGAGCAAAGCCCTATTGCAGATCAGGGAAACCCTGCTTGAAACAAGCATAAACTGCACCACGGCAAATCACATCTTCACTGGTCTGTATTAGGGGCTTGCATTTGTGCATCCATGGCCAAAATCCCAGCGTCCACAAGACTTGAGCATCACTCCCTAAGGAGCATGAAGGAAATCACTTTGCATGTCTCTATCATGCAGCAGACTTCAGTCCCCCAGCAAAAGCCAACCTGGGCTGCTAGCAACCATCCTGTCTGGCTCAAACATGAAGGTGCAGCCTGCCAACATGCCGAGGAGCAAACAGCTGCCAGCTTTCCCATCTTTGGCAGCGCTCCCAAGGTGGAGGAACAACAGGATTTCCCTAAAGGAATGAGCCAGACAAAGGAAGCACCATGCATCTTGCTAGACTTGCATTGCTCTTGCCAATGGACACGTCTCTTCAGCAACCACCGCACTTTGTACGGAAGTCCCAGGGAACCTCTCAGATGTGAGTCCCCAGCGGAAGGTGGGGGAGGGAGAGAAAAACCTCTCACTGATGGACATTAAAAGGAAACTTAAAAAAAAACAAAAAAACATCCAAACTTAATTTAGTCATTTCCTCCACATTTGCTAATTACTCATCAGTTTCTCTAATGAAAATGCTAAGCTGGGCATCAGGAGACCGAGTGGCCTTCTGCTAAAAATCAAACATTCAATAGAGTGCTGCATTTACCGAGGGAAAGCAGTTTCAAAGCCTTCCTTTCCACTTAGATTTTAAGCAACTCTACAAAAGAGCATTGATTTTGGGTTAAATCGGCTGATTTTATTCATAGCGGGTTCATATGGTGTATTCAAAAGACAAATTGTATGCGATTGTAAGCTATAGATCAGCTCTAATAATTCAGAGTCCTCCTCTTTCCCTTTTTTTTTTGTTCTAAATATTTTCTGTGCTCACAATTTTCTATTATTTAGCCCCTGCCTGGACGGAAAAGGCATATTCACAGTATGGGAGCTTCTCTTTGAAGGGAGGGTATATTTTAATGCCAACTACATCAGAAGTAAGAATCAAACATCCCTGTAACTCTTCTGAGCTCCTGCTTAGTAAATAGTTCATTCTGGTGGGGAGGTTGCTTTTTGTCCACATATATTATATTTATGCGGCTTGTCTATTGGCTCCGATTTAATTGAAATGTATAATAATCAACATACATGTCAAGTGCTAAGCACTTGTGATAAAGATCAACTTTAATAATCCCTCAGACGCATTGCAATGGCTGTTAGGAACAGTGCTGTCTGAATGTTCTTTACATATATAACATGCCATGAATAAGGCTTTTGAACCAAATGCAAGCAGGAAAGCACTCGGAAGCTGGCTGTGATACAAGGTGCCTTAGCGTAGGAAAAGAGGGTGCCTCTGCCGCCTTGGTTCAGTTTCTCTGCCTCACCAGTGTAAAGGGAATCTAGGGTTCTAGTCTCGCTGGGACTTTGGGCAGGTCCCGCTGCTTCTCTCCTCCTCGGTTTCCCCACGTGCAAAAGGGGGATGATAATACACACCACAGAGGGGTGTTTAGGGATTTTTTTTTTCAGAGTGCTTTGAAGTCATTGGAGGAAAGCTGCTGAATTATTATCTCCATTTGACTGATGGTATTCATTTGTATTAACAAGAGTGGGATATAGTGTTTTGGTAGCACCAATGTGCTCAGTGCACCTAATATAAAAGACAGGCTACACCCCTGCTTATGATGAGAGAGGAGAGGAACAAAACCAGGGCAAAATAACAGAGACATACTGACATTTGGTGCAATAAGCAGCCATGGCAGCTCTCCCACTAGCCTCATGAAAATACTAACAGCTCATGAAGCATCAGGCGACCACTAGCCTCCTGTCGGGACCTATTAGTATCATTCCCCCAAACACGGAGTGTTTCGGAAGATGGGAAGTGAGCAGAGAACCCACACGTGGGAAATGTTCGTATCTCCGCCCTTGCTGGTATTTACCTTCTTTGGGCTTGACATTTTAAAAATAAATAAATAAAAGAAGGCCGGTGCAAAAGGTCCGAGTGCCCCAAGAATAATTAAATCGACAGTAAGCACTCAGCAGCGTTCTAACTGTCAGGCACACAAATCAACTCCACCAGCCAGCAGCCTTCAGTAATCAAACCTAGATGACAACTCATCTCAGCCAGCAATACAATAAAAGTGAAAAAACAACCTGTCCCACCTCATTCTCTCCCCAAACTCTAGCCAACCAGACAATGGCTTTGAGATACACACTTGCCAGCCTGAAAACTTCTTCTCCATGGGCCTCTTTGGAGTAATTGCGTCCCCAGTTCTCCTTAGGTGAAGAAAGAGTGGGCAGAAGTGATGCAGGATCAAGCACCAGGCCCCTGTTGGTACTGACTGTGCATATATTAGAGGGGCAGCCATGTTAGTCTGTATCCACAAAAACAACGAGGAGACTGGTGGCATTTTAAGGACTAACAGATTATTGGGAGTGGACTACATCCACCCTGACTGAACTGGCCTTCGACGTTGGGTTCTCCACTTGTAAGGTAACTCTCTTCGCTTCATGTACCAATATATATCTTTGCCTGTGTCTATAATTTTCACTCCATGCATCTGAAGAAGTGGTTTTTTTAACCCATGAAAGCTTATGCCCACATTAATCTGCCACCAAACTCTGTGTTGTTTTTGTGCATATATTACACTAACTACTGTGATAGACCAGGGGCCAGTTACAAGCAGATAAGCAGAGCAAGGCAGATACTGCCTGGACAGTCAGTTGTTTTCTGTTCCCTGACTGACTGAGAGCAGCAGCTGCAGGGCACAATGAGAACCTCTAATTAATAATAAGATTGAGGTGTGAAGAGTCAGGTAATGTTAATGTGACCACCACCTAATTAAATATTTACTGCCTGTTACTTATAAAAAAAGGGCTCTCCAGTCAGGCAGGGGAGGAGAGAGGAGGAAGGCTGGCTACACCTCAACACCTCAAACCAGGAGCCTAAGGTAAAGGGGGTAAAAGGCGAAGAAGGAGAAGCAGGAGAGGGAAGTGGGGTGTGGGAAAATGAGCTCTGGCAGTGAAAAGGTTGGCTGCCAACTACTGCTATACCATTAGGGTCTGGCCTGACTGGAAGAGGAGAGGGGCGGCCCCCCACCCCCCACCACCACCACTACACACACACCTGGAAGGGAGGGAAGTGTCCCTCTGTCACAGACAGAGGTTGAAGAGACTGTGGGGTTCTCTCCCCAACCTCCTTGCAGCCTATGATGAAAAGGCAGCTCAGTAGACTGCCTGGCCCTGAGAAGAGAGAAGGGGGGGGAGGAGGGGACAGTGAGCCACTGAGGCTAAGCATAAACCGCCTAGAAGCGCAGGACCCACAGGAGCAAGCTCAGAGCTCTGCCACACTACACACAGAGGGCCGGATCCATCTCCTATGAAAATCAACGGAAAGACTCCCTTGATTTAAATGGGATTTGGATCGGATTCATAGAGCTGTCAGTTAGGATGGTCATGTCTTTGTTTTCTTTTCCGGCCTCTTATCCCAACACCTTCTCTCATATTTCCAGTGCAAGCAGAATATGACCAATGTGCAGAGACACTTAAAGTGGATAATGCCAGAAAAGCATTTTCTTGATCTCAGCACCACCACCACCACCCCGGCTCCAGGTGTCTGCACTAGAAGCTGAGCACATCTGAAAGACAGGCCCTTCCATAATCATTTCAGGGGAGCCAAAGCTACAAATGGATACCCAGTAATAATCTCATGTACTCAGTGGCAGGCGAAAGCGTTGATAATTGATGAACTGGGTAGAACGCTGCATTTGATGATTTGCAAATTAAGGCCCTAATCCTGCAAGAAACTGAGTGTCCTCCTAAAGTGCTGGGAGCTCTCAAGTCACACCGCAATCAGGGGAAAGCACTTAGCACCACACAGGCATGGGCCATAATTGGACAGCCCCCATGACTGTGTATATCTGTTTGTCTTAATGTGGATTTAATTGCATTTTTGCATTTCATTTGGAAATAATAAAATATAATTACAACAAAAAAAAATATTTTCCCTCCAGGAGGCTTTCCCTGATTCCATCCAGCCCCAAAGGAGTTTTGCCTTTTGGTTATGAAAGACTGGAGAACAATGTTAAGAGCGCGCGCACACACACACGGTGAAAAGACGAAAGGGACTGATGCAATGCACCACAAAGTCAATAGGCATCTAAGCCATGCCTATTGCACAAACCTTCTCTTGTACCTCCCAGATGCCACATCCATCATTCCAGGAGTCCCTTTATTCCACTCATCATTCTTGGAGACGGATTTGGGGAATATGAAGTGAGAGGCAAACTTAAAACATTTCAAATCGCCCAGTTCCAGATTGTACCCTCACCGCTGGTCAGATGATGAGTAACAAAGACAGGGCACCACTGATGGCAGAACTCTCACTGAGGACAATGGGACCAGGATTCCACTCAACATTTGTTACAGATTTAGGTCCTGATTCTGCAAACACATATCCACGCGAGGAGTCGACTGGGTTGATGAGCATGTTGTTGCTCAAACACGGATGTGTTTGAAGGATCAGGGTGTTACTTGGTCTCATCTTTGGTTTTCGAACTGTTAGCAAACCAAGCCAAACTTATCTGTATTCTTAAGTACTTGCGTGTGGTTTGAGCCGACAATTTTTGGCCTATGGCCTGCTTGAGAAATTGTCCATTTGTTTACAGGGCTCTTAAGTCTTGCCTGAGCCGGCAACAGAAACAGGAGAATAATGATGAGCAAACATCCTATTCTTCCAGTATCACTCATTTGTGCTGACGTTCATGACATTCAGTAACATTTTCACTAATGCCCAGCTTGGTCCGGATACTTGTGAATAACTCATTTCATAGCGAACCAAAAGGAGCACTTTTATTTACACACATCAGTTTAAGCACCATTTGTCCAACTGCAGTTAAATCATGATGATCTCACCAAGAAAGGATGTTAGAAAATAAATGGCCAAGTTATTTCTATATAGGTTTTTATATTAGCATCAATTACGGTAATCTGAGCCTCTTGTCTTCTGTGCACGGTGAACAGTGATGCCCAGTCCCAGTGCCTGCCAGGAATGCTGGCTGGGTGCACCCTTGTGAGTATCACTTAATTATCTCTTTCCTTTCTAATGGGGAAAGGTCTGCATTCAGGTGCGTCACCCTTGCTCCCTTTTATTTCATTCAATTTTGCGGCTCATGAAATATGCTTTGGCTTCATCCAAAGGATGAACAAAATGAAATAGCCTCTTGGAAGGAGACAAGAAGGGGTGGAGGTGAAAACATAATTTGATAGACTTTGGAAAGTCAGACTCTGACTATGAAAGGTGCCCAAAGAATTAAAAATTAACATGCAGGAATGAACGTTATAGGAGATCACTAAGACAATTAACTCACTGCAGTGGGAGAAGAAACGCTGCATTGGCTTTCTACAGGCATTCAGAGAGACACTTCTTTCAGGATGAAATTTGCCTTGCACCACTGGACTTAAGTGATCCCACCTACCGGTCCCTCTGTACATGGGGGAGCTTCATCATCTGTGGTTCCTAGTCCTACTGTGGGTTTCCTATGAACTGTTACTAGACCACGAGCAACTTTAGGGATGGACGCTGAAGGCAGTGTTCATATGTAAGGCTGTGTCCATGACACATTTTTATTGTCAGAACTGATGGCAACAACAACAGTGGACCACTAGTGTAGAGTAGCTACCATAGTGTTACCTAACCTTGCTCAGGAAAGATCAAGAGGACAGCGGGGTTAAAATGATGGTGGATAGCAGCAGTCTCTCTATGCTAGCGCTTTCATGGGGAATCTTCAACTGTGGCTGCAATGGGTGGGAAATTGAAAGGAAACAGGATAGTGTAGACAAATACCTGGAACTGGCCTGAGATCACTCTGGTCAGTGGACAGCAATTCAATCCTCATCTGCTCTCATCTGTATGCTGCGTCTTCACCTGTGCCCATGTCTGAAGCAGATGCCTTTCGGCCTCAGATATGCACTAGGATCATGCACGTCGGCTATAGAAGCACCTCCTTTGATGCAGTGTCGAAATGGTGGCAAAGGATTCTGAGAGGTGTTTGGAAATTAAAGGCACCTGCTGCATAAGAAAGCAGAAAGAGGGGGATCCTTCTGGAGAAGGAAAGGATAGATGCTGAGCTGGATGGGTGGCTGGGCTGAAGGGCACAGTTAGTGAGAATAATTGTTCTCATGGGAGAAGAGGACGGAGTGATTCCTATCCTTGCCTGGCGCACCCAAGGCCATCTGTATGAACCACTGACCTTCTGACAGCATCAGGTCCCTCAATGTCCACCTGAGACTGTCCTAAGGACACCAGGCCAAGACCTTGATTCAAGAGACTAGAACAGTGGTGGGCAACCTGTGGCCCACAGGCCGCATGCAGCCCATCAGGGTAATCTGATTGCAGGCCACGAGACATTTTGCTGACTTTGACCGTCCGCAGGCATGTCCCCCAGCAGCTGCGGTTCACCGTTCCCAGCCACTAGGAGCTGTGAGAAGGGGCAGGCCACAGGGACGTGCTGTGGCCCATCAGGGTAATCTGATTGCAGGCCACAGGTTGCACATCACTATTCTGGAAGAATCACCACTAAAAAGTCAACATTTACCAAACAGGTGCCACTCAGTGGTATCCAAGATGCTGCATTCCTATCCTAGGCCTGCAATAGGAAATAAACCACAGCTTCCCAGCTACCAATGGGGCAGTCACTCTGGGCAAGCATTACTGTTTCAGTGGTGACCGCTTTAACAGTCTCCTGATTGTTATTTCAGGTTCTCTGCCACCCCAGCAGGAGCCAAAGAGAGAGCTTTTTCAAAAGTGCAGAATAAAGCTGCAGGTAATTAAATACAAGGGGCCTCCTGTTGTCATCTTTGCAACTCTGTTTTGGAAGCTGGCTCCAGCAGAGCAGAAGAGGGAAGATTTGATTTTAATCACAGAGATTTTAGGTTTTATTTTGCTCATTAAAATTTCTGATAAGGATTTAGTTTGACGTTATGCAGATCTCTCTGCATTTGGGAGGGGCGGCCTGCCACTCTCTAGAATGAGAAGATCTCTCTTCCTTCCCTTAATATGCACAGGGATACAGACAGCTGTCAATTCAAAATGAAGAGGTTTTGGATGGGGTTGTCATGGGGGTGGGAACATAGTCGTGAAAATCTATGGCCAAAGAGCTAAGGGTTGGATTGAAATAAGGAAAGGCACTAAGTCCCAAAATTACTCCTCATTTTTATGATGATGATGGACAGGAGGTGTTGTATGTAGGGTGACCAGACAGCAAGTGTGAAAAATCGTGACCGGGGCGGGGGATAATTGGCACTTATGTAAGAAAAAGCCCCAAATATCGGGACTTTCCCTATAAAATCTGGACATCTGGTCACCCTAGTTGTATCCAAATCCTCAGCCTCATTCTGACCCTACGGAGGGCACAGCTCAAGACACGGGAGGACAAAGGTAGCGTAAGGCCACTCTGGCATCTCTCGGATTCTGCAGCTGCCATAACTCTTAAGCCTGGATTGATATAGCCCCTAAGATTCTGCCCGACAGCAAAGAAAGTCAAGTGTTCTCAGTGTGCTGGCCATGCGTCCCACCTCCAATACACCCCCTCTTGCCCCTACGCTAGGTGCAGTACGAGGTGGGGGAGTGGGGTCAGTCGGTGCAAGAACTGTCCTGTACAAGGGTTCTCCCCAGTGATGAGATCTGGCTGCTTTGAAACCCCTCTGTGCCACATGAGCAACATAATGGGCCCAGAACTCTGCTGAGAATTTTACCCATGATGTTTTAACAAACAGGATTTTTTCCAAAATTATTTCCATGGGAAATGACAAGAGACGGCTGGAAAAAAATGTCAGTGGAATCATTTTCTACTGGAATAAGCAGCTCCACTGAAACATTTTGTGAAATTGTGTCAATTTCACTGAAATTTCCTTTCAGGAAGAATAGGGGATTTTTTAAATTTTTTTTGGACAAAGTTGAAATTGACAATGTTGAGCTTTTCAGAAGGAAACATTTTGGGCTTTCTTCTTTAAGTGACTTTTCATTTCAAAATTAAAAAAAAAGTGTAGTAGTATAATATCAAATGTTAAAAAGTCAAATATGAAAAGTTTCAATTGACCTAAAACAATTTCAACCCCAATTTTCTTTCAAAGATAATTTAGCATTTTTCAAAATGAAACCAAAGCAGAATACAAACGTTGCAATCTCCAAATCCACCACAACATGTAATTTGTCTTTTCTGCGCAGCTCTTGAAATTATACATTCACCCTTTGTTTCTTGCCAATGATCCTCTCCCCCAGGAGGTCCCACTCCATGGTCACCCCTCACCCTGAATCCTCCTTCCCTCGAGGTGTCACTTTCTCTCTGCTTTCAGGGCTTCTACCATTAACACTCATCTATCCCTCATTCTGGCACCAGCTTCCCCCCTCCCACCTTCCTTCCCACCCACTCCCATCTGGCATACTCAGCATTTCCTGCTATGGAGTCGCCCACCAAAGAGCAGCAGCCTGGTGCATGAGGTTGCAGAGGCCTGTATAAACACAGTGATAAACTTCAGATCACCTTGCTCTTCATGGATTGAGAAGTTTTGGCCGCATCTATCAGTCTGAGTCTGTCTCGCACATTTGGGGGTCTGAAGGATTGAAGGTTAGAGTCCTGAAGCCTTCCAATTCCACCTGTCCTTGAGGAAAGGAGTATGGCTTCTACAGGAACTCAGTGTTACCCAATGGAATTCTCCCTACAGAACAGGAAATCGTCCAGACTGTTATATCTCCAGGTACAGGCCTCTATTCCATCGGTCTCTTCTTCTAAGCCCTTCATCTCTCTGCACCCTGGACACGTACATTCTTCCTCCACGGTACCCAAGCCCTCAGTTCTCTACTCTTGCCCTGGCTCCTTTCTCCCTCTGCTAGACCATCACTTCTTGCAAACATCAGCATCGCTTCCCTCTAACCTTAATGCTCACCCACTTCACTCCCCTAGAAGGAATCATGCATGTGAGACAAAAGGGGGACTTCTCTGGGCTCTGCCTGCTGTTTTCATCCTGCTCTTATCCGGCGTGCTGGTCTCAGCTCATTCTATCCATCTCTGGCAATTTTAAAATCAAAATTGAAAGTTTTTTTTCCCTAAAAAAGATGCTCTGGGAATTTGTTTGGGGAAGTTCTCTGGCCTACGTGACACAGGATTTGGTGCTCACAATACCAGCAATCTGTGTTTGGAAATCCTGGTTTCTGTATGTAAATGCAGGGATCACAGACAGCAAAAGGGGCTGTCCACAGCCCGTCAGGAGCAAACTCATGCCAGCTCCCCAAGACAAGGTGGGATTTTTTCTTACCCCATACGTCATTGCTTGTGAAAGGTGCCAGAAGGAAAGCTTGGAAAGGAAATCTCATCCACAGCAGAAGCAACAAGCTCCCCAAGCCCTCACTTCGCATCAGCCCTGGCCATCCTCAGCTGGGCTGAAGCTGGAGACTAGTGATCCATGGAGGATCTGAGACCCACCACAGACCTCACGCCACTCTCCATTGTTCAAGCAGTCTTTGCTGGTACAAATACAGAGCACAGCGCACAAACTATCTACCAGATTTCTTTAAGATCCCCATACAGTCCCCTGGGAGGGAAAGGGAGAAAGACCCACACATGACAAATGTAAGCCAGGTCCTTCATGGGGCTCAGGGCAGTATAATGATTCCCTCGCCATGACCAATTTATCTTATCTGCCGAGACTGAACAAGGGGGCCAATTTGTCTCAAACAGAATGATGGCTTTTTGTGATGAGAATACGACCACAAGGAACTGGGCAGAGACCCATTAACTCATCCCATGTGCGCTAGTCCATCCCTGACAAGATTTTCCATTGGTTACCGACGCAGGCTGATGTTGAGCCAATAGCTTAGAGGGAAAAGACTTCATATGCCGTTATCAATCCCCTGAGCCAGCCAGTCTCCCAGAAATGAGAGAACTAAGCAGGTCTGGGGACATGGAGTTTGGATGCATTCCAAGGATGTATTCCCCTTGATTACATTTCAAACCCACCCAGGGTCAAAATGTAGTTCAACATAGTCTCCCATCCGGAAAAGCAGCACATGCTGGCAGCAGAATCCATCCTAGCATTACTTGCGTCACCACCCACCTCTCTGCTGCTCCCACAGTCTCTGCTTCATACCACCTGCTTGTACATTGCTCAAGACTCTGTTGTTTGCTTGTCGATTATGAACCAGCAAATGCAGGCCATTTGCCTCTTATTTCTCCCAGCTCCAGCTAGCTTTGCATAAATACTATTTTAACACCTACTTAATGTTATTCATGAAGAACAAGAAGTCTGCAGCTTTGAAAACCATCACAACATGGTGTTAATTTAGTGCCCGGTGAACCTCACGTGGATTAGAAGTTTGGTCTGGAGAGACAGCCAAAGAGTTAGAAACTCTATCTGAAGTTTGAGCCACTTTGGACATTTTTAAGTCAGGATGGGATGTTTTTCTACAACAGATGCTCAAACGGGAATTAATTCAGGGAAGTCCAGTGGCCTGGATAATACAAGAGGTAAGACTAGACATAAGCGCCAACTCTGTGGGTGCTTCAGGGCTGGAGGTGCTCAGCACCCACCAACAGCCAATCTCCTCTCTCACCCCCCCTACTGCCATTTGCTGGCAGCCCTGCATATCAACTCCTCCCCCTCCTTCCCAGTGCCTCCCACCCACTGCAGATCAGCTGTTCCACGGCATGCAGGAGGCAGTGAGAGGGAAGGGGAGGGGCGGGGACAGGGCACACTCAGGGGAGGGGTCTGAAACAGGTTGGGAAGAGGCGGGTTGGGGGAAGAGAAGTGGGAGTGGGGCCAGGATTGAAGTGGGGGAGGGAAGAGGCGTGTGGGGATGGGAGCTGAGAGGAAGGGGTAGAATGGGGGTGGGGCCAGGAGTGGAGTGGGGGAGGGAAGAGGTGTAGAGGAGGTGGGGCAAGGGGTGGAGTGGGGGCGGGGCCTGGGGCTGAGCACTCCAGGGGAAAATTAGAAGCGGTGTCTGTGAGACTAGATGAGCACAATGGCCCCTTCTAGACGAATAATCTATCAATCTATTATCTAGATGCCAGCAAGAAATCCTGTGAAAACAAGATGTTTGTGTGAGATACTCAGCACTTCCTTCCGAAATCCAAAGTGTATAGAATAAAGCCAAAAACAGCAAAGCAAAGTGCAATTAACCAAATGCCTCCTATCGTCTGTAAGGGTTTAACGTGACAAAGGTTCACACTGATTCCTGATACATTTGCACTAGAACAGTATAATACCACCACAAAGGGGTTTCCAAACCATTCATAGTGTGGACCAAATCAATGATTCTTGTGGATAGTTCCCCTCCCGTCAGTGATTGCATCACTGACCTGAAGCAGCCACCACCATTGCTCACATAAGAAAGTAACATTCGGGAATTAATGAATGTATTTTTAGCTTCGAATTTAGCAGCTGAGGTGAGGAGGAGCCAGCAACATGCAACCAGTTTTTCAGGGCCCATTAGAAAATGCACCATGGATCACATTTTAGGAATCTTTGCTCTAATCATGGAAACGTATGGCTGGAAGAGACCTCAAGAGATCATCCAGTTCATCCCTCTGTGCTGAGGCAGGATTAAGCATGCCTGTACCAGCCCCTGACAGATGTTTGTCTAACCTGTTCTTAAAAATCTTCAGTCACAGCAATTCCATGGCCTTTCTAAGTAGCCTGTTCCAGTGCTTAACTATCTCTATAGTTAGAAAGTTTCTTTGTAATATCTAATCTATATTTCCCTCGCTGCCAGCTAAGAGATGCTGTCTTTTTCTACCCTCTGTGGACATGGAGAGAAATTACTCACCATCCTCGTTATAACAGCTAGCATACTATGTACTAACATATAATGTACTAGCTAGTATGTGTGTGCACCACTGCCCTGTATTGAATGGAATCAGAATGCTGAACTGTGGGTCATAAGCCCTACAGTGATAACCACCAGTACAGATTCTCCTTCCATGCAAGTGGTAAGAGCCTGGGTTTTAAATGAGAGTTCTACCCCTTCTGTCACCAGGAAGTTCTGTTTTCCTGCAGTGAAAGCAGTGAAATCCTAGATGACCTCAGATTTGTTACAATTCGTTGCATGTGCATTGCATCTTCCACTGGACAGCCCCAGAGTGCTTTAAAAATCTCCCAGTTCTCATCAAGGACATAATCCAGCTCCAATTTAAATCCATGGGAAGACTTCAGGGGTGTCTGACTGGGCCTTAACTCTCCCAATACCCATATGAGGTAGATGGTATCTATTTGATGGTGAAACTGCGACGCACACGATGGGAAGGAAACTGGTAGAAGAGTCATTTAAGAAAGTCTGTGTCTGGAGTCAAGGATACAACATAAGTTTCCTGACTCTTCGCCCTGGTCTTCTAAGCATTAGGCCTCCTCCTTCTAGAAAATTCTATTCTTCACACACTTTTTAAAAAATTATTTATCAGATCTTTTCTTTCTTTCCTCCTTCATCTTCCACACTCTTTATTATCTGTCTTTCAACCTGAACAAAAAAAGGAAAAAAAAAAATCTGCCCAACACAATAGCATGCGGGGATCCTGTCATTTTCAAAACCGTCTTCTCCCCTCCCTTTCAACTCTCCTTGCTTAGCTGAGAATTTTCCTTCATTAAAATTAAGCCTCATTTCAGGCTCATCTTCTTTTCTCTCTCTCCTTTTCACGGAATTGAATGGAATGTGATCTCCATCCCAGCCTTCAACCCCCCGCTTCCCATCACCTCCTTCTCTTGTCGCTTTAATAACCAAATCTTCATTGCCGTGAAAAAGTATGCAACCGGCTGCCTCCTGTCCCCCTTCCTTTCTCTCACCACTTTGCTGCTGTCAATTCAGCCCCACCTAGGCTGACTCCCCCCCCCCAGGTCACATTCACATCCCTTTAATTGGAACCTATTTCCTTCTGCATAATGGAATGAGACCTTCTTTCTCCCTTATTTTCTCTCCACCATTTCTACCCAGCGTAATACACCTTCTTTCGCTCTTGGAAACCAGTAGGAGTGAACATGGGGGAACAATTCCATTAACCTGGACCCAGCGCGAGTTGCTAAGTGACTCAGAGCCACCTGCGAGACTTCACGGCCCACAGTAAGAAAGGCAAGCAGAGATTATTAGCAGGGATCTTTCCAGATAATACATGGCAGCATTGGCTGTTTAACAACTGCTCCGAACTCTCTTTAAAGAGAACTCTTTCCAGTCCTTCTTGGTAGCCAGAGGACATGTGTGTAGTGGCTACAGAGCAGGACTGGAAGCAAGGACTCCTGGGTTCTATTTCCAGAGAGGGCGGTCTAGTGGTTAGAGCACAGGCTCCCAAGCCAGGAGACCTGGGCTCTGTTTGCAGCTATGCCATTGCCTCGCTGTGTAAATCAAATCAGCTTTCTGCATGTGATCTCCCGCCACCCCACGTGCGAAACAGGTAAAATATTCAACCTTCTGTAGCTCTCCGGGATGCTCTGAGGGTTAAGTAAGGCTGGTAACATGCTGAGATCTCCTCAGAAGAGAGGAACAAAGTATTACAGTGGAAGTTTTCTCCATTTCCCCTAAGCAGTTTCTCTAAGCCGGGTCCTCCCAGTGTAACCTGGCTGATTGCTCTTTGCAGTGGTGTTGTAACCACTTGGTCCCAAGATATGAGAGAGACAAGGTGGGTGAGATCATATCTTTTATTGGATGAGCTTACACAGAGCTCTTCTTCAAGCCTGTGTAAGCTTCTCTCTCTCACCAGCAGAAGTTGGTCCAATAAAAGATATGACCTCACCCCACCTTTCTTCTTTGATTTCTCTTGGCTTTTCTATCTCGGTCCCCCTCTCCCTCCCCTCCTTTCACTCCTCCCAGTTACTCAAGGCTTCTCTCCACCAAAGCTGTATTTAACATTTTCTGATGCGCAAGGCCAGTCAGCTCGTTAGCTCAGCTACACCTGGATCAAGATCTGGAGACAAATCGCTGCTTCATTAGGGAGCTAAGGCTCTAATCCATTTTTTTTCTGGCTGTTTAACTTGCAAGGACAACAGATGGATACAGAGCTGCATAATGCAGGGCACTCCTTAAGATCCATCACAGACTGGGAATGCAGAAAACACAAGGCTGAGACATATTTAACTAGGAAGTGCCTTACAGCAATCAACTTAAATTAGGGATGGGTGGGGAAGATGTTCCTAGACTAGAACTGAGAAAAAAAAATGCCAGTTCGTTTTACAGAAAAAAAAAACCCACCCTCCAAAATTTCTCCAAGAAAATGCTTTGTTTTTTCAATAAAAAAAAATCCAGGTTTCAAAAACCATTATTAGTTGGGGTTTTTTTTAAATAAAGGTTTTCTAAAAACTGAAATATTTCACTGAAAAAAAAACCAGCTTGTGGTTTCCGGCTTTGCACTGAGAAAACAGAACATTTTGATCAAAACAAAAACTCCGGGAAAATGTTCATATTAGATGAAAAGCCGTTTCCTGGTGGCAAAACTGTTTGGAGGGAAACACTTCGACCAGCTCTAGTTCAGAAAAAGTAAAATCCAGCCCTTCCCTCAAGATAAGGCCCAGAATAGATCCAGACTTGCTATCATTGTAGGTTCCAAGAAGTTATGGGTAAGTCTCTCCCCAATACTCATCTGTTACCTTCAGTCAACCCCCTCATTCACTTGCTAAAATCCATCTCTGCGTACCCGGGAAAAGTGCACTGCACATCTGCTAACCTTACAGAACCGGCTGCTTCTCTTCAATTTTTATGAGCTCTCAGGCTGTTTCTCAACAATCAAAATGGCAAATACATTCCTGGTGCCATTTGGGGCATATGGGAGCTGACAATACTTGAGCTTTGCTTTATCATAAGGGCATATGAATACCACTCCGCAAATTGGGTATTGTAGTCTAGAGCTGTCCCTCTATCAGACAATCATCTGCAGGTGTTATATGAGGAGTTACTATCTGGGTCCATACACAGATTATGGATTCATAGATTAAAAAGCCAGAAGAGACAACAGTGATCAACTAGTCCGACCTCCTATATACGGGGCGTGTCACTGCAGTATCTGAGCACCTGCAGTGAGCACTTAGCACTGTACTCTGTAGCAGTGGAGCGTGGCAATACTGGAGTTTGCATCAGTGTAAGTGCATCGACCAGTGCATATTCCCTTTGTCTAGACAAGCCCTTAGCAACAATACTGGCTCTTGCCCCCCTTTTCCTCCCCACCAGCAGACACTGTGAACACTGGGTGCTTGCTAGATTAGAAAAGGTGCCATGTGGGTGATTGAATTTCTGAATCATCAGCTGTCGGGAGGTGTTTTTGCTCCTCCATCAGTTTAACTGCTACCTACCAGCATCAAAAGCCGATTGCAGGTGACCTGAGCGAGTTTGTTTTCTCCCATCGAATGCAATTGTTTAGATGACAGCCTGTGAATGCTGCAATTTCTCAGGTCTTCAAACACTTAATTCATCTCAGAGCTGATACTGAAACAGCCAGGCTGGCATTTACACAACTACAGCCATCTCCATCTGGAAGAGCCTTTGTACCTGCCCCCTGGTACCAGGGGATGGCTGCCCCGACAGAGGGGTATGAACAAGAAAGCTGAAGAGGAAATCCTGCCATGCCAGAAGAAACCCCCCCGCCCCAGTTTGAAGGTTGTGTGGGTGGAGTCTACACCCTCAGATGAACTCTTTGACCTACTCGCCCCCATCCCTGCATCCCATGATTAACAAGCTTTAAAGGTGCCTTTGGAAGGGGAAAAGGGGAACCAAACCGGGCTTTGTGCCTGTGGCAAGGAGTACAAGCCCAGGAGAGTTGGCCCTCACGGCCTTTGGTTCCCCACTGCCACAGTTTCTGTAACAAAGTGAGGTGACACCCATGGGGGCCGGCAGCTTGGCCTCAAGGAGACCCTTTCCAGAGCTGAAGGGAAGAAGCCAGAGAAGCTGCAGCTATTGCTGTGTTACCAACTCCTGTGATTTTTGTCACGATATTCGGGATTTCTCTTAAAGCTCCAACTCCTAGCATCATGTGTAGCCCATAGAGCTGTCTTTAATGTTTATTTTATGCAGCAGTAATGCAAAGAACCCAAAGGCCTGTCCCCCGTTAGACATTGGCTTCAGCAGTTAGCATAAGGCTTGAGGCCTATGAATTCTGGCACAGATAAATAGCCTAACAGTCACTTCTACGTTTTGGGGAACTGGGAATAGAGTGTTTAAGGGGGAGGTTTCTCCCTAATGATGCCAGCCAACCACAGGAACATGAGCTAACACCGGCTTTTGGATATTTTAGGATAGGAACATCTGCAGATGCCATGGCAACAAATTGATGTATATGCTAAGTTGACATCATTAATATACTAACCTATTGGAGAAGGGCACCCTAACATTAGTAGGGTGAAGAAATACAAATATAGAAGAGGTGGGAAACTCCTAATGAATATGCATTAAGCATAGTGGCATCAGCGTAACGTATTAGAAAAGTTGTATCCCTGCCTGGGTTCAGGAGCAGCCAGGATCATGGCCACTGGTCATGATGAGGAAGGTGATGGTGATGAGGAAGATAATGGCTAACATTTCAGGTTGTTCCACAAGGGCTGGTGTGAATATATGGATGTGCAGACATACATTCTGTGTTCTCTCTATCTACCTTGATGGTACATCGTGGTTCCCAGCTAAACAGTAATTTTAATACTACTGGGCCTAATCTGGGGAGAAGATTAGTCAAACCTCAGAGTGATAACTGGGAATTCTTAAGTATCAATAGAAATGAATGCATACTCTATAGATTGGGCTGCACATATGATAGGTGAGTATGTCAGCTTTCATTTTTTTTAAAAGTTTCTAGTCCTCTTGGTTGCAGAGAAAAGTTTGAAGTGTGAGCTACAGGCTCTAAGCCCTAAAGACAAAGAAAAGAATCCAAAAATTTATTATGTGAAAAACCAAACATTATTTTTAAGCCAAACTCCTGATTTTAGAGTGTTTGATTCATGGTTTTAGAACACTTAAGGTGGGTAATATATATTAAAAGGTCTGTCTGCTTGAAAGTTGTTGGTGGAAAAAAATTGCTGCTTCTTGCAGGGGCAACTTTTGAAACCTGTATGTACCTATTATATTTTTGGTTTATTTTATATTGAGAAGTTAGTTGCTTATGAGAGCTTTGGGGAAGGGCCTCTACTCCTTTACTGACTCTTAAAATAGCCAGTCTCTGACTAAGAGACATATCCCCACACCCTTTTGTACCAAATAACAATCCTTCTGTAGTTTTAGGATTGAGTGTCCCTAATTTGACATGGTGCCTTGCTGTGTTTCCTTCTGATTAATCAAAAAGGGATGAAATATTAAAACACAGACACACACATGCAGACAGTTCTCAGAGTTTGCCTGGTACTGGTTTGGGGGTTTTTTTGCATTAGAAATTCACATCTATCCCGTGTTTCCTGGAAGATTCTATAGCCAACTGGAGAACTGGTAAGATTATGGCCGCATAAAAACCAAGTGAAATCTGAGCAACTCAGAGCAGAAGAGATTGGGAATTGGACTGTTTAAAATACGTGGCTTTTGTTTCCAATGGCCACCACCTGAAAGATTCTGCACCCTCTTTGCTTCCCCCTCCATAGCTCTTTGGACTCTTATGTCCCAGGAGAATGTCCTAACCATTAGGCTACAGAGTGAGTCATGTCACTCTGGCTCACTGAATATTCAATTTTTTATGCACAGTGGAACAGCTCCAACAGGAGAGATTGAGAGGGCTGCTCCGCAAAATAGCCCTGATCAGTAGGGCACTCACCTGGGACCCAAATCCATGTCCTTAGTCTCAGTCAGGAAGAGCAAGGACTTGAACCCTGGCCCACATCTCAAGTGAATGCCCCAACCATGGGGCTATTTTGGGGTGGAAACTTGCTGGCTTATTGGCTTCTCTGATTCTGTTTTTATCCCCCTCTCTCCCCCCCCCCCAAAAAAAAAAACCCTTTGAAAGCTCTCAATTTCATCCCAACGTGATTTTTTTTTTAAATCTTGAAAAGTTGCCTGGCATGGGAAAATCCTCTTCTAGCTGTGAATGGGAGGAAGATAAACCCTACTGAGCAAGGCGGGATGTCCAGAATGGTTTAGGTCTAAGAGTGAGCAAAGGCTCAAAGGTGCATTTTAGTTCTTTCCACTATTTCAAACTTTCCACCCCAACCCCTTCACGTGGCTTAGCAGTGCTCTGTCAATGCTGGTTTGAAACAGCTTGGCCCTTCTGGGCAGGGCAATGAAAACAAATACAGCAAAAGAAAATGACAGACAACATCCGTCAGGGATGGACTAGATTTACATGGCTCTGCCTTGGTGCAGGATGATGCACTAGGTGACCTCCTGAGGTCCCTTCCAGTGTGACATTTCTGAGACTCTGTGAAAGGCCTGTATTTTTAGGACTAAAACTCAGATGCTGCATTCCTAATGCCACCTGCTGTGCCATCCGTGGGTGGCCATATGGTCTCTGTGCACGTGGCTGTGGAGGAAGGGGAAGATAATGGAGCAGCCGGGAAGGAGAATCAGCCCAGTGGATACATCAATGAAAGATGGCAGGATCTCTTTGGAACCGCCTTGTTCCATTGCTCCAGAGTCAGTGGGGATACGTTTCCCCAGCTCGCCTGCTCTGGGATCACAGATTTGCGGGTTGCTGGGATCCATTCTTTGCCCATCCCAGGTGAATGGGCATCAGGCTCCCTGCTGATCTTCAGTGCGAAACATAAAGTGGCCTATGGTGGAGCAACTAGGCAGAGGTAGGAGGAGCCGCAGCCCCCCCACCCCCGGCAGCCTTGGCGTATGTGTGGCATTGTTTCAAACCGATAGGTATAACTGAAGGTGGCACCAACAATGTCCCATCACCCTCTAGCTCTGCCACTGCTCAAAACCTGGCTCCACTGCTGGCCGGCATCTACGTTCAGTCAGCACTGGTTCACATCCCCGCTTCTTGGACTCTCCCCGATCCCTTTCGCAGCTTGCAGGCAATAACTTGCCTTCTTATCTGACCCAGAAGGACAGCCAGCTGTCAGCACACAAACATGGCCTTTGTTTATCCTTAAATGAAAGCTCAGTTAATTAAAACCAGAAATCACTTTCTCTTATCTGCAGCCTCTGGCCGATATGCAGCAGGCACTGGGCTCCTCGGTACTGCGCTGAACTCTGAGGGGCCAGAGAAGATAGCCCCCTTACAGAGGCTATCCTGATAGCCCCACGTGCACGTTGCATTTTTCATTTTGGGCACATCATGGGTTGGGAGATAGGAAGTGATGGGGGTGCCAAGAGCACCTCTGGATTGCTGGGCTGGCTAATGCTGCTCTTCTCAGCACTTTGTCATTTCTTGAGTAGAGGCTCATATGCCTCTTTTCTGTATTTAACATGTCATGAGTTTGATAGCCTCAGCCCAGTTCCAGATCGCAGGTTTCTATTACGCTGCACACACCAAGACTGCAGTGTCTCCTCCTGCTGATAGGCTCGGCAAAGGCTAAAAAACAAATGGACCAGTAAGAATGAATGACCCCCTCACTCCTAAATGCAGTGCTCTTCTGCCAAGCCAGAGATGAGGGTGCTCTAGCCGGGGACAGTATGGAGGAGGCTTGGGGAAACAGACACAGAGAGAATAAGCAATTTCCCAAGCATCTTATAAGAAGTCTGCAACAAAGCTGGGAATCGATCTCAAATCCTAGTTCAGTGCCGTAATCACAAGGCCAGCATTCTTCTCAGGGAGCATGCTCAGATCCCCCTGTTCCAGAAGGAAAAGCTCCTGCCACTTAAGTTAATGGAGAAGCACCTCTATCCATTACCCATATATCACCAATGGGTGAGTTAAGCACTTCTGATTCCATCCAGTGGACGGCAGAGGGTAGATAAACCCCAGTTAGCCATTACATTTTTCTTCGAATCCTCTGTACAATGATATGAGGACAAATATACTTTGTGTTTAAAGAGTGAACCTCCTCCTTTAAAAAGACCACCTCTTCCAGATCTCAAACACTGCTCCAGCCCCAGGGTGAGAGCTACCAGCGATGATGCTGGGCAGCCAGGTTAACCGACTGCCGCCTGATGCGAAAAAGGATTGCAAACAACCTCCTCCACCCCGCCATGGTGCCACCACTCTGTGTGTGCAGGGCAGCAGTCATGGTTATGCAGCGCAACAACTTGCTCGAGAGCCTGCTCTGCACTCTGAATATTGAAAGGGATCGACTTCTGCCCTGTGCAGGCGGCAGAGACAATCGCATTCAGCTCACCCGAGAGGTTTCAACAGCAGCAAGATTGATCTACTTGATGAGAAGCGACTGTCACTCTCTTCTCCCAGCCTCCCCTGCCCCTCTCCCTGTTGATTTCAGACTCCACACAAACAAGGCAGCCAAGGGGTAGGGAGGGAACCTCACCTCTCGCTTGCTGAGCATTTCCTGAGTTTGGAAAGCAACTGCCACCCCCTTCAGTGTTGGGAACCCCAAACGTTGCCAAAGTAGGGCAGTGAGCTAGGAATTAGCTGCTCACCAAAGGAAGGCAACGATTGCTTCTACATTGGTCTGATCAGTGATTGGCAGCATCCTGGTATCACCGCTGTCAGACCTCGTTAGAAGATGGACCATCACAGGCGTGTGTAGTCCAGTGCTTGGGGCTCAAGATGGGGAGCCAGCAATTACCAGGTTCTACTTCCAACTCCCACTCTGGGGCTTTAGGCAAATCACTTGAACTGCCTCCCTCAGATCCCTGGTGTGTGGACAGTGTGACTCAGATATGTCAGGAGGAGCCTACAGCACTTGGAAGCAGTCAGGGACTCAGCCTAGAGTCCGGTACTGAGCTTAGATCCCATGTAGATGCCTCCAGGAGGCAAGGGGACACTGGCCAGGGTCTATGAACAATTTTGATGCTAGCATAAGTGTCAGCTAGGGGTGATTCTTTACCAAAACAGTGATCTCACTGCATCTCTTAGTGAGGATGCAGTTACATTGATATACAGGTGCCTTATTTTGGTATAGCTTATTCCCCTTCCTGTACAGAATAGCTGCATTGGTATAAAGCACCTTTACATCAACATAACCGTGTCCATACTACCGGGGTTGTAACGAAGGGGCTTGTCTTCACATACAGCGGCTCCACTGTAGTGCTTTAGTGAAGATGCTACCACCTTGATGGGAGAGCTTCTCATGTCAGCGTAGTTAATCCACCTCCCTGAGAGACAGTAGCTATGTGGGCTGGAGAAGCTGTCTGGTCAACATAGTGCTGCCTATGGGGGTGTGGATTTTTCACACCCCCGAGCGACGTAATTCTACTGATATAGGTCTGTAGTGGAGACCTGGCTTCATTCTACCAGCAGGGTTGAAGTGTGTAATCTGTGTGTGTAGATAAGCATGGTAGCAGTACCCTAGGGGAAAAAAACGAGGAGTCCTTGTGGCACCTTAGAGACTAACACATTTATTCGGGCATAGGCTTTTGTTAGTCTCTAAGGTGCCACAAGGACTCCTCGGATTTTTTTGATGATACAGACTAACACTTCTACCACTGAAACCAGTACCCTAGGGTAACTCTGATCTGGGGCTGCCTTGAAAGGGCTGAATTAGGTAGCTCAGCATTGCAGAGACATGCTGGGATTCAAAGCACACTCGGGGCATGGATTCTGACATGGTTCCAGGCTGTTCCATGTTAGAACAGTGACTGTGCTAAAAAACATTGGGTGACGGGGGGAGGAGGTAGCTCCATCCCCGTAGAGTCGGGACATTTCCTGGGTGTTCATCCCCAAGGGGTCAACGGGGCCGTCTTCCCCCCAGCCCCCTCTCCATAGTCTCTTGTTTGCTCTCTGCATGTCGCTAGCTGCTGCCTCCATTCCCTTTCATCACAGATGGCGTTCGTCATTTTGCCATTTACACGTGTCACGCCGAAATCTCTCTCATTAGGTGGAAATTGAATTTCGTTAATTAAAACAACGGAAATCAATTAACCTTATCAGTGCACAGGACCCATTTGAAACAGAATCTGGCACAAGGACCCATCCCTCCATGATCAGAGGTCTGCAGGGGCAATATTCTGGTCTGCACAGTGGACAGCAAATGACTTGCGGGGGCAGGGAGGGGGGGAGGTATTGGGTGGGAGGGCAGAGTGTGACAAGAGGGAATTCAAAGCAATTAAGCACCCTGAGCTTTACCCTCAAATGACAAGCTCCAGAGTAACCATCACCCTCCTCCTAGCTTTGCACCAGGCATTAGGTTAGAATGTTTCTAGCAAAAGAAGAAGGGGAAGATTTTAAAGTCAAACTAAACAGGGCTGTTTTAAATAGTTACTGTGTGGCTTTTCCTTCCCCTCCTTGGTGTATGCTTCATCGGAACAGCTTGGGAACTCATCTGCTTTTATAAATAGCTTGGCACATTTTAAATTCACTCCTTCTCTTCTTTTAAAACATAAAATACCTGCAAAGCCTAATGCCAGAGCTAGAGTCTCCTCAGCAAAGCCCTGGCGGTTTTACGCCCTTCAGCCCACGCTAATTGCTGGAGCAGCCTATGACAGACCCGCTGCCAGCCTCAATAAAGGATCGAACTCCAGCCCAGGAACGTGGCCAGGGCTCGCACAAGACAAAAAGGAGCGCCATAAGGGAGGCATGAAAAGGCTGCCCAATTCAGCAGCATGCTGCCATGTGCCACGTGCTGAGTGAAATGCCGCACATTGCAGAGCCTTATGGGATGATTTTGCCTGCTCTGGGTTCTAATATGTATAACAACCCCCAGCTCACAGGTCTATACCTGGGACTTCATACACTACAGTGTAGATCTCTGAACACCTAAGCTAAAGGTGTCTCCCAATATCAAGGTATCTATAATAACACCACTTAGCTCTCATAGATGACTTATCTCTAGGAGCTAAGCATCATTATCCTCTGGAGACAAGGCACAAGAAGGTGAAGTGACTTCCCCAAGGCCTCCCAGCAGCCCAGAACCCAGATCGCAACCCCAGTCCAGTGCTGTGCCACACTGGGCCATAGTGTTGCCAGGCTAACAGGGTGGCATCTCAGCACACATTTGCTGTAACATGGCCAGGCTGGGATGGGCTGGGCACTGGTTCAGGGCAAATGCCAGTAGCTTGAGTGAGGCCAGAGGCTGAGGGATGTGAAAGGGGGGAGTGTCGAGTAACTACATTAAATCCCCCCCTTCGCCCGGTGTCGCAGCACTGTCAGGATTTTGTTGGCAGTTTGCCTTTAAGAGGAAGGCTCCATTGTGTCAGGAGAAAACAAAATGAGGCTGACACCAAAACACCAGCTTCAGAGCCCAGAGGGGAGCACAGCATGGCCCTCTCCACCGCCTCTCAGGAGCTTCGATCCAGACTCCAGCCTGATTCCCTCCCAGCACAATCTCAGGGCAGGTATCGAGCGGATTCTTCGGTGTCGCAGAGAGGCACCAGTAGCAGGAGAGGGGAGGTCTCCGGAGGATGCCTAGCTCAGAGGTGGTAGCTGAAACCTCTCAATTATTTACAGTTTGCCATGTCGTTCCCTCGCTCAGCTCCCCCCTGCAGAGAATCCGCCTGCCTGGGACTCGTGTGCTCGAATGAAACAAATGGATCACTCGAGGCTTTTCCACCAGATATCATGCTGAGGGCTTGTCTTCGCTATCACACTAGGAGAGGCAGAAGCTATGTTGTAGACACCACTTTAAGTTGATGTAACTTACATTGCTCAAGGGGGTGTCTTTTTCACACCCCTGAGTGACATAAGTTACATTGACTTAAGCAGTAGTGTGGACAAGCCCTGAGGCAACTGACGCAGAAATGACTCTCACCTGCTGGAGTTCGTGGCTGAGAGTAGGGATGGGAGAACTGCAAAAGGTTTGGGGATCAGATTAGAGATTGACTTCCACCCACAACCCTGGAGCCAGATACCCCCCAAACTGATGCTCACCTCCTGCTTCACCACACACAGTTCAGAGAAGCATCCAGAATGTTCGACGCTTCTCTGAACCTTCTCCGTCAGCAGAACTGGACTGGACACCTCACAACAGGCTCTTAGGAGAACTCTGTCCAGCACCTCTACTCCTGGTTACAGCCACTCAAATAATAGTCATGAATAACGTCTTCCGCAATTTTCCCAGTCAACTGATGAAGATTTGGGGTCAGCTCCTCAGCTGGCGTCAATCAGCATAGCTGCACTGATATCCACGGAGCGGCGTGGTTTTATCAGAAGAGGATCCGGCCCATCATTCACAAAGAACACCCTTTTTTTTTTTCATTATTTGCCACCTCTGCAGCTGGTCAAGTAATACCAGTCAAATAAAGCATTTGTGATCTTTGCCAGCACTGGATAAAATCTTCACAAATAAACGCATGTTCCCCACCCATCCTCCTGTCCATTGTTCAGCCAGTTCTCTTCCTGACCGCAAACATCTAAAAGAACAGACTCTCGCATGGTGTTCTTGGCACTTGTGACTCCAGTCCCAAGGTGGAAATGAAGAAATATTAGCCAGAACATTTTGAGACCGAATGGAAGACAACTAGATTTGGGTCTATAAATAAATATGGGTGAAGATTCATCAAAGGGGAGGGGCTTAGAATAAGAATGCAGATTACTGTTTTCCCCGTTGTTTCTGGTGTTGTATTTTCATTTTGTCTTTTGGGGGAGGGACCGTTTATTTGTTGTGTGTTCCTCCAGCACCTACCATCATTCGCCAAAGCACCTAGGAGCCTTAGTCATAGACCAGGACCTTATGGTGCAAGGCACAGTACAAACCCAACAAAAACACTGTCACTGCTCCAGAAAGCTTACAGTCAAAGTATGAGACAACCGGTGGCTACAGACAGACAACACAAGGAAACCATGAGACAAATATCTGTCAGTACGATAGGCTGTGGTCTCGGTACAATGGGGCCATTGTCCACAACTGGTCCTCCTCGGCACGACCACAACGCATCATAATGTACTTCCAGCATAGAACCGTGCCACGTGTGCTCATTGAAACCCAAAGCCACAAGACAGTAACCTGATGCAGAGAGAGAATTTTTGAAAATTTCTCAGCGCCTGCCACCAGGGCCAGTTTGGCAGAGAGCCAAGGACCCAGCAGCTCCCAGCCTACTGAATGGTGGGTTGGGATCTCCACTGGGCTCAATGCGAGTTGCTGGGGGCTGGATTGAGGTGTCTGGGGGATGGCAATTCTATTTCAAAGCCGGTTGCAAAATCAGTTTTCATTCCACATTGGGAGAGAGGAGGGCGGGTGGGTGGAGCCTGACTCTCACATTCGATAGCCTGATGGTTAGGCCGCTGACCCGGGATGGGGAACTCCCCAATGTGCAAGTCTGTGGTCTGTCTGATTCAGAGTGATCCAAAATGGGGGAAGACAAAAAAATAAATAAATTTTAAAAAGGGCAAAAAAGTCTCTGAATCACCCAGAGTAGAGATTTGGCTTCAACCAATATTTCTCACCAAAACCATTCCGACCATCTCTAGTGCTGAGCTCTTTCAAAAGGCTGGCCCTGGTAGCAGCTGCTTAGACCTTCTGAAAATGCTGCCTTTGGAGCCTCTACTACCAGCCTCAACCTCAGCCCACAGATTCCATGGTGCTCTCTAAGATTTGTGACTTTCAGGTTGGACGGTGGCCGCTTGGAGGACACATCTGAAGCAATAATTGGAGGAGGAGAGATGGGGGAAAGAGTCCAGCCAGAAAGCAAAAGCCAGTAACCAAAGCCACCTGGAATTGGCTGAAGCTGGGTGAGCAACTTACTGTAGAGAACTCATCAGTCTGACATAGACAGCGTCAGATGCAGGCCCAAAATAACGTGTTTTGAGCAGCATGGAAGGAATTAGGGAAGAGGAGATACAAATATCTTAGGAATGTGTTCAGCATTCTTTTTCATAAGCGCACTAAAATACAATACAAATGTGACTTAAAAAAAACAACCATCCCCTGACAGAATAAATACGGTACTTATTATAAGCCACACACACAGAGCAACTTAATAGCAACATATTAAATGTAAATCAACACAAAGGTAGCCAGGAAGGGTAGAGACACACCAGCTGAGGGATTATAGCACAAAGCTGTAATATTCACTCACAGGATTAAGGCACTTATGGGAAATGAAATATTGTCCTTTAGTCATAAATCAGTCCCTTGCTTTTTTCCAGGCACACTGGACGTACGAAGGGATTTCAAAGATGCAGACATATATACACACACCTATTATTAGACAGTCAGGTATAGACTTCAGATCCTGCCTGTTCTGCAAAGAGATTCAATTTGGTTGTTGTTCTACAGGAACTCAGTGTTCAACAATGGAATTCACCCAGCAGGGTAGAAAATCCCATGTTTGGCTGGAATTTAAAATCCCCAGGACTGCATGTAGGCACAGTGTAAAAGTATGTACCATGGTGCCATGTGATACCACCGTAGTTATGATCAGCAGCTTGAGCTAGCGCTCCCCTGGTTCCAATGGAAAAGAGCTGGTGGTAAAGTTTTCCATCAGGGTCCCTTGACTCTAGAACTTGCTTCTATCCTCAGTTCCATATAGCCTTGCTGAGACATGGCAAAGCCCATCTCTTCTCTGGAGCAATTGGGTAGGGACTGTTTAAGGGGTAGGGAGATGAATATGGGGTTGTTCTGGAGGAGGGTTTGCTGTTACGGTTAGACTGGCAGAACACGTCAAGCATTCTGAGCCTCACTTGTTAGTTTCTGGGCAGGTTTGCTTTCACACCTATGCCGACAAACCTTTGTCACGTAGACCTGACCTAACTCATTGTCAGCATTCCCCTGGAGAGTCAACCAAGAGTGGGGTACAGGTTTCACTGCAAAGTGCAGCTAACCTAGTACATTAGGCGGCGCTGACGTGGTTAACAGAATTTCAAGTGCGGAGAGAGGCTGACAGACATAGTCCCACTAGCTTATTTATTTAATAATAATTATTTGGATAGTGAACCCGACCCTGCTGTTTTGCTCACTTCGCTTTTTTGTTTCCCTAGCCATGGCAGTGTCACTTCTCCAGAGGCAGCCTCCCCTTCTTTGCAGAGTTAAATTGCCTTCCAATTCCATTAAACGGGACTAAATGTCTTCAAAATCAAAGAGCAAATATAATTTAAGTGCCATTTGGGTCTTCCCACAGGTTCTCAGCTGTTCACTCAGTAACCACTCTGCAGAAAGCTGCCTGGTGACAGGGCTATAGTTTAAAGGGAAGCACACAGTCGCTATGCACAATACAATTCTATTCTGCAACGCGTCCTTTATGCAACTCACAATGCACAGCGGTTACAGCTTAAAACAATGGGAATGCTATAACAAGAATACAGGAGGAGGGGACAGCTACACAAGCGAACACAGCTAGGGCATGAAGGGTTAGTTGGTAATGGTACTAAGCGTGTGTGAGAGAGAACTAAAGAGAGAGGGGGTGGTAGAAGCTGAGGGGAAAAAAAATTCAAATGAAAGGAGGAACCACATCTGGTTTCAGATTCCTGTACAAACCCCAAAGTCAACTCAGACTTTTAAAAATAACCTTCCGATCAAACCTGGGCCCAGCTTACAAACAAAGTGTCAGAATAGTGCATAGGTTTCAGAACAAACCAGATGAGACAGACCACTAGATGATTACCTGTTCTGTTCATTCCCTCTGGGGCACCTGGCATTGGCCACTGTCAGAAGGTGGGATACTGGGCTAGATGGACCTTTGGTCTGACCCAATATGGCCCTTATGTTCTTATGAGACTCCCACAATCACTAGCCACTTTGTGAAATCTTGGCCAGTGAGCTCATTTCTGGTCTCACTCCTGTTCCACTGGACTCAGAGCTACTCCTGATTCACATCACTATAAGCGAGACTGTAACTAACTTTCTTGTACAGTGCATGTTGCACACCCACACACACCTCTTGCAGCTACTACTGCTGCCAGCTAATGGAGTTGCCCCATCGCTCAAGCGGTAGAGGTCTGTGCTTCGGTGCTTAAGGACATGGATTCATACCCCAGCGATGGCTCAGGGGGGAGAGGGTCGTTCCAAGATTGCAGAATTAGATCTAGATGGAAGAAGAGGAGAGTGATTGTGCTTGAACAGAAATCAGCTTAAACTTGGCCTTTGCCCAGTCTCATGACTGGCAAAGAAAATGACCCCATGCTGGACGTCTAACCAGTCCCCTCCCCTCAGGATGGCTATCACATCAAGAGTCATTGCAAAAGTGGAGGGATGAATCACTGCCAACACATGGTTCACCCCAGCAATGCATGACTATTGCCTCCACCAACATACATCCTGGGCTTTCCATGCAGAAGGATCATGAATGTAACATATAGGCGAGACCTGCTTCATCCACTAGAGAAATGCAGCTGCATCTAGTGTGGGAAAAGGCAGCTGTTTAACAACAGTACACAAAATGTTCAGGCACTGAATGAAGAACACAGTTTCAGACTAAAACTGTAGGGAGACCACATATAACAACCCAAGCCAGAGTTTGGCCAGGACACTGGGACTAACACAGCACCCATGGCATCGATTTTAGGCTTTGCCTAAAAGAAGCTGCAACTATGACTGGCTGGAAAGCAAGAACTCCAGTATGTGAAAAATGTTGAGCTTTTGACATTCCTTCTCCTTCTGCACTGAAATGACACTGAGACCTTTAGAAATTCTCATTGAAAAAAACCACAGGAAGGAAGATACCCCAGAAGAGCCTTGGGGTTAGGGTCCTAGGTCTCCCACACCCCAGGTGAGGGCCCAACCCACTACTGACTATTATTTCTTTTTCTTCCCCCTCCCCCCTCATTTTTGCCAGAATTTCCATCCGTGACCTTCAAAACTGGTATTTTTCCAAACGCAAAAATTGCCATTCCGATGAACTGGCATTTTCCAACAAAAACCACTTAATCAAATATCTCCCAACTAGCTCTAGCTGCAGCCAGCACAGTCCATGCTAACTCCATGCTGGGGCGTTGCTTCAGAACGACTTGAGAAAGAAGAATGTCGTTTATTGAAACATCAGTACCACTTCCAGTAACAATGGGGCTTCCCATGGCCATCTCCCTTTCAAGCACTGACCAGACCTGACTCTGCATAGGCACGCAAGCTCTGGGAGGGTCAGAGTCCAACGTGATGTGTCAACATGCCACAAGCATCTCCTCACACTCCTGAAACATAAGCATCCTCCAAAAAATCACTCCGGGCTGCAAATGCCGGTACACGCGTTTGCAGAAAGGAAAGTGCTTACTGCAAGAAAGAGAGTACACAAACACTTGAGCAACCCGGTGGCATTCTGTTCACACAGAAGAAGAAGGATAACAGCTCTCCAAAACTCATTGTTATTGAAGAGGCAAAATGTACCATGACCTTGCATGAAGCTTTTTAGGATAGAAATTAAGCTTGGCTTTCCCAGTCATCTCTAACGAAACAATGCCACTAGGTAAACTCTTCACTCACCTCTCCAAGATCCTTTTTTTCCTGGTGCCTTGGGAAAAACCTTCAGAAACTGAATTCTTTTACATAAAGTGAAAGGACCCTCCCACTGCCTTTCCATGGAATCTCGGTAATATATCCAGAGGACAGGCAGTATAGTATGCCTCTAGGCTGAAACATTACTATAAGGACTAGTTACATGTGTAATAATAGTCATGCCAGCACCTGAGGAATTTCTTTCACATCCTGATTTCACCCCCTTCCCTCTTTACAAGAGAAAGCTTCGTCCCCTGTTACATATGGAAACTTCACAATGAAACAAGTGCAAACATTCAGAATTTCATACCCTGAAACATTCCCCTACATACAGGCATGGATTTTAAAAGACTCAGTAGCTAGATTTGGCTGCATTGCAGAGCTACCAAGATCAAAAAGACCTTCAGCTCACAGAATTAAAAGGCTCAAGGGGGTCGGTAATACGAGACAGAGTTTTTCACCTCTAGGTCAGGCGTGATCAAAACCCATGTTTTGCCACAGTGAAATGAGCAGCTGGCCTCGGTTCAGTTCCCAACCATCAGGTGTCTTTATCTTGAAAAATGTTGTTGAAGTCGGCACCCCGTAGTCTAAGGCTTAAAAATGCCATGGAGACCAGAGATCGACAAAACGATGACACATCCAGACGCAGGACTAGGTTGGAACTTGAACATCCTCCAAAGTTCTAGGTTTGGGTAATAGTCCTGCTGTACGCAGCACTGGTGAGGCCTCAGCTGGAGTACCGTGTCCAGTTCTGGAAGTCACACTTTACAAAAGACGTGAACAAATTGGAGAGAGTCCAGAGGGGAGCAACAAAAATGATCAAAAGGTTTAGAAAACGTGACCTATGAAGAAAGGTTAAAAGAACTAGGCATGGTTAATTGTGCGAAAAGACGACTCTGGGGGGACCTGATAATAGTCTTCAAATATGTTAAGAAGACTGTGATCAATAATTCTCAATGTCCACTGAAGTAATGGACTTTATCTATAGCAAGAGAGATTCTGGTTAGACATTGGGAAAAACTTTCTATCATGTTAGGTTATGGAATCCCCATCACTGGAGCCTCAGTACAGGTCCTTTCCCACCTGACATTACTATGATTCTCTCACTGATGACAACTGAACTCCTCTCTCAGGCTGTCTTCACTAAAAGGTTAGGTCAATCCAACTATCTCACTCAGAGATGTGAAAAATCCACACCTGGGAGATACAGTTAAGCCAACATAACCCCTGATGTAGACAGTGCTAGGTCGAGGGAAGAATTACTTTGTCAACCTACCTACCATCTTTTTGGGAGGTGGATTAACTACAACGATGGGAGAATCCCTCTCGCCACTGTAGTAAGTATCTACACTGAAGAATTACTGTAGCATTTCTAGAGGGTAGGGTGACCAGACAGCAAATGTGAAAAATTGGGATGGGGGTGTGGGGTAATAGGAGCCTATATAAGAAAAAGACCCCAAAATCGGGACTGTCCCTATAAAATCAGGACATCTGGTCACCCTACTAGTGGAGGACAGCCTCAGCTGTGGAGTTGATCAGGGAAGAGGCACATTGGATGGGAAGCTTTCTCTGCAGTTGATTGCACTATATTGGTAGTGGGGATAACCACAGACCTTCCATTACCAAGTTCCTGGCTGGGCTGTCAATCCAGCACCTTCCACAAATGCTAAATGAATTTTAGAAAAAGCACTCTTCCTCAATTTCCTGCATCCTCACAGTCAAGATTCCCACACGCACAGTTTGAGATTGCCCGTTGCTCCCTCTCTACTGCTGAGCCAGTGGGGTCGCAATGCAGTTAATTGCTATATGCCACATCACATCGCTATTTGCAGAGGGGGCCCGGCTGACAGAAGGATCTCTCCAGTTCCGTCTCCACATTTAACCCCATAGCAAATTAGCTCGATGCTGTCATCAAGAGAGATGCTAGAGCTCTCAAGATACCTACTTCCAAATGATCTTTAATTAGCAGCACAGCCAGGGGGGATCAGACAGATTTTGTTTGTGGCCAGAATTTGTCTGTGTCACAAGTGGAGTTGGGCCAAATTTTTCATACAAGTAGTTTAATTGCCAAAAAACGCGGTTTCG
Organism: Mauremys reevesii; assembly: GCF_016161935.1. NCBI lineage: Eukaryota > Metazoa > Chordata > Testudines > Geoemydidae > Mauremys > Mauremys reevesii. Next base: position 10,734,037 of record NC_052634.1, on the reverse strand, counting down.
GGTCAACCAAAATTACCCATGAACTTTTGTCGAATTCAGCGAATAGTTAATAGCTGACAGAAAAATGAAACTCGATTTATTAGAAAAACGTAACAAAAAGCATTAAAATACCCAAAAACAAAATGGAAAAAAAAATCGTTCAAGTTTTTCATTTTCCCCACCAGACCAAAAAGTCAATGATTTGCTTGGCTCTATTCACAAGTTGATGGACTAAAGCCAGAGTGTTTGGTTGGAGACAATTTTTGAGTCCACAAATTTGGGGGAATTTCTGGCCTTGAGATTTTTGGTTCAACCCAGTTAAAAGACAGGGACCATTGGCAGAATATGGGTATAGATCTCAAACACCTTCCCACCCCAGAATCTTGGAGATATTTGGCTCAGACCTATCTGTAATCAGGAGAAGAGGTATGAATGAGATTCATTAGGTTCTGTAACATGGCTACAGCAGTCCTAGTGAGGTATGTTCCCCACTCCCATACAGTAGTATTTCTCAAAGGGTGGATCAAGTTCCAGGAAGGCTCAATGGACCAGCTTGGGATGGGGAGAGACCAGACAGACCTCGCGGTTGTTTTCCAGAGTCAGCTTTCATTTCAGTGGGAAACAAAACAAAAAAACCTCAGTCTCTAGCTGTTATGGTTGCAAAGAAAACCTTCCTAATGAGAAGCGAGCGTAATGGATGCAGAGGTGTTTGCCTGAGTGTGCAGAAAGCCTGAAGCAGCAGCTCTCGGGTGTGAACTGCCACGTTCATATCAACGGGTGCTAACTCAGATGCCTGTGATGGCACTTCAAATGCAACACGGTCAGGTCACTGCTCATCTATGCATGCAAGAAAGCAGAGAATGTCTTTGATTATAAATGTTTCTGAAAAAGTGTCTGTGTGCATGCGTGTGTAAGTGGAGTGCAGGGGGCAAACACCAGGGAAAGGTGGGAACGATGTGTATTACTTATTGCCATTATTATTTGCATTATCACGCTGTGTAGGAGCCTCAGTCACAGACCAGGACCCCACTGTGCTAGGCGCTGTACAAACACAAAACAAAAAGATAATCCCTCCCCCTGAGAACTGACAATCTAAGTATAAGACAAGAGGCAGCAGACAGTGGTGCTGGAACAGTTTTTGGAGTGGGGGTGCTGAGCTGCAGCCCTCTTACCCCTGTCAGTGCCCCTCACCACTCCCTAGAGCTGTGGCCAGGAGCAGGGCTGTGGCTAGGGGTAAGGCGGCAAGGACTCCATATGCGGGGCTGGCAGCGGAGCCCCCAGGCATGGGGCTGGAGGCCGGGCGGGACCCTGGGGTTGGCAGCAGAGCCTCTGGGGTCGGCATCTGAGCAGGACTCAGGGCCGGCTGCGGAACTCCCAGGGACAGGGCTGGTGGCCGAGCGGGACCTGGGGCCGGCAGCAGAGCCCCATGGCAGCAGTGGGCCAGCGGCCAGGACCCTGGGTGGCAGGGGCATGGGGCCAGCAGATGGGACACTGGGCGCAAAAACCTTGGGGTTCTGCAGCACTCTCCGCACCCCTACTTCCTGCGCCTATGGCAGCAGATGGGTACAGATAGACCAATGAGGGAGCCCAAAGAAACAATGAGACAACATTGGTCAGTATGACCACCAGTGGTCTCTGCACACCAGGAGCCTAACTATTGTCAAGGTTTTTTTTGAAGGCATCACACCAAAGGGGAAGTCTTGCATGGTTTTGAGGCAAACCCATAGATTCACTCAGCTTTGTTCTAAATGGGCCCAAGGTTTGCCTGAAAAGTTTGGACAAAATTGGCGTGGAGATTTGAGCATTTAACATAAACCAGGCAAGTTGCATGTGGCTTTGGATTTCACTGGGCATGGTTCCCACAGCTCTAGTTGTAGAAGTGTGACAGAAGGGAAGGGTTGGAGCAGACTAGGAGGAGGCGATAACCTTTCATAACTGCACAGAGATTGAAGTCTCCTCCCTATCCACCCCTGCAAGGAGCCATCTGCCGCACAGAGCTGCTTAATTGAGTCTATTACATTTCCTAGCACCTCCTTCAGCAAAATGAAACCAACTGAACTTTTCCACCCCATAGAATCATAAAACTGGAAGAGACCATCTAGTCCAGTCCCCTGCACTTGTGGCAGGACTAATTATCTAGACCCTCCCTGACAGGTGTTTGTCTAACCTGCTCTTAAAAGTCTCCAGTGATGGAGATTCCACCACCTCCCTAGGCAATTTATTCCAATGCTTAACCACCTGGACAGTTAGGAAGTTTTTCTTAATGTCCAACCAAAACCTCCCCATCCACACACCATTACAGCCCTGCCAAGTGCAATTTTGCCACCGAGTCCGCTTCTGCAAAGATCATTTCCCTGGCCTGTCGCTTTGACCACATCGCTCATCTCCTTTGCATCCCTTCCCTGGCTCCCCTTTTTCTATTGAATCAAAAGACCAACTCTCTCTCTTCACTTTCAAAGGCTTTCCGGACCGATCCCGACCCCTGCTTATTTCATTCAGTATCAAAAGGTCGACTCCCGCCTTTGATCAGCCCATAACGTCAGCTTCCATCGCTCAATTGTTATATTTTCCAAAACGAACTTTTGAACTTTCCCCCATGCTGCGGTTCCTCCTCCTTCAAATTTTCCTTTGCCATGATGCCTACAAAGAACATTGACAATGCCAGCCTGTTAGGGCGTAAAGATTGGGTATGTCTACACTGCAATTAAAAACCTGCAGCAGGCCCATGCCAGCTGACTCAGGCTTGCAGGCCTCAGGCTAAGGGGTTGCTTAATTGTTGTGTAGACATTCTGGCTCAGGCAGCAGCCCGGGCCCTGGGAGCCTGCAAGGTGGGATGGTCCTGGTCCAGCACTATGGTACTACAAATGGAAGTAACAATAAATACATTTGCACAGTTGCAACATAAAACCATGTGTAGCTCACAGGTTCCCACTGAGTTCTGCTTGGAGATTTTGCACGTGTTGGAAATTCAAAGCTAAACCCAGAGCCGGCAAAGCGGCATGGATCAAAACCAATGGAAATATTTGCACAAAGCTCCGTGAAGTGAAACCGCGAAGGTTCTCACAGCTTTAATTATCACTGGCATACTTCCACGGTATTAGTAATACTCATGTGTGTATGGCACCTTTCATCCCAGAAGTTCCCAAAGCCCTTCACAGACTTGACAGGAATCACCACTGAAACGTAACCACCTCTGGAGTGGAAGACACAAGAATTTAAGACCGGAAGTGAAGAATATTAGGCCTGATTCTCTTATGGTATGTCTACATTGGAGCTGGGAGGTATGCTCCCAGATCGCATAGACATACCAGCACTAGCTCTCCTTGACCTAGCACCTAAAAATAGACCTGTGTCTGCAGTGGCTTGGGCAACCACGCAGGGTAGCTGCCCCAAGTACAGGGTCACCGAGCCCCCTGGGCATGAACTCAGGCAGCTAGTCCAATGTGCCACCGGGGACACAGCGCTAGTCTTAGGCACTAGCCAGGGACGGCGAGTTGTATGGGACTGTGGTGCCCAGGCTCCAGCAATATTCAGGGCCCGGGGACCCAGCTTCACCAATGTTTGGGGCCGGGTCTCTCCGCCAGCCCCACCTGCTGCCCCTGTGCACCTCTCCCAGCCCTGGAGCCTGACTCTGTTCTACCGGCTCCCGGCATCAACTGCTGCCACAGAGTCCAGTGCCCCCCATCTACTAGTGTCAGGGCAGGCTGCCCTTACCCTGCCCTTCTGCCTTGGACCCTTCCCTTTTCCGGCAAGACCCTCCACCAGCAGTCACCACTCCTGCCCCACGCTGGGCAAGGGGCAGCCCCATCCCCCACCCCCAGTGAGGCTATGGTGAGGGGCAGCAGCAGGGGAGAAGGCACACATGTGATGGAAGCTCCCCTCCCGGCACCCACCACAGGGGAGGTGAGGAGGATTCCTGGACACGAGCGGGGCCCTAGGAGCATGTGCAGTGACAGTGATGCAGGGTGAGTGTACTGCCATGGGAGAGTGGAGGGGGACCCCTCCCCCAGAGCTCGCTGCTGCTGGTAGGGAGAGGGCGGGGGGAGTCCTCCTCTCTGGCCCCAAACTCATCCCCAGCCCCGCCCCACCCTAGAGACGCACCCCCAGCCAGAGCCCTCACCCCCCCAGCACCCTAACCCTGTGTCCCAGCCCTGAGCCCCCTCCTGCATCATGAACCCCTCATCCCCACCCCACCGCCCTCACCCCTGCACCCTCTCCCCATTCCCATACACTCCCTCCCAGAGCCTGCATCCCCTCCCTCCGCACCTCCTGCCACCCGCAAACTCCCTCCCAGGGCCTGCACCCCTCACCCCCTCTTATATCCCCACCCCCAGCCCAGAGCCTCCACCTAAACTCCATCACAGAACCTGTACCCCATATCCCCTCCTGCACACCCACCCCCTTCCCCAGCCTGGAGCCTACCCCCAAACTCCCTCCCAGAGCCTGCACCCCTCACCCCCACCTGCACCCCCACCCTCTACCCCAGCCCGGAGCCTGCACCCAGCACCCAAACTCCATCCCAGAGCCTGCACCCCAGACTCCCTCCCGCACCCAAACTCCCTCTCAAAGCCCAACCTCTCACCCCTTCTGCACCCAAACTCCCTCCCAGAGCCTGCACCCCTCCTGCACCCTAATCCCCAGCCCAAGGCCTGCACCCCAGACCTCCTCCCCCCCACCCAAATTCCCTCCCAGAGCCTTAGGCAGGTGGGGGGGCAGAGTTTGGGGTGGTGCAGGTTCTGGGCACCACCACCATGTCTACAAACCTGCCATCCCTATCACTAGCTCAAGCACAGCTAGTGTGGGTACGTCTGCATGAGCTGGGAATCTCAGCTCCCAGCTCAGATGGAAGCGTATGCTGAATTACATGAGTGTGAAAAGGGAATCACTTCACTGACGTCAACAATTAACAGTCAGAAGAGTGCTGTAAATAAGTGATGAGTCAGGCCTATTTCGCCCAGCCAAAACAGTAGGCGGAATTCAGCTGCTCAAATTAGAAATCTAACAGGACACTGGGATTCACATGCCAAAAATATCTCCTGTTGTGTATGGAACTAACCAACCCTCGTTTCTCATCCCAGTCCTTTCCCCCATTTTCTACCTAGTTTTTCCCATTCCTTCTCCTGCTCCCCCTTCTCTGCTTCATGTTCAGCTGTCCAACTGGTCTAAACACAAGGAGGATCATATGTGACTACACATAGCTCAAATATTCAGAGCTCACCGATCCTTAGCAGTCTTGGGGTGAATTCACACAATTACAAAGGTTCCAAAATTATACCAGGGCCTAACTTATTCCAGAGAACTCTGAGATCTCTGCACTTGATCACCGTACTGATATTCTGGACACAGGTACGCCTTGCAGTGTTGGAAATGCCCTGTCTGCCAAGCGATCAGAGGAGATGGTGGCCTTGTGTTTATCCTATTTACAGGACCGGACTGTAGGTTTTGGAGTCATTAGAAGAGCCAAGCATTCCCGTCTACTACACTCAACGCCATTTCCTTGAAATCTCTTCTGTCCCTCTTAGAGAGGGACCTTCAGCTGAGGTTGTCAGGAAGAGGGCGCTAGACCTTCAGCCAGTGTCAACTGAGTCCAACAAAGTCATTCAAGTCATGCTGGTTTACAACAGCTGAGGACCTCACCCTAGATAAGGGAAACACTTATCCAGGCTGTACCCATTCCCAGCGTTGCCCTGCCAACCAGTGCAGAGTGATAAGAGAGGGGAAAAGGTGTCTATCCACCATGGACTGTGGCCGCAGCTAGTACAGAAGGTGATCCTAGTCTTCAACTCTCTAAACCTTGACGGTCTCTCCGTTAATGCAAATGCTCCAGAGAAGACCAAGGAAGGAAATATGGAAGACGCTGTCACCTTCTCAGAGTTGCCTGCTGTTATCTGACCTATTTTCCCTGTGAGCTCGCTGGCAGTCAGCACCTTGTTTAGAAGGCATTTCAGCCTTTCCAGGAAGGGAGCAATTTCCTCGATGACACAAGAACAGAATTATCCATTTGGAAAAATGGAGCCTCATCAAACTGACACATACAATGAAGGCAGGCTTCCCCCAAGACTGACAGCAGCACCGCAGGCAAGATCACTGGAATCCCACAAAATATCATTTGGAGGCATAAAATATTCACCATAAATTGCAACTCTGCTTGGCGCTTTGAATTCAAAGTGCAAAGATGAAAGCAAGAAATGGGGTCTGAGCAACCACATTCAGCTCCTGATCTGAACTTTCCTCCATGTCTTGGGGTCTTCAGGCCACCAGATAGGGCACTGGACTAGACTGAACTAGGCTGTGTGTAGCCCAGTGGGGAATATCTATTAATTATTATGAATAATACCACCCTTGTTCTTTACATGGTACTTTCCACCCATAGATCTCAAAGAACTTTACACAGGAGGTCAGTGTCCTTATGCCCCTTTACAGATGGGGAAACTGAGGCACAGACAGATGGAGTGATTTTCCAAGGTCACCCAGCCAGGCCAGTGGCACGATCAAGAACGAAACCCAGCTCTCTTATAACCCAGTGCTATGCTCTACCCATTAGGAAACACTGCCTTGCAATAAGGAGAAGGCATTAGATTGGGAGTCACAAGACCTTGGTTCTAGTCCTAGCTCTGCCACTAACCTGCTGTGTAACCTTGGGCAAGTCACTTCACTTCTCCATACCTCCATTGTCCCATCTGTAAAATGGAGGTAACAGCTCAGCTCCAACCCTGTTTTTGTAAAGTGCATAGAGATGGATGGAGAGAGCTATGGAAGAACACTGCTAGGATTTGGCCTCAGATAAGTTGGATGTGGATTTGAATCCAAATTCCCCCCAAAGGCGAAGAGTATATAGATGCAGGAATTGGTTCAAAGGCCCCTCTAAAAGGAAGCTAACTTGACATCCAGTAGCAAGTCAGAGGAGGAAGTATTGGCAAGAGGAGGCAAGGTTAGCAAAGGTCTCAAGCAGTTTCAGCCATCAGTGCCAGTAAATGCCATTATAAAATCACAGAGGCACTACCAGGAAATCCAGCTACATTCTCCCTACCCTCAGAAACAGTCTGAGGCGCACCCCAGACCAGTCTGACACATCCAGAAACCAAGACTCTGATGAACACCACCTTGAGGGATTATGGAGAGAAGAGATGGAGTCTGAACAAGCTGAGACCATACTACTTGGGACATGAATGAGAGAAGAAACCGAGGCTTGTTACGGAGAGAGGGGGAACAAAGCAACTTCTGGTAAAGCCAGAGTTGTGTAAAACAGTTACAACAGGATCAGAACCCATGCAGCTGTCACCTAAGTTCTGTGCTGTGCTACAGATAGTCACAACTATGGCTCATAAACCTCAGGCCCTGGGTTGAATAACACTTGGAGGGTGAACATATGGGTCTGCAATGGAATCATTGGATCTGATAAGCTACCAGGTGGAACTCCACAGAGTTTTGCTCTGAGATTGAGCGTTCCTGTCACTCTGAAATGCAAAGGAAAGCTCGGGGGGGATGAGGGAATGCTGGAGAGGGGTTTGCAATCTGATACGAACCAAAACCAATACAACCCCCTGCAAAGTGAAACTACAAAGCCTTAGCAAAAGCCTCTTTTTACACCAGCACTTAACCCCCCTGCCATCGCATGGCCTTCCACACCATTCAACTCTAGCTGCTGTTATTTGTGGGTCTGAGCACACTAACCTGTTCGGGAAGCCTGCTTGTCAAGGGAGATTGGATCCTGCCTCTCTGGGAGAAATGGCCACTTTTCCAGAAGCTTAGTTTAAAGAGCCAGCTGGTGTCTGATTAGGGGGAGGTTCAGCCATTTGGGGGTATTGCAGGCCTAAACTAAAAGGACAATCATGAGACACTAGAACTCTGAAAGTGTCTGACACAAAGCCCTTTGGAGGCAATGAGAAAGCTGCCATTGACTTCAGATCAAGCACTAAAGGAGGGATCTGGCTTTCTGTTTGTCGGGAGAGGGAGATGAGAATTTGAGCTTTGTCTAACTAGATGAGGGAGCAATTGTCATTTTAGCCAAGAGCGGAGCTGCAATGTGTTTTATATTGTCTTATTTCTAGGGCTGGGCCACAACTGGAGTCATTTATCTTCATCCTCTGAGCTTATTTGTGTGACCAGGGAGGGGGTTAATAAAGGACAGTTCTAAGCGCTTTGGGGGTAGGAATGGTCTTTTTCTTGTGTTCGTACAGCGCCTAGCGCAGGTTTTCCCTGAAAAACTGAAAACCAGTTTTCAGCTGAAGACTTTTTCTTTTCTTGATGGAAAGTCACAGCTTCCTGGGCAAATCAGGCACTTGCCATGAAAATTTTACTTTTATCAAGAATCCAATTTTCCTTCTAAAAACCACTTTCCACAGAAAATGTCCAACCCACTCTAATAAGTAATTATTAAAGACACCTGGGTCTGAACCATCTTGGCTTAGCTTTGTTATCTGCAAACCTTGCTGGAGGTTTTGCCCACCTGGCGTTATGTCGTCATTCTTTTGTTCTTAGCTGTCGAGCATTGGCTCTTTATTTTTGTTTTAATCTTAGCACTGTATGTTTACTAATGTCTCCTTATTCCCACGTGAAATGAGGGTCTTGTGCAATTGCTCTTTCATAAATCCCTGAAGGAATTTCACTCAAAGGCTCAAGGAAAATTAAAAGGAGAGACCAGCAAGGTCCTATTCTTCTTCTTTGTTGAAGGGTGATGAGTAGAACGTCCTATTCTCCTGCCTCTTTTCTGGAGCAAACACTATGTAACATTAGACAGAAAGAGAAGAAAAGGCTTTAAACAGCACAAACTGCAGTCTTCTCTTTGGATGGGGGCGGGAGGGTGAACATTCCGAGATAAGTGAGCCGTACAGACGCCCAGCAGCCTAAGAACATAAGAATGGTCGTACTGGGTCAGACCAAAGGTCCATCTAGCCCAGTATCCTGTCTTCCAACCAATGCCAGGTGCCTCAGAGGGAATGAACAGAACAGATAATCATCAAGTGATCCATCCCCTGTTGCCCATTCCCAGCTTCTGGCAAACAGAGGCTAGGGACACCATCCCTGTCCATCCTGGCTAATAGCCATTGATGGACCTATCCTCCATGAACTTATCTAATTCTTTTTTGAACCCTATTATAGTCTTGGCCTTCACAACCTCCTCCAGCAAGGAGTTCCACAGGTTGACTGTGCGTTGTGTGAAAAAATACTTCCTTTTATTTGTTTTAAACCTACTGCCTATTAATTTCATTTGGTCTTACTTCTCTAAGAAGGAGACTTCTTTGTCTGAACAGATGCACCCCGAGCACATGATTTGGTCCTTTCAAACTGCTTGAAAGCAGCTCTTTTAATGTAACCTTAACAGCGTCCCTCAATAGAGCTCCTTACTTCAGCAAATGGGCTTACTGTGACGGAGAGATGCAGGTTCACAACTATTCCTCTCAAGGGGGAGTCCAACTTGCCTTGAGTGTGAGGAGGAAGAGGAGGATGGGGTCGGAGGAATACAAGCAGGTGCTGCCACGTTTCAGTGAAACCTGAGCTGCCTTTTATAACAATACTGCACATAGGATCTTAATGCACTTCACCTGTATTTACTAAGCATTTGTGGCAGAATCATTCTCATCCTCCTCTGAGCTCTTTGGAAAATGTCTCCTCTCCCTGCCCAGTGGAAAAATTCAGCAACACAAAATGGTGACTTTTCACTGAAGGAACCAAAAAACAAACTGAAAAGCAGAGTTGGCTGAAAGCAGCCAAACCAGAAAAACATAATTTTGTTGTTGTTGTTGAGGAAAGCAGATTTTTTTTTTCCAAAAAAGGTCTCAATGGAAAATTTTCAACCATAGCGAGTGCAGGATCAGGACCAGCGGAGGAGTAGAAAGCAGGCTGCACCCCTCCGTGAGAGCTGTCTCACTCCATCTCTCCTCCATGTGTGTTGACATGAGCTGAGAAGAAGGAGCTTGCAAGTGACTTCTAAAACAAAGTTGTCATTACAAAGGAGGAGCATGCTGTGCTGTGTGCTGTGAGTCATCTGAACGGCTTCTGCTCCTGCCAGAGAGGCTTCAGAGGCAAGGCTGATGGGATTGTCAGCAGTGTTTTCCCTTTACTCTGAGCAGCCTTTTAATGAGCAAATGTATCATGTGTTTAATTAAACCATGCTTTTCATATTCAGCGCTCCTAATTTGGAGTAAATTTAGTGCTGGTGAAAAGTGGCAGATTGACAGCCCTGGAGACGGGAGTCCTTCGCTTACATCCTGACAACGGCTCCTGTATGAGACGAGCATCCCATACGCGCTGCTCGCCCGCACATTGCCTCAATCCTCACATGCAACTTGAAAACCAAAAAGAAGTTGGCCCCAAACAGCTGAAAACGGGAAAATTGAGGGTGGGAGGGAGGGTTGATTGAAATTTTTCTTTTTTTCAAGTTTTTTTGATGACAAATTTTAAAACACGACGGAAAGCAGAGTCATTCTGCCAACATTTTTGTTTCACTGAACATCCAGTTTTCGGTTGAAGAGAGTTGGAACAAAAATCTCAACCAGGCCTAGTTACGGAGCGCCACGGGGCCCAAACCCCACTCCCTGCCAGGGCTCTTTGCTACCTCCACAGCTCACAGAGGTGCTGTGGTTTGAGTCTGGGTGTTTTGTGTAATCAGATGTTGGAGAGCTATAAGGATCTGCCCAGGCTGCAGCCATAATGTATCTTGCAAGGCCCAAACTGCTGTTCAGTCACTTTGAAAGAAGTCACGGAGGAAGGGGAAAAAAGGGACTGAAAATTGGATCCATTTATTTTCCCTCTACCTTCACCAATAGCTGCTGGTTATTTACCATTATCTCTCCTTGCATGTTGGTGTTAGACTGAGTCCCCGCTGCAGGCTGCTAACAGCCTATGATTACCAAGCAGTGGAACACTAGTCGTAAAACCAGCCAGTGCGGCTGCAAACAGTGGACAGCCCAATAAAGATCCTTCACGCCAGAGATAAAACAAACAGCCTCCAGGAAGGAGAGGAGGGAACAAGAGATCCATGCAACATGCAGAACAGGGAGCTCACGCTAAAGATATAGAGGGCTGAATTCTGCTATCAGTGATTCCACTCCCCTCAGTAGACTCGCTCCAGTGTAACGGAGTGCAGAGTTTTGGTGTACGCACTGGTATATTGACATTACGGGCCTGTCCTCCCCCTATGTAAATCAGTGGCATATTGGCCCTATTCCAGCAAAGCCCCAGGCACGAGCTTAACTTTAAGCCCACACGTAGTCCAACTCAAGTCAATGTTTCTATTCACATGCTTAAAGTTATGCATGTGGCTTAGTGCTTTGCTGGCTTGGGACCAGAACGCTCAGTACCCTAATGGCATTGCCTCCAGGGGTGCACGCATTCACCGGGGTTGGGCTCTGCAGGATTGACTTCTGCCTGCTCTGTGACATGGCTGAGGGGAGAGAGACAGTCTCGCCGTATCTTACAAGAACCCGGCAGAACTAGCCTTTGCTTGCACTGCTTCCCGCTCTGCTCCTGACCGTAACCCAAATCCACCTCTTGCCCAGCTGCATTCCCAGAGGGTAACACTGGGATCTGCACATGAAGTCCATTTTGTTCAAGTATCTTAAGAGCCAGTTGGGAAGGCTCCTAACAGAAAAAAAAGGCCGTAACGCCTGGTGTCTATGAGAAAGGACATGCAAATATGAAATCGTACCCCAGAAGCATGACCACTGACAACTTCACCGCAACCGTGCTGCACAGATTCTCCTCCCCCAAAAGGACATGCCAGTTGAGCCAAAGTAGCATCTGTCTCATTCAGCATAGCACAGAAAGCAGCAGTGGAGGCATGGGAATACCAACCCATCTGAAACTGGTGGGTCTGTATTCAGCATAGCTCGGCTATGCCTCGGCGGCTGCTACTTTTCCTGCTGTTTATAACAGGGCTAGCTCGGTCAGAGCATGTGTACACGAGCAGGGAATCACAGCGTTAGGACAGTGTAGGCACAGACTTCTGTCCCTTGGGACAAAGGTGCTGAAGGCACGGTTGGCATCTAACAATGAAATAATCACGTAGCATCAAATTGGGTGAGCTCTGACTTTTCAAACACTGGTCTGGAGCTTAAAGCACAGCAGAAACAGCATGGAAAAGCAACCAGTTTTGTTGCCTTTCAAAACGATTCTAGGATTTTAAGTTCTTTTTTCAACAGCTGGGTTGTATACTTTGAAATAATCAATATATTTACTAGAGGTAGTTGGAGAAACAGGCAAGTAGGTTTCAAAAACAGTGTGAAAGGAAGAAATTTTGTTTCCCTTTTGTTTGAAAAATTTCCATTATTTTAATTTGTTGGGGAAAAAAATCTAAATTAAATTTTGGACATTAAAAAAACCACTAGATCAGTTCACTGGGGAAAACACTGTCACTTTTTATTGATTTTAGTTTGTTAAAAAGAGAGGGTGGGAGTAGTTCTTAAAAAAACAACAACATTCCCCATCTTTTTCTGGTGGGGAAAGGAAACACCTGAGGGAAAATATCCCTCCTACTCCCCATTTTCAAATTTTTACTTTTTATGACACTGGAAAAAGAGGTGGGGATGAAGTGAGAGGATGCACAATTATTATTGTTCATAGAAACAAGTGAATCATTTTGAACCCTCCCCTCATACTGAAAAATTTAAACTAAAATGAAAATGTCCAAGATTGTGAGCTCTTTGGGGCAGAGACCGTCTGATTGTTGGGTTTGTACAGCACCTAGCGCATTGGGGGTCCTGGCCCAGGACTGGGGCTCCTAAGTGCTACCACACTACAAAATAATTAATCATAATTCTGATCAAAACATCACGGTTTGACAATACGATGGGGAAATGTCAATCGGTTCTAAGCAATATCAACACAAGGCCTGGGACCCAGACACGCTGAACTCTCACCATTCTAGGATGAGTCAACAGGAGCTGTCAGCTCTGAATCAACATCGAAAACTCAGATTTGGACACAAAACTGCGAACTAAAGAGTCACGAAAGTGAACAAAGCCAAGAAGGGCTAATGGGGGGGAGGAGGGAGATGCGGGGAGAGAGGTGTTATTCAGTTCTGTCTTGGCTTGGTTTTTTGTTTCTTTATTTAAAAACACACACACACACCACACTGTGTCCCCTGGGCCAGAATTAGCATAATGCTCATTAATCATGTCATCTTCTGCTCCTAGCCAGCTGTGGATGCACTGTACCTTTAACAGATTTGGAATCAAATACGCTAATGGCTTCCACTGGGAGAGGGAAGAGGGAAATACCACCTTGCAAATATCAACCAGACCCATATTATCATCAGGATTTAGGTGGGAGAAGGCAGAGAACCCATCTCGTCCCTGCCAGTTCTCTAACCCTGCCTATGATGAGGTTATACCAGAGCAGCACTGATGGCCGCTGGTAACCCAGATCACAATCCTTGCCAAGAGAGCAAGCCAGGAAGAAAGCATTGCTTTATCGCTCTTGGCAGCACCATGGCTGGGCACGTCTACAAACCCAGCCTCATGTCTGAGTAATGAAAAATACACTTCGACCCCCTCTTGCCCCCATCGCCCAGGCTCCCCCCACCCCAATAAATGCCTTTCAACCTTCAGTCCTGTTTGTTGCAGTCTTTAAGGGATGCATTCATTCACCCTGCATCTCCCTCGGACAACTCCATGCTCTGTCCCCCTTTTCCACCCACCTCCACTAAGGAAAGGGCTCCGGAGGGAGCCGCGGGGATCCCTCCAGATGTGCTGCCCTTTTATTTAGTGGTCCTGACCTCTGCAGCTCCAGCTTTTTCCATCCATCACAACTGGAATGACAGTAGAAGTCACTGGATCTTAGTGCTACCCTAGGGAATATACCCGGAAGGGTGGTAATAATAATAAATCAGTACATCATGCAGAGCCCCTTCTACCCAAGGCTCCCCATGCCTTTTATAGACATTAGGATTAAAGTGAAATTTACTCCTGTGCAGAAGGCCAGCATTACGCTTATGCACTAGTAGCAGCTGTTTTTGCATTGCAGGAGGACCTACAAGCTCTGAGGGAGATTGAGAACACACTGTGTTAGATTCATAGCGTTTCTGGCCAGAAGGAACCACCATCATCATCTTGTGCATGACACAAGCCAACAAGCCTCACCGAGTAATCTCTGCATCAAGCCCATAACTCCTGTGTGAGCTGCAGCATACATTTTTATGAAGACCTCCGAGTTGTGACTTAAAGACTGATAATAGTGGAGAATCCACCATGTCCCTCCGTGAGTTACTCCAATGGTTAGTCATCCTTACTTACAATGTGCACCTTACTTCCTATCTGAGTGTGTCTAGCTTCAGCTTCCACTTGCTGGATCTTGTTATGCCTTCATCTGCTGGATAGCAGAGCTGTCCACCGGTAAGTAAATGTAGATGCTGATCAACCTTCTCTTTGATTGAGCTTCCTTAGTCTCTCACGATAAGACAGGCTTCCAGTCCTTGATTCATTCCCATGGCTGTTCTGTGAACTCTTTCCAACTTTTCAAAGCCCTTTTTGAAGTGTAGACACTAGAACTGGACACCGCATTCCAGTAAGTCTCATTAATGCTATGCACAAAGGTAATAGCTCCTTCCTCCCACAAGGATTCTTCATGTACATATAGGTAGAGACAATTCCTGGGTCAAACAGTTTACAATGTAAACAGACAAGCCAGATGCAGGATAGGAGAAAGGAAGGATTATTGTCCCCATTTTATAGATGCAGGAACTGAGGCACAGAGAGATGAATACAAATAATGATCTTACCTAGATAATATATAGAACTTTTCACCTGTACATCTCAAAGCATTTCACCATTATCTCCATTTTACAGATGCCAAAACTGAGGCACAAATGAGGCGACATAATTCGGCTGCCATCACAGTGCCACAGGCGAGCTCTGTATCTGTATATATGTAAATAGCATTAATAGAAATGGTGTCAGTAGGTGACACTAGAGAACAAGTAGCACAGTCCCTGGGTTTTGGAGGGCCAATAAAACTTGCTGTGCCTTGCAAATTGATTCTCCTGGCAGATCTTTAGCGTCTGGGACAGAGACAAGAACTGAACCCAGATCTCCTGAGACCCAGACCCGTGTCTTCACTGCAAAGTCGTCGCTCCTTTAATGCACTGTCTAACTCCCAGTTAAGTCCTGAAAATAGCTCTTACTGTCACCCATTAATGCATTCCTCCTTACAGCTTGCCTGGGTGGCACCTCATTGGGTAAATGAGGAAACTTCAATCCTGATATGAATGTTGTAGCTGACCCGTCGCTCCCTGAGCCAAACCAAACACTATTCCGCACAGGCCCATAATCTTGAGACTGCGATTGGAATTTCACAATTGTCTCACATACTTAAAACCTGCTAAACCGAAATCCTAGATCCAGCCATCCCTGAACTTTGGGGAAGTTCAGCTCCAAACTTTGCAGCTCTGGCCATCTCTGTAAGAATCCTGTCAAGCTGCATGGCCATGGGATGAGGTATTGTGTAGCCCCTGACTGAAGGGAGTCCCTTGTAAAACAGTAGCATTGAGTTTAATGCTCTTCACTTTCCCTGCAATGCCGGTTTAAGCACATGCAAACTATGACCAGCCTTGCATCTATCTGGGGATTTGCATATACAAATACATGACTTGTGCATGCCATATACCAGACAGTGCACACAAAGTAGATGTGCATTTGACACCTAACACTTTTGAAAATCAGACTGACGCTTTCTATGCCTCACCTTTCCCATCTGTAAGACAGGGATGACACTACTTCCTTGCCTCACAGGTGGAGTGTGTGTAGTTAAACGCACTACTCCTTGTAAAGTGCTTTCTGATATTTAACTGGAAAGCGACACAGGACAATCATATTAATTCAACCTGGCCATCCAGCCTCCACTCAGGAATGCTGGTGTTTAATTTCACCCCCTTCCTCATAACTGAATGAACAGGACCTTACCAAATTCACGGCCATGAAAAATGCATCACGGACCGTGAAATCTGGTCTTTTGTGTATTTTTCCCGTATACTATACAGATTTCACGGGGATGACTGCTGTTTCTCAAACCGGGGGCCCTGACCCAAAAAGGGGCTGTGGGAGGAGTCACAAAGTTATTGTTGGGGGGGGAGCGGGGAGTCGCAGTATTCCCATCCTCTTCAGAGCTGGGTGGCCTGAGAGTGGTGGCTGCTGGCTGACGGCCCAGCTCTGAAGGAGGCAGCACAGAAGTAAAGGGTGGCAATATTGCGACACCCCCCTACAATAACCTTGAACCCCCCACCTCTTTTTGGGTCAGGACCCCTACAGTTACAACACCATGACATTTCAGATTTAAATAGCTGAAATCATGAAATTTACCATTTTTAAAATCCTATAACCATGAAATTGACCAAACTGGACCATGAATTGGGTAGGACCCTACCAATGAAGTTCTGAAAGTCATTCTCCCCCACACCCACTTGCATCTGGCTCCTCCCCAGACCCTCCAGTGGCAAAGATTGACAGAGCTGCCTGACAGCCAATGGAAATGCCAGGCTTCTCCAGCTGTGTGATTGAATTAGCAATAATGTATTCAATTTCCAGGAGGGCGTTTGACAGAATTTTTCCGACAGCCACAGAGATTAATACATGCGCCAGAAGCAATTTTGTTAGCAGAGCCAACTACCCAGGGTCAATGTCACTCTCTCCCCTCACCCAATTATTCCACAATACCCACTTCATTTTTCTGAGTAACAGATCAGGTAGTTAAGGGGCCAGTCAGAGAACAAGAAAAGTGGCAGGCTTGAGTCTTGCATTCTAGACTGTCGTTGACTGGCAAGCTGGTTTAGGAGATCCAGTTATTAAATGTTTAAAAAGGGAAGAGATGACCAAACTAGATGAGCAATGCAAATTAATTAACTTGGGGGGGGGGGGTTTGAGGAGTTTGTTTGTTTGTTTTTGCTCGCACCAAATATCAAATTGAAATGCAGGTACATTCATTTTCATAAACATTGATTTTCATTCCCATCAAATCTATCTAATCGAGCTCTCTCTATGAAATCCCTTAAGTAGAGGCTCGCTCTCCCGCACAGTGTATTCCACAGCTGCGTAAGTCTCACAGAGCTGGTAGAAAATACCACGCGTGGGTGGCACTGCAAGTTCCCAGCAGGTTCCGGACGTGAATAGTGCTGCACTTAGACTTTCTCACCGTCCAGTTTCAAAACATATATGGCTTTAATGCATTGCAAGTCACCTCTGCTCAAGATCAAGGTTCAGATCTACCGTGGGCCCAAGACCAGCAGGTGCTACTTGCAGGGCAGGACTGAAGGGCATTGGCAGAGTGATGTGTGTGTGGAGGGGCTTAGCCAGAGCAGAAGAGGAACAACAGGGGGGCTTTGCCATTCAGGACTGAGGTGTATTGGCAGAGCCCAGGAGAGGAATGACAGGTCAAAATTGGGGTAAATTAGGAGAAATGTCTGTATTTGCAGAGACATGGTAGTCAGAGGCCTGAGAACCGGTGAGGTGCATTGGCACAGCTCTGCGTGTGTATTTAGGGAGAGAAGCCAGGTTTGGCAAAGCAGTGGGTATTATAACAGAGGGATTGTGTTGCTTGCCAAGGACTGGCTCAGCTGAGGTTGCTGCCAGTCGGGATTGAGGCACATTGACAGAGCTGGGGTGATGGAGGTGAGGAATGAGACGCTGCGGGCAGAGCTCAAGAGGAGCTGGTCTAACCTACTGGCTGCCTGCTTGCGTTCCTCCTGGCTCTCAATCGCATCCTTTCCTTGGACTCTCATGAGCAGAGTCACCAACATATAAACAAATAAAACCTCTCGAGTCCCATCAAGGGGAAATGATGTTGCACTGTTGGCAGACAGGTCACGTCAGAAAGGGAAAGGTCACTCGGCACAGCCACGCTTTCAGGTGCCACTTAAAAATGTGACTTGTTCGATCAATGCAATGGACTCTGTGGTCACTGCCAAATTGTTTTCTCTCTTTGTAGAAGTTCACAAATCACAAACTGTCTGGCTCAGAATTACAGGCTGAGAAGGCAGAGATGGGAAACAAGAAAGTGCCATTATTCATTTATTGGCCTTTCTACTGTGCTCCTCTGAGTGCCCCCCAATCACTAAGGAATGTATCCCCAGCACACCATTCTGAGGTTACATAGTGCTATTGTCGCCCTCATTTGTAAAATGGGGAAACCGAGGCACGGTCAGGGGGAAAACGACTTGCCCAAGGCTACACAGCAAGTTAGTGGCAGAGATTGGAATAGAACCCAGGTGTCCTGATTTGGAGGACAGTGTCTTCAAAATACCCCCCCCCCCCCCCGTATTACAAAAATTGTGAGCTCTTTGGGGCAGGGACTGACTTTTTATCTGTGTTTGTACGGCACCTAGCACAATGGGTCCTGGTCCATGCTATGGTGATACAAACAATAAACAGAAATAACAACATGGAGGAAGCTTAAGGTGAGGGTGCTGCCGACTCTTACAATATTTACTTTTTTCTCTTAAAGACCCAGAACCTGGAGTCATGTGATTATATGAGAATCTCAGCTTTAGTAATATAAAAAGCCAGTTTCTAGCCCTCATGGTTGTGTAAGAAAGCTTGAAAGCATGACCCAGGGGACGTCTAACAAAACGTATGGTAGTGAGCCTCTGAGCCTGGGTTGACAGAGTCGGGCTCTCAGGGCTTGTGCTATGGCACCAAAACTAGCGGTGTAGATGGTGCGGCTCAGGCTCTGAGGTCTAGCGAGGAGGGGTGGACCTCAGAACCTGAGCCAGAGTGTCTACACCGCTATTTTAGCACCCTCGCATGAGCCCCGCCAACCTGAGCCACTGCCACTGGCTGTGTAGATCTACACGTGGAGGCTCAGAAAAACCAGAACACAACGAAAATGAACCCAGCATTTATTGTATTTCATTTCATTGTTTTTAAGTCAATCTCTTGATTTTTTTTCCCCCTGATTCATGATTTTTTGATCACTTGCAGTTGGCGATCCTGGTGCTATGCTCCCCTCAACGCTGTTGTGAAATAGAGGCTTTTCCAGGGTTGCTAAGCCAGCTCCTTTCAGCCAGCTAAATTCACAATCCCAGTAGCAGGACTCGAACTCTCAGCCTCCAGAAAGCTAAAGCGGCTGCATTTCCCCACTAGGTAACTCCGCAACAAATTTCACTCTAACCTAACAAACCTAAACCCAACCACACTTCAGTCAGCGCAGACTAGACCACGGCAAATTACTCTCATGGTGCTGCCTGTTGCTGTGCTTAAAGCATTTTTAAACACCCTTACTCAGAAAGCAACAAGGTAGATGGAGGTAGGAGACGACGACAACCTCCCCTTTTTCTATTTCGCACCAGCCCTGTGCTTCTCTTACCATTGGCCTTCCTCTGCACGTCGCGTGCTGCATGGGAATACATATAGTCTGGGAACTGGAAGAAGGGATGCAGGGGGGAGTTGTGGCAGCTCAGTACCCGCACAGGAGGATCTCAGCACTTCCCAGGATTGAGCCAGGGTGAAGTGGGGAAGGAGGCGTTTCAATTATTAAAGTGTCACATGGAATTTATCTTCCCCGACCACAAACAAAAATTAAGAAATGCACTGCCTTGCAGATTTAATATGGTGCTGGTGACAGGGCTGCCGGGAGCTCAGGAATTCGGAGCTGAGGAACCGGGAGAGCTCACAACAGAATCTTAATGGGTTTCATTTTTAAATACAAATAAATAAATGACAAATTAAAACAAAAGCATAAACCTCAGCCTGCAGTGAAATATCATTTGCAAAGGAACCAGCTACAGACAGGTCTTTTGCACCCAGGCCAAAGATCAGATGCTGATCAGGGCAATCCTAGCCGGCAAAAGGAACATCCCCTGTCGGGGAGAGATGCAGGCCCCTGAGCAGACGATAAGAGAGGAGCGGGAGGTCGTACATAGCTGATTGCTGCCATCTTAGATGTGGGGAGCTAAGGAGGAAGATGAAGCACTTAGGAGACAAGAATCTAGGGGGACAGGAGCAGGCAGAAGGACCGGATGCGAGGGTCCAAGCAGGGTGGGTGGGTGAGCTCTGAGGAAGGAAGGAGATCTCTGTGGGGATGTAAAATTTGAGTTGATCTAAGTCCCATTTAGCCTCAGTCCACTGGTGTGTTCTTGGCATGGCCAGGCTTGCTCAGGCTATTCCTTCCCCTGTCATCTCTTATTACTTCTCCGCCCACCACCACCGCCACCACCGCCACGTTTTTCTTTTGTAATGGTTTCCATTTTCAGCCTAATGCTGCTGTCCAACAAATGAACATCAGCCTCTTGCCATACACTGCCTCAGGCACTTCCTCAGCTCCAAGAGCATTTCCACTCTGAACACCTCATGGACAAAGCAGCGCGGTAATTAGCGATGGACCAAGGAGTTTGAGCCTGATTTAAAGCTCGGGTTTGGATTTCACAGCACTGAAGTTTCACAGGCTGTTCTGAGGATATTTCAGCCCCAAATGAGGGAATTTCTCAGAACAAAGTGGATTCAAGATGGCAGACATCTCCCAAGTAACTGACATTCAAGGATTACTGCTGGTGGACCGGGGGGATACCTCATAAATTCAGCTCTTCCAACAAGGCTCCTGCTACACCCAAAACAAACCCAGAAGACCAGCCCTTTCCAAAATTTGGATCCAACCTGGAGCCAAAAACTGTGGAAGCAAAGGAGCTTTTATCTACTTCCAGAAGTCCCAAGGTGTTCAGATCCACATGGGTGGTATCGGCCTGTCTCTGACAATACCCATCTGAATAGCGTGCTCTTCTATAGCTCTTCTCAATCAAAACCAAAGAATTTTATCAACATGGATTAATTGATCATCACATCTCCCTTGTAGCGAATATATTCCTCCTCATCTGGGAGACAATGGATCGAGTAGCTGAGTGGGACTAAGGCAGGGGTCGGCAACCTTTCAGAAGTGGTGTGCCGAGTCTTCATTTATTCACTCTAATTTAAGGTTTTGCGTGCCAGTCATACATTTTAATGTTTTTAGAAGGTCTCTATAAGTTTATAATATATAACTAAACTATTGTTGTATGTAAAGTAAATAAGGTTTTTTAAAATGCTTAAGAAGCTTAATTTAAAATTAAATTAAAATGCAGAGCCCCCCGGACCGGTGGCCAGGACCCGGGCAGTGTGAGTGCCACTGAAAATCAGCACGCGTGCCATAGGTTGCCTACACCTGGACTAAGGAGACCTCGACTCTTCCATTGGCTTACTAGCTGCTTGTCCCTCAGTTTCCCCATATGTTAAATGGAGACGATACTTTTCTTCTTTGTAAAGTCCTTGGAAACCTATGACTAAATGTGATACTGCTACTAAATACAATGATAATAGAAGTATTATTTTAGGGGTGGGGAAATTGAGATATGGAGGTGAAGAGAGATGCCCAAGGTCATACAGCGAATTAGCGGCTGAGTTGAGAACAGAATCCAGGCGTGCCAACTCGCAGCCTCCTCACATAACTCTAGATCTTTTGCCATCTTGTTTAAAAAAGCAAACCAAAAAAATAAGTTCTTTTTTTTTTTAAGTCAAACTCATTATATTTTAATTAAACTGAGCGAAAACGTACCTCTCGGAATTGGTTTGGCCGCAAAACTCGCTTGTGAAGCTAACACTCAAAAAGGTTGCCTCAGCTTGGTGGGGAGAGGAAGGGGAGATAAAATACAAGCTTAAAAACTCTGTGTGGCCCTCCTGAGAGAAACGGAAGGAGCACTTCAAGGCTCACACTCACAATTCATTTTAAACCATCACAAAACGATGCCCATTAGAGGAGAGAGAGAGCGCGTGTTAATGAGCTGAAGTGTGAGAACGGGGGAAATTAATAAAAGCAACAGCATGAATACAGCATGCAAGGCAAATGAAATAATTACTCTGCTCACCATTGTTATAATAACACAATAAATTTAATGTAATTCCAAAAGGCCAACCAGTTCTTTCTTTCTTTCTTGCTGCTTCTTTCTCTCCCTCTCTCTTTTTATTTAAATTCCTTTTTACAGTCTCAGAATTATGCTTTAATTAGCATAACATTTAAATTAGTGAATGGAATCTTAATTAGATGAGGAAATAGACTTTTGTTGGAGTGGTTGCTAAAACAAATAAATCCTCTTCCTCTTTCAAGAGCCATTTGCTTATGGCACATTTAATAGTCTAGTGTACCATAAACCATTTGAGACAAGGATAAGTAATTAAATTAGAAAACATGCCGACAGAAGTACCCTGGCCTGGCCATCTCGGAGCTATAAGGAGATAATGCAAGTGCTCTCCTTCCTCAAGGGAAACTGTCCACTCTGGTCTGTTCAGCTACCATTATGTGCATTACTGTAATATGCAGAGGCCTCCATTTAGGAATTAGGGCCCCATTGTGCTAGGTGCTGTACAGATATATAACACAAAGACAGTCTCTGACTCAGAGAGATTACAGTCTAATAAGAAATTACAATTTCACACAATAGGAAGAAGAAATAGGGTTGAAGACCCAATAAATGGAAAAAAGACTTATCAAAAAGAAGATCAAGATATAACTTGATTAGGGTGTGTAAGTATATTCACGGTGAGAAAATACCAGGTAAGAAAGGGCTCTTTAAATCTAGTGGCATATCAAGAACCAGTGGTTGGAATTTAAAGACAGACATTAAAATTAGAAACAAGGCACCAAATGTTAATAGCGAGAGTGAATAACCATCAGAACAAACTACCAAAGGAAGTGGTGGATTGTCCAGCTCAAATCAGGACTGGATGCCTTTCTTGGAGATAGACTTCAGTCAAACACAAGGTTACTGGGCTCAACAGAGGAATAACTGGATGACGCTGAATGCCCTGTGATATACAGGAGGTCAGTCTAGATGATCTAAATGGTGCCTTGTGGCCTTAAAATCTATTAAACTATGGGAAAATGTTATTTGGTTCTTCACTCATTTTCTAGCTTTTCCAGTCAATTATTTCAGCTCTCTGTGTTTCAAGGAAGCATTTCCTAGTGGTAAGAAGTAAGGCCCAGAAGTCCATCCTCTGGTGAACTCTTTGCTTCTTTCAGTGCTTATGGAGCTTGCAAGAGATTGGCACTATTCTGTGTCCGGTTTCAAATGTCTCTATATAACAAGAGCTTCTCAGCACTCCACCCAGAAGCTTAGCCCTTAAAGGCACAGCCCCCAATACCACATCTTCCCTTCTGAGCACAGCCCCTTTGCTCCGGTCCGGTTCTGCCACTAACTCGGCAAGTGACCTTGGGCAACTCACTTTACCTTGGTACCTTGCTGTACCCGTACCTTGGTGTGCCCAGCACCAAAACAAATAACAATTTCTACCCAAAAGGAACGATAAGGGGCTTAATTGGTTAACATTTGGAAAGTGCTTAGAGATGTATGGACCCAGCATGCTATAGAGAGGCAATGCATTGTATTGTTAATTCAGGGTGGTTTGTGAAGTATTCTGAGACCCTCAAAAGTAGTTATGAAATATTTATACTCCAGTATTGCTTGAAGGCCCCAACCCAAGATCAGGGCCCCAGAGCACTATGCACTGTGTAGACAGGTGAGTTGGTCCCTGTCACAAAGAATTTACAATCTACATAGAGAAAGTGGGGAGAGGAAACAAAGGCATAAAGAAGCAATTTATGCCAGGTGACACAGCAGGTCAGCAACAGAGCCAGGAAGAGAACCCAGGTCTCTTGATTCCCCATCCAGAGACTTATTTACTAGCCAAAGTTACCATCCACGGCCAACTCCCATAGTCTTTGCTTAGGCAACATTCTCATTGACTTCAACGAGAGTTTAGCAAAGACCTTGTAAATTAGCCATTGGTAATTCCTTTGGTTATTGCCCATAAGCTGTTTGTTTGCCCATTGGCATGGCCTCCCTTTCTTTGTTATACTCATCGGAAAGTGCTTTTTTTAAAAAAAAACATGGGACATATTCTCATACGTGCGAAGACCCCTTTCCCAGCAATTAAAGACTTACAAGGGATATTCTTGAGGAAGCCCCTTTGACATCATGTTACCAACTCACAGATCTCACAGCACTTCACTAAAGAAGATTATCTCCATTTTAGAGACAGAGAAACCAAAGCACAGAGATGGTAAGTGAATTGGGCGCAAAGTCACACAGTCAATCAGCAGCAGTGCTTCCCTTCTCCGAATTCACTGGGACACTATCCACTGGGACACCCAACCTAGAGGGAAGCTTTTCTTGGATCTTTCCCTACTCACCCCGCACCAGCACAGCAAAACATGGAGACATACAGCACATTATGGAAGATGAGCAAAAAACCTGGCAGATCTGGAGTTGAAAACCTGAGTCTCTTTTGATCCCCCTATTGCACCCAGCCGCATACAACCATAAACTCTCCAAAGAGAAGACAAAGTATTTGCAGTTGCAGGCCTCTCTATTCCGCTCCAGCCAGGGAGCTGTAGAGAGCAATAAAACTTTAATGGCTCCCAGTGGGTCGATTCAGAAAGAATGAAAATGCTATCAATCCAGCACAGTGCTTATGTGGAGCTTAAAAACAAACTGCTCCAATCACACTTAGCGAAGCCATCCAGTTCTCACTCAAGATGGGAGTGAAAAGGGAACATTTAACCTTAGCTTTGGCAGTGGCTACACTAAGATTTTGGGGAAGGCAGGACTATAAAGGCAGAGACTGAACTGGTTGGAATGATTTTTACCTAGATGGTTTTATACACAAACACACGCTAATATGCATCATCACGGCTCACCAAGCAGATCAGTTGTGTGAAACTAGGCGTATGTCTACAATGGCGTAGGAGGTGTAATTTCCAGACTGGGATAGACATACACACAGTAGTTTTGGTCAAGTTATCATGCTTTGATTGAGCAGTGGTGTGGGGGGTGAGATAGGACTGCTGCCCTGTGTACGAACCTCGCTCTTCTTTTAATCCAGTTATACTTTTGGCCTTCACAATATCCCATGGCAATGAGTTCCACAAGTCAGGCAGCTAACCCATCCCACTGCCTGCACCACCACAGCTACACTTCTGTTTCTAATGTGCTAGCTGAACTCAACCAAAGCTAGTGCAGGTATGTCTATCTGAGCTGGAAAATACACCACCAGCTGCAATTTAGAGACAACCGTAGACTACAACCAGAAACCACACAAAGACACTTCATTGCAATTCTCAAACTTGGGCGCAGTTTCACCCCAATCTGGAGCCAGTTTCAACTGTAGGTGGCCCAACATTCAAGCGAGCCAGGCCCCAGACTGATGCAACCTAGACAATTCCATGAACAATTTCTGAAGGTCTTGGGTTTCTTTCCACCCCAGAATGGAAACAAACATCAAAGCCTCAATTTTGTTCAGTAAATAGAAATCTTGTTTTCCTGCCAGCCTTGCTTAGGAGTTTTAACTGCAGGCACCCCCTCCTTTTGGAAATCTTGACCTGGGACCCAGTTTTGCATAGAACTGGACTGAGTTTCATGTGGAGTTATGGTTTGGGGTGAAAATGATGAAAAACTTGGTGCTTTGACATGATTCTGACCTGAAACCAGGCACAATTTTGCTATTTAGGCTAAGTGTTGCTTTATTAGCATCCAGAGACTCTGATTATATTTAAATTCCAGATGCTAAACTAGAAGCAATACAGAAGCTGGTACTGCACAAATCTCAGTAGTTTCACCTCAGCCTTTACAATGGCATCTATCTATAGCACTTTTAAGGCCCTTATGACTATAGTATATGAACCATCTTTAATGTATTTATCCTCAAAACACCCCTGTAGATAAAGTTATGTAGTAGTATTATGCTTAATTTACAGCTGAGGACCTGAGGCACAAAGAGAGGTCTTCTTGGTCACACAGGAAATCTGTAGCAAAGCAGGGAACTGAAACTGGATATATAACCAGGCCAACGCCTAACCATTGCACCCTTCTTCCTTTTGATGCCGTCACCAACATGAGGGATTTTCAGCAGGACTCCTCCTTTCCAAGGCATGACGCTCTACTATGGTTTCCAGTCATTCCTATGTCCCTTCCTATCACTTCATGGCCCCCTCTCCTCTGCTTCCCCATGCAGCTGCAGATAGCGCACTGCTAGTCAGCCAAGGAGCAAAGAAACCCTGCAGACAATAACCAGCCCTCATTGCAGAAACCCCTGCAGAGCTGCGTCTGACCCTGCAGGGTGAAGATGCAATGCAAACCCATCAATGGTTTGTCTACTTGCTTGTCTGTGTTAATAAAGCAGAGGAGGGAGATGGTTACAGCTGACAATTAGCCTCTGCTCTTTTGTAAAAATTGTTAATCAGCAGAGGGAATAGTGGATGCTAAAAAAAAAAAAAAGCCTCTCATCCATTCTGGGTCCCAGTCCTGCTCCAGGCCACTGCCTTTTCTGCATGGTAATATCACGTCTAGCCTCCCAGGGCTCTATTCTCCCTTAGTTTTGATGGAATTACTCATATCCTGTAGGGTGAAAAAAGGAGCCCTGGAACTACCCTCTCAAATCCTTTCAAACAGATTCTGAGTGTGTTTGCACTCTTAGCAGATGCACAAATCCACATCTGTCTCATCACCACACTTTGAGAGCCAAGAAAACGCTTCGTAGGCAGCAGGATGGGACAAGCCAGCTTGCACAAAAACGAAAGCTGAGATTTTCAAAGCATTCTAAGGGTATTTAGATGCATCTTCCACTAATTTCAATGGAAGGTGTGTGTCTAAATCCTCTAGACTGATTGAAAATCTCAGCTCTAGGCTCCATGACCTGTTTCCAATCCCCAGGATACAGAGGACACAATTACTCACTGAGAATTATTTACTCTGTGAATGTTGCTCCTTTTCCTGTTTTCAAATTGGTCAGGACCCCACTTCCATGTCTACCAGCATAGGCTTCATTCATAAGTCCCCACAAAATACTGGTTTTCTCTGAGCGGGATCTTCATAAATTTGTCTGCTATTTACAGAGTGTGATTGGGCACCTAAGCCACTTGGCATTTGCTTCTGCTCCCTGATTGGATGACTGTTAGCAGTAATACACAGAGGATGCTCTTATTGTTGTGTTCAAATATCCTCCCACATTTCGGGTATTCACGTGAAAGGCAGACATTCCTCAAACATCCCTGCAAACTCCAGCTCATCCATGTTCACGCTGGCAAAAATGTTCTCCAACTGAGCATCAACTGGAAATCCCAACCGCTATTCACAATTCCTTACTGTGCAGACACATTCGAGCCAACCAGCGCCCCGATAAAATCATAGAAGCATAGAACTGGAAAGGAACTCAATATGTCATCTAGTCCAGTCCCCTGCACTCAAGGCAGGGCTAAGTAATAACTAGACAATTCTTGACAGCTCATTTTATAATATAAAGCTAAAGATTCATCCTTGGCCCAAGTCATTAAAGGGGCCAAATTCATTCCTGGTTCAGTAGTCAAACTAAGTTCACAAGGCATTAAGCTATCATGACATGTGATCCCACATCGTTCTGAGATGTCATGATGCACCAAGGAGTGATAAATTTGCCCTGGAAGGTGATTTTTTCCCCCAAGCTTGTGGCAGCTATCCGTACCCAGATGAGTTTTCAGCTGGGCTACCATAGGCCTTGGAATCTATTGAGTCATTTGCCATCGGTAGAGTGGATCTTCTCTTGGATAGAGCAGCATGTTTCCAGCAAATTGCTGGTTGGGAAGTGGTTTTTTTTTTTGTGCTTCCAAAAATTTCAAGGAAAGCAAAAGAGGTTTTGTCAACATTTGTCTTGACAAACTTTTGGGTTTACAAAACAAAGCAAAGCAAAACAAAACAAACCAAACCAACAAACAAAAATACCCCAACCCCCCAAATCTTTTGCCTTTTGGTCAATCAGAATGGAAAAAAATTCTGTCAAAAACTGATATATATATATATTTTTTGTTTCTGAAAACCAAAACATTTTCAGGTTTTGGCCAACATTGTTCAGGTTTCAATGATCAAAAACTGGAAAGAAAATAATTGCAGGTTTTTCAACAAAAGCAAGAAAAACCCCATTTCCAAAGGACATTTCCCATGCCATTTTTTTTCCAGGTGGGGATGGTCAAATTTGGATGACAAAGTTGAGCAGATCAAGCTGGCCCACCCTTAACTTCCCTGGCTTTCACTGATAGCTGAGCACACTGTGTACCTTGCAGTAGGTGCTCAGAACTTGACAGGATTAGGCCCCATATAAGATTGCAGCACTGCAGATGGGGCAGCGAAGCTGGGGGTTGTAAGAGAGTTGGTTGGGGCCGCACTCCATAGTATCAACATTTGCAGAGTGACAACCAGCACTGACAGCAGACACCCCATGATAGTCAGCTGAAAAATTCTTCATGTGACACTGGGCATAGCAGCAACGGGGGGAGACGACATCAACCTCATCACCCCCCTCTCAGTGAGCGATGGATGAAGCTACAGAGCAAGGGGAAATAGGAGTTGGAGTAGTAACCACAGCCATTAACTTTCCTATTGTGCAGTTTCCATTATTTTCCATTATGTCTGAGTCTCAGCTGACTTTTGTTCCAGACTAATAGCCTTGAGCAAAAGGGCTGGAGAGATGAGACTTCGCCAAGATACAAGACACGCAGAAAAAGGAAGGTGAAAATGTACAGGGGGAGAGGTGGTGTTGGCAGCTCATTGAAATCCCAGCTCACAAAGTGCCCACGAAAAGCAGAAAGCGGCACTTATTTCATGCACCTGTCTGATTCTTAGATTAGAAGAATGAGGAAGATGATGGTACAAGCATGGCCCCCCCCCCCCGCAAAATTTTGCATCTGATGCCAAGCAGTGGAAGTCATTTCCTTCTTTAGACACAGCTTGAAACTTCACCAAACCCACCCACAAGCAATCCTCAGAGGTCTAATAAGACTGCTTAATTTTTTATTAAGATTGAGCCTACTGGTATCCAGACACAAACGTGTCCTGGCCATATCCTTTAGGCCGTCATTTATGAAATATTTACAGCATCGACACAGCTTTCCAAGAAAAAACCAAACCCCATCACATTGAATTCTTTCTGTTAGTGGCACTGCAGCGTCTGGGTAGCTGACTTTGGGGAAATCACCTCTGTGAGAGGCAAATGAGGATGGATGGATGAGAAGGGGGGTGGGAGGAAGCACTCTGCAGAGAGAGCGAGAAATTTGCCAAGTTCAGTAGAGTCATACCTGCTTAGCCCAGTGACAAATTTGCTCCGCTGGGACAATAAACCGTGCTGCGCTGTCCCTGCTCTGATGCACAATACAGAGGCACATGCAGTATCGGGCCCGGCAAGGTAAATGCATGCAGACGAGCTCGCTCAGTGCCGAGTCTTTCCAAAATGAACCTTTTTCCCCCAAAAGGATTTAAAACCCCACTCCTCTTCCCCTTCCATCAGTCATCCACGCATGGACGGACAGAGCCTGCATTCAGACCCTTCGCTTCCTGACACTGCAAGACTCTCTCACTGCAAAACCCCCTCTGAAAAGCTTTAAAGACCGATGCAACTATTCACCAATATTCTCTGAAAACGAGGAGGGTTTAGAGGGTAGGAAACTAGACCAGGACTCAGGAGATCTGAGTTCAAGTCTCAATTCTTGCCCAGATTCCCAGTGTGACCATGGGCAGTGGTTCCCCCTCTATCAAATGTGGACAATAATACTCTCTTTCTCTGCCTTGTGTAGAATGATAGAAGATTAGGGTTGGAAGAGACCTCAGGAGGTCATCAAGTCCAATCCCCTGCTCAAAGCAGGACCAATTCCAACTAAATCTATTTAGAATGTAAGCTTGTCCGGGCAGGGGCTACATTACGGTGTCTATGTGCTACACCTAGTGTAGTGGGGAGCATCAGGTGCTAATGTAATACAATGTTTGATTCCACAGTCTTCAAAATCATTACATTGATCTAGAGGAGGAGCCCAAAGCACTGATACACCACTAGCCGCCCAAGCTGTATTGTTATGTAAAAAAAAAAAGGTGGAGGGAGAGCGGTCTAGTGGTTACAGCGGGGGAGTCATGGGGCTGGGAATCCAGACTCCTGGGTTCTATTACCTGCTCTGCTATTGACTAGCTGTGTGTGTTTTCAGGCATGTGATTTCGCTTCTCTGTGCCTCAGTTTCTCCAGCTGTAGAATGAGGATAATGCTCCTTCCCTCCTTCACAGGTGACTTGTGAGAATTACTGTGCTGTGAGATCAAATGATGGAAGATGCTACAAGGATGGCAAACTATTTATTTGTGGGCAAATTCTGAAGTCCTATCTTAATCCTTGGCTGCAATAGGAGGGCTGCCTCAGGAGCCAGCCTTGTGTTATTACAGCACTTCTGATGGGTTTGGGGGAGGAAGGAACGTTCATTCCAATACCCCAGACACAGAGCTGCCATCTGAGTGACTGCTGGAACATCACACAGGAAATCAGTTCCCCACCAGAGTGTTTGTGCAGCCAGGGGGAACTCATGACTGAAGCAGAAAATCCCCCGTGACTGCTCCAGACTCACTGTGCAAGATTTGTTGGTGGCTGAAGAGCGATGCCTGAATTTCAAAAATGCCTGCACCCATCCCCTGGCATCCCATGCTTCCCGTCTCCCCAGTGAGGAGAAATAACCAGAGAACTCTGCACCCGATTTGGCCTGCTTCTCTCTGTGTGCCTGGAACAAATTAAATGCCAGCAAAACTGTCTGGCTCTGTCCTACTGTCCCGCAGGCAAGTGAGATGAGCTCGCTCTGTCTCTCTTTATCACGCCTCCCCTCTCCCCACACCCTCTTGCTTCCCTTTCTCTCAATCTCCTGCTCCTGTCCTTATTCTCTTCCTGATCACCTCCCATGGGCTCTCAATTCCTCCCTCCACACCCTATCTGCCTGCTTTCCTTCTCCTCCCCACTTCCATGTTCTCTCCCACTTATGTTTCTCTCTCCTCCTTTTCGCATTCTCCTACATCTTCCCTCTCCTGTCCTCCTTCTCCCAATGCCCCTGTCTTCAGGCCTTTTGAATCTCTCCCCCCTCTCCTCTTTATTCACAATTACTACACCCATCCCACTCCATGCAGAAGATGCCCTTTGACTCATGGATATTCCAAAGCTTGATTATTTACAGGCGTCGCTCACTCTGCAGTTTGCCGTTAGCGGTGCTGATGCGCTGGAGAGAGATGACAGCTAAAATCCAATTGCTTTAGCCTAGCAAACTAAGCTGGATGTTTACGACAACAGGCCTGCATATTGGGCGCAGGGGAAAGGAGAGGGTATGCTGTGAGCTGATAAAAGTGAAATCATAGTAACCTATGACACGATGGTGATATTCATCCCCTGGAGGGTGGTGAGCTGCAGGGCGTAGGATAAGCCAGGGGATTGGTAATATGTCAGACAGCCTTGCCTGGCTCAACTCTAGCCCAAGTGTCCAATAACCAGAAGTAAACATCTGCAAGCTTCTCAGTGGCCTACACAAAATGAGCTGGTGGGTCCCAGGCCAGTTCCCAGCTGACGCAGGTCTGTGCCCTTGCGTGCAGTCTAGTGAAGGAGTCCTAGGCCACAAAAAGTGAGTTGGACACTCAGTCTCACAGCCATGCTCTCAGTCATTATTTGCATGACGGTGGCATCTAGATGCTCCAGCCAATAGCAGAGCACCATTGTGCTAGGCGCTGTACATGCACATAGTAAGAGTCCCTGCCCCCAAAAGCTTAGCATCTCAAGAGACGAAAGGCACATTATTACCCTCATTGTACAGATGGGGAACTAAGCCAAAGAGAGACTAAGTGACTTGCCCAAGGTCACCTGTGGCTGAGTTGGGAACCAAACGCGGCACATCTGAGGTCCAGATTGGCCTTTCACCACCAGGCCAAAGGACTCCCAAAGGGGCAGAAACAGGCCTTTTCGCAAGTGGGGATGGGCCTTGTGCAAGCTGCAGCTGGCAGCATTCCAGGGGAGCTTTATTGTCGATTCCAGTGAGAACTGGAGCAGGGGGTGGGAGGGATGAACTCAGCGAGGAGAGCAGGGGGTGGGAGGGATGAACCGCCCCAGCAAAGAGAGGAACGTGCTTCCACGGTAGCATAACCTTCAATCCTTCCACCGAGACGGCGGTTGGCTATGAGCAAAATCAAAGGAATCCCCACGGCCTTTTAAAGAGCAACATCATCTCACGTTATTACCCTACAGAGCTGCGTGAGGAGCGGCTCCGCACAGCGCGGGGCTTATTAAGGCTTCGGCTCCTTCAGAAAGCACCAGCCCGTGCTTTTAGAACCAGGCCGGAGAAGCCGCCACTGGTGCATGTTATTGGGGCTCAGCAGGCATGCGGCCGTCCCCTCACGGCGGGCCAGAGCAGCCAGATACTCGGACGGCTGGGCAATATTTTCCCAAAGGGAACTTTAAAGGGACAGATTATCAGCTGGTGTAAGTTGATGTAAAGCTGTTGGTTTCAATGGGGCTCGGCTGATTTATGCCCGCTGAGGATCTGGCCCTGAATATACATATTGTCATCATTCCCGTGGGTGCAAGGGGGCTTGGTTTGGTTTCTCCAGTGGGATCCTCAGGATGGATTCCCTGGTTTGAATCAACCGGCCTGGAATTACACTGGCCCACCAGCACAGGGGCAGAAAAGAGCTCCGGGGGCAGGATGAGTTGGCAGCCGCCACAACCTTCCTTCTGCTTGGAAACTGCAGGGGTTGCCATGGAGCCTGAAAAAAATCTGACAGGCGTTGGCTGCTCCAGTGCATCCAAAAAAGGTGAGTGTGCACAAGATGGAGTCCACCTGCAGAATACAAGCAAACTGCCCAGGGAGCCATGGGGCATATGTGAAAAGCACATGGGGGAGTGAAGGGAGATGCAGGAAGGGGCTGAAGCACATGAGTAAGGATGCACGAGAGCAGATGTTGAGCTGTTGAAACTCTGCAGCTCAAGGGCCTAAGTGCACACGAGCCTCAGATCAACACTGGGGCCATTTGGGAGAGAGACACCTCAGGGGATCCCCAGAGGCAGCGTTTCAGCAGCAATGGCTCCAGCGAGGCTGCTAGGGGGAAAGAAAGAGGCGGATCTCACCAGAAAAGGCAGGCAGGGGTTGGGATTGGGGGTGGGGGCAGCCTGGATTAAATAAGGACCTTCTCAAATCAGGGTCCAAAAAACTGAACCAAAAAACTTTTATGAGGTTTTTAAAGGTTCCAATAACTTCTCACCCAGCCGTGATTTTGCATTTCTGGTGCTGTAGGGACCAGCAGTGGAAGTGCTAACCACTGAAGTTATCCTCTGTGAGAAAGCCTTTCCACCCTAAAAATGACGCTCACAGCAGAGACAACCCGTTTGAACTCCTCAAACCCCAGTACTAGCATCCTCTGCTGTCTCCAACCCTAGTAAGCCTCCATCCCAAGAAAAGGAAATCAGTAACATTTTGAACAAAAGCCCTGCCCCAAGCAGAGTGGTGACCCCAAAAAGAGACATGTATCAGATACTTCATGAAATCCACTAGGGACTTCAGCAACGCTATTGATTTTACAGGGAAGATGATCAGACACTAGGATGACAGATGGTACAATAACCCCCCCAAGATAGACAGAGAAGGTAGACAGGAGTGCTTTCCATGGGGTATTATTGGCATGACCAGAGGCAGAGAACACCAAGGAGGCCACAAGAAATCCAGACAAAGATTTCCAAAAGTGGCTCATGATTTTTGGGCCCCCCACTGGAGGAACCTTCAAGGGCCTGATTTTCAGAAAATGCTGAGCACCTGTCATCAGACAGTCAGGCCCCATTAAGTTGTCACTCTGGGCACCCAGAATCACGTGCTACTTTTGCAAATCTGGCCCTTGGTCTCCAAGAGACTCTCAGCCCTGTTTTGAAAACTCAGGTGGTTCAGAAGGTTCACGTGAGATTCTGAAATGGCAGCTGAGTTTTGTTATTTCTCTGGGGCAGAGATCAGGTGTGAGTACAGTGCCTAGTACAACGGGGCCACAATCCCTGGCAGGGCCATCTGGGTGCAACTGCAGTACAAATAAGGAACAACAGCAACACTGAGGGTCACCCACCACTGCATTACGTGAGAGGCTGGGAATGAAGTACAAGCACAAGAAAATTCATTCCCTGGGTGGGGTTGACAGCAGGAAGATACAAGCAAACCACAGCTTCCTCTGCAACAGTAAAGTCCACACCAGGACTGATTCAGTGGCATGGAACTGCTCAAGTGGTGATAAGGAAAGTGCTAGGAAAATATAGTTCTGTTGGATTGTGGGAGACCAGCCCGCCCTGGGCTCTCCACCGAAGAAACACAGTCAGCAATGTGCTGAGAGCTGTTCCAATGAGAGGTAATAACTGAATTTGTTTTCACTTAATTTGGAAGGCCTTTAATTAAAAGCCAGGCCTGTGTGTGCGGAGAGATAAAGCCAAGCACATGGAGACCAGGGGTAATTTGGGTGCAGAATGCAATAATTAATTGTAAATGCAGAGGTCAGGAGACTGGCTCTATCTCCCAGCAATCAGCACACTGCGCTGGCCATTCGAATGGAATGGGCTCCTGAACACCGGAAATGCTTAAGTGATTTTTGAAGCCTTAATGGCAATTAGAAAGCAGCGTGGAGGTTAATTTGCAGAGTTCATTAATCAGGGTAATAACCACGCCAGCGATCGGCAAGGAAAAGGGAACCTGAAACAGGGAGGGCAGGCTCCGGAGCTGGACGCGAAACGCAGATGATGCTAGGCAATCCGTGACCCCACATCGCTTCTACTGAATTCCTAGCCACCTATCATGCGGCCGCTAACCCTGTGCTGGTATTAGCCATCAATCCCAGGGCTAAATATATCCCAAATCTAGATGATGCTAACTGGATAGCCCTCACCTTCCATTTGATAATCCTGATTCCATTACTGCTAATTTGACAGTCCTACTCCTGCTCATAAGCACAATAAATTTTAACCTAACTCTTACTAACCCCAAAATCCTGGCCCCATTGCTGGTAATCCATTAATCCTGACCCTACTTCTGCTAACCCAATAATTATCAACCTCTTTGCTGCTAACCCGATAATCTTCATCCCACTGCTGATAAACCAACAGTTTTAATCCTAATCCTATAGTAAGGGATTTCCCCCAAATATTAGTCTTGCAATGGAAAGCTAAAGATGAAGTTTTAAGATGTGATACCTCAGGGTACAGGACTATTGTTAACAATGAAGACTACAGCATTTAGAAAAAGTGAAAGCAAATGGCTTGAATTCAGTAGTAATCCCTAGAGTAAATATGAAAGGGTTAACCATGATCATACCTCTGTGGAGGGGTCCTGCTTCATGACCACGAAACGGAGCTAAGGCGTGAACCTGCTGCAGACCGAAATGACATTCCGTGAGGTCATTTTAGTGGTCAGATTGATCCCAGCATGCAGCAGGGTGGACAGGGATACCGGGGATGGAACAAAAGAAGTGCTCTCATCCTCACCAGCTCCTAAAAGACTATGGGGGACGACGTTCCAGCGGTTACTCTCAGCTGACGCGGGGTGATTTATTTGCAGCGAATCCCAAGGCCAGTATGACTGGCCAATGATTTGGTGGTTTCCTTACTGACTCCAAGTGGAGAGCAGCTTCCCTGTGAGAACTCTTGCCCTGGTGTGTTGCGACTACAGCTGGTCACAAGCTGGGCATCACAACATTTTTCTGACAAAAATCAACTTTTGGACAAAATGGAAATTTTTGGGGGGGAGGGAAGTTCTGGTTTGGTCAAAACCTGAACACTATTTGCTTTTCAGCAGCTAGAAATGGGAAGTTTTCACTTTTCAAGTTTTCATTTTTCTGACAAACCCCCCAAAATTTTAAAGAAAAATCACTCCCAGCTCTAGTGATCATTGCTTCTCATGCTGATCACAATGTCGTGTGGTTCCTTGGTGCTTCCCCTTCTGTCTTAGCCTGTGTGTAAGACAGGTGGGTATGTCTACACTGCAGTCCTGGGATGTGATTGCAGCTAGAGTGGACACACCTGAGCTATCTTTAATCTAGATGACTTGGGTATCAGACCAGTAAATCCACAGCAACATGGGCTCTCTGCACAAATAATGAGCCAGGCCTTGTACAGCCCTCATTGAAGCACGTGTTGTGTGACTTCATTGCTCTAGTCTGATCAAAGCTACACAAGCAGCTATCCCACGCATGACTGCAGTATAGATATACCCCTAGACTGCAAACTCTTTGGGACAAAGTCTGGTTGTTTTATTATTATTATTTACTGTATGTTGTACAACACCTAACAGAAGAGTCCCAATGCTTGACTGAGACCTCTGTGTGTTACAGGAATAATAATAGTAACCAAAACATTGGCCAACCTCCTTTACAAATCACATCCCAGGTTCTAGTTGAGTTGGACTGGCTGATGGCTTGTGTGTCAGACTTACCTACCTAAGCATTTGAACAGCACTCACCACTTTGATAGCTAAGAAATTAAGACAGTCCATGTACAAATAAGTGGTTCAAAGACATGTTGAGATTTATTCTAATAATAATAGGGCCAAGCTTGGGCCACTACAAAATCAACGTGACGAGTGGTTCTCAGTGGCAAGGACACAAGCGGAAAGCACTGTAAGCAATCTCTCCAGCTGGAATCAGACCCTTCTCTACGGCGGGGGAGAATGGGAAGTAGAGGAGCATTTACCAGAGAGGGGCCAGAACTGAACAAACAGTCCCGATTCAAATCCACATTCCATGCACCCCCAAAATTCATGAGGGGGTGTCGTAATAACTAGGCCTATGAATTTACCCTTATTGTGAGCTCAGCGTTGAGAGAAAGTTCACAGAATGTCAAAATAACCCAAAACAATAAATACAGATGGGAAAAGGCGCAAGAGGAAGACAGAGAGAGAGAATTAGCACAAACAGGAAGATTTACTGGTATAATTCAAGGACTGTTCTGATCATGCCTGGTAAACGAGAAGACTGTGGGACTGGAAACCAGGGAGCCAATATTGATGCCACTGCCTTCCGGGACCTGCTGTAACATGGGTGGACTTTCCTCATTTCATTCCCGAGAGATGTCCAGAGCTGGCCAAAGAGAGGGGCTGAGCCACCGGCTCTGGCTAATTCCCAGCCATGACCCGGGATATGTGAGATTCTGTTGTCTCCCCAAACCTCCTCCAGTGTGTCCTTTTCCTTCCCCACCTTATGTCTTCCCTTTCCTCCCACCTCTCCCTCTCACTTCTGTTTAATAAGTGCCTGGCTTAGACAGCCAAGACTGTATATTTCTCAACACCGCTGTAAGCTTGTGGCCAGGAAGAGGCAGTTAAAAGCAATGCCCCAAACAACCGGATGGTGAGACAAGTTTGCCAGGTTTCAGAGTGGCTAATAAGACTGTGTGCTGGGCCTGTGAGTGAGAGTCAACATCAGAGACAGAAGCTGCAGTTTCTCTCTTTGCTGCTCTTCTCTTTCCCCCTTCGTGCGGTTGTCTTTCGGCTGCTAGGAAACATCGGGCTTTAACAGTAACAGCTTCAGCCCATTCCAACTAACCTCTTCCCCGCCCGCTCCCCCAAAGGACAGTTATCATCTAAGACAGTCGGACAAGGAGGGGAGGGTTTTCTTCTCAAAACTCTCTCCAGCTCTAAGCAAAGGGAACAAGGGATGACGTTAAAATGAAAGCCTTAGATAATACTTTACGTTTCAACTGCTTTACCTGTTTTCCCTTCTGCTCTGTATCTTTTATAAAAGGTTTAAAGGATTGTTAATGGTGTGTTTGCCATGGGACTAAACAGGCTGAGGTCTTTGCAAACCCTGAGTCTTGTTTTAAACTGTCTTATTCTAGGCACTCACTGGGTCACGTTAGCACTTTGGTTCTATGAGACCACTTAGACCCTCACAATTAATACAACAGGGACCAGGATTTGCCTTCAGCTCGTTAAGAAGAGAGACCATTTGCAAGATTCAGATGCGGATTTTGCTCACTTCCAAAATTCATTGGGGTTTGGATCAGGCCCATCTCTAGATTTTACCCCTCCTCCCCCTGCCAGAAGAGGGGGAGGAATTAGGGGGGAGCTTCACCCCTCCTTACGATGGTTTGAGATTGGAGATACCCCTCTCTGCTGACGTGCTCGTTTTGGGGATGCTTCCCCTTAAGAAGCAGAGCAGCTCCTCTTGTGGCATGCATACCGAGGGTCCATGAAGCGGGGTGGGGAGCTGGAATGGCAGAGGATCCATTTACACGGAAACGCATTAGAAGAGTGGAGCGCTAACAGCTTTTTTCTGGCTGATAATTGCTCCCTGGAGAAGGGCTGCATTGCACGAAGTGCTGATTTTTCCTCTTTCCTCATAGTCTATTTCGGGAACTGGTTTAAGATTCTTTTTTTAAAGCCACGGAACGTACTTGCATGGAAGAACCGAGATTCCATGGCTCTCTGATGGGCTGGGAAACAAAGTGAGGAACACAAGCCTGGTTCCAAGCTAGGGAAATCAAGTGGTTAAAAAAACCCAAAATGAAATAAAATAAAATAAAACAGCCACCACCAAAATGCAGTTAGCCAGGTAACACTTTGGCTAGCCCACCACATCCTGCCAACATTTCTCTTGGGCTTACAAACATGAAATGAGTTTACTAGATCTTAGCCGCACTCAGACCCCCAAATCGAGTAGCCATGTTCCTCTGCAAAGTGCATCTCCACTTACTGGGAAATAGGTACCTCTTACACCAGCTCAAACTGTCTCTCTGCATCTGCAGTGCTTTTAGCAAATCAACCCACGATAGGAACCTCAGCCCAATTCTGCACCTCGCTGCTCGGCCTTCCTGCTATATCTGATCAACGTCTTGGGCTGACATCTGCCACTCTGAGACTTTCCTCTCCTGCCAGTGCTCCCAGCAGTCTAAACCTGCCACTGCCCATTGCTAACCCAGACTGACACCTCTGCTCCCATAGAAGCACCAAGCCAGTCTCATTGGTCCCTCAATCATCCACACCATTATTTGGCCTCCTTCCACCTCTTACCTCCTCCATCTCCTTCCACCTTGGAACCGTACTAGCAAGCCCAACATCCTAATGGGTATGTCTACACTGCAGTCAGGTGGTGAGACTGTAGCATGCGGGCCCAGGCTGCCATCCAGGCTTCCTTGGCATCGCTGCTATTTTTAATGAGCTAGCTTGAGCAATACATTCACCGGAAATCCAGGCAGGAAAGAGGAGAGATAAGGAAGCAGCCAGATTCCATGAGAAGATGGCCACAAAGTCCAACCATGGATTCACCTGCGAGTGTCTCAGGTGAAAAGCCTTAGCTGAGGGAGTTTGTGCTATCGGAGAGCACCCTCAGCCGCCAAACCCAGAAGATGGACTGAAGCTGAGCTGGATTTCTGTATCCATAGTGCCAGTATGTCACCCCTGAACACCTACAGCACAATCTGAGGATCTCAGAGGGCTTTGCAAATAATTATAAGTTGCCTGGGTGCTGGTAGCTGAGCATGAGCACTGGAATGGGAAGGAACTGGAAATGGGACATTGCCACACTTCAGTTTCCCAAAACTGGTCCAGTTTCAGAACGGCCAGTCTTTTTGTCAAGTTGTACTCTTGGATGGTTTTGCACAGCCCTGGTCAGTGCTTTTATCTGGATGGAGAATCCAATACACAGAGAGAGGTTACTGGCCTCTTTGCTTCTGGGTGACTTGGCCAACACCACTCCGGGATTATGTGCCAAAGACAGGATTCAAACTCAGATCTCCCGATTCCTCTGTATCAGCCACTCAAGTGTCTTACAGCAAGGTATCGAGCCAAAGCTGCTTCTTACCCAGTCTCAGAGCAGCGGGTACACCTCTTCTCCTGACACGTGCCGACACCAGAGACAGGAAGCCAGTGGCTCCTTCCTTTAACAGTGTCTTACCATGCTGATTACACTTGGAAGAGTTGGTCACATCCCCCAGCACGTGGTTCAGAGAGGGCATGTAGTGTCATTGATGCCCAGCCTAATGCATCACCTCCAGCCCGGCTGAGAGATCAGCTCTCTGCCCCCAAGCGCCTTCCACTGGCATCCTTCAAGGAAGAAAAAAACTCTCTCTTTTCCCCGCACCTGCACTGACTTGGCCAAGAGCAGCATTAACTTTTCTGCCTTCTAGAACTGTGCTTAATTAAACATTTAAATTAAAACCTACAAGAGCGATTACTCCTGTTAGCCTGTGAAAGGAAAGGCTAATAAAATACCTTTCATCCATCCAACGAGCGACCCAAGGACGTGCCACTCGGAGGAGGCAAAGCACCCCCCACGGTGGTGACAGGGAGCTCATAAGGAAACTAGGCTGCTACCCATCACTGTGGCTGCTTCCCATTCTCCCCACATCCCTGAGGGAGGTGCCAGGACTGAGTGAACCAGCCCGATGGCTAATGCAGAGCTGATTGCAGGAGTAAGGCAATGCACACAGGTCGATGTGTGAGCATGCACAGATGCAAGTGTGTACCAACGGGCATGCAGGAAGCATGCACAAAAGTCACAGTGGAATGGGCATGCAGAGGTGTGTGGGCACAGGCATGTGCCTGCCACCAGCGTACAGCCACAGAGAAGGGCGCGCACAGACAGATGGGCAGGGCACTCATACAAACAGGCATGGGCAGACATGTGCAAGGGCACATAGTGAGAAAGAGGGAGCAATTCCTTGACCGAATGATAACCCAGCTTTGACTTGCCTGTGCAGGACGGCTCAGGAAATGTTTTTTTCATGTTACTATAGTATGTTTCCATTACAGGCTTTGTTTCCACCTGTCCTGGCAAACCCAAACATTTTGGAGGGTCAGCCAGTTATCGTGTGAAAACTGCTACTTAGCAAAACTTTCAGTGTTGATGAGCCGGCCCAGCCACAGAAACTAGCTGCTGCACCTTCACTGGTACATTTATCTATTTATGTTGTGGTAGCAAGCAGTGGTCCCATTGTGCGAGGCGCTGCACTGATCAATTGTCTCCTTGTTTCCTAGTGCTCCTCCATTGGTTTGTTTGTATCCATCTGTCATCACTTGTCTTATACCTCAATTGTAAACTCTTTGAGGCAGGGACTAGGCCCTGGAGGTTTTTCGCCTTCCTCTGCAGCATGGGGCCTGGGTCACTTGCTGGAGGATTCTCTGCAGCTTGAGGTCTTCAAACCACAATTTGAGGACTTCAGTAACTCAGACATAGGTTAGGGGTTTGTTATTGAAGTGGATGGATGAGATTCTGTGGCCTGCATTGTGCAGGAGGTCAGACTAGATGATCATAATGGTCCCTTCTGACCTTAAAGTCTATGAGTCTATGAGTTTCACGGGGGTTTGTTCCATGATTGTACAGTTCCTGGCACAATGGAGTTCTGGTCCACAACTGGGGCTAGTAGGTGCTACTACATTACCAGTAATAGATAATAATACATGTCGATAGATAGGACAGATATGAGAAACGATGTATTATGACCCCTATTTTGCAAATAGGGAACTAAGAGATGAAGTGATTTTTCCCAAGGTCACAGAGCAAATCTATGACAAAGACAGGAACCAAACCCACATCTCCTGACTCCCTGTCCAGTGCTTTAACCACAAGGCTAACCCCACCCCTCTTTCACACTATCCCGCTCTTCCCCAGTCCCTTAGTGTGCTGTGTCGCTGGGAAGACTGTAGCTAGACAGTGAAACCTTTTAACATTGACACTGATTGCCCGTGAAGCATTTGAGCACGTTATCAGAAGTTTTCTCCCTTGACACCGATCAAGAACAAACAAAGTATTCGTTGGTGGTGGAGTAAAAAATTCATCAAAACCAACATTTAAAACGCCCAGACGCACACAGCTGAGGTTTGAGTAAGCCGAGAGACGACACTTAAAATCTTTGTGATCAGAGCACGGCGTCTCAAATCCTGACAGAGGAGATGTGTTTATAATTTATTCAAAAAATATTTTATAATTTATTTTAAAATTCACAAGATTTTTTTTTCCTTTTGACAAACAAGCTTTTCTGAAGTGCCAAGAAGAGCAGTTAACAGAATGGTGTTGGTGCAGGTTGTCCCCTTTTATTGCAGTGCTCGTGAACATGAGGAACCCAGAGTGAAGCCAGTAGCCAGAGAAAATGTGGGCAAGCCCCCCTGCCCCAAGCCCTGACGCACAAGCTCCAGCTCCGCTCCCACATCTGTGAACGCAGCTCAGTCCTTACCATGCCTACCTATTCCACACACAACTCTACCAACGCACCTCACTCAAGAGCAGCACCATCACCTGATATTCCAGCTCAGGGCCTCCACAGAACAGCCCATCTGTAACGTGCATCAAGTCCCTGGACAGGCTCATGTCTGTAGCCAGACTGTGGAACAGGGATTCACCGTTTTCAAGGCAACAAGGGACCACTGTGATCATCTAGTCTGACATCCCATGGAACAGGCAAGAACAGGGTCAGCTTCAGCTTTTTTGACACCCCAAGCAGCAAAGAGAAGGAAAAAAAATAGCCTCAATCGGCGGAACTTCAGTGGCTGCTCTCCCGAGCCTTCCATCCGAGAGGGACCGAGGGACCTGCCGCCAAATTGCCGCCAAAGACCCGGACGTGCCGCCTCCTTCCATGGGCCGTCCCAAGCACCAGCTTGCTGCGCTGGTGCCTGGAGCTGGCCCTGGGCAAGAAAACTCCCCAGAATAATACCTTTTGAACCAGAGCAAAACTTAAACAAAACACACTATCCAATCTTGATCTAAAAATTGTCAGTGATGGAGAACCCACCATAACCCTTGGTAAGCTGTTGCAATGGTCCATTACCCTCACTGTTAAAAATGTATGCTTTATTTCCAGGCTGAGTTTGCCTAGCTTCAACTTCCAGCAAGCTAGAACATGAATTGCAATCACAGCGGAGCTGGGTCTTTGAATTTGGTCATATGTTTAATGTCCATTGGTCCATAGGTTCGAACTTCATCTGCATTGCACCCTGCGGTTCCTCTACTGGGCTCTTGCAACACAAAGATTTCATTTTGGCTGAATCCTGTGTGTTGAGGCGCTGATCTAATAGAACTAGATGCCCACATAGGGTGACCAGATGTCCCAATTTTATAAGAACAGTCCCGATTTTGGGGTCTTTTTCTTATATAGGCTCCTATTACCCCGCACTCCCTGTCCCGATTTTTCACAATGCCTATGCCCACAAAGCAGAGAACTGCAAATCACTTTTGTTACTGACCTAACCTAAATTT
The DNA here is from genome assembly GCF_016161935.1 of Mauremys reevesii. Lineage (NCBI taxonomy): Eukaryota > Metazoa > Chordata > Testudines > Geoemydidae > Mauremys > Mauremys reevesii. Next base: position 10,691,093 of record NC_052634.1, on the reverse strand, counting down.
GAACCCGTCTCCTTTACAGTTAAAAAGCCAGGGCAGAAAGATGCATCTGTGATCCCTTCTACTGTACGTTTTACCAACAAGATTATGAGGTTTACTGCTGCTTCACCATTATCCTAAATAAAGCAGCCTTTCAAAATTGCTCCAGACATATTAGATCGTGTACTTTTTACACTTCCAGGGACAGTGGTTATAATATCTTTTTAACAACACTGGGAAGAATCTATTTTCTTCTTCCACTGAGCTGAAAAATACTGTTTTCTGAAAGGAGGAGGAAAGAAATAAGCTATCGATTTTGTTTAGGGTCAGAATAAAATATCATTGGAGTGGGTGTTGAAATCTCCAGCCACAAATTATTTCCAAAATGACAGCCTTGGGTAGTGAAGATTTTTCTTGTGAAATAAAACAAAACAAATGAAATTTAGTGTTCTTGCTTTTGTGTGTAGGGGGGGAAAGGGGAGGTCACTGGATCTTCTAGCCAGATTTTGGTAGATGCTTCAGTCTCATCAGTTCTATTCTTCTATGCATTCTTCCTTTTCCCACAGCCCCTTTTGCCAATACGGCAAAGTCATTAGCCAGGGTCAGATTCTACTGTCATTTACACCAACGTTCATCTGGAGTAACTCGGGGGACATCAAAGGAGTAACTCACGGCTCCACTCTGCAAGGTGAGATGCTGAGCACCGTCAATAGCTGCAGAAAGACCCAAAGGGAACTCTACTCACTCCTAACACTTGCATGGACCCCCCCCACCCCAGCATGCTGGGGAAGGGAGAAGGAAAGGGGAGAAGTCAACAGCATACCTGGTCTGGCCAGAGAGTCCAAGGTTTGGAATATCTATCCAGATTGTATGTCAGGCCACTGCTTGGCAACCACCTTCCCAGCTTTCTGCTGGCTGCTTCCCTCTGAGGCATGCAGCTCTGTCTAGAATTGTGCTCGGCTCAGGGATTGAAGAGAACCAGGTGCATGCAGTGGAGAGAGGCAGCCAGCGAGGGGACTGAGCAACTTGGAGATGAACCAGCAACATCTATGTTAGCAAAAAGAGGTGAGTAACCAGGAAGAAATAGGGCAAACCATGTGGGCAACCCATGTGTCAAGAATAGGGAAGCTGAGGGGGGGCGGGGTAGACTGGGAACAACAATAATTTTCATGGAACAATATTTCAAATCAGCCAATGGCTTCACTCATCACCTTAAATTAGCAAGACCTGCAGTTACCTACAGGAAGATAGAACAGGTGCCTGATGCATTTCGAAACATAGTCACTCTGCCCACAACATTTGTAATGTAAATAGGCTCTGGAAGCTACTTCTCAAAGCTCCTAACCCTACACTGTTCAGCCAGTCATTACATCTCCAAAGAGTTAGCAAATTAACTCCCATTTATATGCAAAATCAGTTTTCCTCCAGTCTACCCATCTATCTCTACTCTTACGCTGGTGTACAAGAATAATATTTGCTTTAAATACAATCATTTCTTTATAAATAAGGAACAGGCAATGGTCTGAAAGGGAAAAACAGATGTCTCCCTTCCTCCTGAAGGCTTTTTACTCTATAGCATTGTGTGTGTGTGATAGAAATATGTCACAAGAGTAAGAGCCATTGTAGGTACCTTCCTTTTGCTTCCATTTTTATTTTACTTATACTTAGATTTAGGCAAATGCTAAAAACAGTCACCTCTCCATATAATCTGGGTGCCCTTGATGTAACTTCACAATGTATCATAAAAATGCCCTGTGTGATTTAATACAACCCACTACCAGTAAGATAGGGAACAAACCCTTGAATTCTCTTCCCGGGCTCACTATTACCCATCCTCCCCACCATTTCCAAATACCTGGGCTTCTGCACACGTACATGCATTTGAATTCCCCTTAAGATTTGCCCAGCACTATCTCACCATTCCGCATCCCCTTCTGTTCAGAGAAGTTGCATTTTTTTCCACATCTGTTACTCCACTGAACATCTGTGCACGATCAATCACTCTGTCTCTTGCCCTTCTGGAGCTTGGAGTTATGCAGAATTCTACGGTTCGATGCTGGAGCCCTTACTCACGTGAGTTCATCACACACTGAAGCCAGTGGGATAGCTTGCATGAGAAAGGGCTGCACAGCTGAGCGCCTAAGGAATTAATAAAAAATAGAGCAGGTCAGTTCCTTAAGTCCCTGCTCAGGCAAAACTCTCATTTTCTCAAAAAGAGCTATGTCTGAGTGAAGAAGACCTCAGGATGAAGCACGAGGAGGCTAGGTATGGGCCAGCTAGCTTGAGTAAGACCATCACTCACCATCAATGACCGGCATTCATCATCAATACCAGTGATTACAGAACACTGGCCTCCTGAATCAAAGTTTGTTGATGTTCAGATAACTTCCCCCTCCCGCAACTCCTTCCATTGCAGAGAATTTTCAAGCAGTAGATTCTTAGCTTCTGGGCCAGGTAGAAGAAGTGGCAAAATACCACGAAAAGGCTGTTCTTGTTTTCCTACCCAACTGGAAGAGCGAGGTGATAGAAATGCCAGAAGCCCTGTTCTCATCAGATTGCCAAATCAATTCTGCAGTCCCAAGAGAGCTAGTTCACTTTGGTGCTTATCTGAGCCAACCCTCAGAACCTTCTGAGATACCCCAAACTTTGGGGAGCAGAAGGGTGGTCAGATCCAAGATGTTAGTTTGAACTATAATAGAGACGCTGGTCTGGGTTTTGGATGTCCCTGCAAGTTCAGGAATATTTGGATCAGGCCAATATCAATGCTGTGATATCTCTCACATAGGTTTGGACGAGGAGGTGACAAGAAACCCAGTGGCAGACGGTGGGTACTGAGCTCCTAGTTTCGACACACAAACACAACCAGCACGGCATACAGTACAAGTGACATAGAAGTCCAGGGGCCCATTGTCATAACCAGATGGGCCCGTTCAACACCTCACATAGGAGGAAGCTGCCTATTGACAAGGAGACTTCCCAACGGCAAAACAATGGGAGACTTTAGCTGCAGATTTATGAAACCCCTAGAATGGAGGATCCACTATCACCCAGAAGCAAAGTTCCCATTGTCTGATTTTCAGAGTCCACAGGATTTCTTCACAGCAATTCTTCATTATTACTGGCCACCACTCCCTTGGGACCAAGCACGAAGACTGAACTAATGAGTCTATTAAGACTTCATTATACAAATTTTGAAACTATTTACTTAATCTAGGAAAGTCTCGTGATGGCAAGAATCCCAATAGAAAAACATACAGCTGCCTTGCAAAGTCACATGTGTAATTGGGGTTAAAATACACAACCACAAGGCAACAGGGACAAACTGAACAGGAAAGTCACATAGCCTAGTAGTTAGAATAAGGATTGGGCGTCAGGGCTGGCAACCAACTCACCGGGGGTTCTATTCCCATCTCTTCTTCAAACTCATGTTTCGTCCTGCTTGCAAGTTGGTGAACACCAGAAATATTTAGGCCAAAGTTTCCAAACCCAGGTGCCTAAAGCCAGCTTTTAAATCCAACATTTGGCACCTAAGTATACGTGATTTTCAGAAATGTTGAGTACCTGGGTGCAGAGCAGGGCCCTTGCTGGAGGGATCCATTTTGCTTTCTGTCCTTGGTGGGGCATTGGCCACACTTGTCATATGGTGGGAGAGGGAGGCAGAAATCTCTGAGAAAAAAAAATCGAGGGGAGGAAAAACCTGCATATTGGGGCAGAGTCAAAGTTATAGGGCCAGATCCGCAGCTGGTGTAGATGGGCTGAGTTCCATTGAGGATCTGGCTTGCAGGGTCACATTCTGATCCCTGTTACATAAGAGTAACTGTGTAAATCAGCAACAACTCCACTGGTGTGAACTGCGTCTAAGAGAGAGCAGAATCAGGCACACAGGATCTACACCAAAGCGCTGGGTCTGTTTCTGAAGTCGCTCATATACCCTCTTCTCTGTCCCTAGCACTCACTAAAAGAGGGGAACTCACTGGGACTCTTGAAACAGAAGTCTAAGGGACACGCACAGAGTGAGGATTTCAGAGAGGAGAGGAAGCAATTTTATCCTTTGGTCTCCAGTCAATTCACACATCTTTCTTTCTTGCTTTTTTTTCATATGTAAAAAAGCCCAGTGTCTGCTTTGAATTCTTAATGCGGCCGAGTTCTTTCTGCCACTTATTTTGTTTTGTCATGCACTACATACAATTACACAGCCCTAATCCCCAAATCCTCCCGCGACACCAGAACACGTGCCAAGCCTTTCCTTTCTGCTGCTGCTTTAGAGTTCTTTGGGGGATGGCTCACATCCTATTACAAACAGCCCACTGCTACGGACTAAGAACAACTCACCAGCTCTTCGACCTCTGAGCTGTTACAGTTCGTCTCGGGCAAGGGCTACACTGCTGGGTTCCACTACTTCTCCCATGCGCCAGAAAAACCTAGGGAATTGTCTCATTGGCTTTGGAGAAACACCCCATAGGAGAACAAGAGGCCTGGAGGAGGTTTACATTAGCGCCATAAGCGGCGGATGATGGTAAGGCAAAAATGGCAGCAATATCCTGATGGGTCCAACTTTGCACTAAATTGTACTCACAATCTCAGAGCCGCACATGCCAGTTGGGACACTGCACACACGCTGTTGTGCAATTGTGTTGGCTCACCAGGATTTTGCACACGCAGATATGAAACGACGCTCCAATTTTGCAGCCTCAGTGGAGGCATCAGAAATGAAAACGTGGCCCCCAAAACTGGGTCAGCAGCAGCACTGTTCTGAACACTGTACTGGGTCCGCCAGCTGTTGGCCAGCATTGGGGGGACTTGTCCAATTGACAGAATCCTGCATCTGCTGGCAGGACTCGGGTACAAGAGCAGGGAAGATTTACAGAAGGGCTGAGCACCTGCAGCTCTCATTGGCTTCATCTGGAGCCATGGGCACTCAGCCATTCAGAAATTCACAACTGGGAGCCTGGTGGTTACAAGGTTCTCCCAGCTGAGTGGAAGGGGAGGTTTCCTCTATCAAAGTTGACAGGAGCGAAGATCAGCATCTCTCAGACAGAAATCACATTTGGCAAAACCCCAGATAGAAAAAACTCACCAGTCAGATATTAGCTCAGCAAAACCTGCCAGGCAAAAGATCTAATTAATAATCAGCAGCATCGGGAGTTTCCACGTTTCTCAAGAAGCTGAAGGCTCGCAAAGCTTTGATAACACTGTATTCATTGGAAGTGTTCCCTCCACACTTGCTACCTGAAACATGGTATAATTATTGCCACAAGGTCGGATGCCACATGCCGTATATCAGAGACCCTGGGGGTAGGACAACGGACAATTAACGCCTGACTCATCTTCTTAGTCATTCAGCAACTGGGGGCTGAGTGAACTTTCAGTGACCCTCCTGGAGCCCTGGAAGGCAGTGACTCATGGGGTCAGTTCAGAGATGGCAGATGAGTCACATGCAGGCCTGTTTTCCTTTTCAGAACCGTTTGTTTCTTCGGCAGATTACCTGACCATCAAACACGGGTAAAAGCCTATCCTTGTTAAGCAGTCACCTGCCCTAAGCCACCAGTTCAAGGCATCCCTCAAGCACCTTACAATATTACATTTTCTGCATTAAGCAAACTACCTCCTCACCATGGCCATGGACCTTCCAGACACAGCAGGGCCCCCTCCTGGGAGACCAGCTGATCCACTTTGCAGGGAAAAAAGGAGGTGGCTGCATCCGTGGACAGGACACATTAACCTTAGCTGCCATTACTTGCACAGTGCACGGGACAGTGAAATCTACCATGTCAATCCACACATGACGCTTCAGATCGCCCCCCCTCCCCGCACTTCATGATTTAATGTCATTGCTTGGTGCTTTCAGCCCGAATGGCTGATCTTTCCAGTCTGGATTAGCTCCATGCACCCATGCTGCCTTGAACACAATGTATTCTGTTGCTGCCGCTGCCTATTCTTTAGGGCACTGTGCCACTCCTTAGTTCATTTCCACCCTGAACTCTGAGATCTACCTAGCTCCTGCCTTCCCTGCACAAGGCCATCCCGTAATGCCCCATAATCCTGTGCGACTGCTCTGATGGGGGATGCTGGTTGGTTTTCCCTCGGCCCACCATCATTACAGATGGGCATGAACAGGCAGCAACTATCAGATACCATCCGTCCTTTCTGGTCGTCTTCCCTTGGAGCCCACCTGCAGTGGAGGCGGGTTTGACATCATGTCGGCCAGCAAACACTAAGTGTTGCCTGACAGGGATTCGAACACTTCAACTCCCCGGGGTGACACGGTGGTCAGTGCACGAGAAGTGGCCATTTCTCATAGCACAGGGCAGGCACGAAGAGGCATAGATGGGCATGTTTGAAAACTTGTGGTGATTGGGGGAGGTCCCGGATGACTGGAAAAGGGCAAATATAGTGCCCATCTTTTAAAATGGGAAGAAGGATCCAGGGAACTATAGACTCACCTCAGTCCCTGGAAAAATCATGAAGCAGGTCCTCAAGGAATCCATTCGGAGGAGAGGAAGGTGATCAGGAACAGTCAACATGGATTCACCAAGGGCAAGTCAGGCCTGACCAACCTGATTGCCGTCTATGAGGAGATAACTGGCTCTGTGGATATGGGGAAAGCGGTGGACATGATATACCTTGACTTTAGTAAAGCTTTTGATATGGTCTCCCACAATATTCTTGCCAGTCAGTTAAAGAAGCATGGATTGGATGAAAGGACTATAAGGTGGATAGAAAGCTGGCTAGATCATCGGGCTCAACAGGTAGTGATCAACGGCTCAATGTCTACTTGGCAGCCGGTATCAAGCGGAGTGCCCCAGGGATTGGTCCTGGGGCCGGTTTTGTTCAACATCTTCATTAATGATCTAGATGATGGGATGGATTGCTCCCTCAGCAAGTTTGCAGATGACACTAAGCTGGGGGGAGAGGTAGATACACTGGAGGGTAGGGATAGGGTCCAGAGTGACCTAGATTGGGGGGAGGATTGGGCTAAAAGACATTTGATGAAGTTCAACAAGAACAAGTGCAGAGTCCTACACTTAGGACAGAAGAATCCCATGTACTGCTACAGGCTGGGGACCAACTGGCTAAGCAGCAGTTCTGCAGAAAAGGACCTGGGAGTTATAGTGGATGAGAAACTGGATATGAGTCAACAGTGTGCCCTTGTTGCCAAGAAGACTAATGGCATATTGTGCTGCATTAGTAGGAGCATTGCCAGCAGATTGAGAGAAGTGATTATACCCCTCTATTCAGCACTGGTGAGGCCACAACTGGAGTAGTGTGTCCAGTTTTGGGCCCCCACTACAGAAAGGATGTGGACAAATTGGAGAGAGTCCAGCGGAGAGCAATGAAAATTATTAGGGGGCTGGGGCACATGACTTATGAGGAGAGGCTGAGGGAACTGGGCTTGTTTAGTCTGCAGAAGAGAAGAGTGAGGAGGGATTTGATAGCTGCCTTCAACTACCTGAATTCATCAGAGGTTGCTTGGCTGGTTCCAAAGAGGATGGAGCTCGGCTGTTCTCACTGGTGGCAGATGATAGAACAAGGAGTAATGGTCTCAAGTTGCACTGGGGGAGGTCTAGGTTAGATATTAGGAAAAACTATTTCACGAGGAGGGTGGTGAAGCACTGGGGGAGGTGATGGAATCTCCATCCTTAGAGGTTTTTAAGGCCTGGCTTGACAAAGCTCTGGCTGGGATGATTTAGTTGGGGTTGATCCTGCTTTGAGCAGGGGGTTGGACTAGATGACTTCCTGAGGTCTCTTCCAACCCTGATACTCTATGATTCTACGTTATGGCCAGCCAGGGACATGGGATGAAGGAGGACCTTTGGTGAAAGAAAGATGGAGAGACCCTTTAGAGAAAGTTGGACTTGCTAAATTTGTCATGGACTAGATTCAACAGCAAAAATATAGAGAACCTCAGCTGGTGCAAGTCAGCATAACTTCACTGACTGCACTGGATGCACAAGCCACTTTACACCTCCTGAGGATCTGATCTTAATGAATTTCCATATGTCTATACAGCAGGAATAGTGAAAGGGAGAGAGACACCGACAGAGAGGGAAAGGGAAGAGGCAAAGAGGAAGAATGGAGGTGCCCCCAAAGATTGATTGAGTTTGCCAGTAAAACCATTCAGCATCTTTTGTTTTGGATGTTGTGACTGTAGGGGAAACAGTATTTTCTCTTTCTCTTATCTGCCTCTCTCCCTCCTTCTCCACACATCTCTCTCCTCTTCCTCCTATATAAAATGATGCACACATCCACATCACAGCAGCTTGAACTGTCAGGAGGCCGCTAATGTCACTAATCACCGGTTGGAGACAGCGCTATCTCCACTCTGCAGCAGGGAAGGGGAAGAGATATGAACTGGGGCTTTTCACCGAGGCCGGAGCCCTCCTCTGGGAGTGGGGAGTGCTAGGTAGGGAAGGGGTAATGCTGATAGCACAGCAGACCTCTCCGTCGCTGTTTGGTTAAGGAAATAAGAGAGACATCAATTTCCAGAGCTCAGCACCAAAAATCCAGCCCTCGCCTTTGAAAACATAATTTATTCAAGCCACTCTATTATTGCTAAGCCTGGTGTAGATGGGGGATTATGTAGAGGTCACCGCTGGAGCGACAGCAATAATAAAAACTAGTCAGATCAGAACAGTATCTTGCAGGAGTTCCTCTCTCACGAAGAAGCTTCTTTTCTAGCCAAGGGGAATTAAAGAGGCGGAGAGAATGTGTGCGTTATGGAAAGGGGGCAGATGATGCTTCCTCAGGCCCCACTTCAGCAAAGCATTTAAGCATATGCCATAATCAGTCCCTGCCCCCTTCTCCATTCAGTAAAGCACTTTAAGCACATGCTTAAATCCCTTGGAAGACATAAATGCTATTCTGAATAGGGAAGGTCTACAGAATCAGGGGCCCTACCAAACTTCGGTTAGAACTGGACACTTCTGCAGTGGAAACCAGGAGTCACACAGACTTTCCCCTCCTGGGTCTAGGGTTTTGTTGAGCACTTATTATTCAGATCATGTTCGCGCAAAAGTTCTGAGGTTTCTGAGCCTTTCAAGCGAACCTGAGCGGAGTCTTGAGCGAATCTGGGACCCGTTTCACAGTTCGGTGGCAAACCAGCATTAAATTTATGGTCTCGGAGTGCAGCCAATGGAAATTCATCAGAGGTGACTGCACTTTGCTAAGTTGGTTCCAACCTGAACCTCTGAAAGAAACCGCTGTGAGGCTCAAAGGGGAGGAGCAGCTTGCCCAAAGCCCTAGTTATGCTCCATGCCGTACAGCTGGATCTTAAATCCCACAGGGGGAGATGAAAATTGTCCAGCAACACCCTTGAAAGAGGATCCAGTGTTCTGAGGACTAATCTTGGACTTGGGAGACTCTGCACCAAGTCCCTGCTCCACCAAAGCTATCGTGTGTGACCTTGGGCAAGTTACTTAGCCTCTCTGTGCCTCAGCTTCCCATCTGTAAAATGGGGATATGAACACACTAAGAATTGTGATGTGCTCAGATACCACAATAACGAGGCCATCTAAGTACCTTAGGAAGACAACACCTCAATAATCTGGGCAATCTACAGGTCATGTCTTGCATGGTGCTGGAACCCAATGAGATTCACTCTTTTTAGAGGGAGCTGAGAGACCAGAAATGAAATTTATGACCATAATTTGCCAGCAATGAGATTCCTTTCACATAGCCCCACCTCCTTCCACAGATACAGACTCAGACCCACCAGCAACGTTACTTGCCTTCTGGGAACAGGGCATGTTATCAACTCTTAGCAGCTAGGGTTGCCAGGAGTCCAGTCGAACGGGGACCTGTACAATGTCCGGTCAGATGTATTGACCGGACACCAAAAGTCTGGTTACTCTGAGTTGGCGGGGGGAGGCTCTCGGTCACCAACCTGTGCCAGCCTCTGCTCAGCCAAGACCACCTCCTACCTGCATCTTGTAGGCAGGCAGACTCTGTGTCAGGAGCTGAAGATCCTGCCCCAGTCCTGGGGCAGAGGGAACCCAGCTTGGGTGTGTGTGGGGTGGGGAGGATGAAGAGGATGGAGCAATGAGGAAGGGGGAGGGGGAGAGCAGCTAGCAGGGGCAGGGCCTCGAGGGCAGAGGCGGAGCGGGGGTGAGGCCTCAAGGGACGAGCAGGAGCAGGGGGAGATTCCAGTGCTTCTGCTGTAGCGTTCGGTTTTCAGAAATTAGAAAGTTGGCAACCCTATAGTAGCACAAGTCTGAAAAGCAGAGGGGATGGAAAACCTGCTCCCAGCTATGCTTCCCCATGGTACCACCACACCTCGCAAGGCACCATCTGCAGTTCTCTTCACCACACAGGCTGGAACTCAACTTCAAGGCCACACAAATGAAACCAGAGATAGGCCTTAACAAAACCCTGGCAACAAACGCCCTAAGGTCCTGGCCTGATTCTTGCCCCTTCGTCCCAATTAAAATATTTCAGTTTTCCATGTTCTGTAGGTGGTGCAGAGTAGGGGAAAGAAATGGGACTATGGTGCTTCCCCTCCTTCCCCCATATAGATGCATATGAGAGTGATTTGTAGCCTGCAGACTAGCAGCTTAGCCAGATGCCAATGTGTGATTCCTTCACTTATCACAGCAACACACAACTAAAAAGGGAAATTTGAAGAACTTTGCAGAAGGTGACAGGAAAGGGGGCTTTAGACTGCCTGTCTTGTGAACCCAATTAGGCATATTTTGAGGAAAGGGTGTATGTATATTAGATTTTAATTAAGTAGTGTTAATTATAATCTATGAGATGTGCTTACTGCTTATCTGATAATTATGAGAAAGCCAATTTGGCTGCTGGCTTGTGACTAATTAAGTGGAATTAGTAATGATAATTATAGATTTAATTTTTGTTTGCCTTTATTGGCGGGGGGGGTGGTTAATCTACTTAACGGGTTGGGGCAGGAGGAAACGGGATAGGATGTGTGATCGGGGAACATTTTTTAGAGAGTTGAGGTTCTAGTCCAATAAACTAGAGATCATCGAAGGAGGAGCTAATAGGAGAGACATGTATCTTACAGAGCTGGAACTTCCCCTTCATCCCTGCTTCGCCTGTTTGCTACCCATTGGGATGCAGAATACAGTTTTCATATATTTCTTATATTTCACAGCTTAACAGAGTAGACAAATGCCAAATATTGCAGAAGTGCCTGGTCCCCCGTTACAATTCCTGTGAAAAAGACCCCCAAATCTTTCATATGCGTTGAAATAAAATAAGATTGTGCTACACGCTGTACTGACTTTAAATAAGAAAACAGCCCAGCTGTTTACTAGCAGAGATGTATTAAATCAACATCATCAGCTTTGTTTCAGCAAAGGCTGAGTGGAGCATAAGGAAGGGAACAGGAAGCCGGAGTTCTATTCCTGACTCCACCATTGATGCACTGTGTGATCTGGGACAAGTCACCTAGCTGTTCTATGCCTCAGTTTCCCTGTCTGTAAAATGGCAGTAATCACAATTCTTCTCAATAAACATGTATATTATGGCAACGTAATGATACTGACCCACCTTTCTAATGTGCTTGAAGATGTATGGATGAAAAAGCACTAGTGAATATTATTATTATTATGCATTTGTACCAAACCACAGAACAAAGCTTCAGGGAGAAAAGCATGGCAATTGGATTTTAAAAAGAAGTGGATAATTTTACAGCTGCTGCTCCCATTTGTAGTTGTGCAGGCTAAGTTAATGATCAGATTACTTCCATCTCATACTTCAGGGTTGAAGAGGAACTCCTCACCATTCCCCATGCCCAGTGTCTTCAGTGCTAGAGGCTGGACAGTGGACTAGGTGGAACACTTGTCAGATCTGATCTGTTCGATTTGTTGTTACAGCTCCTCAGTTCTATTTGTTGTTACTATTGGCAGAAACCCAGTGAACACTGCGGACATGGACACCTGCCTATCATCTTAAACACAAACTGTATTTCTAATCCCTTACTGAGTTAAATAATACATGGCAATGTAGAGTATAAATTACAGATAACGACGGACCGAAGGCGTCACGTGGTGAATGTATTAAAGCACCTGGCTACAACGTCTCTATTACAGCGTGACTCATTTGCCGGATCTTACTGTAAAAGGCTTAGTTTCCTGTTGATGTACCCAGGGGTAGCTTCTATTAGCGGTAGTGACAGTTGTGCAGGGATGGGTCTGTACGGTACCGAGCACAATGGGGGCCCAGTCTGATTGAGGCTGCCAGCTGCTACCGCAATATAAATGTTAAATAATCATCGGCAGCATAATGTGTATGTGCTTATGGAGGAATAGGCTAACCTCTGACTGAGGACAGGCAAGGTGAATGTGGGGGCCAATTTCTGCGCTCACATCCCAGCAGCTATTTTTCAGTCCCAGGGCAACTTTTGACCCACAGAGTCCTCTGAGCAGAGTGAGAGGCATAGAGCCAAATTCATCCCCCTGGATTATGGTGGCACAACTCCTCCAACACTGCCACTTACCGATTAGCCACATTTAGTCTCTAGTGCTCCAGGACAATCAAAGAGGCACATAGCCTGTGGCCACGCTATTGTGTCAGGTCACAGAAGCTCCACAGGAACAGGCTGAGCCAAAACTTGGCTGGGAGACCATGCAAGTGCCTCAGGCATGTGGCTCATGGCTCAATGCCTCACCATGGTGTTAGGCGGGGCTGTGCTGCTGGAAGTATCATCCTTCCCGTGAGATATGAAACTAACATCTTGGTCATTAAGGGTTATTTGCAGAAGCAGGAGTGTTCGCCGTGATACCATGGCCAAGTTCCAGGCTGGCTCATTATCAGAAGCTGACCAATGTAGAATGGTTTTTGGTTTTTTTGACATTTCGACACAAGCTTGAAAATGGGCCCTTCTATAGAAGAAAGTTTTACTAAGGGTCACACATTTTTCCAAGCAAATGATGGCTAATTTCCAAGCCAAAAGGCCTGGAAAATGCCACAGTTTTTAAGCAAAAATGGCTTTCCCCAACAATTCACATTTTGCATATAAAGCAAAATCCAACAGGGTGCAAAGTCGGGCAAACCCCCTGCAAGGTTTTCACTGGAAATTCCAGGTAGCAAAAACTGTGAATTTTGCACGGCCCCAACAACTCTATCTGTTCCCCTACAAATTCCCCTTACAGTTTCCATTTTAAATGGCATTCTAAGAGCACATTACAATCCATTATTTAAGAGATTAGAGCATCAGAATTAAGAGCATTTGCTGAATCGTATATTCAGGATCCTGTACTCAATATCTTCATAATACATTTAATCCATTCACTTCCTGTCCTAAAGAGCCCTGGAACCCTTTGGGATGAAAGCCCAAATGGGCCTGCCTGACATCATACTCAGTTGGCTTAGTTGGACTTGTTTCTGATTTGAACTGGGGGCAAAGGAGATCACCAGCTGGTCTGGGAATATAAACACGAGCTCAGAGATGGGTCACAGCTGCAATGTGACAGTCCAGATTTTTCCAAAATTCAGAGAAGTTTGGATCTTGAAACCTACAGTGTGATCATCTCTATGTACGGCTCTCCAGGGATGGATGGCTAGGGGCAGAGGAGACTAGCAGGGCACCGAAAGTGATGGGGGAAATGGGGTTTTAAGAGCGTAACGTCTCACAATGTTAGGCAGGCGGTTGGATGAGAGGAAAGGAAAGCCAGAAGCCAGGGACTGATAAAAGCTATAGCCTGTAATTTCATTGCACCTTCTCTACTCAATAAAAGGCTTTCAAGTCAGAATGTCTCTCCCGTCCAACCCAAAAAGGACCTGAAGGGTAAGCTGATTGCATCGATCGCACGCGTGTTCTTCTGGCAAGGAAAGTGGCAGGGTCCCGCAGAGCTCCTGCACAAAGTACTCCACTTGCTTATTATGGGAGTATCACCAGCGACTGCGGGGCCAGGAGCTGGGATAGCATGGGGAATTCACAGCTCACTGAGTGATGGGGACATTAAGAGAGAACAAGCAGTGGCGGTGGGAGAACAGCAGCAGCAGCTCTGCCTTTTCCCCTTCAGAGTCACTGATGGGTTATCACGTATGTTATGAGTTTTGACAGCCCCTGGGGACCATTCGCACATGGCTGTCATTAACCCTTAGAAACTGATGGGTTAGAACACACCCTTGGGTAAACTGAGCTGATCTGCAGAGATACTCGTTCCAGACACAGACACCCCATCTGCCCTCCTCACACCAGTTAACCCTACCATGCGCTCAAGCACCCCAAAACCCTTCCAGCTCACGCTCTCCCATTAACCCCTCCCTTGCCACAAGAAAACTCTAAATCCCACCCTAGCTGCTCAGTCCAGCACCCCCACAATAAACCCAACATTAAGACCTCCCCAAGCGGCAAACCCCACTTCATTTGCCATCCCCTCCCACACACATGGCCCTCCCTCTAGAGAATCCACCTGGTACTCCCTACTGATCATCCCACTTGCTGGAATACTGCCCCTTCTCTTTGGGGAATTTATTCTTATCCGCTCTGTGGGCGTGTCTAGAGACCTTGACTAAGTTGAGGCCCTGTGGTGCTAGGTGCTGTACACTTATAGGTATAGAAATCTATGCAGAGAGCTTTGAAGGCTTTCTGGATGTTATCATTTTGCATGGAAGAAAGTGACTGGGGGCAGAGGGCAGGGTTCTTCATTTGAAAATAAAGACAATACACCATATGTAGGTGGGTGGTTTAGAAGGGAGAATATGGTCTAGGAAGGGCCTGGGAGATAGGACTTGAGTTCCATTTCCATCACTGCAAATGACTTGTATTATGGCCTTAGGCCACTAAGTGGCTCTGTGACTCAGTTTCCCCACTTGTAAACGGAGGATAAGTCCTGTCTACTGCTATGGGCACATAAATTGACATTTATCTTGTTGCAAGAGATGTACTGTATCTCACCACAATCTTACATCGGGAAGTGTGGGAACATGGTGCAGTTTGTCACAGTAAAATCAATATTGCAGTAAGACGAGAGGAGTCTCAGAGCTCAGTAACATCACTGTATTTATTCTATCTAAAGATACACTATTGGGTGTTATGAGAGGTGGTAAAGAAGGGTCTAAACCAAAACTTCAGAGCAAAAGAAAAACACCCCAAAAGGCATGTGGGGGAAAGAATGGGAATCCGAACCCAGATTTGGATCCGAATTTGATGTCTGACTCCTCTTGCTATGCACCAGATTCTGTGCCCATTGCAGTCCGTCACAAAGCTCCCATTGACTTCACCGGTGTAAGACCAGGGCCAGTAATGAGCCAAAATACAATCCCAACCCTATATGGCCCCGACCTTTGTGGAGTGGGGTAGGGATTCAAACCCACAGGTGAATTCCACAGTTGCTCCATTCTTGTCCTGGAGGCAACCTAAGCTCCAGGTTCAAACACCGCTAAGGTTTTTAGCATATGAAATCTGGATCAGGTTTTAATTATGATGTTTTGAGCCCAACTCGAATTCAGTATTTACAGTTAGTACTGGAAGTTGTACGTATGTGCACGTGGCTAGGGGTGTGCAGGTGAGGAACACTCCTATGTACACAGGAGTGTATATGTGCACACTTGTTTGTGGAATATGGGCGTGTACATGAGTGTGCACGTGTAACCCACTGGTGAATATGTTATGGGTCCCACTCTGTGCAGGAGTCTGCTACAATCCCAGCCAGAAAACTTTAGCACCAGCTGTAGCAGCTCATGCATTTAGCTCTGGAGGTTTCTGGTTCAGTCCCCGGTCTGTCAGCCAAGATGGGAGCTGTCACATATGGATGGATGAACGCACAGATGTGTGTACAATGCATACATGTATCGAGCATGTGTACACACATGATGGGGGAGCAGGGTGTGTGCATGTAGCATGTCCATGTCCCACTTAGCCAACTAACCAGCAAGAAGTTTTTCCTTTAAAAAGAAGCGTGCTCCATTAAGCGAGCTGCCAGAGCCATTCCCTTGAAGAGGCTGAGCTGGTGTCTGCTGTACTGTCTTGGAAGGAGAAGGCTATCAGCTCGAAACAGCCGAGACCTTTAGCTCAAATCCATTAATCCTCTTTATTAAACCCAGGTCACCTCTGAGTCCTAGCAAATTAACCAGTATCTCCCCACTGCAAGTACATCAAGAGGAAACGCACTGTACAGCGCCTGTAATTTTCATGGACCAGGGCTCCGGGGTCAGAGGGCTTCCCAGACTCCATTCTCTGCCTTTGTCAATTTAAAAGGGAACATCAGCTTGTACTTGTATAAATTACGAGAGGCTGTGCGGGGACCTGGGGAGGCTGCAGCGTTTCCGAACCACACGGGAGGGCAGAGCGCTCTGCAGGCTGCAGCCGCGCTTGTGAATGCTGAACTCTGCTGAGCAGATGCTGCTTTGTGGAGGAGGAGGAAGGGGGCTGGACAGTGCCAGGTGGAGGTTCATGGGGGATAGAGCAAGTCCAGGCCACCCCATTGAGCCTGGCTGCAGCACAAATTCACCGCTGTTGACCTGCACCCAACCAGCATGGAGGATGAATTCCCCTCTGCCTCCTCCCGTGAAACTGCTGCTGCTCAGAACTGACCCGCTGCTATATAGGGAGGGGGTCCAAACTCGGCGCCCTCAAAGGCCACTTGACTTGCAGATGCAGCCCTCCTAATAAGTTGCAAATACATCATAGCAATCCTGGTGGGGGCAGAAGAACTGTTTGTCGCTAGAGCTCAGCAGCTACCAGCCTCTGCATTTAATAGCCTAGGTCCTCACCCTGCAGTTACACGAAGGATGTATTTTAAAGACAACCTTCATGTCAGAGTTCTGCCCTGTGCCAGGATAGATGACAGGGATTTGGGACGCCACAAACCCAGGGCCCACAATGATCACCACACAACGATTAGGGGGAAATGTTCAAACCCAAACAGTAAATTGGGCCAAATTCTGCTCTCATTTTCCCCAGTGGAAACAAACAAACAGGCTGGATTCTGATCTCGTTTAAACCACTGTAAACCAGGCGTCATCCTACTGAAATGCGTGGAATTACCCCTGTGTAAAGCAAATGGAAGATCAGCAACTGCAGATCCAATGGTTTTTCTGAAGTTATTCTGGATTTACACCAGCTTAACCCAGCAGGATCAGAACCGAGGAATTTAAATCCATAGACTGACATGCTCGTCCTCGATTTAGTCCAATAGCGTTTGGACTTTTCCCCATGCTGGCGCGAGTTACGGGTGGGATTATCGTCCAACACTTCAAACCTCCAGCTCCCCATCAGCTTGTATCACAGCTTCAATTTTATTAAAAGCATCGTTTCCTTCTGTATTTAATCACTGCAAGGTCATTTCAGTGACAGTCGCAGGCATCCCAGCCAAGGGACCGGAGGGGCTGAGGACCACCCTGCTGACCAGATAAAAGGACCAGGCGCTGGGCTTCATTTCTTCATTTCCAATTGAAAGGTGCCCACCTCAGTGTGAAGATTAAGGCGTGGGTGAGCTGATGTCAGACCCCTGCGGGCTGCGTTGGGAAGCCACTGTCGTCTCTGCTCATCAGGAGCCCGGAGGAGAGAAATTGCATAGCTCTCTCTCAGCAGCCCTCTGCCTGCCTCGAACCAATTTCTAGTCCTTTTAATTCAATTCTGCTCCTCCTGACCTCGGCAGGCTGGAGTTACAGAGTTTCTCTCAACAGATAGCACCAATTACAGAGGTGCGAAAATGGAAGGTTTCCAATTCGGAGAACAAACCAAGTAACTGGAACTTCATTGAACTGAGAAACAGCGGGTGGGAAGGGAGACGGGAGGGAGACTTAGAAGAAACTTGCACTGGTAACCAATGTATTGCTCATATTCACTCTATAACCAAAGGTGAAGGCTGCACATCTGGAAGTCAGCAGAAGGGGGCTGATGTTTGTCCCTACTGCATCTGGAGACTGGGAGAGCCACTCCTGGCACCTCTGCCCTAATGCATGGATCCTGGTGCACTCAGAGAATGGGAGAGTGAATGCAAATTATAGAAACAGAGAAACTGTGTGGATCTGACTGTGCTTGGAGGCTGGGAACATGAAACCTTTCACTAGTCCACTGGGGTACATCCTTGTTTATTCAGAGGCTGCAAACTTGAACGTCTACACTCATTCCCCAAGTGACCAAATCGAGCTGGCATTTCAAATGTGCTTAGGAGAAGGGCTTGGCCAACGAATCTGAACCGAGACTGCAGAAAGGGAATTCATTTCTAACTGGAGAATTCAAATCCTCACACTGGATCGGACTCAGCTTGGAGTTAGCTCACACCATTCCTACAGTGCTAGCTGAAAATAGCCCAGGACCATTGTCACATGCAGAAACTTCTCTATCATCTGAGCAAACTAGAAGAGGCAGGTCCATAAAGGAATCTTCTCCCAGCCCTCCAACAGCTTTGTCCCTCAATCATAAGTGACTCTGTTTTCTATGTACCTACATATTAAGAACAGACCAAACATTGTAGAATATGAATATGGTAGTCCTTAAAGCTTCAGTGTGGTCCCGGTTAATTCCCTGTGTGGTTGCCAATTTAGAGGGTTCCTTGCTTGGCTGTTTTGTTGCGGGATGAAAGACCACCGGTGCTAAAAGAAGTTTAGCACAAACAGATGAGTTTTTCATTGCAAAGAGGCAGGACATTAGCTCATCCTAATTTCCTGTGACAGAGAGTTCCACAGATGGACAGTCTTCATCGCGAGCGTCTTCCCTCCAGCTCATCCCTGCTAGAGAGCATGAAGCTGTGATGGCAGAAGAGATCCAAGGGAAAATCCATCCTTCTGGATTCTCAGTTATCTGGAAGCACTCAGGCAAAGGACCTGCATGTTATCAGGGGACAGCTTGATGCAGTCCTCTGCTCAGTGTGAGACAATGAAAACACAATGTTCAGCTGCATAAGGAATGTTATGGAAGGTATTACCCAGGTTATGACTGAAATCAATGGGATGCCCTCACCTTAAGTACTGTGTTCAGCACTGGTCACCTTGTCTGGTGTGGAGTGGGGAAGAAATATCAGAAACAGATGGGGTCCAGAGATAAACAATTAACATGACTGAAGGCATGGAAAGCACAAGATGATGCTGGAAAGATTAGGGCTGCTTACCTGAGAAAGGGGACATGAGAGAGATATTCAAGACAACGGATGGTACAGAGGAGATGAATCAGGCACTCATATAGGTCCTCTCATAATACAAGAACAAAGGGATGTCCAAAGAGAAGGAAAGGCGACAAACTGAAAACTGCCTAAAGGAAATATTGTTTTTAAGCCATGCGTAATTTTATCCTGTGGAACCCACTGCCACAAGATAGAGTCCAAGAGCTTAGCTGGATTAAAAAAAGAATTAGCATTTAGATGGCTAATGAAAACATCCACAGCTATATTAAAAGGATTAAAAAAGGTAAGGGACATAGCCCCATGCTTCACTAGTCTGGGGCTAGGAATGATCCCATTTAAGAACCAGTTTACCCACACTTGTCCTTGCTGTGAAGCAGCTGGTACTGGGCATAGTCAGAGACAGGATGCTGGCCTATGTGGTACCCTGGTCTGATCAGCAGGGCAGTTCCTCTGTTTCAGTAATTCACACCATCACTTGTAGAAAGGGGATGTGGATTCTCAAAAGATTTGACGGACCAGATGAGTTCCCAGAAGTCTGATCTGGACCATGTGCCTGCAACTCTCCCAAGAACAAGTTCTCCCATGCCATGTCTAGCCAGGTTTGCACACAAACCTATCAGTTCAGTGCCTAAGAAGCAACAAAGCCCAACGTCTTGCGTCTACTCCCGCTGGAGACTGCACTGGAACAGCCTCAGAGCATATCCTGCCTCCCACCTTTTCTAAACCTCAGTACGAAAATGGCTTGGATGTGCTTTGCGTTCTAGACAAGGGTTCAGGCTGCTGGACATTCCATCTGAGCAGGCTCATCTGTCTCTGTTGATTCCATATTCTGAGGCTTCTCCCCCGTCACATGCCCCACCTGAGACAGAGGAACTGCAAAAGGAACCAGCTGGCTGTTCCTGCCGTCTGCTAAAGAGCCACTGTTTGTCCTCTGGAGCCCTGTGGCTTTGAAGCCAGTACACAGCATCTCCTCTATCTCCAGCCAATGGGCAGCCGCAGCTCCCTCCACCGACTGCCCATAAATCCTCTAACTCGGTAAACAGTCGAATTACGACTCCCCTCCATTGCTTAGCTGCTTTTGACACTAATTGCTCTGTGGAGTGTGTGCGACTGGCAACACCTTATTAAAAGTGAAATATATTATACTGTCCACTTATTGCTACTTTATAAAGATAAAGTATCCCCACTACATAGAAAGGCTGGCAAAGGAATTGACTAGCAGTCTCTAAGCAGACAGTGGATAGTACAGCTTACAAAGAGGAAGCCCAGCAGGCGTTACCAGGACAAATGCTTCCTCTTAGTTTAATTGGAAAGAGCATTTCCATTTTGAGCTGAAGGGTTGAGCCAAAGAGCGCATTTATGAATTTCTGTTCCATCCGCACCCCCAGGTTTTGACTCAAGGAACTCAGCCCTGAATCTTCCAGGAATCTGGTACAAGTCCCACCCAGAGAGAGCCACTAAGGGGCTGGTTTTCAGAGGTGCCGAGCACACAGGTCCACAGAGCCAACCTCAAATGACTCACCAGGTTCAAGTTAAGACTTGGCCGTGCTGTGGACATGGCAGCAGTTAGCAGCAGGCATCCAGCCTGGTGGAATTCTCACCCTCTGGTGGCATCTGCTGCAGCAGGACTCTGTGTTGTCTTTCAGCCTTGAACCAGGACAGGATGGGGTGGTGAGGCCACAGCAGAGAGACTGTTGAGCCCAGAGCAGGAAGCATTACATTATCTTGATGTGCAGTGTCAGGCCCTTCCAACCACAGTGAGAATAGCATTGGTGCCTGTGGGTTAACACAGCAACCGTGAGCCCAATTGCCCATGGAGGCTCCACTTCCATTCCTGGAAAACTCAGGACTTGGGGTAAAACTTGAATAATTCTTTAGCCTTTCACAAAGCCTTTCCTCTGAGCATCTTTCTAGACAATGAACTCAACTCCCAG
Source organism: Mauremys reevesii (assembly GCF_016161935.1). Taxonomy (NCBI): domain Eukaryota; kingdom Metazoa; phylum Chordata; order Testudines; family Geoemydidae; genus Mauremys; species Mauremys reevesii. Next base: position 10,670,149 of record NC_052634.1, on the reverse strand, counting down.
TTAACCAAATAAACCTTAATCCATCCATGTTGCTACTGTGCTTTGGAAGAGGCAATGCTAATCAGTAAGTAATCAGGCTAATAACTTGTCTGCTTATAAAGGGCTGGAGGTACCAGATACTTCCTCTCCCCGTTTACAATGCAGTTAGATCCCAGACGGTGCTGTGCTCCTATCTGAAAGGGAACAGGATTCTCTGAACAACAGGTTTGAAATACCCAGATTTCCTGGCTCATCAGGTTCAGATCCAAGCAAGGTCAATCCAGCCCTTCTTGTCTCTCAGGCATGAATAGATCACCTAGGTACCTGCAGCTCAGAAGCTGAAAACCTGAACCTTCACATTCATCCCCGGAGGTACAGATCAAATCAGCATGACTGGCTAATAGGGTTCAGCAGCTGAACTGAGCCCTCGCTCATATAAAGGGGGTTTCATCCTTTTCAGTGAGACCTTAAATAAAATGGCCCAATCTTCTAAGGCTCAGAGTCACTGGCAGCTGCAGGTGCTCTGCATCTCTCAATATCAGGCTGCAACTTACTTTCTGCTCTGCATGGCCCATCACGATCCCATGGCATTGTCCATAACAGTTTGGGATGCTTGGTTTCCCCTTCCCGTAACCTCTTCCGGGGTGCTGGCTCTATGGCTGGCTGTCACCTTTCCTTGCTGGAAATGACTGCCCAACCCACTAGCACCGTGTGTGCCACCTCCACGTAAGCCTACTACAGCTGCCTCATAATGGAGTTAGTTGTTCCTTCAACTCAAGTGGGAGAGCCACAGGTGTTTCTAGTGCTAAAAGTTCCCCAGTTCAGACTCAAACAATGAGCATACCCGGGGTTGTTCCAACTGCATTTCAGTGCCTAAGCAAGTCTTGTGTCACCATCAAGGGTGACATCCTGTTCGCTTTTCCCTTATGTGATTTGCCCAGGTGCCACCCTCAAGTTAAGGGAAGCAGAATCCTGTCTGTGCTTTGTACAGGGCTTGGGGGATGAAAGGTGCTATATCAAATGTAAATGACTGCCATTCTGCTGATAGAAAGGAGAGGGGCTAGGTGGATGGATGGGCAAAGACAGATATAAAATGCCACGAGGAGAAGAATGACCTATTTGACAGATTTCCCTGCCTATCAAAGCTAACTCTGCTTAGAGGTTCTGACATCTGACGAATTGTGTCATGCTCACACGTTCAAAAGGTTCCATTTCCGACAGCCCTTGCCTTTTATCCTTGCAATGTTTTACTGCCGAACCGGGTCCCCGCTCGCCTGGAGGGGGACGCCACATGGCACAGCCCGGCCCTGCAAGCTAGGAGATAACAAGAGAGATGGAATGGCGGGGAGAGAAGCCTATTGTCTGGCATCCCTTTTGTGGTAGGCAGATTCTAAATTGCTGGCTCATGTTGACATTTCAATGACCAAATTAAAATGCGCCGCCATGGAGACTAAATGTCATTAGCCTCATTAGAAGTGATCACATTAAAATAAATACAAAAATAAAGTGGAAATTAGCCCAAGCCATTAAAATTAATTAAATATGTGGGAATAGCCAGCAGGACCAGGTGCATCCGAGACAGGGATAAGAGCTACAGTCTGAGTCTACAGAGGTTGACAAGAGCAGAGAATAACAGCAGAGGTGATTTGAAACTCTATGTGGCTTGGTTTTAGAGTGTGGGGCTGGGAGTCCTGGGTTCTTGCCTTGGATTTGTGACCTTGGGCCGGTCACTGGACCCAACATTTTCAGAAATAGCCACTGACTTGGGGTTCCTGACTTGAGACTTCTGGGGGACCAATCTGAGGTGCTGGGGACCCAGAGCTCCCATTGACTTCAACTAGAGTTGGGGGTGCACAGAGCCCCTAAAAGTCAGGATGAACGGATCTCAAAGGGTTCCATGAAGTCTCATGACATTTTAGTCAATTTACCAAAAATGATCACTTCACCAGCCACAGCAAAGCAGCTGCCTCTGGAGTGGAACATGGTGGTAGTCCACAGCAACATGGCCTGACAGTTTAGCACAGAAAATGAAGAATATTGTACCCAACAGAAATGAAAGGGAGAAATTAAGGAGACTGGGGCACCTACGTAAACTGGAATTTCCCCAGGACATTGGGATTAATGTTCCTAGACTTGACAAAATTACCATAGGAGCTTTAATGGCCGTGAGTGGATTAGTACTTTGATCTTATAACCCAGAAGCAAAATCTTGAGCAGCACAGCCTGCCCCTAAAATTATGCTGAACAACTGGAGATAGGCCCCACCCAACATTTCAGATCCATGCACCCCTCCCTCCTACTTTAGAATGTGTGCCTGTTTGAAACTATGCAGCTTGGTCCCATCTTTAAGTGCTGATTCAGAGAAGAACGCCACCTACTGATGCACCACTACCACCTCCTGATTCCCTCTAAATGGTTCTATTCCATTCAGTTCCCTAAGGCTCTTCTCTGTGTCTCCTGAGCAACATTAGAGAATCAGCACTTGCCAACAGGTGCCACACGGTGAGCAGAGGAAATAACCATGTGTGCAGTTTTCTGGCAAGCAGGGACTTTTTAACAGCCACCACTCTAGGTGTCCCTGTGTGGTCTCCCAGCCAATTACTGACCCAGCCAGGCACTGCTTAGCTTATGTGACGTGACAGGATCGCAGAGCGACATGGAAGAAAGCGCTATCTTTGTTCTCAGAGGAGAAGACTTTTTTTTCTTTTAACCCATTCTTGCTCTGCAAACACCACTTCCTTTGGGGAGGGAGAAATCCACAGAAGGCCCTTGCAAGATTCTGTTTCTGACAAAGCAGATCTGAAAGCACAGAGATTTCCCCCCGCCCCATGCACACTTCCCGTCTGTCAAATATTATAATCGTCATTTTCCAGCTTGCTGAACAATCAAAGTGTGGCCTATATTCGCTGGAGCTCCTTCCACACGCTGCATGCATAGCAACAAGTATGGGAAACAAAAGCCAGAAGTAAACAGTCAGAAGAGAAGAGGGAATTGGCTGGCAGGCAGACAGCAGAGGAATGTTTTTCTCAAGGATTGTATGTGTTTTGGGAAAGTGGAGGGGGTGGGGAGAAGATACCCCATCATCCCTCCCAACCCTCATGTCTACTTAGGTCTCCAACTCAGAAGCCCAAACCTCCCCTTATATACTTTGCAAGGAACACACACAGACACACGAAACGTGCTTGGGCAATATTCCCATTGGAAATGTCAATGACTTTTCTCTTTGCTTGGGTTCTGCAGCGAGCGAGGCTGCAAGCTGAGCCAGCTCCTGCTTTTTCACTGGGCTGAGTGGGGTTTTGCTGCTACGGCTGATTTGTTTCCAAAGAAACATCCAGGCTGCCTTCGACTGCTGGCCTGATTTAACTAGGGTGAGGACAGGGCTGAGCAGGGGGAGGCAGAAGGGAGGTAAAGAAAAAATTTCAATGTGCTGGATTCACAGCCCCCTGAATCCTGCCTTGCACCTTGCAGTCATGATGCACTTAAAACTTCACAGCAAAACTCACCTGTTTTCACATCAACCCTAAGTCCTAACTCCCAAATCCTTTTTCTAATCACTAGACAACTACCTGCCCTGCTTTAACTGTCCAACCTATCACGGCAATTTTCGAGAATCAACATGGCTTAGAGAAGAACACAGAGATTTCATGGAACAGGCCCCCTGGAAGGGAATAAATCAATCACTCTTATAAAGATCACCTAAACCCCCTCTCCTCTGCCTGCAAGCTGTTTCAGAGCTGCAGAGTGAAACTGGCTCTGCCCATGAAGTAAGAAAAGTCACTCAAGGGGGTTCTTCTGCCGGAGTGCGTTAACAGTGCCAATGCAGAGGATGGGCTAATCAAACCCCATTAGATACAGCCCTTCATCCAAAGCATTAGGCTAAGAGGAAAAGAGAGCGATACTGGTGCCTTATGCTCAGAGGAATCGCTTCACACCCCTCTTGTGACAGGGATAGCAGGTGACATGTGCCGAGTGCCTGGCTCTGAGCACTACACGAAGAGTAAGCAGAAACTGAAGGCACGGACTGGATGTGCCAGGGAGGTCAAACTCCCTCCATCTTGCCTTTAGCGAGTGCCCCTCTGTTTCCGGACAGAGTGCGGGGTGGGGTGTGTGCACTGTCACGCATGCAGCTGGAGCTGCTCTGTGGACACACAGATGGCTTCAGTTTCCTGGTCGGTCAGTCCAGCACTTTCCACTAGTAGAGAATTCACAGGAAAGCAAAGCTAACGGTAACTCCTTTGATTTTATTGCCCCTCCCTCCCGCCCTGGCCAGTTTCGTCACACACGTGCTCCGGGTGAGTGGAATCAAGCAGGTTTCACAGAGAATGAGCCCCGGTTTCAAAGAAGGGCTGATCTTGCCACTCAGGGGCACTTTGGGGCCTGAGTAGCCAGCCAAACACTGGGCAACGGTGCCCTCCTGAGGTGCTTGGCTTGAAACAGTGGCCCACATGGGTCACTTATTCCCCAGAGACACATCGCACATTTGACCAGGTCTATGAGATGGGCACAGTCAGGGCCTGCCCTCAACGTGTGCCGGCAATGCCAACAGACTGCTTTGGGCTGCCCAGCTATCAGCAAGCCTTGCAAGGGAGCACCTATGAGCTCCCTCGTCTGCTCTCACCACGCTGCCACCCGCCCTTTCAAAGGATAAACTTGAAGAGCCAACCGCCCTCTGAACACGTCCTGACTCAACCTTCCCAGTTGCTAAAGCTTCCCAGACCACAGGAGTGAAAACCTTCCACCGTGAACCCTAAACACGCACCACCAAGCCACCCTGCTGCCAGCCCTGCCCAACAACAGATGCTGTTATAAGGCCCCGCGTGGCTAGTTAGGGTCCTGCACATCTTATTTCGAACTGAACGTAGGTAGCGGCACCCATTGCATAACTCCTGCCTTCTCAGTGGACAGGTTACATCACCAAGCCGTGGCAGAGCACATCTCCCATGCCACATCAAGCTTTCTCTCTAACCCAGCTTCTTGGGGCACCTTGCTTGGTAGCACTCTCTCCCTCCCTCACGGGGTGATAATCCAACCGGGGCTCTTTAAAGAAACAGGCAGGAAAAAAAACTTTTCTTCCCTGAGTCTGAAACAAAGAGTTCCCTGAAAAACCCGCCCACCGAGCAATAAGTGTCAAAGACCCTTTTGTATGTGCTGTTGCAGCACTGGTAATTATCGCTACCATGCCTTCATTAGAGAGAGAGAGAGATGACTAGGAGGTAGGGAGGTTGCAGAAGAGCTGTTGTTATTTTTAAGTTTGGATGAAAAGGAAAAGCGTGAGGGCTGAGTTCTTTCCCCCTCTGCACTCACTGATGGTAAAGAGCGGCTAACAGGAGAGCTCAGCCTGATGGGGTGAAAGGTAGGGGAAAGGAACGGGGTGCAGGGAATGACCAGGGAAGGGCTGACAAAGCAACAGGCTGCTCCCTGTATAGCTGAAGGGCTTGTGAAGAAAGCCAATGCACCTGCAGGATGATCTCAGAGGGAGTCGCATGTGCACAGGAAACCTCCTTGATTTGTTTTCAGTCCCAAAGAGATTTCGTTAGAGGAACTCTGGCTGCAGGCGCAGCTCTGACTGAGCAGAGACGGACTAAATACCAAGTAAAGGCCTCAAGATCAAGTCAAAAGAAAGGAGGATGAATGCGCCATCGCTGCCAAACATAACGGGTACAGAGCAATATGCACATGCATGTGCCCAGTGCTAAACTTACGTGAAACTCAGCACTTCCTGTTTCCTTGGGTTCACACCGCACACACACATCCCTCCCAGTCACTCTGAACCAAATTTTCTACTCAATAAGTTTGTTTAGCCTCCACTGACTTTAGCAAAGCTAGGCCTATTTTATATCAGCACACAAGCTGACTCTTTCATCTTAGGAATTAACTAGCTCTGGGCGAACCATTCAGAAGGCATCATTTAACTCAGCAAATCTTACTCTTCTCAGTTTTGCATGAACTCCCACTGGCGCCAACGGGTGCGTGCGTGTGTGTCTGGCCCTTCAGAGCAGTGCGTTTAAAATTATTCACAATTCTCGATCTGCAGGCCATTGCAAATGCACACCGGGTGAGACGCAGCAGTCCCGTAGCATCGCTTCTGTGCCTTGATTGGAGGACTTGTGTCATAAACCAAGCAGGGCACAGATTTCAAATTGCATATCAGAGGGTAAAATTTGTCTGGCTTGAAATCTGCTGGAAGCAAGTAGGCAAACCCAGAGAAGTTAAGGTGCTCAGTTCCCATGGAAGCTGCCCTTCATGCCCCTGAAAAATCTCTCCTTTTGAGTTGGCGAAGGATTCACACCAGCAAAATTTATCCACAAAGGCATTTGCACCTAGTAACCACACCAGGGACATGGAGTCTATGAGAAACTCTTTTAAAATGCAAAGGTGTCGTAACTTTTTTCTCCCAACTCCGATTCAAACTACCCCGAAAGCTTGAAGTGATGCTCAGATGGAGAATTTTGCCTGTGGTGGGTTTGAAACCACAGAAAACCACTGGCTGACATTTTTTTTCTAAATAACTAGTGACTGTGGGTGCTTGGCTTAACACACCTTAAAGCAGCCTGATGTACGGAAAGGGGAAGCCAGGGCCTTTGAAAGGTATCTCAGGTTGGGGCCCCCAAAAATGGAGGCACTCAAAATCATTAGTCACTTCTGAAGATTTAGGCCACTGTGTTTCACATGATGCTGGCTCAGAACCTTCGCTTCCCCAAGAAATGCAGCACAGGGCTGGCTCCAAAGATTTGAGATTTGCTTTTCAAAGGCAAACTCATACTTCCCCCATACGGGAGATCTATCACATACCCAGCAGGGAGAAATCAACCAGTGTTGGGGGAATTACAGCCTCTATCTATGCTTGGCCCCAACCCTCAGCCAAAGAGATAAAGCAGTTACATTATGCTGGTCTGAGCACTAGGTCCCCTGCTGGGACCAGCCAAAACTTCTTCCCTACAGCTCCTGAGCGATGAAGGATTGGTGTCCGCAGTGCCTTATCCACCTCTAGCCCCAGCCTTTAAGACAGCATAGAAAATCCCTTTAAGTCCCTCTCGCTCATATTGAAATGACACTAAAGCGGAATGAATGTGCTCCAGGTACTTATTCTCAGGCTCAGGGATCAGCAGCTCCCCATCAGTCGGGTGTCTGTCACTGGAGATGAGTGACAGGCATCTGCAGCAGCAGGAAAACCACTCTCCAGAGGCAGAGTCTGAACTCTGGTCTCTGACACTGCTGGCTTAAAGCATCCCTGGGCCAGATCCTCAGCTGGCGTAGACGGGCCCCATCTGCGGCAGTAAGGGATTGATAGAGTGAGGGGAGCCCATTTCAGGGACCTGACATCACTCCGTTCCCTAGGCGACTCCTCGCTCCACAGCACCATCCTGAGGGAGAGTTTGCAGCTCGGTTCTCTGCAGTGGGGAATGTCTGTATGTGGGAGAGAAAAGGGGGCATCCCTGGGAAAGAGAGAGGCATTGTTCACCCAGGCAATGCCAGCTTCCTATTTCTATGCCACATTTCAAAGGCAGGCACCCCAAGTAAGGATGGACTCTCACTGGTTTGTGTCCCAGCTGTATGCAGGACCAGTGTTTCTCTGAGAGCACAGTCCAGTTTTGGGCCCCACACTACAAGAAGGATGTGGATAAATTGGAGAGAGTCCAGCGGAGGGCAACAAAAATGATTAGGGGGCTGGAGCACATGACTTACGAGGAGAGGCTGAGGGAACTGAGATTGTTTAGCCTGCAGAAGAGAAGACTGAGGGGGGATTTGATAGCTGCTTTCAACTACCTGAAAGGGGGTTCCAAAGAGGATGGATCTAGACTGTTCTCAGTGGTAGAAGATGACAGAACAAGGAGCAATGGTCTCAAGTTGCAGAGGGGGAGGTTTAGGTTGGACATTAGGAAAAACTTTTTCACTAGTAGGGTGGTGAAGCACTGGAATGGGTTACCTAGGGAGGTGGTGGAATCTCCTTCCTTAGAGGTTTTTAAGGTCAGGCTTGACAAAGCTCTGGCTGGGATGATTTAGTTGGGTTTGATCCTGCTTTGAGCAGGGGGTTGGACTAGATGACCTCCTGAGGTCCCTTCCAACCCTGAGATTCTATGATTCTATGATTCTGTGTAAGTGCTGGCAGTGGCCACGCACCACCCTCATTCCACATACATGTTCTCCAACACCGGGTGGTTTTGGTAATAATGATAAATAACCCTGAAGGATAAAGGCTCCGTGGAATCCTGTTCAGTGATCCCAGGCAAGGCAGAGGTGCAACAAATGGGGTCATTTCTCAGAGAAAACCCCATCTACCTACCTCTGTACTTCCACAGCCCCCAATCACCATCACATCTGAGTACCTGACACATACTGATGAATGCATCCTCCCAGCACCCCCAGAAGTACGGAAGTGTGGTTAGCCCACCTGTGCAGATGGGAAACAGAGGCACTGGCAGAGTAAATGACTTGCCCAAGCACATACAGGGCATCGATGGCAGAGCTGAGAATAGAACACGGCTCTCCTTAGTACCGATCCATTGCCATAAGCACAATACCATCCTTCCTAAGCACCTTTGCGAGCTGGGTATATTCTGAAAGGCCTCTTTGTTGTCTAGGACATTTGGCAGTACCGGGTCTGGGGTAGGACAGTGCTGGGATCTGAAGGGTTAAAACTGTTATTCTCTAACAAGAGCCGCTGACAATATTTCCAGCTTAAAATTTCAGTGTCACGGGGGTAACTCACGAAGAAGATTTCTCAGTACTCAAGACAAAGACACCAAAGCAAGCCATTCTAGACCACAACCTACCATACTGCTCATTATGGTCTCACTGTTTCCTCCTTGGTCTGCCTGTATCCCTCTGGCGTCTTCTCTTATACTTCAGCTGTAAACTCTCTGGGGGCAGGGTCTGTCTTTTTGTTCTGTGTTCATACAGCGCCTAGCACAATGGGGTCTGGATCCATGGCTGCAGCTTCTAAGCGCTATGATAATACACGTAAGAATAGCCCGTGCACCCAAGCAGGAAATGCTTGCAGTCAGCTGCCCCTACTGAGCCATGATGGACCAGCAGTATTGGGGAAAAAGCAGCACTGGGAGCATGCAGGTGTCCATCACCAACGGGCGTGTTGTATCCATCAACATGTAGAACTAGAAGAGACAGGCCTTCAAAGACAGCAGCTAGCATGAGAGAGGGATTCCTCGTTGATGGGCATGGACCCCGTCCCCCCAGCCCGCTAGCTGTCTGAGGAACAGACCCTGTGCTACAGTGCACACCAAGCTATGGCCTTGGATTACACAAACACCCTAATAGAGGGGCAGGGAGTGACTGCCGCTACCCTCCTCCCCATAGCAGCCTTTAGCCATATGTGTGGCGCATTTCAGATGGAGCTGGAGAACAAGCCCGCCCCACACTCACCGAACAGCGGCAGCTCCTGTGCCACGGTGCTGGACCCAGCTCCCCGCTGTGGGCTTAGCAACAGGGCACTGTGACCCCATGCACCACGTTGCAATGCCACTCACTCTAATCTGGCCTGGCTGTCCCTCCATCACAACATAGGGGCAACCTCCCGGTGTGGCGATCTCAGGCGTCAGGTCAAACATCCAGAGTGAGGACCAAGCCCAGTCCCGCAGTCATGGGACAGGAACCACCGCTGCAGGGGGAACATGGGGCGGGCTCACTCTCCAGGCCCCCACCAATGAGCCATTGTCCACCACTGGTTAGGGGCCTCTGTACGTGGGGTGCACATACACGAGTGAGGGAGGGAACGGGGTCTGCGAATGAGGACACATCTAGAGGTGTGTGTGTGTGTGTGTGTGTGTGTGTGTGTGTGTGTGTGTGTGTGTGTGTGTGTGTGTGTGTGTGTAAAAACAGCTCGTACCCATCCCTTAAATTATTCCTGTGTGTCTGTGACTCTTTTCCCTTTCTTGGGCACTTTCCCACTGTTTTGTGCATCAGAATCAAATCCAAAATCCTCTCTCCACAGACTGAAATTACAGAACACGCTGGTGCCTGCACAAAGGACCCGCCCTCCCTTGAGGGGAACAATCAGCTCCTGGACACACCAGGCTCCGAGCTAAATCTGGCTAACCTCCCTGATCCCTGTGAAAGGCAGACGGGAAGGACAGCCTCGCTGGGCGGAGGCCTCTTGCTTTCAGCTCCCTGGGGTCTGCTTACTTGCCCACAAGCGCAAATCTAAGAGGTCTTCAGCGGGTCAGGCCCAGGAGCACCGGCTGGTGCTGTGCTGTGTGATCCGATCAGGCATTCTCAGCCAGGCTGTGAATGCAACACAGACTGGCATTGGGAGGTGCTGACGTCTATGTCTCATGATAGGCAGCCAGGAAGGCAGGCGTGTGTATCCGGTCTTCAGTCCCATGCTCAAGCCCGTTTGACTGACATGCTAACTCTTGTCAAGCGGCCTCAGCTCTGGGGCGGCTGGGCTGAGCTGGCAGGAGCCCGGCCACAAGAAGGACCTGTGGGCTGGCACGCTGGCACCGCGTGGACGAGAACCGTAGCACTCAGGCTGCCATCGCAGACTCAATCACAACCATGATGGCGCCTCGAGCGCAGAAACCAGCTCCTGGGCGGCGGAGGTGACAACGGGCTACCCAGGGGAATGCCCCATTCAGAAAAATGAGGAGACAAAATCAAAGCAAAATAATTGTCCTTAGCACTTTGCTGCTTCAAAGCATCGCACCAACTAATTAATCCCTGAGAGGAAGGGAAGTGTTGTAACAAATCCATGGCCAGGGCTGTCAGTGCACTGCACATTACAGCACCTCACATCCCCACAGTGACAGCAGGACGAGAACTCTGATCCTCCCGCCCCCTCAGCGCCTGCCCCAGCCACTTGAGCTAAAGCAAAACCTCCCTTTGGAGTCAGGTGATACGCAGCCCGACACACAGGAAAGCAGCTCTGATTCTACCCAGCAGGCAGCAGTGAGTGGAATAGAAGGGTCTCTGTGGTCCTGTAACACAATCTAATCAGGACACCACAGAGCAGGACGGGGGTAGCGAGACAGAAAAGGGGGATCGGTGTCAGGGGCACAGAGGTTATTGGTGACTGTGGGCCACGATTAAAAGGAGTAAGGGCTGTTCTACAGGGACAGCATTAGGGACAGGAGAAGTAAGATAGGGCTGTCTGAGGTTAAAAAAAATTGTTTCAGGCCAACATGCAAGGACAACGTTTTCAAATTTGCTGCAGACCGAAAAGTCAAAAAATTTTTGATTCATGTCAATTGTGAGGATTTCAAAAAGCTGCTTTTTTTTCTTGTTTTTGGAAAAAAATTCAAGGGATATTCCAAAATGAAACATCTTTCTGTAATGAAAAGCCAAAATATTTTGTTCAGGAAATGCTGAAATGAACCGGTTTGATATTTCCATTCTTTTTCTTTTGTTGACCGATACAATTCACTGAAGTTCACAAATCATTTTTTTTCAAACTGAACCTGCATTTTTCAGGTGGGAAAAGAAAGTTTCCCATGAAAAATTTCATCGAGCTCTGAAGCAGGGGTCACCTCCCAGGGCACTGGAATGCTACGGTTGCTACAGTCCCTCCTCAACAAGCCAATCTCAAAGCTATTTACTGGGGCTCTGGCCACCAGGTACAATGAACAGTGCTTTACATTGGCAGTTTGGGGGCTTAGACGCACGCTACGATTCTCCTGATGGCGGCTACAGCGCCTCCTTTGAGGTATGGCCATAGCCACCCTAAGCGATTCTGGGTAGCATTTGGGAACTAAAGGGTTCCAACTGCAGATAACAGAGCAGGAACCGCTAAGGGGCCAGGTGGGTCGCTGATCTTGTTCAGCTGGTGGCAGGAAGCAAACGGGAAGCAGGAGAGGATGAAAGATCCCGTCTTCACCTTAGGATGCCAATCCCCGGGAGCAAAATGTGGAGTGGCTGGGGGACTAAGCCATTGCAGAGGCAGCAGGCTTCTACATGGATCCCTTGGGGTCTGCTGGGATGGATTTATGGCTCAAGCCCCGCCACAAGAGGACAGTGACAGCAGGAGATGGGGAATTCCCTGAGAGGACCCTCCCAGAGATTTCTTTGCCCAGAGATCATGCTAGTGGATGTCACCAAGGGAGGGGATGATCTGGACCTCACTCATGTGCAAAAGGAGATGACGCTTCCCTACCTCGGAGGTGGGAGAGGGAAGGGCTGTGAGGCAGAATGAATTGCCCAAGGAAGACTCTGGAGATTGAAAGCATTCCAGTGCCGAGTATTTGCTAGGGAATTATGGGGCAGAGATGAGGAGCTGGCAGGCAGAGGGGGTAGCAAAACAGGGATACAAGCACTAAAGGAAAATGTATAGCCAGCCGTGAGAGCTAAGTAACAGCTGCTCAATTCCAAGGCACCATGTTTTGGCAGCAGGAAATACAGGACCACAGAGGCCCTTCTATTCCACCCCCTGCCATTCATTAACCTAGGGAGCCAGTGATCAGCTAATAGGTTTTCCTACAGGGATCAGAATTAGGGTTTCGGGGGGGATTTTGCAGAGGAGCTCAGGGGCCAGCAATCCAGTGACACCCTGGCAAAGTATCATCGCTCCACAGATGGAAGTGTTGGGGTTGGAGATGAAAGATAAGGAACCTAGTTTGAATAGGGCTGTTGTGTTGGGCTCCCTTGTTGGGCTGGGCCTTTGGGCGGTGGGAGCCCAGATTCGCAGCATCCCCCCCATCATTGCTCTGTTCACCCCACCCAGCTCAGCAGTCCTCCTGGACACAGAACTGTCTCCTCCTCTCAAAAAGCTGCTGCTGTTTCCCCACTTGGTCAAACCCAGTAGGCACCTTTCGTTACCAAATTGCCCCCAGCCCGAGAGAGAGAGAGTGTGTATGTAGTAGAAGCACCGAGGCAGCCAACGTGAAAACATTCCAGGCCATGGCTGTGACAAAGGCCATGGGCACGAGGACGCAGAAATAGGGAGCCCCTTACTGGAGGGGACCAGAATCTCCACAACCAAAGCAGAGCAGCTCAGGGTGGCCTGGTGGGGAGTGACCACAGAATTCTCATGCTATTTCACCAACAACTCCTTATGCACAGCACTCCAGGTGGCTGCCTACTCAGCCTGTCCCTACAGAGCCCCTGCTGGATTCTGGATCCTCTGCCTGGATTCTGTGTCAGGAAGGATGAAGCTCAACATGTCTCAGCTTGTCTCTGCATTCCCAGGACAGACCCAGTCTTCTCTGGTCCATCCCACACTCTAACAAGCCTAATGGAGGGAAGTCCCGCAGGTGTCTCGGCGTCAGAGCAGCATCTCACTGGGATAACGTGGGATGGCATTGCCTTGCTATGCAATGACATTGCAGGCTAACCACTCCAAGGCATGAAACGGTCATGGCATGTGGCCCAATTTTATCAGTAGTGGGTAGCCATTGCCTCAGCCACCTCTAAGCTCTCATGTCCCAGATTGGTGATTGGGATTGCACTCCGTGGAGCTATACAGATTTACTCCAGATGAGGATCTGTCCCTGAGTGTAGTCTTTACAAAAGGATTGACAATGAATGGCCTAACTCTGGTCTCACTCCAGGTTTACACTGGTGTAGCTCCATTGCCTTTTGTGGTGTCACTCCTGATTTACACCAGCGTACATGAAACACCACTCACAGTTATACTAGTGGGTAAGTTCAGAATAATTCTACTGGCTTCAAGAGAGATACACGCCTGTCGCTCGGGGCACAGCTTGGCCCTGAACGTCTAAGAAGACCTCTGACACTGAGGGTCAATATGTGACCATCTGAGGGACTCCTCTTCAGACCCCAGCCTGGAAAGAAGTGACTAACCCAGCTTCCATGAGAACAACTCAAACTGCAATGGTGGGGAACACGTGTCCCTAGGAATAAAGCAAATATCAATGCCAATGGAAACTGAAACACATGCATAGAGTGTCTTGGTCACCTATGGAGCTCACACATCATGCTATGGGCCATGCAGAGTAACTCATGATACCTCACCCCACCCCACCCCCAATTTCTTTGTCTGACCCACAACATCCCCCACTAGTCCAAATCATAACTCAGTGCCCAGAGATGCCCCTGCAGTTTGAAGCACTTGCTGTTGGCTTCACAATTAAGCTTCCCACCCACCACCTCCCTGTCTTGCGGCTCCAGGCTCATTAAAAACCTTCATTGTCCTTCCCATCAGAGAGATTCCACCTCGGAAAGCAATTTATGGCCACTGAACCCCTTCCCTAAAGGCACCAGGAGACAACAGCATTAGCCTTAGAAATTATTCCGAGATGGAAACGTGTCTTACCAAGAAATGAAAAGCTGCAGAGTAAGGCGCTATCTGTGACCGGAGGGGTCACGGTTTCATTATTGCATTAACCTTTCGTGTCTTTAGACTCCACAAGAGTAAATTGGTAACGAGACAACATGAGCCCCTCTGGGAGAAACGCATCTTTCCAAACAGAAGATACAGAAAAGAACAGAGGGGAGAGAATGAGTGAGAGAGAGAGAGGAAAAAAACCCTGCAAATAAGCCATTATGGCTAATAATAACTTTGCAATGCTATTTTCTGCAGGAGCCTTCAAGTTGTGATGTTTTCCTTCACTCTAATTACACCTTCTGAGCAAGTTCTCTTCTCACACCTCACATGAAGCACCCTGCAGGATTAGCATAAAGATCGAAGGGAAGCAGTTTAAGCTTGAGACCTGCTTCTGAGTATCCCGTGGGAGTTTCACATGCATAAAGCATGAGGGATCAGGCTCCCCAAATAATTGACACTCCTAAACAACACTGTGGAACAGGTGCCTGGGGTCGGCGGGCTGGATTCTAATCTCGACTACTCTGGGCTCCATCTGGAGGGACTGAACAGACGCTAATTGAGTTACTCCAGCATCACTGAAATCAGAATGTGACCCAAATACTGTTGCTAGGTTTACAAAAGCTGGATAATATTGATAACAGTTGCAATTATGTAAATAAAGATATTCAAATGTCATGCTTCAGGGCATAAACTGATCACTGCAGGGGTCAGGAAGGACACTCTTCCCCTGTGCACCGCATTGCATGGCTAGCCAGGTGTATTAAAGGAAGGGTATTTGACATCTTCCGAAGTATCAGGCATTGTTGATCAATGTAGGAGGCAGGTTTCTGGATGTGATGGACCAATGGTTGGTTTAGTATGGCAAATTCCTATAGTCTGGTTCAGACCACAGGAAAATCAGAGTTAGAGCAGACTGGCATCTCATCAGAATGCAAAAGACAGGCTAGAGCTTCAAAGTTCCTCTCTGGAACCAGAACCAAGCTTCCCCCAAGTTTGAAGTGCTCGAACCCTGGCTTTTGACTCTCCGCATTACTGATAGCGATGCCACAGCCTGAAAGTTGGATCAGTCCCATCCATCATTAGGATAGCAGGGGCCCAGGACCCGCAGAGCACTGCACAGCTTCGGAGCTTCCCAAGAACAGCAGGGCAGAGCTCTGCCTGGCTTTGGTGGGCACCTTTGCCAGAGCCCTGCAACTCACCACTGAGAATTCGCAGAACCTCACACCAACATGTCACCCGCAGCAATTCCACACCTGCCAAATGTCAATTCATTTGCAATTAAATGGGGCTCTTTCATGTCTCTGCCAGTGGCACATAACAGTCTAGTCTCCTGTGGGTCTCGTTACCGTCAGGTTTAGCGTACAGGTGCCGGGCAGTGCTGGTGGCCTGCGATTCACAGGTCAGACTAGATCAGGGGTTGCCAAACTGCGGGTCGTGAACCCTCAGGGGTTCACAAGGTTATTACGTCGGGGGTTGCAAGCTGTCAGCCTCCACCTCCAAACCCTGCTTCGGCTCCAGCATTTATAATGGTGTTAAATATTTAAAAATGTGGTTTTAATTTATAAAGGGGGAGGTCGCACTCATAGGCTTGCTGTGTGAAAGGGATCACCAGTACGGAAGTTTGAGAACCACTGGACTAAATGATCTGATGGCCCCTTATGACTTTCAACTCTGGGACTCTGAAAGCTGCCAATTTTTCAGTAGAGCTTTTTAGACGCAAGCCACCCTCGCTCCTAAAAAGGGGCCCCGTCTTTCCCTTGAAAAACTGACATGACTTCAAGAAGTTTTCCAGGAAAAAAAACAACCCTTCAATGCAGAGGAGCTTTGCAGCTCACACACCCCCAGCACTACCCAAACACCATTTCCTAAGAGCCTCTCTTTGCAAAGTTACCTTTGCACCTCTTTGGTTTAGAAAAGGGGTTCTCAAACTGGGGGTTGGGACCCCTCGGGGTCGCAAGTTGATTACATGGGGGGTCACAAGCTGCCAGCCTCCACCCCAAAACCCGCTTTCCCTCCAGCATTTACAATGGTATTAAATATATAAACAAGTGCTTTCAATTTATAAAGGGGGGGTCACACTCTGAGGCTTGCTATCTGAAAGGGGTCAGCAGTACAAACGTTTGAGAACCACTGGTCTCGGACATGGGCCTTGGGCAGAGATTTTAAAAACACTGTGGCAACTAATCCTCCATAACGGCTCTGAACTGGTCAAGCTAGGAACAGTGTGTGACTCTCATCTTTGAGCCGTGGGCCTCTCCAATGGCAGTACCCACTAAGAAGTGACCAAGTCCTCTGCTCAGGAGCAAATTTCACAGAGGATGCTGTAAACAGGTATCAGATGTTGGGGTCTCTCTTGAAGTTGGGGTTGCTCTACTGATGGACCTGTGGTCAGTCCAGCAGTATGTGGATTAGCTCCACAGCTCATGCCCCACTGATTCTGCCCCACCAGGTTTTTTTTTTTGGGGGGGGGGTGTAGGAGATCTAACACTTCCCCAGCCTTCCTCCCTGCCCACCCACACAACCCCTGCGGAAAAAATTAAATTGCACACTGACAAGCTATTTAAACACAGAGATCTACCCTGCATCCCCGCTTCCCCCTCACCCCCCATGCCAATGTAAATCACAGCCAGGCCCAAGGAGAGACATTTGGATTACAGAACCAGGATGGGATTAGGACATCCAATTCCCATTCATTTTAATAGGAACTGGGTGTCCGAGTCTCTTAGGCAGCTGGGCAGATCTCAGCTGAAAAGCACAAACCATCATCAATTTCGGTCGCCTGTACCATTCCCCTGCCCCTCTTTGTCAGTGTTATCCCTCCCATATGGCCAGTGGGGTGGCATATGCTGGATTGTGTTTCGGTGCCCACGCTGAGACCTCGTCTGTTGAGTTTCAGCCCGGAGTGACTCTCTAGAGGCAAATTACCATAAACCCCATTACAAGTGGCGTTTTCCAACACCCTGATGCTAAGCTCCCAGCGAGTGTCGCGAGGAGGACAGTCCAGCATTCTCAGCATTGCATTAAGTCTGTAGGGAAGTCTACACCTGCTCAGCTTGCTACGGTTGCAGCATCTGTGCCTCTTGCTGCAGGCTGATTGCCCAAACAGGGGAACAGTGGCAGTGAGTGTCAGCACGGGGAAGCGAGTCCCAGAGAGGGAAGGAGAAAACAGGACGATTCAGGATAGAGGCTGAGTCTCCCAAAATACAAGAGGGAAAGCAGGCGCTTTGGGAAAGAAATGGAGATGAAGGGCACTGAACTTCGAAGGGAAAGGTTCCCCCATTCACTGGGCATGTAATAACGGGGGGCGGGGAGAGAGAGAGAGAGTGTGTGTGTGTTACAGAGAGACTTCTCCGGAGCATCCCTGCACGCTGTGCCTGGAAATACCATTCAGCCAATTCCTGCGCATGCAAGAGCCTCTTCTCCCCACGCTGTTCGGACAGCAGCTGGTCTCTGTACCAGCTCAGCACTCATTTGGGAAGCAGCAGCCTGGGCATAGATCTTTGAACCCCGCTCACAGTGGCTGCTAAAAGCACTCTGCTGCAGAGCAACTCCTGTGTGTGTGTGTGTGTGTGTGTGCGTGCATGTGATGCACACACCATTTCGTTCTCCCTCCCTCTGCTCTAAGATCCGCACATCCCCTAGACAGACAGAGAGAAAAAAGAAACAATTCCCCGCTGTACCTGGGATGAAAAGCAGGGCGGTTGTGGCTGTGAAGACGATCCAGCAGGCAGGATGGTACATCTTGGAGCTGCAGGAGTCTGGAGGCTGCTTGGCTTGCTGCTTCCGCTGCTTTCCTCTGTGCTGAATTCTGAGCAGGTTTAAATCCAATGTTTGCAGAGGGAGGGAGAGTGAGTTAGTGAGCTGGAGAGAGAGAGAGAGAGAGAGAGAGAGATGGGAACAGGCAGGCAGTGTCTCTGATTTTTTCCTGCACATACACACAACTAGCAGAAGAAACACCCGCACTAGACTGTGCAGTGGGGAGAGCAGACCTCCTACCAGGCACTCATTGGTTCGAGCCTCCTGAGTGACACAGTCACTTGCCTCTTCTGAAGGTTCCACTCTATGGGGAGCTAACTGCTGCCAGCTGCCCCCTGGGTGCACCTCCCACTTGCGCCCCTGGGTCCTGGAGAGGGCTCTGTGGGACTGGCACAATGGCAGGGCAGGGGAGACTGGTCTGCTGCCAGCAGCACCGCACTAGGGGAAAGGAATGCCACGGACGCTCCCTGGGCTAGTCCTCTGGGCTGTCCTTCATGCAAAAGGGCTGGGGAAAGCTTCATCAAATTAGATTGCTTGGGGATTATAACTTGTTGCAGCTATTCCGAAGCTGCTGAATGAGTTAGAGTCTGGAGCATGCCTGTTGCTTTCCAGCCGTCGCCCCTTCACCCTCCGTTTCAGCCACTGGCGTTACAATCGCAGTAGGGTTTCCACTGCAAGGCACACGCACCCGGGAGCTTCTCAGGGTCAGGCATGGAATGCTTAGAGCTTTATAACCCAGCAGCCCTGCCTGCTCCCAAGGGAGGCGGATTGAGCAGTCATGTATCTTAGCACCTGGGCGTCTTTTAAAAGAATCAGAGAATCGTAGGACTGGAAGGGACCTCGAAAGGTCTTCTAGTCCAGTCCCCTGCACTCGGTATTATCTAGACCATCCCTGACAGGTGTTTGTCCAACCTGCTCTTAAAAATCTCCAATAATGGAAATTCCAGAACCTTCCTAGGCAATTTATTCCAGTGTGTAACCACCCTGACCGGCAGGAAATTTTTCCAACCTAAACCACCCTTGCTGCAATTTAAGCCCATTGCTTCTTGTCCTATCCTCAGAGGTCAAGGAGAACAGTTTTTCTCCATTCTACTTGTAACCTTTTATGTACTTGAAAACTGTTATTATGTCCCCTTCTCAGTCATCTCTTCTCCGGACTGAACAAACCCAATTTTTTCAATCTTTCCTCATAGGTCACGTTTTCTAGACATTTAATCATTTTTGTTGCCTTTCTCTGGGCTTTATCCAATTTGCACACAGCTTTCCTCAAATGTGGTGCCAAGAACTGGGCACAATACACCAGGTGAGGCTTTATCAGTGCAGAGTGGAGCAGAAGAATTACTTCTCGTGTCTTGCTTACAATACTCCTGCTAATACAGCCCGGAATGATGTTTGTTATTGTAATACAAACAATTAATCATGCACAGGGAGTATTTTGCATTACTGTTTCCATGGGCAAACAGAAGATTTCAGTCTCCAGGGCTGTCGATGCCTCAACTTTCACCAGCACTAAACTCACTTTAAAAAAAGGCAACAATCCCTCCCCCTGAATATGACAGCTGAGACTCCTGCCCTGCTGCATGCTTCCTCTAGATAAGCTGCAAGGTACAAACTCACATATGCAGGTGCTTTAACAACATAGAGAAGACAGAAGATGGATGGATAAATTGCCTGTGCAGTGGCTCCTATATAAGCCCAACTCTCACATGGCCACAGATTGTTCTGTCCTGGATGGATCCAGTTAAGGAACCATGCTGGCAAGGCTGGGATTGCAGCAGACAGAGCTAAGGAAGGAGATCAGGCTGCCAGTAGAGAGGAGGAATATCTGTCTCCTCTCCATGCACCTCCTCTGGATGATTGAGGAATAGGGCAAGGAGGACCCAACTGGAGACCATAACACCACCGCTTTGCACTTATATAACATTTCATAGCAAAGCACCGTACTAACATGAAAACTAACCCTTACAATACTCGCTGTGAGGTGGATAAGCATTAGGATTCCCATTATACAGATGGAGAAGTGAACCAAGGGGTTAAGGGAATTGCCCCAAGCCAGAGAATGAGTCCGTGGCAGGGCTGGGAATAGAACCCAGGAGACCTCACTCCCAGTCCACTGCTATATAAAGCCTGTGCAGGGCTGTTCTTGAATCCTGCTCCTGCTATTATGGCAGCAGAACCTGCAGGATGCAGGGGATCCCAGTTGCACTGCAGGTCTCTACTGTTCCAGACACTTGACAAAAATCTCCCTTGGAACTAGACATAAGAATCTGCAACCTTGGGTTCTAAGTCCCTGCCCTGCCCTAATGAGTGGAGACCACCATCTATATTACACACAAAATTCCTCCACTAAATGAACATGTTTCAGATTGGCAGGTCAAGCACTCCCCAGTTAGAAAGTGCCAGAGTTAAGGTTGTTTGTGCAACAAGATTCAAGAAGTGGGTGTAAAACTGTTGGAGGGGGGAAAAAAGGAAAGATGAGGGGAAAC
Source organism: Mauremys reevesii (assembly GCF_016161935.1). Classification (NCBI taxonomy): domain Eukaryota; kingdom Metazoa; phylum Chordata; order Testudines; family Geoemydidae; genus Mauremys; species Mauremys reevesii. The sequence goes on along the minus strand of NC_052634.1, from coordinate 10,649,695 downwards.
GATTTGGCCACCTTGTGTATATGCAAATTCAATACAATCTTGAATTACATGATCACATGATATTTCTTCCAATCCCTGTTGCGGTCCTGTCTCTTCCCAGCCAGTGGCTCCTTGTGCCTGTCCCATTCTCAGACGCAGTCTCCACACCCCAGATTTCTCATTCCAGTTCCAGTCTCTTTGCCCAGCCAGGCCTACTCTCCCCCTCACTGTCCGAAGCCCAATCCCCTCAACTTTCAGGCTGTCTACATTGCCCCACAGTTTGGATTGGGGTGTGGAGAGGGGGGTGAATAGCAGATGCATCAAGGTATTGTGCTGTAACTGTCACGTCTGGATGCTCCCAGGCACAAACTAAAAGGTCCCTACTTCATGCTACTGACATCCCGTTTGAAGAGGACTATGGTAATGCAAACTAGGAACCTTTGAGTTCGAGCCACACCAGCCGCACAGTGGAATCACAGCACAGCACTTTGGTGTGCACAGTATTCACGCCCTTGTAGCCCAAACTGCGGGGCAGCCCACAGTTTTTCCATCTCCCGACACCCAGGACCAGTCTCCTCGCCCAACCTGCCCCAGTTCCACCCCCCCTCCACCCAAACTCCTTGTCCACAGTCTGCTTGCCCAGCTAGTCCTGGTTCCTCATCCGATTTGTCTCACCCCCCCCCCAAAGCCCGAGCTCCTCGTCCACCCAATCCAAGTCTCCCCTCACCAGCTCCTCATCTGATCTCAGTGTCTGCCCCATTTCTCTCACTGGCTTCCAGTCTGAGTCCCCTGCTGAATCAATACCAACCTGCCCCCCCATCCAACTGCTGCCCCCTCTGCATTCGAATCACATGGCTTCTTCCGCCACACTGCCTGGGTGCCAGCTGGGGGGGTGGGGAATGGTCACTGAGAGCACATCAGAGACAGATCTCGGCTCTCCATTCTAGTGCCCTGCCCTGCCCCTGCCTGGAGCAGCTGTCCCAGGGAAAGTCCTGCTGGGCTCTGGGCTGGAGCATGCTTAGTCTCTCAGTGACTAGTGCGTACACACTCTGGTCACCACAAGGAACTATGAGAGACTCGAGCACACTCAGTGAAGGTGGAATCTTCAGCAGTTTTATCTGCTAAACACTAGCATGTGCAAACTGAAATTTTGCAAATTCAAAGGTTTATAATTTGGCCAGATTTGGGCAGATTTTCAAGGGAATGGCAAAGGCTACCCCGCTCCAAACAAATTTCAAGCTCCTGTTTCGAAGCATGGGGATGCTAAAGAATTTCAAAGAGAAAGGCCTCATTCTCAGAAACAGTTGAACCATCTCAGCTGAAAATGTCCCAAAAAAATTCAGCCTGACACAAACAGCCACCATGGAAAACTTCAAGCCAAGCAGTTAAAGTATGGCAAAATGATAAGCAGTTGAAAACAGGGTCTTGTAATGGGAAATGTCAGGCAACCTTAATCATAAACAGTGCTACCAGCCCTTCTTTGTTGGAACTAACAATGTCTTTCAGAAGGGAAGTAAAGGACAAAATTATATGATGGATTCCAAAAGACTCTGTACCCTCCCTACTTCCCCTGCCCCTCAAAAAAACCCTGGAGGTAATAATCTAATAAAAATAATTTGCTCTTTTGTCAGTTAACAACGTTTTAAAGGATTTTTAATACATTTTTAATGCACACAGCCATACACACCTCTGCACAGTGTGTTAATCCACACGCAGAGGACAGAACTAGAATGTGCTTCAAAACGGTTACGGCACTAACCTAGAAATCGATTCCCGACTCTGCAAAATACTTCCTGTGTGGCCTCAGGCAAGTCCCTTAAATCTCCCTGTGCCTCAGTTTCTAAATCAGTAAAATGGGAACAACAACTGTGATCTAGCTCTTGGGAAATTAAGAGACTAAATCCATTACAGTATGCAAGGTGCTCCAACTGTTGTCTTCAAAAAGGTGAAAAAAAGAAAAGATATAAATATGTATTTCAGCAGCAGAGCTTTTCTTGGAGATGTGGGGAAGGGGTTGTTTGGGTTTTTTGACATTAAATAAAGAGACTCCAAATGGCATATTTAAATTTGACAGGCAGCACCAGCTCTGAAAGAAAACATTACGGTCTACTGGGCTCCTTTAAACATGATTTTTAGATGTACGTTTTGGGATGTTTTTTTCAAGCTGCCTCAATGCAAATTTACTAGTGGGACCAGTCTAGTCACTTGGGTAAATAATACACTGTCTTAAGCCTTCAGAGAAAAAATAAATTCCACCTCCCCATCCCTCTTTTAGAGCAAAGAATTACAGGGAAAAAAAAGACACCCAAAAAGCATTAACATAGGCACAAGCTTACAGAAAACAGGCACTTTCGAGAGAGAAGAGACTTGGTGTTCTGGGTGTGGATTGTATGCAAAGCAGTAGGACTTTGCCCTGATCCTTTTGCTGGTTTGTGTCACTGCCCTAGCATCATATAATGCTTCTGTGTTTGTACAGGACCTAGCATAATGGGGTCCTGGTCCATGACTGCGGGTCATAGCATGTGCATTGTGGTAGTGCCTAAGTAGTAGTAATAATGGGGTGAAATCAGATGGTTAAGGAGGAACTAGGGGTCTAAAAAGGGAACATGTAACATGCAGGCTAAGGGTGCTTCCCCCTGTAATGGACGCTCCACAGCCTACAACTGCTACCGGGTAACATGTTTAGGTTAAGTGGAAGAGGCTCATGCTTTAAGGCTGAGGGTCTGGTCCAACTGATGCCCTGTGCTGGGGAGTTGTTTCATGAGCATCTCTAAGCAGGACCCCATCACAATACTAGCATAGTGTGAGTAGATCCAGCAGGAAGACACTACCCCCAGCCACTTTGCCCAGGGCCAGATTAATGCAGGGGCTTTAGGGGCTGCAGTCCAGGGCCTTGGGCTAAGGGGGGGCCCGTAGGCTGGATGAGGCCCGCTGCTTCTTTTCATCCGGCCCACGGCAAGTCTCCATGCCCTGGGCCGGACACCTGTTCCTGAGCCTCAGTGCCCACCCTGGGCCTGGAGCTGCAAGCGCTGGCATGCTCTTGTGGCCCCTAGGTGAGGGGTGTTCAGGGAATCCTTGTGTGCTGCCCCTGCCCCCAGTGCCAGCTCCGCAGCTCCCATTGGCCAGGTACTGCGGCCAATGGGATCTGCGGGGGCGGCGCCTGAGGGCATGGCAGCATGCACCACGCAGAGCGGCCTGGCCCCTCTGCCTAGGGGCAGACAGGCCGGCCACCTCGGGAAGCAGAGCAACATGGAGCCAAGGTGGGCAGGGATCCTGTCTTAGCCCTGCTGCACCGCTGACCAGGAGCCACCCAAGGTAAGTGGAGCCTGCATCCTTCATCCAAATCCTCTGCCCCAGCCCTGAGCCCACTCCTCCACTCCAAACCCTCAGGGGGCCCCACAAAATCTAATTGCCCCAAACCCACAGGAGAGTTAATCCAGCCCTGGCTTTGCCCTATGGTGCCCTTCCTAACCCCTGTTTGTTATGTGGCAGATTGTTAATGTTGATGTCTCATTGCCCGTCTATGGCTCTAACATAGGTATTCTCCAGTTCCCCATAGTGCAGGCCACCTCCCCAACCCCATGTGCTAGCTAGGGAGGAGAACTTAAGGACACATTGTTTTCCTGAATTCCCAGATCATCAGTGATATTCAGTCTCTCCTGATTGCCCATGTGTTCTGCAAAGCCTATGAGTCAAGTCATGAAATAACTACTACAGGTCCCCTCCATTCATCTAGGGAGCAAACTGCTCTGTAATTGGGGAGCGGGGGGAGGAGTGGCACGGCCACCAAGGACTGCAGTGGGGGAAGACATGGGAGCTGAATGGTGGAGGGGGTCACAGGGAAGGGGAATTTAGCAAACCAACCTACTACCTAATGCATCACAAGTAAATCCTGTGCCGCTTGCCCCACCCTGGTTTCTCAGCTTCTCCATCCCCTCCCGACCAACCCTACAACCAGCTTTGGCTTCTGAGGCTCCTCTGTCTGTCTGGGCATTTGGGCAGCACCTAGCACGGCTTAAGTCATAACAGCTTGCATGGTCCCCCAGAGCTGTGATGAGCCTCTCTGCAGCCTGGAGACACACTCTGCATATCTTTCACTCCCTCCCCCCCCACGACTTCCTGTGCTCCTCTCCATCTCTCCCCCCTCCCTTTTTTCTGTCCCCTCTTCCCTGTCTTTCTCTTCTCCCTGTGTGTGTTTGTGTCTCTGTCTCTCCTTGAATGAAAGGCTACCCTTTTCTCCTTGACATCTTGTTAGAATGTGAATACAACATCTATTGATTTGCATTTCATGCAAGCACACACACAAAAAAGCTCACTCTCTGAACTCACGTTTACCAAAGGGATAAGCACAACACACAGGCAAAGGCGGCTTTAACTCCCTAGCTGTCTGCCATCAGAACCCTCCAGAGACCCATTGCACCAGATCCTGCAGCCAAGGCACAAGGACCATTTGTGAGAGGTGCTGACGCTTGCCCTGGGAGGTGTTCCTTGCTCATGCACCTGGCTGCAGGTGGGGTTTAAAGTTCATTCGGATTGAAGAGAGCAGAAATGAATAATCAAGTGAAATCCCAAAACAAAAGGTCTTTACGAAATGAAAATCCAAAATGTTTAGTTTCAGAAGTGCCAAAACAAACCAATTTTGACATTTCCACATTTTTATTTGACTGAAATAATTTGTCAAAATCTACTCAAATTCGAAAATTGTTTTGGTCGACCCAAACCTGCATTTTTTTGGTGAAAAAAACAGTTTGTACAAAATTTTTTGCCCAAGCTCTTTGAGGATGAGTTAGAGGCAGAGTGGTTGAGCTGTTAGTGTTCCACTCTTCCTTCTTACTCCAGTAACTGAGCCAGGCTCGGATTCTGCATCTCTGCTCTAGGTATGCTGAGAAAGGCATCGAAATAGCCTATTCCAACTGAATTTAGATGCTTATCTTACCTAGAGTGGGCTCCTGTCCATGCGTGCATGGAAATAGAATCCCATTTCTTCTCTTCCACCCAGGGGCTGCAGTCTGTCCCAGATGTGTGTGCATATAAATGGATACTTCAGGATCTTCTATCCAAGTATGATCCCTAGTGCCCGTTACAACTGAATCCAGATACTTAGCTCAGATTCTTCTGCCCAAGGACCATACCCCTCAGCACCCATTCTAGTAAGGCAGAGATATCTGGTTTAGATTCTTTCTAAGATAGTTCAGCGAGGCCTGGTGTTGACCTGAACTTGAGCTCTGGACCTCCTGAGGTTACCCATGGCCACCTGTGCTGCCCACACAGACTGCACACAGCAGGCTTTCCCATCATGTCCACTGGACGTCACCACAGCTCCTGGCAAGCAGCAGCTAAAGGATCATTCACCTGGCAGTAAGATAATAACTGAACTGTGAAAGGCTGGGACAGTGGGACATCTCAGGGCTCCATACTGGAGGTAAACTGAGAACAATCAGGCTGAGCCATATGAATGGATTAATGGCTGAGGAGAATAAGGGTAAAGTAGGATGGAGTGAGGGAGGAGATACACCAAGGTGCATGGTTCATCCCTTGAAGTGGCAGCTTTTGAAAGCCTTTAAGAGCATTAGAGTCTCAGTTTTGTTCTTTATTTTTTCCCCTTCTTTTCATGTTAATCTGCATACAGTTGCCTCTCCACGCGGGACTCTGCAATCATGCAGCTGAGGTGCAAACAATCCAGCTGACAGAGCATTGGAAATAAAGCAACCCCAACCCCTCCAGAACAGAAAACAGCACCGCATGGATAGCAATCGGGGAGACCACCCCGAGGTCACAAAACAGGCACAAACCTTGGCAGGTGTGTAAAATGGGAATAGCAGTCCTTGCTCACCTACCACAGCGGGGAGGAATAATGAATATTTGTAAAGCACTTTAAAGATAAAGAAGGCTGCATAAGTGCTAATAAGGAGGGGACAGGCAGGGAGATTGGGCTGAAGAACCCAGCTAAGCAAAGATTTCTTATCTCCTACTCGAACTGCAGATTTGGCAAAGGGATGCTGCGCAGGTCCAGATGAAAGGTAGAATGGGAAAGTTTCCTAGGAGAAAAAAAAATAAAGTGTGTGCTGCTGGCAGAAAAGGAGAGAGATGAAAAGAAAGGATCTAAAAGCCAGAGACACCTGTTATTGATTTAGGGTTGGCAGGAGCTGGTGTCCTGCTAAGTGCACTTAGTTTCGCTTGTTCGATGTCAGAATGGGGTCAGATGGACAAGATACTAATTCCACTCAAGAGTCATTACTGTCTTGGTGTTAAAACCAGGGGCCTCTGAAGTCGCCCTGTGCACACCCAGAACCCATGGATTCAACAGCTGCTGGAAGAGGCCAGGACTGCAGAGAGGAAAGCGCATTCCAGACACACATGTTCATCTCTCCCAGTGCCTCATCTAAAATGCTGGGGATGGGAAATCCCTGAATGAATGTTAAGCAACTAACTTACAAGCTACAAGGCATGGGGAGATGTTGGATGATGAACAACTGGAAGCTCCGCGAGGCCCTCCCTTCCCCAGGGCCCACACAATAAAATTGTGCACTGCCAGCACTGCACGGTAACTGGTCGGCACTCCACTATATCACTTCGAAGCCATGGCCTTGGCAAAGCGCATTGGTTCCAGTCAAGGAGAATAATGGAGACAGCTTCCAGAAGGAAAGGGCAAAGGTAATGCAGGTATGACAAAAAGGATGTTGCTGGGTTTACTTTTTGCTACACGGTGGGGCTCAGATGCATATGTGGTATGTTTGCAACTATACATCCATTGTGTGTGTGTGTGTGTGTGTGTTCACATGTAAATACACACACATATGAGCAGTGTGTGCATATGCATGCTTTTGTGTGGGAATTTACAAGCACACAATACACTAATTCCTATTCACTAACATACACACTTGCATTCATATGAGCTCAGGTTTGTAATCAGACATGCGCGTGCACACACACACCCCTGCCCTAGCTGCCCCTGATATTCCCTAGGTCGCACACCCACACATGCAGCTGGATTCAGACATGCCCTGGTAGGGAGGGACTCGTTCCTTTCCCACTTGTTACTCCTGCATTTCCATGCGTTCCTTCTGCTGTTATGGCAGACTGTTCCCCTGGCTAATGAGCGTAACCCCTCCCCACTACGGTGTGTCTCAGTCAACTGGGCCCTGCCACTAAAGCCAGACTCCCACCTTTGGGGCCCATGGAAATGAATGGGATACTCCACACTCAGCAGCATACACTGAGATGCTCTAAGGGAACATCCTCATCACCAGGGTGCCCACTTATGCCTGGACGGATGGATCCCATGGTGATTACCTGCTCTGTTCATTCCCTCTGGGGGCACCTGGCACTGGCCACTGCCGGAAGACAGGATACGGGGCTAGATGGACCTTTGGTCTGACCCAGTAGGGCCGTTCTTATGTTCTTATGACCCAGAGTTGCAGGGGACTTCGCCACTCTCACTCCCCTGGCTCCTGGATACTTTCTTGGCCCTTCACTAGCCAGTTCCAGCTGGTGTCTCCTTCCAACTTTCTGACTCTTGTGGCCCAGGCCCCTAGCACAGTTCATTTCCCTTCCAGGGTACTCAAAATCCCAGTAAATGCACCCAAAAGATCCTTCACCCCTCAGTTTTCCACACTCTGGTCGGAGCACTGGCTCCTCAGGCTTTTCTCGGCTAGGAATCCAAATACCACAGACTGGGCTTCTGTCCCCTTATCCTTGCCAGCCCTAGCCCAGGGCTCCCTCACAGGAGCCTGTTCTGCTCCCTGTGGGTGCCCTAGCTTGATTTCTTGAGGCTCTTCGCAGAGGTGAACTCCGCTGGTTCCTCCCTCCAGAATCTTCCCTCCTCTACTGAGCGGCCAGCTCTACTGAACTAGTGCTCTCCCTGCTTCACCACCACAGGGTCAGCTTCTCGTCATGCCCCATTATACCCAGAATGGGTCATTCATTAGCCCTTATGTCGCCAGCTCATCAGTGAGGCTGAGGGATAGCTGCTAAGTCATAGGCCAGGCCCAGCTTGCCTCAGAGGTCCAGCGAGCCCATGACAGGCGCATGAAGGAGTCCAGAGAGATCAACCTCTCTGCTTCAAGGAAGGGAGGGTTTGTCTCCTGCTCATGCTCGGATGGCACGTAATGTCCATGCAGGAACACAGAGTTAAAGTCTGGCTCAGATGCATATTCACACACACACAAAGATAAGAACGGCCAGACTGGGTCAGACCAAAGGTCCATCTAGCCCAGTGTCCTGTCTCCCAACGGTGGCCAGGGCCAGATGCTCCAGAGGGAATGAACAGAACAGGTGATTATCAAGTGATCCATCCCATCGCCCATTCCCAGCTTCTGGCAAACAGAGGCTAGGGACACCATCCCTGCCTATCCTAGCTAATAGCCATTGATGGACCTATCCTCCATGAACTTATCTAGTTCTTTTTTGAATCCTGTTATGGACTTGGCCTTCACAACATCCTTTGGCAAAGAATTCCACGGTTTGACTGTGCGTTGTGTGACCTCTCATGCTCATAGGCACTACACGTGCCTGGCACGCGCACACACACACACTCTCCTTTCCATGTTCTAGCTAAGGTTGTGTTTCCTAAATGTCTGAAAGCTACCGGCAGCCCCCATGTGTGGCTGAAGCCCCAGCCATCTCAATTTATGCAGCTAGTGCTGCTTCACACACCTGGCTGGGGAAGGGGCACCCTCACTTCCCATACTTCAGCAAACCCAAGCTCTCTATCTCAGGTACTTACATGGCCTCCATGACCACAGTAGCTGAGCCCCTCACAATCCCTAGGGGCAGGCTGTGCTATTATCCCCCTTTACTGATGGGCAATTGTCGCACAGAGAGGCTAAGTGACTTGCCCTCAAGCCACAAAAGAAATCAGTGGCAGAGCAGGGCCTGGAACCTGCTAATCACTCCAGCACGCAGACAATTTACTGGTTCAACTGTGCCTAACCCGCACAGGGACACTCAGATCCGCACTGGGAAGGGGTAGACCAAACTCAGGCACTGAAAGGAGCAGCTGGGGGAGAAAAAAAGAGAAGGGGGGGGGAAGTTGGCAGCAGGATCCTCCCACTCCAGCAGATGATGAAATGTTGGATACCCTCAAGCAAATCTTTGATCAGAGTGATTATCCCTCACTGTTGTATACAAAACACTTTATCTCTGAGCAGAAATCAACCTCCCTTGGCATACACTTCACCCCACAGCCCCCCCACCGCTCTGTTCTCCCCCCATCTGAGCCAATGTACACATTATCATTGTCACCGATGGCAGAATTTCCATTTTGCATCAACGCAGTGATGGGGTGAGAGAAGAGACTCTTGTTCCTCTAGCTTTGATCAAAATGTCTGAGTGTCAGAGAGAAGGGGGAAAAAGAAGGGCAGAAATGATGCATCCTGATCCTTACGTAGGAGACAGTTCAAGGATAATTCAGGCATCATTTACTGGCCGCACATTTCTTTGAGAGAGAAAGAAAATATTTTTCTAGCTTTCCTCTTTTATTTTCCTCCCAGTCTGGAGGCTTTGGTCATCAGTTCTCTGTAGCTCAGGTAAGAACAGAGGGCTCTAGATTAAAGGGAAACACAAAAGTGGGTATTCACCCACGAAAGCTCATGCTCCAATACGTCTGTTAGTCTATAAGGTGCCACAGGACTCTTTGCTGCTTTTATAGATCCAGAGGCTACCCCTCTGATACTTGACAGAAGTAGAGAGAACATTGTACAGACAGCAAAGGGGACAGAGTCAGGGAAGAGAAAGGAAGTTTGCCATGCTAAGATTTACACTTCAGCTCCAGCAGCGGTTGAGTTTAGACATGGACACCAAGCGGCAAAATTCTGACCCAGATCTAAACTTTCCCACAGTTCAGGGTCCTTTTGGATGCAAGTGTTGTTGCACTGCTTTTAGAGATGTTAAAATAAAATGGGTAGCACTGACGCAACCAGCAAGGTATGATTTGTCGGGGGGTGGGGGAGAGTGGGTGTCTTTCAAAGATATTTAAAATACACTTGATTTAAAAATATGTACCTGGGTAGATAGACAGCATGCTAGGCTTACAGCACAAAGCACATGCATCAGCAAGGCACACAGTCTCCTGCCAACATTGATCATCGTAACCTGTGGAAGGGACCCCTTCCATGAGTGAGAGACGATTTCAGCCTCTCTGGTCCATTCAAGCCCTGGCTTCTCTGCTAAGAGCGCCAATATGGTGTCAGTTTTGGAGGAGAGTTTTGTGCCAAGGTTTTCTTCATGTGGATCTGAACTGAGACCCACCAAGTCATTTCACATGGAACCACAACATGGTAACTATTGTCCCTCACTGCTGACACAGGCTGGAGTTGAACCAACAAGTTGGAGGCAGAAAGCACTGACCAAACCTTGAGATCCTTAGTTATTTCTTTGCTGTCGTGGAACATCACTGGAAGGTATGGGTGTTTGTTAAGAAGTTCACGTTTTGTCCCTTTAAATGTATATTTCCTGTGATGTATCTACAAAGATGGAAATACAGAAAGAAGCCGGAACCTGTGGAGATTGAGTTTTGACTTCATGGAGTACAAAGACCTCGCTCTGAAGCAGTTGCTCATAACAGATCATATACCCCTTTAATCAAGTTTTCCTCCCAAAGCACAAAATGTTCCAGGCAAAAAATCTTTGGGATAACTATTGGCAACCAGAGTGATGGAGATTAGTTTGTCCTGAGTTTTCTTCTAATCTAGAGACCTATTGATTAGTGCTGTAGCAACATTTTTTGACCAACAATTTTTCAGCTACATCAAAACATTTTGCAAGTTCATCATGATTTCATCTAACTGCTTCAGTCAACACCCCCGCCCCCCCCAAAAAAAACTTTCAAAGATTCTGAAAATATGGAGAGGTTTTGTTTTGACAGTCAAAGGGTAACGTTTCCATTTTTTCAGTTCAAAATGAGTTTGCTGTCCTGAACTTCCTTTAATTTTATTAAAAACAATCTCCAGTTGACCTACAAGGGTGTGAAGAAAGGGCTTGCCCAAAGTCACGGTCTAAGTCAGGGCAGAGCAGAGAAGCCTAGATTAGAAGCCTCTGCCCTGTTTGAGGGGCTCAGCAGTGAAACTGCCCTGATGGAACAAAAGACGAAGGAGGAGGAAAGAAGGGGATTCTCTCACTAGATTGTTGTGGAACAGGGAGCAGACCCTACAACCAAGAGTCCCTGCAAGGGAACAATGCAAAACAGGAAGGTTAGCTCTGTGGTTAGGGTGCTAGGACTCTGGAGTTCAATTCCCCACTCAGTCACTGACTTCTTGTGTGACCTTGAACAAGTCACCTAGCCTCTTTGTGCCTCTGTAAAATGAGAATAGTAGCACTGCGAACCTCACAGGGATGTTGTGAGGATAAACACACTACAGATTGTGAGGGACACAGCTGCTGTGGTGATGGGGATCATCTCTACATACCTGAGAGACACAAACAGGTGTCTAAAGAGAAAATTCCCCTCCCCGCCTCAGCAAAGAAAGTATTTTCCATATGTTGCCTGCTCGGTTATATGTTTCTTAAAATGCTATTGCACAGATATTTCGGATGCATCGTGTCGTACCATCTGTTATGTTCTATACTGCAACCAAGCCTGGCCAATTTGAGATGCTGCCTTTTCATCTCCTCCATTTTGTACACAGAGCAGGCATTTCGTGAGGCAAGTTGATGGCGAGGGGGAATTTGAAAGGGGATGGGCTGCTGAGAAGAAAGAAAGAACAAATGGTCTGGGAAACAGATGAGTGCCCTGAAATGAGACCCTTTCTGAAGGAGGGAAGCCGTTGCAGCCATCAGCTCCTTGTCTTTCTGAAGAAAAAGAGAAGCCTCTGATCCGTACACAGAAGTTAGCTGTACCCACATGCCTCTTTCCTTAATTCTGCCTCCATGCCCCTGTCTTTGATAGCTATCACGCAGGGAGCAGAAAAAACTCCAGCGTCATCTGGATGCATCTCTAGCCACTAGTCTTCTCCCTGACCCCTTTGCCACTTCCACAGCAGTTGTGGTTCATGCTAGCTCCCTCCTCCCCCGTCCAGAAAACATGGCACAAACCTCACCTGGTACCACGCTACATCAGAGGCACCCAGATCAGACACTGGCTCCCTTGCGTGAAGCTGTCAGATCTGGGCATGTCTCTTAATGCACACAGCAAAGAAAACCACTCAGCAACGGCGTTCTTTAGAAGAGCAGCTCCAAGCTGAGGCTGTCCTTTTCATTAGGAGCCCTCCTGAGAGCATAGAGGTGGGGAGAAAGAGCTCTAAGGTTCCAGAGGAGCTCATTATTTGAACCATGCCTCTGCCCTGTTTGAGGGGCCCAGCTGGGAAACTGCCCTGATGGAACAAAAGACGAATCAGAAATGGGCCATGGCGAGTGGCATCAGGGTGAAACACCCAGGCTCATGTCTCTGCCTCAATGTATTGATGTCTGGAGTAATGGTTTGAATGACCGGTACAAATTGTGGGGGTGGGAAACCAACTGAGTTTATTATGAGAGATTAACTTGTGAGGAATGCAATTGAAATGCCCTAAGCAGATGGGAGAGGGGAAAACTCCACCCACCACTATGTCACCAAAACAAAAACTTGCCTATTGGCTATTTGTAGGTTTATGCAAATTAACTATTTCATGGGTGAAACATACATCTGTAATGGCAATCTTAATTTCACAATTTTTTTTATTCTGATTTTATTCTAAATGTGTTTAAAAATTGAATCCTTAAGATTTACCATGATTTGTTGGCTCCCTCCTCTGGCACTTGGAAATATTTTTACTATGCAATAGTTTGAACCATCAAGTAATTTAAACAATGTTGGGATTTTCCTTTCTATCATTCACAAAGTCCTGCTTCCATTCAGCATGCGCAATTGAGGAGCCTGATTTTAAAAATTAAATGTTTTATATCTGTTAGAGCAATTAAAATCACATCGATATTATATCCTTCTCCCCCATTGGCTAATACATAAAGAACAAATCCTTGTTTAAAAAAAAAAAGTCCCTCCCATACACTATAGGAATTATAAACAGGAGTGGAGGAATAGCTGTACCTTATCAGTGGTTCACCTACAACAGTGAGTACTTTAGATACTTCAGAAGAAGATGCAAGAATCCTAAAGTGAGGAATTATGAAATAACCTACCCCCGGAGAAAGTTCCTTCCTGACCTCCCCATTAGCTAGATGTTAGTTTATGCCTTGAAGCATGAGGTTTTATATCCCTTCCCATTTTTTTATGTTATATATAATCACATCATATAATGTAACTGTGGAAGTTCTCATTATTAAGGCTACGATATAGTTATGGGTATTTTTAATAAAATCATGGACAGGTCAGGGCAATAACAAAAATTCATGGCCCTGTGACCTGTCTATGACTTTTATTAAAAATACCAATGACTAAATCTTAGCTGGGAGTGGGGGCACTACTGGGGGGTCCACTGGGGGTCCACTTGTCTGAGGAGGGGGGTCTGGGCCCACCAAGGGCTGCTGAGCAGTGGCTGCTCCAGCCGCCCCCAGGCCACATCCCCGCCATTCCTGGGACTGCTGCTCAGGTGGTCCCTGGCACGGCAGGGTCCAGGGTTTTTGCCACCCCAAGAATGAAAAAAAATAAAAATAAAAAAGCTGTGATCACGATCGGCGGCAATTCGGCAGCAGCTCCACCACGCCACTTTCTTCTTCAGTGGTAGCTCCAGGACCGAGGGACCCACCGCCGAATTGCCGCCGAAGAGCTCGACATGCCGTCCCTTCCCCTTGGCCCCCCCAAAAAGCAACCGGTGCGGCTAGTGCCAGGGCAGCTCCAGCAAGCGCCAGTGTGACTGTCCCTGGGGCCACCTGAGCAGCTGGCCCTGGAGCCTGCTGCTTGTGCGGCCCTGGAGTCAGCCACACTGGCCACTGCAGAAGTCACAAAGCCCGTGGAAAGTCATGGAATCTGACTTCCGCCACCACCGTGACAGAGACAGAGCCCTACAGATTCATTTTTTTAGAATCTTGCTAAGCCCTTTGAAGTCAAGAGGAGTCTTTTCATTGTTTTTAATGGATTTGGAATCAGCCCTCTTCCCCATCTTGGTCTCTGTGGCAGATTTCTATGGGTTACTTTTGCACAGGGTAAAAAAAGTGTCTCTTTTTATTACCCTTAAATCTGAAAAAAAAGAAGTAAAAAACCCTAATTCCTTGGGAGCCCAGGTGAGTTTTATGTCATTTTCTTTTTCATATTGTACCATTTTATATTGCACAGCTCCTGTCTATATCTTTGTGGGTAAGAGTCTGGATGCAGGCATCATTATTTTTGGAGACACTACGGTGTGAGTTAAGCACAAGGCAAACATTTATCTCAATCTCATCAGGTCATTAACGCAAGTTAATATCTCTTTTTTGGTGTGTGTTTAATATTCTCCCTAGCTCTTTGATTTTCCATTTAGAAAGGGATGTTTCAAGGTCTTTCTAAACATTTATTTATTCTTCACAGGACACGACGGATAGGAAGCAGCTTTTCCATTCTGTTGCAAAACTTGGAAACAACTTTCTCCCTGTAGGAGAAAGGAAGTCACTTAACTCAGTTATTGGAATTATTCAGGATCCGGCCCTATATAAGTAAGAAAAAGTAATGACATTCTCAAACTTCCCTCCCAAGTTTCAAGCATTTAAAAAGATTAACTCGTTAACAGCATTGCCAAACGAAAGCATTCCAGAAATCATCATCCAGGCTCCAAAATAGCCTGAGATTTTTAAAATCATAAATTGTGGGTTTTGTTTATTGGCTCTCTGGGTTCTGAGCCCACGGGGCTCATGTTTTCCAGCTTTTCTCTGCAACTGTGTGGGCTAGAAACGACCTCTTTTTTTAAGAAAAAAGAGCTGAGATTGTCAGATAATCACCCGACTCCTAAAGGAGCTAGGGCATTAAGAAAAGCACCAAACATTGCAAGAGTGGGTGACCCTGTTTTGTCTGAGGCTGAGGGCATTGCCATTGTTAGTAGCACCTTACAGGGAAGCCTGAAGATCATCTCTTTTTCCCCTGTTGATCCAGGTCTATAGAAGTTTGACCTCATGGAAGCACTTGCCAGCCTTTTAACACTCCCGGAGCCAGGACCAAAACTGTGGCTGTGGATGCAGCTGAGAGAAATGGAGCTAAATATGTCCTTTGCTCTTATGCCATACTGGGGTCACTCTGCAGCATAGAAGACCCCTGAGAAGCTGTTCTACCTTGTGCCAACAACTCCAGTAGCTTGGGATGTCCAGGGCACAGGGGAGACCCTACCACATTACAGTAACCTGCAAAGAACCAGGCGGGAAGAACATGACTTCCAGAAGGGAAGAGTTTGGAGGAGGCAGCAGTCTGTATGCAGGTGGCTAGGAACAGTAAGCTGCAGTGGGTGTGGCTTTGTAATTAGTTGCTTAACACAGAGCCAGTTCAATGTAATAAGGATGGAACCCACTTGTGTTATTACCCAGCATGTGGTACACAAAACACATGCCCCCTTCCTGCTGGCCGTGCCCTCTAAGTTTGCTCTAGTATTTAGCTTGTGTCTGATCAGAGCTGAATGCAAAGAACTGCACAGAGGAAGCCATTTGCAGTGCCCAGGTCCTATTGGTCCACAGTAATAACAACGCCACTTAGCAATGATATAGCACTTTTCATCCGTAGATCTCAAAACCCGGAAGCCACGCTCCACACAACTGCATGCCATTGACTGGCACCCTATCTATATATAATACCAACACACACACAGCCATCTGATGTACAGAGCACTCCTGGAACAAAGCCAGGGAACTGCCACTGCACAGTTACAGCACCAAAGGTCAGGGGAGCTCAGAGTGGGCTTTACCCCACTTCTGCTCCTTCCTTCTCAGCTGAAGATCCGGCCCGAGGCTGTTGACGAGAATGGCAGGTGCTTGGAACGGTGACTACCATTGTAATGCTCAGCGCAAATGCTCAGCGTCTCTGGGATTCAGGCCACTGAGAACTGTCTCCTGATGGTGACCCACTGCAGTGTAATATATGGAGATATACCTATCTCATAGAACTGGAAGGGACCCCGAAAGGTCATCGAGTCCAGCCCCCTGCCTTCACTAGCAGGACCATCCCTATTCAGTATCCTTTAACTGGTTTCACAGATGTCCCAGCTAAGTGCAAAGGCTGGGAGCGGGAAGTTTGGAAGAGATTCCAGACAGGGAGCACACCAAGCTGCCCCTGGTCAGAGCTGAGCAGTCCACTGCCCCTAACAGCACAGAGCCTTGGCCCCAGGGTGGATGATGGGAGTAAAGACCAAGCATATTGCAGAGGCTGTGAACGCCATCTCTTGGGGAGCCAGGGGGAACTGTCATACACTTCTACTGGAAGGAGCATAGCTACCAGCTTCCTGAAGCAGTCGCACAGGGAATTACCGAACCAGCGAACATACACGCACATACACACATACACAACACTGGTAAACTGGACATGGCAGCAAAACGCCACCTACCAACACTATGTGCACATACAGCACTCCCCCGGAGGAGGGACCTCTGAAAACTCTGCATCACCATAGCAACAGGGCTCCCATAGTCAATATGTTCCCCTTTGGTTTCTAGTTCAGGGTTTATTGGGGTTTATTTTATTCCAAAAGGTGAAAGGAAACTTGCGTTGCCAAGGGGACAAGGGTAACATCTGGCAGGGCTGGCCTTACCATGAGGTCAACTGAGGCAGCCGCCTCAGGTGCCAGACTGTGGGGGACGCCATTAGGATCCAGAGTGTAGAAAATTGTGTCTGCTGCTGGTGCATATGTATTCTCTCTGCTCTAGATGCACAGAGATGGTGGAGTGCTGCGCTGGAGGAAGGAGGGCACACGAGACATAACAGGCAGGCAGGTGAAAAGGTGAGAGGGAATATCAGAAAGCAGCAGGAGCTGCAGGGAGAGAGAGGAAGAGGAGCCTCTTACATACCTCTCTAGCACCCCCAGGACCCTGGACTGATTAACACCAGATTCTCAAGGAGCTTCCTGTTTCCTGCTGCTTCCCTGAACTCACTTGATGAGAACAGGCAGTCAACTGACATAGTAGGAGCCCTTAAGATGCTGATATCTTCCCTCACTCAGGCCCTGCTACCAGCCTGCTTATTTGTCCCCTTCAATTGAGTGTTGAGAGCCACTATAGCTGGCACAGAACAGCAGTCATAAGTGAAAGAAGAAAATGCCCCTCTGGCGCAGCATTCAGAAAAAGAAAGCAAGCAAAGGAAGCTTTTCTATCTAAGCAGGAAGGAGCTCTCCTGAGATACATAGACACAAATGTTCACGGTGAGCCTTCCAGCCCCAGTGAGCATGTGAGTGGTGAGGAGATGCCTCATCTTCCAGTTAGTCAGAGTGCAGGTGACCTGGCAGCTACTGCAGCATCCATATGCACCATGCATATTCCTGAAGAAAAGTGTAGATCAGACAAGAGTGTGGTGGAGGTGCAAGAAACAGCTGGTGCTGAGTTTAGTTCCTTAAATCTAGATGATCCAGGACTGTGGAGTGCCCAGGTCACTTGAGCAGTAGCCTGAGGGACTTCTTTGTACTGCATGGGCCACAGCAAGTGAAAAACTTCATGTTCCCCAAAGACAATGAAAATAGAAGTTTCCATCCAACACATTACTGGTGCGAAATCCCCAGTGGTGATGAAGCGGAGAGGCCATGGCTTACGTACTCAAAACCCCAGAATGCTGCATACTTTTTTTGTTGCAAATTCTTCAAGTCTAATGTTCCAGCCACATTGGGTTCTACAGGAACAAAGGACTGGAAAAATCTGGCTAGAAATCTGGCATGCCATCAGAAGGCAGCAGATCACCAGAGAGCATTCCATAGGTGGAAAGAGCTTGAAATGAGACTAAAGGCCACCATAGATGATCAGCATCAAGAGAAGATTGCATCAGAGTCTCTTTACTGGCAAAATGTTCTGAAAAAGCTCATTGCCATTGTGAGAATGCTTTCTACCCAAAACCTAGCACTGCATGGCACTTCAGATCAGCTGTATGTGCCAAACAGTGGAAACTTCCTTAAAATTGTGGAGCTGATGGCTGAGTTTGATGCTGTACTCCAGGAACATCTAAGAAGAGTCACCACCCAAGAAATGTACACACACCACTATGTTGGAAAAACAATTCAAAATGAGATCATACAGTTACCAGCAACAAAAGTCAAACAGAAGATTGTAACAGATCTGAAGTCAGCAAGATATTACTCTGTTATTCTGGACTGCACACCTGACATCAGCCATACGGAACAAATGACTTTAATGGTGTGTTTTGTAACAACAACAGAACCTAGTGAAAATGTCCCTGCAATGGTGACTGTCAGAGAGCATTTTCTAGAATTCATTGACAATACTACAAGAGGTGGTAAGATAAATGTGCTTCTTAAAAAAAGCTGGAAGATACGGGAATTGTGATAGCTGACACGAGAGGTCAGGGCTACAATAATGATGCCAACATGAGAGGAAAGGACAGAGGAGTGCAGACATGGATCTGAGAGTTAAACCCTCAAGCTTTTTTTGTCCCATGTAGTTCTCATTCATTGAACTTGGTGGTCAGTGACGCAGCATCAAATTCTAGTGAGGCTGCTGAATTTTTTAATGTAATTCAAAGCATCTATGTATTTTTCTCTGCATCAACTCATCGACGGTAAATTTTGAAGCAACATTTGGGAACATCCTCTCTGACACTGAAACCACTGAGTGCCACACGATGAAAAGTCGAGTGGAGGCGGTAAAGCCCATCAAACACCAAATTGGGAAGATAGATGATGCCATAGTTGCCATTATGAAGGATAATGCTATGACAGGAACTGTTCATGGGAGAACAGTGGCAGAAGGAAACGGAATCACCAGAAATAAATTTCTGTGTGGCTTAGTGTTGTGGCATGACATATTGTTTGAAATAAATGTTGTAAGCAAGAAACTCCAAGGTGTTGACCTTGATATATCTAGAGCAATGGAACAACTGGACAAAGCAAAGTCATACCTACAGTCTGACCGGTCAGATGAGGGATTTCAAAACATTCTGAAGAGTGCACAGAAGTTGGCAGAGGAACTTCACACTGAAGCTATTTTCCCACCCATTCAAGAATACAAGAGTCACCGAAGAAGACGACACTTTGATTACAAGGCACGGGATAATCCCATAAGAGACCCCAAACAACAATTCAAAGTTGAATTCTTTAACCAGTTGCTAGATTGTGCAATACAGTCAGCTGAACGTTTCATGCAGCTCAAGGAACACAGCAGTAGATTTGGGATGTTGTATGATATTCCAAAACTCCTCACTATACCCGAAGAAGACCTACACCAGCAACACAGGGCACTAGAGACAGTGTTGACACATGATGACATGCACGATATTGATGCAAGTGATTTAGGTAATGAACTGAAAGCCCTTTCAAGATACATTTCAGCAGGATCAACTCCAAAAGCTGTTCTAGAATATATGTGCACAAATAAGATGACCACCCTCTTTCCAAATGTTGTTGTTGCTCTGTGCATACTTCTAACACTTCCTGTAACAGTTGCCAGTGGAGAACGCAGCTTCTCCAAGCCGAAGTTAATAAAACACATCTACGCTCCACAATGACACAGGAGAGGCTGGTCGGCCTTGCAACCATCTCAATAGAGCATGAACTGGCTCAGACTGTGGACCTTCAGGAAGCAGTTCAAATCTTTGCAACCAAGAAGGCACAGAAAGCACCACTTTGATTATTCAAGCAGATAAAAATGCCAGTGTTTACTATGCAAACAAGAAAAGTTACATTTGCTGTTCAGGCATTTGAAAGTTAAATGTTACTTAGTATTTTGGAACAAGGCATTTTAAGTAGTTAGTTCTCCTTTATTGGGGTAGGTAGCAGAGCAGTACCATGAGAGGAGTAGAACAGGAAGAAGGCAGAATTGAGACCTTTCAAAGTTTTGGCCCAAGCGAGGGGGCTTGGGGGCATCATCTGAGCTCCCCACCTCAGGTGCCAAAATGTTGTGGGCCGACCCTGACATCTGGCCAGCTCTGCTGTGCGTGGGAAGCTTGGGAAGAGGAGAGTTCAAGCTGTCCAGCTGGAACAGTGCAGAGCTGCTCAAATGCACCCCCGTTCTGTGAGTCTAAGTGAGGGGCTCAGCTATCTAGGCCAGGTCTTCTAGCAGCCAGATTATTTACTGAGTAACTTGCCTTCCAGTCACAATTTTTCATCATCTCCAGAGATAAATGGGCCTCACTGGCATGGCTGTAGAGCTGGGGGTAAATAAGGTAGGTGGATCTGAATAGAAACTGGGCAACTATGAGCAATGATCAGCTGGTGGAAATCAAACCTCATCCTTCAAGGTGTGGGTGAATCACTGCAGGGGGCAGGAAGGAACCTCCCACATCCCCTCACTTCCTGAGTACACAGCACTTTACAACTGGCTAGGTACTTCTGACACAGGTAGTCATTATCTGATACTATGATCAGGGATACTGAGCTTGTTAGGCACTATATAAATGTCAACAGAGTAAGATTATTAAATAGATATATCTGCTGCAGCATCAAGTATTGACCTCTGCAAGGAAGCAAAATAAATGGTGTGCATATGTGGTCTGATCCAATAGCAAACTGTGCATTCCCCATATACAGTCTCTAATTTAAATACTAATTATGCACCTAATAACCGATTTTTGCATAGCCCAGCACACTTTCAAGGTGACAGGGAAGAAATTAGCAGATTCCTCACTATTTCAGCATCATATGAAAAAGGAGGGAGCTGCAAACTTGACCCATGCAAATGAAACCTTTACAAAATATTTGGTGTTTTGACACAGCTTCCATGTTGGTCAAGCAATTTGGAAATTCACAAGCAAGGGAGGCGGGGGAATCTGTTTCTTTCTGACATAGCCACTTGCAGAGGGAGTGCTGCTGATCACCTTCCTGGCTGCTACAACACCTTAATGGGATGGATTGAAAAGATCCTGACAAGGATAAGGGCATATTCACTAGAATTGACATGAGTCTCGGAGGATCTCTCTTTGTAGGTGTTCTTGCAAACTTTTTCTTTGAGCTCCCGACCATCTGGAGTCTCGCTCTGGAGTTCAATGGGGAAACAAACGCTCAGAGCAAAACTTCATTTAAGATCAGTGGGGTGCACCTGATTCTGCATTAAAACTGGGCAACAGTGCAGAAGTTGCAGCAAAATGATGCAACGTCCATAAGCCAGCAGCCCAGGCTCTGTAGAAAAGGTCCATGTCAGTGAGTCTTGAGACTAAGCTGGTCTGAATGTAGAGTTTGCAATGAAATTGAAAGCCAAGTGAATTCTGTGTGGTTTGGGGTATCGAGAGACCAATATTTTCCATCGCTCTATAATTGATCCATAGAGAAGCAGTAACTTTACATTTGGAACCTCCTAGAATAAACTAGTTTTACAAATCAACCAGTTTGGATCTCTATAGAACCAAAATACTTTAAATGACCTACAATGGCAGAAGTCTCTTGGATCGTAGTCTTAAGTAATAGGCTATCACGCATCAATTGAGAGAACAATCCAAAGAGAATCACGCTTTCTAATTGTTTTTCAACTTCACATACAGCTGGAGGAATAATGCCTGCACAATTCTCATAAAAACATGATCATAATCTATCAGTTCTATGAGCTATAGAACAAAACCTAAGAGATAATTGGTGTCGGCACTGAAGAATAAACATGTCAAGATTATGATTTCTTTGCTTAAAAATGAAACAAAGATATGAGTG
Source organism: Mauremys reevesii (assembly GCF_016161935.1). Lineage (NCBI taxonomy): Eukaryota > Metazoa > Chordata > Testudines > Geoemydidae > Mauremys > Mauremys reevesii. The sequence continues at coordinate 10,628,039 of NC_052634.1, read as the reverse complement.
GAAAGGCAGTGCTTTGGGATACTGAGCAATATCCCTATACTCCATCACTTAAATTGGTTTATGATTTGCAAGCATTTGTATTTTTAGGAGCAGTTTAAAGACAGGTGAGCTGAAAAACATGAGATGCCAAATATCATAACATTTGGCCCTTCTGGAGCATCTTTCATCCAAAGACCTCAACATGCTTCGCAAATGCTCTGTCGGCCTCGCAAACGGAGCCCTGTGATAATACTGAGGTGTTGGTCGGCAGGGGTTCCAGTGACACTTTTCTATGCTTCCATTCTCCAAGGCTCATGACCCAGGAGGTTTGCTTTGAGTTTGTGAGGTTTATACAACTCCAACTGCAAAGTCAAGCTCAAAGGGCAACCGGTTGTGATGTGAAACCACAATTGCTCCCAGTTCCCTCGACCTGCATTGAGTTCAGCGTTTGCAATAAAACCCAGGCAAACATCGCCTGCTGTCAAATTTTGCAACTTTTTTTTTTTTTGCGGGGGGTGGGAGAATAAATGGAAGTTATCCCCTTTCAGAGACAAGGAATTTAAGAGGCAGCAATTTAAAGTGGTTTGCCCACTTGGTCACACAGTGAGTCAGTGAAAGAGTTAAGAACAGAGTCCAGTGTTCCTGACACTTCCCAACATTCCCTGCTGCCAAACCGTGACTCAAACACCTTTACTGTATGAAAGGGACATGTGGGCATGGAAGTCTGAAGAACACTGGATGGATGTTTTTAATGCTTTTTGTCTTTGTCAGCTGCTCCATAGTAAGTGGCAGGACAAGGACAGCAATGAGGATGAAGCCAAACCCAACAACCGTCTTCTTCAGCACTGGTTCAGATTCAGCAGCTTTATTGGTACAGATATTATTAAGAAGGAAGACCCAACAGATTCCAAAATGCATTTACCATGGAATGCTCCTACACAGCCAGCGATCTCGTGGTCACCAAAAACTTTGGTGGTGTAATTAGATTATGCCCATCACTTGCAATCCTAACATCCAGCCGGATCACCTGGAGACATTAGCATGAGATCGATCTGATGCCAATTGCTTTGCCAGGAGGCAACATCCCTTTGGGATTTGCCAGACGATGATAAAACACCTCTCATGCTCAGGCATATCTAATGCCCCTCACCACTATTGGTCGGCACCAAGACTGAAACCCGCAACCTTCATCAGTAACCTCACCCATTTCAGCTAAAGGAATAACTCTATTAGCAGGAAGCAGCAGTAGGTTCCTATCTTCTATGAGGATTGACTCATGGTGGTCAATGCATATTGACAGCTGTTCAACAGTAACCGTGTGAAATAACGGTGTTACTTGGTTTATGAAGGGCTGTATTTGGCCTTTAGAAAGGGAGATTAGTGATATGGTAATTACAAGCCCCACAGAAGTAAGATGAGACTAATGGTTGAGAGGCTGCATTATTCAAACTGCCTGTTACAGATCTCTGGTGATTCCAGGATAGACTCCGTTGGCAGAGAATGTTAGGTTGCTAGTACAATAGCGCCATGAATTTGCTCGAGCAGATATGCCAGTCTCCAAAACATCCTTCCATAGTGGTTACATCATTACTCCTCCCCCATTCTATCACAGCAGGAGAGAAATATGTCCACAGCTCTCTGGGTTTCCCAGAACAGCAGACCTCTCTTCCCAGGTTCCTTAAGGGATTCCAGGTGCCAAGAGAGTAAGTCAGTCCTCTGACAAGGCATGAAAGAAGCACCTGGACTCTGTTAGCAACTGGGTAGCTGACATTACCCATAATCTACCCAGACGACCCTGTCCTCCAGATCCTGTGACTGAATGGGAGCTTGGGGACAGGGGTCTGCTTATCGCCCCAGCAGAACGAGCTCCTCTTGGGATAGTTATTCAACGACCATTCCTCTTATTCTGCACACCACCTTCACTCCCTGCATTGCTAGCCTCAACACTGCAGCCACAGCTCCAGTATGATAGTGAACGTTTAGCCTGGAGCTAACCTGGTGGAGAATCTCTTTCCCCCTCACATTAATGCAATTCAGCCTTGACATAACTATTTCTTCTAGGCTCTGGTAGCTCCCCGACTGATCCCAGAGAGAAAGGCGCCTGAGGGCAGTACAATATCTGAGCTTTGTTCATTCCTTGACCTCTCTCTTAAGCCAAATTAACCAAAGGGCTGAATTACTACCAAATGCAGAGGTGGCTTTTCAAGTGCAGACACCTGACTCACCCAACCCATTTCACACAGGCCCCCGGACAGGTAGCAGATGGTAATGACTGTGTTACTACTGTTACGGGGTGGCTGCTCTCGAGCTGACAGACATTTACCAGGCCCTCTGGGCTGTCCAATCCCTCTTAATTGTTTCAGAGCAAAAATCATTGTGAAAAAAATAATTCAAAGTCAGATGCCTGCAACTAGGTTACAGCAGGTTAAAAACAGTAAGTACCTCAACAAGACAACAAATCTAGTTCTTTAAAAAAGCTATGAAAAAATGATTACGTTCCCCAATTTTGATTAAAAGCCCATTTTTTTTTATTTTCATTTTTGGATTTATTAACCCCACCCCAACCCCGCCTTTTCAGCAGCAAAATAGAAAAAGGTGGGGGAGGGAAGAGACAAAGGTGGGGGCACAAAGTAACTCTCCCCAAAACCCTACAAACATTCAGTGGTTTGGTTTTCAGCAGCGTGTTGTGTTTCTGATTTTTCAGGCGGGGAGGGGGGGTCCACATTAAAAAAAAAAGGATGTTTTTGGTTAAAAAAGTAAAATGTGTTGACCAGCTCCAAGCTAGACACCCTGCAGTTAATTATCATTTGTACTGCGATAGTGCCTAGGAGCCTCTGCCATGGACCAGGAGCCCATCGCCATAGGCACTGCCCAGAACAAGAAGAGGTCTCCTCTCCCCAAAGAGCTGCCTGGTCTGGTTTTCAGATGGCTGAGCAACCACAGTGCTCCCAGGGGAGCACCAATTGGTTTGGTTAGGTGCCTGGAGATTTAGGGGCCTACCTGGAGATCCCCAAGTTTGCAAATGGTGGCCTCAGTTTACAGCCTCTGGGGAGCAAGACACCCTGGGAGCCCAACCTCTCCCTTGCAGCCACTATCCCCCTGGACTGCAGCTGCAGAGAGGAGTTTGGCCCAGAGGGGAAATCACAGACCCAGTTTTGACCACCCTCCCTGCAGAGGTGGAAAGAGCCAGGCTGCAGCACAGGATCTAGCTGCCGCTGTCACCTGAAGCCATTTGCACAGGATGTTCCCTGCACTGCTCCACACCTAATGCCGCTTCCCCCGTCCCCTGGCCTGCAGCCTGGAGGGATTCCCCCAGAGAGCTCCAGGTAGAAAGAGAGACTGATGAACCATGAAAGTGAAAATAACGAGCCCCTTTGTCCGTGACTGTTCCTGTCTCATCCCAGCGAAATCCCCAGGGGTTCCCTTGGGGAGGGTGGGGAGAGAGAAACAGCCAGCTGCACTACTTGCTCCATACGGCATCCATTAGCCCATCGTCAGGCCTTGCTGAGACAGCATCCAGCAGAGCGTGCGGGGAGTTTGCAGCCAGCGAACATTCAGAGGAGTCTGGTGATGAGCGGATGCTCCTCTCCACTCTGGAGCAGCATTCTCCCTATGGAAAGCCCAAACTGTTCTTTTGTGGGGACAGAGCAGCAACTTTTGCTGTGAAAAATTGACACGTTCCCAATGCTAACCACTTGCCGAAAGGATCTCAAAGCACTCTGCCAAGAGTCATCAAGAGGTAAGCCCACAGCCTAGACTGCAGGCTGGGGAGAGACACAGGGCCCTACATCCCATTAGTACTGATCTACCTCAAAGCTGTGCTCCTAATGCCTTGGGGGTGGGAGGCTAGATCTCGGGAGCAGCAGATCATCCTGGGCTCCACAAGCAGAGCTCTGCGCTGCGCTGCTCAGGGAATGGACACCCCCCTGTGTGGCCCTCCACTCTTGCATGGTAAATCATACAGATCATCGCCAGGGAAGCCTCTGAGGCCTGGAATGCAGAATGTGCCCCTAAGTCCTCACCTATACCGGGATTTCAGCCAGAGGAAAAGCGGCCCCAGTGCAGATCTCTGGCACAGACATGGTGGGCACTAGGATGCAGCTGTTTAACCCAGTCACTGTGAAACGAGGGATTAGCCTTGGGGCAGCTACACTGGAGGCTAACACCCTCGTGGCCTCAGAGACAGGCTCAAGCTGCGATATTCTAGCATTCAAAGACCCCGAAGCCCAGTGGCGTTAAGATCCAGGGTTTTGCCACCAGCCCCACCTGTGATCTCATGCATCTCGGGGAGGCGGGTGCATGGGATCCCAATGGACAAGGTGGGGAAAAGGTGAAACTAAGGCTCAGGGTTGAAGTGACCTGCTCAGAAGAGCTAATGCATGTGCTTTGGTGAAGCTGCAGATCAGCAGTGATACCAGCCCGGGCCGTCCCATGCTGTCATCAGAAGACACACCACCACTCAGCCCAATCCACCTGGCCCATGTGTGACTCAGAGCATTGCAGACATCCCCAGCTTATGCATTTATATACGTGTCTTTCAGCTGAGCTCCTGTAATATTCCCCTTGACGCACGTGCCCATTTCAGCCTGGCATATCTGCTTCCCACCATCCACCACACCCCCAGTCCTGCTATTGCTGGAGAGAGCCTCTCCTCTGTGGGCTTTGCCTATTCAGAAGAGGAAAGAGCAGGGAGTGAGCATGCGAGAGGGGGCACGTGGGTGTTGCACACAGAGGAGATAGAGAGGGCTGAGAGATCTCATTCTGTCTGGGATTCCATGTCTCAGTCACTTCAGTTCCGCTCACAGGCCTTTCTTTGTGCCGGAGCATCACAGCAGGGCATTATGCCGGCTGAAGCCAAAGTGTGGAAACAAAATCAACTGCCTGCTCAGGGCACGTGAAAAGAAAGGTTCCCCTAGGTCAGGGGGAGATGGAGAGAGGAAGAGACAGGCAGAGGGCTGTGAGATCAGCTCATACCCTTAAACAACCCAGCTGACCCCCTGTCCTGCACATCTACCATCACCCCCCTGCTCCTCCTCGCTAGCTTATTCTGCATCTCGAAACAGCAGGGAGGTTTTCTGCAGCAAGAGCCTCCTGCTTACAGAGCTGCAGTTGTGCCACCGCAGGGCAGCCATCTCATCTCATTGACCCCTTCCCCTTCTCTGCCTGGTCGCCTGTCCCACCTCCCCCCGTCTAGCAGGCACATCAGAGCACGCTTCTCAAAGCAGCAGGGGCACAGCAGAGGGCAGGGATGTTAGCCCCAGTGTCCTTTCCAGATTCCAACTCCAAAAACTACACCCCATCTTCCCTAAATTCCCCCTACGGCTTCAGGTGTATCAGCAACTTCTCCTCCCCAAAACACCATGCAGTACTGCGGACAGGCTGCCTGCTGCATTTCCACCCCAGAGGCAACTGCAGCTTCAGCAACAGGTGAGGTGTTCCCCGTTCACACGCCCACCGCATCCTGCACCATGCAAGGTGCAAAGGATTCACGTGCTCCCTCACTGAGGCTGCTGGTTTTCACAAGTCTTGCTGTGCCCCCGCAGACCCAGGTACAAACAGTTCCCCGGTGCTCAGCGTTGCCTGAGATGGATGGAATAACAACCTTGATAATGCCGCTCTCTCCAGCCTCCAGGGGTTTGTGCTGTTTTGCTCAAACATGCAAGAGCTTGAGTTCAGATGTTGCAAGCATTAAAGGAGCAAAACGTGTACAGAGGATGAAAAACAGATGCCAGGTGTTCGGCTCCAGAGTCCTGCTTTGGGGGCTGAAGCAACAATAGGTGAGCTGGCAAAGGCTCAAAAAAAAGCATCATAAAAGGGGCAGGTGCTGCTGGAGTGTTTCCAAACTTCCCTTCGGATAACGGAGACCTTGCCCATCTCATGCCGATGGATGAAAGCAGGGAAGAGCAGATGGGGAAGGGAATGGCCCTGAATGGATCTGGCCATCTCAGCTGCCCTCTCATTGCATCTCACTCACAGAGCAAGAGCAGAGATGCAGAATTGGCCTTTCAGTGGGTTCCGGTTTTCTTTGTGCCTCTTGCTGCATCGTTAGCTTTGTTAATTGGCAGTGGCTCCAGATCTGTGTGAAGCACAAAGGTGCCTGGGCCTGAATCGAACCCTGGAGTCCAAGTATCCCCCAAAGTGCATGGGGAGTTTGGATCTGGAGCTGAGCCCCAGCCCGGCCAGCTGGTGGAATGAGATCCAGGATTTTGCCGCCAGCCCCACCTGTTTGCAGAAACAAACCCAGGCGCAGTCAGTGAGGTCTTTCCTTTAAGAAACAAAAAGGCCCATGTCATAAGCCAAGGGGCTGGCGGTTAGCTTTGCCAAAGGCATCCTGCAAAAGCAAAAAGGAGGCTGAGCCGGAGTCAACCCCTTGTTCGCCAGAGACTAGCTATAGGTCCCATGTCGGGTATGAAGGATGCAAGGCAGCTGCTCCTCTTAGCTCTTCTCTGCAATTCTTGTTTCCCTCCCTTCCAGCTCCTGGAGTTCCCAAGTGGGATGGTGGCTAATGGATACCCTCCAGCATCCCCAGCCTGACAGCCAGGACCCTTCCCAATGCATTCCCAAGGGCTTGGGTCGCTAACACGGCACTAGCACCAACGCAAGAGCTTTGGACGAGGGCAGAAGAACCGTAAGAGAATTCCCACCCCCCACCTCCACCCCACCATGGTATTGCCTTCTCCTCAGGTGCTGAAGCTGCAGCACTGGTTAAAAAACTGTGCAGACAGAAAGCTGACAGGCTATCTGCAGAGCGGCGCGATTGCTCCTGACAGGTTTATCAGCAGCCGGGTTTGCCTGCAATGAGATGTAAAACATGGGTTTCATTTCCAGAGCAGACGCTGCTGCTAAGAAGCCGTTAGACACTTCATCAGACAGGCTCAGAGCTGGGCCCTCTGTTAGGAAGTGACAGCACCTCACACGCTACAACCATGCTCCAGGTATCCCTCCCCCAACTTTTGCTTCACAGCCTTCAAATTCTACCTGTCCTACAGGAACAGGGACTGTTATTTTTAAGCAGGAGCTCAGTGTTGCTCAAAGGAATCCAGCTTGCTGAGAAAGGAAGCCCCTTCAGAACAGAGGGGAGGGCTCCGAGAAGCACGGAAGAGAAGTGGTCAGTCTCCACAGGGTTTATATTCCGGGCAAAAGCGGACAAGAAAAGGGAAGAGTAAAGGAGATGTGCTTAGAGTGGCAGACTCAGTACAGGGCTTGTGTGCATGTCAGGGCCGGGGCAGATAATTTGGTCTTTCAGTGGCTCAGCAGGGAATGGCAAGGAGGGGCTGAGATTTGTAATGGGGAAGAAGATGGGAAGGGGAACAGAGGACAGGAATAAAGAGGATGGAGAACAGATGCGGGAAAGATGGATGGAGAGGAGTTTGGAGCTCAGTGATGTCCAGTAACACATGGAGACCGGCGGACGGGTGTTAAACGTAAAGGGGAAACAGGAGGCAGAAATGCCATGAGACTAATGACACTCCAGGTCCTCTAAATGAAAACAGCAAGTCCTATAAGGAAGTCTCCCAAATGAAGCCCAATTTCACGAGATTCCTAGCCCTGCAACACACACACAGGACAAAGACTTTGAGGCCCTGCTCAGAGTTAGAATCAAAGCTTCTGGACACTGATCTGAACAAGAAACGAAGCTTTCAAGGTTTGCGTTGCACATTTTAAGAAAAGCGCCTACACAAAGATCTCATAGGTTTTGCTGGTCCAAATTCCTGCATCCCGAAGTCCAGCCCCATTGAACCAAACCCATCTCAATCTCTGTTATTCACATCTGTGGATGGTGTGAGGGGAATTGGATTGCTGGTTGCTTCTTATTTTATTCTTCCCTTGACATATTTTTTGTTTGTTTGTTTTTAAGCCCATCATGCTTTGCATTGCCTAACCTTACTTCCAACCTAGGCATTTTCCCCCTGCAGCATAGTCATACGGCTGGTAGCTTGAGAACCCTGCAGGACATCTCCCTCCCAGCTGAACAATCCAGGTCCCTTTGCATTAGCAATCAACAGCTGTATCCCAATGAAGCAATCTAAAGCAAGGTGGCTCCGGAAGATTTAGCGGCATGTGCCTACACACCCACACTTAGTATGCCAATAAATCCACCTTTTAAATAAAAGTTAATTAAAATGTGATTAGAACGGGGACTATAAACAGATGCCCCTCGGCTTAACTCGTCTGCTCCTTTCCCCCTCCCCGCTCCCCTTTATGAGAGTCAAACAGCTACTGGTGTCGCTTTTATGGGAACCAGAAGACATGGGCAATTTGGCCAGCCTCCCGCATGCACACAGCAGAGATTTGCACACAGTAGGCTGCAGAAGGCTCGGAGGGAGCTGAGCGGATTAGTAATGCTCTAAGCTGCGGCTGCAGAGGAGCTGAGTGTCTTCGGTATTGAAACGGGGAGGTGTGGGAGGAAGCACAATGACTGTCATATTCAGTGACCAGTACCTGGACAGAGCGGGCCTGGCTGAGTGTTCGCTCAGGAGCTATGAGGTACGATTCTGTTGGTTTCAATTCAGTTACTCCTGGGTCACACGGGGGTAAAATGAAAGGGCAATCAGACCCCGTGTGCATTCTGCATGGGGGGGAACACCTCAGCTGAGCATCCCTCCAGTAAAAACCCAAAGGGTCACTAGCTCATACCTAGGATGCTGAATTAAAGGGACATCATCAGGGCAATTTAGGCCAAACACTGATTTTTTTTTAAAATCCTCCCAGTCCCTGAGATCAACAGTAAAGGTGCCACAATTTTTACTGCATTCCAATGAAGACTGTCCCCTGCAGTGCTTGCAACCCAGACATCACACAGTTTTGTGCAAGTGCACTGGAATCGGGAAGTGAAACTGACTAGTAACCAAAGCAAATTGCATTACTTGGTGCAAATAATTTATTCAAGGAGGGTTGGCAATTTTTGTCAAATTAATCATGAATATTTATTTTGCTGTTTTTTCCCCTAACACCGTAGATTATCAGATAACTTTCAGTGAATGATTTGATTTTTTTTTCCCCCACCATCAAATAAAATTATTTGCAAATGTATCTGCAGGAAACCAAAATGAAAAGGGCAAGTCTATTTTCATTTCCTGAAATGAGCGAAATGCACAGCTGCCAAATTCGGTGCAGCTCCATGTGTGACATTTTATGCTAATTATTTAATGAGCGTATTTGTGTATTTACAAACAAATTACATATACCATAAACTTCATCTTCGAGGGAAAACCCATGTAGATCTAGTTCTGGTTAAAGGCATCCGCGAGACTTTAATATTCATTATTATTATAGTACCAAGAGGCCCCAACTAGGTTAGGGTCCGGTGAAAAAATGTTGGGACCCTGTGAACTGTGACAATAGCTTTCCCCGCTCTGCCCCACCTTGCTTAAACTAGACAGCATGAGAAAGCCATAGCGGAGGCTTACAAAACCCTCTAAAACCATTTGGCGGGCCATAGTTTGGTTTGGGTTTTTTTAAGAGGCTCCATACCAACAACAAGCAGCACCAGCTCCAGGGCATTTCAGCAGCACAGCACCAATAGCCCAAGCATGCTTTGCTTCCAAACAAACAGCTCCCTGGGCAGCTAGGCAGTGCCACCCACTACCATAGCAGCATGCCCTGGGTGGCCAGGCCCAGCAGTAGGTCACAGCAACGTGGTGAGATCGGGATGCGGGGAGAATTTCCCCTTCTAGCATGTGGGGTAATGGGGTGGAGGGTGAAACAAAATGATCTGGCTGGCCCGATGTGGTCCCCAAGCCATTAGGTGCCCAACCTGTTTTTTCCACCTTCTGGGGTTGGGGTTCACCCTGAGATGGGGGCCCTATGCAAGTTCACATAGTTGAATCCAGGCCTGGTAAACAGTTCCTGCCATCCTCATTTTACAGATGGATAACTGTACCTACGATTACAGAGGGAGTCTGTATCCGAGCCAGGAGCTGAATTCACATCTCCCAAGTCACAGGCTAGTTCCTGACCTGGAACAATATTCTTGCTATCATATAAACTTCTAGAAACCTCACATATGGTTCCCTGGGGTCAGTTCTAGTTTTGCCTAAAGGCTCATGCAAAACTGCGATCTCGATTTCGTGAGATTTCCAGACCCAGAAGGTTCAGATAAGAACCCAGATGTTGGCTGCTCAGCAACAGCAAAACCAGACACTCTGAAGATGCCAGTTCTTCATTAGACCCAATACCTGGGGTAGCATCTCTGAAACCTGACGTAGCGTTCTCTAACTATTGGAAAGCAGATCTGCTACTGGAAGGATAACACATCATTTCCCACTAATGAGGGGAAAAACCCATCACTCATGGGGAAAAGGAGATGGTTTTGGTAAGATACAGACTTTTCAGTAGTTATATTATCCCAGTGCAACCTATTACAGAGTCATTAGCAGAGAAGTAATATTCTTGCTGTTAATAATTTGACTAATAAGCCTGTTTGGCAAAATGAAAAATCTCTCCATGGATCAGATTAAAGGCATTGCACGAACTGGCAGTTTGTTTGGATAACAAGCACCTGAATTGGAGGCAAACCCGAAGTATTTTTCTATGTGGAACATCACTCCTCTCAGATGGGAATTTACCTCTGCCCCTAATGGAGCTGGAGCTGTATTGCACTTATTGATGTTGATTATTTACATCAGTTTCATAATCTCTTGTTCCTGTAATCATAATAGAAAGAACTCCTAGTTATACTGTGGGTAGAAGAGTTACCATGTGCTGTTCCCTATTATTTTTCATTTGCATGGTCTGCCTTATGCCTGGAATGGCCGCTCCAAATCACTCTGTAATCCCCTACTTCTTCCGGTGCAAATTTGAAAGAGGTAAAGTAAGTAACCATTGGCACAGTTTACCTAGGGAAATGATGGATAGAGCAGTGTCAATACCAGATTTTTTTGGTTTGGTGGCAATTTAAAAAAAAACAATTTGTTGTCAAACCAAATCTGAAATTATTGACAAACTGAAAAGTCACCAAAAAATTATACGGGGTCAAATGAAATGTTTTATTCACTGTTGAGCACTTTTGAATGTTTTAATTCTTAATATAAAATTAAGGGAAATGTTGAAAAAAATAATTAATTTCAAACCAAAACATTGAAACCTTTCATTTTGAAAATCTCAAAATGAAACACTATTTCTACTGAATTTTTTAGTTTTTTTTCCCCCTGCATACTGAAATAATTTGGCAAAACTGATGCCAGTTCATGAAATGTTCCGGTATCACCGAATCTTCATTTTTCACTGAAAATGGGTTTGTATGAAAAATGTCGCCTTACTTTAGTGGTGGATTCTCCATGTCTTGAAGTCTTTAAATCAAAGTTAGATATTTTTCTAAAAGATTCACTCTAATTTAGCCACAAGTTATTGTCCTCGATGCAGAAGTCACAGGATGATCGTCTTTGGCCTGTGTTGTACAGGAAATCACACTAGTTTGTAAGACCATAAGGGACCATTAGGATCAATCTATGTGTCTGACATATCTCCTCAGGATGACGCCTACAACGTATTGCCAGCTGATAACAGCTACCAGGTGGTCTTTAAAAAAAAAACCAACGTTTTGACTTGAAACCCACACTAATTGTCATACAGCTAGTGTATTATATCTAGCCTCATGTTCCTATCACTGTCACCTCCTCCGCCCCCATAGCCTCCAAGTGTCTATTTCACCCACTTATTGAGTCTTGTCTTAATTTAGATAAGGACCAAGGGCCAGATCCTTCATGGGTGCAAATCAAAGCTACGCTGATTGACATGAGCGGAGGATCTGACTCTGAACGTGTTTGTGAAGTGTCTGGTTCTATGGGCCCTTGATTTTGCCTTGGGCCTATAGGTGCTACTGTGATACAAATTATCCAAGTAATAGCAGCCTCTGCGCTTCTGGTTTCTAGCCAGGGCCTGAAGAGTAAGAGACAAAACGCCCCCAAGAAAAGCTGTTAAGGAACCACCAGTCTTGCCAAAACCAGGACACATTCCTTCTAAGAAAGCCTGCCCCATCCTAAATGTCTGTCCGTATGGGCAATGACCAGCCAGGGTGGTGATTCTTTGCACTCCTGTGGCCTCTTTCATTTGAGCTGCTCACCACAGCAAGCAGAAGGAATTAATAAACCATACAAACCTGTGAGACAAGCCAGGGGTGTACACTCATAATCATTTCAACCACCAGTGAAATGGGGCCACAGCAGGGAAGTGTCTGGCTGTTCAATGCCAACACTGCATAACAGCTCAGGACAGGAAGCAAAGAACATTCAGTTTGGAACTTCAGGAGGGATTAAAACAGAATGCAATGACTGAGGTAGAATCTGGCCAGGACACCAGGGCTAAATATTCCCACAGGTATTTTAAAGGCCACAAGTGGCCAAGGTCCTCAGTTTTACGTCTGTATTGAAAAGCTGAGAACAAATAGCTCAGCTTCCCTGCCTGATTTCTGCAGCCTCCAGGGCGAACCCAACTGGGATTACCCAGCTGTAGCTCTGCAGTGCATTCTGGGTGTGGATCCCCACTCAAATGGGGTGGAGGCTTCTGAGGACCCTGCTCTTGGCTGAATTGGATTCTTCATCCACCTGCCTTTGATCCTTCTGATTGAGAAACTCAGCAAATAGCAGATGGGTTGGTGGGAGGCGAGAAGGGGGAAAGGGTTAATGCTACATTTCCCCTACTCTGAAGGAGAACTCTTCTTTCCCCCAAATCCAAGCTCATTCTGTCACTCCCCCCACCAACATGGCTCTGCCGTCCTACCCCCCTCTTCATCGTCTCCCCATCTTGTTCTCCACCTCCACTGCTCTTATCCTTTCTGTGCCCTTTCCTATTAGCTGCCTGCTGGAGGACTGCCTCTGAAGCACGAGAGAAAAAGACTCATCAGCCCAAATGTATTTGCTTTTTAATCAGCTTATCACAGATTCTCTTTTGGCTGCCGACGAGAAGTTGACACGATCTCTCCAGCCATTCAGAGGCACCATTGGCCAGGCTCACATTCCCAGAGCAGTGGAGCAGTTCTTCACGCAAGTTCCAGGGAATTATTAGGGGCTTGTACAGTAACTCCCCTGGCTCAGTACCAGAAATGCTAGTTCCTTCAAGTAAATGTATGACTTCTCTGCGTGCTCGTTCGCCACACACATGCACACAGAGATTCTATCTAGCTGTTCCCAGTAAGGGACAAACCCACAACTAAGACCGCGGCGCCTCTTCTTGCTAACCCACAAGGACAGTGCAATTGAGTTAAATACGACACACACACCCCACCAAAAAAGGCAGAGGATGGAGATATTTTACTCAGCAAACAAAGACAGGGGAAGCAGCATCCTTAGTGAGCATGCTGGTCCAGCAGAGATGGAAGTGCGGTGTCTTAAAAGAAGTGGGGAGCTCCCAGGAGTCCAAACCATGCAATTGACTGTTCATCCAGGAGAGGATCTGGACAGAGGGGGCTGCAGTCTGCATTCCCCTCCCGCCCCTCTGAATCGCTCTGGCAAAGCAGAGGGGATGCATAAAGCTGATGTAGGATGTATGGTCTAGTGGGTAGGGCATTAGTCTGCGATTCAGGAGACTTGGGTTCTGTGCCTGACCCTGACTGTCTGTGAGAGTATCTTCCCCTGTCTGCCTCTCCATTTTTCCTTCCACTATTGATCTGTCATTTCTGGGCAGGGACTGGCTTTCTCCATGTGGATGTACAGCTCCTAGCACAAGGGAGTTCTGATTTCAGTTGGGGCCTCTGGGTGCTGCTGTTATACAGATAGTGTAAGGCAGTTCTCTGTGTTGCCAAGAGCTGCTAGATGGCTCTATGTTGCCATCCCATCACCCCACACACAGCCCCAAAGTATACGGGCTTGGACACCACAATGGACCCTGAGGGCTATTGCAGCTGAGCATGGGCAAGTGTAGCCCTGAGACCAGAGAAAGCCTGGGTGGCCCCCAAACACAGGGAGGCTTAAAACCAACTTTGCTCCTGCTGCCTCCCCCTTGCCACTCCTGTGCCAATCATCGCTTGAGAACAACGGAATCTGGCCCCAGGTCTGTTGGCACAGACAAGCACTGCCCGTGTAAATCACACATCTAATGCATTTAGTGTCAGAGCAAATATAATTCCAATCATAATGTAATCAATATGGATGCAAATAGGATATTTGTACAGGGTCTTTCATCACTCAGATGGAATATTCAGTGCCAGTGCAAATACTCCCAGTGTCTGAAACCAAGTATTTGTCAAACATGACAGCTGCATGCCTGCAAGGCACCCTTGCAATTTGGGTTTTTTAATATACATATACACTAGGAGCTGAAAGTCCGAGCTGTCACATGGGTATAATACAGAAAGTCATATGTGTAAATATAGCAAAAAATGGCTAAGAACTTTCCAGTTGAACAGTAACAGATTGTGAATCCCAGTGATGATTGAACCTGGTGATATTCTAAAGAAAAGGGACTCTCATCCATTTGTGTAGCGATTGCCACTACTTCACGTTGAGTCAGACATTCTAGTCTTCAGAGTGATGTTTGGGGTTATTGTGTATGCTGGTTGTGTTGCTGTGTGGATAGTTGTGCTGTGTGAGAGTTGTGTTGGGAAAGTTGTGGGGATGGCGAATGGGGTGTATGCTGCAATAAAGAGCTGTGTGTGTTTGGAGTTGCTAGTTGTGTTGTGTGGATGGCTGTGTTCATTTGTGGGGGTGGTTGTGCAGGGAGATTTGTGTTGATTTGTGCAGGTGGTATCTCTTAAGTCCCCCTCATACAAACAATGACATTGTTGCATGCAAGTTAGCTGTGGAGTAAAGTTTGTGATTGGCTGAGTTACCGCTGATCTCACAATGGTCTAGGACTCTTGGCACGGCATAGATACATGCCTGACTGTACCTATACCCTGCACGGGTGTAATTCGTAAAGTCAAAATAGCGGCAAACTCAACAATTGGACCATAACAGACCACAAAACCCAGCGATGATTGAACCTGGGGATATTCTGAACAAAGAGCTCTCAGCCATTCTTGTAGCTGCTCTGTCGCTTCGCATTGACTCACCAAGCAGCCCCCACCCATACATCTGTTAAAAAACGCTCCCACATCCCCATTATGTTTTGGAAAATGGTAAAACCTATATTCACCCCAATGAAAAGCAGAACCTCACTGTACTGGATGTCATAGGGAAGCAGCCCCTCCACAGAACCCAAAAATACTGGACAAGGCAGCCTTTCCTTCTCTAAGTACAATGAACCAAATCCATCCCTAGTGGATCTACTGAAGTCAATGGTGTTACAGCCTGGCTAAATGCAGCCTGGGGACCACAAACATGACACTAAGAAGGTGGGGGTCTACTTAACTGTTCCAGTGCCCAGCCCCCAGAAGTACTCATAGAAATTCTCTACATGACAATCTCCTAATCCTTCTCTAGCCCTTTTCCCATCCGTTATCTCAAAGTGCTGTACAAACCAAGGGCCGGTAGCATTTATCCCCATTATACAGAGGGGGGCAATGAGGCACAGGGGGCAGTGACCAGCTCAGGAGTCCATCAGCTCTCAAACACATCCACGTGCACAGTCTCTCGTGGGTCATGACTAGAGCTGAGTGAATAATTGATTTTTCACTTTGGAAGCCAAATCCGAGGGGAAAAAAATCCACCTCCGTTCAAACTGAAAAATGTTTTTTTATCCCCCCCAAAAATGTTAACTAAAATGGAAAACTTAATTTCTTTTGAATCAACCAAACCATTTTTGCTTGACACAAAATGATTTTTTTAATTTAGTTTTTCATTTTGATTCAGAGGTTTTCAGGTTGCGTGTGTTTTTTTCCTTCCCCCTTTTCACACTATTTTTTTCAATTTAATTATTTAAGTTGGTCACATTTGAAAACAAAGTGCGGTTTCAAAACAAAAAGTGGAAATGAAACATTTTTTTCCTACAATTTTTTTCTATTCTTTTTAGCTAAAATTATCCATCGAATTTGACCCAAATTCACAAATACTTTTGAAGGCCCCCAAAATGCCCTTTTTTGTTTGGTTGGGGTTTTTTAGCTAATAGAAATTTCACTCCTCCTTCCAGCCCTTAACCCTGGGACAGCATGTACTGGGTACCCACAGAGCCATGCTCTAGGGTGAAGCCCTTTGATTCATTTATTACCTCGAGGGAGGCATATTTTAGTTTCCTTTACCCAGGGCTATCTGCCAAACGTAGCCTTCAGTTACAACTCCTATAGAAGGCAACAACAGGTCTCCTGGCCATGATGAGTCTGAGCAACACATCGCTCGTGTATTGCAGGCTTCGCTGTGGCTGCCACTAACCCGTTGGTCCCGCTTTGGGCAAGGGGTTGGACTAGATGACCTCCTCGGGTCCCTTCCAACCCTGATATTCTATTATTATTCTATTTTCACATTGTGCTAGTGACATTTAGAGTCTGGCCCCGCCTCCATTTTGGATTCCTCCACTCTTCTCTTTGCACCATCGTTGTGTTAGGGCATCGGCCTGGTTTGTACCACTCCCGTGGGCAGCCATTAAAACTGGAGTTCTCTGTCTAACCTCAGGAGAGCTGCAGCATGGATAGCAGACAGCTTCCTCCACATTGCTTTGCCCAGATGTCTCATCCATGCACCTCGACATCCAACATTGAGGAATTAGAATGGGCTTTATCTTCGTGGCCTCATGGCTTAAGATGGCCAAAGAGAGGCTCTTTGGTGATGAGGATACTTGGCAGCAGACAGATCCAAAAGTCATTTTGTACATGCCAGCAAGCAGTAAAAACCCTCAGTCACCACTGATCCAAGCTGAGTTTGACCTGGTGACCCACAGGCAAAAGACTTTAATGCTCAAATTGCTATAGACCCTTGTGATCCACTGAGTACAACACAAAGAGAAGGGAGAGGAGACCCTAAAAAATAGCATCCCCCAAGCTGTCAGAAATGCTTTGTGGGATGTGCTAAAGGCTAGAGAGGGTCTGACCATCCCTAAGGTGCAGTGATCAGAATCACAGACAGTAACACCCTACCTTGCATCTCTCTCTTGATTTGGGGGGAAAGGCATCAGTCGGAACCAGCACAATGCAGAGATACATTTGATGGCTTAACAGGAGGAAGGGACAGCTCTGCTTCTTGGTGAGACGTCTGCAGTGCAATCTTCATCCCATGCCTATTCTCTCCCCATCACCACTAACCCTTCCCGTCCTTGTCAGTCAGCCTGATGGTAGAGTTTCCCCCCTCTTCCCTTTGCTTTTTTTTCCCCTGCACCCTTCGACAGTCACCAAAGGGTTCAGGTCTACATTCCATTCCATTTGTTGCAGGCTTCTGAGCAGTTGGCAAGAAAGTGTCCCCAGCTCCCAGCTTGCAAAGAGCCTGGCTTGTATGCATGCATAACCCAGCTGGCTAAGGCTCATAACTGTTATTTAACAGTGTGGAGAGAGTGATTGTGAGTTGACAGTGGGGCAAACAAAGGAGCCCTTAGGATTCCTGACAAATAGCAGGGGATGGGCCAGCGACAGGAGTAGCTTCTAAATTGAAGTCAGTCAAATAATTGATGGCACAGGGTGAGAAGGGGGGAATCCATCCCACAGCCTATGGTACTGGGCCCAGGTTCCCCCAGGTATAATGGTAGTGTATGTTCTGATTCTGGCTTCCCTTGTATACGTTCCATCTGTATGGAAACAGCACCAACCACTCGGCATTAAGGAGTGAGGAGCAGAGACAGGGGAAAGGTGCCCAGCTGCACATTAAGTTTAGGAACTCTAAAACCACTCAAGCTTGCATGAAAATGAGCCGTGAAAAATCAAATGTGCCCCCCCAGCCACAAAATGGGGGGTATTTGGATTGGGTATTTGGGACCTGCTTTGATTTGCCCTCCCATCCCTCTTGCCCCTTGAATCACAGGTCTCCACACATTTAATGTCTCAGTAAAGACAAACACCAAGCGCTGATGCCCCTGTAAAGCTCCTTGACAACAGACAGCCTAATGGCCCCTTATTTTTTTTCCCAGCTGCAGTCTGGAAAATGAAATAAATTTAGCTCCTTAAGCATCCTGCCAGCTCTATAAGCGACATGTTTGCTGTTCTCCTAGGCTGTACAGTTAGCAGACAAGGCAGCACAGAACTGTGGGTCTACACAGCCTAGGGGACTGCACAGTCCAAGGAATTGGAATGGACCATTCAACTATTCACATCTAGTTTACTGGCTCACATCCCACCCACATCGGTGGTGGACAAAGTACCTTTCATTGCCTGCGTCAAGTGAGAGTGTAGAGCTCAGTCCATTCCCCCTAGTGTCCACATCACAACATTCACAACCATAATTGGCACTGAGTCTCCCACTTTGTTGGCAGGGCCAGCAAAGAGGCCAGGAACTGAATGGTGCCATGGAGCGGGAATTGGGCTTATACCAAGAGATGGTCAATTCAGAGCCAGGGATGAGGCACATCAGCAAGGGGCCACGAGGGAACTGACATTGCTGTTGCCCTAGAGATAACTAAAGGACGTGAGTGTCAGCCTGGTACCTTTCAGTTCTGCACCTTGCAACCAACATCCCCAGCTCAGATCTGAGCATCCGTACTGAGTGTGTGATTTCCTGCTTTCCTGTGTGCACCGGCAGCATTAGCAGAGGCATTGCTAAGGCATCACACTTTTCCTAGGGGAAGGAAGTGCCTGCAAATCAGTTCTGGGATTCACTGGGCAATGTCCCAGCAGCTACACAGGAAATGACAGGCTCTAGGAGAATGCCAATGGATGCAGAGGAAAGCAAGATGCTTGAGGTCAGGACCGGCAATGCAAGGAGGCCCGAGAAGTTAGTGAGGAACCAAGGGCAAAGTGAAAAACCACTGACTTCAGAGCCAGGGCACAGGACGTGTGTCCATGGAGAATTCCATTCCCCGAGTCTATTCATTGGTGTGTCCTGGTTCTAGTCACCTTTAATCCTACCATCCCTTGAGCAAGAGACAGGGAGAAGGGTCTCTCCTTGGGCCTGGATTTCTCTGTGCCCAGGGGAAATTAGCCTGTCAGGCAGTGCGAGGGCTCCCTCCAGCCTAAATTCCTCTGTGATTGTCCCTGAGAGAAAAGCTCTCAGTATCAAAGCCTATGTGAGCTTGAGAAAGGGGTACCTGGGCATGGCTCTGCTGGCAACTGGCCCTAGAGCAGTGGTTCTCAAATAGGGTTGCCAAGCGTCCGGTTTTTGACCGCTAGGCACATGGGCAGCCAGGGAGGATCCGCACACTGCCCCCGCTCTGAGTTCCAGCTCTGCAGCTCTCATTGGCCAGGAACCGCGACCAATGGGAGCTGCGGGGGTGGTGCCTGCAGTCATGAGGGCAGCGTGCTGAGACTCCCTGGCCGCCCATGCACCTAGGGGCTGCAGGGATCTGGCGGCCACTTCCTGGGAGCCACGGTAAGCTCCACCAGGACCCTGCACCCCAAACCCCCTGCCCAGCCTGATGAAAGTGAATGAGGGTGGGGGAGAGTGAGCGAGGGAAGGAGGGGGGATGGAGCGAGCAGGACAAGTAGGTGCAGGGCCTCAGGGAAGGGGAAGGACAGGGCAGGGCAGAGCAGGGCAGGGGTGTTCAGTTTTGTGCGATTAGAAAGTTGGCAACCCTATTCTCAAACTGTGGGTCGTGACCCCATTTTAATGGGGTCGCCAGGGCTGAATTAGACTTGCTGGGGCCCAGGGCTGAAGCCAAAGCTTGGGGCCAAGCTTGGAGCCAATCCCCAGTGCCTGGGCCAAAGCCCACTGCCTAGGACTGAAGCCCTTGGGGTCAGGGTTCAGTCCCCCCTCCTGGTGTAGTAATTTTTATTGTTAGATGGGGATTGCTGTTCAATGATGTTTGAGAACCCCTGCCTTAGGGGGAATCATTAGTGCCAGACAGGTGGAGGGCTCCCTTAACCCCTGGCTGCCAGCCCGTGACAGACATGAATCTACGGCAAATGCTTTTCCCCTAGGCC
Organism: Mauremys reevesii; assembly: GCF_016161935.1. Lineage (NCBI taxonomy): Eukaryota > Metazoa > Chordata > Testudines > Geoemydidae > Mauremys > Mauremys reevesii. The sequence goes on along the minus strand of NC_052634.1, from coordinate 10,608,190 downwards.
AAGCCCAGGACAGAGGGTCACAATCCCTTGGCCAGAGGCCCCCGCAGTGCTGCTGAGCGATGGATATGAATAGCCAGCCCTGCTGCAGAGGAGGCAGCAAATGCTCTGGCTCATTAGACACGCAATGGCTCCACACCAGAGTGGAGGTTTATAAGCCAAACCATTTATTTTAAAAGTTCATGCACAGGTTACAGCAGGGAAGGGCCGGAGAGTCATTAAGCAATAACACACTGGAGGCACCGCCTGCTCCCGAGGCTTCGGGAAGCACGTCCCTGATCCAGTAACAGGGAGGAGGTCCCGCTGCATAACATACCCTCCCCACTGGTGACGGTCACTATTTCCTGGGGGATGGAATATCAGAGAGGGGCAAACCAAGGGATGCGGATTGGGGTTGCTGGACTTTGGTCTGTTTTCCTGATTTGCAACCCCCAAATCAGGGATGGAAAGGGATCTGGGTCCCACCAGATCCTAACCTCCGCAGGAAGGAGGGGGTCAGATAATCACTTCCAAGCTTTGACCCCTCTCCTCCCCACCTGACCTAGGTGCGTGCGAAACAGCTCTGCTCTCTGCTTCCTCTCCCAGCACAAGGCTGAGAGCTCTGCCACCTGCTGGGCCAATGCACAAGGAGATGTAACACATAAGAGCAGCCATACTGGGTCAGACCAAAGGTCCATCCAGCCCATTATCCTGTCTATTGACAGTGGCCAATGCCAGGTGCCCCAGAGGGAGTGAACCTAACAGGTAATGATCAAATGATCTCTCTCCTGCCATCCATAACCATCCTCTGACAAACAGAGGCTAGGGACACCATTCCTTATCCATCCAGGCTAATTGCACTTAACCTCCATGAATTTATCCAGTTCTCTTTTAAATCCTGTTATAGTCCTAGCCTTCACAACCTCCCCAGGCAAGGAGTTCCCCAAGTTGACTGTGCGCTATGTGAAGAACTTCCTTTTATTTGTTTTAAATCTGCTGCCCATTAATTCATTATGGGAACAAGTAAATAACTTTTCCTTATTCACTTTCTCCACGTCACTCACTATTCTCCCTTTCTCTGGATCCAATCTCTCCATCAGCTGCCTAAACCATCTCATAGCTGCCTCCAGTTCACCTAGGTCCCTGCATATATTCAGACCTGCTAGGAGTTACCGACGATTGCCTGGGGGAGGGTTGGCTTCACATAGTGTCCCTCCAAGCCCTAGGTCTATCCCTGTCCTTCCGGTCTGTACAGGTTTGTCAGAAGTGAGGCTTTGGGGTTACTTGCATCCTGGAAAGAGGAAGGATTTTGCTGCCAGGAAGCCAGGACAGGGAGATCTGGATACAGATGAGGTGGCCCTGTTAACACAACTGGAGGTTTACACATGGAAGAGAAGAGTTTTAAGGATGCGAAGGGACATGACCAAAGACTGGGATTATAAACGTCCAAGACAAAGTGTTTGATTCACTTTGCCTCTGTAACACACTGGTCAGGGTGCACTATACCCAATCCATGGATCTGCTCCAGGTCTCTGCTGGAAAGCGTAGCTCAAAACTGTAGAGAGCCATGCTTCTGCTGCTGGAGATTCAGGTCTCTACCAGGATGGCAGATGCACAGATCTCCTGCTAGTAAAATAAACTGTAAGGGGCGGAGGGAGTGACAGAGGCCCACTGGTGGTTCCCTGTTCTGTGTCAGCAACTCTTGCGAGGCCTGACACACTCACTATACCTAACACACTGTTGTCATAATCTGTATTTAAGAGGTGTCGTGTAAGGTACCATGTACAAACTAGTCCTGAAAATCACTACATGGTGTATGTATGGGGTTTACACAGAAGAGACCTCACCCCAGCCCTGGCCATCGGAAGTTACATACACGGCAGAAAGGGCTGTTCCATACGTATGTTTTCCTTGGTGCGGGTGGTACATTAGGCAGTGTGGCTGCAGTTAGCTGGGGGCACTGTGATCGGGCCCCTTTCATTTGTAGAGCGCATGCCAGTAGTGACCAAAAGCTGTTACCCTCCAGTAGCCTATCAAAACAGGTTGTAGAGTGTCCATCCAGCTTCCAGGGGAAAGGCACCCGGCTCACCCCAACCCGCGTCCAGCGGACAACTTCAGCAGAAAACCCTCAACCACCCATGTATCCTGAACTGGTGATTCCTCTGGGTGAGGGCCCAGGAGGCACAATGGCAGGAGAAGCCCTTGAGGATGAACAGAGGGCTCCAGTCGCCAAGACTGTTAACCCAAGTGTGTCTGATTCACGAGCCGCCAGCCCTGTCCAGCAGAGCACGTAAGAATGTGCTGAAGCCCCATTAAAGTCAGTGGAGCAACACCCATTTGCACCACCTGAGGACTGGGCCCAGCCAGTCTACTAGACAGAGCCAGAGCATCAGCCCCTACATTGCCTGAGGCCAATACCTAACCCCCTTCAGCAAAGGGAGAAAGACAGGCTGAGGCATCTGCCTCCAATTACACAGGCCCTCCGTGTGGGGTAGGGATGGCCAGGACATGTTTTAGCCAATGGAGCTTCTCAGGCTGTCTATGGTAATTGAGGAACCCATCCATTTCTAGGCCTAACCAGCTGGTATGACTCCACCTTCCTAATTCAGATGAGTAGGGGACACCAGGCTCTGGAAACCTGCTTTCTCGCTCTGCCACGGTTCACCCATTGCTGCTCCTTATATCATTTCCAAAGCCTGGAAACACCAGCAAACCTGAGTGAGAAGCTGTATCCCGGCCACTCAGCCTCTTAGTGACATCAGCAACATCTGACATCGTTTAGAAGACGCTACAAAGGTAAGAACATCTCTGAGCAGCAACTTACACCATTTGGAGGTTTCAGATTCAGATTTTAAAAGTCTGGACTTTTATGAAGTCCTCTTAGGAGACTTCTTTTCTGGTTTGCTGGAGGGGATGGCTTGGGAGCAGCTCGCAGCCATGCACCTCTCTGTAGGCACCGAATGGAACGAGACGCAGGCACTGACTGCAGCAGGATTCTCTGCTCACCTCGGTTCTACCATCTGCCATAAAGAGGTGCCACAGGGCCCTGCCAGAAACGACTCACAGATAATATCAACCCACCGGGAGGGGAATCTCTCTCAAGATGTTTCTGCCACAGAACGTATCCGGGTTTGATAATTAAACACACACACACACACCCCAGACACTTGGGGTTTCTCTGGCCTAGGAGGATGTTTCTAGAAAAGGCTGCTCTCCACTGCCTGTTGTCTGAAGGGAAAGCAAAGAGGAAGGAGCACCTGGAAAAGCCGATAAAGATGGATAGGAGGGCACGGTGACAAAGGTACTTGCCGGCACTCTGTCAGCTTCCAGCTACTCGGCTTGTAAACAAGCTCATCCATTATCCAGCCAGCCTGGGCACAAACAGCCCCCCAGATAGACATACACGAGCCGGTTCACCCCAGTGAAAATAACCCCTCAATACACACACACACAGACCTCCCACTTAGGAACTAAATCTCAGAATCATGCACATAGGTGCACGCACACATGCTGAAAACACAGCTCTAAGGTGTACACACAACCAACTCTGCCATTGGAAAAACAAGTCTCTCTCTCACACACACACACACACACCACTATCACGGAGAACCCATCACCAGAACATGCATCACACACATGTCTCTCTGCACTTAAGAAACAGCTTCCACATATAAACACAGAGAACTGGCTCTCCCAGTGTGACAGCAGCACCCATATATGCCCCCCCGCCTCAGCCAGGTGTAGCTCTGTTAAATCAGTCCCCCAAAAACACACGTACACACCAAGCTCTGCCATAGTACAAACAGCCCCCAGATACACCCAGAGCTGCTAGCCTGGAGCCACCACTCCCCAGAAACACACACAGCTCAGCCCCCGAGAAAAGCAGCCTGCAGAGAGAGAGACTCCTGAGCAAATTACGGTATTACCTGCAGTAAGTATCTTTTACACACACACACACACACACACACACCAACCAACACACACACACCAACCAAGCTCTGCTGCTGAGATTGGCGCCTGGATACACGCCCACACTCAAGCAGCTGGGTGAGAACAGCCCTGAGAGACACACACACTCCACTCTTGGGCACTGGCCAGGAAACACATCTGCAGGGGCTTTCCGGGCAACAGAAGGGCCCCACTCAATGCTGCCTGCCAGGCTATTCCATTCAATTGCAGGGATCTGCCACCAGCCTCTGGTAGTGACACAACACTCCCCTCGGCCCCCCGCGCTGTCAAGGAAAGGGCTCCTGATGCAGAGCAAACAGAGCAGCTGCTACGTGGTGCGGTTGGGGTGCTCCTAACTGGTCCTCCCTTCCCCCATGCATAGGGGTGTCTCAGATCCTGCCCAGCTCCCCTTGCCTGCTGCCCAGCAGACTGCTCTGAGGAGAATCCAAGCCAAGTTTTTTCCTGCAGGCCTTGGGTGTCAGGTGGAACTTTGCAGCCGATCCATAGCCCAGACCCCGTGAGGTGGAGCTCTGGGAGAGGGAATTCTTCAGTGACAGGGGAGCCTGGAGGGTCGGTACTGAGCCCAGGAACCAGGCAGTTGGGCGGTGGATTCAAGCTCTCCGGTGCTTGGCAGAGGGTCTGCACCCACAGGGATCCCCCAAACCAGGGCAGCGGCTGGACTGCATTCAGGCCCCAGAGGTTTAAAATACCCAGTGATCCGGAGAATTGGACTCCCCTTGCAGCAGTCTGGTGGGTGGCTGGGTGGGGGAGCCGGACAAGATCTGTGACAAGGGACTACTCTGTGCTCTCCACAGAGCCCCTCCTTGCAGCCCAGCCTTTGGGGCGCAGTGGGGATTACTGCAGAAGGATAAAGCTGGGTCGCAGTAAAAGGGGTGTGATGATGCACAGCCATGGGACAAGGTGAAGAACCCATTAGCAATTCCCTGTTGTGTGTGGTGGGGGAGGCGGGGAACAGTCAGAGTAGCATCCGAATTGTGCAACCATTGACTCCCAAAAAGATTAACAGGGTCAAGAACCTCAGAAATATCCTTTGAACATGAGAAAAGATGAAAACTACACAGGGCCTGTATGTATCACAGATTCCTTATTTCGGCTTCCCTCCCACCTCAGCCTGCTTGGCCTTCCCTCTCGCATCCCACCTGAGATAAACTCTTAGCTTCTCATTGGTGCCTCCTTTGACCCATAGACTCGGTTTCCAGGGATCTTGCCTTAATCCATCCATGTTTAAATGCCCAGTGGATGGCATCCTTTACCAGATGCCAGAACCTCTGGCCCCTGCAGCTTCTTCTCAGCGGGGTCCATATGCTCCCCCCAGAGGAGTTGAATGCATTCACACTCTCAACAAGTCAGTCAATATCTGGGGTGACCTGACTTTTATTGGGAGCATTTGGGAGGCAGAGACGGATGAGCAAAAAGGAGAAAGCTGTCAATTCTATTCAACTGGCCTGGACAGCACCATGGTTTAGAAACAGACCGAAAGAGGGAAAGGAGACGGGCCAGGGATAACAATGATAGGACTGGAAATGAGAGGGAGGGTGAGAGAGGACAAAGGACAGAGAAGGAAGGAAGGATGGCAAAGGCAGAAGACTAGGACTCAAATCCCTGCTCTGCCACAGACTTTATGTGACCCCGAGGAAGTCCTTTAAGGTGCTCAGACACTATGATGAGCACAGTAGGAGAACCTACAGACTATCTTCTCTGTGCCTCTGTTCTCCATCCATGCAGTGGCAGGAGCTTCAGACACTACAGTGATAAGAGCTGTGTAAGGGAGTAGATGGAAGAAGGGAGTGAGAGCAGAGGTGGGGTGGACCATCAAGCTACTATTTAACTATGTCTACTGGAGCCCCCTGGCGCTAGTCCCAAGCCAGTTTGAAAAAGGAGAAGGATTGGCATCAGGCTGGCAACCGGCCATAACATTTTCCCAAAGAAATCCATTAAATCCATGGATGTCAAGCACAGCACCCTCGTTTGAGTGCCACTGCATTATTGTGCACGGTTGCAGTGAAAGAAGTGAGTCCAGGAAATAAGACCAGTACCTTGGAATATATGGCCAAAGGAAAGTGCAGCTTACTTATGTTAAAGTTAGACTTAGGACTCACAGTTTGTCATACCACTTTGTTTCATTAGCACAGCGCTCTGCTAATAACACCCAGATAATGTGAGCACCATGTAAGACACAAACTATTTTATTTATACAGATAAAGGGTGAGAACTTAACAAGATAACAAAGGAAGCAGAATTAGATAAGTTTACCTGGGCTAGACATGCATATTTTATTTCCTTACTAACTATTACCCATCTTCTGTTAATGTTTCGCCATTAGCACCATTGTTTATGCCTAATGCTTCTTTTCCTGGCACCTGTATTTCAACATTTCTTATTTCTGCTTAAAGGTACATACAACATTTCTTTAATCCATTCTTATTTTTACAATATAATTCATTCTACTTTCACACTTACATTCGAGAGACCAAATGGAAGGAAGCAAAGGTAAGATATATTGGGGAAGGCTACAAGTGCCCACGCTATGGCACATCAAATAAGAGAAATGGAGTTGTGTAGTTTTAGACAAAGTGATGTGGGAATGTGTTTTGGATGGATAAGTGATAGGATTATTTTAGGTAAACTAGCTCTTGAAAATGGCTCCCGAAGTGTTGTGTGTGCCTATATGTCCCCAGTTGGATGTGAGGAACAAGAAAAATAATGTCATGGGGAAAAATAAGCACTGTGGTACAGGAAGTGATACAGAATGAGTAATCACTGGAGCCAACCTTAATGGTCCTGAGCGGAGTGATGGTAAATGCTTCAAAAGGTACCATGGCAGCCATGGATATGGATATAAGATCAAGGAAGAGGAAACTATCTTACAGTACACCCAGACTAATGATTTGGTAGTCTTTCTTCTTAATGACAAATGTATTAAAGAACATTGGATTACCTATAAGAATAGCTGTATGAGGGTGCAGACAGTTTACTTCTTGATAAACTGAGCTGAAGAACATAAAAAAACAGTAAAGTCAGCCTAGGGAAAGCATTGAAACTCACTAAATTCTGGTTCTTGACTATGGATACACACTGCATAAGAGAAAACTGTCCAAAGCAGTACAGAAACCAAGTGATGGAAGCTTAGGGAAGTTAGGGAGGAGTTTAAAAGGAAAGTGTTGCAGAAGAGCTATTTAGAGAAAATTCGAATCAATAGTGGAATTGTATTGCAACCAAACTTCAAGAACATGCAAAGAGCCTGCTTGGTGAAACAAAAACAGAACCTCACCTCCAATGTGATCTGGTGGTGGAATGAGAAAGTTCAAGAGGCCACAAAGGAAAAGAACTTCAGCAAACAATGCTCTAACCGCAAGATTTTCAGGAGTATAAAAAAGCCAAAAGACAGTAAAGAGTGACAGCCACCAAAGCTAATGCCATGGAAGGCTTGTATGCTCATCTTGCAATGAAGGAGACTGAGAAAGAAATATAGAGACTCGCAAAGACCCTCTCTAAGAATGAAAGACATTGATCTCACCAAAGTCATTAGAGATGAAAGCGGAAAGACATTAATCAATGAGAACCAGATTAAAGTAATTTCTCCACCATTCCTTAAAAAGCTGATGAATCAAGACGCTCCCAGAGAACCACACTATATGATAAAACCAAACCAGGGTCTCTAGTAGCAGTCCTAGAAGCATGTAGCAACATGAAAAATAAGAACGCTTTCAGTCCCAAAGGCAGACCAGCAGAAATACAGACGTGCCTGGGGAAAATTAACATACTGATAACCATTTAATTGCATTATGAGGATTGAGGATGCCTGATGCCTGGAGAAAGAGCTACATGAGTACCAACATTCAAGAGATGCTCAGACCTACAAGACTGTGGTAACTATAGCATCAAACTCATGAACCACACAACAAAGCCCTGGGAGAAAGTTATTGATACGAGTCTATGAAGAGAAGTAAAGGTCAGTGACATCTGGTTTCGTTCCAGGCAAGTCAACAATGGATGCTATCTTTGCATTAAGATTGCTTATGGAAAAAGATGGAGAACAGAGGAAAACCCTGTTCATAGTATTCATTGATTGTGAGAAGGTTTATGACCACACTCCAGGAGAAGTCATCAGGTGGTCTATGAGAATGAAACAAATATCTGATGACTATATCAGACTTGTCCAGGACATGTACAAGGGTGGGTTTTACCACAATCAGAAGTAAATGTAGAGAAATTGAACAGTTTCTAATAAGAGACAGAATACATCATGACTTGGCTGCGAGTCCCCTTCTTGTTTATGTTGGTGCTCGGTGGATTTACAGGCACCCTGGTGCATGCTTTTTGCAGATGATGATGTGCTCCTGGGAGAGAGCAAAGAAGCAGGGGAAAGATTTAGAGAGCTGGAGGTACACACTTGAAAGAAATGGCATGAAAATCAGCTACAATAAAACACAATACATAGATTTGTTGATAACTTGCAGGAAAACAGCAAGACTAAGTCAGGGGAGAGGGGGCAACCACTGCCAAAGGTACAGAAGTTCAAGTAACTTGGTTCGATAGTACAGGATAATGGTGAACTCAATGACAAACTTATAAGGAGAACAGGAAAGACAGATTAAATGGAGAGAAGTGAGCAGAATGACCTGCGGTACGAAAATGCCTAACAAATGGAAAAGTGAGATCTACAAGACAGCAATTAGACCTGCACATTTGTATGGGTTTGAATGCTGAGCACCGAGGAAGAGACAGGAGCGGACCTTGAATACAGCGGAAATGAAAATGCTGAGATGGATGATTGGAGTTACAAAGATGGACCATGTTTGGGACAAACTAATTGGGGAAAGTGTGAAGGTGGTAGCAATTGTAGAAAAGCTGCGGGAATCCTAGGCTAAGATGGTTTGGGCATGTGAAAAGATTGGAAAAATAGATAGGAAAGGGGCATTCAACTTAGAAGTGAAGGGTAAGAGATGGTCTGGAAGACCCAAAACTAGGTGGATGGATGTCATACAAAAGGATTTGATTAGCTGTGGTGTTTGAGAAACAGCTTCAGGACAGCGCGGAATGGAGAAGGAGGACACTAAGAGCCAACTCCAGTAAAGATGGAAGGCTAGAAGAAGACCTGAAGCCCAGCAAAGGGACGAGATGCATGGACTGATGAAGCTACTGAGAAGTTTGCTATCAGGAATAATACTGTGAGGTTCTTAACACCCCTGCATGCAATAAATCAACAGCATTAAATATGAGCGAAGAAGGCGAGTGCCAGATTGACAGGACACATTCAGTTCAACTGTGCAGAGCGATTTCTCAAACTGTTTGTTCCATCTGAACTAACAGAGAGCTCATAAACAAGCCAGCAATGGGAGCGGCTGTGGGGCATTTCCAAACGGCACCCGTTTGAACCTCTGGCCCCAAGCTCTGCCTGAGAGAGCTTCCTTCCCAATGCAACTTACTTCCCCATGCCCTTTCAGAACGTTTCATCCCCTTACGGGTGATGATGATAGCTGCACCCACCCGCACTTGACGTTTGCAAAGCACTGCGCAAACATTAACTAATTGCTCCCTGTGTTGCGCCATGGGTGTTGGAAGGATTAGCTCAGTGTTTGCATACTACTTTGAGGCTGCCCATAAATTGCCATATAAGTACTAAGAATTATCATCAGTGATCCCAAACTCTGCAGTTTACAATAGGATTACCACCCCAAAGCAAGGTTTCTTATTACCACAGATGAGGCAAAGATGCTATTCACGACCTTGCTATGCCAGGCTGATTAACCTGGGATGGACTCAGCTACTCAGGGGATGAGTGCTAATGCATTGAAAATACATATAATAATGCCACTGACCTCTTAAATAGCTCTTGATTCTGCTCAGTCTCAAAAGGGCCTTACAAAGGAGGTAACTAACTATCATTATCCCCATTTTACAAGCACCTGGAATGCTAGGCTCCAAAACAGAGAAGGGAGGTACAGAACGGCAAGTAAAGGAACGGGTACAAATGAAGGAATTGGATTTTAGGGACATGCAAAGAGTTTTGTAACTTGTAAAATCATCCTATAAATTCTCCTAGCTGAAATGTGCCACTTTGGAAAGCACATCTTCTCTGTAGGGTGAATTTAAAAAGCACGAGACAGCTTCCAAGAAACTGGATTGTACTGAAACCTTTTTTTCCCCTATTATACTATTACTGACGTTTAGCAATAAACCATTGGTTAGCTGGGCTCTTGAGTATGTTTCATAACAAACCAAAGCGCGATCAAGCAATTGACTATACAATTTATCAACATTTGGTAAAGAAACACGTATTTGATCCATTAACTTTCTATACGTAGGCTTTAGAGTTCTAGATTATCTTTTATCAGAGGGGTAGCCGTGTTAGTCTGGTTCTGTAAAAGCAGCAAAGAATCCTGTGGCACCTTATAGACTAACAGACATTTTGCAGCATGAGCTTTCGTGGGTGAATACCCACTTCTTGCATCCGAAGAAGTGGGTATTCACCCACGAAAGCTCATGCTGCAAAACGTCTGTTAGTCTATAAGGTGCCACAGAATTCTTTGCTAGATTATCTTTTAGTATTATTTGTATTCCAGTAGCACCTAGGGGCCCCAGCCCTGGACCCTACTGTGCTAAGGCGTTGTACAAACAGCAAAGGCAATTGCTACACCAAGGACCTCACTATCTGTAGTGTTGTGCTTAGCTCTATAAGACCTCAGATCAATGGACAGTTGGGATCAAATGAGCAGGCAGAATGTTAGCAATCAATAAGGAGCAAGATGAATAAGAGGGAGGAGTTCTATGTTAAATTACTCAATAGGACATCCTCACATGGAGCCCACATTCAGTTCTGGTCAGCCCATCTCCAGGAGGATATAGCAGAAATAAAAGAGGTTCAGAGATGGGCAACAAAAATGTTTAGAAGTCTGGAAAAATTCCATTTGAAGAGAGTGGATGGATTGGGATTGTTTATCTTACAGAGGAGATGAATAAGGCAGCACATGATAAAAGTATCTGAAATGATGAAGGGGAGAGATGGCATATCAGAAACATCTGTTCTCCCTGCCTCCGTGAAATCCCAGAGCCACTTTTAAAGGACTTCAGTCATCAGTCATTTCAAAGCCCTGAGGGGTGCGGGGATCAGTCGTGCCCTTTGCTGAAATCTCTGGACTATTGTTGCCTCTCAGCACTTTTTAGAATTACATCCCCTGGCCTCCTTTCTTCTCAGCACTTCTGCTACACCTGGCAGGGTGATTTTGTCTGATACAGCCACCCGCGTTTGAACCCGTGATACTCAGTGCCAGAGTATTCTGGGTGGAGTAGTCACAACTAGGGTACTTATGTTCCTGGAGATTAGTTCTGAGCTTTATCTCTGGGCTTTAAAGCATGTGGCAAGAGATACCTCTATAAACTGGTATTTCCCCCAAACAACCATGTTGTAAGACACTCCATGCATCTACCCTGGACATCTACCATTATAAGAAATTAGCTTTCAGACAGGGAAAGAATACTTCACTTTTAAGGATAAGCTGGGAAAATTAAATGCTAAAAATGCCCAATTTCCACTGTAATGGGCTCTTTAGAAATGCCTGTAACAACATGAAAAATAATAGCAGCAAAGAGTCCTTTGGCACCTTATAGACTAACAGACGTAGAGGAGCATGAGCTTTTGTGGGTGAATACCCACTTCGTCGGATGCACACAGGACTCTTTGCTGCTTTTACAGATCCAGACTAACACGGCTATCCCTCTGATACATGAAAAATAATCATCTCAAAGCAGGCCTCAGTTGAAACCTGGCAGTTAAAACCAGGAGAATTTCACATTGAAACCATGACTTTCACAGGATGGTAAACTAAAGCCATAAATCAGTTTGGCTTTGCTTGAAGGTTCATGAACCTCAGCAAAAGTAAAATCCCCCAAACATGATGCCATATCATTGCAAATATTTCTCAGACCCCAGCCATCAGGCTGTCCTTATGATGATACGCATATTACTATTCAGCATCTAAACCTGCGCTAGGGGCCGCATAAAAACAAGCAATGATACAATCCTGTCTTGGAAGAGCTTGTATAGGGGACGAATTTCAAAAGCTTGGTCCCGACTTCCATGGGAGTGGGACATTGCCTTTTGTGGCTTTGAAAGCCTCCGCCATAATCTCCACTAACCCTAAACAGTTTAGCCCCACTGGATATTCTCAGGTTCAGATTAGAAATGTGAAGATCACTCAGGCATCAGGATGTAACTGAAGGAGGCAGTATGGTATAATGGTGAGAGTGGAATTCAGGAACTCAGCCCCAGACTTCCTGTGTAACCACAGGCAAATCCATTAGTCTCTCTTTGCCTCGGTTCTTCATCTAAGATAGGGATAACAGCACGGCCTTACATTACAGGCCTGGTGTGAGGATAAGTACGCTGAAGATTGTGAGGTGCTCAGATACCGTGGTGTTGGGTCCAAGTAAGTACTCCAGATAGATAGAACTAGATCCCCTGTGGGTGCTCAGCAAAGAAGATTCTACACACTCAATTTGACAATTGGTCATGATGTTGGTTTTCCACCATTCTCTTAGATTATTGTCTCTTGGCCAACTCTGGAGGACACAAGCACTTGGTGAACCAACGGCACAATCCCATCCTTACATTTTGGTTTATGTGGACACATATATATTAACAAACACAGGTTAGCCCGGGGGTCAAGTTGGAGAGGAATTTCATTTAAGCCGTGTTGTTTCCATTCAGCGTGGGCTATCCATCTCTCTGAAGAAGAGTCAGCAGCCACGGCTGACACACCGTCCCTCAGTCAGGGGTAATTTATAAGCCTATTGCGAACAGCGGCTAAACTGATGAACCCATCTGGCGAAGGAACATGATGGATTCGCTCTCCATTCTAGTACTTAGACTTTTCACCCTCAACAGGCCGCAAAGCCTCGTTCATCATCTTCATCAACCCAACGGGTAAATATCATTAAATCTGCCGGCCTCTGGCAGCAGCATTGATATTTTTTCTCTTTATTTTATGTTTTAAAAGCTCACTGTCCCCAGCTGCACCCACTGTCTCATGCTGAAAAATGGCACTTATGCCTGTCGAGGGGACATGCGTGCTTGGAACCAGAGAGGTGAGATGGAGAAAGACTTCACATTTCTGATCACTTCTAGCCCACTGAGGGATCCCATAAGAATCCATCTTCCAAATACAAGACACGGATAGTGATCTCCCTTCAGCGGTGGGTTGCCTATTTACCGACCTGTCACAAAACCCAAGAAACTGGTGATGGTTCCATGTTACCCAATGGAATGAAATGGTATTGCTGTTATATTGACAACTGCCATGGAATGCAGTGCTTAGAAATGGCCTAATAAATGCAACAGATGAAAGACCAGGTGCAGAGGTGGTGTAAATCAGTGGAGGTGCATTAAAGTCACGGGAACTGTGCCCATTTACACCTGCTGTGGATCTGTCCCTGTGGTTCCCAATGGACAATTTTCCACCATGCGTTATGGGAGAATGTAAGCTAATCATTAGTCTTTGCTATGCTGAGGTAACGCGGTGCATTATCTTATGTCTGAAGTGCCCAGATCAATTATGCAAAGAGCTCAGAGTTGGAATATGAAGGTCTGGGGGTAAGGTGTATTGGTAGAGTTGCATGAGTGAAGCATAAGTGGTTATCAAGTATCAGAGGGGTAGCCGTGTTAGTCTGGATCTGTAAAAGCAACAAAGAATCCTGTGGCACCTTATAGACTAACAAACTAAAAGTTTCTCTTTTCAAAGAGAAACTGCTGAGCTCCAGTTCATCTGCAAATTTGACACCATCAGCTCAGGATTAAACAAAGACTGTGAATGGCTTGCCAACTACAGAACCAGTTTCTCCTCTCTTGGTTTTCACTCAACTGCTAGAACAGGGCCTCATCCTCCCTGATTGAACTAACCTCGTTATCTCTAGCTTGCTTCTTGCTTGCATATATAAACCTGCCCCTGGAAATTTCCACCACTTGCATCCGAAGAAGTGGGTATTCACCCACGAAAGCTCATGCTGCAAAACGTCTGTTAGTCTATAAGGTGCCACAGGATTCTTTGTTGCTTTTATAAGTGGTTATGTTAGCTGGCTTTATGACTCCCTTCATTTTATAAGGGATAAGATCTTCCATTTAAATAGTTCCTTAAATACCAAAGTGCATTACAAATGACCCCATCACAGAACCTCTGCTACAGAACATGGGAGCTGTTAAACAGTGCAGAGCAACACTGCAAAAGTGGTTCAGTCTGCGAAGAAGACTCCATACCAATTCAAACAAAGGAAATGTAGGGAGTCAGGATGTAATTATCCAGGAGACCAGGACTAACTTTCTCAGTTTAGCACAAGAATGGCTGTGGGATCTTTGACGGGCCTGCTTTTTATATACCCTCCAGACAAAGGCATTACAAGCAATAGGACGGCCACTGGTGCCATGTATCAGCTTAGGTTCGGAAGCGACTCAGTGGGATAATTGCCCCCTGCTGAACCACGAACACTGCTTCTGCCCACGAACTGAGTTTTTAATCTTCCCAGTCTCCCATCCAAGCCTTGCACAGGTCCAACCCAGCGTAGATTGGCCATCCAAGAAGACCACGGCCCAACGACAGATTGGCAATGGAACAAATTCACTGCCTGCGCTCAACAAAAACCCACAGTGAGGCAAATCATATGTAAAAGGATATTTCCACTTAGAAAACACCCCACAAAACAACCTGACTCAGGCAAATCTTGGTTGAACCGGGAGAAACCTTGAGAGAAAATCCTCGTCTGCCACTATTGTGTGAGCAGCGTAAAGGAACAGACATGTCATCCAGGCCATAAATTAAACCTGGCAACGCGTTTGGAGGAGCCAAGCAAAATCTCTGCTGGCCATTTCTTCGGAAAAAGTAATGAAGGGGGAAGGAATGAGCATGCCATTGGCTGGCCAGCATTTCAGCGATGGATGGGATAGACGAATCAATTTATTAGCCCTAATTGCAGCTTGAATGCCCTTCCATGTCTGCACGTAAGCCTTCATTCTGAAGGAAGTTGTCAGTTCAAGTCCTGAATGAGCAAGGTTGGTTATCAGCAGGCAGTTTACAGCCCCTGTGCTGTGCATTAATTAAAAAGGCTTTGTGCTGCGGCTCATTCGTTAGCACCGCCGCTCCTTTAATCACTGCCTCTTCAGCCACCGGGACAATCTATAAATCTCCTCAAATATGAAATAATGAAGTAGAATGGTTCAATGTATTACAATGTAATAAGTCAGGATAGTGTGGGGGTGGACAGGGCAGTGCCAGCGCTGTCTCCTTGCCAGGAGCCTTCCCATCTCATTACCAATGGCAAACATGCATGAGAAGAGCAGAAAGAATCTAGACAAGATTATATATCTATCTATCCATGCAATACAGCGCTACACACAACACGCTGTACCTCTCTGGTTCTGACCCATCTGAACACAAACCTGCTGCAGCTGATTTATAAGGATCCTGGGGACAATATATAATCTATTTTACTGCTGTGGATGGGAGAACTTGGCTTCCTAGAAAACACCCCAAAGTGCCCCCTAAAGACATGTATATTATTTACAGGGGACACCACTTATGGGTCAGTCTTGCATAGAAGGGCTGTACTGAGGAGAAAGTGATGCACTGCTCACAGGTATTAACCCAAACACCACTGTCCAATTCACTTCCAATTGCTTCTTTTGATATTGTTTTAGTGTAACTGCTTGGTGTGGTGCTCTGTCCCCCTCTGGTGGCACCGAGCCCAGAGAGGGATTGATGAGTCTGCTACAGCCTTGGCTAGGAGGCATGTGGCTTTTAGCTCATGCAGTAGCGGCTCATATACTAAGCTTCCGAGGTCCCAAGTACGATCCTGCCCACTGATGACCGGGGTCTGTCGGGGTTACATTAGCACTGCCATAAGGTGCCAGCCTATTGGATGATTGGGATTGGTAGGCGGAGCCCAACAAACCAAAGGAAGAACTGTCACAGAACCTAGACCTCAGCTGAATACAGTTATGTTCACAGCAAACACACAGAGAAGTTAGTTAAAACCTGAAATACATTTGCTGGAAGGTTGCAACATAGCGCTACTTTATTTCTTAAACTCCAGAATCTTAACACACAGGAATCAGAAACAGAGACACACAAAGCAGGCTGCTCCTTGCAGTAGAAAGGCACGGAGGCACAACTCACCCCACCTTACTTTAGGCAGGCTCTGCAGTCAGTCTGCAAAGCCAGCAGAGATTGGTTCTGTAGGGAGGCAGGAACCTAGCCTGCAAGCAGGACCAATAAACTAAAAGTGATGGCTTGTAATTAAAACCGTTTTCAGTACACCGCAGACATGAGAGGCAAAGGATGAACAAACAGGCTCACAGCCCGGGTGAATATTGTTCTCTGTCTATCCCCAGAGCAGGTACAGCAGAGGCAGGACAAGCTTCCCACATGTGCTGCCTCGCTAGTGAGGCTCAGGCTTGACTCAGAGGGATGCTGTTTCTAAGGACCAGGAGAGAAATCCAGCCTCTTCTCATTGGATAACACTAAAAGCTAAGCCTCCCTGCTAAGGGTGCGGAAGAAGGTGTGAAGGGGGTTGCGATATGGGTTGCAAGAGGGACCTGGACTGAGACCAGCACCTTATTTCTCACATGCCAGGGAGTGAGCACTTTCCCAGGATCACAGAGAGTAAAAGGCCTCCCCCACCCACCACAGACACATCAGCCCTATCTTATGAGCTGTCTGCCTTACCGGCACAGCAGTCAAAGCAATGGGTCAGAGAAAAGCCCGGGTCGAAGTTCACAACCCAGCTCAGAGCTCCAGCCTCCCCTAGAACCCAAGAAAGCTCAGGTCCAGACCCTCATTCTGACTCTCCATGTTGGGAGCATCTCTGGAGAGTTGGGTTAAATTCAGCTCCAAAGCTTGACTGGGGTAGGCTGGAGCACTGCGCCAGACCCCACTGCCTGACACTCAGGGGAGCGTAGTTCTTTCCGTTCACGTGCAGATCCACACCAGCAGCTGAGTGGGGAAAGTTAGTCCTCATCCACTGCTGAGACTCACTTTGCCATTCCCACCAGAGCCAAGGAGAAAAGACAGGCACTGCAGAAGAGTCGGTTTCGGTGCATTTCCAGTTTTGAAAACATTTTGGAACAAAATATTTCAAAATCACCAAAAACCCTTTTCAAAACAATCCGTCCATTATCTCTGACTTCGGGCACGTTAGAAATCAACACCCCCGCAGTGCGCATTACCCCATTGTGCCGACAAGCCCTTAATATGTCTTCCAGTTAAGTGACAAAAGATGCACTAGGTTATCTCCCTCCTCCCTCCCTAAAGGTCTCGCCCATGTGTCTTTTCATTCATCGCTTTCTGAAAGTCATTTGGTTTTTCCTTTGGGGGATTTTGTCCTTTATGATCAACTAACATTAAGCCATACTTGGCCCAAGTCTCCTTCCAACACATATGTACCACTCCTATCGATTAGACTGGGAAATGAGAGCTGTGGATCCAGGGATAAATTTTGGTCTACTCTAGAGCAAATATGCCACCAGCTGATGCTACAGCTGAGTAGATGAGAAATGACAATGAAAATACCCGGGAAATCCTCTATCCGGGAGATGGAGAATGTACTGCACAAAAGCTTCAACTTTAATTTGTTACGAGCCCTGGGAGCTCAAGAGGTTACCGCATGAATACCAGTGGAAAGGATATCACCATACAAGCGCCAACAAGCAGCATGCCCACAAACCTATTAACTGGTAAACACCAATCTTCAGTAATTCCAGCTATTAAAAACAGCTTAAAGAGGAATCAGACCTCATTTCACAGGGAGCGCAGGGGTCTGGATGACTATTTTAAAACTTTTCCTTATTCATCTGAGTTAATGGGCTCTGACTCTCAAATGCTCAGCTCCCGTGCCATTTCCCAGGTTTATTAAACTCAGAACCAGAGAGACGAGACGGCTTTTCTTTTCTTTTTTCGGATGATGACTCCCCACTCAGAGGAAAGGAACATCACAGATCTCGCGGGGTCACAAACTGGGAAAGCATATCCCTTGGAACAGCATGAGAAATTAGAATGACATTTCCTTCCCGGCTGAAATCAATATAGTTATGTATTCCAATTTAAAGAAAATATGTTTAAAAAGACTCTAGGTGCCCTCATAACAGTTACATTTACAGATTACAAAATTATATACGCAGCAGCACACGACAGTAGAAACACCACATTACCCTACCAGCCAGTAGATGATGAATATCACAGTAGTATATGCTCCACTTAGAAGCCCAAACCCTCAGCAACCCTGTCAGCTATTTACCTTATGCAAGCCCCGCATCTGAGCACCTCATGATCTTCACTGTATTTAGCCTCACAAAGTCCCTGGAAGGTAAGGAAACGCTATTCTCCCCAATCTACAGATGGGGAGCAGGGGCACAAAGATGCTTAGGGAATAGGATGACCAGATGTCGCGATTTTATAGAGCCAGTCCTGATATTTGGGGCTTTGTCTTTATAGGCACCTATTAACCCCCACACCCCATCCCGTTTTTTCACACTTGCTTTCTGGGTATCCTATTAGGGAACATCTACACTAGAGATAAAGGTGCAATTGATCAAGTCACCCTGAGTGCGTAACTAGGATTTCAGGTGGGATTTTCACAGCAAGGGGTTTGCATTGAATCACTGTTTTCAATGAAAAAAGAACAGGAGTACTTGTGGCACCTTAGAGACTAACAAATTTATTTCAGCATAAGCATAAATTTGTTAGTCTCTAAGGGCTAGTCTATACTTACCAGCCGGGTCGACGCGGTGAGTTCGACTTCTCGGAGTTCGAACTATCGCGTCTAATCTGGACGCGATAGTTCAAACTCCGGAAGCGCCGCGGTCGACTCCAGTACTCCACCACTGCAAAAGGCGGTGGCGGAGTCGACCTTGGAGCCGCGGACTTCGATTCCGCGGCGTCTGGACAGGTGAGTAGTTCGAACTAGGGTACTTCGAATTCAGCTACGCTATTCACGTAGCTGAACTTGCGTACCCTAGTTCGACCCCCGCTCTTAGTGTAGACCTGCCCTAAGGTGCCACAAGTACTCCTGTTCTTTTTGCGGATACAGACTAACACGGCTGCTACTCTGAAACCTGTTTTCAGTGACTGGCTTCTTCCTCTGGGGCCACTGCAGAAGAAGTGATTTTTAGGAACAATCCATTGGTGGGCTGAGATTGAGGACAAAGCACGCGTACAAGGCGAGTCAGGAAAAAACCACAGAGTTGGGACGTACAAGGAAACAAAGGCGTCACTGATGGAGAGGAGAGCCACATAGAACTTGTTAAGAGGCCAGGGCTGAGTTGCAAGCAGGGCTTGCCTTGTGCAGAAGATGTGTAATTTAAACCTGACAAAGGGCAAGGGGAAGCCAGCAGAGGGAGTCATGGATGGGCATGGATGTGGTCCTGTTTTAGACAGACTGTTTGGAAGGCGATAAGGAGATGAGAAAGGGCAAAGGAGAGTGCAGTAGTCACAGCTAGACAGGTTTAGAATGTGGACAAGTATCTTAGCCATTGGAGAAGGCAGGGAGTGCTAGGTTTCCAATGTGTCATAGGGAAAGAAATGGCAAGCTCTGGTCACAGCTTGGATGAGTAGGCAAAGGAGAGGGAAGTGGCCCCAAGACTGTGAGCCCGCATGATAGGGAAGTTGGTGTGATCAGCAGTGATGGAGGAAGGGAGAAGTAGGAAGGTTTTGGAGAGGAAAGAGAAAGAGCGTATCGCACTGCATACCACACAGACCAACACAACCAGGAGGAGAGGGATGGGATGCATAAACAGGAAGTGTAAGCTCGATATCAGGACAGAGGCACTAATGGGGAAATCCATTCTGTTGAGGAATCATCTTCCCATGGGAGTCACGGAAGCACCATAGCTCAGGCAATTTACAATTAGGCTGAATAATATATGCACTCCTGGCACAGCCAGAGGGAGGATATACATGGCCTACGGATCTTCCCCCAGGGCGTGTTTCTAGGATGCTAAGCATCTCTCATCTGAATACAGGGGAAGGGTTAAGCCAAAGGGACACCCATCAGTGACGAGAATTATTGATGAGGAATGCTTTGCTGACTGCAATTTCACTGAAGGTGAAATTGGATTTCTTAGACTTGTGCACGTTTCCATGCTGTCTTACAAGACCTTTCTAATGCTAAATTCCACTAAGGTTCCCCTGTCACCAGCTGGACTCTTACAGAGCTAAATGATGCTGTAGTGAGAAGGCAAGCAACTAAATACTGACAAAATGTACAAGTGCTTACATACAAATATATACAAATACTGTAAGTCTAAACACTAAGATGGAGAACTCGAGTGCCTGGTATTAAATGAGGATATTGATACAATAGGCATTATGGCAAGTTGGTGAAATGAAGATAAATCAATGGAACACGGTAACACCAGGGTCAAAAATATATAGGAACAACAGCGTAGGATGCACCGGTGGGCGAGTGCCATTATATGTAAGAGAAAGAGTCAAATAAAGTAAAAATCTTAAATGAAATAAACTGTACCATAGCAGCTCTATGGATAGACACTCCATGCTGGAATAGAGTATAGCAGTAGAAATAGACTACCATCCACCTGAGCAGGAGGTGACAGTGGTTGTGAAATGTTAAGGGAGGTTAGAGAAGTTACAAAAGCAGAGAATGTAACCATAATGGGTTATTTCAACTAGCCCCATACTGGCTGCATAAAAGTCACTGCCGGGCGTGATGAGGAGATAAAATTCCTAGACACCATAAATGACTGTTTCTTGGAGAAGCTAGTCCTGGAACCCACAAGAGGAGAGGTTTATGATTTAGTCATAAGCAAAGCACCGGTTCTGGTCCAGCAGGTATCATAGAATCATAGAATATCAGGGTTGGAAGGGACCTCAGGAGGTCATTTAGTCCAACCCCCTGCTCAAAGCAGGACCAACCCCAACTAAATCATCCCAGCCAGGGCTTTGTCAAGCTGGGCCTTAAAAACCTCTAAGGATGGAGATTCCACCACCTCCCTAGGGAACCCATTCCAGTGCTTCACCGCCCTCCTAATGAAATAATGATAGCGGCGCTGTTCAGTAATAGTAACTATAATTAATTTTAACACTGGGGGAGGGGGAGGTAATAGCAAAAAATCCCACCATTGTAACATTTACCTTTAAAAAGGGGCTCTACACAAAAATGAGGATGCTCGGTAGGTGGAAAGCAAAAGGAACTGTCGCCAGGGTTAACTGTCCTAGAGGATGATTTATAAACATTATGATATTGTCTCAGACTAAACACATACCCTCTATCAGGAGAGACAATAAGAGGACCAAAAGTACGTCATCATGGCTAAGCAGCAGAGTAAAAGAGGCAGTTAGAGGCAAAAAGGCATCCTTTAAAATGTGGAAGGCAAACCCCAGTGAGGCTAATAGGAAGCAGCACAAACTCTGGCACAGTAAGTCTAAAAGTACAGTAAGTAGGGCTCTGCCAAACTCACAGCCATGAAAAACATGTCACGGACCGTGAAATAAGACCTCCCCCATGAAATCTAGCTGTTGGAGGAATAGGGATGGGGCAGGGCTGGGGGCACCCCAGTCGGGGGCTCTTACAGTTCCCCAGGCTCCAACTGCTAGTCCCAGTGGGGCTGTGGAGGGAGGCCTCTCAAAGGCTCTTACGAAAACTAAGTAGTCATGGGATAATAGCGAAGATGGTATAGGATCGTCTCCTGAATCAGTAACTGGTTAAAAGATAGGAAACAAATGGTAGGAATAAACAGTCAGTTTTCACAAGAGATAAACAGCAGGGTGCCCCAAGGATCTGTACTAGGGCTCGTGCTGTTCCACATATTCATTATTGATCTGGAGAAGCGAGCAAACAGTGACGTGGCAAAGCTCACAGATGATACAAAATTATTCAAGATAGTTAGAGCCAAAGCTGACCACGGAGGGCTACGGGAGGGATCTCACAAAACTGGGTTACTGGGCAACAAAATGGCAGATGAAATTCAACATCGATTAGTGCAAAGGAACTCACCTTGGAAAAAACAATCCCAACTACTACACATATATAATGATGGGTTCTACATTAGCTGTTATCACTCAAGATAGATCCTGGAGTAATCCTGGATAGTTTTCTGAAAACTTCAGCTCAATGCGACGGTCATAAAAGCTAACACAACATTAGGAACGATTAGGAATGGGACAGAAAATGAAAGAATAGCATAATGCCACAATATAAATGCAAGGTGTGCCCACACCATGAATACTGTGTCCAGTGCTGGTCACCCCATCTCAATAAGGATATAGTGGAACTGGAAAAGGTTCACAGAAGGTCAATCAAGATGACCAAGGGTTTAGAACAGCTTCCATACAAGGAGAAACTAAAAAGATTAGGGCTGTGGATCATAGAAAAGAGACAATTAAGGCAGGATATGATGGCTTCTATGAAATCATGAATGGTGTAGAAAAAGTGAACAGAAATGTTATTGATCCTTTCCCACAATATAAAAACCAGGACTCACCCAGTGAAATTAAAAGGCTGCTGGTTAAACACCAACAAGAAGAAATACTTTTTCACACAATGCACAATTAACCTTTGGACCTCACTGCCATGGGATGTGGCAATGACCACGGGTTCAAAAAAGAGCTAGATAAATTCATGGAGTATAGGTCCATCATGCTTGGGGCGACCTGATGCCTCTGATTGCCAGAAGCCAGGAGGGAAAGACAGGCACATCTCTCCAAAATTACCCTGAAGCTCTGGCTAAGGCCACAGTCACAGATAGGATACTGGGCTAGATGGACCCTTGGTCTGATCCAATAAGGACATTCTTATATTCTTAATCTTGCATGCATCAGAACCAAGATCACCACAAACAGCCAAGCAAGTCTAAAGTCTGAAGAAATTTTAAAAAAACTGCCATTTAATCATCAGATAGTTTTCCCGCATCTTCCTTCTTTTCACATCTGAAAAAACAAGGAGTTATGTCTATGTATTGGCTTTTCCCTTCATGATCATCCACCATCTACATCAATAACTTGATGTTATGAGAATAATAAAATAACACCCATACTACTTAACAACTATGTCACCTTGCATCCATAGCCCTCCAAGTGTTTTACAAAAGAGAAATATTGTTCATATTTAACAAACGGGGAAACGCTGTCTTTGCCTTCAAAACCCTTGGGCAGAGTTTGGTTATTTTCAGTTCCTGGGGAGAACATCTGAAAGAATCCCTCATTACCACTGCATAGCGCTAGCAGGCTCAAGTTGAGAACTGAAGAGTAGACAATCAGAGATGGGTGAAAAATATCAATTTTTAAAATAAAACTTCTAGGGTTTTTTTATGTTGATTGACATTTCTTGTGAAAAGATTTCATTATTTTTCCAATGAAGAACTGAAATCAAAATCAGAAAAGAAAAAAAAAGGGTTTTGAGGACCATTGCAGTTTAAATAAGAGACCATCACCCCAAACTCTGAAAAACATTGTTGAAAATAATTTTTCCCCCATGATCATTTTCAACAAAGTTGTTTTTCATCAAAGTTGCCTTTCAACCATCTGTGGGGAAAATGAAAGCCTTCGATTTGACCTAGTACATTTTTGCAGTGAGTTCTCTAACACATGAAGAAAAGGAGTTTATGATCTTAAGGTTTATATGACACTAGCATTTCCTGGTATCACTCAGCGTTCAGTGCCAAACTGATGGAGAGATAGATGGGAATGGGATAGTCTCTGTTGTCACCAGTAACAAAAATAAAATGGTGTTAATTACAGACCAATGTGTATATTCTCTTTCCGATGTCCACGCACAACTTTAATTAATTCCAATGAGGAAGCAAGGTAAGAGGAGGAGATTCATTACATTACATAGCTGTGCACTATTGACTTTCTACTGTGTGTGTTTATGGGTTTTTTGTTTAGGTTTATGTTACTGGGTTTTTGTCTCTAGTCTTTGTTGTTTTCTAAACTCTTCAATCTATACAATATTTATGTCAGTAATCATTCGAAAATTTTCAATTAAATGTAAAAAAAAAACCAGAAACAAGTAAATCTATTCTCTCTTTTGACTGTTTTATTGATTAAAATGAATGTCTGAGCTGCGGCCGCTGAACCGTGAAAAGCAATCTGTCTTAGATGGGTAACAGATCGTTAGGAAATCATTGTGGTGAGGCAAGAATAACTGTATGTATACACACACACCATAAATACACAAGCTATGTGGAACAAGCCATGACCACGCAAAATTCCCGTGTTAAGAGAACACCAGGAACTTGAAATCTAAACCACTTTTTCAAATTGAGTTTAAGGTAATTTGATAAACAGCTCCAAAGCCTCCTTCAATTTGTTTTCAGCTTTACAATCACATTTTACTATTTAAAATTCTCTCCCTCTTGCTACCTGAAAGACCCAATACAAACAGGTGAAACTGACTATACAGGGGAAAGAGTGATACTGATTAGACACAGAGTAACCTCAGTTGCATCTTTGCTATTTGTAACAATAGCAGGTAACATTTTTCAGACTGAACTGTGATTTGAGTTGATGCTGTCCTTTCAAAGGTGCTGAGAGGTAAGCACACAAGGGTCAGGAAACAGAATTAAGGTTGAATGTTCCACCTTAGATCAGCCACTTTGAATTAAGACAAAAGAGGGGATGTTTATGTTTTGTGGGGGG
The DNA here is from genome assembly GCF_016161935.1 of Mauremys reevesii. Taxonomy (NCBI): domain Eukaryota; kingdom Metazoa; phylum Chordata; order Testudines; family Geoemydidae; genus Mauremys; species Mauremys reevesii. Next base: position 10,583,606 of record NC_052634.1, on the reverse strand, counting down.
AGGGGGTGTTGCACAAAACCTTGTTGGTCACAAGCAACCTTTGTGATTCAGGGCATAAGCCAACCTCTAATTAACTGGGGCTAGGAAGTAACTTCTCCCGGGTGCAGTTTACATCATTCCACTCTGGAGATTCCTGAACCACTCTCTGAAGCATCTGGCACTGGCTGCTGTCAGATTCTGGATTTAATGGGTCTTTCTCTGATAGGGCAACTCCCATGTCCATAATCATGGCTACTCTGAATCCAGGTTCCATGTTATCTGAGCTCACAGAAGGGAAGCTGACAGCATGGGTCTAATTATAACTCACCTCCATTCCAAATACTGTACAGAGGACAGCTGCAATTTTGGCTTGGCAAAGCCTCAGAGGCTGCAGTTTTGGTTTAAGAACCAATTTGCACTTCATACAAATGCCACCTTTGGTAAAAGGTTCCCGTCCATGCTCCTCTCTAATTACCCTGGATTGCCCGATCACTCTCTCTAAGTTTGGATTTGGATCCACGTCCAGATTCAAATCTCAGGTCAGGATGGTGTCTGGTCAAATTTTCAAAGTGACGTAGGAGCCTACGACCCTAAGACTTAGGCTCCTAATTGCCTTAAGTCAATGACATTTTTTGCCTTTGAAATTTTTACCCAATGCCTTCAGTTGTGGGATCATGCCCTCTTCCCTCCATGTAAACCATTTAGCACAATGCAATGTTTTGTACTGCAAGGTGGCACAACATCCATGCAGACTGCCCGTCTCTGAAGTGGGTTACCATCCAGCAGGAGGCATTTGCCTCACCAGTCATGGAACTGCAGAGACTGAGAACAGAATAGCAGGATGACAAACAAGAAGAACCACCCTGCTGGGTACTTTTTGCCACTGGAAGGAGGGGCCCTCCTAGTGAGCTGGAGTTTCTGTGAAGAAACACTAATAATTTAATGAGCAAGAGCAAGAGGATGGGAGCATTCGTTTACGGGAATGTCGCTAATGAACGTGCAACAAAAACAAGCTGTCACTTGAGATTGGGAAATATTTCCCCTCTTTGCTCTCTACTTGCCTGAGATGTTTGTTAATGGAGAGGAGCGAGGCACAACAGCAGATTCCACCTGACTCACGCTGTCTGTGTTTCTAGCAGGCACTTTTTTTTTTTAAGGCGTGTTTGCAGCAAGGCACATATGGGCAGCCACCCAAGCTGTCAGCCAGCTGCAAACAAGGCAGAGTATAATAAAACCTGCATTTCCACCGTATCCTTCTGCGAAGGATCTTATAACACTTTACAACAGTTAATCCTCACAATAACTTTATGAGTTATCACTGGAAAAGGCAGGGGAGCAGATGCCATGCATGTGTGCTGATAAATGTCCATAGTAGTTTTGCCAGGTTGTATTTTCTCCATTTTACTGAAGCATGGAGATGGCAAACTGCATGCCCAAGGTCACATCAAGTGAATACCTAAGCTCAAGGAAAAGGACCTAGGTTTATCCTCCCAGCCAATGCTCCAGCCACTAAGACTATGCTTCCCTGCAGTACTACAGCTTGCAAACATTCAGGTCTAGAGCAAACGGGGAAAACAGAGATATCTTCACTAAACAGGCCAAAGAAAGAAACTAATCAACAGCTATAACATTCCAGCCTATAGAAAAACAATGACCAGAATAGACCCAAACCAGCACTCTCATAAGGAGTACCCTAGGGTTAGCCACAAGCAACTTATCTGCCCTAAGCCAAAATTATATTTAAGATTGTGCTAGTTAAAATGCATTAATACTTTTTCAAGTGCAATGTATTTTGTCTGTAGAGACAAGGCCATACATTAAGGATGGGGCACTGCTGTTTTTATGGGCTGCCAGCTCTTGTGGTGGTTTGCAACTTTGTCATCAGTGCAGACGAGTAGGATCAAATCTCATGCTTCAGGATGCAAATTAATCACCACAGGGGTCAGGAAGAAAATTTACACACACTCCTACACCACACAGAGCAGTGCGCAGTCAGCTAAGTGCTTTATAGGGGACTTTTCACCTTCCTCTGTGCTACGAGGATGGGGCAGTGCTGGAATCAGGCTGCCAAAAAGAAGATCAATGGCTGATCTGGGAAAGCAATTCTCATGTCACCTGCACGTTAAATAATGGAATGTATTATTTATATTATAGCCTCATTCGCACTTTGCAATAATTTTGGGACATCTTCATTTAACTTTAGAGACATAAAATTGGTGTCTAAATGCATTTTGGAAGCAGGAGGAAAACTGCTTCGGGGGTGGGTGATTTATTTCTAGCGCTGACTTAATAACCAGACCAGAAGAGGATTTCAGGGCTGGAGATGGCAAGTTTACCTTTAAAAGGACAAGAAAGGGTCTCAGTTAGTAATGTCAGACCAGAAGCAAATTAAGAAACAAATGTAGCTGCAGAGCTGTGTTTCTCTCCTTATTGTTTTGATTTCCTTTGTTTCAGCTCAGTTTGTTTCCCAAGAAGCCCCGGTATAGTAGTAAACTTAATCCAATAGTAAAGCTGGCTGGACAATTGGGTTTCCCCCTCCATCAAGGAACATTTGTTTTTCACCCTTCTTTTCTGAAAGCCTCAAAGCTCAAATATTTTGAGATTTCGGCTGAAGAGTTTCAATTTTCGGATTTTCAATTTTCCACCCAAAAATTGAAAGTTGGCAACATAAGGGGAAATTCCTGGCTTCCCAAAAGGGGAAAAAAATGTTCATTCTACCCCAAACCCCAGTTTTCCATCAGAAAAAAAGGTTTTGGATGGAAATTCAGCTCTAGCCAGTAGTTCAGAACCATTTTCCATCTCCCCTCCCTCAGTGTCTTTGCTTCAGCCGCACCTGAGCTACCCTATGTGCTCCTCATATAGCCCCACCCTCCATTTATCTCTGCCCCTCTCCCAGCAAAACCCCACCCAGCAATGTTTTTTTTTTAAATACAATAATCCTGGCACCAGCATAATGGTTGCTGACCATCCCCACAACCCTGCATCAGCATGGTCTATTTTGGCTTCTAAGTTTTTTTGGGCAGGGACATTCATTTTGTACAGTACCTAGCATCATAATAGCCCCTGCGACTCTTGGACAAAATAGCTGGAGGACTTGATTCATTATATCACTTAAGCATGTGAAGTAACTCATAGAATCATAGAATATCAGGGTTGGAAGAGACCTCAGGAGGTCATCCAGTCCAACCCCCTACTCAAAGCAGGACCAATTCTCAACTAAATCATCCCAGCCCGGGCTTTGTCAAGCCGGGCCTTAAAAACCTCTAAGGAAGGAGATTCTACCACCTCCCTAGGTAGCCCATTCCAGTGTTTCACCAACCTCCTAGTGAAAAAGTTTTTCCTAATATCCAACCTAAACCTCCCCCACTGCAACCTGAGACCATTGCTCCTTGTTCTGTCATCTGCTACCTCCGAGAACAGTCTAGATCCATCCTCTTTTGAACCCCCTTTCAGGTAGTTGAAAGCAGCTATCAAATCCCCCCTCAATCATCTCTTTTGCAGACTAAATAATCCCAGTTCCCTCAGCCTCTCCTGGTAAATCATGTGCTCCAGCCCCCTAATCATTTTTGTTGCCCTCCGCTGGACTCTTTCCAGTTTTTCCACATCCTTCTTGTAGTATGGGGCCCAAAACTGAACACAGTACTCCAGATGAGGCTTCACAAATGCCGGATAGAGGGGAATGATCACGTCCCTCGATCTGCTGGCAATGCTCCTACTTATACATGGTTAAGCATGTGCTGAAAGTTAAGCACATACTTAAATCCTTTGCTGAACTGGGGCCTGAATGAAGCCATGATTCAGCAAAGTACTTAAAACCATCCCCATTCAGGCCAGTAGTTAAGTACATGCTTAAACGCTGTCCTAAACCCAGGCCCGTGTTTGCTTTGCCAAGGTACCCACAATGAAGCTAATGCTTTACAATGGAGCTCAGTCCCCCATGTTATGGTTGCCCCAGCAAAAGCAACACGTAAGCAGCCTCAGCTGGGACTGAGATGGGTCTGAGCTGAAATGGTTGGACCTGAATTCTAACATTCCCAAAACTCAGTGGAGGTTGGGCCTGAGCTTATCAGTACCTGCTGCTATGCAACAGTCCTCCTGCACACCGTGCAAGACACTTGCAGTACGTGTGCGTAAACAAGCACACACATTCATGTGTACCAAGGAGGTGCTAAATGAGGCAGCGTCTCTCAGATCCTTTAATATACTTTGCCTAATTAAGCTGTTCAATTCTCCAGTTTAAATAGCTGCCAAATACTTACCACAAACTGATTTATCTTTTGATGAAGGTAAAATTTGCTGGAAAAACTGGAGACAAAAACAGTGAGTTTTCTGTGATTAAATGATCTTCTCTTGTGTTCTGATCTGAATAAATTTTGGAGACAGGATGAATCTTTTAAATCTATTTTTTTTCTACTATGTGGACATTTCTATACAAGTTCAACTATCATTATTTAGACACAGACTATGGACTATATAGGAATGGGACAGCCTTAGAACCAGTCGCATGAAATCCGCTTGTGCATACACACACGCACACACAACTAAACAATAAAGGACATTTGCCACACTAGTTCTCTGTCCGTCCTTAGGGAAGTCACTTCCCGCACCGTGCCTCAGTTTCCCCACCTGTAAAATGAGGATAATGATACTGACCTCCTTTGTAAAGTGCTTTGAGATTTCCTGATGAAACACACTATAGACGAGCTAGGCATTATTAATAAGGAGAAATGTTTCTCTCGCAGCGAGAAGCACTGAAAACAAGCTAATGGGACCGATGAGTTAAGGGACTGACACATGGAGTTTAAATGCCCATAGCACATCCTACTCCAAGTGCTGTCAGAAGGCAAAGCACAATGCTGTCAGACATCCTCATGTTGGTAGGGACCTATGTGGCCCATGTGAATAAAGATGCCCCCATCCCTCAATAAAATCCATGCTAAACCCAACCTAAAAGCAGAAAGGGACGTTATTTACATCTCTAGTTGAGTTCTCAATCTCCGATAATCTCTTTACCTGCTTCTGCAGAAGGCCACGGTGTCTCCAAGCAGCCAGCTCAGAACCATTCACAGAAACAGGACATTCAGCCAGAGACATGTTGGAACATCGATGGGGATTTCTCCTTTAGTAACTTATTTTGTGCAGGCCTGTTATTTTGGGCATGTGTTTTAGACACAAACACCCCACGTATGTGAAGGTGGTATCCACACGATAATTTGCACAGATGTGATAAATATATTTAATCCGATGCCTCTCCTGTAATTTGCCTCTAACCATGTCACATACCCACTGAGTCATCACCCGGGGACTTATTCTAAGGTACAGCCCAAACCCTTCAGACAGCCACCACTTTAAAAAGAAACCCAAGAATATTTCCTCCCCCTTCCCCCTCAAAAATGTAAATTTCTTTCTTTCCCCAACATTTTGGGACCGTGCACGGATAGAAACAGGAGCTGTCTACCTCTCAAAAGGGAAACTCCTGGCTTCCCAAGAGGACCCACAATACTTGATCCCACATCTGTAAGGGTCCTAGAAGTGCTGCTATTTCTAGGTATAGAGAATTTGTTTTAGATCTTCTGTATTTTTTTTAAGTATTAGTTCTATTTCCCCCTTCTAGTCCACTGATCGCTGTACAACTGGAAGCATAGAACCTGATTTGCTCACTAGGTAGTTGTACAGCACCTCATACAGTGGGTGCCCTATCTCGGTGCTACTGTAATACAAACACTGTATATTGTAGTTATGACTGTCTGGCACCTGTTTTCTCTCCATGGTGCAGAACCAATGACTCCTGGGCCCTGTCCCAGGTGCTGAATGCACACCTTAGCAAATCCCTGGAATACTGCTGATTGGGTGGAATCCAGCTATGAATTTAACTTTTGAATGGGAAATAGAATGAGGCATATTTATCTGTGTTCTTGTCATTCTGCACTGTTGTGAGAGCCTTTTCCTCTGCAGCTGGAACACTGTACCCTTCCCTGTCTGCCTCTGCCTTCTCCATTCTGTGTTCAAACCTCATTTGAGAACCTCTCTTTTCTCTCTTGACTCTGTCTTAATCCTTTCCTCAGCCGTTATTCAATATTTAACTTTGTAACTGCATTATTTAACTCGGCAAAGTGTTTGGGGATATAATTTGCATGAAAGATTCTATTTAAAAAGTTGGATGATACCCTGTTTTGCAAGCATGTAGTAGGATGCATTCAATGACAACCACAAAAAGGAAACCAAAGCCTCTACCTTCAAAAGATTAACCATGGGCAAACTAGTCTGGTGCTCATGAAATCAGCCCTCATGGAAATAAATCAGCAAAGCAAACACTGATGTCGGTAATTTTGTGACGCAGAAAACTGACTCGTATTTACGATCAACACATTTCTCCCTCGATAAAATGTGCACTTGACTTTTTAGCGTAATTATCTGAGCAATATTTTTAACATTTGCTGCCTTTCCTGACTGTCAAACCTGGAAATAATAAATAAAATAAAAAATACTCTCCTTCAGAGACAGAATTTACAAAGAAATCAATCTCAGAGCAGCCTCCTTTGTATTTTGTTGTGACAAGACTGAATTTAAACAGCCTGTGAAGTCAAAACAACAGGAGAAATATCAATACACATTAATTTAATCAAGAAGCACTCCTCTGCCATTCCAGGCTAAACTCAGATTTATTCCCATAGTGGTTTCTGTGGCAGCTATATTGACATCTTGCTTGTTTGTCTTAAGCTATCTGTGGTGGCCAGTGGTCTTTTAAAACTGCTCAGAATGCCTCAGAGCCCCCTTAGTATTTGCATGAACTTTTTCACGTTGTTTTAAACCATACGCACACACACACAAAACCCAAAGTGTTACCCTAGGGCACAGCCCTGGTTTCTTATCTGCATCTTCCCATCTTAAAACCTGTTTTAGCTGGTGAATGAGCCACTCCTGGCTCTCCTGGGTGACCATCCTGCCGTAGCTTCTTTCATTACTGTATAGGGAAAGCCACTTCTAAAGGAGAGCCCAATAAAAGGATAAATACATGAATGAAAAAATAAATGCACTGCGCTTGACTTCGTCAAATCCTGAGTGCGTGTGGAACCGCTTTGAAACAAGCATCGCATTAAGATGGGGAGAATTAACAAGATAAGCCCCTGCATACCAAATGCAGAAATCAGATTTACTTGACCTTTTAAATGAATGTACATTTTCTGACTGACTTTTCGTGCCAAAGTAATTCAAACAGACCACCTGACAATCATCTTAACAGACAAGATTTTTGACGCTGTATCAAGCACAAGGCGTTGCCATCACAGGATGGTCTGACCACACGGCTTGGGTCTGTCTCTGCCACTGATTTCCTGAGAGACCCGAGGGAAGTCACCTCACCTCTCTGGGGGTCACTTTCCCCATAGATAAAATGTTGGGAGGTTCATGGTCATTCATAATGTCATTCGTTCTCCCTAGAACAGCATCACCCCTCAGCTGAGCAATCACAGATGTGCAGGGCCTGGCAGGTCAGCTTCCCAGTGGAGGAGAAATCAGAGACAGAGTCTGGATGATAGGTTAAGCGTCACTTGCTTCATTTCCACCAGCCCTGGAATGGAGATGGTCAACACAGCCCACAGAGCCAGCTCATCTTCCACCAATCTCAACCCAACATCTACTCCTACTCCCCACCCTGCCTCAGAGACCAGTGCAGAGAGCAGCTCCCCCTATCCCAAACCCAAAACAAATGCTGCCATCACCTGTCTTACAAGGCTCAAATCTTCCCCTCGTACTAAGAAAACCACCACTTAGGAGATGTATAATAGCACCCACTGGTGATGCCGACCATGTAGACATTAGATGGAAAGTGCTATGGGTGTGGAGTGCGTTATTATACTACCATTTTTGGAAGACTTTGCTAGGGTCTAACTGGGACACAAAATTCAGAGATTAGTATCTGAAATAGGGTACCCCATTGTGCGAGATGCTGTACAAATGCAGGGTAGGAGACAATGCCTGCATCTAAGGTCTCCATCTAAATAGACAAGACAGACAAAGGGCAGGAAAAAGGAAGTAGTATCTCCACTTTACAGATGGGTAACTGAGGCACAGAGAGATAAAGCGATTTACCTAAGATCCCATGAGGAGTTTGGGGCATAGCCAGGAATTTAACCCAGTTCTTTAGAATCCCAGTCCAGTATCTTAACACCATAGCCCAACCTCCTGTCTTCGGGTGACTTCTGCTAGCTAGTAACACGAGTCATATAACATGAACTGTGGCAAGATTTGCAACGCTGGATTTGTGCTCAGCACATTTGAAAAATCAGTCTCAGCTTCCTAAACATGGATTTAGGTGCTTAATGTTTAGCGCACATTCTGGAAAACGCTGGCTCTGTCCACGAGGAACTAGGCTTAGATCCATCAGACTCATTTCAAACAGACCCCCCACCCCCAAATACTGACCACTCCAGGGTTAAACTGAAGCAGAGGGTATAAGTTACCCTTGCTTTGGTCAGGAGTCCTGTATATATTGAAGTACATAACAACACACCTACATGGAGAAAAGGAGAGATACCAGCCCCCCTGTGGCTTCCCACTGGGCTCTTCTCTGTTGTTCCAGACTCTGAGGCAACCCGTCCTCCTACCAGCTGAGGGGCAGAACCACTTCAAGCAGAGGCAACCCCATGCACTGAACAACTTGGCCAGAGGCAGCAGAAGGAGGATTGCAAATAACATTTTTCAGGATGTTAAGATGGGCTTGCTAGGCAGATGGGACGCACCCCCTTTGGGCCTCCGTTCTGAAACTCTGGCTTTTCTACTCTGATCTAAAAAGGGTCAAGAGTAAGGTGACCAGATGTCCTGATTTTATAGGGACAGTCCCGATTTTTGGGTCTTTTTCTTATATAGGCTCCTATTACCCCCCACCCCCTGTCCCGATTTTTCACACTTGCTGTCTGGCCACCCTAGTCAAGAGAGAAAACCAGTAAAGCCCTGTCCCAAGCAGGCCTTCCTGTACCTAAAGAAGGGAGAAGCAAGACTCCAAAAAGTCCACCGGGGACTTTGCTGTGTTAATCTGGTTAACCAGGGAAGTACTCAGACACTAAGTAGCGGGTGCTAATACAAAACCCAGGGAGAAAGCAGGAGGCACCCAGAAAAGCAGCAATGAGCTCAACTCTGTATCCATCCTTGCCAATACCTTGTCCTCTAGCTCTTTTAGCACCTCCACAATGTGATCTCCAAAGAGACAAGTGGAAAATTGCCCATTCTGCTAAGCGCAGCAGAAGGAGAAGCATGCTTTGCTGGGTGAGTTGCATTGTTTATTACTTGATTGGGTGCTAAAAATGTTCACACCTAATCAAGCTTGCTCTGTAATCACTTTTCTGCATGTGGCATTGGTTTGGGTTGTTGTTTTTTTTTTTAAACAGCTGCACTTTTAATGAGCCGCCGTTTCCATTCTGACATTTGAAATTTAATCTGGAGCAGCAATTTGATGGCAGGTGAGCACCTTTCATTTTGCATGTTTATCTGTGCAGCATTTGCAGGCCTCTGCTAACAAAGGAGGGTCAGTCCCTGCTTTCCAATCAGCGGATATTAATTACTCGCCAATGACAATGCAAATCCTATATAATGCTGCTATGCGGGTGCCACCCGCACCAAGGTCAGAAAAAGCTAATGATGATTAATCTATGGCATTGAAGGGCCTACAGGATTAAAAAAAAAATCTGCCACTTGTTTGCGATGTGTCACCCCTGGGTCTAATTGCACAAAGGAATGTGCCAGGTCTTGGAGTCCCGTGTGTCTCTAGCCTCCTCTGCTCTTGAGATAAGAGATGGGAAGGATAAAATGGGATGGGGGTAAGGCTCGAAATTTTGTTTGCAGACTGGGAGAGATGGTGATCTCACAGGTAGTGAGGAACGTTAATCCCATCCTGCCTAAATGTTTGAGAGCTGATCTGCAAAGCTGGGCAAATGACTCAATGGATGCTCCCGGGGCGCGCACGCGCGTGTGTGCGTGTGTGTGTAAAATCACCCAGAAGTGTGCTATGCATGTTGCAGTGCCCTGGAGACATCCAGGAGAGGAAGGATGGGACTGAGGACACCAGGTCTAATTCCCTGCTGTACAGAACTATGGGTGACTCAGTCTCTGTGCCTCAGTTTCCTATCTGTACAATGGGGATAATAGGCCAGCCCTGCCACCAAGGGTGCTGTGAGGATAGACACGTTGAAGATTGTGAGGGGCTCAGATATTATGGTAACAGAAGCCCTATAAGCACGGGAGATAGAAGCTGGATCCCTGCCTTGGAGAAACTACAGACTATGTTGCAATGAATGGAGCATGGGGAAAGGGAGTCAGCATCTAAACAAAGGGCTGGAGCGTGTCTGACCTTGTGCAGCTGCGTGAAGGAGGAGCAGAAGGAAGGAACAAGGACTCTTCCTCCACGTTGTGTGGCCATTCTAGGAGCCAGCCACAATCATACAGTCCCTGCGCTCAGCACCTGCTCCTGTCATATGCCAAGAGAGCCCCGGCCCTGCCTTCCTTTTGCACAGGACGGCTGAATGGGTTGCCCACAGGGAAACAAGCTGCACCACCCAAGGGATGATGCAGCCCGTGCAACTATGAGAAACGCCCCATTACACACATCTGCTAGACAGCACCTAACAGCTGCAGAATGTCACCCTGCAAACAATCCCCACAGACACAGCACTGTGGTTAGAGCAAGATTCCCTCCCCCCCACACCCTGCCCGCTTCCAGTTTTTAGGGATCCAGAGGTGCTGGGAGAACATCTTCGCTCCTGATGCGCTTTGTGACAGAGGACAAGTCCCCCTCCTGTCCCAAGACCTCATTTGCATTATCTGCATAGCAGAGAGGATGATACTGACCTTTGCAAAGCCCTTTGGAGTCTCAGATGCAAAGCGCTACAGGAGAGCAAATCCACACAAAAGGTGTGCACCCTTGGGAGAGGGTATTTAGTATTTGTTTATGGACTACACCTGCAGACCACTCTGTGACTAATAACAGACTTAGCTTCAGGGAACATTGACATCAGCAGCCTGGTATTTCTGCTGCGTTCTTTCACCAGTCAATGAGAAGTAACCTGGAAACACAGCAGCTTCTTACTGGTTTTGCCGTCAACTAAATCAAACTAATGCACTGTGCAGCAACAGAGTTATATTTTATACATGCACACATATAAACAGTACGTTTCTTGTCCAAGAGTACTGCTGATTATCGCTCCTGCCGCACAGAGCTCAGCAATTGGAATGCAGACCAAATATCCAATGGCTTTATGTGCTCTGGCTAGACTTCCCTTCCTCTGAGCTCCCCTGCATGTAATATTAATTGGTTAATATTTGTTTAGATCATTCCTGCCACTTTGCCTTTCCATTCTGGCTGCAGTTCATCACCCGCTTTGAGACTCACGGCCTAAGGAATGCAACAGAGAACTCCAGTTGCTAGGGGGGAGCGGGACATAGGGCTCGCTCCTGACGCAGCAAAGTCAAGGGTTGGGATTTGCAGGGTTTCTCTTCCAGCCTGGCATTCAGAAACTGCCTTGGAGACAGGAGGAGTTTGAAACTAACTCATAGCAAATGTAGTCAAGGAAGGATAAAAGAGCCCTCCGGGGTATTTCAACATTACGCAATGTGGTGGCATTCTTTCCTTTATTACCTATGCTATGGTAACTCAGAGGACAAACAAACCAGCTCAGGCAAGATCCTGTGAGCTAGACACTCACAAACAACGGAGCTTGCTTTTGGGGTTTCCAATCAAGTTTAAAACCTCCTCCTAACGGGCCTGGGTTTTTTTTATATATATATATCTTTGGGGTTCACACAGGCACACTGCATGAGGTTTGCAACAAGGGCTCTCTTTACTCACCCTGCTGGGTTAAATGGAACTTTTCCAAACTGATGCTGGCTCAAAGTCCTGAACTGGATCAGGACACGTCTGTATCAAAGACATATTTCACACCTGGCTTGCCCTGAGACCTCAGGGGAGGTGCAGTAAGATGGGTCCTTTAACATGTTCATAAGGCCCAGTCTACTCTTAAAAGTTTTGCCCGTGTAGCCTTGCCAGTCAAGCTATATCAGCAAAACCCTCCTAGGCGGGACCCAGCAAAAGAGTGCCTTTGCTGGGAGAGCTTCTAGCAGGTCAGCAAGTGAAGTAAATGACACCAGTCAAGTCCCTTTTAAGCCTGTATTCTAGGGCCCGGGTTTTTCAAGGTTGATGTGTTGCTGCATTCAGAGTTGCAATGCCAAACTGATTTAGGAGCCTAAATCTCATTTTCAAAGGGGATAAAGATAAAGGTAAAGGTGGAAGTCCTTTGTCTTTCAGGTCAACCAAACTGTTCTGTTCATTCCCTCTTGTGCAGGCCACTGTTGGAAGACAAGACACTGGGCTAGATGGACCATTGGTCTGACCCAGTATGACCATTCTTAGATTTTTCATCAGAGCCCTGAGCATCCTCTAATCCTCATTCATAACAGCCAGAGCTAAGGGCATTCAGCATCACACAGGATCAGGTCCCGTTATTACTGAGGTGGTCACGGCTGTAGCATCTAGGCTGCACAGCTGAAAGGAATCCCAGGAAATTACCGTAAGTCTGTGGAGCTTGGAATGCCAGCTGGAAAATCCCCAGAGGAAAGTCATTGAGATCCCAGGGGATCAGTCTGCACAGCTCTGAGCACCAGGCTCAGATCCTTTGAGGCAGTTAAATAGTTAAATGTGTATTTGAGTACTAGCCCTAGGTAAGGGAAATTAATACCATCACCGTCACACACACACACACACACCCTGTCTGCCTCTAGTCCTCCACCACCTAGTCACACACACCCCCATTCTCTCTCACCGGGGACGGCTTGAAGTGTTTGCTTTGTCTGTAAGCTCTGCCCTGTCCCCACAGCAATCAGCCCATAATCGGGGTGCAGAGATGCAGCAGAGAATGTGCAGCTCGCAGCTGCTGCTGCTCAGGAGATTGGCGGTCACATCCCTGCTGTTTGTTGATTCGTGAGGAGTATTTCCCTCTTCCCTCCCCCCTCCACACATCATAACAGCTCATGAATTTTATAAACTAAACTCATTGTAACCAAACCATGAAATTGCAAATTTAACTGTCAACAAACAAAGACTTTGAGGAAGCTAATGCTGCCTGACTCACGTCTGCAGCGCTGCTGACATAACCATCTCAGACACACGGGGAGCCAGCCACATCCCCTGCCCAGCTCCCAGACGGGGCGCGGGGCAACCTCGGAGCCAGGATGTCCAGCACGGGGCTGTGCCTGATCCCGTCTCCATGGCTGCAGGGGGATTAATGCAATTCCACTGGATCCTCCTGTGCCGTGGGGCATTGCTCTCTGGCCAACCAGACCAACAGGCCACTCCAGGCGTACAGAAGGGTGCAGAGGCACTAGCCGGGGGCGGGGGGTTCCTTTACTCTAGCTGCCATAGAGGCTCAGCACTGGCCCTCCCTTGCAAAGCCATCTCAGATGCAGCGTCAACAGGCAGCGCCACGGTGAGGAACCCCACACAACAGGGCTTGTGCCCATGTGCTGGCGCAGATCCATGGCGTGGAGCGGGAGCAACGGGGCAAACAGCCCCAGCTCAGCACCAGCCACGTAAAACTACCCGAGAAGGCTCCCAAGAATCAACCCAAGACATGTGCCGGCTTCCTGGGAAGAGCAGCACAGGGAGGGGGTTAAGAAGAGGGCACCTCCAATACACAGGTGCCAGGCCAGTCACCACTGCTGCAGGGGGAGTGTTTCCACCCAACAGGCCCTCCTGCTTGCATTCATAATCAGTGGAGCACGGCGGGAAGGTTGGATGTTAGCCCCCTGACCTACCTCCAGCCCTACAGTGCACCGGGGATCTCAGGCAGAGCCAGCCCCAGGCCCCTGGCTACAAGCAGGCACTGCTCCCATGCCCCTCAATTCCAGTCCAAGCTTGGATCCACCACGGCCTGACCTGCCCTGCCAACTGCTCGCGCAGTGTCAAACACCCTGTCAGGGGAGGCCGGGAGAGTCCTCATTAAGCTAATGGAGTGCTAATTCATTCACAGGCGAGGGGGAGGGATCGGAGGCGCTGCCTCATTTGCTCTGTGGAAGTGGGTCATTAAAATGAAGGGTGGCAGGCTCTGAAGATGGAGTGGGCAGGCGAGGCTGCCAGCTGCTGGAGGGACGGAGGAGGGGGGCTCCCCCGGGAGCGCTTGGGTTAGTTGCATCCTTTTAGCAGTGCGCAGCGCAGGCCTGTTAGGGTGAGAACAGACAGTCAGTGGGAGCTACCCCACCAGCTGGCCGGATTTAAGACCCAGGCAGAGCCCTGCCAACAATCACCGTCTCCGACACTAACGGATCGCAGCAGCGTCTGGTGCAGGATAAACCCACACAGCCCTGAGAGACAGAACGGCCTAGCAGACAAAGCAGCAACCTCTCTCCCCGCCTCCCCCAACATTTTGAAATACAAAATATAGAGCACCAATGTGGTATGAAACTGGCCACCAAGGCTTTGGGCGGGGGGGCGTTAATACATAACCCTCTTGGAAATGCCAATTCCTGCAGCCTTTGCAGGGCCCTCCAACATGTTAATAAGGCCTAATCCATGCTTAAGTTTTATCGGTGTAGCCACAGCAGTCTGGCTATACCAGCAAAACCCTCTTAGCGTACACCCAGCTTATATCGGCAAGAGAGTGCCTTTGCTGGGACAGCTTGTAGTAGTTCAGTGAGTGAAAAGCTACAGAGGCCAAATCCCTCTCAAACCAGCAACTTTTAACTGCCCGTATTCTAGGGCCCGGATTGTTAAAGGAATTGAGCTGTTGCAGTGCCTAATTGATCCAGGAGCTTAAGTCTCATTTTTAAAAGGGATTGAGGCACATAGTCGGGATGCGGAGGGCCACTGAACCAAAGTGTAAACCCCGTATATAATGGAAACCACTTCAAGCCAGGGGGGTGCTGCAGCAACCCAGTTCCAGCATCTCCGTCGGTGCCTAAATCCATTCAAAAAGGAAACTGAGGTCCTCGGCCAGTGCGTTGCTGAGCGCAGCAGTAGCATTGAAAATCTGAGTCTGGGGCTAGCAAAGAAGCATCACACGCACACACAGTGTCACACCCATTCCCAACATTGCTATAGCCGCAAAAGTTTCCAGCATAGACCTGGCCTCAGACACTACAACCGAAGCCCCAGAGAGCCAAACACTCCCCGACGAAACAG
Source organism: Mauremys reevesii (assembly GCF_016161935.1). NCBI lineage: Eukaryota > Metazoa > Chordata > Testudines > Geoemydidae > Mauremys > Mauremys reevesii. The sequence goes on along the minus strand of NC_052634.1, from coordinate 10,568,464 downwards.
TGCATGCTGGGCATCCCCTCCTGGCACTGACCTGCTCCTGCTCCCCTCTAAGACCATATTGACAAAGGTGGTGAGGCACCTCATAGGACTCTTAAAAAAACACCTACGTGAGTTATGTGCCTAACTCCCATTGGCTTCAAGCACTTGCTGGAGACAGAACGATGGGCCTGACACACACTTCCAAAGTTCAGACGCAGCTCGATCTCCGTCTCCATTGCTGGTATCTGCCCAAACCAGGAGGCACCGACCGCATTGGCTTATACGTCGCACAAGGCTACCTGCAAGAGGCTCAGCAAGCCCATTGCACCAGGGCCCACTCGAAGACCAACGCCTCTCTGCAGGTCTCTCTTCCCACTGTACCTGGAAAGCCTGCGGCTGCAAGCGCCTGGGAGGCGGGGTGGCTGACGGAGGAAGGGATGGAAAGCCAGGTTATCAACAATGTTGTCGGTGGGGGAACAAGACTCATTTTTCCTGCCAATCATTTTCTCTTCCCGAGCCACAGCCTAGGAGGATCAGAGAAGAAACTGAGCTGCCTTTGGTGAGGCTGGCAAAGAGGCCACCGAAAAGCTCCAGGTGGTTTGTGCCTTTCCACTGCCTGAGTTTTGGACCCAACAGGAGCCTCTGCTCCCCACATTTCTTGCCCCCTAGCTGCTGAGGGGTGTCAGTATTGTCTTGTCTCAGTCCCCCATTGGGTCTAGCCCAAAGACAAGCCACACAGATTTCCACTGTGGGACTCCAAACATTCCTTAGCCATGAGCAGAACCAGCAGACAGGCCAGACTGATCTACACCTCCATTATCTAGAGTGGGGGGGGGAAATTACTTCCCATCTGTTATCCTTCCCTGGGTTGGGACCTCCTCAATCGCAGCACATGCCCTCTCCATCACAAACCCTTGGCCACCAGCTCTCCTGCTAGCCTGAGGAGCAGCCCTGGTTCTTTGAGCAGGGAGCAGCAGAGATGAAGTTAAGCATCATTTATGGAACGGTGCTACAGACAGTCCAGTTCCTTACCCACACGCGCCTTGACTTCCTGGACTCAGCTGAACAAAGACGAACTTTTTTGGCTGGGAAGGGTTTTTTGTTGCCAAAAGGCCAATTCGTTTAAACCAAAACTTTTCAGGAAAATGTATTGGTGTCAATGAAAATTTCAGCTCCAGGATGAAATTGCTGGGAAAAGAAGAGGGGGAAAGAGAGAGAGGCACAACCAGCAGGCTACAGAGTCAGTTCCTTTCTCCCAGCCCAATGAATATTTCATTTACATAAGGTGGAGCAGCTCCAGCATGAAAGGCTGAGAGAAAACAAAACCCACCCTAGAGAAGCCTAGTGGTTACGACATTCACCTGGCACATGGGAGAATCACGTTCCAGTCCCTGCTCTTCCTGATTCTCGTGAGCCCAATGGATGTTTCCTGACCCTGCCTGACTGAGAGCAAGAACCTGACCCTGGTTCTCCCACCTCCCAGGTGAGTGCACTAATCACTAGGCTGCTGGCTATTCTGGGGGGGTGGCGCTCTTGTTTCCCCATGAACATTTTCAGAAAGTCTTGGTTTAGTTCTGCTACGGAAAGAAAACAAATGTCAAAACCTTCGATTTTTTTTTTTTTTTGCAGAACAGAATTCTTGTTTTCTGGCCAGCCCTGGCAAAACGCAAGCTGAAAACAAGCAGCAAATCCCAGAACATGAGGTCTTTGAGCCTGTGCAATGGAACAGACTTCCCGATACAAAGCTGCAAGCCCCATCTCTTAAAACTGGCTTGGATTGTTCTGTTGGAACAAACCTGCATTGGCCCTTGGAAGAATCAGTGCGGTAGACTGACTGACTATTCAGGAATAGGAACTGCCAGGCTGAATCAGACCAATGGAACCTAACCCTCGGTGTCTGGTCTCTACAACAGTGGAAACTGCAGAGAAAGGTGCAGGAATAGTCAAAGGACAATTATGCAATCAGGGAAGTTTTGTCCTCGCTTGGTATATGACCTGGAAGCATGCAGTTCTCCTGTGCGAGCTGTGAAGCAACCAGAAAAGTGACAATGCAAAAAATGGTACCTTCTCATTCCAGCAACCTGCTCTCTCGTGTTGTTGTTCCCTAGAAGCCCCAATCAGAGACCGAGGCCACATTGTGCTAGGTGCTGTACATGCATAATGAAAGGAAAATACCTGTCTCAAGAGCTTACCATCTAAGCACATGATGAGACAGCAGGTGGAGACAACACACACACACACAAATAACAGAGACAGTCATGGAAGATTAGCTGCCTCTCCACTATCAAATGTTTTGCAAGCATCGTGAGAGAGGCAGGCTTTAAGGACAATAGGATGGCGGCTTTGCAGGGAGTTCCTCCCATGCATAAAGGGAAAGCATGAAGATGTTCATGGGAAAATTTGACTAACTGGCCCCAAAGGCTGGCATCCTTGGCAGAGCAGAGGCAGGAGGGGTCAATGGAGTATAAAAGCTAAGGGCACAGCTGATGCACAAAAAGCCCGAAAAGCAAAAAGTAGCAGGTTGTGCCTGATGCTGCAGAATTATCTGCTGTGGTTGGTTTCCAAGAAACAGGCAGATTCTTGTGTTACGTTGCTACGTTTCACCCCTGTTAGCACTGCAGAAGAAACGTAGCCGTGGAACAGAGCTGGGCTCCAATCCAGCTCCCCCATCATCAATACAATTATTCAGTTCTAATCCCAGAGCTAAATTCTGCCCTCGGTCGTGCTTGTGCAAAGCCTTCACTGTGATTGCACAGACGCAACTTTGGGCAGACTGTGACCTGCAGAATCTTTATCCCAGCCCATTGTGTATGAGCCAGCCAGAACCCAGCTTGATTTTCAGATGCTAGGGGGAGTTTGTAGGAGGAGAAACATCTTTATCATCTGTAAACCTGTGATGCTGGATTTGTAAAATCTCTTCCTAGAGTGGAACCAGGGATGACTTGTTGCAGCATGATTGTCTATTTTTTTTACAAGTCCTTCCATTCCACCCTCTTTTTTTTCCCCTCTAAACCATCACTTTAAAGTCTTTCCAGTCCAACTGTGCCTTGTGGAAGATTTTTTTTTTAAGGGAAAGTATTTAAAAGCTTTAAATCTAGTTCTCTAGTCTCCGACCCCCTGAAGATTCCAGCACAGCAAATAAAGTGCTTAGCCACCCTCCTTAAAAAGATTTAATCTCCTATATTTCCAGAGCTCATGTGATTAAAACCCACTTCAATTTCCATTCCCAGAGCTACAGCTGATTCGCTGCTTAAAGGAAAATGGCACAGACAAAGCTTTCTGCACCACATTCTCCACAGTACAAAAAAGGCAGCTTCAGGGATCTCTGATACCCAAGTCTTTTATTATCAGGAAGGGAACTACCCTACTTCTCCAGGCATCTAGACACTACTCTAACCTTACCACTGGCAGTTCAAAAATAAAATGGGACCTGTTGTCTTTTCTGGACTGACATTCAGATGACTTAGCTGATTAGAAGCCAAGCCCGCCAGCACAGAAGTTTTCACTCCCAAATATCATCAGCAGTAGAAAGGGACATAGCCCAAAAGCAACACTAGGCAGGGAACAGTGTCTAAACCCACAGATGGGAGAGCGAGAGCACAACTGAAAAAGCATCAGACCTAAAACTCTGGTGAAAACATTGCAGCAACTTGAAGATCGAGGAAGATGGCTGGAAGCAGTGACACATATCTGAGATGCAAGGGGACAGGAAAACCCTGACCAGGACAGAAGTTGCAGTGTAAATAAGAAGCATCTAAGAAATGAATGGGTTCTACTGGATCAGCCAAATCCTGCGGTCTTTTTCACTGGTGTCAACCTGGAATCGGGTCAGTGGAGTCACTCCTGATTTATAAATCTCAGCCCGCTGAATGTACCTTTGTGCGTTCCTTAAATCCTAACCATTTGTTTTTCCTAAAATTTACATGATTAACCTTATATGTAGAGCTCATAAATATACACAGTGCAGTACAGGAGAAATAGATAGATGGTCCCAGCCCTAAAGAGTTTATAATCCAAAAACAGGAGGGGGTGGGAGATTAGCAATGAAACAGCTAAATAAAGAGATTGTTCTAATAGAATTCTCTCCAAATAAATGTTGTTAATATCGCTGTGTTTGGGTGTCCTATTATATGTATACAGATTGTTAATAGCCTGTGACAATGGGGCTATGGGTTTACTGAAAATCTAGAGGAAACAGACTTTCCAATGAGAGATGGCAGCATGACCTTCACCTGCCAATAGTTAGGGCAATCGTTCGATAAGTTCATAATCGCAAGTAAGCAACAAAACAATCACAGGTCAAAATGGAGATAACCCTTGAAAGGACAATGCAGTAAAAGGAACAACAACAAAAGAAAATCCACGTTAATAAGAATGTTTAGTACCTGCCAATATGGAGCAACGGAACTGTCTGGAAAAATAAAATCAATATTTTCATACAAAATTTCCAAAAATGTCTCATCAGCAATTTTCATTGTTTCAAAAATTGGAAAGTTGTGTTTGTTTTTTACCAGTTCAGCTGATGCTTTTGAGCTACCAAATACTAATTGCTCCTTTCAACACCTCGGTGAGGTATTATCCGTCCATAGCAAGTACAACTGATGTCCAAGAGTGGATCAGAAAATGGTTGGTATTTTCCATTGAAAATGTCAAAAGAAACAAAAGACATTCATCTTTCCCCTCATTTTTTTTTACCATTTTAAAATAATTTCATTTTTTTTATGATTTTTTTTCTTTAAAAATAGTGGGTTTTATTTTAAAAAATGCAGCCAAAACTTTTCAACCGGGTATATTATGCCCCAAGTGGAAACACAGAAAAAGGTAAGACTGACATTTCCAAACTTAATTGGCTTGAACTAAAGAAGAATCTGTTCACAGTATAAGGCCTATGACACATAGACGAGCATTTTAATACAGTATTAGTTACACTAAGCAGAGATCACTAAGCACACAGCAGCAAAGCTCCTCCCAGTAGGAGCTGACACCACAGTGCACAGTTCTATTTGCCTTGAGAAAGAAGAGTCCTTCAATACCATGGAATATCCCATCCCTCATACCAAATGGAATCTACTTTAATTAGCAACAAGACCCCTAAAAAAGAGCAGGTTAAAAATTTGCACGAGCTACCTGGAGCCAGCCTGCCAGAGATCTGCTGGACAGGAGAGCTGGCTTCTCATCTGGCAGCACAAATCCAGCAATGCATATGTGATCTGTACCCAGAGTAGAACGGCTGCTCCAATGCTACTAAGCAAAAATAAAACCCGAAAGAGCGAGATTGAGAGGGAGAGCGTGCACATCTTGGAAGCATGCAGAAAAAGCATCACTAGCCCACAAAGTAGCACCTGGTCGTTTATCTCACTCTATTTCATCAATAGAAAACAGCAGCTTCATTTCTTGGTTCTAAATTTGGCAAGAGACAAAAGTAAAGAGCTCAGGCTGAAGCCCAAGGGGAAGATCAGTATTAGAGGAACTATGAGCTTCCCAACAGCTAATACTTCTATGCTATCTTCACAACTGGCTTCTGCTGGGAGACACTGGAAGAGAAATAAATAGATGGGGGATACTGGTATGTTCACGACGTACGAATAGAGAAATTAGATAAAATATACTCTTGCTGGAAGGTTGCAGCATAACACTACTTTCCTTCTTAGAACTCAAAACAATTACACACAAGAACCTAGTAACAGAGAGAGAGAAAACAGGCTGCTCCCTGTGGCAGCAACTCACCCCACCCTCCTTGCTTTAATCTGGCTCTTTGCACACTGACTCCCATTGCACACTTTGCTACAGAGCCCCCTCGCCTGCTAGCAGGTCCAAAAGAACCATCCACTCTTAAAGTGATAGCTTGCAATCCCAGCACCTCATAGCTAGCTCTTTTACATAATTTCTTACAGTGATACCTGCTGGGAGATGCTATGACCACAATAGCTGTGAGTTCCCCTTGATCCAAACTTTTCACTTTAGAACTAGCAAGAAAAGAAGATAAACATACATTTAGGGCCTGAATTTCAGAAACAGCCCTTGTTTTTCCTGGTGCAATTTCTCAGCTACCAATAACTAACTATACATTTTGCACTTGCAATTAACTATGGGTGCAAATGGCAGCATTTCCCCAGCTGCCTGACTGCAGAATCACACACGTCAGTGTTAGATGTCTAAACGCTATCATTTGCTCCCATCACTAACTGCTGCCCAGAAATTAGAGGCGAGACTGCGGTCCTTTTAGAAACCCTTAATCTATGTGATTTCGCTTTGAAGATCGCAGCATTTGCTGTATTTGGATTACTCAGAAACACCAGCTCCTTAATGTCAATCAATTTATTGCCTCACCACCGCTATTAAATATTTTCATGTCACTTTTTTTTAAAATCTGAAATTCATATATATGAATGGTCCAAGGTCACTCAAATTCCTATATAAATGAACAGGTGGGTGCACTTGCATCAAAATCACTGCATTTAAATTAGCCAGAGATGAGATTGAAGACATGAGGTTAAAAACTTAATTGACTAAATCAGCTGAGACACCAAGCACTGATTGTATCATTTACAATAAATGTAATGTTGGCCTTCAAAACATTCATAATATATTATTACATATCAAGAGCCATTATTCAAGGAGCACAAATATTCTCTCAATTCCCTAACGGATTTATGAAAGAAAATCTCTCATTTTTTTATTTGCTTGTTTTTCTTGCTTTTCTGAGGAGGATGGAGTGAGGGATGGGGGCAGCAGTTGAATAAGTGAAACTTTCCTTCCTGAAACTGCCCCCTCCCCCCTGAACTGGAACCAATCACCTTACTTCACTGTTCTTGAGACCCCAATAAACTGAATCATGGAAGTTGTGATGGAAAGGTCTAGGGATGTTTTCCTGGATGTAGATTTAGCATGAGGACCAGGAGAGAAGGCACTAAAATCACATCTGGAACCAAAAGCTCCAGTAGTTCTGGGCCCCAGGAGTGCACACAAGTTTTGGGGGACCTGGGACAAAATCTGAAACTGAGGGCCCCCCTTCCAAAAAAGTTACCACTGAGGGGAAGCCCAGGGAAGAGGCAGAGCAAACCCACCCCATACGCATGCCACAGTGGTAGCTCCAGTCCAGTGGGGCTAGGGCCCAGCTCCTCATTCTGGGCATGGTGAACTGGCCATGGGGTTGCAATGCCACTCATTCAAATTTGGTCCGGCCGCCCCTCTGGCCAGGTCAAATCTGAGGAAATAGCATTGCAAGCTGGCTCACGGGGTTACAACACCCCTCAGGTATGGCCTGGCCACCCTTCTGTCATGACAAAGGTGAAACTGAGTGAGAGGAGTTGTGACCCCATGCACCAGGTCACGATGCCACTCAGTTTGGGGGGTCCAAAGAGAGGGTCCAGAGCAAACTTCTCCTTTACCCGTCTTCCCCAAGCAGACTTGCTGGGCCCTCAAACTAACACAGGGGTTTAGGAGAAAACTTCCCTGGTGGTAAGGTTGTTTCATAATTACCTACTGCAGGGTTACTTGCATTTGAAGCATCTGGCACTGGACACTGATGGAGCACAATAACAACCATATGGATCACTAGTCTCATCCAGGATCATAGTTTAAGCCCAGAAAAAAAACGATTATGATCAATTGGTCTGACCTCCTGCATAACCCAGGCCAGAGAACCTCACCCAACAATTTCTGAATGAACTTCCATTTGAGCTGTAACATCTCTTTTAGAAAGACCTCCAGCCTTGATTTAAAGACAGGAAGCGATGGAGGATCCCTTGCATCCCCTAACTTGGTTGTTCCAACCAAACACCTTTCCATAATTTAGTGGCTGTTTCAACTCCAAACTCACATCTGGGTCTGAACTTCAGAGATGGACCCATCTCAGGGCCCCGGATCCAAACACCCTATAGTGGGGGTTCAAAATCCACATTCACATCCATTAATATTTTTGTGCATAAAGCATGAAGCTCAGTGTGCTGCTATTCAGAGTCAGATGACTCATGAGTTTTTGGTCAAACTCTGGGAGGCTGAATTGAAATATGGTGTGTCCTTCTTCACAGAGAATAAAAGTCTGTTGCTGCTACCATCTTTGCTCCTTTCGCTCACGTGAGAGAGGCCGGCACTTCCGAACTGAAGATTCAGACATCTATCCCCACTGCAACCTGTTTCACGGGGAGGAGGGGAAGTTTTCACCAGCATCATTCATTCTTCAGCTATTTAAAAAAATCTCAGCCATCCAATCCGGAAGCATGAACCACGCCTTGTCAGTTGAGCGACCAACTACACGCCATGAACAGTAGAAGCTGGCAGGTCACTGACAGAGCGTAGTCTGAAATCTCTTCAGGGAACAATGAAGACATTTTAAGAAAATCCTGCTGGGCTTGCAAGTGATTTGCTAATCCAGAAAGGGAGCTAACTACAGCACAAATATTATCAATATGAATAGGTCCACTGGCTCTAGAGTTTGGGGCTTTAATTTTATAGGAATAAGTTAACTCAAAACCAGATCTTCCCCAAAACTTCTGCTCCCAGAAACTGGGAATAGGCGACAGGGGATGGATCACTTGATGATTACCTGCTCTATTCATTCCCTCTGGGGCACCTGGCGTTGGCCACTGTTGGAAGACAGGATACTGGGCAAGATGGACCTTTGGTCTGACCCAATATGGCCGTTCTCATGTTCTTATGCTCTCCTTCTTGCAGGGTGTCAAGATAGGAGCAATACCTTGGTCTTAACTCAGTCCGTCCGCAACCATTACAAAAAGACACAAATTGGTGCAGGGGAGGAACAAACAAAGTCCTTAGGTAATGTTAAAATATGCAAATCAGCCCCAATAAAAGGCCCTGGGCTCTTAATTACATTCTAATCACAGGCAGTGCTATCAAGGGCTTTTCAAAACCCACGTCTGTTCTTAAAGAACGTGTCAGGGAGAGGCTTCTTTGCAGCGCGAACACCACATTAGCATGCATGCTTGATGCAGATGGAGAAACAAGAGCAGCCTCCCCAGAGTGGAAAGACTGGATGGGAATTGGCCTCAGAAACAGCCAGAAGCACTAGGGGACTGTTTACCATGTGGGCTTAGAGGAAACCGCAGCTGCACCTCCATATCACTCAGCTTTGCCAGGGCTGGCCGGGGGCCCATTAGGACACTTCCCTAGGAACACTGAAGGCACGAGCGTGGAATCAGATTAATACTCTCTATGTGCTCTGCTTGGGGACTGTCTGCAGCGAGATGGGCTCCATGATCTAATGGAGCTTTCCAGGCTCTGAATATTCACCCCCATGCACTCTAGAGTTGAGAAATTGTGTGTCCAACCCACACAACAAGTGACCCCTTACGCTGGACCCTCCCAAAGTGCAGGGCCGCCGGCCGCCGGTTTGTGTGATCAAACTGCTGTTTCCTAGCCCCAGCCCAGCCTCCTTACATGCGCTAACGCCTGTGCGACGTGGCTGCAGAAGAATTCAGCTCAGTCCCAGGGACGTTATGCGGACTAGGCCCCTTCTCCACCCATGGAACGTGCTCTGTGGGGGTTGGGAGGGGAGGGGGCTGCATTACAAGACTGTTTACTAAAAAAGAGCAAAAATACCCGACAAAGTGTACCGTGACTGCAGGGCTTCACAGCTCCCTGGCTCGCTGAATCTGGACTCAAATGCTTTTATAAACCAGGGCTTAGGGCAGGTCAGGGCTCACACAGAAAGCAGCTCCACCCATTTCCCTACCCCTTAATTTCAACCACTTGGAGGATGTTATCCGTGTCCCGTTGTCCTTCAAGTCCCCTTCTCCCTCCAGATGACTGAGATGCTCATGATAAAAGCCAGAGTAAGGGGAAAGGAAGTCAGGCTTTTTCAGGGAGCGAATCCCGGAAAGATCGAGCATGTGTGCTCTGTTCAGACCCGCAGCCCTGCCCTCCACAACCAGCTCCCGGCAGTAGCGCGGAGTGCAAAGCAAAGGCAGGGGGAACATCTGGCCTCTGGTGGGCTAAGCCTGCCTGGATTGCTCTTGGTTGACCTGCTTTTCTTTCCCCACCTCCCCTCTCCTCTAATTAATGTAAAGGTGTGTAACAGAGATCAATCTTAACACATCCCAGGCCAAGCAACTTGTTCTCTTTCACCCTGGACACAGACAATGAATCGAGGCCAACACAGGACCCAAAACCCAGAAGGATCTTAAACTTCCCCGTGGGTCTTCTTTGGTCCTGAGAGACGACCTCAGTGGGCTCTCTATGGTTCAGGCTTGTAGGTCGTTTATGCTGGCCAGAGCAAAAGGGAATTCATAATATCCTGGCTCTGACACTGACATCCCGTGTCTCCCTGGACAAGCCACTGAATCTCTGTTCCTTCGTTCTCCCATCCGTACAATGGGGTTCACAATACACACCCCTACATGTGAGGAAAATTCCATTACCTCTGTGAGGGACTTGACTGTCTTGGTGATGAGTGTCACAGAAAAGCTGACAAGCAAGGCCTCAGAGATCCTAGAAATATATGCCAGGCAGCGAATAGGTTTTAGAAAACTAAATACTTCTCTCCATCAGTCTCAAAGCACTTCATCAGCCTTTGTTAACAGAGCATCCCAGCACAGCAGGGAGCTACTGTATGGTCACTGCACCCATTTTACAGAGGAGGAAACTGAGCCACCAGGAGGTCAACCATCAGCTTTTCAAAAATGGTCACTAGCTTTTGGGTGCCTAGTTTGAGACAGCTTGGGCCAGCGGGTGCTCAGAACCTCTGAAAACCAGGCCCAAGGATGATGAAGTTTGGCACCCAGAACACCAAGGCACCCAAAGCTAGTGGCCCCATTTGAAAGCTTGGGCCTAAGCAACTTGGGTCAAGGTTGCACAGTGCATCAATAGCAGAGCTGGGAACCCCGGACCCTAGCCTTGTGCTCTAACTCCTAGGCATGACTACCTCCCCAGCACTCCACATTTCAACTATATACAGATGAAAATTAACCTGGCCTATTTTGTAATATTTAAGACTTTGGCAGTCCTACCCCCAGCTCCTCCTGAGCACACAATGCCACTCCGCAAAGGGTTAAATCATACTCGCTGGGGAAAGGCACTGGACTGCCAGCTAAGGAGACTGAAGTACTCTACTGATCCACAGAGCAGCAAGTCAAGCGTCCCCCTGCATACTTCCCTGCCAATGTGCTCCAGCCCTGACCCAAGGTGGTAGGACAACCTCCACGGCTCAGTCCCGAGTGCCTCTCCAAACCAAGACATCACGGACACTTGTAATTAGGCTGAGACCCAATGACTCCTTCCAGAGAGCCAACAAATGTCACAGCTTTTGGTCACAGCTGGGGCAAGCTCTAATCCAGAGCACAATTAATGGCAGCCGCCACCCTTCCTGGGCACCGTTCAGCTCACCAAGTTCCAAAGCCAGCACAGAGACAGAGATGAAAGGCTCCATGGCCCATTCCCAGCCCCCCAGGGCCGTCTAGTTCCCCAAGCTATTTGTCAAATATGCCTACGTCCTCAATGCATCAGCCCTGGGTTGCTGCCTCCACCCCAACTCCTTTAATCATGTGTCCCCAGGGAGCTGTATTGGTCTGAGAGCAGCAGGGCTGATTCATCGATGTCCTCCAGTAGCAGGCTCTGCCCTGGGCCTTCTGCGTCATGGCCCCGGAGCACATGACAAAGGGGTGCCCCTTCTGCAGGGATCCAGGATACAGGCTGCACAGGGCTGCACGCTTATTTCAGTTACCCGCCACTGTCTCCAGTACAGTCACTGGATGTGATCAGATTCAGTCTTGTCCTGGTTTAATACCCTGGTCCCATTCACACACACACTTTGTGCTGCCAGGCAGGGCACTGCAGAGGCAGGCTGAGACGTTAAGATTCCTGGCACGGGTGGAGAGGCGAGATCCACCGCATCCTGCTGCAGAGTAAACTAATCCTACCAGGTTAATTCTCTTCCGTGGCTCATTCTGGCTTATTAAAGCCAGCAGGCACCCTGCGGAGGATTCATTACCTGTGCCACTTGAAGGCAAGGCTGCGCTTTAATGAGCCGAGGAACACGGGCGGCCTGTCTCTGCTGCAAGCCTCAGATGGCTACATTTGTCCTGGAGGCAGGGAAGCCCTCGACCCCTGGGGTCCCATTCCCTCGAGCGGAGCTATTACAAACAAAAGGGGGACGTGCGGGAGAGGCTTGCTAGCAATCGGTTGGCTTCTGAGCTGTTGTGCCAGAGATAGTCCAACATGCGTGTGTGCGTACGCATGCGTGTGCACACACACACACACACACACACACCAATTTCCTCTTCGCCCTGCTCTACATCAGGGCAAGTAGCTTGTGGGAACTGCACTGCCATGATTTAACGCCCTGTGGTGTCGGTGAACAGCCATCCCTTTGCCCTCCAACCTGACCCATTTCCTCCGTCAGTAATCACCATCCCTATCGGGACTGTACAGTGCCCTCCTCATGTGCCTGGCCTTTATTTATTCGCTCTAGGGGTCCCCTATCAATTCCCCAGGGGGGAAAGCGCACAGGGAAGATGGATTTCCAAACCACTAAGTGGAAAATGATCTGAGAGAGAGAGAGAGAGAAGGCAGCAGCTGCTGCTGTACGTCTTCATCCCTTTAAATAGTTCCCAGCCATCCCCCTATACAGTGGGGGTGTCTGCCTAACAGAGCTCTCCTCTAATTAATCAAGTCCCCTCCACCACCAGTGAAAAAGACCCAGAGCTGGTGGATAAGATATTGCGGGAGTTAACGGAGGATGGCAGCCTTGGGTTAGCGAGGCAGAAAGGAGGTGGAGGACTTCATCGGGAGGGGCACAATTATTTTACCACCATGCTATGCCTCTATACGCAGCACAGTCTGGCTAGCTCTGGCAATAGCTTATCTTTTTGATCTGGGCTTTATTTTCCCTCCTTTTCTCTCCAATTCCCTTCTTCTTGCCGGGTGGCTGTTGAATTTGTTTTATCCCAGGCCTTGCCTTTCATGAGCAAACTTGCATGCGTGCTTTCAGTCTCTAACTTCATTTCCAAAATTCCAGTCATAAAAAGGAGGAAAGATTGCGAGAGGGACGGAAAAAAGGAGCCGAGAGATCAAAGATACTTTTTATATCCATTGCAAGAGGCAGAAAGACAAAGGAAATAAGGGGGAAGAGAAAGACTCCCACGCTGCTCGCGCCATGGTTTCTGGCTTGAAAGGAGCGAGGGATGAGGGGACCTTGGCCAACCTCATCTCATAGGGCCAATGGCTTCCCAGAATCACAGCAAAGCAAAAACGTTGCCGAGAACATAGAGCGCGCTGTCGAAAGGAAACAAACCCAGGAAAAGGCTGCAAACAGCTGGGAGCAAATCAAATCCAGAAACAATGCTTGAGAATCGTTCGCCTCCTCTTCCTGGCTGGAGCAAGCTCATCTCGCCTCTCCACTCTCCGCCCACTCGCTCCTTCTGCCCATCTACATCAGTCCTTTCCCCCCGCCCCGGCTTGCTGAGTCCACTCAGTCAATTCTGCCCATGTAGGTTCTAGGAATTGCTTCCCCCCATACCCTCCCGAGACTTGCTCCCTCTGCTCTGCCGGCTCTAGCATCCCATCCTATGCCCCAGCACCCCTCCTCCCATTCAGTCTTCTGAGGAACAGCTCACCCATCTCCATCCTCCTAAACTCATGGGACGCCATTTGGCAAAGAAGCCGGGCCAACACTGGCACTGCTACGTGCCTCTGTCCATAAATCCTCCCTTGCCTCACTGTACATTATAAAACTGAATTGTGCTGAACCAAGCAAAGGAAAATTCCCCATCAGCATCAATACCATAAACTCCACCCCAATGCAATGCCTTTTGGAGTTCTGTCTTTGCCAACCCTCCAAGGCTCCTCACACAAGAGATTGCTCCTCAGGGCAGAGGATATCCATATTTTACATCCTACACAGACCCAGGCACTTCAGTGGCTAAGCCAGGGCCGAAATTTAAGCATTGTGATGTCCATTGACGTTCTTTTAAGGTGCACTGATGATTTAGGAATATCCCGTATTCTAGTCTACACTGGTTCTTATACTGCACTCATCATCATAGTATCTGAGCATCGTCTAGTTGTGCATTAAGCAACACAACTAACATCTGCCACATGGTTATCTCGTCCTCTCCGCAGGAGAAGTGTGTGTTGCTTTGGATTTATACACAAATATATTATATTCACACACAGAGAGAGAACTGTGCCTTGCACTTAGAGCAGAAGGTGGGGTGGTTTGTGATGGTCCTTCATTCCACAGTCTTAGGCAAGGCCTGAGAAAGCTCTGTGTCCTGCACAGACGAGCTTTGCAAATATAAGGAACACGCAAATAAGAGAAAAATTCCTGCAATCTTATAGAGGGACCACCCTCCAAACTGCTCCCCCCAAATGCTTTACAGAATTCAATCAAACAGCACGAGTCAAAGGAAAATTCTGCAGAGACACAGATGTCTACGCAGGAGAGAAACGAGACAGATTGTGTGAAGGAAGAGAAAGGGGTTTAGTGCCAGATGAGCAGTCAGATAAGCATAAGATGCTAAACAAAATAATGGCACGATCCTAAATGTAAACTGAGGCAGCATGGCCCAGTGGGTAGGGCACTGGATTTGGTTGCAAGAGATCTGGGTTCTACTCTTAGCGCTGCCACTGACCTGCTGTGTGACTGTGAGCAAATCGCTTCCCCTCCCTGTGCTTTTGTTCCCCTCCTACCCTTTGCCTTGTCTATGTAGAGTAACTCATTGAGGCAGGGGGTGGCTCACACTATGTGTCTGTACAGCACCTAGCACTAGAGGCACGTCTACACTGCAGCTGGGAAAGAGTCTCCCAGCCTGGCTCGAGCGCTAAGAACAGCAGGGTGGACACTCTGGGTCAGGGGGAAACCCAGGCTCCCGAGCCCACTTGACCCCCGAGCTGGAACCCAAATTACTATTTTTCTGCACGCTGGCTCGGGTCTGACTCCCCATTGCAGTGCAGCCATCCCCGCAGTGACACACTAATGCAGATGTGCCATACCACCGCCAACCTCAAAGGCGGGTTGGACCTAGTGGGCAGCAGCCGAGGATCCAGAGGGGAAAGTTGGATCCAATGCCATTGCCTAGGCTATTCCGAAGGAACCCCAATGGGGCTCAGATCTTCAAGAGAGCTCAGCTTCCATTTCGGTTCCATGCAAAGGGGGTAGAGTTTCAAAACGTATAAGCCCCCAGCAGCACAATGGGGAATCCTCAGAACACAGGGAGCGTCTAGGAGCTGGGCACCTGGGAAATTTGGCCCTCAGTACCGGCTGCTGGGTTCTTTGGAAAGCCGGTACCAGAGCGAAGACGCCTTCCTGGGAGCCTGTTGTAAGCAGGCGCAAGAGAGACCAAAGGGTCCTGACAGAGGGAAGTCTGATCTCTGGGGCTCTGAGAGTGAGAGACAGAGCTGGACTGACGTAGCTATAGGAATGGTACTTGGAGACAGATAGGATGGGGCTGCCTGGGGAGGGATATTATCTGCAAGGAGCAGAATTTCTTAATACTCATCTTTGCTGGTGATCAGGGAAATGGAGACAGCAAACAGAGCACAGAAGGGAGGCAATCACTCATTTAAACTCGAGCAAGGAATCTGGCTGCCACATCAGGGCTCTGCTGATGAGAGTATTTAACGATCAGTGGGAAGGTTTGCAATCCAAACAAAGCTCAATTCACTCCTGGCGTAAGCAAGTTCCATTGGATTCAAGGGGGGTGGGTAGCGACTTTACAGCAGCAGTCCGTTTGGCCCACGGAGCGGTACAGCTACCCACCTGGCTTTTTATTTCAATCTCAGAAACAAGGACGTGCATATCGCCTCGTACACATACACCACATACATACACTCCTGCTTTTGCCAGTGAGAGAGGGAGCAAATTGAACATAGTCTCTAATGGGTTGAAGACGACATCATCAAGCTGAAGTACAGAAGACAGCTGAGGACTCCAAATCACCGCAACTTGCAGTCCATGGTCTGTCATGGACCTAGGGCATTAAAAGCCATTTTCAACCTCCTCTTGGGTGAGACCTGCTACCTGTTAACAGCTCCTTCAGCACCCCTCCTGGATCCTATTCTACAACCTTTTAAGAGCATCCTCTAGCTCTCAGTTATCTCAGAGGCAGGAGACCATGTTTGCTTTTAATACTTTTGTCTAAAGGTCTGAGCGTCAGCATTTGGAGACGGAACAAAGTCTGATCTCACTTGCGCTGATGTAAATCCGACGTAACTCCACTTAGGTCAGTGGAGTTAACTCTAGATTGACACCAGTGCAATGGAAAGGTGAATTCAGGACTAATTTTTAGCAATGCTTCCAAACAGAGCACTCTCCCCACCTCTGATATTCCCTTTGATGTACTGCACTGGCCCAGCCCTGTACCTCCTGCATAGAGATCTTGGGACTAGTTCTAGGGCTTCCTTTCTCTGTCACTGGTGACCAGCATGCCATCTCTGTTTGGGTTTGCTTGTTGTTTCTCTCTTCTCACCTTGGTCTCTCATAGAGCTCCCAGCTCTGCCATTTTCTGGATGGTAACAGGGTTCTGCTCTATTTACCTTGGGCGAGAGCCATGCGTCTCAGTCCAGTATCGTGTGTCATCACAGAAGGATGGAGCAAAGCAGGAGACAATTCTTCATCTGACCAAATGCGCTTCAGCCCATTATTACTGATATTGCAGAAATGTCTACAGGCCCCAGCTGAGATTGGGGTACCATTGCACTAGGGGCTGTACATTCTCACAGCAAGACCCAGCCCTTGCCTCAAAGAGCTTACAAAAATAGACAGAGAGAGAAAAGGCGGCAGAGGAAACAGGCACAGAAGTTAAGTGACTCACCCACGGTCGCACAAGAGGTCAGTGGCAGAACAAGGAATGGACTCCAGGTCTCCCAATCCCTGCTCATTAGACCACGTTGCCTCTTGTGCCTTCTAATCTTGGTTCCTCCTCTTGTCTTTATCCTCCTGCTACCCCTCTCCCATCTAGCTAGCTCTTTACTCAGTGCCGGGCTCGCCGTAGTAGAAACACAAACCCTGAATCATGAAGAGTTAGTAGGGAACCTTTCCATACCCAAGTGTTTTGTCACATCACTAGCTACCTCCTTTGGCTTTCCCAAGCGGTTCCTGCAGCAAAGGGAGATGATCCAATGCAGATAGATCCTGCATGATCTCTTGGCCTGAGCCTGGTGAGAAATTCAGGGTTGTTTGTGATGATAAACATGACCAGTTGGAGCATGCATCAGAGGCATAACTCCATGGGATGAATTTGCCCCTAAATATCTTTGTAGCTTTCGTTATTTTGGACACCAGCAACCTCTCGCTATGTCCTGTAAATGTCCAGGCTGTTCTCTATGCTACACAAGTTTTTCCACTTGAGGTTGTGCTGCAAAGGTCCTGTCAGACCATTGTCACATCCAAAGCAATATGCTCATCTGAGCATGTTTCTTTGTGTCCAAAGTTTGAGGAGAGTCTCATGGTGCTTTGCAGAGTGGCTGCCAATGCCCATCTGCTCTCAACAGGAGTTTGTCTGTGATTACTGCTCACTTACTGTCCTTGAGGGAAAACATCTGTTTTTGTCTCCTATTTGTGTAATCCTTATTTCCTCACCAGTATCCCCATGCGTGTTAGCACACGTATTACAAGCCTTTCTCGGTAGGGTGGGAAGGTTTCTTGAGCTCTCTGTAGTTCATCTTCACCTGTCTTGCTTTCTATCCAACCTGACATCTGTGTCTCCCTTTCCCTCTCCTTGTCAGTGAGCACCTCCAGCACTGGATGGGGGATCAGACAGTGTGGATTTGGTTTGACATGGAACCAGTGGTACTTAAGTGCATTCAGAATAGCTCAGATGGCAGTCAAGTGATACTCAGTTCAAGCCCCCTGACTGGCTGTTTAACGTAGAAGGACCAATCAAACTGGCTTTGGCATGAAGGCCTCATTTTGCCTTTTGCTTGGGGATGCCATGAAGGGAAAGCACACGGCATCGTTGGGGAAATTCTCACTCTATTGAGGCTTCCAAAGCAACAAGAGCTGATTGCACAGAGTGTAAATCCACTATCTCTTAGGGCAATGCATAGTCTGGCTGCTTCGCATTAACTGTACATACAAAAGCAGGCAGAAGCATGACAGATGTAGGCATGGTAACACACAGGGCCAGGGAACCACATGTCCTTAGAGTAGCCATCCAACCTTTAGAAAAGTATATATTAGAGAATGCTGGAAGAACGTGCTGCCCAAGGGAGACTTTGTGAATTGATTCCGCAGAGGAAGAGAGAATTCCCCCTGCCTCAGGTGGGTGACCGGCTGCTGCTAAGTCGTTACCTTCAAAAAAAACTTGCCAGTTTCACCTAAGCTAAAATAGATACATTTATCTGCACATCTGCTCTATTGCCTTGTATTGTCCTACAGGAAATGGCTCAAATGTTACAAACACTGAGGTCATCTGACTGCAAATATCTAACGCAGGGGTGGCCAGCCTGTGGCTCTTCAGAAGTTAATATGCGGCTCCTTGTATAGGCACCGACTCCGGGGCTGGAGCTACAGGTGCCAACTTTCCATTGTGCTGGGGGGTGCTCACTGCTCAACCCCTGGCTCTGCCACAGGCCCTGCCTCCACTCCACCCCTTCCTGCCCCCTCCCCTGAGCCTGCCGTGCCCTTGCTCCTACCCCTCTCCCCCCAGAGCCTCCTGCATGCCACGAAACATCTGATCAGCACGTGTGGGGAGGGAGGGGGAGGCGCTGATTGGCAGGGCTGCCAGTGGGCGGGAGGCACTGAGAACGGGGAGGGGAGGAGCTGATGGGGGGCTGCTGAGGTATTACTGTGGCCCTTTGGTAATGTACACTGTTAAATTTTGGCTCCTTCTCAGGCTCAGGTTGGCCATCCCTGATCTAAGGCAATTGTTAAACGTTATCATTGCATTTCAGGGGAGGAGGATTTGTTATTTGGGAAGCTCATAAAATTATTGGCATTCTGTTAACAGCTCCCCTCCTTTGCTTTTCTGTTAAATCAGTTGTCACAAGTCACAGCCCAAAAAATTTCTCTGGTGATTCTCTGCCTTAATCATGAGAGTACCCAACATCTCCCTACAAAGATATCAAAACTACATTAGAAGAACATTAAGATTGCCAAGTCAAACCCTTCTAACTTAGAGAAAGCCAGGATAAAGGTTCTCTGGCACGCAGCTGGAACACAAGAGTGGTGTGGCATTAGAGCATGCTCAGTGCAGATGGAAAGTTCAAAGAGTTTAGCAGCAAGCCACATTAAGCATGTGCAAAAGATAATTTTAAGAGAATTATAGCTCTGCCAGATCTGGATGGAGTTCCACAGGGACAGCAAAAGGCACCTCTCTGACCGCAGGACTATATTCCTGCCAAATTTCAAGTTCATCCTGCAAAGCGTGGAAGCATTCGAGCTTTTCAAATAAAATGAACAGTTGGGGGAAATTTTTAACATCAGCAAAACCACCTATTTTCTCTGAACCTTTATCTCAGAAATGGCTGAATCGTTTTGCTGATGCCGTCTACAAAAAATTCAGCCTCAGGCAGGGAGCAAGCTTGGAAAATTTCAGCCTGAATGGTTAAAGTTCAGAAACAGGGACTTATAATGGAAAATGTTAAGCAACTTTAATTATAAGCATTACTGCCAGCTCCACCTGTAATTTTAGCTAGCAATAGAAAAGCCCTTAATTCAGAGTAACTTCACGCTTGCTCTGCTCTCTGAAAATGCACAGCATGTCAACAGACACCCAGTCTCTGCAGCTACACACACACACACACCATCTCTGCCTGTCAGTTGTCACTCCAGTAAAGTGAGACATCAAGCCATCACCGAGATCCCCCTTCAGTCTCGTTCACTCCGCATCTTGTCCCAGCCCTGTGTATACCTGGCAGCTGGCTTGTTCATGCAGGGAGGGGAGGTGGAGAGGTTGCACACCAGTGCAAACTCCCAATGTAAATGCACTGCACTGGTGCAGTTACCAGGCAGAAACCCTATTTTCACACTAGTGCAACCCCATTTATGTGAGGAGTTTGCACAGGCCTAACAACAAGGTAGTTGAACCAGGGCAAATTTCCCTTGTCTAGACAAGCCCTGTTGCCTCCCATACCTTTGCCCTGTAGGAGATTAAACCATTTCCTGTTCCCCTAAATCCCTTACAGCTCCAATGGCCTGAGACCATGTGCTCCAGCCCATGACCTATAATATATGGAGATATACCTATCTCATAGAACTGGAAGGGACCCCGAAAGGTCATTGAGTCCAGCCCCCTGCCTTCTCTAGCAGGACCAAATACTGATTTTGCCCCAGATCCCTAAGTGGCCCCCTCAAGGATTGAACTCACAACCCTGGGTTTAGCACTGAGCTATCCCTCCCCCATTAGAGCACAAGGGGGTGGAGAAAGTCCACCAGCCAGCGCAAATTGCAACTGTTTGAGTATCATACCCACACACAAAGAAGGGACCATCTGCTCCCTTTCTGGAGAAGAGGGCAGAATGGAACAATCCAACCTCTCCATCCGTAGCCCTCTTTAGCAAAAATCACTCTGGATCAGCCATGAGCTGCTGTTGGCTTCCCAGCCTAAAACAAGCCTCAAAGCCAAGGAAACAAATTAAACAACTTTCTGCACCACATGCAAAAGTTGCTATTAATATCACCTGCCACCACATCCGCTGACCACCGTACCATCTCCTGGGATGTTCAGGCGAAAAGCTGGAAATACCCTGGATGGGAGAAGTTGCTTTAATTAGTCTGCAAATGCAGCTCCTCTAGTACCATTATTTGCTGGTGCCTTGAAGGTCACAGTGCTATGTGAACTGCAACCGAGCTATCTGTTCTTGCCTGCTCAGCTAACACTTCCCTTAGCAAGACAATTTGAGGATTTTTCCAATTTCAGATCTATCCCTGAATGACCCCCTGCTCCCCCTGAAAACTTCCAGCTCTAAGACACAATTGTGTCTGTTCTGGTGCAAAACGCAGAACTTCCTGCTATGAGACACCACTGCGTCCCTCGTTATACTCGGCAGCACAGTAGCTGAGGGAGCTTACAGCTGTGAAACCCAGCTGTCCAGCCTGTTCTTCTACCCAGCAACATCTGGGAGATGCAACCATAGTGCCCTTTCACACGGGAGCACAAGGAAATGTACAGCGGTGAGCGTGAACCCCACAGCTTCTGTTCTTCTACACAGCAGCACCAGGGACCTTCCAGTTGGGAAGACCCAGCTGCGTCGCTCATGTTAATCTATTCAGCCCAACATCCGGGAAAGTTCCAGCATCTAACCACTGCACTGCTGTGCAGCAGACAGGGCCCTGAACTACAAACTCAGTACCCAACACCGCTGAAGGATGGAGAAATTCGGAGCCAGACCCAGCAGTTCCGGCCCCACCTTTCTACTTCACTTAACACTCCAGGGAACGTCCTAGGGCAAGAACCGTCCCTTGCTGTATTTTCTGCAGCGGCACATTCCTGGGCATTCCTTACTCTCACCATGCTCCTGCGTTGTGACTGATGCCGGAGGTGAGTTCCAGCTCTCGGCCTCCCCATCAGCCTTTTTTGAGTCAGAACACCCCAAGCGAGGCTGATAACCGGACCTGTTCCCTCGCATGCCTCGGCAAGATAATGACGGGACGAGAATTTGAAATTCCATGGCCAATATCTATCCATTGGACCTGGAGTCCCCGCAAGGGAGTGTGTGATAAATTCACTCACAGAATCAGAGTCATGAGCGCCCGGTGAGGATTTATCCTTCACATAGATACAGATTAAATATTTAAAATTGCTACATAGCTCCAAAGAGCCGGGTTATTTATTTTTGCAGGGGCTGATCAATCACAAGTGTCCCCAAAGAATGCCAGACCTTTAGCTACTCATCTGATTACGCCTGCTGTAACAGTGTCATTCCTGCCCCGGTGCTTAATATTTCATCCACACGGCTCCTAGGCAAAGCAGGAACGAAGGCTGATTTCCTAATGGAACAGGTCTTTGACTTTTAGAGGGGTATATCCAATTCTTTTCAAGGGAAAAGATGGGGAAGAGACAACGATTTCCCTCTTCACTCCAAAGCATCCAGAGTTACTTTAAAAATAATAATTCTACAAATAAGGGATAGTTACAATCTGGCATGTGAACTGCAAACCTGCTGCTGAGTTTAAGTACAAACAAGTGATACCAAGGCTTGTAGCATACAGCAGCCGCATGGCTTCTAGCTAAGGTGCTGTTCTTATTACAGTGCCGGGACTGGACTTTGACCCAGCAGCAAGCTGGGCTACTATTACACAAACTGAGTTTACAGGCCTCAGCTCCGTCGTTAGAGGGTAGCGGGCAGGCACATCGCTGGTTATCTCTTGGTGGGAAATCCATTGCAAAGCCAAGCGTTTTGGTATATCAAGCTGCTAAGAAAACCTTCTGATGCCCGGGCCACTTTCGTTACATGGCAGCTAAGCTCACCCTCTCCTCGTAGGTGCGCCTCAATTTCCCCTCTGAATACTGAGATGCAGTATTTAATGCCATGCATTTCTGACCCACGCACCCACCCCATAGCCCCCGCTGGGATCCAAGATGTAGACAAAGCTGGAGCTATTTATCTAATCCCTTCAGGAGGTTAAGATCAATTGCTACCTGGGTCCAAACTACATCTGGCTTTAAGGTGACCAGATGTCCCGATTTTATAGGGACAGTCCCAATATTTGAGGCTTTGTCTTATATAGGCGCCTATTACCTGTCCCGATTTTTCACACTTGCTGTCTGATCACCTTGTCTGGCTTAGATTTTGCAAAAACATGGGACCCACTATGTTTAGCCAATCAAAGCCTGGAATCCAAAAAATGAAAAGAAAGGGGGAAAAAAAAAAATAAAAGGGGAGGACTGGAAGGGGGAAACTGAAAGGGGGTGGCTAAAGGGTGGCTGGTGGATTTAGGAGGTTCAGGTTGGGGTTGGAGGGGGGTTGGGAAGTTTTGGACTCTTTTTCAGGTTATTGAATCTAGACTGCTTGAGACTGAACCAAAAGAAGTTGGACCACAGAAAGTTAATAGGGAGATAGGAAGGAGATGGATATCCTCCAGGGAGAGGATCGGAGAGTTCCAGGAGGAAAATTGATGTGAGGATAAAATGGGATTAGTAATAAGGAGGGAGTATTAGTAGGTAGGATAGGATAAGTTTTTAGTTTTAGGGGGAAGATTTTTTAGTTGGAAGGGGAAGGGGTTATAAAAGGGGAGGGAGAGGGGTTGGAAGGAGGATGACTATGGAGTGACAATGAGATGGGGATGGATATAAATGATAAATGTCTAAAATGAAATAAAAAGCTGATTTAAATAGAGGTGAGGATGTATAGGAGTATTAAGCTAGGTCTAGTAGGAGGTGTAGAGAGCGGAGGTGAGTTCTCATTTTGTTAGTCATTTGCAGTTCATTCTCATGTTTTGGAGAAGGGAAGTTGAACAAAGAAGGGGGGCTAGAAGAATCCGAGGAATGGAAAGCCTGTCGAGGAAAAAGGAGCTCGGAGGAGCTTTGAGGAGTGAAAAAAGTTTTGAGGAGGTTTGAGAAAATTTTGAGAGAAAGGAGAGATGATATGATAAATAAGAGGGAGGATATATATAAAGGAAGGGAGAGGGGTACTAGGAGAGGAAGTACTAATGTGGAATGGATATAAAATGGAAGTGGATGAGTTTAGGAAATGGGGGGTTTGAAGCAGTCAGAAGGTCAGGGGATTCTCAGAATTCAGGAGAGGAAACAACAGGAAAACAGGTGGGGGAGGGTGGGGGTAAGGCTTTGCTTGAAGCTTAAGTTTATGGATGGAATGGTTTGATATGATGGATTGATAGGATTAGTCAATAAGTCAAAGTCAATAAGTAATACCACTGGTAATTGTTGGGTGGGATTGTGAAAGTTTTTGAGTGTCTGTCTGGAGTCTCTTGTCTGGGAGAGTCTTGCGGAGCTCAGCTTCATATTTGGGGTCCCATGGGGAGGGGGAATCCTTTCCTCCAGGGTAGGGTGGTGGTGGGTTGCCTTTTTTTCGCCTTCCTCAGCATGGGGGGGGGGGGAGGGCTTGCTGGAGATTATCTGCTTCTTTTAAGTCTTTCAGGGGGGGGGGACACAGCTCAACAGAAGGGAGAGAATTATTATCAGAAGGGGGGGGGGTTTTTTTGTGGCCTGCATCTTGCGGGAGGTCAGACTAGATGATCATAATGGTCCCTTCTGATCTTAAGTTCTATGATTCTATGAAAGCCAGCCTCCAGTTAGCCCCATCCCAGTGCCATGCACAAGCTTTACTGTGGGATGGGCACAACTATTTCTCAATACGATCATGTCATTTTCTCCCCGACACAGATGGGGAAACTGAGGCACAGAGAGGCAGAAGTGACATGCCTGAAGTCACACAGTCCATCAGTGGCAGAGCCAGGAACAGAATGCCTGGATCCCTGCTCTAGACACTCATAGAATCATAGAATCTCAGGGTTGGAAGGGACCTCAGGAGCTCTGATGGGAGCTAGGAAACAAACGGGAGATTCTGGCGGCGTTTTGCTTTTTCTCCCCCTGTTGTCTCCTGCCACATGTTTAGTGAGCTGCCTGCAGCCAGGCCTGCCTTTCTATTTCATGTGTGCACAGAAGCAAGCCCAATTGGCCCTAGATTACATAAGTAATGAGGATGAGAAGAAGAGATAGCAAGGAAAGCGTACGCATTCCCAGCCCTCGTACAAGGGATGTCACTGAGACACTCCTCCATTATGTGACCCAGCACCAGCCCAGGGTCCCTCCCACTCTACCTTGTGACGGCAGATTTGGAGAAGGGGCAGCATTGTGCCTACCGATGGTTAGCAGTGAACACTAGCTCCAGAGACGTGCAGCAGGGTTCAGAAAGGGCCATGTTCTCTCTGTGGAGTGCTCAGAACAGGACAGAATGGCTTTTAAGTCAAGGCCGTATTATTCCAGTACATCTCTTTTGTGTGCCTGCTCTAATTGGATGGTTATGGCGGTACTAAGCAGCCCTTGCGTTTCAAGACCGGAGTCAGCTGAATCTCTGAAATCGTGTAATTTTTTGCATGACCGAGCATGCAGATGTAATAAAAAAAAAAAAAAAGAAAGGAAAAAAACCTGGGCCTTAAATTAATCCCCAATTGACAAAGACGAATGGTTAGAGGGAGCTGAATTACAAACCTGCTGGCATGGAACTCAGCCCCTCTTTAACAGCTCGGGAGACTGAGAGTGGCTATTCAAAGACATACCCCCAGAACAGAGGTTCCTGGCTTGGCATCAGGGGTGCCTGCTACACAAAGCAGTGCTAGGCTCAATAGCAAACTAGGGCTCATTAGCAAACTAAAGAGTTGTTAATTACCCTCTGGGCATGCTAAGCATTGTGTGGGACCCATCTAATTGTCCTGGAGGAGGAGGGAGAAGATGGAAAATGACGTCTGGATGAGAGGAACAGGGCCCCCATTTGGCCAAGGGCCAGTCCACATCTCTCCACCACCACTACAAGTTATAGATGCAGCATACACAGTTATAGCAGCAAAGAGTTCTGTGGCACCTTATAGACTAACATACGTATTGGGGCATAATGCTTCAATACGTCTGTTAGTCTATAAGGTGCCACAGGACTCTCTGCTGCTTTTACAGATCCAGACTAACACAGCTAGCCCTCTGATACCGTACACAGTTACGTAACTGAAAGGAGAGGCTGGAATTCTGATGTCAGTGTTCAATGCCTTTCAACATAAAGGAACCCCCTCGTCCTTGCTTCAGAGATGGACATCCATTTTGTGTTTAGTTCAGATACAGAGTGCTCTGGAGAAGTCACACCCACTGTACTCCCTCATGGAGATTTGATCACCATGGTCCCTCTGGGCTTCAGAAGCTATTAATTTTACTTTTGTTCTTGATTGATTGGTTGTTTTCTCTTAATCTAAAACGAAAGGCATTGAAACCGAAAGCATTTCTTCATGCCTGGAGAGTATTCCATAGAGCTTACGTGACTGAAGACAGAGCCCCGGACTAAACGTCCCTCACAACATGCCAAAGATTTGCCTAATGCGTGAGGCACCCATGAAGGTTTGATCTGAAGCAGGCAGATTTCAGAAGATGCTCAGAACAGCACCAGCCAGAGTGTAAATGGATAATGCACTTCATCTAACTTGGCATTTGTTGATTGAACAGGTTGAGGCTCGATTCCTCCTGGAGGGTTGTGGAGGACAGAGTTTGGCAGAAGTTCTGAGACCTGTCTCCCTCCATGACATGCTTTTAAATCCAGTATTCATCCTTCTAACTCTCAATCACTGTGATATTGTCGAGAGGCATGGCCTTGTGATCTGAGCCCAGGATTAGTGAACAGCAGACCTCCACGCTATAATCCTGGTATGGATAGTGACTTGAGGCAAATCACCTCATCTCCCCGTACCTCTGTTTCTACAGCTGTAAAATGGGAATGACAATGCTAATGACTCACTTTACCAGGAGAGGGGCTTGGAAACACTAAAGGACAGTTTCTCAAAAGGAGCCCTCCATTTTTGTGCCCACAACGCCAGGTATTAATAATTGTTGACACAATGTAGGCCATTTAGAGCTCTCAGCTCCTGCCCACACCTGTAAACCTGGCACTTAGATGTCACTAAATCACCTACACTGAGCCTGTAAATACCTGTGCGTGCAACACTATGCCAGGGTGTCTGCAGGTGCCATAAGGGAGAGACCCCAGTAAGACCGGTCTGAAAAACCGCCTCAGGAAAAGTTAGAGCTCTCTGACAATGAAACATGCTAAATGAAGTAGCCAAATTATTATTACTCCAAACACGACAGGTTCCCCCCTAATACACATCAGGAGGTACAAAGAAGGTTTTCAAAAATCAATCAGTTGGATAAAGATTTCTGAATGTTATTCTTAGCGCACTTTAATTGCATGTATAAATTAAAAATGAGCTAATCCTGTACTGGGCAAAGCAATGGCACTCACCTAAAGAAATTGCACTTCAGCTTTTAATTCCATTTCAATTGCACACAGATGCACAAAGTTAACACCATGCTGCATAGAAATCAGAGCCTTTATCAGATCATGCACTTAAAAAAATTGCAGTCACAATTTGATTCCACTTAGACTGCACACATACATTTTTAAAAGTTACTGCTGTGCTGTACAGAGCACCATTAATTGAGTGTTAACGAGCTGTCAGATCAGTTTCCCACTGTCCTTATTATCAGATGTCAAGGTTTCAGGGATGTCCCAATTAAACATAATCAAAGGCTATTTAATATACAGTAAACTGATTCTCAGCCACTTGAGTTGATTAACCAGATGTCCCTATTATCTGGGTCCCAATTAGAACTGGGTTTGGGGTTTTTTATTTTTTTTGGGGGGGGAGGGGAAGGGAAGAGTTTGGTAAGGAGTTTATTTGCCAAAAAAATGCATTGTTAGGTCAAACAAAACTATTCACACATTCAGGTCAAATTTGGCTCATAATTTTGGCCAAATTAAAAAAAAAAGGAACTGCAACATTTCAACTATGTTTCATTTTCAAATGTAGCTAGATTTGTTAAAAATATTAAAAAGGATAAAAACATCCCAAAATGGAACGAACAAAAAAATAATAATTTGGGGTTGAATGAAACATTATATTCAAACCAAAACCATGTTTCTCTTCTGGAAGTTTTGGTTTGGTCATGGACTTTGAAAAAAAAAAACCAAACAATTATTTGCTCAGCTCTTGCCCTGATCAGATGGTATTGCTCAGTGCGTAGCACACAGGCTGCTCAGACATCATGTCAATGAGCATGGCATAAAGGGAGATGACAGGATCCAATTCAGGACAGCGCTTGAGCTCAGGCTTAAGAGCGGCTCTGAATCGAGGCAATAGAAAGACACAGATGATAGCACTGCCAAGCTCCTGGGACGAAGGCACCAGCAAGGCAAACTAAGCACACAGGTAGGGCCCAAATACGGGGAAGGAGGGTCCAAAATATGTGTTCGGGGGTTTTTTGTTTTTTTTTTTAACTGATGCGCAAATTGAAAGAACTTCACATTCTTGACTGAGTGGTCATGACGGAGGGGTGGCCTGGCCAAATCTCAGTGAATGGCATTATGATCCTCTGCACCAGGTTGCAGCGCCACTCACTCAAGTGAGTGAAGTTCTTTCAGTGTACACACAAATCTGCACCAGTGGACGCACGGGCAGAGACAGTCCTCATACACATCCGAGGGTCACCTTGGCATATCCACCAGAGCCATGGAGAGAGAAGAGCACTGGATAAAGAAACTGCTTCCTTCTCCAACACCAGTAAGCCAACAGGCAGGGGTGGGAATTTACAGCCATGGCACATATAGGAGGGAACATCAACGAAGCGTATTTTATTTCCCTTCTTTCCATTTATTGCAGTTTGTTGCTATTTGTGTTAGAAGTCAGAGGCTCAGAAGTGTATGTGTGCCTGGGTCCAGGGATGGGTTAATACGGCTTTGCCTGGAACTAGACACCCAGGCCAAGATTTTTAAAAGGCAACAGTGATTCTGAGAGCCTGACATGCGACGCCATAAAGGGGACTGATTTTCAGGAAGTGCCAAGCATCCACCTGCTCACATGGATCCTTTAAGATGCCTCAAACTGGGCCCCCAAAATCACTAGTCACTTGCCAAGTCTTGGCGAGAGTTTTATTTTTATTGGCCCTAACTACAACCAGGGAATGAATTAAATAAAATAACTACAATCGCCCCACCAAAGTGAAAACCCATCTTCAGAAACACAGGGCTAGAATCCAGCCCTCGCTAGATAAGCCTCTGAAATTCACCATGGGCTCAGTAAAGAACAAGGAAAACCTCTCTGCAGCGGGACAAAGCCTGGTAGACAGCAGGAAGAGACTTGGCTTTCACTGTGCGTCATTCGTACATAATCCTTCAGCCAGAAAAATCACAGCAGGCCCCAATTCAGTCCCCCTCGCTCCTATTCAACAGGGTGATCTTACTTCACAAGCGGCCATAGGGACTCCTCAGCAGGGTGAGGGGGTCAGAATCAGGTCCACAGGGGAGATTAAGTCAAATCCAGGAAGTAAAGAATCATCCCGAGTTGACAGGAAAGTTTCCCTTCCTGTGAATTCCCTGCAGCCTGGCTGTGCTAACAACATAACCTTGACTTCCACAATTAAGGGAAAAGAGACGACTGGATTTCTTCTCTCTTGTTAACCAGAGTTTAGCGGGAAACACCACAAGTGCCTGGCAAACCTAAAGAAAGTAGTAAAAATCCCACTCAGGACACAGTCAAAATTTCAGTGTCAGACCTGAGAAACAGCTCTGAAAATAGGCCTTCACTTCTGCATCTAAACATTGCACTTTGCTTTCCATCCTCCCAAAGCCAGTCATAATGAGTCAGACACGGGGTTTAGCTTACAGGAACCATGTTGGGAGGGAAACTCTGGATTTGCAAGTTTAACATCTCCCAAAGCTGTGACTGCTAAATGGGGAGCAGGGAGGGGACATAGAGGAAAGGAAATTGGCACATCTTCATGCTACTGACCTATCCATCAACACACACTGATACCTCCCTAAGCTGTATGGCATCTGTCTGATTTGAAAGTGACTCGGGTTCTGTCTATGGCTCATTTTGTGCTGAGCTTAGAAAGAGCAGGTCAAAAAGCTCTAATTACTCTTCTCAGGAAATTCTGGTGGGAACTTTTTTCAAAATTCCATACAAGCTTTGACTCCCCCCGCCCGCCCGTCCCCAGCTGAAAAGCAAAAATATTTTAGTTTGCAAATAAAAATAACCATTTTCAGTTAAAAAAATGGGTTTTGTTCATATTTACCAAACCTTTATGGTTTCAAGTTTAACAAATGAGAAGAGAAAATTGCAACCCAAATGAGTGATGGCTGGAAACCCATTTCTTTTGCATTTCAAATAACATTTAGATGAAAACAAATTGACTAGCACTGTTGGGAGGAAAGATTCAAAAGGTGCATTGTAGAATACTCAGCAGACACTCCAGGACTGCACAAGCCAAGGGCTGGGCTCTGTTAAAGTTGCCTGGGAACTGCAGGGTCCATCTATGTCCAGCAGCCTCAGTTAAGAATCCTTTTTATATATATTGCATCCAAGTCCTGTCTCTCTCCTCCGAGACAGCATCAATTCTTGCCACAGATTCAAACCCCACACAGAGAGGAGAAAAAACATAGCTTCATGCAACACAGGGCTCCCTTTTTGCATGGTTCTCTTTGATAGAAGGCTCCCGCCCTCTTGCTGCCAGCTCCATGAACATCTATGAGAGATCCCTCCCGAGCAGTGTAACACGGAGTTTGACATGACACCAGATCCCTGGAAAGGCATTACCCAGCAGGCTGTGGATTCAGTTACCAAACTGGCAGTGCAATGGAAAGCTCTAATCATCTGAACCGTTCCCAACTGGACCAGGCAGCAGAAGGGGAACAATCCTGCGTTCGCAAGATGGGGAAGGAGGATTAAGTGATAGAATCGGTTTTTAGCTCTATAACGGAAGGATAAGGAGCAGTGACCCCACTGGAATAAGCAGGACACCTTACAGGACAATCTGAGCAGCTGTGCATGAAAGGAAATAGGCAGTGTCTCAAAGCCTCTCGATGACACTCGAGATAAATGAGAAAATTTAAGGTGCAAAGGAGAACTAAGGAGATTCTTGTAGATGGGAGCTGAACAAGATAAGAGCAGTGATGAATCTAGACACATTACACTAGGACCAGTCAAAGCACTTGTGATTATGGGGCATGGAAAAGAGATAGTGTAATGTACTTACGGTCCCCAGGCGCTGTCCAAGCATTCCCTGCAACCTTGGTCAGTCACTTTCTAGGGAATAAGGAAAACAGGCTTTTAAAAACTGTCAGAACGCAGCTGTTCTCAGCAGAGGAAGTGTTTGTTTGTTTTTTAACAACAAGGAAACCACTAAAGGTTTGGGGTTTGGAGAATAATAATCATATTCAGTGCTGACAAAACACCACACATGTTCAAAACACTGTGCAAGAGAGGCAACTTGTGGGGGGCACACAGGGTCATGTGCCCCCTCCCCCATATTTTTGCCAGAGTTTATATTTTTATTTCATTTCTTTTTTTTTTCGCAGGGAGTGGGCTCAGAATTGTACCCTCCCCCCGCCCCCAATATCAACAGTTACATGTTGCAGACTCCCGGTTCTTAAATAAGGCAGTTAAGTAAAATATCCTAACCCAGACCTGATCAGAAAATTACCATCTAAATGAAATTATACATTTTCTTACCAACTCTGGCTATTATGCCCATTTTGCAGATGAGGAAAGAGAGATGCAAGGAGACTTGCACAAGGCAGAGCCTGTAAGTTTGCTGGCAGTTGCCAGATGATGTTATACAGTCTTATAAATTCTGTTAGACTGAATGTGTGGGCAGTAAGTTTTAAGGGAAAAGTTTGTTGTTTAGTTATGGTGCAGTTCTTCAAAGGTGAGCATATCACTAGTAAAAGTCTGTTCTCTGACTCTCTGTCCAGATAATTTCTTAGATGCAGAGCTTCTGCCTAAAGGATATGGGGCCATCCAGGCAAAATGAAAATACAACATGGGATCAAATCCTTTGCAGAATCAGAATTAAGAGTTCAGATGCTTCTCCTAACTCTAACTAAACTATTCAACACTCTTGAGCATGGGAATCTCATGGGAACAGCTTCTCATACTTTAATATGGCACTTCCAGTCCTCAGAAAAAAAACAAAGTTTGGTAAAAAATACAAAAAAATCACAGAGTGGACAAAGTTAGCCAAACTTCATCCAAACATCCAGATACCACCAGCTTTTGGGACATCAATATGATGGTGATGGACACATCTGAAGTGTAATTTGATATACACACACTTTAAATCTCAGAAAAGGAGCTGTGGGTGGGAATAGTGCAATGTCAAAAGCTCTTTCAAAATGCTCTAATCAGTTGTCTCCCCATCTCCCCAATCTGTTTTTTCTCTTCACTGCTTTGTGCCTAGAGGACACTGTTCAGCAACTGAAGCTCCAAAGTACTACACACTGCATACGCATAACATGAAAAGTCAATCACTGATTCAAACAGCTCATCTGCCTACCTTGCACTGCAAGCTCCACAAAGTAGCAAATCGGTCTGCTTACTTGTTTGCAAAGTGCCACAGTCGCAGGGCTACATGAATAATAAGGACCAGTTCCTATTTGATTGAAACAACAATACTAACTGTACCGATCCCCTTGGCATCACTACTCACTGTGGGCAAAGAATTCACTTTCGCCCTAGGACATGGGGGATCAGGCTAGGTATTGGAGACAGAGCTGCTAGGACGGTCTGGGCTAGAATCAACATGTAGGAATGGAAGACCCTGCATGGACAACGGAGACTGCAATGACCAAACCACACCCAGCTGCACAGGCAGCTGAACATGTGAACACAATATTGCTGTGTCCAGAGAACTGGGGACGTCGAGTCATTCAAGTTTCAGAGTAGCAGCCGTGTTAGTCTGTAGCCGCAAAAAGAACAGGAGCACTTGTGCCACATTAGAGACTAACAAATTTATTTGAGCATAAGCATAAGTCATTCAAATGACCCCAATCCCCTCCATCATCATCATCTCCATCTTGCTCAGGTAGGTCAGTCTTCTCAAGGCCTTCTGTCCTTCTCCCTACGCCACGGAGGGTTGGCTTGTCAGGCCTAGATCCACACGCTCCGTCCTCACCACAGCAGCATCTTTTGATCCAAACTCAGTGCTCACTCCACACAGGGAGGTTCATTCACCTCAGCGGGGTAAGCTCAGGGAGAGGGAATTTGTGGCTCCTCATGCGTGGCAGCCTGACCCCTTTGCTCAGGTTGGGGGGAGTGGTTTGTGGGTGACATTATTTGGTTTTCCTTTCTCTGCCCTCCCTGGAACGCTGGCTCCTCTGCCTTCTGATCTGCAGAAATGTATTCATGTATTCATTTAAAAGTTCTCTCTGTACTCAAGCGGGTGCTGCTTGTAATTGCTGGCGGCCAAAATCTGTTCTGTTTTTTTCTGGCTGAGGTACCAGGCAATCATCAGCTGTAATTATTTCGAGTCTTGTTACAGATGGAACTCCGAGCTTTTCCGTCTTAAACAGAATTCATTATTCAAATGCAGACTCCAGCCTTCTGGAGGGGCTTGCGAACGGACGGTTGCGGAGGAGCAGGCTGTGCAGAGTAATGGTGAGCAGCGATATGGGTACGGGGGAAGGTGAGGGGGATAGGGGGGGTCTCCTGAACAAATCGTCCCTCTTGATATTTTTTCCTGGGTCTTTCTTACTTTCGGGCTGCTGAAAAGTTGCAGGGGGTTCAGCTTGATTTTGGACAGAGGGAAAACGTGCAGGCTGGGGTTGGAACCGCTCCCACGCCATTTAACATGGGAGCCTCATTGTTCAGTGGTTAAAGCGGTGGAAGTCAGCACTCCTTCTACTCTTGGTTCTAGGAAGGACTTTACCTGAGTGATTTGAGCAGAGGGCTGGGTTCTACTGGCAGCTCTGCCCTTGACTTGCTGCATGAACTTGGATAAGCCACGTCCCCCATGCAGGTCTCAGTGCCCCTATCTACAACAGGGAATAATGCGATTCACCTGCCTTACAGGGATGCTGGGAGGTCAGGCGAGTTAATGTCTGTAAAGAGCTTGGGGATCAGTGGATGCCAGATACCGGGGAAGTATAAAGTGGTAAGACAGACCCAAAGGGGGAAGCCACTGCCATCCCCCGACCCCGCATTAGAAGTCTGCAGTAGGAGTCTTGAATCCCCCTCTGGCCTTCCTTGATTAACCCCTTTTGTGCCGGGATGGAAAACCCGGGCTGCTGGAACCATTTTTATAGTGGGGGTGCTGAGAGCCATTGAACCAAACTGTAAACCTGGTATATAATGGAAACTACTTCAAGCCGGGGGTGCTGCAGCCCCCCTTGTTCCAGCACCCCCTGGCAGCACCTATGTGGAAAACATACATATTGTGCTGGTTTCATGCAGCACAATAATTTCACAGGGCTAGACAGTGTCTATCTGCTTTGCACACTCATCCCTCCACAGGGCCTGGAAGAGCTAACATGTCCTGTCCAATAAGATCCATTCCCTGACCATTTTCTGCCTTTTCCCCAGTCCTTTAGCTGTCATCCTAAGGAGGATTATGGGGAACCCTCTCCCCCAGCAATATTTCTACACGAAGCCCCCACTCGAGGAGGTCTGAGAACTAGCAGCAAATCCAACCAAAGCCCAGTGGGACCCCACAAAGTTTTGGACCCAAATTCTCCTCTCAGTTACATCAAATTATCTTCCGTGTAACTGACAAAACTGGACCCCTGAAGACTGAGGCCTTGTCATACAGCAGCTACCTGAGATACATCGAACTTAACACTGCAGCCAGCAGACCCCACATCCTGTATGCCCCCGTGCCTGGGTTTGCTAGGCTCTCTCGGGGTAGAAGCAGTAGATCCCAGGTGCTTTAAGGCTCCAGTCTCCACCCCAAAGAGCTTAGTAGCTAATTTTTAGACATGATGCAGCTTGAGACAGTTGCACAGAACCGGTGGCCGCAGAAGCGAGGGAGGAGCTAAAGTAGCACCACTACTGTGCGTGTGCACTGGAGCCGGTGGAGAATTTTTCAATGGTATGTTTTTAACTCTGAAAATGCCGATGCCTGGAAACCCAAACGGTTCCCTGGGAAGGATCTGCTTCAACAAAGGTCTTGTTTTGAATAAACTTTGAAAACAAAATTTCACAACTATCAAAACGTCCCATTTTCTAAGTGAAAAATTCCAGGGTTTTATGCCCAAACAAGATTGTCAATTTGTGAACACTGAGATTTTGACAGGAAAAAATGTCAAGGTAAACTCACAGTAATAATAATTCCTAAGTAATTAATGTTAACAACAACAGTGATGCTCTTTAATTCCATTCTGCCAGATCCTCCCATCAACCCCATTTCTCCCTCTCACCCAGGAAGGGCAATAAGCTGTAATTTACTAACTAACAGAATGACACCACTAGACCTCAAGGGAATCAGATGGAGCCAGTGCAGAGTTCATGCAGGAGGCATATGGGTGGCTTCTTGGTGCAGCATGGTGTATGCACAGTGAAAGAGCAATCAGCCTTTCTTTCCATGCAGAGGGGAGGAGGAGAGGCAGGGGTTTGACTGTGAAAAGCCCCCTTGATTACACTAGAGCCTCTGCATATTTATAGCCTGACTTGAAACGTATTTAGTGCTGAGACAGAGGCTGCAGGTTGGCACAGTGGCTGGCAACACGGACCATGCAGCAGTACCTATTTAAAGGATCCCAGGGACAGCACAGGAAGGATGGCACCTGGTGCCAGAACATGGCGGCCATGCTATCTGCACACTATTACCCATCAACTGCCTGCAACGAAGCAAATCTCGACAGGGGCTGAGCACAGCAATACATGCTACTATCCCCTGATGAAAAGCGCTGTATCAGAGCTAGGCATTCGGTTAAAAGTTAAAGGGAGCTGCAATACCTCTCAGAATTTGGCCTTAGTAGTAGCAGTAACCCTGACACTAGCACTTGTGATGCAATAGCACAGAATGCTATCCTGGGGAGAGAGACAGGCAGTGAGAAGGCAGCTGCAGCTGGGGAGAGGGTTTGGGATCTTCTCAAAGGGGGCAAAACTGTTAGAGAAGGAGAGGAATCTTGATGCCCAGCGAGCCGATGAACCAGAGCTGCGTAGGAGGTGAGGTGATAAAAGAACAGGAAAATACAAGTAGGGCATTGGGAAGTGAGGAGGAGGAAAGAAGGAAAACAGGAAAGGTTTCGGGTCAGGAGAAGCAGAAAATCAGAGCTGAGTATGTGAGCAGACACTGCTAGAGAAGGGAAGTAGGGGAGGGAATCTACAGACGTAGCGGAGGGAGGATCAAGGGAAAAAACAGAAAGGAAATAGAACTGGTGAAAAAGGGAATTGGTCAAAAAGCCGGGTTAGATGAAAACAGATCCTGAAAACAGTAAACGAGAAGCCCACCCACAAAAGACCGGAAGTGTATGAACAGAGAGAGTGACTGCTTGGACATCCATTGATGGAACACAGTTCAAAGGTGCCTAATGGCCAAGTGAGAGCCCAGTAGGTGAAGAAACCCAGCTTGTGCGAAACCACCACAGGAACATGCAATCTAAGGAGCACTTCAAGGCAAAGAACAGCTAGGAACAGTGGAGCTGGATTTACAGCCATAGTGAGGAAAAGTTGATTCTTCTCTGACGTGACACAGTGTATTGTTGAGTAATCTCTTTTGTTCTTGCTAAGAACAATGCATTTGGTACGAACGGCACAGAGTGAGGAGGAGGAGGAGTAGCAGGTACAAGCTCACAAAGGTTGATGTGTGGTAACCTATAGTTTATGATGATAAGTTGCAAGTACTTGGTAACGTTCCATATTATTTATGCTCCTGGTACAGTTCTTGGGTTTTCTAAACATTTATCATTTTTGTCTTGGTTTGCCTCTGCCCCTCTCCTCACCCTTAGCCTAGCAAGGTCACTGCAGCCACAGCACCTCTCAGGATTTAGCCTTAAAGCTGATCACTAGAGTGTTCCCTTTCTCTCAGGGCTTGCAGGCTGTGTCTACCCTGCACATCAGGCCTGGGCTCTGACTCGGGTTAGAGCCAAGCCCCACTTCCGTCCACACGCAAATGTGTCTGACTCAGGTCAGCAAGCACTCAGGACCTGAGACCTAGGACCCTACTGGGGGAATGACAGCCCAAGTCCTTCTGAGACCCAGGTCCAAGCCCTGTCGTTTTGCAGTGTGGACGCAGCTCAAGCTCCAGACCTGACCTGCGTGGTGCAATACGAACACGGTTAGCATGGTTGCGAGACCAGATCCAGCAATTGTGAAGCCAGGTTTACAGTGCAGTGTGGATGCTCAAGCACAGGCCTGGAAACACCAAGTCTACAAGCCCTGGTCCCACAGACCGGGGTTTACAATGATTTACAGACAAATCCTTTGTCCATTAACTCTGCCCTTTCATAGGGTTTTATGTTCAAGGATCTCAAAGCACTTGGCCATGCCTCACACACCCACAGGGAGGAAGTACTCTCTCCAAAACAGAGGGGAAGTGACATTCACAAGATCTCATAGAGAACTAAACTGCAGGCAGTGGGTGGGACTGCAGCTGAAGTAGATATACCTGAGCTAACTTTACTCTAGCCAGCTCAGGGACTGGAGCAGTGAAATCCCAGCCGCCTGGCTTCAGCGTGCCCATCAGCTGTGATCGCTACATCGACGTACTCTGATCTTTTGCCACAAGCACCAGAAAGCATGCTCCCTTCTCCCTGCCAGTCACAGTTAACAACAGACAGCAGTCATGGCACACCAGAGGAGCTATGGATGGATACTGGGCTGCTTACTAGGGGACCACCCTTTGTTCTGTTTGTACAGCACCTAGCACACTGGGGCCCTGGACTATGACTAGGTATCTGGGGGAATTCTGGGGCTGTCTTTTGGTGTTTGGTATAACAAGGACGAGAGAGAGTCTGAGGGAGTGTTACTGGCAGCTTTACCACTTTCATCTTCCCCAGGTGATGCTGCCAACATGGCACTGGGATTAGACCTTGCCCTCTCTCTTTCACTTTCTTGTGGGTCGTTCCCAAAGTCTCACAATCTCTCCCCAGCAGCCTCTTCCGGTGATGCCCTGCCCATCCCCTCCCCAATGCCAGATGCTACCTCCGGCCAGAAAACTGCTCAGGGTGTGGCTCCGTGGCCCAGCCTGGCCAGACAGACTCACTCTTGCAAGGCTTGAGCTGGCACGCTAAAAAGAGCTGTGTGGACGTGGCAACTCCAGAGCAGGCGTGGGCTAGCCACCTGGGCTCAGACCCCTGTGCCTCTGCCGGTGCAGCAACATCCACTTTGCTATCTTCAGCGCACTAGCCTGAGCCCCGCTAGAGAGATTGTCCACCTGGCCGGGAGGCTCGGGCCCAGCTGCTGTGGAGACACGCTTTTTGTCTTCCCAAACTTCCCTGCCCCCTTTGCAAGCTGGCTGCCCGGCCCCATCGCACTAGAAGCCCCAGCTCAGGAAAGCACTCTGGGGCTACGTGGAACAGGGACGGACTGAAGCACACGCTTACAAGCTCTGCTGAGCTGAAGCCTTCCACACGCGCTGGCGGGCTGCCCAAATGGAACAAGCAGAGGCAGGCTCCGTTAAGGGTCTCCGCGGGACTGTGACTCAGCGAGGAAAGCTGAAGCCGTCCCTCAGCTCTGCCAACGGACCTCTCCCTCCTCTCCACTGGGTGGGCTGGCCACAGGTGCCAGGTAGCAGGGCTAACCCAAAGGGGTCCCAAAGAAGGGGAGAGACCTTCTCCCACCCCAACAGCTGGGCAAGGGGAAGAGAATGGGATGGGTGTCTGGGAGGTGGGAAGGAGGATGAGACACCTCTCTCTCGCACATGCACCCCTCCCGCCTTCTTCCCTTTCCCCCCAAAACTAGTGTTCTGATATGGGAAGCTCACTCTGGCCTGGCACTGCTAGGTTCCCCCCCGGCCCAGGCCTGCATCCACAAGCACCAAATCATCATGAGATGGGCTGCTCTGGTATGTCTGGCCCAAACCCAGAGCTTGAGGCACCAGAGAGCGCCTGTTCCTGTGAGATTTCTCGCCTCACTTTCCGGCTGAAGGATGGATTGGATGACCTGAGAGAGAGAGATGGATCTAAACAGGCTCCAAGGAGGGTGCTCTATCTATCTATCTAGGATTCCCCCATACAGCCCCCATCAGCATTGCAGCTGGGCGCCTCACAATCTTCAATGTGTTTATCCTTGCAGGACCCCGCCCCCCGAGGTGAGGCAGCGCTATTATCCCCAGTAACAGAGGGGGAACTGAGGCACAAGGAGGCCACTGCCTTAGTCACAAAACCTTCCTTCCTCTCATCCACCTTCCTGGAGTTGTTGTAGGAACGCCTGGTCCACCCTACACCCTAATCTCCAGCAAACATCACATTGGCCCAATGGCCAGGACAGGAGGCAGTTAACAGCTAATAGAGGTGCCTCATTAAAGCCATCCCCAGCAGTTTCTGACAACTTCAGTCCCACTAGGAGCCTGTCTGCAAATGAAAGTTATTCTGGGATAAGGCAGAGCATGAATTTCAAGCACAATAGCTGTTCCAGAATAACTCCAAATCCTATGACACAGCTTCAGCCCCTCATCCTTTGGCCACGTCATTCCTGCTGATGGGTATGACAGGGTAGCGAAATAGAAGCTTTCTCTGCCTCTCCCTTTTCGTTGTCTGTGTCTCTCCCGATTCTATATAGGTTCTTATACCGGGCTCGTCACCATCTGAGCCCCCTAGCATCTGAGCGCCTTCCAGTCGTGCACTAAGCAACGTGACTAATGTAACATGATATTACAGAATGAGCTTCTTTACAGCATCTGGGACGTGTTGTTTCTGGTGATTTTATTAAATTGAGTGAGACTGCTGACTCTACGCATATTTCTCAGCCCAGATGTGCCTCTCAAACGTTAATATTCAAAGATATTGGACAGGTGTTATGAGGGGTTCTCCCCTCCCCCCAGCCCCCAGGCAAATGTACTTTGAATACTGAATAAATGGTACCCAAATATCTATTTGTCCTCTGTCTATTCTGATGGATACACACCTGATGCTTCAATTTTTCCATAACTACCTCTCATTTTTTTTGAACCATTCTTCCTATATGGGGCTATTTTTTCCTTCTCAAGGAGAGGCTGTCAGCTGCTAACAAATGAGAGATGAATTCTTCACTTCTCTGAGCGTGACTCAAACTCCTTCTTGCCCCCTGGCTCTCTCCACTGCCCCAATCTGGGAAAGTTTCCATTCTGCTGAAATTACCCAGTGGATTTCTAGCTGGCTCTGACTGGAGAGGCATTTCAGACCCTCCTCCGGTATCAGGCTCAGGCACAGACAGGGCAGCATTAGAGTCACAGCAGGGAGACACTAAAACAGATGGCACGTCGCTTCAGCTTCATGGAGCAGGAGACGACATCCTTGTGCAGCACGGGGTTGCCCCGTGGAGGAGCTGGGGCTTTAAATGACTAACCAGCTGAGAGATGTCAGATCCCTTGGCATGCAAGAAGTCTGTCCTCAGGAAGATCCTAGAGACCCGCACTCCTCTCTTGGGCCGGGGGAGACTATGATCGACCTAGCACCTCAGGAAGAAGAGGTAATGTGCACTGGGGAAGAGGGAGGATGAGAACCTGTGCTCCTGTGTGTGTGGACCAACCTCTCCCTCTTCTCCAATGAACTCCCTGCCCCAGGCTGAGGCTTGTATGTTTAGAATCACTCAGGACAGCCAAAAAGGCAATGGGAAAAGTCAGCTAGCCAGTAAAAGAACAAACAAGAACCATTTACCCACGTACACCACTTTCTATGTACATTACACACACAAAAGCTATGTTAAAAGAACGTTAAGGTCACCAAGCCAAGCATTTAACCTTAATTCACCCTCTTGCACATACGTATTATGATGATACCGTCTTCAATTACATGAGCGCAGACCTGCATTTTCTCCTCCTGTGCCTCTATGCCTTTACCCAGACGGTTCTAGACACAACAGACCTGGCTCTCCCTTGCCATGCATCTTGTGCTGTTCTAACCAGTGCAAAGTGAGTGTCAAACACTGCCATTCTGCTCTGGGGGTGTTTCACACTCACTTTGCCAGGTGTAAGTGTCCAGACACGGTGCAAGGCACTGGAGGATCTGGAGCAACAAGTCAGATTTTGCTCCCGCTGAAGTCCATGGGACTTTTACTGTTTAATTCAGTGGGATCAGGATCAGGCCCCACAACCATGCAGACTACAGTATAGACCAGAAAAATAGGGCACAGGACCAGGAGTGAGAAGATTTGGGTTTGATTCCTGGCTATTATTATTTACATCACTCAGGAGCCCCAGCTGTGGACCAGGACCCCCGTGTGCTAGGTGCTGTACAAACAGAGAACAAAAAGCTGGCCCGTGCCACAGAAAGCTTACAATTTAGCTATAACACAAGAGATGAATACAGCCAGACAGGGTAGTACAATGAGACCATACTGATTAGCATGATAGCCACACTCTGCCAGTGACTTGCTATATGACCCTCAGGCTGCTCACCGTACTGTCCCATGCCTCAGTTTCCCTAGCTCCCTTTGGAAAGTGCTCTCAGTTCTATGGCTGTGGTAAGTGTTGTTATATTTCGCTAGAGGCTCCCATTCTTCTAAAAGGTGAGGCACAGGAGCCCAAAACTAGGTAGATGTTACATATTTGTGCTCTAGGCACTCAGCTATCACAGCACAGATGTACCGTTGCTTTAAATATTGTGTCTGATAATTGGCTGCATAAGGGGCAAAAAATATGTGGAACAGCAAACACACTTTGCTGCCTGCAGACAGCTGTATGCTGTCTGAAAACACTGCCTGACCCACAGCTGGCTTCTAAATTGTGTTGTAAAGAGGAACTCAAAGTTAGTCAGCAGAATGTACCTGAAAAGCCACAGAAGGGCTTGCCCTCTGGGGCAACATTAGGGCTCTAGCACTGTAGGTGCATGGAATATGTTAATACGTGAGTGTGAATGGGAAGGGTGGGGGGGAGGGGGTTTGCTTTGAGTCCTATGTTAATACATGAGTGTGAATGGGAAGGGGGGGGGTTGCTTTGAGTCCTATGTTAATACACGAGTGTGAATGGGAGGGTGGGGGGGATTACTTTGAGTCCTCAGTTCCTGTAAAACATGCATGTATATCCTTGGGCAGGAAGTATATTAGGCAAAGATGAATGATTCACTGGCCCTGTGATTTATTTAGCCCCCAAACCAGCCATCAGAGCCACATGGGTTAAGGGTTGGCTGGTGCAGATCAGAAAGCAGGATCTAGGAGCAAATGAAGGAATAAGCAGCTGTTTATGTAAGTACTGTTATCCCATAGAACCCAGAGCAGAGCATGAGGATTTGGGAATAGTTAAAAGCACTATACACCTTACTGTTTAGGGGCTTGATAATGCAAGGCAAAAAGCTGTTGTTATTACTCACCACCCACTCCCCTCCCTGCAAACCAGGTCTCTTTGCAACAAAGGCACAACTAGCCCCCAGCTGGGGCTTCTTATACTCAGGGAGTGAGGGGTGACCTCTGACCCTTAGGTCTGTGGCCTTATGGGAAATGTACTTTGGTAGCTGGGGGGCATTTTGTTGTAACTGTTCCAGGTTTGTCTAAAAGAATGTGGTTCTCCTGTGGGGAGTGATGAGTTAATGGCTCTGCACAGGGATCAAATAAAGACAAACTAAAAAGACCCAAATTATTACTATTATTTTAAATCTCATGTTTTTTTTAAAATTCACTCTTGTGATTTCTGGGGCCAGAGTTTTAAACAGTCAATGCTGTGAATCTAGCAACAGGCTTCTGGCTGAGTATAAACATTCATTCAGATTGTAAATTAGGAGATTTACCTTAGACTCAACCTTAGACTGGATGGTTTAAGAAAATATCCATCTGCCCTGAAAGATGGGAGTATTCCACTTCTCCCCAAGGAACTTTCCTCCAAATCCCCAAAGGCATTTAGGGGCCTAACTCTTTTTGATGTAGTGGGTGGTAGGTGCCTAAATACCTTTGTGGATCTGGTCCTGGTTGCTAGTTGATCAAATTCACTCTGCAGGATGACAGGAGGTGTAAAGGGCTGGAGCTACAGTGTAGCATGGTCATTTCCACCCCCTTTCACTGTTTAAAATGAAGAGAAGTTTAAATCCATTTATTTTCTAGTTCTTCGGTGAGTTGTCCTAGCATCTCACATGGAAAGAGAGAGTGTGTGTGTGTGTGCGCACGCACACACACACACACACGTGCAGTTGTGTGATACAAGCAGCAGCGTAGCTAGGAAGAGACAGTGTGAGCTTCATGCATGCATCTTTGCTGCAAAGCATGGCTCTGCACTGTTTTCCTCATGCTCTCTGCAGACAAAGTTGCTACAGAACAACCTGTTGTGTTGGCTGCTTGGCCTAAGCTTGCCATTGATGGGGTTCATTGCAGGGGATGTGGATGTTATTTAGAGAGGGCAAAAAATAAGTACATAAACTCACATGAGTTTCCCCTTGGAGAAAAAGAGGCACAGAAGGGAACAGATGTTATTCATGTGGCTTAATGAACTTCTGGAGGAGGGTAGCATCAGGACCTGAATAGACTAGAATCACTGAGCCGAGATGCAATGGGTCAGGTTTGCCTCTCGCCTTCATATCATCAGGGCATGGAGGGCAAGTCTACACTGCAAAATTAAGTCGCCCTAAGTTATGCTGACGTACAGCTGCTGCAGTAATTGGATCGATTTTACACGTCCACACTACGCTTCTGGTGTTGGCGGCGTGCGTCCTTGCACCAACGTAACTGCCACCGTGCGGGCTTCATGGGACGGCTTCTGCAAGGCAGCGCCAGTCAACGTAAGCAGCACAGTGTCTGCACTGACACTGCATCGACCTAACTACATCGACTTAAGCGCGACACCTCTCGCAGAGG
The DNA here is from genome assembly GCF_016161935.1 of Mauremys reevesii. Lineage (NCBI taxonomy): Eukaryota > Metazoa > Chordata > Testudines > Geoemydidae > Mauremys > Mauremys reevesii. The sequence continues at coordinate 10,525,176 of NC_052634.1, read as the reverse complement.
CGGAGTTATTAAGTCGGTGTCGTGGGCGGGTTACATTGGTGGGAGCTGCATTTTAGTGTGGATGCTGGCAGAAGTAGGTCGACGTAAGCTGCCTTACGTCCACCTCGCTCTGAAGTTTAGACCAGGCTGAGCCTGGCTGTTTTGCCGCCGAGAGCAGGAGCCCGGTTATGGGACCTAATTAGAGATATCCGGAGAGGAACAACAGGGAGAGCCGCTGGTAACTCTGTTGAAATCTGTTGGACTAGGAGATTTATTGGACCACCACCAAAGGCAGCTGGTAAATAATATTTTGTGTCTTTCATCCTAGGATCACCAAGTACTTTATAAACATTAACGATTCCCCACAACTTCACTGTGGGTACTGTCAATATCCCCATTTTACAGAGGAGGAAGTAGAACGCAAAGCCAGAGGCAGGACAAGGACCCAGGAGTCCCCATTCCCTAGCCCCTGCTCACCAGCGTTCTGATACCTCTCTAAAGCAGGCACCATTGCTCAGAAAGGCACATAACCCCCTAGCCTCCCGACGGGAGTCATGGGGGGCCAGGATAGAGATCAAAGGAGCCCAGCAGTTGCGCTACCAGCATGTTCGAAAGCTCTGTTGATAGGAGACGGGCAGGAATGTTTGCCAGTTTGCAACGCTGTCTTTGTCTCCTGCAAAAACAAAAGCCCTGCAGAAATGCAATTAAAATATTATAATTATTTGTAGTGGCGTATTTGCTTTTATCGGCGCCTGTTTAAAAAGATGCAAATAGGAGCGATGTTAGCATTCCAGTCAGCCAGGCGCCCTCCTACAAGGATGAAAATCTTTGTTTTAGGCAACTTTGTTGTGTTGATTTGTTTAGTTTTCTCAAGCACATGCTCTGTTGCTCTCTGATGGTCAAATAATTAATTAGTTGCCGTTCCTTCCCCTTCCCACCCCCCAGCTTAGCTAGGAGCAGAGTAGATGTACTAGAGAAGAGCAAAAATCTGAAGCACAAAGCCCTGAGGGGTCAACACAGAGAGCTCCCTGTATTCATTGAGTGGGGCCATACAGCCACCAGGGAGACACACAGATGATGTAGAAGAACCACCTAGAGACATACGGAGAGGCCAATGCAGGAGAGGGAGCTAGAGCCAGACACGGAGCAGAAGAGGCACTGAAGCTGTGATACTGGCAGGCCAGATGTCGTCTCATGCCTAAGTCCCCATGTCTCCCCTGGACACTGACAGATACTTAATAGATGGTGGAGGAACCTGCCATTTTGGTTACTTTGTGCTGGGAGAGTAAAATCAAACAGAGTGAGAACTACCCAGGGGCTGTTATGGGGCTCTGAGAACCATGGCGGAGCACAGAGTGGAGCCAGGAGAGATTTTAAGGTTTGGATGGGGCATGGTTGGAGCTGGGTGTGTCAGTGCTTGCACTAAGTCAAGGTTGGGCTGTAAATGCTGTGGTGGTAGTGAGCAGTTCCAGGCTAACTGCCCTTGCAGCCCAGGAAGGAGAAATAAAATAGGATCCGCTGAGACTCTGGTGTGTGTAGGGTGCCCAGATAGCAAGTATGAAAAATAGGGACAGTGTGTGTGGGAGGGGGTAAATAGGCGCCTATATAAGAAAAAGCCCCGAATATCAGGACTGTCGCTATAAAATCAGGACATCTGGTCACCCTAGGTGTGTGGAAAGTGGCCTGCAGGAGCACATACTGCCAAGTCAAGACTGGCCCCCAGGAACACAACCGAGTCCTGATTGTGCAGACCAGCTCTCTCTCTCTCTCTCTCACACACACACACACACACCTTTCCCTTCCTAAGGACCACCTGCCCCCATGACCCCTTCAGCCCCTGCTGAGCAGCCCAGCATCAAAGGGGGTCGTCTGCTACTATGTCTTAGCTGGGCTCCCAGTCCGGCTGCAACAGGCTGGCGCCTGCCTCCCTGCATTTAATTGGTATTAAAGATTAGAAGGCAAATTACCACAGCAATCACCCCGAATCCACTTGTCTATATTTCACAACAGCTCCCAAGCAGTTTGATATTTACTGTCAGCTGGCATTTAATTACTGAGCCAGTTTCAGAGACTCTAATTGACAGCGGACTAATTCTTGAAAGGGACGCTCTTGCCACACTAGAATGTGCCGGCTAATTGAAGCAAATATCCTCCTTTCTGTAGAACAGGGAGGCTGGTCATTCCAGTTGGGTAAGCTCCCTTGCCTTCCACCCACACACATCCTCTTAAGTACAGTGCAGTGAGGGTCAATTGAGCTGTAAGCCAGCTGATTCAGGGTCTCTGTAATGGGCACTAGCCCTACTCGGGTGGTTTAAAGTCTGGCCCCAGCCAATGTAGTTATTATTTATGATAGAGTGGAAACTAGCGGTCCCATCAGGGTTCTATTATGCTAGGCATTAAACACACAGTTAGAGACAGCCTGTGTCCTGAACAGTTTGCAATTGAAGTAGAGGAGAGGGGATGGATCATAATTCCCTTTTTATAGGTAACTGAGATTAAGTGACATGACCAGCTTGACATAGCAAGTCTTATAGCACAGCTAGGAATTGAATCTAGGTCTCCCGCATGCCCACGCCACTGCTGTAACCACACACCACCATCCCCTTATTGCTGCTTATGTGGAATGAGCAGATGGTCTAATCTGTTGCCAGATCTCAGCATTTGAACTAGTGTCACCATCAGCCATCACAGTGGAGCAGCCAAGAGCTGAAAAGACCACGGAGCTCAAAGTCTCTTCTCCCCCCTGGGGCAACTCATATGTGCTATGGTGGACACGGACGCTGCCACGGGCTGGCTTGGTACCTGTTAGTGGACATGAAGAGGTCTGTGCACCTAACATTTTCCCTTGCCACAAAAGAGGGGGAAATCCCCATAGGCTGGGACACTAGGAAGTGCAGAATCCCTTATCAGATGGTGGAAATATCCAAAACTTTGCCCTGCCTGTGAATTCATTTGGGGAACTGTATGATCTCCATGGGGGTGTATGGACTAGCCTGCATCCCTGCCCCTCCCACATGGAGTGCTGCTGGACCATGATTTCTAATAGGAAAAATAATATCCCACTCTTATCTAGCATTTTTCATCAGTAGATCTCAAAGCAGGTCACTGTCATTAGGGAAAAATAAGGCCCCAGTTGTGTAAACATGCATAGGAGAAGTGAAATTACAGCAATACCGACACATTTTGCACATTCATGTTGGTTTTCACAAATTGCTTTGGTCAAAGTTCTCCCCTCCCCTTACCCCTTCCCCAAAAATCAAAACCTTTCATTCTGAAATTTTCAAAATGAAACCAGTTGATTTGTCAGTTCAAAAGGACTTTTGGTTTCAGAATTGCCTTTTGTTTGATTCTGAACACAATCAAACAATGCATCCGACGAAGTGGGTATTCACCCACGAAAGCTCATGCTCCCAAACGTCTGTTAGTCTATAAGGTGCCACAGGATTCTTTGCTGCTTGAACACAATCAAGCCTTTAAGAATGGTCAAAACTGAAACGCTACGCTTTGGTTTTGTTGACACAAGACATTTCATTTGACCCAATTTTATTTGGCATTTCAATTCATCGAAAAAGTTTTAAAAGTTTATTTTAGTTTAACCTGAAATATTTCCCCCCCCCTCCCCCTGAGTTTCTGGAATATCCAGCAAACTAAAAAAAACCTCTTTATTCACACCACTCCATAGGCAAGTGTGCCTTCATGTTCCTTAGTAGTCCTACTGAATTTGGTGCAAAATCCCCGTCTCTGTCCCTCATCAAATGAAGTGTTGATTTGGGGAACATCCAAGGTTTAATACTCATTGCGCAGAGCCCTGAAGGAAGCTCTGTCCATTTGTAAACATCAGCTGTTCATCACATCACCCACTTTTATGTATTTTACTTAGTGCTAATCTTTTCCAAATAATGGAAGAAAAGGTGCTTGTTATTTGTTATTGTTGTTGTAAATGTGACATGGCAAAGGAAGCAGAAAAGGGGATGTAGGAGGAGTGGCCTTGCAATTAAGAAACTAGCATTAGGCTCAGAAAATCTAGGTTCCGTTCCTTGCCCCAGATTTTGCATGAGAAATAGAAAGAATGATCTCATCTATCTGAGCTACAGTTCCCCATCTATAAACCAGCACTCATGCAACTTCTCTGCTATATAGGATGATGGGGAAGCTAAATGTGAGGTGCTCATATGTCATGGTGTACCTCCTAGGTACCTGCATAAATGCAATTCTAGAGAGGCATTTAGACTACATTGGAGGGGAACTTTTCAAAAGTATTTAAGTGACATAGGAGTCTAATTCTCATTTTTTTAAGGTAACTAAGGTCCTTTGGAGCCTACATTTCAGTAAAATTCAATACAGCTTAAGCACTGAAGTCACCAGGGCCCTTCTGAAATTTTTACCCATTACATAATGGTGGAGATCTTTTCCTGCTGGGAGTCATATGATTAAAGGAAAACATTCAAATAAAGACATCTTTTATTTGTGGGGGGGGAGGGGAAGAGGACATAAAATATTATTTCTAAATCCATTAATGTTCAAATAAATCTGCTAATTTCCTCTTGTTCCCCATTATTTGACCATATCCAGCAGTTTGCATACCTTGTGTTTACAATGCCCCCTAGTGGCAACGCCAATTATAGTATTACTTAGTACAGGAAGTGCCTCACGGACTATGGGTACTAATAATCCTCACTAGAACACTGAATGCATCCACAGCCTGCCTACGCATACACACATGCTTACTTTAGAACATGAATAGTTCCACTGCCTAAGCACAGTACTCATTGAACTCAATGTGACTATTCATGTACATCAAATTAAGCACATTAGGAAAGGTTTGCAAAATCAGAGCCTGTGTTTGGGGGAAGAAAGAGAGAAGAAAGCATAGCATTAGCAGCAACCATCCGGGTCTCCTGCTACATTTACAATGCACCCTTCACCCTCTGTACACTACATCATATAATACATGGTACTTAGCCAGCAAAGCTAAGTGCTTGTATAATTCAAGATTATAGGTGGTTTTTTTCCAAAGGAATAATGTTTAGTGCTTAGCTATAACAGTGGGAAGTGCTACATAAATTCTCATCGGTGGATCAAGGCCCTACCTTTAGATTCTGAATGGGTATTACAAAGCCTAATATGAGTAGAAAGCATCATTGATTAGGCTGAACTTGTTCTGATATTTATTGGGGGCGGGGATAAGTTTCAGCAAACACAATTTTGGAGCTGGCAGAAGAGGATTTTCTGCTGCATTTGCAGCCTCAGAACTCCAGGCTTTTGTGTGACTGAAGGTAAACCAGACAGTGCAACTGACTAGAAACACAATGTGAAATTGATCGATCTCCGTTTGGTTTTACTCTCCCAGCAAAAAGTAAACCAACGCATTTATTAAAGTGTTAGTAACAAGACGTAGGCCTTGGGCAGAGCACACTGTCTAAAGGAAATGCTGAAAAAGAAACAGGCGACCACTTTTTAACATGACTTGTGATTTTGGGGGACCAACATGAAATAACTTAAAGGGCTCTGATTTTCAGACCATCCATCCCTCTGAAAATCAGGTCCTTTTAAGAAGTCTGGAGCTGGACCCCCCAAATCACTAGTCATTGTTGAAAATCTGGCCCCCAATCTTGTTTCCCATCCATGTACAATTGAATTTCATGTCAACACAGTTTCTGACCTTGGGTGCCAAGGGCTACAAAGACTTACATTTTATCCTTCCTCTAAAATAGCATGTTCCCCCTCACCCTGTTAATAAAGGGGAGCTCTCCTGCCCACCAAGCACTGCTCACATGGGAGCTTTTCGTCGGCAAAACTTTTGTCATTCAGGTTCCAGTGTAGACAAAGCCTAAGAAGCCTGGGTTACCTTTCCTGGACATGAAAGTTATTCTGGGGCTGTGCAAAGGCAAAACAGCAGCTGCTGAAGCTCAAAGGGTAAGAGCTGAGCAGATGAACTACATGCAGAAGAAGATTTGGCAGATTAAGTGCACGGCTCATCTCCAGCTACCTTTCCGAGCGTACGTTCACTATTTATGGTTCTTTGGCCCGGACTAGGCACCCATTCCTATTTTGCTGAGCGAGCAAAGTGCAAACCACCACTTGTAGTTTAGAATAAAACTTTTCTCAGTCTGCAGTGTCATTGTAGGTGTGTCGGTCCCAGGATATTAGAAAGACAAGGTGGGTGAGGCACCTTTCTTTGGACCGTCATCTGTCGGTGAGAGAGGCAAGCAGTCTATTTTCTCCCACTCTCCCCTGAATCGTGGGCAAGTTAAAAGCATGCTATCGAGTTAATGAAAATCCTAACCATATAGCGAATGTTAGTTCAAATTTAAAACCCAAAGGATTTTTAAAATACAGTTTATTCTTCACCCCTTGATAGTGTTTACTTTAATCAAATTTGTGTGTTTGTTTGTTTTTTTAAGACATTGAAATTAGACCAGTCAATTTCACTTTGTTTATAATCCATTTCGCTTTCAGGCTCTTTGTGCTCCTAGGATGTTGCTAAAGTTAAAGCTCCCAGGAGAATTTGCAGGCCCTGAACTGTGAAGTAGGTGAGAATTTCAATTTGTTTCTCAGCATACCAGCATCCACACTGGAGTTGAGTGAGTAATTCATTTTTCAGTTCAGTGGCTGAACCAAAAAAATCTGAAGAAAAAAAATTGCTCCTCTGAATTCTTTTCTCACCAAAATATAGAGGAGGGGGGACATTTCACTATGATCCAACAAAACATTTCAAATGGCATTTCAAAACAACACAGTCGGTTTAGAAACAAAATGTTGAAACAAACTGACTTTTTTTTAAAATGATTCTCCCTTCATTTTTTGCTGAATTCAACCCAAATATATGAATTGCTTTGGCCATCATAAACTGTATTTTTCAGATATTACCCAGCTCTAGTCTCCTCTTCCACCCCTCCCCCCAACGCACACGTAATAACCTCAAACTACAACACTCAGCAACACGGCTGGAGGCCTGAGCAAAACAGCCAGGGTGGATCATAGAGCTTGAACTCCCCTTGTTGCCCTAAGTGGTGGTCCCGCAGCTCAGGGTTGGGGCACAGCAAGCGGGTGAGGGAAGCCCGCACAGCAGCAGCCCCTGTACTGTAAATAATAGATGATGGGGAGGCAGGACCTCCTACCTCCATCAGAGGCGAGAGTCCCCGGGGGGCCAGCCTTTACTCCACCGTGATTCCACGGCCTGCCCAGGACATGGTGGATGGGTCCCTTCATGGAGCTGTGAGCATGGGAGTGCGGTCAGCATGGTTCACTGAGTTCCCCCACAAATGCCAGCCTCTTGCCGGGTGAGGAGGAGACCCTGGGGCACACATTTGCGGAGGGCCAGGTTGCAGCCTCTCTCCGGCCCCCTCCAGAGGTTCCTGTTGGGGCAGTGGCTGTACTCATTTATTCACATCCAATCTGTGGCCCCCATGAGGACCAGAGACCTCCCCACTTTGCAGAGGAGGAAACAGAGAGTGAAATGAGCTGCCTACGGTCACCCAGCAGCTCAGGGGCAGAGCTCTGTGTGATCTCCAGGTCCCCTGGCTCCCCGCTCTGATCCCCAAGCTGAAGGAGCCCATCCCTGATCACTTCTTGAGAAAAGCCCTGCCAAGCCTCTCAGCGAAGGGATGCTATAAATGAATCCTATTAGCTCTTCGCTCTGTTTATTTCTTTACTGTCTCCTTGTTATCTAGGAATCTATATTTTAACCCTAATTGTCTCCCCGTGGTAATGATTAAAGCAGGACTGGGAGATTTGCATTACAACCACCATGGGGCTTTTCGAATAGGCCTGGTGAACTGCCAAGCTCGGGTCTAGGGCCCTTTATCTTTCCCTTCATCTCCATGCTTTATAAACCCCCCAGCTCAAAAAATAATGTTTTGCTACTTCAGCGGCCACCCACTAATATTCTCCTGGCCGTGTCAGTACCAGCACTCCTGACTTTGGCAGTGAAAGCATCAAGCCAACCTGCAGCTGGGACAAGCCGAGATGCTCAGCTTTTTATTTTGAGGGGCATCAGCAGGCGCATTCGCTCTTACTCTTTCAAATCCTGTGTACACAGGGATTAAGCACAGTGTTCGAAAATGTGTCATCCGGCTCCCTGTTCAGCTCAGTTTTGCCCTTAACACAAAGACAGTCGTGTTTAAAGATAAGTTAGCAGACCATGGTTAACCCCAGTGGGGATGCCAAGTAGCTAAACCAGCACCTTAGGGAAACAGAGAGTGTTAACCATGACCAGTTACTGGGTTTTTAAATCACTCCATGCCCTCTAACTCCATCACCGCACATCTTTGGACTCAATGTTTTCCCAGGTACAGACCAGGCTTTGTGCGGTGCATGCATTTCCCTTTCACAACAGGGTACTCCCAGCTGTGATGAAAGTGCCCGATGTCAGTACAAATCCAAGTGGTTAATAGATAAGCAGCCGGCAAACGGTGCTCAAGAATATGCAGCCCGGTTCCCAGGGTCCGTAGGACCAATAAAACCTCTGGTAGCACACTATAAATGGCTCATCTGCCCAGCTTTTTATAAGCAGCTCATAACACAGACCTGGGAGTTTGGGAAGGGAACCACTCAGTGCAATAAAAATAAGTCTGCTGACAAAACTGCAGGCTGGGAACTTGCTGCTTTATTTAACTGCACCACCACAGAGTTCAGGTGGGCTCCCATTAACAGGAAGTCAGGGATGGGAGTAAGCCTTGCTCCACCCCATAATACTCTGGGGAACTCAGTTAACCCTGTTGTTACCACTTTACTACAGGGAGTCTCTCAGTTGGGACATACAGACACAAGCAGCACTTATTTATCATGGGGGTTTCCTTTTCCCCATCTTCCCATGGAAATGGTCTGGCTGCTTACTGATGGGGAAAAATAAAGCTATTTTCTTTGGTTCTGTGCAAAAATATTGGGCCTTATTCCCTTACCTGGCACATGTCATCATTTACAGCTCCCGCAGGAAGAACAGAAGGCCGGAGGAAGGAAAGGATGGGAGGCTGAGAACGGGATAGGGAACCTTGCATCTTGAGGCCACCAGTGCTGGCCACCAGAGTTTGGGCTGTGCAGCCGCTTGTGTGAAATGAGCTGGTGGGCTCAGCCCCCAGTTGCTGACTGCTCACATCCCAAACACCACTATCTCCTGCCCCTTGACACCATCTGCCCCCTTGTGGCCAGGCTGGGAACGTACGAGCTGGAACTAGGTACTGAGCTGTACTTGCATCTTAATTTGTAGCTGCACGTCCGCTGTGAGGCACAGAGCTTAGCTTTGTCCGGGGAGGGAGGGCAGACAGACATTTGGGGGATAACCCAGAGCAGTAAAGGATTCTGTCACCACCTGCCCTGTAACCTGGGGGCACCTAAACGCTGAGCTGCTGTGTCAGACCCCAGACACCAGTCGCCTGCCCACAAGCGCACAGTCTCACTCTAGCTTCCACCAGCCCATTTACTCCTTGCAGGGTCACACCCGAGTCTCCCCAAATCCGGGAGTTCTTCTCTCCCAGCCACTCAGACTCTTCCCTTCTGGTTTGCCACTCCAGTCTCCCCCCACGTCCGGCCACCAGCTTACTTTGGTGCACACACTCCACAGAGGCCCTGCTTGGAGTAAAAAACAAACAAAAGGCTTAGTTAATGAAAACACCCCCAATCCAAAGATGAAATAGCGAGGCCGGGCAAACACAGACAAGTTCCATGGAACATAAACGAAGTCGCAACCTCAGAGGTTACACTTTCAAATTAGGTCAACTCCCTTTTCTAATGCCAGGTACCTATTGCCTCTGAACAGTTTCCCAGCATGCCCGCCACCGCAGAGGGGAGCCAGTGTTTCACGGACAGCACCCGCCAGTCATGGTCCCTCTGAAGACCTCCCTTTCAAACCTTGGTTTATAAATGAGCTTTCCTCCTTCCTTCCACCTCCCCCGCCGTTCTCTCCTGGTACAGTGTTGAGCGGTTATTCAGGGTGGGAAATTGTAGCTGGGGTGTCTCAGGGTCTCCCCATTAACTCTAATGGCCCATCACTTGCCTTTTCGTGGGTTGTACGACACTAGGCGGTTGGAGAGGCAGTCCCTCCCTGCCTGCACCACAATTTCTGAACCCAGTTTTCTATATACATGAATACATACATTCAGAATCACAGTATATGTATCTATATAGATTATCACAATGACCACCAAGTTTAGAACATTGTAAGCTTTTGTAAAAGGCCTTATTTGGCATATTTTTCTACACAGTAATATTGTACACAATCAGTTGTTTTATCTGCTTATTTTCAGACCTTCCATTCTCCCCTGGTCCCTTATCGTCACAATGTGTGTGTCGGAAATCAAGTGAAGGATTTACCTAAGACTCTCTCATTGCTAAATAATGGAGTTTGAGAGAAAAGGAAAAGGTTCCTGGCTCAATTATTCCATGGGATATAAAGAACCATAACGCTGCATGTTGGCAGCTAACCAACAGACTTCAAACTATAGCCCTTGGGAATAGAAGAATCTGCGTTAGATTCCTCTGCCCAGCTGGAGTGGATATAGCAAGAGTGACTGGGAAGAGACCCCCCCCCAATGCATGACTGTGCCCAAATGGTAATGATCCCAGCTAATACAACCTCCCAAAAGAACAAATCACCTAACAAACAAACACACACACACTCCATATGAAAAGAATCCCCAACAGAAATCAGTCAAAGAAGCTGAAAACTCAGTGTGGAGAGAAGTTAGTAAATAATGAATATGAATTAGAAAAATAAAATATATTAACTTACGGAGTAGAGTACAAACCGGGTTGGTAAATATCAGTCTATAAAGAGCAAATTGCAGTGGCACTTTGGTTTATTTAGTTTTACGTGAGGTTTTCTGAATGAACCCGCTCAAAACCACTCATCAGTTCAGCTCAGTGGTTGTCACAATTGTTCAGTAGATTAAAGGGACTGACTAGCAGTTTAGGTACACATGTATTTTTTTATTTTATTAAGTGCTACAAATAATTTGGTTACATTTTGAATCTCAGTGAGATAAACAGTTACATTTGGATTTCTGCATTCTCCTTTAGCACATGAAACCCAAGCTATGGCCCAAGAAAGGAAACAGAAAGTGAAACTAAAGCTGCCTATTTTGATTTTCCAAATGCCAATGAAGTATCAAAAAAGTTGAAAAGGCAGCATAAATGATTAAAAATCAACCAAAAAGTCATCTGGGTGCATTTTAATCAAGTTAAGGAGGTGCTCACAGTATAGAAGAGGACAGTTGCTAGAAATAGTCTCTCTTTCAAAGAAAAAAAAAAGACAAGACTGTATCTTTTACAATTTGGAATACAGAAAAATTGAGAAATATGTAGGCATAACATTAGTTTTCCATCTCTACACAAACCACAATGTAAGCACTATTCCATTTAAAACACAAAGTCAGAGCATCTCACATCATAAATGCAGTATTGCCATTTCTTGCAATTTTACCACAAGTCTCGAGACAGTTAGTGGTTTTTTTTCTTAAAGCCCCAGCTCATGGAGTCATGTTAACATAAGAGAAAATGGGTTTTTTTTAAGCTCAAACACACTGCTTCCTTCCCCAGACCTGAAAAAGAGCTGTGTGTAGCTTGAAAACTTGTGCCTTCCACTAACAGAAGTTGGTCCAATAAAAAATATCACCTCACCTGACTTGCCTCTCAGAAAGTCAGTAGTCATTTTTTTTAAAAGTAAGCTTCTACCCTTGCAGCTGAGGAGAAATGGTTGAAAATGTGACTCAAGAGAACCTTAAAAGCTCAAAAATAAGAATGCAAAGAAAACACCCACTTTTACCCCAAAAAATCATGATTTTTAAGCCCTGACTCATGATTTTTTTTAACCGGTGGGGTTGGCAATACTGTGAAAGGAAGGAGAACATGCTTGGTCCGAACACATCAGTTTGCCATCAGGTACAGGGAGTGCAGAAAGGGTTGTCTGCCTGCCAAAGACTCTCATTGCTTGGCACAGAAAATGAAAAGACCCAGAGTTCCAATGGCAAGGATTATAGATATATATATAATCCCGATGATTCAGAGCATAAGCCAACCTCTGACTAATGAGGTTCAGGAGGAGACTCTCCCTGTGGGCCAGTTACGCCACAGCTGCCACTTGCTGGGTTTCTTGAACCTTACTCTGAAGAATTTGGTGCTGGCCACAGTCAGAGACAGGGCTAGGAGGACCCTTGCCAATTCCTAAGCTGCTAAACCCAGGGCAGTTCCCGAGAAGCTGCGACACTGTTCAAGTTTTCCCAAGCTTCTGAAGTAGGGTGTTGTCTGGCTGCACGTGCGATCTCTGCCCAGCCTGGCCAAACTAGAGGAGTAAGGCCTGTGCCCTCTGTTAAACAGCTTAATAACAAGAGAGACAGAGATAATTGATTCAACGGGAGCTGAAGAAGCGGAAGCGCCGTCAGCCATAACCCAGCCTGGTGCAATCTCGGCTCCAAATATTTTGAAAGACCTGTCAAGCTCCAGCAGAGAGAGTGAATGGAACTCGAGAACATCAGGGCAGGAATACAGCACGGCTCACTTAAACGGTTCTGAAGACCCCGAGCTGGAAGGAACAGAGACAAGCAAGTACCAATGCAAAGGGATGCTCAGGTAAGGAACATCAAACCACTGCTGCTAACTAGTGTCGAGAAATCCCCTGCTGCTCCATTTCCAGCTGGAGTTCACGCTGGTTTGGCTGCTAGTGTCATCAGGGCTGAGAAGCTCCCAACAGCCAGTTGCAGGCAGTCTGCTGGACACCTGCTGAGACAGGCCGGCATTTGGGGAGTTGAGCTCCTAATGGAATTTTGGCTCCTAACTCCCTTAGCTTCCTTTCATAATCCCAGCCTGAACAGCTGCTGCAGCAGATCAGTCTCCTGACGGCTTTGAACCCTACCTGGGCACAGAGTAGAGCTGGTAGGAAGTTTCCCAATGGATCAGTTTTCCATCAGAAAGTGCCAGTTGGTCACAAGCAAAACGTTTTGCGAGAAGGTGTCAATTTCGAGGAAATTTCATTTAGAAAAACAAAAACAAAAAAAATCAGAATGTGGCATTCGGAGGGGGGAGGGGATGGAACATTTTGATTTTGGGTTTCAATTTTTTGTATAGTCTATAATATAAACTTAAGTCAAAACTAGAATGAAACTCTTCGATTTTATCTACACCGAACATGTTGATTAGGAGGGTCGGGGGGGGGGGGAAATGTTGGAATTTTGTTTCATGGGGAATTTAAACATTTTTCATTTTCATTCCATTCCAGAATGGAATGGGGGTTTTTTTGGAACACCAGGGAAATCCTGCGACAGCAAAGATTCAGTTCCCATTCAGCTCCAGCACGGAGAGGCAAAGAGACCTGCTGACAATAAGGCTCTTCCCCTCCATCACAATGAAGCATGGATTTCCTCTCTCAGTTCTCCCATGACCCCCCATCCCCTTCCTTCCCACGGCTTCTGCTGCAGCACATCTGAATCCCAAGGTGGAGCCATCCAAATGGGTGAAGGGAAGGAGAATTTATCATCTGGAGCAGAGATTAAAAGATGTTCATAATGCCCAAGCAGGGCCTCTGACTGAGGAGAATTCTTCCTCTGAGCCACCCAAAGCCCAATCAGGTCCATTAACCGCATGGGGCAGCCAGTAAAATAGCTCCCCAATGAGGGTCCGGGTGAGTCCTCAGCTTTAGACTGGAGGGGGTAATTGTCTGGCCATGACAAAGGTGATGCACACAACCAGGCTGTCCGAGTCCCAGCAGGCAGCCAAGCTGCATGCACCAAAACAGAAATCACTAGGGTCTGTCCCAGAGCAACTGGAGATACTGACCTTCATCCGCCTGGCAAGGACACACCAGCTTCTCCGCCCACTCTCTGCTGATGCAGGGCCCCTGGCAGGAGTCGGCTGAGGTAATAACAGCCCTGTGCAAAGTTGGGGCCTCCTCCGGGAGGACAACAGGGCTGGTGAGGGTATTAGCCACTGAGCTGACATTCGGCAGGTGAATTCTGCAGCGTGAAGGTAACATCACCTTACAGAGGCTGGTAGAAAGAATCCAGTCCCCAAGGTACAATCAGCCACAGTTAGGGCCCAGCCTGCTCCCATTGATGCCTAGGGGTGTTTTGCTATTGACTTTTGAGAGCAGGTCCCTCGGCTCGTGCTCAGCTCCGTGATCAGGAGTAACCAGGAAAGCAGTGCACAAATATGGGAACAGAGTTTATGCCTTCATCCCTACTGCTCCCAACTCAGCAGGCCCGATTCAGACCTCTGCTAGTCCCAGACAAGCTCAGGGTAAATCCATTTACTTCAGTGCAGCCACTCTGGATTTGTATTGATGTCAGGCTGGTTTCAGCTTTCGGGGACCTACTGAAAACCTCCCCCAAGCTGGGAGTGGTCTGGACTCAGTGTCGCCATTCCGTCTCCTGAAGCACCAAATTCCTCAGTTCCCCTCACCGCCCTGCATGGCTGCTGCGGCGCGAGCGTCTTGCATTGCTGTGGCTGAATGGAAGGGCAGATCTGATATACATAAATCAACATATTACTCATTTTCTAGCATTGCAATTTGACAGCTGTTACATGAGCACATTGTTAAGAACTGTCAGGCGGTGATACATAGTGCCTTTTACAACATATGTTGACTTTTATCTAATGGTTGTTCCATAATTAGCCCCAGGGAGTTCGAATCTGAGCATCCGGTTGGCTGTGTGATCTCAGCTAACCTTTTCTTCTACTGGGAGAAAGTTAAGACAGGAGGGGAGGAGAGCGCCATGAGCCAGGCTGGTGGAGAACTGGAAGGCAGGTGAAGTTCACATGTTTGCTGCACCTAGAGTTTCCCATATTGCAGTCTAGGAACAGACAGGTTCTCGTTTCCTTCCCTGGCTCCTAGTCAGCTAAGAGCCATCTGCAGGGCAGATCATGAGCATCTGAGACTCATGAGCCTTTCCAAAGAGCTGGAGCTGAATTTTAGGCTCTGTGTGTGTGAGGAGGGATGGGATCTTTGGAGAAAGGAGGAGGGGGCAAAGGAAGAAAGATAAGCAAGAAAGTTGGGAAGCCTCTGTGTGTGTGAATGCAAGGATGGGAGAGCCGCCAGGGGCCCCTTCCCAAGAACCCAGCCCAGGGTCTGCTCGGTCTGATTGCAGATCCTTGGAAAAATCTCGTATAGAGCAAAACACAAGCTGGATAAGCAAGGAGGATACGGAGGGTAGAACTCCCTGCTAGACAGCAGCCCCTTGGAGCTGATGCAGGATGGGTTGTTTCTTTAAAAAAAAAAATCATATTTCAGGGCTACAAGAGAGGCAAAGACGCTCCACCATTCTGTAATGTGTGCACCACTGCCTTCTGCTGGATGGAATCAAAACTGCTCCGCTGTGTGCCAGAAGCCCTATACTGCTAACAGCTGGGAGAGACTCTCCTTTAGCTCAGGTCACAGGGGCAGGAGGAGGAAGATCTGGATGCTACCCCTGCTGTCACTGCGAAGGTATGACAGCCTTTGAAGTGCTAGGTGAGCAGAGGCTCGTCACTATACACACTTGTTATTTTGAAGATATAGTAAGGAGCCAGACAGTTCCCAGACACTGCAGGGGCACTTTGGGTGGAATCATCCAGCTGCCGTTCCTAGCCGTGTTTGTCACTTTCGTTAGCGACACAGACCCCCCGTGGAGAAAGGAGCAGGTGCAGGCAGGAGAGAGATGCCAGGCTTGGTGTGCCATAGCATGAGGGAAGGGACAAGAAGCGGCATTAGCATACCACGCTGTGCCCAGCTCTGCTCGATGTAGGGCACACAAAGGACAGGAGATGGCAGGGGGCAGGCAGTGAAATAGACAGCTGGAGAGTTAGACCTCCCAGCTGAAATGCTCCTTGAGTTCAAGTTGGAGTAAGGCAGGAAGGTAGCCATTGCTCCTGAGGCTTTTTCCAAATGATCCCAGCTCCCTCTCAGTAGCCAGGAAGTGGGACAGTAATGGGAAAGCAAAGCTATCTTCTCCAGCTGGGAGAATACGGCAACCATGTAACCGAAGGGCAGCCCTGAGCCCCCAGCTGCCGTGAGACGACCAGACATTGGGTGGGATGGATGAGTCATCGTTCCCTCACCCCCCACCCCCAGAAGCCTTCACATTGGGAAGAAGAGGGGAAATATGTGAACGGGAGAGAGTTTGCCAATGTGGGAGAGGAAGGTGCACAGCATGGGGAGATGAAGGGAGAGGACAAGGTGTGGAACATGGGGCAGTGCAGGGGGAGTTCTTGGAGCACGTCTTCCCAGACAAAGATTGGGTCAAGAGGATGCTGGTAGCAAAGCCAGGGAGGGGCAGAGGATGCAGGGCTTTGAAGGTCCCTTCCAAGTGTGAAATAGAGGCTGCCCGTAGCTCTTCCAGCAGGTCTATCACCACCACCATTGGCTTTCAAGCACTGGGCATTGCTGACAAGCCACAGAGCCTCTTATCTCTGTGTCACAGACTCAGATCCAGCCTGGCTCGGTAGCGGCTGAAAGTCGTTGTTTGGTGGCCAATGTGAAGTGAACCCGACGGTTTTATCAAGCAGCCCAAGATAGGAGCACATCTTTGTGGTGTATTGAAAGCTATTGAAATAGTAACCTGTCACTTCAAATGCTTGAGTGGGGCTCCCGGTCCTGCTTGCCTACACATGTGATCTGGCGGCCTAGCAGCAGTCAGTTTGCAGACAGCCTGCTCATAGTAAAGTGTGCCTCGCTGCTTTATGGAGCAGCCTGCTTTCTCTCTCTCTCTGCTTTTGGCTCTTGTATTGTTAAGTTTCTGGATTTTAGGAAATAAAGTAGGGTTACATTGCAACCTTCCAGCAAGATAATTCTAGGGGGGTTTTAAACTAACTTCTTTGTGTGTTTATCATGAACTTGACAACCGTACAGGCTGAGAATGTGGCAGCCAGTCTGCATCTCAATGTATAGGCAGAGAAGTTTGCAATGGCCCGTTGAGAGGATGGGTGAGGAGGGAACGCATTCATATAGAGACAAGGGATGATTTGGTGACTGAAAGAGTGGATACATGAAATTAGTGAATGGAAAGAAGAGATGGATGGACCAAGAGACATGGGGATGGATAAGGACACACACACACCCCGAGCCAATCAGCACAAAAACAAAACAACCCCCGAGTGGCACAGCAGTCCAGCACCCCTGGAAGTTGACACCGAGATGACTGCCCCCTTTCCCCTGAAGCTCTTGCAGCCAGCTAAGAGAGATCTTCTTCAGTTCAACTGCTAGAGGCCTGTGTTTTGGGGCCAAGAGATGAGGGTTCCAGTCCTGGCTCTGCAAAGAATCTTAAAAGAATTGTAACTTTTGTCTGAAGCACAAAGACCCATTGCACGGGGCTGTGAACCAGGATGACCACAGCCCCTAAAAGGCAGCACACCGGTTCACCGTATCTTCCAGGTGCAGACTGAGCACGGGGGACTTGCCTTAGGCCTAATTCAGGGAGCTATTGGCAGAGCCCGGGAACAAGATGCCTGCTCCAAAGCCCGCTGAAGCCAGTGGAAAGGCTCCTGTTGATTTTGATGGGCTTTGGATTTGGCCTCGACGAATAGGTCCATAGACCCCAGAAATACCGACTATAGACAGAAGTGATGGGGCAGATATATAAATAGAAGGATATATCTGACTAAACAGATAACTTTGATTTCAAGCTGTTTGGGGCAGGGCCCATCTGTTTTCTGTGTTTGTCCAGCACCTAGCACAATGGGATCCCGGTCTGTGACCGGAGCTCCTGGGTGCTATCACAATCTAAACTAACACCCACGAATGGCGAGGCAGATGAAAGAAAAGCTAGCTTGGTGCTCCTTCAAGTACATAGGCCTGGGAAAGATCGGAAGCTGATCAGCCTCACCCCCATACATTATATATGAGAGACAACCCAACCACATTCCCGCCTCTGTCATGTCCTGCATTATAAACCTCTTACTGCCACGTAGAAGCTTGAATCCCAAGTCTTCCCAGTAAAGCCCTCTCTGGTCCCATTCTATCAATATCAGTGTCAAATATTCACTGGTCCTTTTAAAGCAACTTCCAGCTGCTTGAGATTACATATGAGGAGGAGGATAAATCCAAAGGGATTAGTTGTTTTAGGGTTTGGGGGACATCAGATGCAAGAAGTCTGCAAAGTTTGAGGGTTGTTTTCTCCCTCGCATGTGTAGGTTTTAAGGGGGGTGAAGGAAGGGAAAAAAATCAATACAAACACAAAGATAAATATGCTTTTCGGAGCTGCGTGGCTGCAGCCAATTCCTCTGGCCCTGCCACAGCAGCTGCATAATTCATCAGCTCTCTAGTAATATGCAAATACTGCAGCTCCCAACAGGCTGTCCGAGGCAGGCCTGTCTGTCTCCTCGCTAGGAACCCGCGAAGTTGAGAGCTCACAACAGGAAACAAGCAACTCGTTGGCTGAGCCTTAATGTTGAATTACGCAAAGCCCCTCTTGTGAATTATACAGGAGGCACGATGTGCGGGCAATGGACTTGTTTATATGTTCTGCTCTGGTAGCTTTCAACTAGAGCTTCCTACTTAGCTGCATGTCCCCTCACCCCCCAATATTAGACTCAACCTCCCCTGCACCACGTTCAACCAGCATAACACACACATGCAAATCTTAGTCTCCTGTGAGTCTAGAAACAATAGGAAACCTAGGCTTTATGGCCACCGGTGCACCGACTGCCCAAGCTACAGATTAAAAGGCATACTGTTGTCAGCCTAACACTGAATTCTTCCAGCACAGCACCACCGTGACTTGCCCATCCACAGCATTTATTTTAAATTTCATTTCTTTTTCACCATGTCTATTTTGTTTCAATTGTCTTAAGCAACCAAAACAAATACTCAGCATGTTTTGTAATATGGTGATTTCAAGGTGCTTTGCAAATACAGGGAAACCGAGGCACAGAGAGGCGGGTTAAGTGACTTGCCTGAGGTCCACAAATGTCTGTAGCAGAACCCGGGACTCTGCTCTGCACTGGATGGGACTGGTGACGGTCAATTTCATAGTTGTTTCCAGCCCTCTCATGTGCTTCCTTACCTGCAATCTGGACAAGTGTAACTCACTCTACCTGGGCTGAAGGGGACATATACACAGGCAGGTCAAGCTCGCGCAGCACGAAGCAGTCCTGGCTTCTTCAACAAGAAAACGTTCTTAGAGCCCCTCATTCCAGGGCTCTGCCCACTCTTCTGTCTCCCTGCTACTATTCAGGGCTCTGGTTATACTCTCTAAAGCCCTTAGTGGATTGGGCCTGACCAGTCCTTTTCTCCATGACCTGCCAAGAAGGGTAGGTGTGGCAGAGCCAAGACTCATGCTCTCAGGAGCTGGTGATTGCCCATGATGGCTTCCCCCAGCTGCAGAACTTGGCCCCTTGGCCAAGAGCCCCAACCCAGAGCAGCCGTGAGGAATGGAGAGAAACCCACGTCAGAATGGCTAAACCTTCCAGCAGTGAAAAGCACCGCCCTTCAGGGCTGGCTCTTCAGTTTTTGTATTCAGTGCCCCAATACTCTGGTGATGGGCCTGATCACACAAGACATATTGACCCCTTTAAAGATCTTCAGAGCTCCCCTGCCCGAAAAAGCTATTTTCACTGGTGTTTTAAAATCCTCATCAATTGCCCAGGGAGGCTGTGAAATCTCCATCACTGGAGGGTTTTTTAAGAGCAGGTTGGACAAACACCTGTCAGGGATGGTCCAGATAATACTTAGTCCTGCCATGAGTGCAGGGGACTGGACTAGACGACCTCTCAAAGTCCCTTCCAGTCCTACGATTCTATGCCCACAGTTAGGAGAACATTTGTAAAGCTACTGCCAAACACCTGCATATGGGGCTTAATACTGAGTGGCTTTGTCTTTCCAACTCCACTCTCAGGTCATTGACCATCAGAATTAACAGCCATCTACACACCTAACGGCTCTAAAGGCCCCAGCTCAGCACGTTCGCCTACTTCGTTCCTTATTTTATAGGGGTAGCGTCTAAAAACCTTGGTCAGGATCAGGGCCCCCTGGGGCTAGGTGCTACACAAATACAGCATCAGAGACAGTCTCTCAAAGAGCTTATGGATATAGGACCCGATGCTGCAAATTACTTCACGTGAGCAGAGCCCCAGTTTATCAGAGGCTTTGCACAGGCTCAGGCATCTACTTGCACAAAGCTCAGTGCATGATTGGAGTCTTCGTTTGCAATCGGCTTCCATAGAGATACAGCTCTGGTTCTCCCGTCCCCTCTTTTCCCTCAGCTAACTCTCTAGCCTGTTCACCATGGTATGCGCTGAAGTCAGGACACCCAAACGTGCATTTGACCGGCACTTAACAGGCAGGAGCTTGGATCACATCCCATTAGGGGGGTTATATTTCAGTGAGGTCAGTGGCTCTAGCCAAGCGGAGCAAAGAGGCTGCCCGCTGGAAAGAAATTAAAAACCAACCACCCAGGGCTTCAGGGCACAGTTCAAGCTGCTGAACCATGGCATGCGGGGGAAGAGCAGGTGTCTTCATACAACCTGGCCAGGCGTGGTGGTGGTGTGGTTTTACAATACGGTGGTGGAGGCCTTGTGCTCTCAGAGAGGGGCAGGTTCAGGACAGCAGCTAAGCACCTTACACAGAAGAAAGGTCGAAGGACGGTTGTGTAGTCAAGGCACAGGACTGGGAGCCAGCAGGGCCGGATTCTAGTCCTAGGCTCTGCCGAACGCTACCGGTTTGACTCCAGAACAGTCACTTCCCCTCAGTGTGCATCCGTGTCCCCGTCTGGGGGATGTGGGAAGCTCCCCTTTTTCACAGGGGGGCTGGGAATTTTATGGCATTGAAGCTTGGCGAGGAGCTCCGATACTGCAGCGATGAGCCCCATAAAAGTGCCCATCTCTAATGTACAGATGGGTTAGGCAGCAAGCTCTTTGGGACTGGAACTGTGTCATATTCTACAAAGCACAGAGGTACCTTCATAGCAGCTACATAAATGACTGATAATTATAACAACTGCCTTCAGTTCTAGACAACCTGTAGGGACTGCTTCAGATCTGCACCATCCCCACTGCACCCATCTGCAGAATCCACGGTTACCACTTACAAAGCACTGCAGCCTATTAGCATAATCAGAACACTCATGATCTACTATCATTAGAATCTCATCTGCAGCCCCATCCCTCATTAATAAAACTTGCTTCAGTCGCTGTGCACCTTCCACCTTTCCTCACCTGGACTCACTTACTGGCAAGCATGAGAGTTTCAGGACTGGTTAGTTACTTGCACCATTAACTTCTTCTGAACCCTGATGCTACAGCAGAACTGCACATGCTATTTTAAACAGTTGCGCAAGGTTGCCACTGATCTGTTCCACCCCAGAGGAGGCTGCATTTCAGACCTGGCCAAAGTGGATCCTCACACATAGCTCCTAAAGAGCTAGTTAGTGTAGAGTGACTTTTAAGGGAAGTCAATGGGATTTAAGCATGCTTAAGAGCTCTGCTGAATCGGAGCCCAAGTGACACTCTTCATTGCTTTAAGATGGCCACCAATCTCATTCCTTTGGGTGGGATGGCCCCATCCGGCTACCGGCAGCCCTCAGGCAATGCTGTAGCTGCGGCATAGAGACGCTTTAGCTGCTCCGTTGCTAACTGAGAGACTTCATAAGTGCTTCTGCAGCAGGTGTTCACTGAGTGCCCTGCCCATAAAGCCCTGGGCTTTGGGGAGCTCTGCTGGAACATGCAGTGGGCATTCCAGGCCATGGGGTCAGCCAGCCCTGCATGGACTGTGCTCCGTTGTTCACTCCAGCTTCCTCCCAATCCCTCTTCAGCCTCACTCCCCCACCCTCCCTGTCCCTACCTCTCCGCACCCCCCCATCCTCCCCTTATCCTCTCTTTCCCTCTCCAATACAACCCCCCACACCTGCCCCCAACCTCTGATCACTTTGTAGGTTGCTCCACTTTCCCCTTCCCTCTCTGTTTAGCCTCTAAGATGTTTTCAGTAGGGACGGTCTGTCATAGCCTTGTACAGCCCCTAGCACAATGGGGCTCTCATTCTGATTGCGGCTTCTAGACTCTGCTTCAGTATAAACAAACAACGACATGCTCTCAGATAACCAGAGGCCAGAGGCCTTAGAGCTGGGATGCAGATAAGTACATTGTACTCTGGCTTTTTTGCTCGCTACTTCTGTGGGCCAGGGCACGCGGGTGTCCCAGTGAGAAAAGCCTCCCCACTCCCCTCACCGGCCCCACCCACTCAGTTTTTAGCTGAGCATTTGTGGCTTTCTAAAAGGAGGATTTTCAAGGCATTTCCTTTCAATCTGAGAGACAAACACTACAGAGAAGGGAAAACCTCAGGCTAAGACCTTGAGGGAATAGAAGGGCAAAAGGCTGTGTGGTTTTATGAGAGATTAGGGCAAACTTAGTTTTGTCTTAAGCCACTCAAGGCTTATTAAAGCCCCCAAGAATAGACTGTGCACCTTGGAAAAGCCTCCCAGGGCTTAGAGAAGAAAAGTCAATTTAAAAGGAAGAGAGCAGCCTGCTTAGTTAAAGAGGCAGCGTCTTTCAAACTGTACGGAAAAGCTGCCCAGGGACTAGAGAGCTGAGGGCCTTTTAGGGAAGTGCAACGTACGTCAAGCAGAGCCGAGTTCGTAGCCACGGGAAACACGGCCCATAGGCCTGATGTACTCTCAGCTTTGTGCTATTGCAGGTCGGGTTGCAATTTTATACCAGTGCAACACCTACCGTGGACACCATCATACTGGTGTAAAGGTGCCTTATATACTGCAACTTATTCCCCTTCCGCTACAGGGAAACACCTTTCTAGTGAGAGAAATCCCCACCCCAGCGTGCAAGTAATTGTATCTCTTGAACTATACCAGGATAGTTAAGCAGTACTGTACAGTTTTCTAATGGAGACGAGCCCTGCATGGGGAAGTTGGCATGTCGAAAGCTGCCCCCTTGTGGAAAATTGGGTGCATTGCATATAATAAATGTTCAGTGCCAAACAAACACATACATGAACAGAGTGACCAGACGTTCCAATTTTATAGGGACTGTCCCAATATTTGGAGCTTTGTCTTGTATAGGTGCCTATTACCCCCACACACACACACACTCCCTGTCCCAATTTTTCCACACTTGCTATCTGGTCACCCCTACACATGAACATCGTCCCCGCTCTGAGGAGCTGACAGTGGGACTAATTATGGTTAATGTTAAGCACTTGCGTGCGTCTTTGCAGGCTGAGAGCCTAAAAGCCAAGGTCTGGAATCTTCTCTGGGCGAGCATACGAACTGGTGACTATAGCCAGTCACTTTTCGCTAATGCTACAGAAACAGCCCAACGGTCTGTTCAACCTGGCATTGGCCCATGCTGGACATTTCACAGGGAGAATATTGCACCGGGCCAGCTGAGCAATTCTGTAACTTCTAGAAGATCTTGCTGACCCCAGCAGGGGACCAGCAATATGCCCCAAAGCATGAACACCGCTAATCATTTCAATAATATATTTCATGCAAGGCTGCTAACCAGCCACCTTCCCTGCATGGCATCTCCCTGTTTGGAGGGAAGAGGCGGCATATTTACAGCCCAGAGCTAGTTCCAGTTGGTTAGGAGACATCCAACCGCCACCCCACTTTGCCACCACCCTCTCTACAAGGCTCTCAGTCCCAGGCCTTTAAAGGAATAGAACCCATGACCCCTTCCTCTCTCCCCATATCTGCCAGTGTCATTTTCCCACACCTTAAAGGGGTCACACTGTAGAACAGGGGGATGATGCCTAGACCCTACTACCCTTAAGAAGTCAGGCCACCCCATCACAGACACCAATGTATACGGAAGCCACCAAAGCAGATTGCACTTGCTGGAGACGAAGTCCTGGGAGAACAAATTAAAAAGCAAGGCCGGTCATTGCCATTTCATCTGGCTGCTGCTTCCTGTGTTGTTCTGAGCCCCCACCTCAGTTTTTAGGAAGACGTATTAGATGGAGTTCTGGGATTCCTACTGGCCCATGAGTATCATATCCATGGACTACACCAGAGAGACTCAATCAAAGCTTATTTCAAAATCCCCCCTTCACACGCACTCACACCCTTTCTTAGCACAGGTCTCTCCACCCTGTCATGGGACTTGACCACCAAGACCTTTTGGGATTCTACATTTACTGCCTCTACTATCAAATCAAGTAAAAAGACCTCCTTGGATCAGAGAAAGAGAGAGAAGGGGATCTTCTCACTGCCATCCATGCCAGCTCAGCCTAGGATCTAAAAGTCAAGCTAGATTCTCTCTCACTCACATCCTATAAAAGATTCCATAACCAAAGGTTAGCTCACATTTCTGTTGGCAATGCACAAGCCAGACTGAAACGCAGCTTGCTTTACTATAACGGTATTGACTCCCCAGTGCTAATAGGGGTGTGGGGGGGAACCATAGCAAAAAGGATGGTCTTCTGAACCAGGATTCAGGAGAGCTTTGTCCTATGCCCACCTCTGCCACAGACTTCCTGTGTGACCTTGGGCAAGTCACTTCGTCTCTCTGTGCCTCAGTTTCCCCACATGTAAAAGGAAGATAGTACTCTTTCCTTTCACCCACCCCTTGTCTATTTAGATGGCAAGCAACCTGGGGCAGAGACTTCCCCTTACTATATTTGTACTGCTCCTAGCATAAAGGGCCCCAGATTGTGGTTTCAGTCCTGAGGTGTGACTAATATTAACACAAACTTTTTTTAACTCATGAAAGTATTTTATTACTTGTGCAGCAACTTATTTGAGGCAGAGAATGACTCACACAGGGGAAGATTGACATAATGAGTAAGAAGGTGCCGTGTTGACAGTCATGAGCTGTGAGGCATGAGCAATCTTCTCCCAGCCTGGACCCAAAGCCAGATGCAGCCTTAAGGATCCCAGCACAGGAGCTGTGTCATTTTCTGGCTGGAACATTGACACTGTTCCTGGTGGTAGGCTGAGCAGTTCCAAAGAGGATGGATCTAGACTGTTCTCAGTGGTAGCAGATGACAGAACAAGGAGTAATGGTCTCAAGTTGCAGAGGGGGAGGTTTAGGTTGGATATTAGGAAAAACTATTTCACTAGGAGGGTGGTGAAGCACTGGAATGGGTTACCTAGGGAGGTGGTGGAATCTCCTTCCTTAGAGGCTTTAAGGCCCGGCTTCACAAAGCCCTGGCTGGGATGATTTAGATGGGAATAGGTCCTGCTTTGAGCAGGAGGTTGGACTAGATGACCTCCTGAGGTCCCTTCCAACCCTGATATTCTATGATTCAGTGAGGTTGGATTTTAACACACCGGAGGTAGGAAGCCGAAGTGAAGGGAGTCATGGGAGCGGGGACAGGCTCGGCAGGAGAATGACAAGGTTTTCTTCCCACCTGTCTGTTTGGGAAGTGGGGGAGGGAGGAAGAGGGGTTCCCAAGGAATTGATAAAGTAGAGTGTGGTTTCTTGCCCTTTCCTTGCTTGATCTATTTGGGGTCTCCTGGAAAGGTGCTCGAAACAGGAAGATTACTCTCCCATCCTGCTCCCTCCCAAGGATAACCCATCAGTTTAGCAAGACAGGGCTGCTCTCGCACCCCTGAGCGACACAGTTACACTGACCTAAGACCTAACATAGACTGTGCTTGGAGGAATTCTTGCACCAACCTTGCTAGCAACTGTTTGGGAGGTGGATTGACTACAGAGATGGGAAAACCCCTCCAGTCAGCATAGGTAGCATCTACACTGAAGCGCGACAGTGGCACCGCTGCAGCCTTTTAAGCATAGGGAAGCCCAAAGGTTTCTGTAGCATATGCAGCAAATTAGGATTCAGGAGATCTGAGTTTAAGTCCCAGGTCTGAGCTTCCCTGGGTGCCCTCGGCAAGCCGCTTCGTCTCTCTGGGCCTGAGCCCTGGTGTGTGGATGGGGACTAACAGCCCTCACCTGCTTTGAGGAGGGCTGCTCTGTAACAAAAAGGGGTGTTGCTGAACGCCAGTGAAAATAGCAGTGAAGACAGGACAGTTCAGGCTAGCAGCTCACAGAAAAGCCTGCAGAGCAGCCTGGGGTTGACCCTGAACTACTAAGCCCAGTCACAAACCCAGTTTCTGTGTCTTCGCTGCTGTTTTAAACCCATGTTAAGAACACATCTCTGTGTTTTTCAGGGTCAACCTGCTCTTTGTCTGTGAGTCCACCCCCTTTTGGGTCTTACAGGGCCTAGGCCAATGGTGCCCATCTTGATGGTGGGCCCGAAATGCAACCATGGCATGGGTGCTGGACCTACGGGTGCTGCTGCTGCACCCCCTGGCTTGGTTTCCATCAGACGCAGGGTTTACAGTTTGATTCAATGGCTCTCAGCACCCCCACTGGACACATTGGTCCAGCACCCCTGTACCATGATACAAATGACCCTGCTAATACTAGACTGTCCTGTGACAGAAACTTTTCCTGACTCCTGGGGCATGGCTATAGGGAGCAATGGGTGAATTAGACTTACCCCCTCCTTCTCTGCTCCTCTCATCCCCAAATCAGCTGCCTTCTGCTCGTCCCAATGCAGCACAGGCCCCTTTTCCATTTAGTCCTACCAAGGGGCAATTCTTTGGGCAGGAACAAATCAGTCAGTCCCTCCTCTTGGCTTGTTGTGGATGCCAGAGAGCCCCTGCTGCTGCAGAGAACTGCTGGCCCTGTGGGGCATTGAACTACTCCCTGAGAGCAAGGCCCTTAGGCTTCTGCCGGCCCAGCTGGGGCTCTTTTAAAGGCTATTAGGTGTGACAATCAGCAGCTAGCAGGAGCAGCTGTGCAAAATGACCTGAAACAAGCTCTTCAGGTCTTGCTGAGGCTCGAGAGAGGCAGGTTAGGCTGCAGGAAGCAGAGACTGCAGGTTAGGAGGCGGCATCCGGCATGTGCCTTAGGGAAACCCGGTGTTGTGTTATTGCTGCTGTCTTCCGGCTGCACCCATCACCCTGACACACACACAGTGGTGACCGCCCCCTCCCTCCAGTGCTACTGGGCAGCAGGAATCAGAGGGGTAGCCCTGTTAGTCTGGATCTGTAAAAGCAGCAAAGAGTCTTGTGGTACCTTATAGACTAACAGACGTTTTGGAGCATGAGCTTTCGTGGGTGAATACCCACTTCGTCGGATGCATGTAGTGGGCAGTAGCATGATCTAGCTTGCGGGGCTGGGACAGAATAGAGAACTAGGGTCTGCTACTGGCTCTGTCACTCACTCCCCGTCTGACCCTCTGCCTCAGTTTTCCCCTCTGTAAAATGGGGATGGTGACAGTGCTAAACGTGACCGCTCTCCACACTTCCCTTGGAAGCTGTGGGTCTGATCCAGCAGGCTGCTAAGGTACCCTAACTCCCTGCATTTCAGGGGGGTTGAAGGCCCTCTGGACCAGCTGGGCTTCGAGGAATAGAGCCTGGCATTTCCAAAAGGGGCTTAAAGCAGGGAGGGGCCCAGATTCCACTGAAAATCCAGGGGAGACAGGAACTCCCTTGCACCCCATTTAATGCCACCCATCATTGCTGATCAGTCAATGTCAGCCCCTGCTCCTTTTGAAATCAGCAGGAGCAAGATCCAGCCCCTCAGTCAGAGTCCTGGCTTCTCTCTTAGCCTGAGGTTAGTGCTCAGTACCACTAGGGATGCTGAACTGGAGCACCAGGTGCCCGGTCCTCCTTTTACCCTACCCCATTGCCAAGGGAGCAGCGGGGGCTTTCTCCCTTTCTTCCCCAGGGGGCCAGGATCTCTCCCCAGGAGCTGCTGTCTGTCTTCATTGTGTACAAACACAGGCGCTGCCTTTGCTCCGTTCCACCCGTTGTGCCTCTTCCTCCTGACCATAACACTTACCCAGACTGGCTGCTTCTCCCAGACAAATAGCTTCAGTAGGTTTCTATTGACTCAGACAAATATGCTCCTCTGGCAACTGCTTTGTGATGATGCAGGGGAGAGCCCCAGGGAGGCAGAGTCTGTGCCCTCTGGGTGCCAACGGCTGCTCCTGCAGACAGGGAGCAGCTTGGGGGAGCGGAAGAGACGGAGAGCAGGTCCGGAGGGACTGCAATCAGCAGCCCCGTGCTGCTCCACAGCCCACTTTCGGGGGGTACAAGGAGAGGGGAGGAACTGGGCAGGGAGTGGAGGAAGTTTCATGATGCCAGATGGCTCCATCTCCATTGAAAAGGAACCTACAATTCTGGAACCAGCAACAGGCCACCCACCTGCCATCCCAGCTCACACAGGGCCCTGCAGCAACTGGCCATAAAACCCATTCGAATGACCCCACCAGGCACAGGCAGTAGGACACAAAACCAGAGGGACAGAGTCCTAGGACCATCATCCCAGGCACAGGACCAACCCCGATCCTATGGCATTATCAGTCCTTTTGCCCCATTATCCTGCCTCCAGTCATGGCCAGCACTGTACCTGGTGCTGCTGGAGGAGGAAGGGAATGGCAGGAGGGGGGAAGCTAGTTTCAGGCTTTTCAGTGTGGTACTGTAGGCAGGGATGAGAGGGAGAGGAAAGCAGCGAGGCTGGGATAGGGCACAAGGGGGGGTCCTCATGGCGATGGAGACAGCTGCGTGGCCAGGAACCTAGGAGCGTTCTTGTCCTCAGAGCATGGGCCCTCCAAAGAGGAACACATTTGTCCCGAGAGGCCTGACTGTTGTGATGGGGATGGCAGGCTAGGCACATTTTCAGAAGCAGACTCTGATTTGGGTACCTCCATTTTGGGGAATCCAGCACTAGATGCCAAGGGACCCAATTGCAGCCCATGGAGTTGGGTGTTTTGCACCTATGGAGAATCAGGCTCCAGCTGAGCACCCTTTAATCAGCCTTGAAAACAGCAGCCTCCGTGATGGAGGTTGGGCAGAAGATGCCACCAGAAATCTGGCTTCCTGCTCAGAGAACTGACTATTTTAAGCACATTTACCTTCCTGCTGTAAAGCAACACTTCCCTAGGAAGGGCTGTCAGTCTCCCATTAAAACCCCTTTCGGTGCTTTGATTCGAGAGAGCCTTTCACCTCAGTGAAGGAGATTCTGGTGAACACACTTGGGGGGATATGTTTTCACTTCACCCCTAGCGGCAAACAATGCTGCTAAAACCACCCATGGGCTTTCCAGGACACTGCTGGGTGCTACCCACCCACCTTCCGCTATTTCAGGGAGCTAGAAGGGGAGGGAACTACTAGCAAGATGGCCAGTAACCAGTAACCTGGCTGACAGGAAAGCCCACTCCCAAACTTCCCAGCTAGAGGCAAATGCCAGCAGAGCAGCATAAGAGCTCAGACAGAAATGAAAACTGGGAGCAGTAGTGACTAGTAATTTTCAGTGGCCAACTTGAGACACCTTAAAAAAGAGTATGTCTACACTGTGATACAGCTCCAACCCTCAGACTCTGGGTCGGCAGGCTCGGGCTGGTAAGACTAAATTAGCAGAGTAGACGTTCCCACTCAGGCTGGAGTCTGGGATCCGAAACTCACTCAATTCTTCAAACAATTCCCCGCCCCTCCACCTTAGCTTTAGCTATGGCAAAGTCTTGAATAATGTCATTGTAATTTAAAGACCTAATGATTTCATTGTCAGTGCTCAAGAGGGACAAAGCACTGAGATGCTCGGGAGTCATGGTGGATCGGAGGATATTTTTGACCCTTGTTAGAAGACAGAAGGCATGTTCTCCACTACAGTTAGTGGTGATTAGTGACAAACACAGCCGTAATGCAGTTTCAACCTTTAGGAAATGTTCCATCACACTGGATTCAGTGATAACTCGGTACAGCCAAATCAATTGGCTTTAGTCACCTCTTCTCTATCTCCTTCAATTTCTGCCATCCTCCTTTCTTCGACATTGTCCATTGTAGGCCTACTGCATACAAAGTTTGGGCCCACCAACGCTGACTTAGCCCACCAAGACAAAAATCACAACCACCATAAATTGAATTCACAACCCGGATGGATTTATTTGTACAAAGCAATATCTAATGAGAAAAGAGTTCCGATGGCCCCGCCTCCATCGCTCAGCTGTTACTTCAATATGGAATGGTGGGCCCACAGTAGGGCCTAAAAATAGGAGAGCCTAAGGCTATAACCTTCTTAGCCCAGGGGGTTTAATCCTGTCCTGTGTAGACACAGTCAAAGGGGCCTGAACTTGAGAGGCCAGGTGCTCAGCATTTTTTTTTTTGTTTGTTTGAAGGCCAGTCCCCTTTAAGGCATCTCAAGTTGGGCTCCCCAAAAATGGAGGCAGCCAAAATCATGAGTCCCTTTTGCAAACCATGGCTTGATTCCCTAGGACGAGAGAAACACGAGTAACACAGGGAAAGGGAAAGGCAGAGACACCCAGGAAGCCCCAAGAGCCTGCTGGAGCTGGTGGGAGGCGGAGATGGAAATAGACATGTCGAAGAGAGCACCAGACATTTCCAGCACCATGTGGGGAAGAATTTTAATCTTTAAAATTGGCAAAAGATTTGAGCTACATGGAGAACAGTCATTAGCTTCCTTCATGCCTGGACAAGCTGACCAACTTTGCATAAACAATCTTCCTTCCCTCTGATCTGGAAAAGCTCCCGACGAGCAGCAGGAGGCTCCCGGCGCCGATTTCCAGCGCCACACCTGGCCCCCCCGCGCTTCGTTAATGACGCTTGCCAGTTGTACCCCGTTTCACCCAGCGAGTTCACCAAAATCCATTCCCCTCGCTTCCCCCGGGAGAGCTGCAGAGCAAAGCGAGGCACAGAGCGTTTACAGGGCTTGACCCCACAAGCCTACCTCCCCCGAACACTCCCTTGGCAGACAACCGCACTACTTGCATGAGGGGGTCAGGAGCAGGTCCTTAAATGGCTCGTTCAGGGTCAAACAAGCCAGCGATAGGGCCCAGGGGGTCCGACGCTCAATCCTGTATTGCAGACACGCTCCCTCCCACCGCCAAGGGTGGATTCTAAGAGCAGAGCTGCTCAATTACTGGCAAAACAGATGATTCATTCAATAAATTATACACACAACTCAACAGCATCCTTAGCTGAACAGCGCACGTGGAGATTATTTGACCAGCCCCCACCTAGGAGTCCAGACTTCCAGATCCCCTGCTCTAATCCCCTGACACATGAGCTCCCCGAGCTGGGAACAGAACCAGGAATTCTGCGTCACGTGCTCCATCTCTGATCCTTTGAACGTACGCACATCCTGGACCCTGGCGCCCTGACTCCCCGTGGTGGGCATTGTATTTCCATGTGTTTTCGCATCATGCCAGGGGTCATAATACTGTATAAAAACAGGGAAGGGGTTAAAAAGCCAGTTCCCCACTATTCATCCAAAGAGAAGCTCATGATGAGAGAGATCTCTCTGGACTTTTTAGCCTTGAGATGAACACAGGCCCACGATGGTTCTGGAATATTAATACCAGGGAACGCAGGCCCTAACTCTAGCACATGAGAGAGATACCGGGCGTTCAGTTTGTGTTTGCCGGAGTGAAGGAGAAAATCTAATTAAACATGGCATCTGGGCTTGGAGGAGCTAGGGATGGGGCTGGAATATAAAGAGCGGCTGCTACCCACAGATCAGAGGGCAATATTAATAAACCCACGCAAGGGGACCAGAGGATCAGACGGTAATATTGATAAAATGCAAAGCAAAGACAAAGCAGCCAGGGGATATTGGATGGTGACGCTGATAAAAACGCCATAGAGACCGTATCAACAGCAGCCGACGCAGGACTCCACAGTCCTGCCCCAGGCACCTGGGTGTGTGTTCCTGACTCATGCATCTTGATAGTGCATGATGCTGTCCCACTCCCCTCCTAAAGGGCCAGCGTGCACAGGCTGCTCCAGGCCCTTCCCAACAGGGGCACGTTGCCAAGGCTTGAAAATGACCTTGGAATCCCTTCATGGGGCAGAGAGACCCCCGCCCAGCCGCACACAGCTGGCTGCAGTCTTGAACTAACCCGCACATGCTACCAGCCTGCCCACTGATGGGTGGGTGGCCCCTGAATCCCCAGCGGAAGATTCCTAGTTTGCTATCGGTCTGCTTTCCTTGGCCCTGTTCTCCTATGCCCAGGCAAGCATTGTTCTGTTTCTAGGGTGGAAACTATTAGGAGAGGAGAAGGGTTTCTCCTACATGTGAAAGCCCCACCCTAGCAGTCACATCTTACCTGCAGCGCCTTGCACGTTTCCCGGCCTGGGCCCACACTCTGCTCTGCTGATGTGGAGCAACTCCTGCGAGTTCAGTCCAGTCCTGCAGACACCCGTAAGGCCTGAAGGCAACAGCCCTTGCTCGGCTGCCTGTGCCTTTCACCCAGCTCTGCCCCTGCCCCTCACTCCTGGGCTGCAGCTTTGGTAACAGGACTGGTGAAGAAGACTCAGTGGGTGAGGGGGAGAAGAGAGGCTGGCCCAGAGGAACCAGCCGAGAGCGGCTGTGTGTTCTCTCCTTTCCCCCACTCTCTCGAAAAGGCCTTTTGTACTGGGTAATAAGGATCACTAGCAATCCCTGAGGAATGATCCAAGAGCTGGCAATCACTATAGGAATGGGCCAGGTGGTAACCCAGCTGTGGGGGGTGGGCAGCCTGGGCCTTGCTTCAGAAGAGACACTGCACTAGACTGGCTCTTGATGGAGGCAGGAGGGGTACTAGTCGGGTTAGGGCGGAAGGCTGAGTGCTGGGACAGGTGTGGGGAGAAAGGGGGATCATCGTCTGCAGGGTGGAAATGGAGGAGTGCCATCTGTTGGGTCAGGGATGCAGGGAGATGGGGTAAGTGCCATATGCAGGGTGGAGGCCCCTGGTGGGCTGGGGCTAAGGGGGGGAGTTCAGTGGAGTAAATAAGCCAGTGAGGACGCCATAACCTCCGCAGCTGCTGTTTTACCAAGTGAGCGTGCGTTTGCCTTTCCCACTCGCCTTTCATCTTACATCTGATCCTGAACGTGAAAGATGAAAGTTTCTTCTCTCCCTCTCTCTGGGAGTCAGAGCACAGAGCGATTCTGCTGACAGCTTGCTCCCTGGGGGCTGCATGCATTAAGGGAGGGGTTATCTGGCTCCACGGTCCTGGCTGGGGATGGAGGCAGGGGGCACTCTGTTGCAGGGACTGTAATTTCACTTGGCATACCTGAGTCTGTTGCTGTCGGTGACGCAAGTGGGGAAAGATCCTTTTTGTGCTAGCAGAGAAGGTGCAAGGCAAAGCCCACTCCCAATGCAAAGAGACAACGCGGCTCTCTGCGGGCTGCAAGGGGTAGCGTGCGGATGTGCCTGGGAGAAGCAGAGCCCTCTGCATCTCTAGGGTTCTGGGTGCACAAGCCTTGCATTGCTCCTGGGAGGTGGGCATAGTTATCCTCGTCTCCCAGCAGAGGAAAGCAGGATGCAGAGCCGGTGACAGAGCTGGGGATCGAACCCGGGGCGCCTGGATCCTGGCCACTGGGCAGTGCTGCCTTGAAGAGGTGGCTAAGGCCTCAGCCTCCTCCAGCTGCAGATCTCATCTGCTGCAGCCACGTATGAATAAGGAGCTGGGGGGTACAAGGACATGTAAGGTCACACAAAGCACAGGGGTTGACCGGCCCTTGTATGTGTCGGGGGAGGATACAACCCACGTGCCCTAGTTCGAAGCTGCCTCTCTCTGGAGGCCAAGAGCGTAAAATGGTGCCTGTGGGCCTCCAGGGTTCTGGGGCAGGAGACAATTCAATTCCCAGCGTGAGCTCACGCAGTCCCAGGGCTGCTCTGACTCGCACCTCGGGCTACAACAGGTTGCAAGAGGCCATCCAGCAGCTGAGCAAGGCCAGAGCACAAAGTGCGCTGGTCACAGCCCCTCAGACTCCAGGCACGTCCCTGCATGGGGGAGGCTCATGCAGGGCCGGCGAGCTGGGGAAAACACCCCCTCTCATAGGTAAGATCTGCTGCTCTCCAGTCCCTGTGCACCCAGGCCCGTCGAGGGGCTCAACGCAGCTCAGAATTGAGGTTGTGGTTACTTTCCCTGACCATGCAGCTCAAGGGTCAGTGTCAGCTGGCAGGGGAGGGAGAACGTACACACACAAAGCAACTAGCTGGCAAGTGCAATGGTGCATGAGCCCCCACCCACCCAGTCTATGCATGGATTCATGGGCACGTGTCCCACACCCCTCGATGTGGCAAACCCTCCCTTTCCTGCTCCTTTGTGCAGGGCCCAGAGCAGGAGTGCACCTCACCCACGGCCACAGAGCTGCTCATGCAGAGACTAGCGGGACACTGCTAACCGTGTGGCAATCCTGAGGATTGGTACCAACAGCCCAAAACTCAGTCAGAGCATGCAGCCTTCAGCACTGGGGCAGCAGCGCCATCTGGCTGCTCCACACGGGCCAGCTCCTAGACACGCCAGACCTTTTACAGATGCTTTGGGGTGGGCCTGGAGGAGGGGATACAAAAACCATGGTGCAGCCAGTTCCTTGGCAGGACTAAGTTGGCTGGATGT
The DNA here is from genome assembly GCF_016161935.1 of Mauremys reevesii. NCBI lineage: Eukaryota > Metazoa > Chordata > Testudines > Geoemydidae > Mauremys > Mauremys reevesii. The sequence continues at coordinate 10,490,935 of NC_052634.1, read as the reverse complement.
AGAGACCCCACCATGCTGCTCCATGGGACGGCAACGCCAAGACGTGTCTGTTATCAGTCAGCAGCAAAGGGGTTAAATATACAACTGCAACCGCAGCTGCTCTCAGCCTCCCCCTGCTCCCCAAATAAATGAAGGAGGGGTGGAGGTGCGGAAGAGAGAGCCCCCATCATGAAATCAAAGCTGCTTTCTGCCATATTGCTCAGGGCCTGCTCACATCTGTCTGCCCCTGAAGGAAGTTACCAAAACTTTGAAAGAACAGTTGCTGTCTGGATTGTTTTTGAGGGATGCGGGGGCTTGACACTGGGAGCCTGCCACGTAATGGAAAACAGGCTGAACAATTTTGCCACTCTCTCCATTTTAGCTCCTTTCCTGACTGTGACAGATCTGTTCTGCCTGGCGTATTCCCACCTGCTGGTTAATCAGCTCAATGCCACACAATCTCATGTTGGGCTCCAGTTTCATGCAGCCACGACTTGGCCTTGACAAATAAGAACGCACCACGGCCGGCCGCTCTCTCTCTTCAAAGTCTCTCTCCAGCCCCGGCCCTCTCCCACAGCCCGAAGATGCAAACAGCTCCATCTCACTTTTCACCAGTAGCATGAACCCTGTGCTGCTCTGCATATCCCCAAATCTGGTACCCCACCCCCCTCCTACCTGAGTGCCAGCACCACCTTGGCTCACTTACCAACCCCAAGTCCCTTTGCTGGCCGGTGACCATCAATGCCAACTGTTATCCACGTCCCAAACCTGCTGCCCGACGCCATTCATACGAGAACAAAATCCACAACCCAAACCCCACACCCAAGAACCTGGTACCCGTCTTCCACCTGACTGCATCATCCAACCTAAGGCCCTAGCCCACCCCATTATGGCATGCATTCTCCATCTGCTCACCCATAGCCCCGCTCCCTCCATTTGCCTCATCCCTGGTGCACTCGGTTAGGCTGCCCACCTTCCCCGCAGCCCCGAGCAGTAGCATGGGGAATAAAGAAGGTGACAGGCTCAGAAAGAGCTGTTGAGCACATATTAAATAAAAGATGGTGTATTTCAGAGCCGTTGGAGTGATGATTTAAACATGAAGTCGAAGCTAGTAATGGTGTTGTCAGAGCTGTAGCGTTAACACCGATCAATAATTCACTGATGTGCTGCAACTGCGCCTCGAGCTATGGTGTCTGCTTGTGGGAAGGCAATGGGGGCTTCCCTTAGAAACACTCCTCCCGCCCTCAGCCTCCGGTGCCAGGCACAGCAACCCAAGCCGCAGCTGAACTACCACTGCAGCCTCTCAGCTGCCTGGCGGCTTCGCCCGGGAGGAAGCAACAGAGCCGATAAACGCCTCCCTACAAGCCCTTGGGGCTCAACTTTCAGCCCTTAGTGTGGCTTGGGGCTCAAAGACGCTTGGGTGCCCGAGCCCTGTCCAAGGCAAGGGTGGCCCCGACTGGAGCAGGACAGGGTTTGTCGCCAAGTAACTTGGGCAAGGCTTCACCTGGCTGTGCTATTTTAGGCAGAGCAGAAGGGTGATGAGGGGAAGGAAGAGATTGAAGACAATACCCCCCCCAAATAACCATAATGGGGGTGTCACAGTTCAAGGCAACTGCACCTGTATCCCTGCTCTAGGCTCCTGACTCCTCAGCCATCACCTCTCCTGGGTAACGACCTGAGTCTCTCTCCCTTCTGACCAGGGTTTTTCCTGGCTGCACAGTTCCCCTGCCTACCCTGTGATATTCCCAGCAAGCCAGACTGCTTAAACAGCCAGCGGCTGCACTCTGCTTTCTCTCCAGAGGTTACCAGCAGCGTAATGGCCCACAGTTACTAGTCACCACACAGCTCTTTCCAAGCAAGCACATTTATTCTTAAGGTGAAAGCATTACAGAGAAAACATATTAAAAACCAACAACAGAACCGATAAACATGCTAAAAAGCTTTCCATAGATCATCCCTCCTGACTCCAACTATGAGCTCTGGCAGGAGTCAAAATCCTAAGCTGGGTTTCCCCTGTGGTTACAAGTTCAGAACCGTCTCAGATGCAGAACCAAAACCACCTTCTTTATACAACGTGGGCCTTTTATCTTGGCCTCATGTAATAGGCAATAAGCAGACAACGGCCCACTCTTCAGGACGTAGCTTTAAAAGGGTGGAGTTTTGCATAGCCTCCCCCTAGATATTCCCCAGGAAAACTGCTTCACACTTTTTGTTCCAAAAGGCCATTCTTGTCTGGCCCTTTGCTCAGGATAGTCCTCTGAACTCCCAAGTCTCACATTTGTCACATCCGTCTCTCAAGAGATTCCATAGAGTCCTGGCCCATACTATGACAAACCGCTCATTGAATACAATGCACCTCATACTTAAAGGTAATTCAATAAGGTTTCCCCAACAACATTGCAGGAAATGACCATTGCTGTCACAGGGGGACCTTCAGAGTTCATAGATCCCAAGCCAGAAGGGACCACTGTGACCATCGTGTCTGTCCTTCTGTGTAACAGGCCAGAGAACTGCCTGAAATAATTCCTAGAGCTTTTAGAAAAACAATTCCATCTTGATTTACAAGTTGCCAGTGATGGAGAACCAACCACAACCGACCACAATTCACCACCAATACTTAATTACCCTCTCTGTTAAAAATGTAGGCCTTACTTCCAGTCTGAATTTGTCTAGCTTCAACTTTTGGCCACTGGGTTGTGTTTGACGGTTCTCTGCTAGACTAACCCATTGTCAAGTATTTGTTCCCCAGGTAGGTACCAACAGACTGCAATCAAGTCACCTCTTAACCTTGGTTTTGTTGGCTCCTAGAGTCTATCACAAAGGCATGTTTTCTAACTGCTAGCGCTACCCTCGCAGCTCAGCCTGCTGCCCAAACCCTCGCTCCCCAATCTGGGGCCGTTCACCATTTGGTCTCTTCCATCCAGGGAGAAGCACATTCTGAGCCCTGATATAAGGTCTAAAATACCTGCCGGCCAGTCAGGGTCTCTACAGAGAAGTCAGTTGTCCTAGGAACTCCCACTGTGCCTGAGCTGTGACCAACTGGCCTTTCCAAGCGATGGCTGAGAGTACTCACCCGGAGGAGGCATTCCAGCCTCCCTCCCTGGTTCCACTTCTAGCCTCAGGCCCGCAACTCGGCCCCATCTGCGGGATGACCCAGGCCTGCTTTAGGACTTTCACATCAGCCCAGCATGTAAACCATGCCGAGCGTGAGTTTTCAGACCATGGTCCCTTCAGCATTCCTGCCGCAGCCACAGACAGCCCCATGCCCCTGCAAAATCCATGACCCAACAAACACCTTGATTAGCTTCATCAGCACCATTTAGCTACACTAATGCCTTGGTCATGGCTGAATGACCTCACGTTTGTCATTCGTTTCCCTTTAATCCAGCATGAATCAGTGCCCCCTATAACAGGTGCAGCTGGGCACTGGCTCCCCCCTGGGGCTCAATCATGCGTGGAACAAAGCTCCATTTGAGCCACTTAATGAGTTCACTCCTGCCGGAGGCCTGGAGAAGCTGGGCTTGTAATAACAATAATGGCTTTGCCCTCTTCCTCTCCCTTGTGCAGGGCTTATTGTTGTTGCCAAACAAGCAAGAGGAGCAGCTAGTGAGGGAGCAAGGATGGGCGGCAGGTGAATCCAAGCGTTTTGCTATGCGCCTTGCGGGGGTCTGATGGGAGGGATGAAAGCAGAGGGACTCATCAACAGGTTCAGGGTCCCAGAGAAGGAAGTGAGATGTGGGGGGGTGGGGGGGAAGATGAGGGTTATGGCGGTGGGGGAGGCAATTACTGGACAAGGCAGCTGATGATTAACAACATTGGACTGCTGGTTTGCTAATCACGCTGACCAATATGGCCTCATTGTCTCCGTGCCCATCAGTCCATATCAACTGGTGCCTTTTGTCTTATACAGTCTCTACTTTGCAATCGGTCTTTTTGTTTTGTCATGGTACAGCACCTAGCGCCATGGCGTCTTGGCTCAAGGGACTCCTAGGTGTTACAATGACACAAATAAAAGAATAATAATTATTATGAAGAGCATCAGGGGACTTTTCTACAGCCCGGCCTTTGCACAGTCCTGCCAGCACTGCTCTAGCTACATGGTACGCAGAGCAAGGAGGACTGCAGGGAAACCTCCAGGATTGTTTGCTGCACTTCCAGGGGCAAGAGCACCTCCACCTGGCCATTTCAAGCTAGACACCATCCATTTGATCCAGGATTCAGCAATAGCCCCAGAGTTTTTTTAGTAGAACCCTTATGAAATAGTATCTCCACCTTACCCCTGCTGTCTCTTAGACCAACAATCCCACTCCCCCATTTTAATCCTGAGTACTCCCAACCTCCTTCCTTCCAGTCAAAGCGTCTGGAATATAAACAAACCCATAGGGGGAAAATATATAGACCCAGAACTAACTGGCCATGGGCCTGCTGGGACCCTGAGCACCTGGCTTGTGCATCATGCCCTGAACTTTCATCTACTTGTTCTTGTTTGACTGGTAAGCTCGTTGGGGCCAGGGCTGTATCCTCCTGTGTGTTTGTACAGCCCCAAGCACTTCAGGGACCCATCTCCAGGTAGGGCTACGACACAAAAATCTATAGAGAAACATAGGACAGATTTACCCTAGGAAAAGAGAAACTTGTGTGCAATTGGCTACATACTGGATGGGGGTTCAGAGATGGGAAATCAGAGCTCACAAGGACAGTCTTGATACTGCAGTGATTGCCTGTTCATGGGGAATTGGAGGGATGGAGATCTTCTCCGAAACTCACCTCCTATTTCCACCCAGCTGCGATACATGTTACAGCCTCTCGGAGTTCATTTCCCAGGCCCCTCCCTCCTTCCCACTTCAGTCCCTCAAAAAAACATTTCCCACTGACATTGATAAAGAACCATGAGTTCCTCTTTCCCTAACTTCTGTCCAGCCTTAAACTGTCAGCATCTGGGGCAGGGACTGTCCCTTCTTACATAGGTGGAAAGCACCTGGGGCACTGAGTACCAGACAAACAGAAGAGAGAGAGGCACAGACAGACTAGGGTGACCAGGTGTCCCGCTTCTATAGGGACAGTCCCGATATTTGGGGCTTTGTCTTAGATAGGTGCCTATTACCCCACACCCTGTCCTATTTTTCACCTTTGCTATCTGGTCACCCTAAGAAAGACAGAACGTGGCAGAGGAGGGAAACCTCTGGTCTTTTACAGATGTGCATATTCCCTTATTGTCTGTCAGCTTCTCTCATCTCCTCTCCTCCCCTATGTCCACCCGCCCCCTTCTCTCTCTCGTTCCACCTCCCCATCTCGCTGCACTGCCATCTTGCAAGTAAACATCCCCATCTTGTGGACTGTCATTGCTAAGCAGGCCAAGAGCCTCACAGACTCCCCACCCGAATACCGCTTCACCTGAGAGCCGGGTAGACAGAAGCAACAGCAGCAGACCAGGGCACATTCTACATAACAAGTGTCTTTATGACCAGCTCAGGTTTACGAAACAGGAGTTAATACGTTCGCCAGATTTGCTCTGAAATGGTTGGAGGAAAAAATTCAAATGCAGCCTGTCTCTGCAGTAGGAGGCCCAGGCTGGACAAAATGCTGCAAAAGAAAAGCAAGAGAGAGGTGAGCAAGAGCTACGGCATCAGATGATCCAGGAGCCTAAGGAGGTAAATAGGATTAGCGCCTTTCAACAAGGATCGCAAAGCACTTCCCTTATTTAATGGGTCTTATGCCCCCATCACCGTGGCCTGGGGGTACATGCAAAAATTCAACAGCACTGCTTCAAATGAAGCCGCTCCTTGCCAGGCATTGCAAACAATCCTCCCTAGCCTTAGTACATGGGTCTGCCATGATCTACAGGCCAATGAACACTTCATCAGGAGGTGGGACCTGGCACCGTACCCTACAGGTCAGAGGAATCAGTTTCTGCTGGATGCCCGGGGAAAGCGCATTCCATAGCCAGGGACCCTCTCCAAGAGTGGAGCCTGGCTGACCTCAGTATCCCACTCACTAATGACCTCTCACAACAGGGGGTGCTGGAACAATGTGTATAGTGGGGGGTGCTGAGAGCCACTGAACCAAACTGTAAACCCTATGATGGAATCCACTTCAAGCTAGGGGGTGCTGCAGCCCCCCCCCACCACCACCACACACACACCCTAGTTCCAGCAACTGTCTCTCACAACCCCCACTTATCCCATAGGGAAGACGAGGATTGTTTTCCCCATGTGGCTGCCCAGCTCAGCTCACCTTAAAGGGTCCTGAGTTTCAGAGCTGGTGAGCTAGTCAGCTTGGCTCAGGCCACGGCGGGGCACAATATCTCACCGAAGGGATCAGGCTTTGGGCTAGATTCCGTGCTGGGCTCCTCGGGAGATACCACGCAGGAGGGGCAGCCGAGGAGGACGACAACAAAGGTGGCTTTAAAACCACCTGTGTCCCCCCTGGACACTCCCTGCTCCAGAGAACAGTACAACCTCCAGCATAAGCTGGACAAGCCCTGGTGTGTACTCCAGAATCTATTGTTTCTCTCTGCAGGGGAGGGATTTGCCCTGGGGCCATGGCAGCTCCTTCCCCTCCCCTATGTACCACCAGAACCGAGGCCAGAACCCAGCGCTTGACTCTGGAGGTCAAGATAGACAGAGACCCCAGAACCATGGGAATTCCCCCTGCTGAATTCTTGGTGAGCAGGCATCAGGCAGGGCCCCTGGAGAACAGAAAGCAAAGCTGGACAGAATCATCACTTATCCCCTGCGTAGCAGCCTTTCCAGACAGGGCAAAGTACTGTGCAAGGCCCAGCCAGGCCCTGCCCACACAGACCGACATGGCCACCAGCTTTTGGCCGGGACAGCTTCCCTGGCCACTGTCAGGTTTTGACGGCTAGCAGCTGACTCTCAGTTCAGCCTCTCAGCCCCTGGGTGGCTTACAGTGACAGTTGACACTATCCCAAACTGGCCAGCCAGGATGGCATGGGACCACGTGCCCTGAGGTTCCCCATAGGAGAGATAAGGCCAGCGAGGGTCCAACTTTCAGATGCCCCTGGATGCCTAGGCCAGGTGCGCCATGAGGTCACAACTTCTCTCGCCCCAGGTCTGCAGCACCGGCAATAGAGGCCAGGAGGGAATCTTGGCATCATTCGCTCTGGGGAAATCGCTTTTATTTGTTATCCTGATGCTCACTTATTTGGACCTACATGTCTCAGTACAAATGTTAGCCCTTCATCATGGGCCTAAGTTTACTTTCAGCCCAGGAGCTAGCTGTGGGGAGGCCAGCTGGTGAAGAAGAAGTGATAGGAAGAAACTCAGGGCTGGATTAAAATGGAGAACAAGCTCCTTTCTAACCTCAGGAAGAGAGGACTCTGTAGGGTCAGGTCTATGGAGGTGGCAGGTTTGAGGAAGCTAGGAGCACTGAATCAAGGAATGAGTTGAGACTCATCTCCAATGTTCTACCCGGCCTACACACCTTACCTGCTATATTCAGCTTGAAAGCGTGGCTCGGATCTCAGTGTTCGACCTGTTGTTCTGCATTGCTTGAAGCATGACCTGGGACACGCTGAATAAACAAGAAGTTATAGGGAGGTGTTGGACCCTGCAATGCATTGGGGAGGACTTCAATCCATCCATCTCATGGCTTTGCACAGGTGCCCATCACTGCAGGATCTGAGCGCCGGCCAGAACCCAAAAAATGCTGCTACCTAACTGCAGAATTGGGTTTCCTGCACCTAGATGTCATTTAGAGGGATCTATGTTTCAATCTCCAACTGGTAAAAGCATCGAGAAAGCAGATGTTGCAGCTGAATCTGCAGAGGTAGAAGCTAGAATTTGATGTGCACTGCCAGACTGGATCAGACCCCTGGTCCCTCTAATCTAGAATCCTGTCTCTAAAAGTAGCCAGCACTAGATGCCTCAGAGGAAGGTGCAAGAGCCCTACAACAGGCTGATGTGGGATAATCTGCCCCCCACAAAGGCCTCGCTACATCCCCAAATCACTGGAGTCTGGTTTAAATCCTAAAGCAAGGAGTTATCCCTTCCAAGATTCTTTTCTTTTTGCATCAACTGTAACGTCACTGAATATTTTTTTTAGCCAGATAAATGTTTGGCCCTATTTAATTCTTTTGTCTCAATGGCATCCTGGGGCAGTGTGTTCCACCATCTAATCTCTTTTTATCTGTGTTGAATTTTCCACCTTGCAACTAATTGAAAGTCCCCTTGTTCTTCTGTCATGTAAAAGGAGACAAGGGGTTAATTTCCAGCTAGAACAGCTCTAGTAGCATGGTGACCATTGGCTTGATCTCTCTAGCCAATGAGGACTCTGGATAGCCAAGGAACTTGGGCTCTCTTCTTCTGGAAGAACACCTGGATTAGAGGACTTTTGTTGGATTTCCAAGTGGTGACAAATCTGGACAGCAGCAAGCATGTCTGAATTCTCTCCCTATTATGGAGGCCTGGCAAAGTTTTCACTGGGGTCCCACTCAGTATCTGGCTACACATCCATATTTTTAAGGATCAGTACAACTTGAACCCAGGCCTGCAGGGCTACTAGGCAACTAACATCTCCACAGTGCCATGCAGCAGCAACTGTAACCTGGCCACTCCCGGCAACCCACAATCTGCAGAGGTTCAACACTACAGGAAGTTCCACCTCAAGTGATCTGAAAGAGTGGTCTTAGCAGTCCCTGATGGGCTTATATAGGGACAAAGCCAAAGAGGGGAACCAGGATGCGTCCAGGCAACACAGCTAGCTTCCATGAACGGCCTGCTTCTCTGTTTCTGAGCTCGGCTCTGATTCCCGAGCGACCCCTGGGACCCTGACCCCATTATCTGGTATTGACCCTCAGCCTGTGTCCAGCTCAGATCCTTGTCTTGACTCGAACCTCAGTTTGACTCTTGACCCCGATACTGGCTCTGACCCGTTTCAGTTCTGGGATTCCAAGCACCTACCACTAGCCCTGCCTACCTTTGCTCAGGATCCTGACATCACCACCCTAGGGCTCCAGCACACTGGCCCCACTCCAGCACGTGCCTAGTCCCACTGCACACAATCCAGAGTGCTCAGCACCGAGACCATGAGCTCTTTGAGGCAGGGACCGTGTCTTCCTGTGGATGGGGGCCAGCACCTGGTGCCTTTTGGGCATGACTTGAGTATGGGCTGGCAGGTGTTTAAAGGACCCTGCCAAGAGGATCTCACCTGTTTCGCACTTGTTCCAGCCTCTCCTGCATGGCTTCGTTCCTCATGTCACTCGATACTCGATAGACCCGGGTCTGACTGCAAGAACCACACAAGTCCATTCAGTTGGTTTTATGATGCTGGCCTGGTCACCAATAAAAAACATCCAGCCTGCCACCCAAGCCCAGCTCTGCGCAGGTCCCCAATCTTTGTGTTATCCCAGTATACCCAACGGTAGGTCTGTATCCTCCAAGATAAAAGTGCTCCTCATTAGTTCTAGTAGAACCCAAGAGATCAAAATTGCTGACATGTAAGCATGATGCTGTAAAGTGTGTGATTATATATATATATATATATATATATATATATATATATATATATATATATATATATATATATATATATATATATACACACACACACACACACTCCACGACCAAACACTGCCTACTTTCAGCCAGATCCTCAGTTGGCATAAATCAGCACAGCTCCATTGAGTTCACTGCAGTGATGTACGCCAGCCGAAGTTCTGGTCTTTTGGTCCAGTCCTGAGCATCCTGGCTCCCACTGACGCTCACTGCCTTCTCTTTTCCTCCTCCTCTCAATTCAGTAGGGCTTCCCCTTTTATACTCCAGCTCAGTACCTTGCAGAATCAGACCCTTTGCCTCTTCCTAGAGGATAGCTACAAAGGACTCTACCTCCATCTTATGAATTGGATCTTTGTCCTCTCCTCCAGAAGACCGCGGCTAGATGACGGCACTGGCAATTTCGTGCTAGAGACTTGAACGGACTAGGAAAAACAGGCGAGAGCAGATATTATCCACAGCAGCAAATCTTGGCATGAAGGGACATAGGATGAAACGCAGCTCAGAGTCTTAACCAGGAAAAAAAGAAGCCCTTTACTATCTACTTTATATCAGCATTAACGAGGTCACAGTGGCTAATGCCAAATGCAGCTGAGAAATGCCTATTACCCCTGAATGCAATGCAGTGACATTTCAGTTATGTGGAAAGGTTGCTTTTCAAGTTCATGTGGAACATAGTGGGAGAGCAGGATTTGCCCTACTGGATCAAACCACTGCTGAAGCAAGGCTGTATCCTGGCATCATTATGCATCACAGGGAACCACTGGTGTGCATGGTGGGGGGAAAAAAAGCCATGGACATCAACCGGGAATCTTTCAGTTGATTTCAATGCACATTGGACCAGTCACTAAATCTTGCTTCTGGCAGAGGTCTATTGATGCTTCAGAGGAAGATGAGGAAAACCATAACGCAATTACCTATCTGTATATAATGCTGTCTACACAGGAGGATAAGCATTCCTCACATATCACGTCACCTTGCACTTTTGTAGCTGATATTTGATTAGCCCTTTAAACTGCAGAGGGAGAAGGGAACCGTGAGCCAAACCAAAACGAAGATGGGAATTACTGCCTGGGAAGTTTTTCCTCTGTAGAGAAGGACTCCATTCTAACCAGCAAGGGCCAGATTTTCAAGAGAGCTCAGCACATAAGTGGCATGCCGGAAGGAGCTGGCTGCTGAGCACTTTGAAAATGTGACTCTTGTTTGGAGGATGCCAAAAGGGGAGGAAAAAACAACTCTTGAAAACGTGGCCCTGAATGTGCGTGATGAGCCGTTGGGAACCTGGCCCAGCTGCCCAAGGAGTTTGGTGTACATACACAAGGAATGCTTTAAACCCGGTTCCAGGGGATGACAGACCGTCCAGCCATCTATTACTACTATGGTTTCACTGGCAAAGCCAAGCTTGGTATCAACAGCAGAAGGAAAACAGAGTATCGTTTCCTATTCTGTTGACGTTCTCAGACCTCACCCACTGTTAAGGTGTTGGAGCACCTAACACCTCCCTGGTGTAACCCCACTGGACACGCTGGCCCATGCAACCCATAGCACCACATGAGGGAAGCGTCTTAACACTAGGCATATGCCACTCAGACTCTGCTTCTTCCACCTTCTCCTGTCACAGGACGCATCCACCTCTCATTCCACACACTGCCCCCTGAACACTGTCCCAAGGCAATACCTGCGACTTTGTCATTCCTGAACCTTGGCCAGCAGAAGGGGTCACTTTGGTTTCCGCCTTGTTTTCCACTTTCTGCTTAAAGATCTTGGAAGCTTCTTCCTCAATCTGAAAGGGAAGCAAAACAACAATATCTTTCCTCGCCAGCTTCGCCTGCAACTCCTGAGGGAGAGCCGTGACTAGAATGAACTGTGCAGGTATCAGACCTCAATGGCTCTTAGGCACTTGGGGTTTTACTTGATACTTCTTGATAACTGAGGGCTAATAACAAAACAACTATCCATGTAGGGAAAACACTCGGGCCCCTTGCTTCCTGGCAGGTACCATCTCATCTTCAGAACACAGAAGGGTGGAAAAGTGGAACCTGCCAAACCAGTCCTCTTAGAAGGCTAGAATGTCATCTCCTAGCTGGGCGCGTATCAAATATGAAGATCCACCGTAGTGTCTGTTTAGGCAAAGTAATGATTTCAGAGCCTTTGGCTTCGAAGTACCCTCCAAGCAGGGTTGAACCAAAGTCCCCAGAATACCATTTAACAGCTGAGGATCAAAAATGCAAGCCCTTCCACTGTGTTGGGGGGACAGTCTCGTCACCAAGATTTTCTTTTTCATAACAAGGGTGGTTACAACCCCGGCGTTGAGTCAGATGGGCATGAAAACCACATTTCTCCCCTCCATCCTGGTTATCATCCAAGTACTTAGTCTGTACCCATCCAGACAACTGGGCATTCAATGTGGTTCCCTCCTAGTTAGCATCCAGGTAACCAAGCATTAAAATCCAGGGTCCCCCCACTTAGTAGCAATGTATTGATGCATCAGATCCAGGATCTGATCCTGCCCCCTACCCCACCTCTAGGCTTAGCAAGGTACCTAAGTATTAAACCCCTTCCCGATTCAGAGTCCAGGCACTGAATTTATTTAATCAGGGCTTAGTGCCCCCATTTGCCATCTGGGTGCTAACACAGTACCCCACTCCCTGGTTACCGTCCTTGCTGGCATCTTATTGGCTAGGATCTCACTCTAACTCAGGCATGCTTCTACTCTCTGGCTCTCATCCTCACCTTCCTCAGCCAGTGCTCTAGCACGGACAGCATCTCTGTCTCCACGACTTTAACGTCCTGCAAGGAATCAGACAGGGTGAGGCTGGCGTGAACCCTGTGCATTCCCCCCGATGGGGAGCTCACAGCTAAGGCAGAGAATAACCCCATCACCCTCTTACCGGAGCCCTGCTGGGTGGGAACCTTCGGCCAATGGATTTACACATCAAGATGTACACGCCCCACGTGGAAATAATCATCCTAGGGGGATCCTCTCCCCTGGGAGGAGAGTCCTCCCTCAGCCTCAGTTCCCCTCTTCCGCAGGAACTGGCCTCTGCAGTAAGACTCCTGGCTGAGGGGCAGCATTGTTGCATCACCAGGCTCCGTGGCACAGCAACTGCTGATGCTGTAACAATGGTAGGTGGCAGTAGCAGCTGAGTGCCTCGCTGTGCTGTTCCCCCCACTCACAAAAGAGGCAAGGCGGAGGCTCCTGTGTTTCCCCCTTCTGAAGCCTCTAGCCCTTCCTTGGAAGGTACTGGGCTCCTCCCCTCTGTGGTATGTAGGCCCTCCTCACCAGGGGTGCTGGAGCACTGTGCCGGTTTTCAAAAGCACCTAAGGGAGGCGTTAGGTTCCTAACAATGTCAGTGGCATTAGGTCACCTAACTCCTTTCAGTCCCTGGGCTCTACCCTCCCAGCCCCTGTCAAGGAGGGAAGTGCTCTCCCCATTTCACAGATGGGAAAACTGAGGCACAAGGTGATTGCCCGGGGTCACACATGATGTTCGTTGCGGAGCTGGGAATTTAACTCAGGTCTTACAAATCCCAGGCCAGAGCCCTGGGGCCATCCAATGCTTTTTGGAGGCAAGTGTGTTTACTGAAAGATCTTTTACTCCTAGTGGAGGGTACCAAGGAACCCCCAAGTGCTGCAGGAAGGTGTGGTGATCTCCTTTTCAGTGGCTCATCATCGAGCCAACGCCCCAGCATGTTGGTCAGAGGCACTGTGCTACTGGAGGTGCCATCTTTTCCACAAGATACATAAAATGGAGGCACTGACCAGTAAAGATCCCATGGTACTGTTCATAAAAGATGAGGCATTAACTCCATTCCCCTGAGGACATTCCAGTTTCTAGCTAGCTAGGTATTAAGTATTGCCATCTACCCCCGTAAATCCTTGCAGCAGCTTTTATGGGATTCTTCACATTCTGTGTCACGTCGTTGTGAAAACAGCTGTCGTATCCCACACTAGAGGCATCTGCATTTCAGCAATGGGCAAAGTGGTTCCCAGTACAGGTTTTGGAAAGAACATAAGGATCTTCCAGGTTGAAAGCTGCTAAATTGCTGTTTGGTACAGGGCCTTGCTCCCTAAACTCTGTGAGCAATAAAACACCACACAAGCCCTTTTCTGACATGCCTAGATGGAGAAGTACTTGTATGGGAAAAATTGCTCAACTCTGCTCAAAATGTTGGGGTTTTCAAAATGTTGCTCATATTTGGAACAAGAACAAAAAAAAACCCTCTGTTAGGTGTCAAGCTGCCATTAACTCATTAGAGCTAACAATTGTGTGGTTGATGGCAAAAAAAGACATGGGGACACAGTAACTGTGCCAGGGCATGACCTGAGGAGATGCCCACCAGTCTATCAAAAGGGGGATTCCAAGAAAAGGAAGGTTGGAGCCAATGGTTTAGTTCAGGTCCGGGTGTCCATTCCCATAGGCTTCCCAGGGCTCCTCTGAAAGGTCATGACTGATCTGGCAGCACTTGGTATTAGCCAGCAGTGTCTCAGCTATGAGAACACCGGGGACACCAAGAACCTTCTCTCTAAGGCTGTGGAGAGGTAGCGGGAGCAAAGGAGCAGGAGGGGAAGTGCTTTGTAGGCGGGCCCAGAACTTCAGTTCAGTTTCTTCTCTTGAGCCCTGTCATCATTTACACTTTCGCCGCATTAGGGTAACGTGACTGTAAGATGCTGCCAAATCAGAATTCTCCAGTCACTCACCCCAATGGTAGCAACAACACATGAACCAGGGAAGTTTCACTCAACATTACCTACAGGACAGTGATGGAATATTCCCAAAGTCTCATCAGCTGGAACACTGACTGAGGAGATGTCACTAGAGATCTGAAGGGCTTTCACCCCAGGGCTGGGAGTTATAACCAAAACACCAAGAAACTAAAAACGAATAAATGCCACATGCCAGCAATTTTTTAAGCAAATATTTATTTATATCAAAATACAAAACATTTCTGAAGCAAAGTAATGTTACATGAGGAGCAATTAAATGTTAAACTTTATCAATTCCAAAACCCATCATTCTCCTACAGAATGGCTAGTTTTACTTAACATTGCAACACTGCCATAATTTCTTAACTGGGTATATTTAAAAAAAAAAAAACCAATCTATGGACATGCAATGTTACTGGTGATGAGTCGTTTAGTACTCAGCAGTCCTTAAAATACCAGCAAGTGAAGGTCTGGGGACAAGCCAGTCACATTAAGGCAGGGCTTCAAATTAATTCTCCTCCAATGTTTATTAGACAAGGTTTTTAAATTGGCAGTAGTCCAGGTGCCTAAGGGGCCAACATCCTTGGCAGACAGAGTGGGTTTATTGCTTAGAGCCACAAAACTAGAAGCAGCTAGGAGTTGCCTCCAGTGAATGCCAAGCAGGTTAGCTCTTCATTTGGGATAGGGAAAGAAAGTGTTTGGGGCGAGTGGGGGGGGGGTGCTAGACACTGACCGAGAGAACCAGGGAAGGTCTGTGTTTGCTTTGGCCAAATGAGGTATAGTGCCAGAATGGCTGAGTTGGAAGATTTCTCAGTATCGGCAGGTTGCATTCCCACTAGTGCCAAATTCCCTTCTCCGTAACACCTGGGCATATCCACAGACGGCAAAAGCACGGTGCATCAGTGAGAGAGAAATGAATTGGGCCCCAAAGACTCAAAGGGAAACACTCAGCTTCCTGGGGGTTCTCTGCATAGTCAGCTTCCCGGGAGGCAGTCAAGGAGGGGAGAGGAAAAACAAAAAAGAGGAGTTGTCCCTATCCCCCAGGAGGTTACGTTTATCTGCCAAGAAGAGATTAGCACCCAGTTGGGGAAAGCATCTCTGTTTCCTCCCCTCATTACAAAGTCAGGGACTGAACAAAATTTAACCAATGTCCTCCCCCAGTAGAAATGAGGACTCCTGCCCTGGGCTCCCAAGTGACAAAGCACCATCGCGGGCTAAACTTCCAGGACCACGTCCCAGTCCTTACTGCCCCCTGCTGGTATTTTACTGACCTTCACAAAAACAGAGGCTGAGAGCAACAATACAGCTATAGAGAGATTATATAGAGCGCAGAATTAAGTTTTGTATAAGGCTTTGGTACAGCACCATCATGTCTTGGATTTATTTCTAAATCGTTTACAGAAAAAAAAAGCTTACTGAAAAAATAGTGTTCTGTTTCTCTTTTTTTTTTTTTTTAAATTTTATTCTCTTGAATAACATACCTGAAGTTAAAAATTAACCCTCTAGTTGCCATTCGGGCTCAGGTCGAATATTTTTGCTGTGTGCATCTGTGCAATTTAAAAAACACAATGAAAACAAAGTCAAACTATTGTTAAATTATTACACAGCCACTCCAACTTGCAGTAGCCGCCGGCACTGTCGTTATACAGACAGAGCGACTAAGTTTGACGTGCACATGTCAGTAACCAATATCACAGTTCAGATCACTAACCGTTATTAAAAAAGAAAGAAAACCACAACAATGAACATTAAGGAACCAGTGGGACTAATGTTTCTTTTATTACTATTATTAAAAAAGTCAGTTCCACTGGCTACCATTTAAACAGCACCAAAGAGCACCCTAATGTGTGTTATACATTGTAATACTCGACATTCAAGAAATGGAAACGAGGTTGAATGGTCTCTTCAAGGGTTAAAGTCATTTTTAATGATAGGCAAGTTGTTTTATTTTATTTTTTTTAAAAGGAAATAGAAAAGACCCTACACAACAGAAGATCACTTGGCGTTCTAAAGAAAATCCCACTGGTTTAACAGGGAATTAAACCAATAGGGGTCTATGGAAATTTAACAGGGTTCCACAGACTCAAAAACTTATCACATTGAATAGAAAATGATAAGCTTAATATAGGAGTTTCAAACTATCCTACAGAATTCTATAGGGATATAATTTTCTATTAAACTCCATAGGATGACTCAAGAGACCAATAGAAAGGTGATCATTTGTTATTAAAATTCTGTAGGGCTTTCCCGCAAGAGAAATCCAAAACAGAAAGTCCACAGTTGTACAGAAAGTCTTAAGCTGTCTTTTTTTAAATTTTGAGACTAAGAGTGCTAGGCACTCCATCCCTGCCCCAGAGCAGGATCGTTCTAGAAAGAAGCCGATGTAGTTATTGACTATGGGGAAGAAGGGAGGACGTGTATGTGAAGCCCATAGAGGGAACAAACTGAAGGAGAAAAAGGCATCCCCAAGGTTATTAGCCCATCCAGATCCATTCTGCAGTCGGCAGCCCTCATGCCTTGCACTGGCCTTTGTGCAAAACACTGGGAAGTAGCAGGAGTGGGACATGAAAAGTAAGGTCGGCCCTTTAAGTGCGTCTGGGCAGGAGGATGGATGGAGCACTCCAAACGAGAAGCCACATGGTAGATGGAAGGCAAAGGAGTGCTCAGGAAGAGCTGTAAACTCACCCTCCCTTACTTCTTATCCTATAGGGGGCTTACATGTAGGTGCAACATGGGCACCAGAAGCGGGGCTCTTACTGAAATGCCTTTTTGACTAACTGCGTTCGCTCCCCCTCCCTCTTATTTGTCCTTTTAAGATTTAAAAAAAAAATCCTCAAGTTCCCAGAACATCCATTTAAAGCAAATCCCTCAAATGCTTCATCCTGCAAGAACCACGACAAAAGCATGTGCAACATCCGAAGTGGGTACGACAGGTGGACAGATGGACACTGGGGCTTGTGTGTAAAAAAGAAAGTGGACAGATGCTCGTCTCCGAGTTTACTCTCTAAACCCTAGAGCATCGGGTTGGAAACGAAGCGTCGTTGGTTTGCATTTGGCATCAAGAGGGTTAATAATATTACTGTAGAGAGTGTGCTTTCTAAATGTCTTCTTGCCATTTTTCTTCTCTTTTTTTCTGTAAGTGATTTCTGGGGTAGAGGGGAATGGGGAAACAAGAAAGCTGCCCCCAACAAAAACCACCACAATTTGAGTGTCCCAAGCTCAAAGTGCACGCTAAGCCACCCAGCCTGAATACAAGAGAACAAGGTGACTGGGGAAGTCCTTGTCCTTCTTACTGTTTAGTCTTTCACATAATCAACGCAACCTAGCGGTGCCATCTAACATGCTTTTCTTTGTCTCTTAGCAATTGGTGCTGAACAAATCTTGGCTTGTAATTGGAAACACTCCCTTGTATTAAAAAAAAAAAAATCAAGAAATTGCACCGTTTCAAAGGGCTTGAGCTCCTAGTGTCGCTATCCCTCCTGAACAGGTTACATTCATGCTTTTGCCGGTTGGGGTTGCCCTGGTACAGAGCTTGGTGTGCGGGGCTCGTTTTGGAAGAGTTGGTGATAGCAACACAGTAGAGCGACTGGGCTGGTTCACGATACCGCCCCACTATGCTGCAGTGCCTTCTTGGGGACTAAAGAGATTTTCCAAGATAAGATCTTGAGAAAGGGACTGGAGCCTGCTCTATATGGAGATTGCCCTTAGGCCACCTCCAGTGGATTTCTTACTCCTTGCCCGGTTACCTACTTGCTTGATGTACAGCCCCTTTGGGGTAAGGAAGGGGATGGAAGAGATGCGAGGTCTATTTTGCGGTTTTTTACATCGTTGCTCTTTCCTCATCTTTCCCTTCCCCTAGCTGGGAAGCCATATGTAAAAGAGAAGACTGCTAGGAGTTTTCAGTACGGAGAAGGGCGATTATGTTTCCCTCAAGAATGCATCCCTCCCTGCCCCACCACCAATGGCTGTTCCACTGAAGCCAAGCACGATTTGGGGTCAGGGAGGACACAAGTTGTGTGTCTAACCACAATCCATTGCTTTTCAGGTCAGCCAAACTATTGCTAGCTGGGCTCTCAAAGCTGGAGCCCAGAATGCCTCATGACAAGTAACTGAAGCAGTGTGGGCAGAACAGGCTCCTAGTCTGCGGGAGCATGGATCAGTGTGACATCCGGAGCTTGCATGCCCCTCATAGCCTCATGGTCAACGTCACAAAAAGTACAGAAGAATTCCACTGCCCTAGGCAACTCGCCTGTCCCACCGGCAAAGCAATTTCAGTGAAGAGACCCAGCCTGAGAGAGGCAAGAGGATGGGAGTTTTCATGGCCTCTTTCAGGTTTTAGATCATGCTTGTGAACTGATGGCTGGCCTGGTTTCTCTGCAGAGCGAAGAGAAAGTCACCTACAAAGAAAACACACTTTGACCAAACTCCAATAGAAAGAGACCAAACATTTACAGTTCTACATGGACTCAGCTGTGGGGATTCCGTGGCCACATCAAAGGGAGTCAGAACACCTTCCAGTGAGAGAGAGAGAAATGAGAATCAGGCTATAGGGCCGACGATGGGAGGAGCACAGCCAGAGGCCATGCTAGGTAGGCCCAGAAATCCTGTTCATGCTACCACATCTCTGAGACACACTTTTGCTTTTTCCATGTGAAGGGCAAGGCCCTTTGCCCAGTATCTGGCCACCAGCTCAGCCTCCCTTTGTCAAAGTCAGACAACAATTCCAAAGAAAATTCAGACTGGACCTGCTGAGGGTTCTCACCAAGCTGCCGACCTCTGAGTGTAATGGAAACAGTAGCAAATGCCTCCTCATTCATTTAGGGCTGGCTCCCGCTCCCACTGACTCCAGTGGTGCAGAGTCAGATGCCCGAAGAGAGGAAGAGAATAAGAGGTAGAGTAAGCCAAAAGCTGGAAGCCTCAAGTCCACAATAATAATACTTAGAACTTACTCAAGGCCAAGATTCCAGCTTCAGAGCTCTGCACAAACATTAACTCATTAATCCTCAATCTTACAAGGTAAGCAGGCAAGGTTGGTTCCCACTGTACAAGCCCAAAGGCACTCTGGGAAACTAGTGTCAGAGTCAGGATTAGAACTCAGGACTTCCTACTGCTCATTCCTGCAGGCAGGCCACACATTTCTCAAGGTCTTGAGCCAATCCCTGGTCTTAGAGAAGGCCACAGGCGTGTTGCTGCTAGCCTCAACGGAACCACCGTTTGTTTGGCTCACCTGTCAAACAGAGAATCCCTCAGCATTGTGAAAACGTCTTTCTGAACTACACTGCAGATTTCAGTTCCATCTTCTGCTCTTCTCTGCCTGTGCAATCTATGTGCATGCCACGGGGGTGGGGTGGCAGCAACAGGAACTTGCAGTGGAAACCCAGAGTGGGGATCCTTGCCTTAAGTTTAAAAAGAGAGAGTCTTTCACGTCATTCAGAAATTACCTTCAGGCTTGACCCGCCCTCTCTCTCACTCCCAAATTCTGAGTCATGTTTTTGTGTGTTTGGTTCAATATTGCTTTGAAGAAAAATTGAAAAGAACTTCAGGAATAGGCTCCATTGCACCTGCAATGCAGTTATCAGTCCTGCCCCTTTAAAACTCCAGCAGGAAGGGAGTGGGGTTTTGTTCTCGTTCAGGAATTGCGTGTTATTTCATGGAATTCACCCTGCAGGCCAAGAGGAATTGTGGTGAGCTGAAACTACACCTCTAAAAAACTCTGCTTGTACCACAGACAGGACACCTTGGCTTTGGACAGCCTGGTGAGAGGGACAGGAAAAGACAGTCCCAGAGAACTCCCACTGAGGCTTCCAAGTGTACGATCCTTTTAGAACAGGTATACAAGTATCTAGATAGATGATGCCCTGCTACAGCGGGCAACTGAATTACATGGGTGAAACCTACAGACAACATGCCCTCAACTGAGCCTGTCTAGAGGTCACATGAGGGACTCTCTGCAAACATCAGAAGTCTCCATGGCCTTCCCAAGCTTACAAAAATTAAATCCATTTAAAGCCTTGCTTCCACCGAGGATCCCCTGAAAACTGGAGGCCTCCAGTGGAAAAAGTCTATAGCTGCTGAGAGCTGCTCTATTCCAATATGCTGAACAAAATCTCTTTGTCAGCTACAGCTGCCCTGAGCCCCAATCCATCCTGTTATTAGATGCTGAGCTCTCTGCAGGTTTTGTAAAGGCAACAAACGTTCTTAAAAGACAGAGGGCCTACAAGGCATGGTAACCAATGGAAACCATAACGAGGTAATGGCATGCCCTTTCTAGGACCTACTACATCTGGAGAAACTCAGGAGGGGCCCAGAACACATCTGCAGAACAGTATCATCTTTGACATTACCAAATCCAACCTCTCTCAGGTCATTCCAGATCCAGCTCATCCAATGCAGAGGCTGCCTGGCTGGGTGGTGAAAACAGAGCCATCCCACTCTGATGGTAATTGCCGGAGGTGTTAAGGACTTGGATTTCTTAATCTAAAACAAAAAGGCTCATTTGTTTTCCAATAAACGGCTTTAAAAATAAAGTACAAATTCCCTTCTCTGAAAAACAAACTTCAAACACTGCCTAAAGCAGAACTACAACTACAGGCACCGTCTCCTCATTGCAGTCAGTCCTAATTCACATTAGTAGCAGATTTCCTTTCCTTGCACAAGACGCCTCCTAGAATAGGCATCCACAAGCCTGCATCTCCGTTCAGAAGGCGCACATGGCAAAAACGAATGCCGTAATACTCCACAAGATCTGCACACCCAGCTTATAGTGGTCTGGTGACTCTACATCAGCCATTCCTCCTCCTTCGGTTAATTTTTTTTTAAAAAAAACACTCCCCTCCCCCACTTTCCATTCACTACCCCTCCCCAGTTATTTTTCCTTTTACTCCGAAGTGATAGTATACAATAGCGACAACTTAAATGCACTTCACAGAACAGATAAGCTGCACCACAGGCACGAATCACAATAACTAATGTGGAGCGGATAGATTTGAAGCTTATACAGTAAGCAATCCAAACAAGCTGTGTTGCCCAACACCCCGTGCTTCCAGCCAGGGTAAAAGATCACACAAATTCCTAATGGACCCACCTGATCCAGAGGACATCTTCAGCTGGGACATTTTGTTTGGGCTACGCAGAAGATCTGTTGTATCACAAAGCCCACAATCACCCTAAGATACTGTGTTGCTCAAAATGGAGCTAAGCATAAGGTACAAAAATAAAGCAAATTATGTGATTTACTATATATTTGTCTATATTTATATATGGATGAAGAAGTGGAGAACTCTAAACGCAACACAATTCAAAAATACTAGCTCTGCTCCTGCTGTTCGATTCTCTCCACCTCCGACAGCCTCTCTCTCTAGCCTCCCGGACATTTTGGATGCATATTAATAAAGTACTTTCTTTTAAATACTTTTTATTTATTTCCCTTCCCCTTTAAAATAGAAAGTAAATATATATTTATATAGTTGTATATACACAATGCTGTTTTCAATACACAAAGATCACGTACTTATGGGGTCATACAGACCCTGACCTGTCAAGCTGGTTTCATTGTCGCCTGGTGTTTCAGAAACAACAGGGGACATACTTGCAGTTTCAGGCCCCAGGATCAACTTCTCCAAGGGAGATGAATAGCCCCTACAGGTCTGTTTACTCCTCAAGGGAGTTTTCTCCTGTGACCTCAAGAGGAATGGAAAAGAAGCCCTCCTGCTTTGTGAGAGCAACCTTGGTTTTGGTCACTCAAAATCTTGGGCCCAACTCTCCTCCTCTTGTTTACACCCAGAGGTAAATTGGGTTGCATGGTAGCACTGGGAAGGCAGATTTCAGCTCCAAGTCTTTTAACTATTTTTTAAACTTATCACCAAAAAGCATGCTTGCAACATCTGAATCCCCGAGACCCAGACCAATCCACACCCTTCTCCCCGCTCCCTCTCCCTATTTAAAGTCCTAAGCCATGCATTTATCAAACCCCCAGAGCCCTTAGGATTTGGGTTGGGGATGACCTCTCAATTGCACGTGTCCTGAGGTTACCCAGCAAAACTGGGTGAGATACGTATTGCCATACAAAAGACGAGGAACAGAGACTCGGGCATTGAGGAGTCTACTCGGTTAAACACAAGAGGGGGAAAAATCCATCTCTGAAAGGATCACTGATAGGGACAGAAGAACAAACTGACAGAGAATGTTCTCCACATGGAGTGTATCCTGCAGAGGGCAAGGAAAAACTGAACTCACTTCCTAGCCTCCCATCTCTCATCCCCACAAGCCCCTTTCTCAGAGAGCAGAATAAGGCTTTATGAGCATCCCCTGAACAGTAATAATTCCATACAGGGATCTGTTTTCCTACCACAAAAGTGAAATTGAGTGAGTGAGTGAGTGTGTGTATACGCTAGTGCAAATTAAATTTAACTCTCCAATTTACACAAATCTCTTGCATGTGTAAATCTTGCCAAACCACAGTTTAGTTTGAGGGCACACTGCCTTACACACCAAGGCCATCACTGCTTTCTCAGCTGTAATGAGTCTTTAATGCATTGTATTTACCATCAGCACTTTTGAAACGTTAGTGAATTTAACTTCACAACCTTCCCTGTGAGGCACTATACCCGTCTGAGAGATGGGTAAACAGAAGCACAGAACAGGGAAGTGACTCACAAAATAATAAAAAGCAAGTCAACAGTGGAGATGGGAACTCAATCCTGACTCCCAGTCTTCCTGTTAAGACCACCCCTCCTCTGCTTCACTGTGCGTTCACCCTCTTGCAGAGCACCGAGAAAAACGTGCACAGTGAATTCCCTCCAAAACCCTGCATGTGACAACTGACCACTCACAAAACAGTGAAACCGACTGCACACGAAGTGCTGACAAATCACTTCAGTTACTCGTCACTTTCATGGTGACCTATAGCAATAGCAAGTACAACATTTCCAGATGACAATGTGATTTTGAAGTTGATAGTGTCCCTTTAAATACACTGATTTTCAAGAGTCTTGGAGAGCACACACACACAGTTCTAAACTCTGCTCTAGATTATGCAGGTGTAAATCTGCAGTAATGAAGTCAGCTGAGGTCTTCTGAATTTATAAAAAGGTTTAAGTGAGAACAGAATTTAGCTAATTTTTTTATGCAAAAAAAAAACTTGCAAATCTCTAGTTTACACACACAATGCGAACTTCACTTTTCATGAAGCAATTAATGCTTCCTCCTTTACGGATACAGTATATGCTACTTTTGGATGGACCAGTGAGCATGACACTTACTGCTGCCTTTTTGGAGAGGTAAGGGGTGAACTAGTCCACAAGCTAGGGTGACAGGCCATTCAAAAACTTGCAGAAATACACCACCACCATGTTGTGATAGCATCACATCACTCTGGCACAGTGCGTTGCACCAGTTCGGCATTTTGCTGCAATGGCACAAATGTTACAGCAAGGACAAGTTTCTCAAATATAACACCACAGCTTGCAAGTGATGGCCTTGGGTGATGTTAGCTGTGGGAGTCTTGTGCTCAGCATCTGAGACTCTAAAACCACACGAACTCCTCCCGCTGCCCCTACCCCAAATAAGAACCCTGCATGACAGGGTATTTTATAGGGGGTTTCATCTTTCCCTGAAGTTTCTGGCATAAGTCACTATGGGAGGGAATTAGTTTCAACTGAGCATTGGTGCAATCTGGCATGGAAAATGCTACACTTCTCAAATCAAGGAATAAAAGAAATAGGTTTTCATCTGTCTCCTCGGAAGCAAGTTTCTCTTCTCATAAGTGACCAGCGAGTAAAATCAATCTGGATTTTATATTAGGGGGTGTGTGTGGGTGTGTGTGTGTGTGTGTGTGTGTGTGTGTGTGTGTGTGTGTGTGTGTGTGTGTGTGTGTGTGTGTGTTTTAAAAACGCTAAAAAAAAGTCAGAACAAATGAGGTGCCATTAAATACTACATAGCAAAGCATTTGTTGTAGAGATGATTTTTATATACATGCCTTTCCTGATCCTCCCCATGCGTCTACATGCTTCCTGTCTACAGCAATTTTGGCAGTCTAGTTTGAGAGATGCTCAGACACAGGCTCTCTACCCAAGGATGTAAGATGATCAGGAGACCACGTAAGCAGGGACATGGGGAAACAGACCTGGTATAGGCAAATGTAAGTTCACTGAAGTCAATGGGAGTTGCACCTGGTTACTTGACCCCTGGAAACCTGTTCTCACACAGACTGGTATAAGCCTGGAGTAACTCCAGTCAAGTCAATGGAATAACACTAGTGAGATCAGAATTCAACTCTTGTTCTCCATTAAATGGACATCAAAACAGTGAACAACAGAACTATTATTCATTACCCCTTCCCCAACACAACACAATTCCTGACAAATGACTTCAATGCACATCACAGGGAGCACACTCAGATCTTAACATGCAGCTGGCAGCAAGATATTCTCGATTCTCCTTGTATTGTAAGTATATCTGTTTAACACCACAAACATCACCCCCGCTCGTGCGCACACTGGGGTTAGCGATACAGACACGCATCTGTTTTCACATCTCTCTCACACAGATCCTGAGTGTGCGCAACATGTGCATCTGCATACGTGCATGCATGCATCACAAAGCAGGACAGGCTGCTTTCAAAGATATCCTGAGGCCTCCTGGGGCATTGGCTTGGGCACCAGTGGCAGCTCACGGCCCTGCTGGAAGAGTCAGCCCTTGCCAGCCTACAGGAAGCAAAGCCATCCCTGACTCCTGTGTTAAGAGCAGAAACTGAAATAAGCTGCCATTTTGTATTGCCAAGTGAGAAACTGCACTGACAGTCCACTTCCCAGCACAGCCACACGGAGAGACGGGTGGCACAAGTAATCAGTTGCTGGCACATACTGTTCCTGGTCACGCAGAGATGTAGTTATGAGGTCTCCGAGGATGGCACAGTAAGTGCTGTGGGTGTTCCGTGCTCCAAATTGCCCTCAGTTCAGATGCGAGGTAGCAAACAAGTGAGAACCCTCTCAGCCCAGCATCCCTGGGACTCTGTCCTGCTGGGATCACTTAATGCACCTCAAAACTATCACACGTCTGTGAGGAAACAAAGACTCTGCCTGAGCAGCCACCGACTTGCCCTGCTCACTCCCCGTCTCACTGTTCAATGGCCCTCTCTCCCTGCCTGAGACTATACGCAAGGCAAAGACCCAAAACAGTGAGTGAAGGTGTAGGTCTCTGTGGACTCAATAGAACTGGTGCCTCATGGGGCCCGGGGCCCAATGACTTTTAGCTCCAGTACAAGTGGCTGCTTAGCCTCGGTTCCTTCCCAGGCCAGATGGGGCCTGGGCTAAATGCCTTTTTCAAGCAGCTCCCCGCCCCGCTCCTTGGGCCAGCTAGCTTCAATGCAGCCCATTGCTGCCATCTTGGTTCCATGATTCGGTGATTTAAATTATGTGCAATGGCTAGAGAAAGAAGAAGAACAGCCCGTCCTGATTTGGGGAGAGAGGAACAAAATGAAGGTCAGGCCCTTGTGATATGGAGTAGCTGGGAGGGGCTCTCCATGCCTTGTCTCTGTTCCTATCCCCTGCCCAGAGTCTTATTGCTTCTCTCCCCTTCCCTCCCTCTCCTTATCCCCCCCCATACAAAACATCTAACACCCTCCCCGTCACCCTCATCGTCCCCTTTACATGCAGATATATCAGAATCCTGTGCGTCTACATCTACCTCTTCTCCTACGTTTCTCTACCTATTTATACAGCGCTTATGTACATCTCGTTTTCAGTTCTTCAGAAATGTTCCTTTCTATACAAGGATCAACTGCCAGCTCCGGGCTGGAGTGACTGGTGAACCCCGAGAGGTTCACATGAAGTGAGGAAATAGAGGAAGTTGGAGTGGATTGGTCCAGCCTCACTGGGAAAGTACTTCTGCAGCCTCCAAATCCCAGTAGAGACAGGCCTGAGCCATCGCGTTTGGACTTGGATCTGAACTTCGAGAAGTTCGGATCCGTGTTTGGATCCAAGGATTTGGTTCTAGCCTACCACTAAAACGAAAGGGACAGGTCACCTACGTGCGCGGTGTACTGGCAGAGGGTGATACTGCCTCCTTTTGCTGATGACTCCTAGCCAAAAGCAATGGACAGCTGTTGACCTGGGCTGGAGTTAGTTACATTTCCCAGCAGCTAACACTGAACATTAAAATCCACTGCACCAACAGCAGCTGCCAAATCAAAGAGCTTATTATTATTAACATCACTGTACTGCTCATGAGCCCTCACCATTAAGATAAAAAGGGCAGATAAGAGGGAGCCACCCAAGCTGCTACAAACAGCATCTGTTAAATGAGCCAGGAAGTTTTACTAGTTTTTGCCTCTCCTATCTGGACTGTCGGGCCAGAAGTGTTGGATTTCTGCACTAGCGATCGCCAGGAAAAATTAGTTCCGAATTTAATCATCCTAAATTGGGCTCATCGGCCTGGCTCCCACCAACCCCCCCGACTTGCTCAGTGAAAGCTTCCACCACCCAAATGGAAGGGCAAATGGAAAAACAAAGGAAACTGCCACCAATAAAGAGACCCAGCTAACATAGCAATGTCTGAAAACTCATTTTGGAGGGACTCCCCTCCTCATGGTTATCGAAGACTAAGCCCTTCCACTGGAGGTCCTGTCCCTGAATGTCGCGACAGCCAGCAAGGACGATCCAGGGGGATCTCAGCTACCTCATGGGGACATAGGACAAAAAAATTTGAAGAAATACAAATTCTAACCATTGTAACAAAAATTAGTTTTCTAAAACCCCAACCAATCCACTCAGGCTGATGCTGTCCAGGGAGATACTCTGAAACAGCAGCAGCATGGGACTCAAATGCAGTCACCTTGTCCAGAAGCCATTGGACAAGGACAAACCTGTGCTGGAGAAAACTAACCATGTGCATGTTCTCTCTCCATCCACTCGCCTCCTTAATCTCTCTGACCCCTTAAAGCCTTGGGCTGGGGAGGGACTTCTCTCTCCTCCTTTCCCAACAATAAGTAGCAATTACAAAAATGGTGTGTGTCTCAAAGAGCAAATTCAGAAGGAAAGCAAAGTCACCGGGCATAAAATACACCCGAGTCTGGAGAACAGGCCATATGTACCCCTGGGGTAACAGCACTGACTGCAGCGGACTTAAAGAGATGGATGTATCCACATATATTCACTGAGGGGAATGTAGGTGTGCCAAATCCCCATGTAGGTGTGCTTACTAATCCCTCACACCAACACCACAGCTGCTACAGTGGTGCAGCTCAGCACACCTCAGATAATACATTAAGCTGTGCATTACATATTCATTAGCTAGCCATCAATTAACTCTGAAACTATTTATTAAAATCAAGCTTCTGCTTTTATGAGACTGTCATTAGACCTCAATATACAGGGACAGTTTCCCAAATGTACATTTTTTAGGATCGGTTTCTTTTTATAGTTATATAGTTTACTGAAGTTAATGGAGGGACTCCAAATTTACACCTGTGAATTAGGGGCCAGAATCTCACCATTTAGGGCCTCTGAAATCTGATTTCTTCAAGAATGTCCCTGAACAAATGCCATGATTTTTGCTTATTGCCCAGACAATCTTGGACCTTCTTGATACGTTGTACTAAATTGGAAAAATCCTGCTCCATCTCTATAATGAATGTGGTACTACAGTTCAGGCTCTCTGCCAAGTCGACAGGGGCTGGAACAAGAGGAGGAGAGAATGACCCTCTGGCAGACTTAGGAGTGGTACTGGTGAGCTCTGTCCTTCAGCCCTCTCTGACCAGCCCCATCAAATGTACATCACAACAGTCCCATCAAATGTGCATTTTTAGTGCATCTTATCCGCAAAGGACTTTACTAATAGTAACTAATGAATCCTCACGACAGTCCTGTGAGGTAGGTAAAATATTATTGTCCCCATTTTACAGTTGGAGAAACTGAAGCAGAGAGGTGAAGTGACTTGCCCAATGCCACAAAGAAAGCCAGTGGCAGTGATGGGAATAGAAATCCTGACTCCCAGTACTATGCTCAAACCAGGCCTTTCAGTTCCATTTCATAAGGGATAACTTCACTTACCAAGCCTACATTACGTATGCAGTTCAGTAGCTATCACAACACAATTTCCTGCAATCTGCATGCATGTCTGACTCAGCTTTTCCTCCACACCTAACTAGAAACAGGATCATCATCTCCAATTCTCCCTGAAAGTATGTCTGAATCACAGTCCAGTGCCACGGAGATAAACAGACATCACAAACAGACATAGCGCCTTCAGCATACTGAGAACTGCCTCCAAAACTCACAACAGGAGAATGGAAGTAAGTGACCAAGGAGGTATTCCAGTTGCTGTTCAGGTAGCAAGCTCCATACACTGGAAAATTATCATGGATTCCCATAACCAGGACTTTCTGTATTAGTGAAAAGAAGATCCAAGAAACCCGGGAGTAAAAGACAAGGTGCTCAATTCTGCATCTGGGGGCAGCATATAAACACCCAAATCCACTTACTAAGTCTCCCTCCTCACACCAGTACATTTTGCTTATAAACATAAGATGTTCTCAGAAAAGAACAGATTTGCAAGGCAAATTTGAGTTTCAAAGAGTTGGGCCTAAATTTTTCCAAGCAAATCTGCAGGGCTGGCTGGAATGCCATACGATGCCTGCGCTCTGATGAGGTCAGGAGGACCCTCCCCCCACCCAACTTTTACAGAGTTCTTCTTTTGTCAGCTCTTCTCTTTTCTCAGAGGGGAACAACTAGCCCTTTGCAGAAAAAACTGTTACATCAGGGCATTCAGGTGCAATCCTGGGAGATTATACATTTGCTTAACAAAATAAAGGGAAAGAGGAAGTTCTGCTTGGCTCCTCCCTCCCCCAGTTTTAAAAGAAAGTCCAAGGTATAATCAGATTTAAATACTACTACTAATATTAAAGTCATAATCAAACTTTTCCTGCTTGTCAGTTGGTTCTGTACTTACACGGCTGACACTCACGGTATATATCTGTGGTACAACTTCACTGTCCATTTGCAGAAATGGTAGCAGTGCACCTGCACTCCCATCCCCCACATATTGCTGCCCATGTCCTCAATCACCACACCGAGCTGCAATAGGAAAAGTTGTCATGTAAAAAAAAAAAATCTGGCAACTGAGATTGTGTGGAAATGGAGCTGAAGGATTGTGATAGGGAGAATTCTTACACAGAAAAATTCTACACAGAAGGAAAACCAACTTCGCAAAAAGTGCAAAAAAAATTCTATGGATTTGATGTTATGATCTTGTAGTATTTACATTCTTGACAAAGCAGGAGCGCTCTTAGAGCCAGATGAAAACATTCCTGCTGTCGGTGGTGCCTCACGGTTCCCAAGAAACTTTGTTGCCTGGGATTTCCAGGAAAACCAATAAAAAGGCAGTATTTCCACAGGGGATGGCCATAATTTTACTGATGAAACAGCAAAAATTTCCTACTAGGACAGGTTTACAAAAAAGGAATTTGGCCCAGGAATATTTCTGCCATGTTAATTAAAAAGCTGTGTTTGCAGCGGACCAAGAAAAAGGCAAAATGTTTTCAACGGGGTGGAAACGGGAGAACGGTTGGCATCCTTTGGCACGGCTCAACCATCCCAGGTTGCCAAGATGGAAAAAAAAAAACCCTCCCGTGTAGGCCATCAAAGCCAGATGGTTGTGAAAGTAGTTTCCAAGGAGAGGCCATTTGCCGTAGCACAGGCAACATTTGCTATAGTTGAAAGGAGCCAGTATTTTCTCCCTTCGTGCCTGGCACCTCCCCCTTCCCCAAACCTTAACCACAATAATAGCTAAGGTCAAGGAGACGGGGAGGAGGCAGCTGTAAAGGCTAAAGAATAGTTTGAAAAAGGAAAAATGCTTCCATGAGGCTCACTAGTTGGATTTCCCTTTCCAGGGTCCTATATGGCTCACAGAGCTGAAAGAGATGGAGGGCAGCAGCTTCAGGTCTCTAATGGTTGAAGGCCATGGAAAGCAGGGGGCTCTCTGCTCAAAGTGTCTGCAAAAGAAACAAACCCGTAGAAGACAGACCAAGCGAGCTGGCATATTCTGCCAATCGTCTCTGCGCCTAAGTCCTCTAGGGCTACATAAGTCAGGACAGTGAGAGGGTCTTGGAGACAGTCATCCCAAGAGACCCAAGATACTGCCCTGTTAATATGAAGAGCTACCACGATTAACCCAGAAAGTGCTCAAAGAGTCAACATCCTGCTCTCGCTTTGTAACCGTCCATGCAAAAGAAAGAAGGGTCTTTGCAAGTGAAGTGAAGTTTGCCCTGTACAAAGAGTCAGCAGAAGGCCTACGCACCTCATCAAAATAGAGCTTCAAGGAGACTTAAGTGGTGCGTAGACATTGTGCTACCCCTCTGCAGAGGGACCAATTTCACCCATACATAGGAAGCAGTAGTAAACAGCCTACCTCTGTGCAGTGCCACCAACTGAAGGGCGTCCAGAGTCTTGTGACATTAGTGTACGTAGGTACACACCCACAGATTGGAAACCTTGCAGGCAGAGGTTCCTGGAAGATTTTGAGGCAGTACCTACTGCTTCCTTCCCCACTGACAAAAAGTCTTTCTAAAAAAACAGCTGTCCTGTTGGACTGGGGCTAGAAATTAGTTTGTTTTTCTCTGGCGCTAATATGGGTTCAGTTTTTACACCTTGTGTGCAAGTGACATGAAACCCAATCCAGGTCCTAGTGAAGTCTAGGGCAACCCTTTAAAACACAGTAACCAAAGAAATACCCATTCAGGCCACAGGCAGAGTTGGTTTCTCACCTAGCCAGAGCCACCAACTGTATACTTGCCAAAATGCCCCAATCCACGCTCGAGATTCAGACTGTACTCAGAGTATCCTCCTCTCCCTTGTGAGCAAACTGGTCTCATTTTGGATGGCATTTTTTAAGTTGGAAAAAATACCACTGTATCACAGAGTTCTCTGTGATGTGGTTTGAACCTCAACAGGATTTTGAGGTTTGACCGTGTTCAGTAATTTTTATTGTTGTTTCTGAAGATCTGATGAGACTGGAAACAAAAACCTTAATAAAAAAAGTCTTCTTGGGATATTTCTAGGTGAAATTTTTAAATTTCACCAAACAGCTTGACTCACTGATATTGCTTGATCTAAACTGTTCCTTTTTACAAAGCATCTGAAACTCTTGGATGCTTCGCCAAACCACTGAGCCCTTTGAGGTTCAACCATTAGCAAGAATAATAGTCAAAGCCCGTGTTAACCATAGCAAGACTGGTGAAAATGTTGTGGCCATCCCACCTGAAAAAAAAAATCAACCTTGGGAAGGATACAAGTGAAAATCCTGTGCCTTGGAGATTCTGTGCAAAGAAGTACCTAGGTCCTCCCAGGATTCACCTGAGACCTTCTACATCCTGAATTCACTTAAAGCAAAACCACCCATGTGAAATACTTTAAGTGTAATTGTTTTATTCCCAGGCAGGCTATGATCTTAGCACTCCAGCACAAGGGAAGAAATACACAACGACCTGGATGCACTGTTTGATCTCGCCACTTAGAAAGTGCCTAAATATAGGAATATAATAATACTTCACATTTATATAGCACTTTTCATCTGTAGACTTCTAGGTGCTTTACAAAGGAGCTTAAGTATCATTATCTCCATTTTACAGATGAGGAACCTGAGGCACAGAGTGGTTAAGTGACTTGCCCAAGGCCACACGATGAGTCAGTGGCAGAACCAGGAATAGAACCCA
This sequence comes from Mauremys reevesii, assembly GCF_016161935.1. Lineage (NCBI taxonomy): Eukaryota > Metazoa > Chordata > Testudines > Geoemydidae > Mauremys > Mauremys reevesii. Next base: position 10,459,030 of record NC_052634.1, on the reverse strand, counting down.
GGGATCCTGACTCCTAGCCTCACATTCCATTCACTACACCAGAGTTGCCCCTCGTATATAGACCAATACAATCCAGAGAGAAACTGACGGACATATGAATCATTCAAACTAATCTGAGTAGAAAATACACTCTGGTGAAGAATTGGAATGGCATTGGTAAAAGGAGGAGACCATAACTCCTCAGACTGAATCCTGGGAGTGTTAAAACCCAATGCATCTATCACATTCATTCTAAAACTGGGGTGGAGGTGGAACAGGGGAGGGGACATATTAGCAACATATTTAGAACAGATGCAAGGTGACAGAATTTGTTTCTTCTGCTTGCAGCTAGAAGGAATTTATCAGCTCTGGGGACCAAAAGCTACCTTCCAAAAGCTCCCTCTCAGGCATTGTTGTGTATGCCCTGTTTACATTAATCAGTGGGGCAATGGATTGGAAGATGCAGACTGAAGTTTACACTTTTTTGTGGGGGGTACACCAGTTGAACCATTTCCATTCACACTCTACACAGGAAAAAAAAATCAGTTCTCTCTCCTCACTTTGCAGCAAAGGTTAAAAAATGCAAGCACTCCTGTAATGAGATCTTGTATTCTAAGACTTCATTAATTTTACAAAGTGAACTACAGAACATTACTACTATTAATAATAAATTGGCAATCTAAACCCCCTCCTCAAAGTTGACCAAGTCTAGTTTGAGATAGAAGATCATTGGATTTAAATTCCGCCTTCCACCCCGATCTTTGCAGGTTTGCAAAGAGATGTTACCATAAATTAACAAGTTTTGAGAGTGTCTATGTACGGGACCTTGCACGATTCCACACATCTACTTATTCTGGAGTTTGAGGGGGGCAGGGGTTGGACAGAAGTAAGAGATCATTTGTGTTTTTGTTACCCATCATCCTCAGGCAAAAAGGTGGAGAGGCAATGAGATTTTGCACTGGTAAAGTTTTCTGGGATTATTTTAGAATAATGCATTACAAAATTATCAGATTAACTGGGTCATCAGTTCCAATCTGGATTGTTCTGTGTCACTTCATTGTTTTCTGTGGAATCCAAATGATTCCTGTGAATTCAGGCCATTTGCTTACTTCCATGTTCCTACCTAAATACACACTGTATAAATATACATTGTAATCTGCATTGTTTTTTTAATCTATACATACTTTTGGAAACCAGGATGTAAAATCTCATCCCTCTTCTAGCACTCATAAAACTGAAGCCGTAGCAGAGAGGGGGGGATTCAAGGGACAACAGATTCTTATGACAACACTGAGTTTGAATCCTTCTCGCTCTGAGCCCTGCAAACCCCAACCTCACCTTTTCCTGTTCCAAATGGCAGGGGGTGGGTGAGGCGGGGGGTATTTTCCCCTCCATCCCCTTGTAATTTAGGACATTCCTCCCTCTCACCCCCCCACCGCCCCCATGATCTGCACTAAATGGAAGGTGTCCTATGAAGGGGAGAGCCTCTCCCAGTGGTCAAAGATTGGATGCTGGGTTCCCTGGATGTGATACCAAACATTCAGCTTGTTGGTATGAGAACCCAGGCTGAAGCTCACACCCCATCTCTCCCCACATGTGTCTGTAGCTCATGAGATCTCCTCTCCCTCCTCCCACCTCCCTTTGAACCTTCTCTGGCTGGTGCTACGCTAAAGTAAGGTGGCATGCCCGCCAGAATCATCGGGGTCCACACTGTTGAGAATAGCTGTCTGGTCCTCAGGGAGCTGCCGGTGGCAAAGGTCATCCTTCAACGCGGAGAGGCGAGCGAAGGGATCCTGACGAGAGTGTCTCTTCTTCTTGCGGAGGGAGACCGCTTCGTCAGGCCACAGTACCTGAGAGTTGGGAAGTTGCTGAACCTGGGAGGCAGAACCATCTGAAGAGGAAGAGGGAAGGAGAAGGACAAGAGGATTAGTGATCTATAAAAATGCCATGAGCCAATGTGGTGCTTTACAGAGCGTGTAAAACAAATGCCTGGACCCGGCCCTGAGAAGCTCACAGTCTAAGTCAGGATAACGTACCAACCTCCGTGGTTTGGCTGGGGAGAAGGTTAACGTAGGATGCTCAGCTGATGGAGGAGGGTTTTTGGAGGGATTTAATGGAGGATAGGAAGAGGAAGGTTGTTCTAAGTGTAGGGGACAGTGCGAAGGAAGGCACATAGCACAGCGGGGGGGTAGGAGACAAAGGGAAGAGTCAGGACAGAGGACCTGAGGAGAAGATAGGGGGCTGGAGAAGGAGTAGGAGGAAATGACAGCAGAGATGTAGGCGGAGAGATGTAGGAGGATCTTGAATTTAAATGGACAGAGCGCCACTAAAGGCATTGGACGAAGGGTCATTCCAGGGCTCTCCGGCTAATTTCAAGACTACAAAGGGAAGTTATCCCCTTCCTCTTCTGGGCTAAGATCTGGACTAACATCCCAAGGAAAAAAAATGAACAGGAGATGGGGCCTTCTGTTTTACAGCTGAAAGGAGCAGGGAAGCCCTTGTGGCCTCATGGAAAAAAGAGAGCCTGCTTCCTTTGTAAGGAATTATTGAGCAAGAGAATAAAACATAGGTTTTATAGTAGCTCAACAGAGACCTTCAGACCACGGGCCTGAATCAACTCCCATTAGAGTCAGAGACTTTAATGAGCGTTGGATCAGGCCTCAGAGGATGGACAGGGAGACTAGTGGGGAGTCTTGTGATCCTCACACTCACTGGATTGTTTTCTGGATTTTGAGGAGCCCTTGGATGACTTTTTGGGCTTCTTTATCCGCTGGTATTTCAGAGCTTCGAGCCTCTCAGGTGCAGCAGCGTTCCCGGATGGAGATGGACGTTCTCTAGAAAGGAAAAGCAGACACGTGCCATCAGTGGCCCCCTGTCACACTCCGGCCAGAAGAGTTCTCGGGTGGGGAGGGACCGGTCATCCTCTGCCATGGAAAGGAAAATGTGAGGAATCCTGGGCCGATGGAATAAGGTCAGCCGGCTGCACTGGAGCTAAATACGATGCTGGTGGAAACATGACACCATCTACTCACTGCCTTAGGGACAGCTGTAGTTTCCCCCCCACACACACACATACATACTTCCCTGTCCACTGTTTCCCTCCCTCTCATACCATGGATGAGTGTAGGTCAGGCAGAAACAGGCAAAGTTTATAGAGAGGTGTTAGGCTCCAGCCCTGGTTGTTCCTGTGGACAGAATCAAATGCCTGCTGATGGCTAAGCTGTGGAGGAATTGGAAGAGCCACACTGTAAGACAACCGGTACCGAGGCTCACGTCTTAAAAATGCATTTGTTTCTGTAATTTCAAAACTGTTAAAGTAGGTAGAAAGGGGCAGATCCTATGTCCGACAAGGCACTTCCGGGAACCCGTGTCAAGCCCCTTTAAAGAAAGAGAAAGCAAAAGGCATATGGAAACAGGACAGCGGCACCCATGTTACCGCTATGCGCATCGCCAGCTATGGCAACAGTGGCCCAGACAGACAGAACGCAAGCGGTGACCCTTCCCTTTCCCAACCCCACAGCAAAAACAGGGACCAAACGGCAAACAGAAACACGAAGAGTTTACATGCCAGCATTGCTGGGGCTGGCAAGTAGGTACCCCCTTCCAGGATCACGGCTCTGAGCCACAACACACAATAAAATAAGAGCTGATGATAGGTTCTGTTTAATCCTTCGATGCCAGGCCTCTGATTTTCTTTCCCAGTAGGATAAGACAAACCAGGACTTTGAAATTAAAGTACTTACAAGAGATTATCGGGAGGGGGGGGAGAGGAAATCTCTATTTCCTACAATGGGATTTTCATTCAGTGGTTTCATTCATGAGTTTCTCCAGCCCATTTCACTGATTTATTGTATGGCTGGTTTATTCTTTCACCAAAGCCTGTTACAAGGTAAATATTTTCTCTAGAATTTGGTGCATGGGAAACGAGCTCTTTGCCTAAGGGTTTTTTTTGTGTGCAGTTCTTTCTAGTCTGCTAGTCCTTCTCTGACTAGATATTGGAAGATAGGACACTGGGGCCAGGTGAGTATAGGAAAACCCTTCCCTCTGGACGAAGTCTGTCCAACTATATATTTTCCAGTTTTCACAAAGTCTTTATGGACTTTCCCCATTCTTCTCCTTGTTTCCCATACCTTTCCCCTGCCAGTTCTAGCTTGAGGCACCTCTCTGCCAAAACTGAGAGTTTGCTCTCCATCAAAGAAAGTCTCGACAGTTAGGGCCAGACAGACTACAGACAAGGGCTGTACTGGAGCCTTCACGCAGCTCAGTTGTGACCTGCAGTTCTCTCAAGCCTTGGGGCCCCTTGTTCTAGCAGAGTGCCACAGTCCTGACTAGCAAGCAGAGTGCCAAGGAGTGTGGGGTGGGGGGTTTGAGATATGAGCACGTGCCTGTGAGTAGGCCAGGTCCACAAAGTAGTTTTCACTGTGAGACCAAGCCAATACTCAAACCCAGCTCTCCTGAGATGAAAGGGCAGAGATTGAATCCACCGAGCCTCCAATACATTCACACCTTTCCAAGTAGGAGGAGACATTCTTTTGGTATCATTACTGACTCACTCACTGAAGACCACTGATCAAACCGTCTCAAAAATACTGTTCTTGCTGTAGTTCGTAACATTTCCTGAATTCTCCTCGTCCTGGTAGTGTTATCAAATGTCAGCCTATCCCCCATCTCCTGCTATACGCTAGGTCAATGCTATGGTCAGACAAAAAAAGGTCTGTTGTTCTGCATCTCCTGGGGATGCACAAAGGTTGACCACGCTTCACAGAAAGTTCTGAGAGGAAGAGGAAAGTAAAGGCAACAATTCTTTCCTGGGTGGCAGTTTCAAAGAGTTAGCACCAGCAAGGAATATTGCACTTACACCTTCCGCCCATCGACTGGAGGGTTCAAAGAAAGAGACTGGGCAATGGGAGCAAGAATGGGGTGTCTATGTGTCAGATCATGTACACTTCAGCAACACTCCCCTGAAAGGGTTAATCTGAACCCAAATAGGAGCTGGTCCTCTGTTCACACTCCACTGAATTTGAGATTAACGAAGAGCAGTCCAGCACTCTGGGATTCTCATTCGCTCCCATCGACTCCCCTGTGCTCATCGTCAAGGCAGCAGAAGAAACTGAGATGAAACCGATAAGCATGGGGTTGATGGAAGATGACATGTTCAGAGAGGCAAAACTCACTTTTACATGCCTGCTGCATGGCAGCCTATGGTAAAAAAGTGGGGGAATTCTAGTTTTCCCATACAAAGAGACGGAGAGAGCAAATAGGGCAGGCTGGAGCAGCAGAAGCAAAAAAAGATTTGGACAAAGACAATGATTACATTGGCCAGTGCATTTCCCACAGATAAAAGTGCCATGGATGGAGAAAATATGCAAGGACCTAAAGCCGGTCCGGTTTGCCTGACAGTCTGTGTGGAATCTGCACTGCTAATGGCCCTAAACCGAAGACACTCTCTTTCACTCTCGGATGCCAGTGTGAACTCACCTCTATTGGCCATCTGGTCATTTGGAGCCCTCCCAGGGATAAATCCAATACACAGAAGACTCTTCCTGTCCAATGTGGGGTATTAATCAAGAAACCAGCCCCTGATTCAACAGCAGGTCAGGAAGAGGAGGATTTGCCTTTCCTTTCAATGCTCACAAAGAGAAAAGCAAACTACAAAACGAACACTCAGTTAAGTTAAGGCTTAGGCTTTAACCCTGAATTTAAGATGCCTGAAATTGCATGCGTCCTTGGAAAGCATAAGAACTTGCAAGATACGCGAAACCCTATCCCGAGTTGCAATCAGATCAGTCTGGTGCTGAATGGGTCTGGGGAGGACTGAAAGAAGGGAGGGGGGGTTGGAGTAGATACTTGGATTCTATTCTCTGCTCAGTCACTGCAAGAGCTTGGCCAAGTAACTTATCTCTCAATGTGTCTCCATTTCCCCATCTGCAAAATAAAAGATAATACCTACTGCACAGGGGTTTTTTGTGAGGCTTAAAGTGTTGCAACATGCCCTGATAAAAGACATCACAGAGGAGTTAGTATCTGTGGGCTGAACTCAGGGCATTCCATCCATTTAGCTGTGAAAATCTGGATGTGGAGATTATTCTTTATTCTCATCCTGTTCAGCTGGTGGCATCTCATTGTAGTCGACATTTGTTCTAGGAGGGAACTCCCTGAGTGTTTCACATATACAGAACCGGGCTTCCCATTACTCGATGCCACGTCCCTCATTGCATTTTGGGGGTAAGGCCACAGTGGCATGGTGGGACTTTACGCTGGGACAAGACGAGCTGACGTGGGAAGTGGCTTTTGTAGCAGTAGGTGCTTAGCTAGAATACTGCAGGCTGGTGACTTGCAAGGTTTTTAAAGACACTGATATGACTGGCAAAGTTTCTTGATTTTGCTAACAGCACTGAGAAGCGTATGGAACGTAATGAGTAATTTGACTGAGCAGCTGGGGACCAGCAGATGCAACTGAAGCTGTAAGGTTTAGGGTATAAAACAGCTTCTTTCATATTCACCGCTCAAGCATGGACGTCAAGATTTGACTAACGTGCAAAGAGACAGATCCTCAGGACCATCTCTGATGGAACAGCTGAAACTCCCCACAAAGCAGGCGGCATTAACTTCAGCAGAGGACAAAACACCTTTTTAGACAAGCCACAATTCTCTCCTGTTGGAGCCAAGTGAGACTTTCACCCTCCTAGGATGGGCTAGATTTAGGATGTGTAAGAGTGATGGGACTACAGTTAAATTCCTCTCAGGAAGCCAACATTTGCCTCCAATGGTGAATACAGGGTAATAGCTTAATTTTAGAAGCTAGTGTCCCCATAACCTCTCTCTATTTGGTGTACTCCGATGAGCCACACATTATTTTGTCCTGCTGAACAACAACTGGTACAGGCAATGCTAACGGTTGCCCTCCTCTGCACCCAGCTTACACACACATTACTCCATGCCTGATTATGCTCCGTTTTCAGTTTTAGGTCAATGGGATACAAGCAAGCGCGTGGCTGCTATATGTGGGCAGATACTGAGTGAACTTCTCCAAATGGTTCTGACAATGTAACTCATTATTCCAATCCTGGTCTTCCACCACAAGGTGAAACAGCTTCTGCTCTTTAAATCCTGAACCAAGAAGCAGTTCTAACCTACTCCACTGCTGGTCCCCACTGCCACACAACTATACCGATACCGCTCAGCCTGGAGCTGTAGCAGCCCCTGCCACTGCTGCCACGTGCCTCTTCTAAGAAGATATTAGCAATTGTGACATTTATGATGCTAGAAAAATGCCCACTAGAGATTAGGATGAAACTCCATCGAACTCATTTCCATTTGTTCTCTAAAATAGGACTTCCCAATCCCCCATTTCCAGCCACACAGAGCCAGCGCACTAAACCCATGTTTCACCATAAATAGAGTTTGACCTCAGGTGTCGTAGACGTAAAGAGTGGACAATGGCAGAGGAAAGGACAGGTACTTGCCAACAGATTTATTGCCTCTCCACCACCCTTTATTTCTGCAGTCAACTCCAACTCTCCTGTTGTGATTGTTTCTAAGACCAGCAAACGAACTCTCACTCCTCCTGCCTGTTCTGTAGTGTTTGGGGCAGCAGCTTATGCACAAAGACTATCCAGAATACACCATGTGTGATGCAGAGGAACCTGTCCCTGCACTCATTCACTCTGAAGCGCTGAGTCATAATAGAGCAAGGTAGCTTTAAAAATGTAGCAGCTATTTTCTACAAGGTTCTGAAGTGAACTCAGATCCCAGACTCTACAAAGCATCAGGTTTGGGTCAGAAGAACTAATGGAGAAGTTCTCTCCGTCTTCGATTTACCTACACTTCCAGATAAGCATGAGTCAGAACCGTATGGACAGAAAGTTCCTGAAGGCGCCTCACAGTTATTGAGGGAGTGCACAAAGCGCAATATCTAGAAGAGAAGAGCGAGTTACAAAGCTTGCACGCCTCACCACTCCTCCTTAGCGGAGCTGAAACAAGAGTCTCCGGTATCCATAGTAAGAAGGGCTTTATCTCTAGGTTAAAAGAGCAGCTCCACTAGTCCAACCCAGCAAAGAATCTCTGTTGTTCTTCAAATGCCTTTGCATGAAGGAGGTTAGAAGAGGGGCAGACGAAGCCTAGGAAAGAACTGCAACCCATCTCCACCAGAATGGGAAGCCAAGTCACAAGAGGAGGCAGGAAGATCCCAGGGTGCAATATAACAGTTTTCCCTGACTCTCTTCCCTTGAACAAATGGGCAGAGAACTTCAGCAACGGCCTGGCAACTAAAGGTTCGGTCTGAAACCATTTAGACAGCCTATATCCCACAGGTTCAAATCCTGGCCAGGTTTACTCCATCCTACACCCTTATCAACTCCATTGATCAATATGGGGTTCTTTCATGCAAGGAAATATTACAAGCTAAGATCGGTTGTGTGCTGCATGGACACTAAAGATCCCATGAGACTTTTCTTAGGAGTAGGAGTTTCCTCTTCCCCTCCAGTCTTGTGCAGGATTGACTTCTGCCTCCACCCCAGAGGATGCTGTGGGTGTATCACTTGGGATCAGCTTAGGATCCTTCAAAATCAAAAGATGCTAGAGAACACAGAAGTGGCACTCCCTTTCCAAAGAGCTGCTGCCAAGCCACGACCACCACAAGGAGATAAAAAGGAGCCGATAACAGCGGGGAGCACACTGGAAAATGGCATCCCGTCTACAGGTCTGCAGACAACACAACTCATCTATACAATGGACTTCACCATGCTGACAGGAGAGGAAGAAGGAAGAAAGAGGAAAAGAAGGGTGGGAGAGGAGAGGACAGGAAGAAGAAAAAAGATCACAGAAGGGAAAAAAGAAGAAATGAAATCAGGAGTGAGAAAATAAAGAGAAAAATAAAATAAAAAAAGAAAAAACACTCAGACAAGAGGACTCAACTTCTCCAAGCGAGAGTGGGTGTGAAACGCATGCAGAGGATCAGCACATGGACAGTCTTTAAAGGGGAACCTACTTGTTTCAAACTAAACGAGAGGAGTCATTGTCCTCCCCACACTGGGGGTGGGGCAGCTTCCTCACCCATGGAATGGACATGGCTTTGCCACCTGCACCTAGGAGGCATCAGAGGCTTTGAGTACCGGGAACTGACTGTGCTGTCCAAAGGGAGGAGAGGAGCTGGGCTTGCCAGCACACGACAGCCTAGGATGCAGAGGTAGCACAGGCGCTCGCTTGCCTTCCCTGTGGTTTTTGGGTTTCCTACTGCAGTGAGATGACAGAACCAACTCTTCCCAGTTAGGAGACATTCACGGCACATTGAATTCAATTAAAAGAAAAGGGAAAGTTACTAGCGCTAATTTGATCATGGCATAAATTACCCACACCCTTAAATAAAACTTGCCTGCCCTTCACACAGCAAGAGATATTGCAAAAGCCTTCCCACTCCAGCCATGCCGGGGGACTATAAACCAACACTGCATGCAGAGAGTCACTTGTATCCCTCTATTTGCCCACAACTGCCTGTCCCATCCAGCCTGATCTGCATACACCCCCACAGCAGAGATCCCATTCACACTGCTAGCAGTTCCCGGCTGCTGATGGGTAAGCCGCTACAGTGCTCAAACCACATCTCCCCTCCCACTCTCTGCTTTTATTACTGCAGCATAAAACCTGGCTGGTCTGGTATAGAACTCCCGTGCCCCTGATCCACTGACAATTTTACGACCCTAAATCATAAAGAAATTACTTGGCTGCGCTGTTTATGGGATTCCTTTCTTATTAGCGGGCAGGATTTATTATCCCTCTGCCTTCCCCATTTGAGATAATGGCTCGCTCCCTCCTCTAGCTGAAGGAGAACCTGACAGTGAACCCAGGTTCGACTACAATGTATTCTGCGCCCAAGTCCCAGAGTAAGATGCATTTCAGTCCCTGGTCACTGGGCCTTTGCTGGCGGACATTTTTGTGGCTTGGCTGCTGCTGAGGTCTTTTATAGGCACGCATGAACATCTCGGCCTGGAATCGGCGTGAGAAGAGGACTGAAAAGGCTTCAGGTCTGCAGTGGGTACCTGGAGTGGGGTGTGAGGTCTGGGACAAAGTTTCCAGGGCTAAAAAGAACACCCTCAAAGGCGGACCTCTCTCTCCGTGGCGTCTGAAGCTCTCTGGAAAGGACTGAAGCTGTCTGGTTGGCAGCGATGAGGGTAATGCTCCAAAAGGAGACAGTAGTAAAGATGCCACTGCTCCCTCTATCAGTCGCACACTCTGCACTCTCCCCCCACCCAGATGGGCCTCGGTGTGATAGACCCACCAGTCCGACACCTCATTCTCTCCCCTGGTTGAATGTCCAAGTCTGTATTGCCCTCCCATCCCCCCGCAACACACCCTCCAGACATCCCCATCTGTCTCCCTGATCACAATCCTCAGAGAGAGCTAGGAGGATTGTATCCCTTTGGGTATCACTTCCAGCTTTCGCTAAGCTGTTACACTACACCCAGCAGGTCTCTTATCCAGTCACACAGGCACATGCTTGGGCTAGAAGCTGGATCTTTCACTTTGATAAGCAGCACAGGCACAGCTGCTGTGAATTTCTGGGAATCTGCTGTTCTATGGGTGCATGCAGGCTCTCAGATAGCGGAAAGAAAAGTAGGCCTGGGACACTACATCCCTGGCAGCCAATGCAGTTGGTATTGGCCTGCAGGTCACTTCAGGTGACCTTCACTTCTGGTCTTCAGAGTTAGTACTTGGTAACATCTAGCTCAGAGCACAAAAGGACTCAGTGAAAGGAAGAGGAGGAAGCTCAACCACTACAAAGGAGTCTGGAAACAAGTTCCTTTTTCTCTCTTCCATTTCTGTCCCAGGACCTCGCTATATCTGTGAAACTGCCCCCAGAAAGTCTCCACGAGGTGTTTTCCTGGAAAAATCTTGCAAGATTTGCTTAAGTCACTGTAATCATTGTTGGGTTTGAAGCCAACATGCAAGGTTTCATTGAGAAAATTTCAGAGAGAGGTGAAGCTTCTATAGTAATTGAATTACTACAGTTCAAAACAAAAAGATTTAACACTGATGAGCTCAAGATATGCAGTGTACCACTGAAAACTGCAAAAGGAAAAAAAAGCAGAACTTCTCCAGTTTAATACACTTTAGAAATCTTGGGAATGAAAGGGAGGGGGGAACCCTCGGCTGTTAAAATTGGAGAAGTATTTTGAAATTGGGTTCCCTTTACTGAATTCACGGAATGAGATTGTGGTCCTAGATAACTGTTTGCTAGCTGATGTCAAACTGAAAGCTACTATGAGGTGTTGCTGAGCACATGCCCGTTTCGTATTGTTAGTCCCTTATTTGTATCCATGTGATATTTTAAGATTTAATTGTCTACTAACACTGAACATTTATATAACACTTTCACAGACCATTTCTCACCATTCATCTGGGTAGGTATTACTATCCCCACTGCCAGAGGAGGAAAGTGGAGGCATAGACAGGTAAAGTGACTTGACCAAGGTCATGTGAGTCAGTGGAAGAGCTGTGATTAGAACCTACATGCTCCTGGCTCCCAACCCTGTTCAATCCACTAGACCATGCACCTCCCTACAGAATACAGAATGAGGAGCTGTCTCCCCTCCTCACCAGGCTTTAGGATGACCAGATAGCAAGTGTGAATAATTGAGACAGGAGGTGGAGGGTAATAGAAGCCTATATAAGAAAAAGCCTTCAAAATCGGTACTGTCCCTATAAAATCGTGACATCTGGTCACCCTACCAGGCTTGTTCCCACAAAAGTAACAGCCATACCAAGTCTTTCTACTTGTATCCTGACTGTGGATAGGCCCCTCTGAACCCGTGAGAGCACTGAGGCACTGCTGAGTGGGAAAACCCAAAAGCCACAGAGACCATGTGTGTAAAGGTTTTGTCCTAGTATTTTACAATTCCTTATTCCCCTTTAAAGGAAGAGATGGGATTGGAAAAGCCCCTTCCATGCCCCGCTCCCCACCACCCTCCGACAGCCCCCACACCATCCTTTCGGACATGGATCACCCTTACCTATTGAGCTGAGGAGAAGCTTGTCTCGACAACACTGCCCAGATAGCTGAGATTAATCAAAAACAAAGCAGTTAACAACACCCGCAGGAGCCGAGCTCCGCAACACATCAGCACGTCAAAAAACGCCAAAAGGAGAAGTATTGGGGGAAGAAAAACAAAACAAAAAAAACCCAAACCAAACGAGGCTGGAAACAAAGGGGAGGAAGAAACAGAAAAGAAAAAGATCAACAAAGCGGATGAAAACACTGCATAAAAGCGCAGACAGTGCTCTAACACAGGACAATTCTGTGACTTCCCTATACTTGCGGAGCCTCATCAAGGTGTCCTGGCTATATTAGATTGGTTGAGACATACACACATATATATATATTCATATTCACACACAAGATGATATAATATATATATATATATATTTTAAAGCCACAACAGACTTGGTTTGAGGTTGATTTTGTTACTACAGAGCCCCCTCCAGTATAAGCACCCCTCTCTGACCCATTCACCCAGTCTCCAGAAACCAGCAAACAACAGTGCTGAATGGGCTAATTGGGTTTCTAAGGATTTAAAGCTTCCAGGTACCAGAGAGAAGTAGTGAAATGCAAGAGGCACCGCAGGGTGAAAAGCCAGGCTCCCGCCCCCGAACCTTGCTGTTTTCCTGATGTGACACTAACCTCCTACACCTCAGCCAATGCTGGCTACACACGTTTGGACATCTCCCTTCCTTCTTGCCTGCCCCAGCTCCTCTCTCCACTGAGTTTAACTGCACTAGCTTAATAATTTACTTCAAGCCATTAATTCCCGAGCTCCACGAGTTGAGGGATCAAGAGGTTAAACCCCACTACTTGAAAAATAGAATTTAAAACAAAAAAGACAAAAGGATGGAAGGAAAGAACATCTACAGGATCTAAGGTGCTGCGAAAGAGACGAAGGAAAGAAGAAAAAGAGGCAGAGACAGAGCGAAAGAGAAGAAAAACAGAAAGACGCTTTGCCTGGCGCAACCCTGGTACCTGGAAAACCAGCCGCTGGAGTTTAGTGCAGCAGCCTCGCTCTTTGGGGCAGGATCTGAAAATACCAGCAGCTTCCTGATTTCCATTCGGGTGAATTTCTTCTCCTGACATGCTGTTCATGGGACTAAGTCCTTGCACCCTCTCCCCGCCCGAGTCTTGGGGCTGCAGCATCGCTTTTGGAGATGGAGTGGCAAGGTGACCTTTGTGGCCATCTCTGTGGGTCGCTATGGTCACTAGACTTTGGGGGGAAGGGCAGAAAGAAGCCAGAGAGCCAGGCACACACTAAAATGTTCCAGGAAAGTCAAGAGCCAGGAAATAAGAAAGCAAACTGCCGGAGACCCTTGGTCACTTACCCAACAAGCACAGGTAACGAGACCCCTAATCTAGTTCCTTACATGGACAGGCCCTTTTCCACACATCCGAAGACACAGACACTCCCAATCCCAAAGAGACTTGCGAGGGGTAGAGCAGCTGTTGGAGATAATGCACCATGAATGACCGACTGTTCCTCTGCCTATTTAACCTACTAACATGAGCAGTGTCCTAACGGTGCCAGTAGCGAGAGCCTCTTCAGAGCAGGGTCCTACCAATGACAACTGGAAGTCACCTCCAAAAGGGATGCTGCAGCGTGTCCAGACAACCCCTATGATTTCAGATGATGATGATCATGATGATGATGGGGGGAGGGAGTTGGAGGCAATGGGTGAGGTGGGGTGGGGAAGGAAAGGCAGATAAAGGGAAGCTAAAGGATTCATACACTTACCCCGAAGTGGATAATGTTGTCGGTGTAGGCTCAGGTCTAAGAATCTCCTCCCCAGCCCTCCTTGGAGAGGGAATTTGTCCAAAAACATCCATACTGTCCCCGGGAAGGGAGGGGCACTGAGAGGAGGGGTAGCCAGTGGCCAAAGAGGTGAAGGCCATGGCAGGTCGGTAGCTGGGGCTTTCTCCCCTGCTGCTTTGAGCCGGGGAGCCGGTCGACGGGGTGGACTTGCGGGAGAAGCTGACTGCCGCGGGGGGCTGCAGGGTGATCTCCGAAATCTCCGCTTGCTGGATGAGACCCGGTCGCGGTCTGGCACGTGCAGTCAGCTCGGGGGAGCTGTTGCGGGAGCTGAGGGGACTTTGGGTCAGAGGGGAAAGCCTCGAAGGTTGTAGCACCACCTGATGTAAACTGGGCTCAGCCCTCCTGACTTGCCGAGGGCTAGGCCGAGGTCTGGGTTGGGGCTCATACCACCTGGTGTCCAGGCCAAATGTGCTTGTGCCACTGTGGCTGACTGACTCGGATGGTTCATGGTAAGGCAACACGGGTATGCCCATACCTTGACTGGTATGTCTTAGCTGCCCTTGACTCGCCATAGGTTGCATAGGTTTGTCCTGCCATTTGGTGGTGGTGGGCACAGAGGGTTGGCTTCTGCCAGGTGGCTTGCCAGTCCAACTCTTTGGTGCCTCCAGGGGCAGAATGCCAGGGTAGGATGCAGGGACCTGGAGGGAGGAAGGGGGCAGGCCCCTAGGAAGACAGGCCGTCAGCTGCACACACTCTGCCACCTCACACTGGTGGAGCTGTTGAGGGAATATCATGGGAGAAGCCTCCAGGCTGCTGAAAGGGAACTCAGCCCTGCCCCATGGCTCAGGAGACCGGCCCCCTGTTGGCGTCTGAGTCAGGGGCAACGTGCTGTTGGAAGCATTTTCTCCATTCTCCTCAGGGATGGTGGGGTGTCCAAAGGGCCCCTCGGGGTGCAGAGGAGGGGAGGACATGACAGAGCTGAGAGGGCTGACCTCTGGCATGTAGAAGGGCGGAGGGTCCATCTCCCCAGGACTGCTGCTGCTGAGGTAACCGTAAAATTGGCTGTGGTGGAAAGGCCTCGGGGCTGGCGGTCTGGCCTGACCAGTGGCCTGCAGGCAGCTCTCCAGAGCACCTGTGCCCTCCAAGCCCCTGTGGAATCTGGGGCTGTATGCTGGTGGCTGAAGGTAGGATTCCTGGCTGGAAGAGAGAGGGGTCAGCTGAGATTTGAGGGCTGCCACAGATGAGGGCACAACGGGGTCGTCATTCTCTTCGTCTGATT
The DNA here is from genome assembly GCF_016161935.1 of Mauremys reevesii. NCBI lineage: Eukaryota > Metazoa > Chordata > Testudines > Geoemydidae > Mauremys > Mauremys reevesii. Next base: position 10,443,979 of record NC_052634.1, on the reverse strand, counting down.
GGCGAAACTCAGGGTACATGTCTGTCTCCTCCACAAAGGGGAAGCCCTCTATCCGGCGGGTCTTGAGCGAGGGCTCCATCTCTGAGGGGTCCATGACAAAGCGGCCATCAGGCCCACGGCTGATGAGCTCAATGGGGGTAGTAGCCTCGGCTTCAGCCTCAGCCTTGGAGACACTGTACTTCTTGCTGCTAATGGCCCTCTTGGTCTTCTTGTACAGGGACAACTCCTTCTCCTTGCTGGGGCTCAGCATATGCTTGCCCTGCTGGCCTTGGTCATCAGAGGACTCCGAGGGGGGACGGAGTGTGCGGATGCTCTCGGGACTCACTTTACCGGAAGACAACCTGGACCACAGAGGAGAGAAACCAAAAAAAGGGGATGGTGGTCATGGGGAAAGGAGAAAATCTGGGGCTTGCGCAGCAGGATCACAGGCCAGTTGGGCACAAAAAGGAAAAGCCTTAATTGTTCCCAGAAGAGGGAGGCCTGGAAGAATTTAGTGTGGGCATTATTATGATGGCAGAAGCTCACGTGGTTCTAACATAGGCCCCAGCAGTGTGCTGGGCAGAGGCATGTGTAAGAAGGAAGACTAAAAACAGGTGGCCACTACTTCTCTCCTCCCCCACCCCCACCCCCCAACTCTGCCAAACAGAGAAATGTTTCATCTTCTCTCATCCCCCCCTCAAGCAGGCAATCCACTGCAATTTCTTGAAATAGCTCCACAGACCCATAAGATTGAATGAAAACAGCTGCAGAACTTAGCTTCGGTTTGGCTAAGTACCCAAAGGTTTGTATGTTCATTTGAGTTATCTGAGCCTCTTGCAAAACTAGGCTGGGAAACCTCTCAGTAAGATGTTCTCCCTCGTGTGATTTCATTTCTAGTGCTTCAGATTGCAGTTGGGGAAGAACAGCACAAGAACATACCTCTTCCGGAATTTGGCAACTTCTGATCCCAGCTCACAAAATGAGAAGAAAAAATACTTATGATTTTCCCCCAACCCTGGAGTGTCAGGATTAAGGCTTGAAAAGGGAAGAAGGAGGCAGCTCCTCAGAAAAGTTCACCACCACCCCTCCCACCCCCACCACACACGCACAGAGAAGTCTTGGGACAAACAGGATTAGAGACACAGATTCAGCAGATCCAATTGAGATAATGGAGGCAAGGAAATTGAAAAGTGTGGTCTTCTCAGTGAAATGGAAGAGCCCACAGGAGGGAGGCGGGGGACAGGACATCAGCAGAACAAGATAAAAAATACCAAGTGTCAGGGTCAGCACAGGTGTCTTGCATGATGCTCCTGAAGCTACCACATGAGGTGATCGGAGGCCAGACTATTACACTCGCACCAAAGATACCCCCTGTCTCTATCTACCCTTGCTGGCAGATGCACCGAGTACTGCTGATGGTCTCTGGAAGGAGTTGAGACCAATGGAACACAGTGATCCAGGGTCTTTAATGGAGTGTGGGAAGGAAGATAAAATGGGGGAATTTTCAAGTCAAAAAGAGTTGCTCGTAGAACTCTAAATTTCCCAGTTAAAAACAAAGGTGAAATATTCTTAGATACAGTGAAACTTGTTTTAAGGATCCACCACTTCTTTTAAGCAGCCACTCAAAAATTGCCAGTATAAGGCTAACGGCATATTGAACTGCATTAGTAGGAGCATTGCCAGCAGATGGAAGGAAGTGATATTCCCCTCTATTTGGCATTGGTGAGGCCACACCTGGAGTACTGCATCCACTTTTGGGCTCCCCACTACAGAAGGGACGTGGACAAGTTGGAGAGAGTCCAGAGGAGGGCAACAAAAATGATTGGGAGGCCTGGGGCACATGACTTACAAGGAGAGGCTGAGGGAACAGGGTTTGTTTAGTCTGCAGGAGAGAAGACTGAGGGGGGGAATTGATAGCAGCCTTCAACTACCTGACGGGGGGTTCCAAAGAGGATGGAGCTCGGCTGTTCTCAGTGGTGGCAGATGACAGAACAAGGAGCAATGGTCTCAAGTTGCAATGGGGGAGGTATACGTTGGATATTAGGAAACACTATTCACTAGGAGAGTGGTGAAGCACTGGAACGGGTTACCTAAGGTGGTGGTAGAATCTCCATCCTTGGAGGGTGGTTTTTTTTTTTAGGCCCAGCCCAACAAAGCCCTGGCTGGGATGATTTAGTTGGAGTTGGTCCTACTTTGAGCAGGGGGTTGGACTAGATGACCTCCTGAAGTCTCTTCCAACCCTAATCTTTTATGATTCTAAGAATTCCACCTCAAAATAAAAAGTCCAGCACTACTCCCTTGGGAAATCTCCTGTGACAGGCTTCATTCATAACTCCTCCCTCTGCTTCTGCTCTAAAGCCAGGCAGTCTCTTGCAGCCTATTCTGTTCCAAAGACTTAGGGAACACCAAAAGCACCAGACCCCAGGATCAGCAGATTTGAGAGACACTCAACATCAGATATTTTCATTTCCTGCAAGCAGCATCCCTACAAAGAAGTGTCTCCAAAACTACCAGACAGAACACAGCCTGAGTGGTACCTCTAAGGTGGAGATACTTACGGAGACTCCAGACTCTTCCTGCAGTGGGTTATCGAGAGAGGAGGGTCTGGAAAAGAATAAAAGGGGGAGTGAAGAGAAAACGCTCAAGAGGCGCAACTAGGCAGAAAGAGGAAACAAAAATCTTACAATCAACAGCAAGAAAAAAAAGCCACTCGACAAGAGGCCAAATTTTGGTTGTTCTAGTGCTTTAATAGTCGTAGACAACAAACAGCTCCAGACAGTTTTCTATCCATTCTGTTATCACCAAATCATACACACTAGAGATAAAAGTGTCCACCCTCCGCATCCCCAGGCCATGTGAATTTCCCTGCAGGGCATCACTGTCCCATTTTATACAACTTAAGAGATGAGGCTTCCACCACTTCCTTTGGGTGATTCTCTATAGCAGAGGTGGCCAAACTTACTGACCCTTGGAGCCGGACACAACAAATCTTCAGATGTTTGAGAGCCGCAAAACACTCACAACCTGCCCCGTGGGGTGGCACCTGGCTGAAGCCCTGAGCCCTGACACCCCTCCCACCCCGCGGGGGCTAAAGCCCTGAGACCCCCCCCCCGCCCCTCCCCTGCAGGGCAGAAGTACCAAGTTCTCTTCCCCAGTCTGGTCGGCGGAGAATGTGGAGGGAGCACTGCAAGCTACACTTTAACTGCAGAAGAGCCATGACTTGGCCACTCCTGCTCTGTAGTCTAAAAGGCAACAGTTCTCACGCTATACAATCCATGAAACACCAGTGATATGAGCAGCTGTGCTTGGTGGCCCTCAGAAGGAAGTGACTTGAGAACCAAGCACTGGAGGGCCGTGGGAAGGGAAGAGTCTGCAAGGAGGTTCTCTCCCCAAGAATGAAAAATCCCCAAACCTAAAACCCACTGGCCTAACAGATATCACCATTAGGTAGGTCCCCCTGCCACGTCAGCCTAGGAACCTGTCTCAATTTCATCTTCATCCCCACCTTGCCTCTACCATTTCTGATCACAAGATGTTTCAGACCGCGGCAGAGGCTCCAGTATAGCCAGAACACATCTCTTCCCTCATGCTGCTCTAGCACACAAGTACTTTCTTCTTCTCTCACAACGGTGAGATATTGCGGTTCTTCCAGACCTCAGCACACATATCTGGCACTTGTTAATTATTTAACCCATCTGTTCAGATTAGAGGTGAGAAATAGGTGGGAAAGGAAGGGCCAGGATCCAAACAGTCACAGCTGAAGGATAAAGTAAGGGCGAGCTTCACCTGAAGATGCTCGAAAGAGACAGACAGGGAAGATGACCACAAAATGCCACAGAGGGAAAATACAAAGTAGCAGGGCTCACCTTTCTTGCGCTTGAGCTTGCGTTTGCGTTGTTTGTTGACAAAGCAGGCAGTTAGTGTGCTGAAGAGGATGGCAGCGGCCAGAAAGCAGATGGTGGCAACAATGCCCGCCAGCACAGGTCGGGCCAAACCATCGTCCGTCAAGTCAGGCGGGGGGAATATGTCTGCAGAAAAACGGGAATCCTCTGAGTTCTAAAAGAAACTGTTCTCCACAACCAGGCTCCTCATCACTGTTTGGAAAGTGAGGTTTGCACAGGGCATGTAAACGAGGTGCAGAATTGGATGGTTCAGGGGGACTGGTGTTCAGGTTCAGAGCCTTTCCCAACTAGGTTACTGGTTTAAATCAAGCCCAGGGTGGTAGTGAGTAAACATTTTGTTACTCTCAGATGCCTGGGAGGTGGCCTATGAGATACTTTTGGGTCTCAGCCCAGAGCCTAACAAAGACATTGCCAATAGTGATGATGCTCTTTTGTGGTGTGGATATCTACTTAACTGGAGAGCAGTTGAGCACTGGCAGTAGTACTGGAAGCTTTGCAGGGATCGCCTCTAGGAGTGAAAGGGGAATTCAGTCCCTGTGTCCCCATTCAGTCCTGTGTCTTTCTGAGGAGACTACCAACAAGGAGACCAAATGTGCTGGTAGTTCTCCCCCCTGCTCCCCCACCATGTTCTTATATCATGCCTATCACTGTGGTATGCAAGAGCCCCAGAATTAACATGCACACCTGCCTACTGGATATGCACTGAGACCCACACTATCAGTACTCACAGGCCACTGAACAGTTATCCAACAACATTCAGCATTTGCTGATCTGGCAGGATTTCAATCAGCAGACTTAACATTAGCTTATTTATAAGTGCGTGTACATAATTACTGGGAAGTGATTTTACATGATTTATGCTAACTACTTGATCTACCCACTTAGTTGTTCATATCAGTGTTTGTAAACCTGTCACTAGCACCAGCTTGGAGACCTTTTGGGGCTGAGACAGTAGTAATTGACATTGTGTAATTACATCTGGCCATAAGCTGAGGTCAGCTACACATGCCAGAGATAGCAAATTCAAGCAGACAAACTACAAAAGAGGAATCTAATGTTAAAAAAACTGAAGTCAAGTATGCAACTTGCATCCAGCAAAGTGCCTCTGCATAACACCACTTGAGGGCAGTGCTAGCCTGGATTTGTCCTGTACCCAGCACAATTGAGATATCATTGGTCTCATATCATGAGCTGGTGTAATTTAGGTTCCCATAATTCTTATTTCCATCTCTTCTTTCCTGGATTATATTTCCTTCCTTCACAACTTGCTATTTTTTATATGGTAGGTTCTCCTGTAGATCGTGAAATATTCTTTTGTGCTGTGGTGTATGCAGGGCTGCACTGTGCTTTCTTGTGCTGCTGTGTGTTGCAGTCCCTTTTGTGGAGCTACAACGCTTTTGTTTTTACTCCCTGGTGCAGTATCACATTGCCATGTATGCAGCTTTCTTTTTCATGTCAATGCTGCATATTTCCTGGGTTGGAGCACGGTTCTCAGTGCATGTGGCAGAACTGTGGTGCACTGGGACTCCCTGGTTTGGGCTGTGCTCTGTTATTTGGTACCTTATTGTGCTGTGTTATATACTATAACACCGTGTTTTGCATGGGAGTTGCAGAATACTCCGTTTCTGGTGAAGTCAGAGGGCCCTCAATTCCCGAAGTACCTGGCAGGATCAGACCCTGCATCTCACCACAGTGCAATATTGCCTTCCCACATGGGGCTCTGTGCTTAAGTTGTTTGGGGCTGGAAGGATGGAAGGACACTTACCTGTACTGGAGACACCTGCAATGTTACTAGGCTCACTGATGAGGTCCTGCATGACAGCCAGAACTCGGAACTCATACCAGGTGTCCTACAGCACCAAACAACAACAACATGAGCCACTAGTCAGAAGCTTCCTTCAACAATTTAGCACATCAACGCAAATCAGGCACCAGGATGCCTTCTCCAGACCAAATAATCGGAATCAACATTGTTCTAGAGGGACTGCCCTTCTCCTGGGCTGATAAGGAAATTTGTTCTTCACTGGGTCTAGACTTCGGGACACCAAATTAGCCCCTACTGTGGAAATAAGCAACAGACATCCTAAAAGTATTTACCGAATGCTCTCCCAGGACTGCAATACAGATGGTGCACAATCAGTAACCCAGGACAAGGGCCAATCCATTATAAAAACCAAAGGGTGCTCAGACCCCCCTCTTACCTGAGACAAATCCTTGGCAAAAAAGTCATTGTCACTCCCCAAGATGGCATCGTCCAATATCTCCCACCTCTCCGCTACGCGGAACTCCATGATGTAATGGTCAATTGGAAAGCTGTGATTGGCTGGAGGAAGCCACGACAACAGGACTCCTTGCTGCGTCCGATTGGCTGTTAGGCACCTCGGTGGGGTAACCAGCACCAGTGGTTCTGGAGTTGTTACAGGGAATGCTGAAGACACGGGACAGGGAGGGGATGGGGCAGAGAAAGCATTCAGTGGAGTCAAGAAAAAAAGTTCTACAACTGGCTACTTTCTCCTGTTTACTGCAGTGTGCACATGCTCCCTTCTCTTCTCTCATCCTTCCTCTGCAGATCCAACACCACCTGCAGCTGTGCTGGTGAGGATTTAAACCTCAAGAGCTGTGACTCCACAGGCCTCAAGGCATACACCAACCCCCTGCAAGATTCACAGGAAAGGACCGCACAACGGAGGAGCACTAAGACCATTTTAATACTTTCTCATAAGCACTGGCCATTGGCTGCTGTCTGAGACTGGGTAACGGACTAGAGGGACTCTGGTTTGATCCACTATGGCAGTTCCTACTGCTCTGCAACTGTAGGTTTAAGACATGCAGCTGCACAGGTAGCATCAACAAAGTCTCTTCTCTGAAAGATGCCAAGAAGTCTTTATGAGAAAAGGAACAGCCACAGATACAAGGAGGCTAAGAAGAAAGAGGGATACGGTCTCAAAGTCCACTCATTCCTGGACCTTTTTGAGACCACCCACAAGAAAAGCAGCGGGAATGGTGATTCCGTGCTGTGACCTGGACTGAGATAGGGTGTACATTACAACCCGTTAGTGCCAATGTGTTTTGGTTACTACCAGCCTGGGCAGCATGTGAAATAGACCTGGAGGTAAATGGTATTGAGGTATGGAACTCCTGAGCCAACAAGTCACCACTCAAGACAAAATTTCAACATTTATCTCTGCAATCTGGTGTATCCTGTGGTGCTTGATGACCAAGCCACGGGGCATATTGGTACTTGCCTGGGCAATGTCACTGGCACCATTAACATGAGAGCGGGCCTACTGAATGTGACCAGAAGGACCCTGCCTCATCTCACCACCCATCTCCATTCTCTTCATATCCAGGGACTCTGAGCTCCTTTATTATCCCCAGGCTGTCTCAACTCACCTAGCGTGTTCACAGTGACCACCTCACTGAAGGCGCTCGTACCCAGTTTGTTCTGAGCCAAGACACTGAACTGGTAGGCGGTCTCTGGTTCCAGGGTGTCCACCAGCAACCAACTAGGACCAGTTGGTACCGGAAGAGACAGCCAGTCATGAGGTCCAAACTGTGCTCTCTTCATCCTGGCAAGAGAGAAGACAAACAACTCAAGCGGAGGGGCTTTTGAGAGAAAGTGTGAATGAATGAAAGAGAGGACGGACAGAGAGAGCCAATCCCTTAAGCAATAATGGAACTACCCTGAACGAGGGACTGGGTTTCACATACCAGCAATACGTGTGGACAAGGTGCTAAGATTGTGACACCTACAGAAGTGAGTTGCCTTGAAACTGGGTCAGAGAAGAGAGACTGGGATAAAAGACATTTGCTAGGCCAAGCGGCTCTCTACCCACGGCACACCCACTCAGAAACACACTTTTATTTATAGTGACGCTCCTGTCAGCCCTCCCTCATTACATCAGGCCCTTAATGAAAAGCCCTTACAGTCTGATGATGGCTACAAATAGCACCTTCTCTCCCTGCTCTCTGTGGGTATTCAGAGTCAGATCCTGATTACTAGTCGTGACACAAGGACATTTTGTTACTTTTTATTCCTGTTGTCACTGCCACAGCTACGGCAAAGAGAGGTGGAGTCTATTCTGGCTCACACGTCATCAGCAAAATTAACTAAGTTCCCAGTGCAGAGCAATTCCCTCCACCCTCAGTGCAACCCCATTGAGACATGGAGCCAAACTGTGATAACCAGTACATATGAGCAAACTAGGAATCACTCCAAAGAAACCAATAGTGACACTCCGGATTTATGCTGGGGCAAAGAAGAGCAGAATTTTACAGACAATTGGCCAGATTCTCGCTTAAACCAAGGCCCCTTTATGCTGCCGGAGCAATGTAAAAGAGTTTAAAAGCGAGAGTGAATTTTATTTACATTTCTGAGCAGTGTAAAGGAGCCTTAGCACAAATTAGAATCAATCCGAATGGGTTTAAGCAGGCATTATGAGGACAAAAACGGTCCTCGATCATCTTCAGAACTGGTGATTAAGGACATGCCAGTTTGGGGCCAGGGGAATCAGTCAAGCTGGGATCTGATACCAGGATTACAGGGCTGGCAATGGTAGTTAGTGGGAATCCTTCACTCTCCCCTGTGAAAACAAAGCCAAAACCCTACATCTTTTCACTTGGAAGTGAGTAAAAATGTTTGAGACAAATAAGGAACACCTGGATGCAATTTTTAGAGTTATTTTTCAGACAGAACAGCACACTTTCAGCGCCATGTCATTTAATAAGAACAGCTACACTTTAAGAACAGAGGGCAAATTCTCTGAAGTAAATGGAGTTGGATTAGTGGAGGATTTGGGCACAGGTCTTTATGTCCCATATTTCTTTCCCTTTATTTATTTTTTTTACCCTCTGATGGTGGCTACCCTGGCCACCCAGAGGACAGAGATTGCAGTTGCAGTCCTCACAAAGACTTCCTCTGATTCAAAACACATGGCTTTTCAAACTGTGAACATCCGACTGCCATACCCACGTAACAGAAGATCCAGGAATCCAGCCAGAAGAGAAAAGAAAAGGGGCAATTTTAATCTATCTAGGGAGATGGCAAAAATGGCAAAGCTCATTCAGTCTGGGAAGATAGGGGTCTCTTGTTTCTCAGCCTGCACCTACCTCCTTCAACCACTGCTGGTCCAGCTCCTTTTTCCCCCCACAGTTAACTGGTAAGCAGGCATCCTAGCATGTCTCCACAAAGGAAAGCGTCTGCCAGTGGATGGTACCATCCAGAAAAAATAGGAACCTACCTGTACAGTAACTATTGTTCCTTGAGATGTACTGTGCATGTATACATTCCAGTGTGGGTGTATGTACAAGCAATGCATTTGAATCAGAGGCTTTTCCCAGCCGTACACTTAGGTGGCACATGCACCCCGTTCACCCCTTGCACCAAGCCCCGGGCATAAGAGGGGTGTGGTTGCTGCCTCGCTTTCTGTTTCTTCAAATCACCAGTAAGTTGAAAAACAAAGTAACAGGTAATATGGGGGGGGGGGTGCGCAACACATCTTGAAGAGCAACAGTTATTGTACAGGTGAGTAACCATTTTTTCTTCCTTCAAGTGATTGGGCACATATACATTTCACGGTAGGAGACTCACCAACAATTGCTATACAGGTGGAGGGACTTCAGACTACTTGAAGAGAAACCACAACATCGACTTGTTGAATCTGGCACCATCCCGAGAGGCTTGAGTAATAGCTTAGTGCCCCGAGAAGTGACCACGTTCCGGCTTTACAAATGCCCGCTATAGGGGTGTAGCTCAAGAAGGCTGACAAAGTGGAATGAGCCCTAGTGGAGTGGGCTGTTTCTCTCCTCAAATTTGAGGAGAGACTTTTGCCAGATCATAGAAAAGCTTGAAACAGTGCAAAATCTACCGTGAAATACGCTGGGCTGTAACAGATTTGCCCTGTCATCATCTCAGCATAGACTAGAAATAGTCTGGGAGAGGATCTGATCCAGATTTTTATAATCTTTGAGGTAGCCTTAGTGTGAGGCTGCCTCGAATGCTCATTAGCCACTGTGAGCACTAATGAGTCTAGAATGGAATCAGTAAAGAAATAATCAAATTCTTGCTGAGGAACTTAGGCATATCTGTCTGCCGATTTCACAATGGATAGGACAGAGACAGGTGTCTGCCAAAGGGTCTTCGTAGGTTCCAGTAAAGCTTCATTATTGGAAAGGGCAATCTTTTCAGGAGTGGGAGTTTGCAAAACATCTAACAGTGTGTGAGGATTGTCTTGCACAAGCTCTGCTTGTGTTCCCAAAGACATGGCCACTCTCCTAACTAGATCTCAAAAAAACTAACATCCTCAGGAGAAGGTGATGCTGACTTTGGAGATATGGCCTCATCTAGAGAAGAGAAAGAGATATAGTTAGGGAACAGCTAAAAGCTCCTTCCTTGTCTCCTCTTCGTCTGTGGGTTCCATTAAAGAGAGGTTGTAGGCTTAGAGAAGCGTCAACCCTAGGCACTATAGGAACAGAAGGTGACTTTCTTCTGGATTGAGTAACCAACAAGGTGCCTAGATATTTTAAGAGCAGCCCAAGGGGCCAAAAAAAGCCAGGGTGGACAGTCTAGTCTGCTGCAGAATATTTTATATAAATTTATTTTACAGAGAGAGAGAATTACGATGTACACAACACATGGAAAGCCACTAGCTATTCATCTGGGCAAGCCTACAAGCAGGAGATAAGGGATGAGGAGAAGACAGATCATGACGCAACAGATGGAGAAAGGAAGCATGAAACTATGGAAGTGACCAAGTGGGGAACAAAGCCACATGCACAGAGGAACTCCTCATACACCAGAACCAAAGAGTGCTGCGGAGAAATGAGAGTGGATAGAAAGTCTTTCCTGTTTAACGAAACTACCTTAAAAAAACCACAGCTCCCAGAATCCTGTGTCACACCAGCAGTTGGTATTGGGGCAGGGAAGAAGCTGCTGTCAAAAATGTTTGTCTCATTCAGGTCTCCCTGCGGCATTTAACCCTGCTGCCTTCACGCATTCCCTCCCACTGGCTCCTTATTGATGCCTGGCCCAGGCCTCTAAGCTATCAATCTCAGCAAGGCAGCTAAGTAACTGGAACGGCATGACACAGGAGGGGTGTTGGTTATAAATCCAGCACTGATCACCATCAAAGCATGGGGAAAGCTCTTCCCTAAAGATACTGCACAGACACAAGCAGCATGCTTGAGCTACCCAGCTGCTGTCCCATGGATTCTCTCCAAATGTCTATGGAGCTGGACTTGCATTCACAGCACTCACTGACAACTAGAGAAGAAGGGGGAAGGGCTAAAATGGAGTCTGGGCTACACACGGGACTTGTTGATTCCCACCAGTGTGTGATCCCCCTACTAGAGATATATTCAGAAGGTGCTGATATATTTACAAGCGCTTTAAGGTCCTTGGATGAAATGCACTCTATAGGAGGAAAGGAAAGTTAATAATAAACGGCGCTTGTTTAAAAAAATGCCATTCTCCTTTCCCAGACCCACCTGGACAGCTAATACAGGCAGAAGTAAATGACACTTAGATCTTTTTTAGAAGAGCAGCAGCGTCAGAGTCCTGGCCAATCCTCCTCTGACCCACACAGATTGTAACATCCATAACTACATGTGAGCTCCTGGCCTCTGCATTGGCCTACAAAGCCAAAGCCCCAGGCCAGGTCTCACTCCCATGGAAGGTGCTGTTCAAACCCACATAATACTATCCTAAAGCAGCACAACACACCACGAAGTCTCACTGAAACGTAGTTCTGAACACGGTGCACTTGGCAGGATGGAATTAACTTTTCAGCTCCCTGGAGCTTTATTCTGGTTTGTTCGTTGGAAGAGAAGTTGCCATTTTTGACAGAGTCGGGTGAAATTTATAATCAAAGCGTCCCAGCACAGCTAAAAGGGTGAGATATGGAACAACACTGTCAACATGGGGAGCTCAGCATAACAGGAGAAAACGTTAAGTTAGAAGGATGGCAGCAGCGGCCAACAAGGACAAAGGCGAGAAACAGCAGACTCCAAAGGGCTTGACCTGCAGGAAGTGTCTCTTTGAGCAGGGTCATATAAATACAGCAGGGAGAAGAATGCATAACCTTTGCCCAGATTTCCAGTCTGTGAAGGAGAGGAGGGCTGGCATTGATAAGTGGAACCCTAAGAATGAGCAGTAGCTCTGCAGCAGTCAAGCCTGCTTTGGCTTTCTCTTGCCAATCCATCTGGCACCATATCCCACAGGGTCTCCCTGGCTGACACGTAGGGTGACCAGATGTCCCGATTTTATAGAGAGTCCTGATTTTTGGGTCTTTTTCTTGTATAGATTCCTATTACCCCCCACCCCCGTCCCGATTTTTCACATTTGCTGTCTGGTCACCCTACTGACATGTCCCATGAGCAGCTCTTACTCACAGGGATGACTTTCTACAAGGAAAGTGGGCTCCTCCTCCTCTACCCAGCAGTGGTTCCCACACCACACCGGACCTATGGTCCATCACCACTTTGCAGTCCTTACACAAGGTTCGGGCTAATATCCCCCCATTTACACTTTCCTCTTCCATTGTTTTTTACTTTAGTCGCATTTTGTTTGGGATCTCAAAAGCAGATGGGGGATCCTGGCTTCTCAGGAAGTCAGCAAAGAATCTGTAAAAGAAGCTGGCAGCAAACAGCAGCAGCTGACATCCTCCTCCAAGGTGAGACGTGTTTCAAAAGGAAGGAGGTTTAATCATTCCTTCTCAAGGACATTTTAATCAGAGGCAGTTGTGTGAATTCTGCACTCTAAGCTCATTCTCTTGCTTGTTCAGATCTCTTTTCCTCCCTTGTCTCTCTATCCCCTTTCTTTTGTCTCCCCATGCTACTGCCCAGCCCCCACTTTCCAAGCTCTGGTATGTGGCTCTGTCTCAAGTAGAGCAGAATTTATCATGGGAAGCATGTATCCAATCTCCACTCTATCAGAAGACTCCATCTGGCCACATTAAGAAAAGAAAGAATGAAAAAATGAACTGGGGGGGGGGAGGGGAGAGAAGAAAACCATGGCTGAAACAGAGAAGGTCATCATCACCTTTACGTTTCAGATTTCAGTTGACAGAGATCCTGAGAAGGAACAGAAGGCGAATAAGCTCAGCATCCAAATGAGAAACTGGCCTCTGCTGCAGCCTACCATGGTTCCCATGACAAGGATAGACTGCAGAAGCATCTCCACAGTCCACTCCCCATAGGGAAAAGGAAGGCTGGCTTAAAGAGCAGCGCTACTGGGGGGGGCGCTACTTCATTCACAAATTGGGAGTGTGAATCTCTGACACTTACGCATGAGTCACACCACCATTGGCAGCCAGGTGCACGAATCCTGGTGCTACCATGCAGGTCCTTCTACGCCAGGAAGCTGTAAATTGAATGCTGGCACTAATCCCTGTACTGTGGGCCTCCTTGTGCTGGGATGCTGGATGTGTGAATCTTGGCACTACTGCTTAACGTGTCAATCCAGAAATACTCAAAAGCTATCAGAATTTGGTGTTTACTCTGGACAGGAGTTAAACAGCTTTTTAAATCTAGCAATCGTCAACTGTTATGGCCAATTATTATTGTAAAACAGAATGCTACTGACAATTCAGGTAGAAAATCAGAGTCCCTTTTCTTGTATCATTTGTTTCCATTAAGCAACCGTCTTCTTCCTTAGAGGTCTTCGATTCTTCGCAGAGCCAGTGGGAGCAGGAAATGGCCTTCACCCTTAGTGTATCTCAATAGGCAGAAGTGCTTTTCATCTCAGAATGTAGGGTCCAATCCTGCTCCATTGAGGCCAGCTGGAATTCCATCTTTGACTTCAATGGGAGCAGGATCGTATGTGGTGGATGTGCCGGTGGGAGTAGGATGCAGCCCGCTTTCTTACAGCTGTGGTGGCTCAGCAGGGTTACGAGGACTAAAAATGTAACGAAAACCCACTTGCCCCACTGAAGTCAGCAAATAGGAGACGTGTTCTGCGCAAGTCCTGAGTGGTATTATTAAAAAACTGGGAATGGGCAACAGGGGGTTGTGATTACCTGTTCTGGTCATTCCCTCTGGGTCACCTAGCATTGGCCACTGTCAAAAAACAGGACACTGGGCTAGATGGACCTTTGGTCTGACACCGTCTGGCCATTCTTTTGTTCTAGGACTCTGAATACCCGCAGGCAATTGTGGAGTAAAGAGGTGGCCTTTTGACGTCGTCACTTTCTTGAGAGTATACTTTAAAAATCTCTATATTTTCTGTCAGTGATTTGGCTGTTAAGCATTCAAGACAGGATTTTCAGTTCATCTTTAACTAGGTGCAGGTGGGAATTCATGTAAAAATGTATTTCCCCTCTAATATAAGCAGAGTACATTTTCAGGGCTGACAGAAGGACCAATGAATGGCGGACCTAGAGCCTTCTACAACAGAAACATATGCAAGGGCAAGAGGGTTGACAACTGTACGTGTCAAGACTTGTACATCTGTCTCTCAGATCCATTGGCAGCGGTGATAGGAAGAGGGGAAAAAAAAAGAGAGTCCACCAGGATGAACCCTCAACTAAGCAGCAGCAGAGCATTCGGCAAAAAATTATCAGAACCCCCTGCCCCCACTCCCACCAGCTCCCCACACTTCAGTTGTTCTGGGTCACCAGAGCTCCACAGAGCAAAAATGTCTCAGAGGATGTAAATGGGTGTAGCCCCATTCAAATCAAAGGAGCTACGCGGATTTACGCTGGCTCGGAATCTGACCCCATGCTTTTCACAGCCACCCTGGACATGGGAAACTCCCCTCACCCACCCCTGCTTAGAAATGGCAATGCCTACACCTGGCTCCAAGATCTGGCTGAGGAGAAAGGAAACGAAGCAGAGAGCAAAGCATGCTGGGATGACTCACAGAGGGCCGTACCAAACTGAGAATGTCTGCTCGTATCCACCGTCATAGCCAGGCTCCCAGGAGACGTTGGCAGAGGTCATGGAGACCATGACATGCACACTGCCCGGGGCATGAGGGCTTGTGCCTGAAGGTAGAGAGAAACTCAGTGTAAGAGGCAAAACAGAGAAATACACATACGCATACGTCGGGCAAGTCACCAGAGCACCCAGAAGAATGGTAGCCCTTGGACTGCAGAATTTATGGTTGTTTAAAGACACAACAGGAGCCTAGAGACATGGAAGCTTATTCTTAGAAGTGGAAGGACATTTTCCCCTGCCTCTGTGCGCTCAGAGAGGGATTTAAAAACTTTACGTTCAGGAGGCAAGAGGTGTCCCATTGGAGAATGCATCCAGATAGGTCAGTGGTGCCGACCACTTCTGTCTGTACTGGTGGTCTGATAATGCAGAAAAGGGGCCCATTCCAAGCACCAGCTTCTCCCAGCAGAAAGCATTATTGGGAAACATCAGTAGCTTTGTGTGCCCAGCACACCTGCCACACCTAGCCTTCCCAGCAGGCAAGTCCATTAATTAGAGTAACCACAGAGGAACATACTTTAGTATCTGGGAGCTCACAGGATTAAGAAACCCTCAAATTGTCTTCTAACCGTGCCGCGGCAGGGGAGGACACACTTGGCCAGCGAGGAGGGGAGCCCTTCAATCTGCCTCAGGACATGACCGTAATAAAAAGGACAGATTTAAAAACAGCACCACTGGAGTGTGAAATTAAAGGAAAACGTTGCTTTTCTTTTCATGGGAAGCGTCCCCGAGTAGTGCTTTTCAGACACACAGCTTGGAGCAATCATAGACAGAAAACATGAACCTCTCCTGACAGAGAAGCACACCCCTGCCTCCAAATTATCCAACAGCCAATCCATTCACAAGCTGAAAGTCCAGGTAATCGACTCCAGGAGCAAACAAAGGGTACGTCTACACTACATATGCATCCGAAGAAGTGAGCTGTAGCTCACGAAAGCTCATGCTAAAATAAATTTGTTAGTCTTTAAGGTGCCACAAGTACTCCTGTTCTTTTTGCGGATACAGACTAACATGGCTGCTACTCTGAAACATATTCATGTGTGACTATAGCCCACCAGGGATCCTGGGTATGTGCTTGGGTTACTAACCCGCACTCAAATCCATGTTGCTGCACCTTCAGTCACGTTACCTGCAGTAGCTAGATTAAAGCTAGCACCGGTATACCTACCCACACTACAATTACACCTTAAATTGCAGTGTCGATGCACCCAACGCCATCAGGGAGCCAGCTGCTGGAGATGCAGGGCTCAGATCAATTCAGAACACAAAGGAGGGTAGGGAAGGCTAGGAGAGGAATCCAAAGCTGTTTTCCCCACCCTCCCTCCCCACAGAGAGTCACGGATAATGTCCTATATGGAGGGCACCTGAAGGGACTAGTGCTGTCCTTCCCTCTCTAACCTCATCCCTCCCACTCAGCACCTTTTCCCACCCCTCAGCTGCTCCTCTGTTTCCCCCTCCATCCCCAACCGCCTTTATCCCCGCTCAGTCCTTTCCTCCCATGATCCCTTTGCCTGCTTATCCCCTTGCATGGCCTTTGCTCTCCCACCTTCTTGACCACACCCGCTCCTTTCCTTCCATTTCCCCAACCTCCACCCTTCCCTATTCCCCTTCAGTTATCCCCTCTTGCCATGCCCTCCCAAGCCCCCTCTCTCTGGCCCACCAGCTCTTGGCCGTCTCCTACCTATGACTGTAAGGTGAGTGCTGGCAGTAATGCTTGTGACCACATTGGTAGCGATGCACTCCCACTCCCCATGGTCGTCCTTGCTGAGGGATCGGAACTGCAGGCTGCCACCTGGAAGGGTGTTGTGCTTGCTTCTACTGGGCTTCCCTACCTTGAGCAAAGAACAGAGAGAGCAGAGGGGAAGAAAAAACAACAACTCAGAAGCACAGTGCAAGGCAGCGGCATGAGGTAACTCTGTTAGCTAGGCTCTACGGGCGAGACCCACAGAACAGCCGGAGGTCAAGAGGCTCCGGAACTTGGAGCCGACTACAAAGATCGGCAGATGGCAGCACGTTTACGGATTTTCAGTTGAACATGCCAATTAAAACGGCAGGATAATTAGACATAATGCATGCAGAACAGAGCTGTGTTTACAACTTGGCTAGGTAAGCATAAACACACAGACATACGGACACCACGGACCTCAGAGGAGATTCAACCTGGGACGTTCGGCATCCAAAGCACAAGTCTCTCTAGCACTTGAGATAAAAGAGAACTCCTTTAGCTGCAAGTAGCAGGCTATTGTAGTCTCTGGTGCCATCCACTAGAAGGAGATATGATCACACGCACTAAGCCAGAGTTTTATGTCAGTTAGGGTGAGTGATATGGATCTTTGATTGCTCCAGTTGACACTTTCAGAACCTAAAATGAGTAACCACTTAGTGCCCCCTGGAGCCTGCAAATGCACCATTAAGAACAAACCTGCCCCATTTTAAAAATGTGATTCTCTACCTTTTACCTGGTTCTAAGTTTACAGACTAGAGGTCAAATTTGTCTCAGTTGCAATGGTACAACTGAGCAGAGAATATATGTCTGTATACGAATGCTTTAAATAATACTCTGATTTACCCTTAGAAAGTAAATTGTATCCACACTATAGTGTTCTTCACTAAAGGTTCAAAAGGACATTTCACAAATAAGGCTACCAAGGCTGGAACCATTTGGGAAGAAAAGCCTAGGTGCTTTGTTTTGTTTTAAATGGAGGGGAAAAAAAGGTGACCATCTCTCTTTTGATGGCTGAGATGCTGGGTTACATAACCAGTGACATTCACACCCATAAACTGAAGTTGTACAAATTGCTTCCAAGTCCTCATTCTCCACAATGCGTGCATACCTTTTCTGTGGATTTCTTGTGCATAGCTTTGTTGGGATTTACTGGCCTTCTTCGCAATGTTATCTTTCAACACCTGTAAAGGGCTAGATTTTTTGGGGGGGAGACCAGGGCGATCACCACCCCAAGTGGCTACCAATGCTGAATCCAAGGCCTTCAGTGGCTTCGCCACAGAAGCCAGGTTTGAGTTGGCAGGAGCTTTCATGAGCCTGTAGTGTGTGTGAGGGCCTTTGGTTTTATGTTTTCTGGTGGAAGTCCAGACTAGTCCTGACTGAAAACACCAGAGGATGACATACCCAGGAATAATGAAGGCAGAAGAAACAGGAAAACACATGGAGCAGAAGGGGAGGTGTTGAAAAGCAGGAAAAATAAAGAAGAGGATTAAAAGACATGAAGGGGAAAGGAAATAAGATGGACAGAAAGACGCAAGTGTTGTAGAGCAGTGAGCAAATCACTTCAATTTCTCATTTTCTTACCGTATCCACTGAGGTTTGCACTTGGGCTATTTTATTATCTTCTGCCTCGAACCCAGAAAAATCAAGGGTGATGCCAGCTGTGCATGGTCTTCCACCGTGAGCCAGCACAGCCTTGCACTGACTGCCCCAACATGTCTACTTGTTTGTCCCGGTGGGAGCCTTTCCATCTCCCACTCTTTCTCCTACGCTAGATGTGGTGTAGTGCTTGGGAAATCCCAGCCTTGTGCACCAGATATGCAGGGCTGGAGAGCTCCACAAAACAGCAGCAAGTATAGAAGAAAGAGCAGTAAAAGGATGAAAGGCCTGGGGCGAAGGTCCTGCAGTAGGGACAAAGGCCTAAGCAGGTCCCACTGGTTTGACTGTTTTTCTATAAGAAGAATGGAGACTTGAGGGAAAGGGCCCACTGGGTAGCATGCGGGGGGACCTGGGAAGCCCACAATGAGTGACTATATTGGGCGCCGAGGAATAACTTTTGGTGCTACTGGTAAATAAGAAGCTTGTGTATTTGGGCAGAAGACCCAATCCAGAGGATAGAACTCTCCATCCCTAGCTGCCAGACTGTACAGAAGGGGAAAAGGCTACCCTTCAGGCCAAAATCCACCAGGCTATCATAGCCGTGGTCACAGAGCCATCCCATGACTTGCCAGTTCAAGAGCCCTGAATTAAAGCAGGATACCGAGACATCATTATTATGCCAATGCAGGCCGCATCACAGGGGCACTCGGGGACACAACTGAGACCAAAGAAAGAATTGGAATGGAAAGAAATACTTGAACACCTCTGGAGGGCGCACAAATAACAGGCTGATTCCTCACAAAGAAGAACGCACGTGCAGGAAAATGCCCCAGGCTGCAGAATATACATCCCATGAGGAAACCAAAGCAGCTGCAGAACTGCACTAAAAAAAGCCTGGTAGCTTCCACCGAGTGAGGGACACTTTCAAAAGTGCAGCCACGGGGGAATCCCTGCCCTACCATGGCCAATGCTCCATCTGCTGATGCAGCCAACACAGCACAGTCCCAATCTAGCACCCCAGGAGGGTTATTCCATCCTGCAGGTGACGACCCCAGTAGAAAGGATGGGGAAAGCTTCGGTGGGTGTTCCTGAAGTTGATACCAGTGTGAAGCAGCCAGAGGAGGGGCGTGGGGGCTTGCTCAGTTTTGCAGATGCTGCTGTGAAGGTTGCATGGTATTAAACACTGTTGTCAGGAGCTGGGTTTCCCCCACCCACCTGCGGGACAGGACAGCAGTGGTGCAGCCCGAAGCGAAGCAGCTGTACCTGCAGTTTGTTCTTACCGGGACAGAGAGTGTGGCTTCTCTGTCTGCAATATTCATCAAAAGCCAAAGGCACTGCAGATTTGTCTGGCAGGCCGGGTACCTTTCTCCAGGCGATGACAGGAAAGGGGTCTCCTGCAGCAGCACAAGGGATCAACAGCTCCCTCCCTGCCTCTTGTCTGTACTCCCAGCCTGGTAGCACCGTGAAATAGGGTGGGTCCTGCAGTGGAGGGAAAACTCAAGTAACCGTCACCAAACACAATCGGTATGTGTACGCGCACAATCGCTCCTTGAAGATCTACTCACAAATCAAGTTAAGAACCAGTGGGTTTTCATCAGAGCAGAATGATTTAAAATCACCTGTTTTTTTTTAATTCATTGATTTAAAGTCAGGTTGGGGTTTTGTCAAACGAATTGAAAATGTGATATTCAGCAATTTAAGCTTACAGCAAGTTATAAATGCTGGGAAAATTTCTAGAGGAACACCCTGCTGGGTATCATCATCTCTGAATTGTACATAACTAAATTCTACATAAATAAAAATATTGGAAATGAAGGCCCTGAACTTGCGAACACTTAAGCAGCTATGTAACTAACTTTTTTCTTTATGTTGAATGTTTACAAATCATTGCCAGTTAATCATCAAAATATAATGTTAACCATTACAACACCGAGCTTGTCTTTTTGTTTAAAAAAAGATTATGCAGGAACTTTACTCCCAAGAACAGTCTCGTGGACTTCATTGGGAATACTAATGTGCTTCAAGTTAAGCATGTGCATAAGTGTTTGCAGCACTGAGGGCTAAAATTTTATATTTTTTATAAAATCTTTGAATGGCAAAAATCTTTGCTTCGACGGTAACTTATTTTGACTCACTGTCTTAGCAAAGTTCTTGTGATTTAAAACACCCACATCCAAAATTTTCAAAAATAGGAGCCTAAGCCCATATTTATGCACCTAATGTGGGATTTTCAAAAACATTCAAGTGACTTAGGAGCACAAGTCCCATTGACTTTAAACTATAAACCCTGTTGGAGACGTATAACCCACTTCAATCACTGAAGCTTTCTTAACTTGCAAAAGTTCAATATATAGGAAGGTAGTTTTGGTCACAAATCTAGCACAGGCTATTTGCTAATCAATTTTGTGTTTGAGCTTATGTTTTTCACACAGTGCGACCATTACTGAGGAGACACTTATTTTTTTCAGCACACATGAGCACTTGAAGTAAAACTTTTTTTCTATAAAGCATCTGTGTAAAAATCTGAAACTCTACTAACTATTCGAAAGCTAGCTAAAGAAACAAGTACAAACCATCCATTGCAGCAATTAAAGAACTGTACAATGGAAAGATCTAGTGACGTAATTTTTTTAAAAATCATTTCAATATAAAAACTTTATTCTTAAAAAAAAAATGATTTTTATCCATCCTGATTTTTATAAAAACACATGCATGTGCCTCAATCCCAAACACCACCCCAGAGAACTCTTCTTTGGCATGATAATTCCATCATTTAAGAAACTACCAAAAGTTTTCTGATTGCAAGGAATCGAACAGGTATGTTACCTTCAGTACCAGTCGGGCAGGGGGGGACTGGCCCATCGTACCCAGGGCATTGTAAGGCACACAGGTATAAGTGCCGAGAGCTTCCTCTGTTACCTCCTCTATTCGGATTGACCCGTCTTCTAGCAGGTTCCAGCCAGAATACTGCAAGGCCCAGAGAGATGGGAGTTACCACGAGGCCAATAGGAGTTATTGCTATCCATGATCCCCAAACATCCCCTGAATGTTGCCTGCAATGCTTCTGCAAGCTGTCCAAATCTTATTACAAATAAATTTGAGAATGGATTAACGAGTCCCTGTAATTTCTGGACTGGAGATCCTGTGTGTTGTCTGAGACCTTTTGGTCCCTTTTCTGCTCTCATCCTGCAACACCTTCAAATACAGCACAGCTGCTAATGATAGCTCTGTATCACAAATGGGATCCCCTTTGCAGATCAGTAAAATGAGACTTTCATGGTCAGGAGTTCGAACCTCTGCTCCCTGGTTGCAGAGTTTCTACCACTCTAGGACTTTTCTTTTTCAGCTCCTTGAATTTCTCTCTAGATTATGAAAAACCCACTAAGATGCCAACCAGATGATTAGGATAGTTTCTTCTGGCCCATTTGGACTAGATTAGCATAATGGTCTCCCTTCTGGACTTAACCTATGAATCAACCACATTTCTCCTCGAGTCTGCCATAAAGCCGGGCTACTCAAAGAGCATAAAAACCACCTTTTGGAGCCAATATACAGCAATGGAACATCCAGATCGTGCAAATGTTCTTCAAAAGCATTCCAGAGCTCCTTAACCTCTACAGTTTCCTACCTCTAGGGAGCAGGGGCAAAACTGGTCTCATTAAGATACTTAATTTTGTTTGCAGTGTGACATCCTCTCTTCAGAGATGGAAAATACCTGTACTGGATCAGGCCCACCAAGGCCATCATCCCAGGCACCAATGAAGGATTGCTGTCTAATTCGCTGGTGAATGTATTTTATTCAATCTAGTTTGTATTGTTCCAAGCAATGGAGGTGCCAGCACTTCTTTCAGGAGGACACTCCAAGCCCTAACCAATCTCGATCTCGGGAAGTTACTTCCTCCTGACGTTCAGCTTGAGTTTTCTTTCGCTCAATTTCAAGCCATTACTCCCAGTCCTTCCTCCTGGACCACCCTAAACAACGTTTCTGCCATTTAAAGATTTGTACCGAGTCACGAAACCCACTCAAAACGTCATTTGAACAAATTCTTTTAATCCTTCCTGAGAGAAGTCATGTTGCTGCTGCTGCCTCTGAAATTCTTCCAACGCTCCACACAATTCTGATTCAGCTCCTCAGCAGTGGGGAGAGACACAGAGTTTGAACTTAACATGACAGCTGCTGAAACCAATTTCGTCAACAGTGCTGCAGCCAAAAGCAGATGTGTTTTTTACTAAGCTAACATTTCTCCGGAACATCCCAGGCTCATGCCAGGTGCTTGGTGACAAGTGGCACTGAAATGGTGAATCCCATCATTTTGCTTCTGCCTATTTGCTGCGTACAGGCTATGGCTGAGATTTTGATATACACCTTCCATTATATTTAAGGTAATGTGTCTAAATCTTCTAAACTGTTTGGAAAAAAAATCTAAGGTAACATATCCAATGTGTGTAAAACACTTAAGATGTTATCTGTAACAACGGTTTTAAAGGGAAAACAGAGTGGCAATGTCACTACCTCCAGGAATTTACAATCTAAAGAGACACTTAGAATCACACACAGAACAAGGGTTATTTTCCTTGTGATTTCATAAACAAAACAAAAAATGTCTCTTTTGAACAAAGTGAGGTTTAAATACGGCTTTAAAAAGATGTTTGTAATCATTTTGCAGCTACCAGCTGTGATGGCTAGTTATAATGGCTCTATCTGAATGGTATAAATCTATTGCTATAGGGAAAGTCGTTGGCACGGGGCCCTGGTAATGGGGTATGGAATACTTTGCCGTGGGCACTAGTTTAAATACACTACCCAGATCAGTAGTGTTCAGAAGTCATTACTATCAGCAGATGAATTGGTGGGGGTCCCAGTCCATTCTCTTTTGTATCCCCATTAGAGAGAAAAAATAAAGTCATCTGGACAACTGGGCCTTTGTTATTCTCTTTGGAGAGGTCAAGGACTCAATGTGCCAAGAGACTGAACTCCTCTCTGAGTCCTAGCAATGGACCCAACAACAGGGCACGGTTGAGGCAATATGGGGGAGGCAGGTATTGGCAACGTCAGTTCCTGTGCTGCGGACAACAGATGCTTGTCTCCAAGGCTACTGATCCAGCACCTGCCACCACTCCTTTTTTCTGGTATTGAAATGCATGCAGTGTCCAGGTTAAAGGGGTCAAGAGTTATAGGGGGTTGGACTAGATGACCTCCTGAGGTCCCTTCCAACCCTGAGATTCTATGGAAGGGACCTCGAGAGGTCATCTAGCCCAGTCCTCTGCACTCAAGGCAGGACTATCTAGACCCTATCTATCACTCTCAGCCAAACAAACTGAAAGGAGACCTTTCCCCGAAGAATAGTTGGAGCAAGAGTTTATATTCACAACTGGAATTTCTGAATTTCCTCCAGCTGACAGCAGCCATCTTATGGAACTCACATCTGAGATGCCCATGCCACGGGAGGCTGATACCAGAGATGACAGGCCATGTTCTAGATCCGCTGCGATCCCTGGTTTGGTCAGAATAAAAACTTTAAACCCTTAATATTTCAACAAAACTGTAAATATTGAATGTTTTGTTTAAATATTAGAAGCCTGAAGTCCTTGCTTGTATTGTTATACCAGGATTATAGCAGGATGGAGACTTTTTAAAAGGGCTTTTAACATCAGCCTCCCATAAAATGCCGAGTCGCCAAGATGGTCACTTTAACAGCAACACTGGCATTAGGTTTGTGAGGTTTAGATACTGCACTGATAGAAGCCATATGAGAACCTAGACCAAAGACTCCATGGTAGGACAAGTTTAACTGGCAGATGAGGTCCAGGTTTTTTTTCCCCGCCTCCTGGTGAGAAAGGTGGATTTACAAAGAGCTGCCCCTGAGCTTGTCAATATTTGAAATAGAAAGCAGGGGGTGGCTGTAAACACTCACAGGGGGTGAGTCTGAGACGGAGGGAGATTATCCATCCCCGCATCCACATGAGGGCATATTTTTTCAGTGGAAGAGGGGTTACTGCTGGAAAGAGCCAAACCATTAAGTCAGATTCCTAATTCACATGCCTTCTAGAAAGCCAGACAAGTTCCTTTCCCCCCACGCCTTTCCTTCATTCTGCTTCTCTTTCTCCAGTTTGCTGGGGTTTCTTCAAGTAAAACACACTTTGTAATTGTTTAAAAGGGTTTTCCTCTGCAGCCTTTGAAAGGGACCACACCTCCTCCCCATGTCTCAACTCAGCATTTCTTCCCTCTCTCTCCCACTCTCACTTCTCCCTCCTACTCTGCACTATGTCCAGTCTTCTAGGGATGGAGGCTCTAGGGAACATGGGCCCTGATCATCCTCCAGGTGAAGGAGGGCAAGTGGCAGAATGTACATGTAGGAGAGCTGAGAGCCCTGGCACTCAGCACAAATGGCCGAGTTCTCCTTCAAGTTGTGTCTGTCATAAATAGCACGCGTCTCCCTTTTGCAGTGCATAGTACTGAGATTTGTTCTGGGGCAGGAGGCTGGCACCTTCTGTTTAACTGAGAAGGGAATAAAACAGTGGGAGGAGGTTGGGACATTTAAATAGAAGTGAGAATTGTCTCTAGGAGGTGCTAAATGCCAGCAGCTCAGGGCTCAATCCTGAAAGGTACTGAGCACTGTGCCCCTGATCCAGCAAAGCACTTGAGCACCTGCTTACTTTTAAAGCCCCACAAGCAGCCCAGTGAAGCAGTACTGAATGGGGGAGGCAACCTAGTAACAGGATGTGGAAAAAACTCATCTACTCAATGCTTTTTTTGCCTCCGTCTTCACGAACAATGTCAGCTCCCAGATTACTGCACTGGGCAACACAGTATGGGAAGAAGGTGACCAGCCCTCTGTGCAGAGAAGTGGTTCAGGACTATTTAGAAAAGCTGGACGAGCACAAGTCCATGGGGCTGGATGCGCTGCATCTGAGGATGCTAAAGGAGTTGGTGAACGTGATTGCAGAGCCATTGGCCATTATCTTTGAAAACTCATGGCGATCGGGGGAGGTCCCGGATGACTGGAAAAAGGCTAATGTAGTGCCCATCTTTAAAAAAAGGGAAGGAAGATCATCCAGGGAACTACAGGCTAGTCAGCCTCACCTCAGTCCCTGGAAAAAAAAATTCATGGAGCAGGTCCTCAAGGAATCAATTTTGCAGGACTTCGAGGAGAGGAAAGTGATCAGGAACAGTCTGCATGGATTCATGAAGGGCAAGTCATGTCTGACTAACCTAATTGCCTTCTATGATGTGTTAACTGGCTCTGTGGATATGGGGAAAGCAGTGGACGTGATATACCTTGACTTTAGCAAAGCTTTTGATACAATCTCCCACAGTATTCTTGACAGCAAGTTAAAGAAGTAAGGTCTAGACGATTGGACTATAAGGTGGATAGAAAGCTGGCTAGATCGTCGGATTCAGTGGGTAGTGATCAATGGCTCCATGTCTAGTTGGCAGCCGGTATCAAGCGGAGTGCCCAAAGGGTCGGTTTTGTTCAGTATCTTCATTAATGATCTGGAGGATGGCATGGATTGCACCCTAAGCAAGTTTGCAGATGACACTACGGAGTGATATGCTGTAGGGTAGGGATAGGATACAGAGGGGCCTAGACAAATTAGAGGATTGGGACAAAAGAAATCCGATGGGGTTCAACAAGGACAAATGCAGAGTCCTGCACTTAGGATGGAAAAATCCCATGCATTGCTACAGACTAGGGACCGAGTGGCTAGGCAACAGTTCTGCAGAAAAAGGACCTAGGAGTTACAGTGGATGACAAGCTGGATACGAGTCAACAGTGTGCCCTTGTTGCCAAGATGACTAATGGCATTTTGGGCTGTATAAGTAGGAGCATTGCCAGCAGATCGAGGGACGTCATCATTTCCCTCTATTCAGCATTGGTGAAGCCTCATCTGGAGTACTGTGTCCAGTTTTGGGCCCCACACTACAAGAAGGATGTTGAAAAATTGGGGCTGGAGCAATAGGGCGCTGGAGCACATGACTTATGAGGAGAGGCTGAGGGAACTGGAATATAGTCTTCAGAAGAGAAGAATGAGGGGGGATTTGATAGCTGCTTTCAACTACCCAAAAAGGGAGTTCCAAAGGAGGATGGATCTAGACTGATCTCAGTGGTAACAGATGACAGAACAAGGAGTAATGCTCTCAAGTTGCAGAGGGGGAGGTTTAGGTTGGATATTAGGAAAAACTTTTTCCACTAGGAGGGTGGTGAAGCACTGGAATGGGTTACCTAGGGAGGTGGTGGAATCTCCTTCCTTAGAGGTTTTTAAGGCCCGGCTTGATAAAGCCCTGGCTGGGATGATTTAGTTGGGAACTGGTCCTGCTTTGAGCAGGGGGTTGGACTAGATGACCTCCTAAGGTCCCTTCCAACCCTGATATTCTATGATTCTTAAGCCCTTTTCTGGATTGAGCCCTTCATTCTCAACTTTATTTTAAAAATCACCACAAACAAGGGGAATAGGCAATCTGGCCATTTCCAACTCAACAGAAACTTTTCCACCACAAGAATCCATAACATTAAGGACACACAAAGGGATACGTCTACACTGCAAAAAAAAACACATGCAGAAGCAGCAAATCCCAGAGCCTGGGTTAATGAGTTAGGCCAGTGGTTCCCATCCTTTTTCGTCTGGCGGGTACCAGATGATGAGCTACCGAGGACCGTGGCCAGCAGACAAGCATCCGCCGAAATGTCACTGAGAAGCGGCAACATCAAGAGGCGTCGCAATAAAAAATCAGCAGCATTTTGGCAGCGACGCCTCTTGATGACGCTGCTTTTCGGCGGTGACGCGTCTTGATGTTGCCACTTTTCGGTGGCATTTGGGCGGATTCTTGTCCGCCGGCCAGTACACAGGTGCAGATAGATGCCCCAGCAGGCGCCATGGCGCCTGTGGGCACCGCGTTGGGGACCACTGAGTTAGGCTAACCTACATGGGTAAAAAATAGAGTTGATGCTCCCTCCACATGCACGGGGGCGGCATGCACGGGGGCGGGCAAAATACACATGCAACATAATTACAGAGCCCAAGCTGCAGCCCAAGCAAAAACTTCAACACTTATTTTTAGCTCCATAGCATAACCCCCTGCGAAGCTGAGCCAGTTGACCCAGTCCCTGAGACTCGCTGCCATGTTTTTTTTCTTTTCTTTTGCACAACACAGTCGTACTCTAAGCATATTTGTATGACGGTCCCTAGGGCAAGAACGAACAGGCAGTTCCTCCCACTAACTGACTTCCACTGCCACACGCTTTTGACACGTCGGCCCCAGATCCCACCAGCATCCCCACCTGATTGACCCCTCTGAACCAACTGCTACAACCTCTCCCACTGGGTCCCTGTGGTACCCTGGCCTGACCCGCTCCCTGTGCCAACCAACCACCATACAAAGCTGAGAGACGGGGACACAAGGTTGAAGGCCAGCCCAGGCTGTGTCCCCCTCAGTCCTCTCTAGTTCCCCGGCTGCTTCCCTCCTTCCTGTGCTCCCTGAGCCTGCTGCTGAGAGGGGTAGCTCAGTGCCGCTACAGGCAGCCCTCAAAGCACCCTACAGGGGCAGGTGGAGGAAACGATCTCTGGTCTCCGGCCCCTGCAGCACAGCAGAGGCAACCGTGGCAGCAGCTTGGGGGGAGGAGAAAGGGAAAGGAGACATGGAGAGATAATGGCCGACCCTATGTATGCTGGGGCAGGGGGTATTCAAGGGGAGGCTGGCAGCAGCGGAGGGAGTATTTCATGGGCAGATGGGCTGTTATAATTTTGCCTGTCCTCAAGGGGACCGGTCAGGTAGGTGAGTGGAGACCGAACTGGGGACTTGTCTGTCCCACTACGGTGGCTGAACCTTCCCTCACAGCTCCAGTGACATGCCTGCCTGCCCCGTTAACTCCGGACCCACAGCCGCATGCTGCCAGATCCTTCCCCGTAGCGCCCCATGGCGTCACCGTTTGACACTTCCCCACCACGTTCGAAGTGTCCCCCACTTCTCTTTCCAAAACAGCCCCGTTGGTCTTTGCCCAGACACAACTTTACCTTTTCGAATCGCAGGGGGCGTCCATCTTTATTCCACTTGACGAAGGTGACTGGCGGTTCTGCCTCCACCGGACAGCGGATGTAGCCATGTATCCCAATGGGAACATATAGGATGGGTGGCATGTTCACCACACGGGCGGGATCTGGGGGCAGTAATAGGAAGTTATTTTGAATCACCTTACCCTTCTTTTCCCTCCACGTGAACAAAACTATATGCCGGGGTGGCCTGACCGCTGCTCACTAGCTGCACGCAGCTCTTTTACCGTTAAAGTGCAGCTTGCAGAGCCCCCACGATCCCCACCATTCTCTACCTACCAGACCGGGGGGTGAAGCTCAGGGCTTCTGCCCTGCGGCAGGGTGGTGGGGCTAGGGGCTTCTGCCAGAGACGAGTAGTGCCTGCTGAGAGTGGGGGGGCTGCGCACAATTTAAATGTTCGGCCCACCCCAACCGCTTGAGTCATGCCCCGCTTCTTCCCCTTAACGGCCCCTCCCTGCAACTCCCAGGTGTTTGCTGCTGCCTCTCCACGGGGAGCTAACAGCAGGGAGGTGCTGCTGCTCTCTCTCTGCAGGGAGATGCAGCAGCAAAAGCACTGGCTCTCCCTGCAGCTCCCAGCTGTTGGCCCCTGCTTCTCCCCATGGCTGCTGTTCCCAGCAGCTGCCATGCAGGGAGGGGACCCAGCGGCACCATGTGACCAAGCAGGGCCAGCAAACCTTGGCAGAAATCTGGGGTGGCATGTGCCCCCACTCCCCATGTCGTCTCTGGCTTCTACCCAGCAGAGAGGGAGGTCTCAGGGCTTCAGCCCCAGAGGGCGTGCCTCCCGCAGGGCTGAAGCCCGAAGCCCCAGCAGGTACACCCCAGTTCTCAAACTTTTGAAGATTGTCGTATGCGGCTCAGAGGGTCGGTAATTTTGGCCACCCAGCTATATGCTCTTGTCACTGTACCCTGGTTTGGGAGGGTCAACGTCATTGTTATAATGGAGTGCAAAGCCTAAACACTAACTCTGCCGCATCCATTACCCTCTGGCCCTGGAAGACCATTATCCTTATAGTCCCATTATCCTCTTCGAATCCATTAAAAATATTTAGAATGTCTATCGAGCCTTACGTACTCAAAGCATTTCACTTTGACCTCCCTACCCTAAGCTGCAGGCCCATGTACAATTACCGTTAAAAGAAAAATACACATGCAACATAATTACAAGTGTCTGCACAGCAGTATTAAAACACTCCCTCTCCTGCAAAATCTAAGCTCCTTCTCATTCAACCTCAACCACTCAGGCTCTGCAACTCGGTACACTGTTGGATCGAGGAAGCCCTACCATCAAGGGTACTCCCCTGAGAGCACAGGAAGCTGAACACACACAGGCCATAGCAGCAGCGTGGGTAGTCCAGCTAGGGGTGGCATGCAAAGGAAACAAAAACAGAACAAAGACAACCCAGGGTTATGCCCTGTTTTGCTTCTTCATGTCAAATCACAGCAACAATTAATTCAAAGCCAACAGCTAACTAGTGACTCCAATGTTTTTAACAGAGGTGGTGAGCCAAGCTGGGAGCTGCAGGTTGTCAGACCCCCATCTCTGCCCACCATACTGAAGGGATAGGTACTTACACCATTCATTCCACAGAGCCACACAAACCATGCTACTTGGAAACAGCTAGTGAAGGAAATACACAAGAGCTGAAAGAGAGAGTAAAGAGAGCCCATTGCTGTGACCCACTGGGGAAGGAGGAGAAAACGGGGAACAGCCAGGAAGCCTCTATTTGAGGGGGTAAAGAGAGGGAGAAGATCAGAGAGCTCCTAAACTGAAAGCACCTGGATGGAAAAGGTGTTCCCGTTGAAAAGATGAGATAGCAAAGGGCACACATGTCCTTCCCCAATGTCAAATTACCATCCCCAGGTGCTACCTAGCTCCGTATAACTCCCACCCACAGTATCTGCATATGAAATCAAATCCTCCCCCTCCCCTTCTCCTTTTGCTGGTCTAGCAACCCCATCACCTGCTTAGTTTCCAGTTCCCCAAACATTATATAGAGAGGAAAAAAGTGTTAGAAGGTGTCAGTAATTCCCCAAGACAAGCACAGAGTGATGGGACGACCCTGCCACTGTCAGGAAGGAAGGGGGTGGGATAGCTCAGTGGTTTGAGCATTGGCCTGCTAAACCCAGGGTGGTGAGTTCAGTCCTTGAGGCAGCCACCTAGGGATCTGGGGCAAAATCAGTACTTGGTCCTGCTAGTGAAGGCAGGGGGCTGGACTTTGGAGTCCCTTCCAGTTCTAGGAGAGGATATAGCTCCATTATTATATATTATAATACAAGACTGATGGGAACATGAACAAGTCAACAGGGAAGAATTAATCCTTGTTAGTTGGGATTTGGGGTGGAGGTTGTTTGTTTCCTTCCCTCCCCACCTACAGATTTGATGGCCAGCCAGTAGGGAAAAAACAAAAACAAGAAAACTGCAGCAATATTAAAGGCTGGAAACTAAATTATTAAAATCCACACAAGAATCTTACATTATTGCTTTCTGGCTGTGTCCTGGGGCCATTCAGCACGGATATTTGCAGGAATCCGGGTGCACATATGTGGAGCAGGGGAATATGGGACTGCTGAAGGTGTTTTTATTCCACAGGCTCACTGTCTGACATTTTTAACCCTAATCACTCTCTCCAAACTGCTAATATCCAGCCAGGAGCTACCAAGGTCACGTGATTGTGGTAGTGGCATCGTAACCCAGATTGGAAAGTAGTTTATCATATGCAACTTGCTTTATCCCTCCTTAGTTTAACATCATGTCTTAGGAAATGTAATCAACAAGACTGGACAGCTCAAGGGATCAGTAATGGCCTACAGAGCCTTTCACTTCTAGGTCACTGGCTGAAATCCAGCCTAGTTCAGTAACCACCAAAAGCTGTACCATCTGATGGTGGCTTGTGCGAAACAAGTTGGTGGTTTCAGTCTAAAGTCTAACAGAGAAGTGATCATCACAATAATTGCCCACCCACTCCTTTTGTTGAGGAATCTTAGCAGAGAGGCCAAGGACTTAATGGGCCCTGGAGACCAAATTCCCCACCTACTCTCACCACCAGTCTTAAAGCTGATCCTTCCAGACGAGAGATGAAGCTCCCTGACTCAACAGCATATGGGAAGTTTGTGCTAACACTGCCCCAGCACTGCTAGGTAAGGAGGGAGAGAGGACTGCATTCTCCAAGGCTGCCAGTCTGGCACCTGTCACCAGTGCTAAATTTACTTCTAAAAAGTAGTTCTCTTTTAATGGAAGAAAGTTGACCCATGTGAAAATGAGGCACTCTTGCTCTCAGAGCATTAGCAAAGATCCCAGAACAAGGATAAAAGCAGGTGTTTATTCTAACCAAGGAACTGGATTATTGCGAAGGGACGCCGAGCACGCCTTGTAGCTTTAAATGACAAAGTATAAGAATCCCTCCCCGCATCTCCAGGACCCAGGTGAAAGAAAAACATGTGCAAACCCCATCTTTGTATGCCTACTCTCCATGGTGGTTTCTGATGGTTATGAGCTCTGAAGTGAGCTTTGGGTCAGTGGCAGGATAGATTTGATGTTGTGAAGCAACATACCCTCCCAAAAGCAGAGGTCTGTCCAGATGCCTCTGTAAGCAGTCCCTAAACTTGCATCCTTTTGAATAGGGCACATCCTGGGGACAGTTCTCTGGCTCTGAACTTTGCTTGTCTGTGAGTTCATATAAGAGAAGGAACTGGCTTCTTAGGTCTCCCAGCTCCTTAATGTACGTTTATTAATGATCCATCCATAGCCTGAGTCTATTGGCCTTCAAGAGGAAGCTTAAGACCAATTGGTTTGTTCAGACTTTTGCCTCCCCTTATACAATCAAATGCTACAGTCTTACTATAGTAACAGGCCAAATCACCACAACAGAACCTAGCTCTTCTATAGCACTTTTCATCAGTGCATCTGAAAACAGTTCATACGGGAGGTTTACTGATGGGGAAAAATGAGGCACAGAGAGGTGAACTGACTTGCCCAAGGACACCCAGCATGCTAGGGAATAGCAACCACGTCACTTGAGTGCCAGGCCAGTGCTCCATCTACTAGGCTAGACTGCCTCCAACATCACTCTTGTAAGCAACAGCCATTTGGAGCCTTACCACAGAACGCTGTAAGAGGGGAGGCATGTTGAATGTGAAGACACTGGGAGAAACATTCCTTTCAGAGTCTGTCTCTCTTCAATTTATTTAGATCAGTTACTGCTTTGTATTTCATGTTTCCAGGATGCCAACACACCCGGAAGACAAGGCAGCATTAACAGGTTTTTATAATTATGCATCAAAATATAACCACACACTTGATGTGATGTGTCACGGCCCAACTTCCCCCACAGAACAGGACGGAATACAACTGATAATCAAGACGCTATTATTAGCATTCACAGCCATCAGCCGTCAAGTCCGATACTCTGGCTGGCGTTTGAAAGGCTGGAGAGATTGGAACCAATAATAATCTTTGCACCTAGACACATTAAAAAGGAGCACAATCCCATCCATCAGTTTTAGGCATTTCAGTAACGCCCTTCACCGTCATATCTGACACCAGTAAAGTACATCTACATAGCATTGCCCAACACAGACAGACAATCACAGTGGTTCTATATACTCTCTCTCCCATATAGCAACGTCCAAGATCACAGCTAGACTGCACAGGGTGCAGTCATTTATGCCAGCACAGAGTGGGTGCAATCTCTAACTTTCTGATCTAGCACTATTTTATCCTCACTTTGCAGCGGGGTACGTGCCGGGACAAGATGCAGGACAGTGGTGAATCAAGGCCCGAGGACACTGCATGGAAGGTTTGGGGTATTTTGTATGTGAGCGTATGCTAGCATTTCCTTGCCTTTGGTTCTGGTGGAAAAACTCTGGAATAAAGATGGGTCAAACGTTATGCTTCAGGGCAGGGCATCCTACCCATGCTGCAAGGCATCAAGTTGTTAGCTGGGAGTAGGGTATTCATCTTCCTCTGAAATATCAGCTACTGACAGCATGCTGTACTTGATGCATCAACTGTCTGATTCATTATGGCAAATGCCAGGTACCATTGCATTAAACAAAGTAATGAACCCACACACTCCGCCAGCCAGCCTCGTCTCATCAGACCCAATAATCTACTGTGATTTTATTCCCTCCACCTCACTCCATATGTTGCCGTCATGTCACAGTAACCCTAAAAGTTACACTGGGATAGCACAAGGAATGCCTCTAGGCAGGATTACAACAATGACATTATCTAAGCCATCTTCTTCCCATAGCAGAAATGGCCCGTAGATCCCTCAGGCCTCCCTGCCCCACCATCTCCACTCACACTGCACTGTCAGGTAGGCAGAGGCGGACGGTGAGCGGCCAAGGCTGTTGCTAGGAATGCAAGTGTATTTCCCAGCATCGTCTGATTTGACACGGAAGATGATCAGCGTCCCATCAATCAGGATCCGGACCCTCAGTTTCAGGTCACTGCAGGGGGTGAGAGAACAGAAGGGAAAAGGTGGGCAAAAGGGCGGGGAGAGAACTGGAGTGAGGAGTCAGTACCGAGTTCCCCTCATACAGAGAGGGGAGCGGCTCTCAGAGCCAGCCACAGGGAGCTGTCAGGGAAACCCCAAGGGCAGCAGTGCAATGCCTGGATGGGTGCACTGGCCCATGGTGGGGGCAGAGGCGCATTGCTGGGAGAGTATCCCGATTCCCTGGGGAACAGCAGGCTTTGAGAGACAGAGAGAATGGCTCTGCGACAAGAGGCGCTCCTCCCAGCACGGACCGAGGGGCCAAGAGCCGAGCTTACTTCTTGAAGTAGACGTTCTCCTCCTCCCAGTACCAGGTGTAGGTCATGTTCCCTGGATACGCCTCGGCCTGGCAGGTGAACAGGGCATCCTGGGAGATGTTGACGGTGATGTTCTCTGGAGGGGAAACGATGAAGGGGGGTCCTGAGGGAGAGCACGAGAAAACCAGTTACCTCAGCCGCCAAAAAGCTCTGGCCATGAACAGCCTCTCAGGGAAGAGGCAGCATCTTTCCCCTTAGCATGTAAGGTCCAGACACCTGTAAGCACCTCTGTGTATTCAACTGGCCTGGCTCCCATAAGACGGGCCTTCAACCCAGAGCCTCTGCCAAAACATAACTAGATTAGGGATAAAGCTCTTCACACTGGGGCAATTCTGATGAGCCAAGGCCCTCTGGAAGAGCGGGATTAATGGGTGCCCAGCACTACCCTAGGAGAGGGCTCTGTCCCTTTAAGGCACGCAGGGAGTGCTGTAAGAGGATCATGCAGACGCAGCAAAAAGGGGGGTAGTGGGGACTGGAACAGGGTTAGACTCCAGAGCAGCAGAAGCTCTGACCTTGGTCTAAATGAGAGGACAGAGCTTCCAGCTAGCTAGTCTCCGGTGTCTCCCCCGAAACTCCCTCCCAAAGGGCAGTTTTAATCAGTGCCGCGGGGAGAGCGCAGCGCATGAAACAGACGCTCAATATTCAGTCTCTGAGATCCCCCTCGGCAGGGAAGAGGGGAAGGAACGGAAGTGGGGAGGGCAGCAGGGAATACAGACAGCTTAACAAAGCACGCTCTGCCAATGTCATCCAGGCTGGCACCCATCCTGCTGCTGTCGCCAGGCCAACCACACTAACACAACATGCACTGCACCCTCTGTTAACCTCTCTATTCACTGAGTTCACTCCCGAGCTGCCTCCTCTCCTTCAACCTCTTTCCAGGAACCAGCACAGTGGTTTCTAACACCACCTGTGATGAGAGATGGTTACTCAGTAGCAAGGTCCAGGAATCAGGGCTATGGTAGCACATGCTTTTCTAGTGCTTAAAGCAAGGAGGACTGGGAGTTTCTTAAGTTCATTTCCAGCTTTGCCACTGGCTTCCTAGTTGACCTTTGGCAAGTCACTTCATCTCAGATTCCTTCCTCCACCCATTTGTCTATGCTGGAAGAAAACAAAACATAACCAGATACACAGCTCCTCCCGGTCTATGACAGCTAACACATTTCCTAACAGGAGGCATTTGCCCAGCGTAGACATGGCCCGAGGTTAAACACAGGCATGCAGCAGCAACCTGCCTGGAACACTATGTGGATTAGTTAGTTAATGTCTGCAAAGCGCTTTGAAGATGGGAAATAGCATACAAGTACAGAGCATTATTAAGTGCTTCAATAGGTGTGAAATGCTAAGCTCCCTTATCTTGCAGCAGAAATTGACCAAATAAAAGATTTATACAGAGAGAGGAAGCAGGCCTGCAATGAGGACGAGACCCAGCAGGTGTCATTTTTATTCTGCACAGCATTTTCTCGTGTTTTGCAAGTCTTCCCACACTTATTTAAAAAAAAAAAACAACCATCAGAGCCTCTCTGTTAATCGGGATAGCTGCTTAATCAAAGAGACAGGCCCTCCACTGGGGTGCTCCAATTAAGCGGATTTTGCTGTAGTATAAATGGGATGCAGAACCATTAGGTGCTAACACAGCAGATGTATGCCCTGCATGCGCACGCATTCACACACACAGTCTGAAAGGGGCTCTGGGCTCCTCCGGGGTGACCCGGTTATTAATAAAAAGGGGTGTGGACTCAGAGAAGTGATTACTGTAGAGTCCCACAATGCCACATCCCCCACAGACCAGGGATTCGCAGACTGAAACGGGCTCGCAAACATTTTCATCCTGTGGCTCACAGCTTAAGGGAGATTGTCTAGTGGATGTCTGAGCCGTGACTTTACGTGGGAGTGGTTCATCTCCCTCCCCGGCGATCACGTGGCATCCCTGGGGCAATTGCTTCTGGAAACAAAGTATTTATGTATCTTTAGCTTCTTCTAATGCAATTTTAACAGCTGCGAATGAGAAGCCAGCACGTGACCAGCTAGCTCAGCACAGACCTCCAGCAAGTGCTCCACAGACCACAGTATCAGCAGAATTAATCCAGACGGCAGCACTTGGAAGCCTGACTAACCTAACATAACAAGTTTTCAAGGGAAAGTGGGGAGCACTGCCTGCTTCCCCATAAACAATGGGGTTTTAGATGCTTTAGGGTACAATTAGAGCTATTTCACACTTCCCCTCAAAAACAACTCCCCCCATAAATAAAACCAAATGACAGATGATGAAGAGCTGCAGGTGTGTCATGCAGTTTCTGGACAGGTTGCGGGTTGCCACCAAAACAAGCATTTGTGGGACAGTCCTGACGTGGACACCATCAAACCTGGTAGAGTCAGTTTTGTATAATGTTGACTATGGCTCTTAGGACATTCCTATCACCGCCTCCTCCACCACATAGCATTTCTCAGCCATAGGCCTGAAAGCAGTTTAGAAAAGCAGGCAAGTATCGTTATCCCCATTATATAAGCAGGGAAACTGAGGCACGGGGAGGTGCTGTGACTTCCCCCAAGATCACATAGGGTGTCAGTGATAGAACCAGAACCACAGTCTCCTGGTGTTCAGCCTGGCACCTTATGCACTTCAACACACCACCTCCAAAAGGAGTTTGGGGCAGATGAATGTCACGCTGTGCCACGGAACAGCCCTCTCTAAGCACAGTATAGTTCAGAGGACATCTGCTGAGCAAAGGGAGGGAAGACACGGGTATATGCCATCTCAGACAAATCAGCATGAGCTATGTCCCTCTAGGCCCAGGACAGGTCCTGCTATCACTAGACTCTTGCGTATATTGTAGTGAGGGCTGATGCGGCCTCCTTCGCATTCCTCGCTTTGGTCAGTTGAGCTGGCAGCCTGTAATGTTATTTAAACATCTGGGGTTTAGGCTTATTTTCCTTGCTTATTTATTGATGGTATTTTTAATGGATGGCTGGGAGGAGGCCACGTCTCTCTTGCAAGAGGCTGCACAGGCAGGAAAATGGGCCAGGTCAGTCCCTACACCTGAGCTGCATACTCCCCTCACAGCCCTTTAGCAGAAGACGCTGCATAAGCTTCTCACTCAATACACCAGGCTGTACATCACATGCCTTATTTTATACAGGCCTAGACAGCAGAGAAGGGGCTATCATTTATCATGTGTACGTACTGCACCTAGTGCAATGAGGCCCAAGTTGTCTGAGGAATACATATGTTTAATATAGTGGACTGCATAGGATGATAAATAAATAATAATACTGCCTAAGCTCTTATATAGCACTTTTCCCCAGTAGAGCTCAAAACATTTGGCATTTCCATGGAGCTTTAAACTTAGGATCTCTAAGCACTTTATGAACATTAACTCATTAAGTTTCACATCCCCGACGTGAGGTAAAAACTCCCAGTTTCATAGATAGCGAAGCTGAGAGAGTGACTCGCACTTGTTAGCAACAGAACCTGGAATAAAACCCAGAAGTCCTGACTCCCAATCCCCCACTCGAACCACTAGCTCATGCCGCTGCACATTGGATCTCATGGAATACCCCTAAAAGACTGATGCAAAGCCAAGAACAAAACCCTGCTTTCCTACTGGCTGCTATATTTGTCTTCAGCCTCTAGAAAAAAAAAATGTATGCTGCCACCAGAATCTCTATCTGTATCAGCAACAGGCAGCTGAACGCAATCATTTTTCCCCACAGCATATACGAGCAATGCTGATGGATGGGCTTTCCCTGGCAGCATGTGACTGGCTGGTTTAAACTCCCATCATTCCTGTAGCCAGTCAGTAACTGACAAGGCTCTTGAGTGCTAATTCTAAGGGCTCTCCGTTCTCTGCCCAGCTTTCCGGAGATGCTCTCATTGCAAGGCTAAGCGTGGCTGAAGCACAGGGCTTGGAATCCCCTAAGGAGCTTCCCAAGAGAGGACTTACCTTGTACGAGCAGACGAGTGGTGTGCACAGCCTCCCCTTGGATGCTGTAAGCCCGGCAAGTGTACGCGCCTCTGTCTTCCCGACTGACCGACATGACAGTCAAACTCCCATCGCTCACCTGGACCAAGAACAAGGGAGACACTTCAGCACACATGAGCACTCATGCGAACGCTCATCCACCTCACACCCCCATCCTAGAGCCTCACAATGGTGCACTAATCCACACGGTCACCCGTTCCCAGGCTGGCGTGCACACACTCACTGTTGGCTGTTCAGAATTTTCTCTTTTGAATTTCCCTGCCTTCAGCCATGCACGGGTGATGAGAGATTGCGGGAGGCCAGGACTGAATAAGGACTGGGCTAAGGTCCATTGATAGAGCATAGGGAGGGACCAAAGGTATCTGCGTGGCAGGCTCCCCTCTCCCCAGGCCATTCCAAGAGCTGATCTCTCCATTGTCTTGCACGTGTTCAGAGCAGGTTTTCTGACCCCATGGTACTGAGTCCTTCCCATCTGCCAAGGCAACATCACGCTGTCGCAGTGATGAGGCCTGCCGCTGCCCTGGCCAAGGGACTACGTCGGCTAGAACGCTTCTGTCGGCCTTTCCATCCGGATACCCAGAAAGCACTTCACAAAGGGGGTTACCCCCTTGTCACTGCTCGGGAAGCTGAGGTCCAGTGACTTGCTCAAGGTCACAGAGTGATGCAGACCGAACTGGGAACCCAGCCCGACTCCCAGCCCCCTTCCCTAACCAGGGGGCCATGCCGTCTCCCAGGAAGGCTGGTTTGGGTGCATTGGCAGGGTGGTGCTGAGGAGGAGCCTGGATAGCCCTGCCTGTGCTGTGCTGGTCCTGTGGATTAACCGCACTTCCGCCTCCAGGGCTGCCGGCACGGTACCTTTCACTAATCCTTAAGGGGCCAAGCTTCTTTGCAGGTGTAACTCCACTGACTCCATTGCAGAGAATCTGGCCCAACAAGTCCTTGCCTTACTGTTACACAGGGACTCGAGTTGCTGTAAGCCGGTCAGACTCCTTCCCTGGCAGGGCTGAGACACGAAACCAAGACATCATCATCTGCGGCTGCTGCTTGGCGCCCACTACCACCAACCGCATGCTCCCCGGTTTGCGCAGCAGCTTCCTTTCCTGCCTTTCCTCCCCTCCGTGTCAGGAGTGGGGGCTGCTCAAGCCCTCCAGCGATTCATGTCCATTACCACTGGCAGGTGAGAGACTGCCTAGCGAGGAACTGCCGGCGCTCAGCAGGGGAGGAGATGTGTAATGGTCATCCCCTACCATCTCCATTTCCATTTCCCCCCTCCCTTCTTCCTCTAGGCAGGCACATTAGCAGAAACCTGTCCCACAGGGGCTGTGGTGCAATCGACTGCGTTGTACAGAGCCATTATCAAACCTGCTCAATTTCCCCATCCTCTGCTTAGCATGGCTGGGCTCCTGCCTCTGATGGCATCAAGGGCTGGAGAGGTGAGAGAAGGGCACAGCTCCTCACTCCAGGCACTGGGCAAGCAGCAGAGGAAGGATACAGCTTCCGCTATGCAGAAGGATGGGAGGGAAGCAACCCGGAGGTAACGCACCCCCTTCCGCCACAGCGAGAGCCTCACCCCACTGCCATCCGCCCCCCCTCCCCAACACTCTCTGCCTCATCCTTCTATTTCAATTAGTAACAAATTATTCCTAATGACTCTCATTAGTGCCTGCGCTGATTCCAATGCTCGATTTGCCAATTACAGCTGTATGGAATCCCTGGCTGGGCTGAGGATCAGAGGCTTCCGAGGACACCCAGAGAATCTCTTAGGGGCTGGGACTGACACAGGAGGGAACAAATCTTCCTAGTTGACCCTGTTCAATCACGGGAACCCCAGTGCAGCAGTCCCCAAGGGAATGCCCCCATGTGTGCCTGCCAGCACTCTCCTTCCCACAACACCCCCCACACACATCCCTCCCTAACAGAAAGATTTCCAGCACTAGCAATGAGTGTAAGAAAACTCATGTGGAATCCACAGACTATGAGACAGATCTGCTCTCTCTGAACCCAATAGGTTTGGCCTGTGCCTCTCATACACAGCAACAGCGTCCAGGGCTGGGATAGGCTTAGCAGTGCCTGGGTTTCAGACCGAGGCTGTGGCATCCATAGCTGCCATTCAGGACGGCCCGTCCCTTCCCTCGGTGCAGGTTCAGATGGGACCCGGAGCTCCTGCCAGCAAGGCTCTTGCATCCCTACATGTAGGTAAGAACCACTCCCAGCCCAGGAAGGAAAAGCCACCGAGCAGCACCGATAGGTACAGAGAGGGGACAAGATGAAGCAACAACATAGTCAAGACTGCGGGGCAGGAATACTGCCCCCAGCATGGGGCGGATGAGCAGGGGCAGGCGAGCAGAGGACTCATTGACTGGTACTCTACATTTCAACACACTCTGGATTTCAAACCCACATTTTATAGAGAACTGCAAGACAAAAAGGGGAGGGGGGAAGTGGAGACTGAGCAAACTGAACAGATGGACGTGTGGAGATGCACAAATAGATAGCTGGATCAAGCATTTGCCTGGTCCCAGCCAGCTCCTCCATTCCAGCTCAAGTAAGAGTGAAGGGCTTGGCTCTCCTCCCTCCCATACCAGGCTGCAATTCCAGGGAGTTACTCCTGAGTCACATCAGGGGAAAGCAAGTGAAGAATCAGGTTGGGAGTTTCTAGCAACTGAGGGCTTCCAAGGCCGCTTTTCAGAACCTCCCGTGATCCCATCCTGGGGGAAGGAAACCCGAGCAGCTCCCACAGGCTGCATTCAGGAAGGCGTCTCATCAGCAGAGAAAACCTTCTTCTCTGAGAGGCACGAGGCGCTCTCTGGGGGCCTGGCACCTTCGCATGGGTTAAGTGTAGCCGGAAGGAAGATGCAATAGAACAGAGATGGGGGAGGGGGTGGAAAAACAAGATCGGAAAAGCAGTTGCCTGTATGGCAACCAGGCCTAGCAGGCTCCAGGCACAACCGCTGCTCCCCAGCGTTAATGGCAGTGACAGGCCAGAGGGAGGAAAGTCAAGGCTTTTTGATGCTACCTGCAGTTCACAGACAGGAGAAACTGAATCTCAAAAGGCAGCCAAGAAACAGACTGTGGAGGGAGGGGGAGTGCTGAGGCAGCAAGAAAAGCTCCAGAAACACCAGCTGCTTCAGCAACATCCCTACCGCTCCCTAAGAAACCCTGATTGTGCCACCTCCTGTGGTCCTCTGTACACCTGGAGCCCAATCCGACCTTGAGAGCACCTCTCGCGAGAGCAGGGGCAGCTG
Organism: Mauremys reevesii; assembly: GCF_016161935.1. Lineage (NCBI taxonomy): Eukaryota > Metazoa > Chordata > Testudines > Geoemydidae > Mauremys > Mauremys reevesii. Next base: position 10,402,760 of record NC_052634.1, on the reverse strand, counting down.
CTCCCTCAGCACCGTGGGCTATTGTTTGATACTAGCCAGAAATCTGATATATGAAGGCGCTTCCCTCTGCATCGAGGCTGAGACTCTGCAACTCAGTGCAGCGGTAACACGCCAGGCTCTCCCGCCACAGGGGTCAGAGTTAAGCATTTACAGCAGCTGACCAGGCCATGCACTTACCTGGTACTTCCCACTGGCACCTAAGAGGTCCCCTTCTCTCAGCCAGGTGACAACAGGCTTGGGGTTCCCAAAAGCCATGCAGGTCAGGGTGACGCTGCTGCCCTCTTTCGCTTCTACGTACTGGGGGGGTGTTTCCGTGAAGGTGGGGGGAGCTGCAGGGGAGACACAGAGAAGCCATGCTGCATTCAGCAGAAAAACACCATCAATCCATCCTGGCCACTTGCTACACGCCGGGCCACATGGGATGATCCACCCGCACATGCCCTTCCGGCAGTGCAGACGGCGGCCAACAGCCGTGTGCCGAACACTTGGAACGAGTCATTCGACTGACGCCAAAGAGAGCAGGAAGCAATACAGCTGCATGCACGGTCTTTAGTCATTTACCCCAGCTGGAAGGACGTTCAGAATAAAAGTCAAAAGCCGACCATGAGTCACCTGTCCTCATTAAACAGCCACCCTTAGCAGGTCCCTAGCTCCCTCCATCAGAGGATAGCAGCACACAGCGAACAGCGAGGCCAACCACTTAAAAAATGCCCAATTTCAGATGCCTCTGTTTATAGTTAAGGCTGGTGTTCGAAGGTGCTGAGCACCTGCAGCTCCCTCCCGCTGACTTCTGCTGGATTGGGGGCGGGGAGGGAGTTCAGCCCTTCTGGGCATCACCCCAGTGGAGGGACACTGAACATCCAGAAACTGAGGCCACTCTTGAAACCGCTGGCCTAACCGATGAAGCCTCGCAACCCTCCTGTGAAATACACAACTGAGGCACAGCGAGGTAAAGCGACCGGCTCCAGGTCACACAGCTATGGTTAGCGCCAGAGTCCCAGCTCCCTTCTCCCACTCTGGGTGCTTCCCCATTTACAGTTCCAAGTTACTCCCCCCCGCCATTATGCATTAACTTGTTATTGTCACAACACATGAAAACACTGCACTGCAGAGAGAGAGAGACTCCTTCTGATTCAAGAGGCTGGCAGAATTACAGCACGCCCCTAATTATCCGGCGCAGTTAAATCCCACTTTCTAGGAAGACATGTAGGCAATTTAATCTACGCTGAAAACAAGTCTATGTGGTTTCCCCCCAAATGATTATTTTTTCCTAAGAAAACTAAGTGAGCTAATGCACTCCAGAAGCACTAAAGCCCTCCCTCTAAAAGCAATTCTGCTTATACTGTATGGCTGGGCCTAGAGGATTAAGCTGATTATTTCTGTTATTAAACCCCTGCGTGCTCAGCACTGCATGAAACACAGAGAAACAAGTTCCGTGGGACAGGGCGCATGCAGCCAACACAAGGCTATGGGGCACTCAGATGGGCTGTCTTTGAGGAAAGCTTGCAGGAATAATGGCCACAGGGTCTCTTGGAAACAGACAGCAAGGGAGAGGAAGGAGTCACCTTCACCTGCAGCTTTCCAGGGCTCACCACACTTCACCCCTGAATGGGGAGGGTGCCATAGGAACTAGCCATACCAGGGGATAGAAAGAATTAGCCTGTGCCATGAGAAAGGGGCAGGTATTCCTCCCAACTGGCCTCCACTCCACGCTGGGCCACCATCGGCACCTGTCACAAGGGAGAGGAAGCAGCGGCTGAGCTGGTCCCGTGGCAGATGCTGTGGGAAGGTACCGCAGCACCTTCTCCCATCTATGCAGCTTCCAAGAACTATTTGCAGCTCAGGCCAAGTACGGGCCCCACTCAGGTGCATCCCCCGCCTGTCCCAGCACATATCAAGCCTTCAGGGAAGCACATACCACCTGCCCTGCCCCACACAGGTCTCCCCAGACAGGCACACCAGCGTCCAAAGACATACTCCCGCCCCAACACACATCACCTGCGTTCCACTCCTCCACCTTGCCCTCAAGTGGGGCACATGGGGGAAGAGAGTCTAAAGCTGGGGGGTGCAGGAGGTAAACCCCCTCCCCTCCCCAAAGGCTACAACCACAGCCAGCCCTCCTACACACAGGGGAAAGAGCACCAGGCTCCACTCTCCCCGCATTGACACACGTGCTTTTCAACCTCCACTCCTCATGGGCCCTTCCAAAGACTCTCCTGATTATTAAGTATTGGGGGCAGGGGAAAGAAGGAAACTCTGTTTTGATTAAAGCTCCATCCTGTTTGGATCATCTGCTTCCCCGTGACTCAGTCTGACTTGCTCGAGTTAATAACCGAGTCAATCTCAAACCCACTAGGGTCCTGGGTTGCTCCCTAATGAGGCTCGGGACACATCCCTGCCCATCTTCAAAACTTGCTCCGCTTCCTGACCCAACCCAAGCAGTCAGACGGCAGATGTGCAGAAGGAGGAGAGCTGCTCCACAAGACACTGGGGTTGGGGGGAATAACTCGAAGAAAAGGAAAACGTAGGGTTAAGTATCATCTGATCTATCGGGCTGTGGAACAGACTCCGAGGGAAGCAGATTGGACAAAGCACTAGAGAATGGATTGGAGGGAGCGACCTTGCATCAGCCCAGGACAGCATGATCTCATCTACGAAGTGTGCCAGTGACTAGCTGAGATCCAAAAGGGACCTCCCAGCCCTCCAGATGAAGGGGGGGGTGGGGGAAGAGACCATTCTCTAGGCTCAGTCGTGGGTACTTACACACACGACACGTAACTCTGATCTGGAGGGAGGCATTACTCTTTGCCGAGGTACAGGCCAATTAGACTGGGGGCCTAAGGGGGATAGGAAAATTCCAACCGTAGTCCGAACATCCTGGGTTGAGCAAAAGGACCTTACATCCATGCTCTTGGATCTGCACTCAGTCAAACTAATGTCTCGTTTCTTTAGTTCCTGAATATGACAAGACGGAATCCTAACCCCCTGGGGCAAATGAGCCAGCCCACAAGTTAGTTTACTTTTTGCCTTTCATTAACTCCAGACAGACAATTAAACTAGACTGATTGGTTTCACTTCCTGGTTCTCCAGCCACAGTGCTGCAGTGCACCAGCCACAATACTGCAGCGTTTAAGCTGTGAACAATGCAGGGAAGTGTTCAATGAAACAAATTCTCTTCTCATTGAAAGTCATGAAAACTTGTGTTTTATTACTTTTTAAAAACCACACAAAATTTAGACTGGGGTCTCCACAAAGCTGCCGATGTCCCTGTAAGCAGGTTGCCACTTCCTACCAGCAACTCCCAAGATCTAATACACTGGGAACAGAAGAGAACAAAGGCAATTTGGTCAAAATATTTGCTTTCAAATGAATGGAGACAAATGATGTAGCAGTTAAGGTGCAGCAAAGGGAGTCCAGGCCCAGGGGATCTATTCCTGATTCTGCCATTGACTCACTTGTGTGATCCTGGAAAAATCACATTACCCAGAATTTTCTAAGAGTGATATCTGACTTTGATGGCCTCCGATTTTAGGTGCTCAGTTCGAGACACCTGAGCACCAGCAGTTCTCATTGACTTCAGCTGAAGCGGTCTCACACTGGTTCTGAAAATTAAATGCAAGCCCTAGTCATCTCAAGTTGTACACCCAAAACTTGAGCCATCAGAAAATCAGAGACCATGTTGGGAAATGCTAACTTGAACTTCTCCTGCCTCAGTTTCCTCATCTGTAAAATGGGAAGAAGAATGGTACCTTTTCCCTAGGGATCTTGAGAAGCTTAATTTATTACAGCCAAATGCAACCTTTCGCTATACCCATGCAGCCCCATGGACTTCATGTCCAAAAGGGTTGCACGGGTGTCTGTGGGAGCACAATCTGACTCTGTCTGAGCAAACTATTTTAAGGCATTTGGATGAAAGATGTTATATAAGTGCAAAGGGCTTATTAACAAACTAGGGCAAGTTGCACTTTCTCATACAGCTCTTCTCATGCCTTCTCCTTATGCCTAATTTGGGTGGCAAAAGCTATTTAAAGAGGCCACTGACTTTCCTGTGTGTCTTTTAGTTTATTGAAACTACTGCTTTGCCTTTTCCCAGAACCATCCACTCAAAGATCTGAAAGCTCTTTCCAACCTATCAAGAAATTCAGCCTCGCCTTGGGAGGTAAGGAAATATTATTAGCCCCATTTTATAGCCGGGGAGGCTGAGGCTCTGCAAGGTTAAGCCATTTGCTCAATGTTACGCAGCAAGTCAGTTGCAGAGACAAGAATAGAATCCAGCAGCCCTGACTCCCAGACCTTTGCTCTCATCAATATGTCATGATGTCCTGCTTTTACACAGACAGAAACGATCCCAGTGTTACTTATTCTAAGCTAAAAATAACATATCCTAATGTGACAAATTACTAGTTACTATATTATTTAGCACTAATAAAAAAAAGAAAGGTAATTTCAGAAAATCTGAGTTTCAAATCAAGATTTAAGTTTCCAATTCATTTACTAAAAAATGATTATTCTTTTCCCAAGAATATTTCAAAATGTAATTTATTTTAAAAGCTTCACATAATTAAACCATGTAATTAATACAAGTTTGTCCCTTTTGTAAATAATGATCTCACCCAAAATAAGTCGGGATTTTTTCTTCAAGTGAAGAACACATAATTGAGGCACAGGGTCCATCAGAAATTACATCAGAACAGCCACACTGGGTCAGACCAATGGTCCACCTAGCCTAGGGGCAGGTGCTTCAGAGGGAATCAAAATAGGCAATCAAGTGATCCACTCCTTGTCGTCCACTCCCAGTGTCTGGCAGTCAGCGGCTAGGGCAGAGGTAGGCAACCTATGGTACGTGTGCCGAAGGCAGCACGCGAGCTGATTTTCAGTGCCACTCACACTGCCTGGGTCCTGGCCACCAATCCGGGGGGGTCCGCATTTTAGTTTAATTTTAAATGAAGCTTCTTAAACATTTTAAAAACCTTATTTACTTTACATACAACAGTTTAGTTATATATTATAGACTTATAGAAAGAGACCTTCTAAAAATGTTAAAATGTATTACTGGCACGCGAAACCTTAGCTCAGAGTAAATAAATGAAGACTCAGCACACCACTTCTGAAAGGCTGCCGACCCCTGAGCTAGGGACACCCAGGGCATGAGGTTGCATCCCTGATACCTTGGCTATTAGCCATTGATGAACCTATTTTCCACGAACTTATCGAATTTTTTGAACCCCGTCATAGTTTTGGCCTTCACAATATGCCCTGCCACAAGTTGACTGTGTTGTGGGAAATTAAAGAGAAAAATCTACAAAAGACGTTATAGTGCACTTATCAGTGCAGCAAATTGCTGGTTAGATCTGCTCTCCTTCTCTTGGTTCTTTGTCTAGAAAAGTTTACCTCCATTGGAGAAAAAAAAACGAACTATGACAGGCTGGCTATTCCAGCCCTGGGCTCCCCTCACGAAGCTCGGCCAATGCACCTCAAGTCTGAGCTGCAGCAGTCCCTGGCTAGAAGCTATTGATTCTTCCTGAATAGCACTGTGTAAAGAGAGAGGTTCCACTGGGCCTTGCTCAGGGGCTCTTCGGCTGGAAAAGAGCCCGTTTCTTCTCATTCGAGGAAGCGCACACCCAGATATTGAATGGGAAGAGGTCACTAGGGTACTTGCCATAGGCGTTCACACCTGGGACTTTTAACCAAAGCCAAGAACTTCGCAAGACGCAGGCAGGCATTTTTCCCCCTACCCACTGCTGTTGGAGGTGCCATCTTCTAGACGAGATGTAAAACTGAAATCCCCACCATGTGTGTCCCTTTAAGATCCTTGGGGACGTTGTGTGTAAGGGGAGGGGTTAACACCAGCCCCTTGCTAGCTAATAGCATCTTGGCAACCTGCAGTTTCAACTGATCTCAGGCGTCTATTTCCTGCCCTTCGTATTGTTGCGCGGTGCCGCCGTGCACTGTTAAACAGCTGCCCTGCTCCACTCCAGAGGTAGGAAAAGCAATCCGCACACAGCCGCTGGCCAACTCACAAAGGGATCGCAAAGCTTAACTAGTTAACACGTATAAAGCATTTGCAATTCTGGGAGGGGAAGTGCTACAGAAGGGCAGAGTGTCACTGAATAGGCAGGTGATGTGTAAACTTGTCATTTGCTCCTGCTGGTACACAGCTATCCTGGTCAGCAGCATCTCTAGCTATTATCTCTCTCATCGCCAGATTGGGTCAGGATTTACAAGAACAAGCCAGAGAACTCTCTGTTATTCCAGTCCAAGGCCTCCCACACAGGACTTGGAATATACCTTGAACCTGTCCCCGTTATTCCAGGATGGGGCTCCCCCACACACTGCTCGGCTAGTCCTGACCTGCAGCCGCCTGTGGGCAAAAGCTGCCAACTCGAGATGGGTTTCATTTGTGTGTGTTACTTAACCCAACCTGAAATCCACACGCAAAGGCGCACAGCAGCAGTCTGTGCTGGTGCATCAGGCTAGAATACAGTCTGGTGGAGCCATCTCCACTCACATCGTCAGAAGGCACATTTTGTTCTCAAAAATCCTGCTCACAGCATTACCCAGGAGTTCAGAGACCAAAAACAGAAAGAGAGAGACGCAGAGACAGATTTTTAAATAGGAACTAGAAGAATGAATACATAACAAGCCAAGGCAAAAAAAAAAGGTGGGGGCTAGATTCTGATCCTCTGACACATGCTGGATTTTACTCCTTCAAAAGTTCCATGAAAGCCAATGAGACTACTCACAGAGTAAGTGCTATCCGGCATAAATAGGAGGATCAAAATCTGTAACCGTCATCCTCCCACTTCTCTTTACCTCTTTCCCCAGGCACCCTTCTGGCTCTGATTAAACACAATAATGAATGGAAGCGCATTCCTTATCGAATTCTTTTCTTTTCAGTCAGATTCTCAGTCTCAACGGCTGGCTTATTATTCCAGTTGAAAGCTTGGAGCCCAAGGGAGGACCTATGCAATATGTATCGTGCGCTCAAACTTGCAGGCTGCCAATGCTGATCTCTGCAAACAAACCAAGCACCCATACGCAGCCCGAAGAATGCTTTTCAAACTCGTAATTAAAGTGTAGTCAATTCTCAGGTTCAGAGCTGCTCTACAAAAATGGGTTCAGTTAAACACAAAAAAAAAAATCCATTTTTAAGTTTAATTCAGTTACATGGGTGCAACTCCTGTGTGGACACACTTAACTCTCTTTGCAACGGATCAAAGTAAGCTACGTCAATATCAACCAGTGTGAACAGCTTTACATGCACCCACATATGTTGGCACAGGTGCAACTCAACTGATTTAAAAACTGATTTTAGTACAAGTGGGGCCACTTGCATGTTGGCAAGGTCCAAGTGCAATCTCCCAGCAGGCAGTTCCTCTTTCCTTCACCTGGACTGACTCCTGTGGCTCAATCTTGCAACATTCCATGAGCAATATTCCCACAGAACCCACCAGGAGTACTGCCGGTGGAGAGCTTGCAGCATCAGGAGCCAGGCATCCAGACTCCCCCCATCCAGGGTGGGATTCAGTCTCGTCTCGCCGAGACATTGCCACCTGCTCATCTGATCAGCTCGTTCAAAAGCAGTGACCAAAAAAAAAAAAAACTCGCTAGCAGAATGCAGCCAGCCAGCCCACCGTTCCCCCAGCTGCTCTGTGGGGACAAAGCAAACCCACCCGGGAGACATTTCAGCCAAGGACAAGCTATAAAGAAAGGTGACAAAGGCAGAGAGGGGAGCTGCCACGTACTAGTGTTTCTTACCTTCATTGGTTTTCCTCTGGCTAACACAGACCATATAGACGCTACACTCCCACTCGCCCATCCCACCCACGCCCACAGACCCTCCTGCAATCCCAGTCTGCCCTGCACCTTTCAGGTGTACCAACTGCACAGCAAGCCCTGACCCACATTCCTTGTGCTAATGCATGCCAGGCTGCCCTGGGGTCCTGCTTGGAACGCTAGACCTGCCCCCACCTGGGTTACTCCCGGACTTGGCTGATTGGTCCCTGACTGCTCACTAGCTAAAATGTCCCTGGATTTACCCTAGTCTGAACAGCTGCCTACCTCTGTCCCAATGCAGATCACCTGCCTTCTACCTCGCAATGACCCACGACAGGTGGTCCAGTGAATGGAGAACAAGCCTGGGTTGCTGGAGGCCTGGGTTCAATTCCTGCAGCAAGACACACACATCCTAGGTAACCCTGGTCAAGTCGCTTCATCTCTCTGGGCCTCCATTCCCCAGCTGTCAAGTGGAGAGCGTTGCGCTTCTTTACCTCACGGGGGGGGTGTGAAGATATTGAAGGCTGGTTCTCCAATACCACAGTGGTGGGGGCTAGACAAGCACAAGAAATGGACAGCACTACATGCCCATCTCTTCCCCCCATCGCCTCATGACGAGGAGGGCGGCAGCTCTGGGCCCTTCTCCTCCCAGAGAGATCCACAGGCACCCCCCAACCAGCACGGGACACTCTGCAAAGTGCTGCTAAGAAAACTTGGAGAAACAGCAACTAGAGGAGGAGCAGCAAAACAGGCTGGTAACAACCTGTATCGAGCTGATCAGAGATGGGCTGGGCCGGGCCAGAATTTGGCTGGGAGCCCTCCGAGGAATAGCTACATGGAAGGACACATGGGAAGTGGTACTGCTGACTCAGTGGGGCTCTTCCCTTTTATTGATGCCAGCACTGCTGGCCACGTAGAAGTCAGGTCCTGACCAGCTGTGGTCATTAAAGACCTGTGCTAAATTTGGGAAGCGGTAGGCACGTTACATCCCAACTCCCACTGCAGTTTTGATGGGGGAGGGTATAAAAACTGCCTCATTTCCCAAATAGTTGTATAAGTATTACTGTTAAACAGCTGCCATGTTCCACTCCAGAGGTGGCTGCATTTCATTGCGGCATATACGGATTTATATATAAATATATATTCACTTTATATCCTTCACCTGTTCCACAGGTGTCTTTTGAGGCTTCAAACCACCAGTGAAGGGCTTGGAGACCCTCCTGGTATTACTCCTCCATCCCTTCTCTCCCACCATCTCCCCTCCTCCCTCTGATCCACTCCTCTCTCCCCATCCTAAAGTCTCAATCTAGGATATCCCTGGCGCTACAGCACTGGTTGCTGCGAGCACGGTCTGAGAAGTGGCAGCAGATGGGGCCCCGAGGACGGTTCCTGACAGATGGCTGCTCTCCCTGTAACACAGGACAGGGGAAGCCGGAGATGATGGAAGGCCCTAGCTGGCAGTTTCAAAAGAGATACAAAGGAGAAGGGAGATTCTTGGGTGAAGGGAAAGAGCTTCATTAGTGGACAGCGCAGACTAGACAAGAGAGCAGCTGAGCTCTGAGACTTGGTCTCCTGGGGTTCTGGTCAGTCACATGCCAGGAGCAGGTTTGCCCAGAGGGACGCACGCAGCGGGGAGCCCCCCACCTCCTACTCACCATTGACTGTGAGGTGCACCCAGCTGCCGTTGTGGAAGGTGTCGTACTGCTGATCCAGCATAAGCACTTTGCACTCGTACCAGCCCTGGTCCTCGGAGCGAATCTGCTCGATGCGCAGGGATGCCTTGTCATGAAGGCTGGCGCGGCCTGGAAGAGACACGGACAGAGTCAGAGGGACTCAGCAGTGCAGCATCAGCCTCACACCAACCCGCCACTCGACACCCAGCCTCTCGAACGGCACTTACAGAGGCTGCGGAGAGTCCACCCTGCCCCAAGCCCAGGCTCTCTCTCCGCCACTGGACACTGAGGCCGGACTTTTTCAAAAGGAGCCACTGATTGCTCTATTTTTTGGGGGCCCAACACACCACGGGCCCAATTTTCCAGGCACCGCAAGGCCTGCTGACTTCCAAGACAGCTGCCGACGCTCACCTCCCACAGGGGTCTCAGGCTGGGCACCCAAGAACTGAGGCCCCTGGAATTAGAAGCTGCTCTAGAAAATTCGCGCTTGCCCATCCAGTCTGCCAGGATATCCCCGCTGACCATCAGCCCCCTGCTAAAGAAGGTGGGGGCGATGCACACTGCGAATCTGAGATCTATGCCCCGGGGACACAGGTAGGCCAACAGACCATAAGCGAGACCAGGTGGTCAGGGCCCCGTGGATTCGGAGCTCATCTGGGACACAGGGCTTTCCCCACGCCTCAGAAGGGAAGACAACCTTCTGCAATGAAGAAGTGTGCCTAGGATTAACAGCACCCACTCTGCTGCCAGCAGAGGGGCCCTGCACGGACACAGATCGGGGTTGGCTCCAGCTCCGCGTTCAAGCCAAGATGTGTCCTGGAGCCCTTTCACCAGCCACTGCTGCCACAGAATTGCTCCCTCTCAAAGGCAGCCCAGCCCTCCCCCAAGAGGAAGCTCCAACATGCCCCCGTTCCGGGCTAGCGCACATCACTGCACCCTGGGGACAGCCCACGAGACAGGAGCCCTTCACCTCTAGTTCAGAGTCTATTCCATGTGTGCAATGACTCAAAGCTAACCCCTGCAGTCGTGGGGCAGCCCGCGTGCCGGGGGGCCTCACGACTCAGCTTTCAGCGGGCAAGTGCTCCCAACACAGAAACCACCAGCCCCACTGGCACTAACCTGCCCCCCTGTTGACCAAGGACTGGATAGAGCACAGACAGCCAACCCCCACCCTCGGGGTGATGGCTCCGGGGCAGCCTTGAGGCATGCGCCAAGGAGATCTGATGTTGAAAACTGACTCGCAGCAGAGCAAAATGCAAACCAGGTACGACCTGCGGCTGGTGCGCAGGGTTGGCGGGGAGGTGGAATAGGACAGGCAAGGACACACTCGCAGGCCAGAGCGAGAGGACGAAAACCCCAGCCACTCATGATAGAATTGTTTTCTTCCTGGCCAGAAAAGAGAACCACACAGCAAGCCGCCAGCTAGTTTCCCTGCTGGACACCCTCCAGGGACTGCCAGCTCCCCAACCACGCTGCTTGCTGGGAATCAGGGCTCCTGGCCAACTCCCACTTTGGAGCAACGGCGCTGGCTGGAAGCAGAGGCACGGATGGGGTATTTGAGCCTCTCCCTTGCTTCTAGAGGGCACACTCACACCTTATCCCTCCGCTTCCTGGAGAGCGCAGCAAGGAATTGATGTACCTACCTGCAGGAGGAAAAACATTCCCTCCTCCCACCCCCCCGCCAATACCTCCTTGGCAGTAGCCCCTTTATGGTCTGCCAAGTCCATGCTCAAGCCAACCATACAGCTGTGGGGTGCCTCCTGGCCAAGTGACTGCTCTCCCAGGTCTTGTTACTCTCCCCATCTCACTGGGAGATCATTCAGGGGCAGCTGTGCATCTGCCCCCCGCCTCCCGTGTATACATTGGGTCCACACAGAGCTGGGATCAAAGGCCACCTGGTAACAGGATCCCTGCCCCCTCTCCCTCCCCCTCCGATGCTTCAGGGCATGGATTGTGCTGTATCAATTCTCCATCCACAATGATTCCCTCCTCCCTTACCACCGTCATGCAGCTCCATGCACCACATGCAAGAAAGACACCGCACCTCCGGCTCCCTACTGCTGCAAGGGGCCGATTGGCAGCTGCTGGAAGGGATTGGTAGGGCATCTAAGAAGATGCAATAGCATCTCACCCCAGGGCTTTGCACACCTGCTACAGTCACTGGAGACCAGGTCATAGCCAGGGATGACCCTTTCTGCCCCTTGTCCCCTCTCCCCATGAGGATGGCCAGCTGCTGCTACATCCGCGAGCTGCCTCCCTGTTCTGATCTGCCTTATGTGATCCTAACCCTCCACACGTCCCAGCAACCACAGGAGGCTGCAGCTGACTATAGGGTGGCGAAGGGATGAAGCACAAGCCCCTAGGAAGCCAGCAATGGGCAAACGGAGCTGCACAGGCCAGAGGTCCCCATGGGAAGCAGGCCTATGGAGCCACCCACATGGACAGCTCACTGCCCGCTCTCCCTTTCCCCTCTCCCTCAGGCAAGTCGCTCCACCAGGTCAGGCCAGTCTCCTCGCTGACTCGGTTTCTCCCCTGCCCACCCGCTTTCTAGAGGTGTGAGCTCCCGCAGCCCCCAGATACCCCAGCAAACGCCCCAATGACCGCAATGGGAGCAGCAGGGGCCTGGTGTCCGAGAACCTCGGGCTCTCTCAACTGCTTGGACGGTGGCCTTGTACCCTGGGGAACTCTGGATCCAGCACCTCCTAGCTCAGTCCCGCCCCACTCACCCAATTCAGTCTCATCTCCCCCTCCCAGGGGCATCCCCTGGAACTGAATACCCAGGGGACCAGGGCAAGACGCAGTGGGAGGACTAGTTCCCCTTGCTGCAGAGAGGACACCAAGCAAGGCTCCTGCCCCCAAAAGCAGCAGCCCAGGCTCTCCGCTGTTCCCGGGGAGCAGCAAGGCCTGCCCTTGGTTTTGCTTCCTCGGCTCCTTTCGTCCCACACAGCCCAGCTGGCTTCCCGATGCTGCCGCTTAATTAAAACCAGCCGGGTGGAAAGAATGGAATGAAAGGGAGAGGGAGGGGAGAGACTTTCCTGGAAGGGGGCAGACTGGATACAGTCCTGTGCCGAGCAGCCAGCTCGCAGTGCACTCCCGGGGCAGCTCCTCACACGCCGTCAGCATGCTGGGGAACGGTGCATAGGAATGCCCCTGCCCTCGGATGGCGGCAGGTGGGAGGGGTGCTTCAGGGCTGGAGGACAACGCGCATCCGCCTCAGCCTACGGCAGGTTGGTCGCTCCAGGGGAAGATGCTGACGCACCAAGCCCCGTGGGAGTGCCACGGCTGCCACATCCCCTCTCGGCACAGGAGCCCATGGCTCGAAGACTCACCTGCATATCCTGGGTCCACATGGGGAGGGTAAAACCCAAACTTGATGAAGATGGGGATGGGGACTCCGAATTTGAACCACTCCACCACATAGGGAGGGGGCTGCCCGGTCAACGGATGGATCACGTCGCATCCCAGGATCACGCTCTCGCCAGCACGAGCTGTCACAAACTCGGGTTCCTCCCTTGAGCCGTGGGCACCTGGGGAGAAAAAAAAACAGAAAAACAAACGAACAGAGTCAGTGGCTTTTATTGCAAGCAGCCTCTCTCCTCATTCCTGCAGGTACACGTGGCGAGACCTTCACAGGGCACACTAGGGCTTGGGTACCAGCAGTTGGGCCTGGTGAGGAAACAGAGACACTCCCTCTAGCAGCTGAGCTCCCTACCGCCACGCTGGGGTGTTGAGAAAAGGAGCGTTCCCCGACTGTGCAGCAGCAAGTCTCCCACGGCGCCATGCTAACGAAGGGCGCACGGCCAGGCTCTAAGGGCAGCAAGCCGGCAGCACGGTGCCCCCTGATGCTAGCCGACGGCTAGGAGCAGACCAGGGCAGCAGGGTCACGTGGAGGAAAGCCAGCAGACTGAAGAATATCCCACTCCACAGGCCTCTGTTGCCGCTCCCCGTAGCGCCGGGGATGGGTCGTGCTAGCCTCCCCATCAGCAGTTTGAGAACGGGAAACGCTGTCCAAGCCTAGAGAGTCACGGCATCCAAAGGGCGACATGTTCCCAGTAAGCCCCTCCACCCCGCCGGGAAACAGCGGCTTCCACAACTGACACACACATAGGGTCTGCCAACACCGCCCACGGTGCCAGTGCAACCGGGTTACTCGCGTGACTTCCAGACCTGCCAGAGGCACCTCTCGCTCCAGCTACTCGCTCTCCTCCCAGCCACCGGCCCGAGAACAATCCACTTCCCACCAGTCCCAGAACTCTGGCCGAGGGGGCTGAGTCCCTCATCTGCTCCAAGGGCACCGAAGCCGCCCCTCCCCAGCTCACCAGAGCCGGGCCAAGGAGACAGCTCGCCCTGCAGCCACCGGTTTGTTTGTTTGGTTCATTGGATCACCGGGGTTGCTAGCTGGGCAGATTTGTTATGTGTGTTCCCCCGTTTTTGGGGGAGCCACAAGCAGCCACTGAGCATGCCCAAAGGCTGCTGCAGAACATCTCCGAGCTGCTATGCCCAGGGCTGGCCGCTTGACTCAGAAAGGAAGGGGAGCAGACCGGGGACACCGGGGGCTGGGAGTGTAAAAAGAGCAAGGGCGAACATGATGGATAGATGCTGCCTACTGATGGCCCCATCTCGAAGTTCTGCCTGCGAGTGCGAAAGACCAGGCTGCGGGCGCAGAGAGCAGACTGTGCTCTGGCCTAGCACAATAAAGCATGGCAGGGGAGGGGGCAGCCCCCAAAGCTGCCCCCCCGAGGCCTGCTCCCCCTGAGCACATAGGCCTCTTATCAACTACCCAGCCGCCCCCCCTGCTCATGGAGACTCCCTCCAAGGTGACCTTCCTCCCACGCTCCCCACTCCCACATGCAGGTGCCCCTGCCTCCCATTCTGGAGGAGGAGGAGGAAGGGGAGGTGCAGGCAGGAAATGCACAGCTCTTCTATCAGCTCTGCATTGCTTTATATCATCTGCAGGGACGCCTCTCCTCCCTTCAGCAGGGGAGACATCCATTCATAAACCCACTCGCCTCGCCAGCCAATTACCGCAAGGAGCTACAAAACCCTGGAACGGGCCTTTCAAAAGGGAAAGTGCTGACACCACCCGGGCTCAGCCCAGTGAGCGGTGACAGCGTCATTAAAACAGCTGCTCGATGAACTGGACACCCCAGGAACCCACCTGACACATCCACCCCCAGATCCTGAGCCAGCCCTGTCCTACCCTCGCAGCCACCCCACCTGCCACATGCATCTCCCCAGAGCCAGGAGACTTACCCCCATACCCCACTAACCTGCACCAGCCACATCACTCCTCCTAAAGACCAAAGCTAGCCCCCCCAGTCCAAACACAGGCATTTTCCATCTCTCCCCAAGCCTGCTGCCAGCCCCTTCCCACATGCTATCCGGAGCCTGCAGCTAACCCCTTTCCCCTTGCAAACACAAGACTCCCCCCAGGCTTAGCAGGATTGGGTCAGGTCAGGTCACTGCAGGAGAGAAAGACCCACGTGCTGCAGAGAATGGTGCTGCAGCTGCAGCAGGTGGCGCTTCCCTTTGAGTCAGCTCTGACCCAAAAGCCCCAGGGCTGAGCCTAGGGGGTGCTAGTTTGCTGACGGCGCAATCTTTCAGATAAACCCTACGACCAAAGGCCCATTGCGCCACTGACGTTCTGGCCAACTTCTACTGGGGGTAACTCACCCCTCTGCAATTTCAATGTGGAACAACTATGCTCCCCCCAGGGCAGGCTGTATTTCACAGTCAAGTAAAAGCAAGCCCTGGCATTCTTCATCCACAGAGCTCAAAGTGTGTTACAAAGATCAGCCTCCTTCGCTCCAATTCCAGATGGGGAAACTGAGGTACAAAGCGACACAGGGACTTCCTCACTGTCACCCAGCAGGCCAGTGGCAGAGCCAGAAACAGAACCCACATCTCCAGAGTCCAAGTCCAATGCTTTATCCACTAGGCCACATTGCCTCCCCTACATGGCCCCTCCAGGCTTTGCACAATCACAGGGGTAGTGCAGTGGTACAGCAGGTACAGGATTTGCAGGAAAGGTGCAGGGCTCACACCCGCTCGCTGTGGCACACCCGCTCCCCCCCTTTTCCATCCTCTGAGCCAGCTTCAGAGAAGAGGGAGAACCAGCTGCTCTCCTAAAGCGCTGGGAGGTGGGTGGGAGCCCACACAGCCCTACCCTGCACAGGCCCATTCAAGGGGTCTCTCCACAGCAGGAGCTGTGCGGTAAGGCCTAGGGGTACCATATTCATGGCACACAGGGCCAGTCTCCTCTGCCAGCCAGCCTCAGCATGACAGAGGCAAGCAGAGAGAGCTTTAAAACCCTTTGCAACCTAGAAATTCCACAACCTTCACCCCACCAGCCTCCGCACAATCTTACCAACCCAAGTCAGGGCCAAAGCAGCTGTTAGCAGCCCCCTGCTGCTCCTACACCATGCCCCGCAGCACCCGCTGCTGGGAGAGGCTAGCTTTGCTGTTCCTCTGAGCCACTTGCCGCAGCCAGCGCCGCCCCCCCAGTGCATCTGTTACAGTGAAATGCTGGAACTACAACAACTGTGAGCTCCCCCAAAACTAGCACCCCTACAGAAGATGTCTGCCAAGCCAGGCTGGGGCTTAAGAAGCTGTCTACCACATCACAACCAGTGCCCTGCCCCATTCCCTGCAGAGACGCCTGCTGGAAGGGGCTAGGGCTGCTGTGAGCTCCCCTATAACCCGCTCCATTCTCCCAGGGGCAGGAGAACAGCGGTTTTTAAAAGCTCCTTTCAGTCAGCTCCTGCCTGGATCCTGCAGAAGCCAGAGCCTGGGGAATCAGGGAAGCGGCTCCGTGGTACTGCGGCTTCGGGTATCGGAGCTTTTATAGCGTGAAAAGGCTCCTTTCCGCATGCAGCCGGGAAGCTGCTCAGGCTGCTGCTGCCTCTGCCAGTGAAGAATCTTCATTCTTCAGGGAGGCATGTTCCCAGATCCTTCGCTCTGCTCTTCAGGGCCAGCTTTGATTGGCCAATAGTGACATCACTGTTTTTCCACAACAGGAGAGTAAGATCACTGGTTATTTCTGGCTCAGACACAAACGTAAACCAGCACACGGCCCCCACGGGGCCCTGGGGACCCCTGTGCAGGCTGATAATCAAAGTCACTTTGGGGACGCAGGACCCAGGTGGATTTGGCACCGTGGCAAGCCGCTGCTTGCTGGGATAGCGTAGGCAGCAGCCAAAGACTCGCTCCTCTGAAAACTGCGCCAGTGCAGGGAAAAACATGCACCAGTCTGATCGCACAAGGCCACCAGCCATGAGCATAGCACCTCTACAGCTCCCCGGTAAAGGCTATGGGGTCTGTAGCCGGAGGAGGAACGTACCTGGGATGACATAACAGGCAGAAGCATGGCAGAGGGGTGGTTGGGGTGCAAGTGTATTAGGAGTGACCTGGGGACAATAGAAGGGTTTGTGCTGTGTGCGCGCGTGCTGAGCGGTAGATAGGGTGCCTAGCATGTGGGCATGGAGGGGCCATGTCTCTCGCCTGGGAGGGTAACTGCTCACTTGGGTCATGCACACACCACAGGTGCATGGCTGCAGACCACCACCAGGGAGCGGGGACATGTCTAAAAGCAGAGGGGAGCCTCGCAGCAAGTAGCTGCAGCCTTCACCACTCATCACCATCCCATCCCCGGGCTTCACACCACCTGTGCAGGATTTCTTTGCACCTCCCTGGGCCTCATTATCACTGCATTTCTAGTGAGGCCAAGGCTTTTGCACCTCATCAACTGATGGGGTGACTTCAGCTGCCACTCCACCCCTGAAATCTGCAATGCCTTGAGGGGGTCCTGGGACTAGCATCCCTCCTCTCCCACTCCAGTGTCCCTGGGACCTTTCCTTCTGTGCTACTACCCTCTCCTCCACAATGCAACCACCCCACTCTGTGAGGAACCAAAATCATGGCTTTCTAGCCACAGGCTGGCTCCAGCTGCACCCTCACAGCTCTGGAGTGGCTCCTGCTTTCAGATGCCGCAGCAGGCTCCGCACAGCCTGGCGGAGATACGGCACAGCCACTGCAGCAGCAAGAGGGAGGGGCCGGGGTCTGCATAGGGCATTTGAAGGCCAAACCGTTTTCTTTGGGCCTCAGCCAGCATCTGAGATCAAACTGCCCAGGAGCCTGGTCCGAGCCAGCCTTCCTTCCAGCAGGAGAAATCATAGGGTTTGCCCAGAGAGTCCCCCAACCACCTGCCTGGCTCCACAGTATAACCATCTCCCCGCATCTAAATGGGACAGCAGCTACCACATTCAAATGGTGAGCGCACCTTGTGTCAGCCCGAGCTGGGACAGAGGAAGGAGGGGCAGGCTCCCCGGCTCGTCACAGCAGCCCTCCTGGATGAGGGTCCAATCCTGCACTCATGCTAATCTCCTTTAACTGCAGGGTGGGGAGGGGATGAGTGGCTGAGCAAGAGCTGCAGGATTTTGGTCTCCCCAAACTTGACAGCCACCCCAGTCTGGGGGCAGAGGTTGTGCCTCACAGGAGAATCTGCAAGCCCTCTTCACCAGGCCCCAAAGTCTCAGGGTACCGAGGACTTGCATCCATCCTGCCCCCCGCCCAACAGGGAGTGAGCAGGTTCCCACGTCCTCGCCAGCCCAGTGTTCCCCAGCTAGCAGCTTGTGCAGTGCAGAAGCTCGGAGCCCATCCAAGCCTTCGCCGGTACGCAGCAGCTGCAGTGTCTCCCTAACACACAGCTGGAGCCCTGCCAGCGCGCGTAGGACTTGATGCACCTTGGCACAGTCCCCAGCTCTCTTATCTCCAGTCAGCACCAGACCCTCCATTCACCTGAGGAGCATTCAGATTTCCGCTCGGCCAGCAAGAGCGGCAGAAGGGCAAGGGGAGGGGCTGGCTGGAAGGGAGGGAACGACACCACCACATGCACTGGTAGTGCCAGTGGTCTCGTACTGCCTCCTATGCCATCCAACCCAGGAGCTCTGGGGGGATGAGTCTGCCAGGCCTCAGCCGTGCCATCCCAAAGGGTGTGGGCAGCGTGCGTGAAAGAGCAGCCAAAGAAGGCTTTGATATTTGCCTACACGCCTCAGACACAGCCTCAGTGCAAGAGCCTCCTGCAGTCAGTGGGAGTGGATGGTGCTCAGCACCTCACAGGATCGGGCCAGGAGACCCAGAGGCTGCCTCGCCGGAGGGAGAAAGCACCACAGGTGGCAGCCTCCTGCTATCACCCAGCCCCACATACCCAGCACTAGCAGCTCTTGGTACTGACAGCACCAGCTCCCTTCTCCCCCGATTCCAGCAGCTCCCTCCGCCAGCTCCGGCTTCTTGCCCTGAATTTTAATCTCCGTCTGGTCCAATCACGCTCATTTCCTGCCCCCACACACATTGTCAAGCAAACAGCCCCCTCAGCCAGGGACGCCGTGTGCTGGGAGCAGCGCCTGTTCTCAGCACCTGCCTCCAGGAGCTCACAGCTGGGGAAGCTAAACCCGGCTCAGGGGGCTTCGCCGAGAGCAGAGCCCTGCTCCCAACCCAGCGTGGGGACGCTGGAGTGCTGCCCCCACAGCAAGAGGAAACAGGGCTCTGCGGGGAAGGCTGAGAGACTAGGAAGTGCCTTGAACCCCACCGGCTACAAGCAGGAGCTGGGCTGGCCCGGCCTGGAAGGGACACCAGGAAAGGCATTGGGGGGGCAGGGAGGGAGAGCAATGCCATAGCACAGGGCCCAGTCCTTCCTCCGCTAAAGCCAGGCAGACCCAACGACGGTGCCCATCCTAGGAAGCTTGGTCATTGGCATCACCAGGCAAGGGGACTGCCTGGCGCTGGGTGTTGGCCAGGAGAGCCCTGCTGAGCCAATACTCCCAGCGTGGCTGTAGGGTAACCCCTTGCTAGCGCTCATGTCCCAACGTCGCCTGCTGCACTCCAGGTCTGAGGATTCCACTCCCGCTTTTCGGGATCGGGGCGCATGGATGTGCCCCATTCAAAACAAGTCTCTCCCCACGGCTGCTGAACCTGTTTCAGAGCCAGATTCCAACCAGCTCACACCCCTCTGGTTTCAGTGCAGTTTGGCCAGCTGCAGGGGAAGGGACCAACACCAACCAGCTGCAAACTGTACCTTACCCCACGCCAGCAGATGCTGTCCCCACCCTGCGCGAACAGGGCTACAGTGCTCAAGGGGAGTGACAGGAAGGCACCAACTACAGCACTCACATGGAGAGCCACAGGGTCAGGGGATCCCAAGAAAAGCCGCAACCTCTGTCATACGCTACAGCAGGACCCATGCTCCCACCCTCCCCAGCCGAGGGTACGTCCACACAGCAAACAGGCTTCAGCATGGGGAACGCAAGCCTGGCAGAAGTCCTCTTCGTTGAAGCTTGCACTGCTGCAGCATACTCCACATTGAGGCACGCTGCTCCACCAATCCAGCCCCGGAAGGGACTCTCTTGAAGGACTCAATCGCGTTTGAATGTGGCTGCAAAGAACTGAGCTAGCCAATAAAGCCCACTTTGTGGTCAGCTACGTATGCTCCTGCGGGAGCACAGCAGGCAATGCCCTGCCCCCACCACCCTCAATGCTGGGGTACTGGTTTCAGTGCTGACTCAAGGGAAGAGCACTGCATAAAGCATGACCAGTGCTACTTCCTGCCACAGCCAGTGGGCTCCCATCTGACTGCTGTCCAGGCCTGACGCTGCTTAGCTTAGATCTGATGAGAACACAGCCCACGCTGCTCTGATGGCAAGGGACCAAGGGCAGAGGAGGGAGGAGCTCCCAGCCCACCACCTGGCTCCAGCTGGGAATAAGTGAGTTTCGACTGGAAGCAGATCCCCCAGTGCCATGTCAGGCCAGACAGCTGATTGATCCCCACCGTGGCCATTCACAGCCAGCCTCTGGGTTGTTTCTCGGCACGATTAGCAACTGTAATTTGCTTTCGACTGGATTGTATTTCACGGCCCTTCCTCGCAGGAAGTTGGTAATTCAATCTTCTCATCACAAAAGGGGAAGAAATAGCAGCAGCAGCAGCTTCTGCAGGGCCTGGCAGAGAGGAAAGAACAAGCAACAGCTATCCACAGGACGGATACCCAACACCGTGGTACCACCTTTTCCTCACTGCCCTGCCTAGGGTATCGGTCAAGAGAGGACGGGGGCCATGTGCCGGAGCAGCTCTGTGATTCCTAACATTATGCCTTACAGTGCCTCCTGCTGAGTGAGGTTGGGACTGCAGGAGCTGGAAGCTCTCCCCGCTGGCATGCACAACCTGCAAGCAACAGTCTCACGTTCAGGATGACACCAGCCCTGATGCGTCAAGTCTTTCTGTTCAGGGACTGCTGAATGGCTGGGACAGGATAGCCCATTCTCCAAGGCAGCTTCAAAGAGGCTTTTACAGACGAGAGACAAAAAAATAGCACAAGCCGTGTATCTTTGAGGCCCGACACAAAGGGACCAGTGACGTCTGGAAGGAAGCCATTGCCCCCGGCTCTGAAGGCACAGAGGATGGCAAGCAGAATAACGAGCCATTTAATTATAGCCCGCACCAGTTTAACACCATCCTCCCTAACACATCACAGCAGGCAGGCCTCTGAGCAGGTGAGAGGAAGGGAGGGGAGGAGGGGAACACAGTGCCCAGCTCAGGGACTGTCTGGCCGTCTGGGGAAGACCCAGGGTGCTGCAGGAAGGGGTGCTGGTGAGCCAGCTGCTCGCACTCTTCCCTCATCGCCGTCTTTTTCTCTACACTTGTGCCAGTGACCTCCCATGCTCTGGCTGTTGGTGTTATCCTGGCAACACTCACAGCTCTGCACTTCCCTCTTCAGCCTGTGGCCATCTCCCCAGTCTCTCCTCGGGGGTGCCCCGCTGCTTCCGCAAACCATGCACCGCAAACGCAGATCCCCTCTGCCCACCTCACCCCTTCTCCTGCCACCATCCTCCCTGGCACCTGAGCTCAGGGCTGTCTGGGACCCCCTTTCCTCACCCCTCACAGCCAGGATCCTCCCACTCCTTCCTCACACACACACACACCCCACACTCCCAGAGCCAACATGTGTTTCGTGGCCCGATGCCAGGGGCAAGAGGCCATGCCATCTCTAACCCCTCTCTCTGGAGCCTCCCCTCTCCCATCATCCAGCAAGTAATGCAGGCTTCCTCCTCCATTGCTCTGACAATGTCTCCCCCACCCCCTGCTCCTCACGTCTCTCCACTGGCTCCCTGTCACTGAGAATGAAGTTAGGAGGAGGGGTTTGAGCCCAGCCCCCAATGCTTCTCACCTCCCTGTGCCTGGAAGGGTCTGTCTTCCTCACGCACCTCCTCCAAAGCCCTCTCCCCGCACCCCATCCCGCCCCTTGGAGTCCCCCTCCTGCCTCAGCCCCTTCTCAAATCCACCAGCATTCAACAGGCTTTGCTCCCTCCATAAGACTCCGTCCGTTATGCTGCACTGCTTGAACCCCCTTCCTTGGCCTATCTTCATCACCTCGCGCTGCCTGAGCCTGCAAACTCAGAGGCAGGACGCGTGTCTCTGAACAGGATAGGAAGAGCCAGGGCACTATATTGATCGGTGATGGCATTTGGAAAGTGTTTGGGGATCACCAGATGAAAGGGGATTCATGAGCCTCAGCTATTATCCTGTGCCCAGTGAGGTGATGAGTTCTCTTCGACAGACGTCCCTGCCATCCACCTCTACACGACAATCCATCTCTGAAGATAACCGTCCCATCCTTCAGCCCCAGACAAAGACAACCTGATTTTCCAAGTTGCTGAAGAAACACTGCTTCACCAGGAGCTGCAGGTGCTCCGGCTCTCTGGAAATCAGGCCAGGAGGGGGGCTAAGACCAAAGGGTATAATCAGAGTCATCCACGTAAGGCAGGTGGACAGCTAAGAAACGATGGAACAAATCCCTGCAGAAGACTCTGGGACCTGGAATCCTTCCATAAGGTGGCAGCAGCTAAGCTGGAGGGGACAGACTGCACCATCCCCTTTTCTGTTGGAAAGATGAGCAGAACAGACAAGAACTGTCCCATGCAGAGGTAAATGCTCCCTTTTCCTCCCTCCCTCCTAACTGGCCTGGCAATAAGCCCTTTCCGGGCTGCATGGCCAAAGCAAGGAATTTCCATCCCCCGCCAATCAGAAGAGAGCCAAGGGGAAGCCAATGTCAGCTGGGCGTGAAGATTCACAGCCCACCCACAAGCAGCAGAGGCGGTTAACTTCAGCTCCAAGAAGCAGCTCATTAACTAACAAGAGGGGAATGGGAGTGTGTGTGTGAATGGAGAAACAGCCACATAGAAAGAGCAAAGCTGAGAACGGATGAGTGAACACACAGGAACGGGAGAACCAACAAGGCAAATGGAGAAAAAGAATGAATGGAGAAAGAGAGAATGGATGAGCATGAGAGAGAAGGAAGGAACGAGTGGGAAAGGACAGTGAGTGTGGGAAGAGCGAACAAAC
The DNA here is from genome assembly GCF_016161935.1 of Mauremys reevesii. Taxonomy (NCBI): domain Eukaryota; kingdom Metazoa; phylum Chordata; order Testudines; family Geoemydidae; genus Mauremys; species Mauremys reevesii. The sequence goes on along the minus strand of NC_052634.1, from coordinate 10,379,921 downwards.
AAACAAGAAAACGAACGCACAAGGAAGCCTGAGCAAGCGAAAGGCATCCATGGGTGCACAGGGGTGTTTCAAAAACATCCCCATTTCAAATGGAGCCGGGACCAAGTGACTGGGGGCCCAGCTGTAAGCCGTTTCCTGGGCTAACACCATGAGCCGGGTTTGAAATCCCACTCCCTCTTTCCGAGAAGGGAAAGGAAGAGTCCAGGCAGGTCAGAGCCATCTGATAGGCTTGGTCCTCTCTCACCTGCAGGGCCCGTGGATCAGCAGGATCCACTACACACACCTGCAACTTTGCCCTCACAGGTTGCCACGTGCTTCGTGCCCACTGCTGCCCAAACAGGCTTGGCACAGAGGGAGTGGGCAGCATGCACATGCCTTGCAATAGCCTCTGGAATGGAAGTGCTGAGATGTGAGTGAAGGAAAATAGGTCAGTTTCTGGCAGCTTGCAGTGCCGGTATCTAATCGAAAAGCCAGTGGGGTAACCCCATGCAGGGCTAGGCTTCACCTCCACATGAGGAAAGCTGTCTGCCATCCATTACAATTATCAGCACCCAGTTCTTATGGGGATCCCTGCTCTCACCCCCAGCCCTGCTCTTCGCTCTGGATTCCCTCTCTTGCTTGGTTCACATACCTGGCTAGATGCCCCCATCTCACTAGCAAGTTTCACTCTGTCTGCACATTAGCGGCCTCAGCCCAGAATTAGCCTTCCAGTCTAGTAACTTCCTCTCTCCGAGGGAGGGCGAGGAGCACAGGGCTTGAAATCTCGCAAGAGATGCCAGCATCCCATGCCCTTGCGGCAGGGAAGAGGGACAAGGGGGAAAGCTAACTGCACCTCCAACCCAAGCGGTACATTTGGGGACAGTCCCACGCAGTTACACACATTTAGGATACTTTCAGGCATTTAACCACATCTGTGATCTGGCAAAAGAGATCATGGAAATGGGACATCCACAACAGCAGAGGGTTCTTCAGTAACTCTGCCAGATCAGGGTGGGGTCACATTTTTTAGGTACCTGTTGAGTCTACAAAATGCACACACATACCCATGGTGCACTCCAAAAAACTTGCCATTTACAGCACAGCGCTATAGATACTAGAGTGACGGGTGCTGGAGAGATCAGCATTGCCAGCTCCCAGAGTTTTACAGTATCACAATATTGGCTGTTTTTCAAAGCCCCAGCTCCTGAAGGCATGTGGTCAGGTGAGAATTTCAGCTTTCATTTACAAAGTAAGTTTCTGGCCCTTGTGTTTGTGAAGAAAAGCTTGAGAACACGACCCATACGGGACCTAAAGATTAAAAAGCCAGAGGGCAAATGAAAAAAATCCCAAAGGTATTTAAACATTTCATGATTTCTGTGGTCTGACACGTGATTTTTGAATGCTTGCGATTGGCCATACAGAGAGATACAGAAGAGATATGGGTACAAAAAGGTATAAGCAACTCTGTGAATCATGTGCACAAGTACCACTCTGCCAGCGCCACTTTGCATGGTGGGCAGAGAAATGCAGGGCTGGCATGTATGCCAACGCTGCAGGAGCGGCATGGGTGATCACACTTCAAACATGGCCCTGATGGAACTTCCACACACAAACAGGCCCTGCTGCTCCTGGGCAGGTCAGTGCATATGCAATAGAAGTAACTCCACTCCTCTCTCCCCACCCCCCATATCTTCCATTTCTCTCCCCTCCCCTCTCTGCCCCCTCTCCTCCCCCCAATCAAAGGATGAGTAGGTCCTCTGCACTCTGCAGCCCATTTGGTTGAAATACAAGCCAGCAGCAGGAGGCGGGAGCATCACATCTGAGGCAGCATCTTTCTAAGCAGACACTGTCTGTTGTAGGATCCATTCAGGTCTCAGAGGTGTTCTGAAAGCTCTGGTAGCTGATTTCACACCTGCATTGTGGATTCTCTCACTTCTCTGGGGCATGGTGGGGAGAGAAAGGGCCTCTCGTTTTTTACAGCTTGGACCCCACCATCCTGGTGGACGCATCTTCATGGCTCTTCTGCCCCATCGTGAGTACGCCGAACACCCCCATCGCTCCCAGGACACAGAGTGGCCATGAGGGATGTCCAACCCTTTACATCAACACAGAGCCATAGTTGTGGACTGCAGCGTCAGACCCTGAGCTGGGACATGACAGATGGAACAGTGGAGCAGAGCGAATGTGCAGTGACAGGTACTGTATTTGTGGCTGGGTGCATCAATCAGCGATGACAGGAAAGGCAGAACTAGGGGCTCTGAACATTTCATGGGGTTATTTCAGTCCATATGTGAGGCATGCCCGTCCCATGCTCGGTCTAGGTCCTTCTAACAAGCTTTAGAACACAACACAACCGTGCGCACATGCTATTGTGGCAAGGCCTTTTAGGAGTCCCGAGAGAGAACAGGCAGCATGCAGCAGCCCAAGTAGTCAGGTCCCTTGGATTCCGCTGCAAGCTCCTTCCTGGAGAGCCTAGACATCAGGATTCTTGGGGGCTACTTCAAGCTCCAAGGGAAGCACTGTTTTGCAGTAACTGGTGAGGGTGGGACTGGGAGTCAGGACTCCTGGGTTCCATTTCTACCTCTGCCACAGACTCATTCTGCTCCTTTGGCCAACACACCCAACTTCTGTGCCTCAGTTTCCGCTAGCTCTAAAGTGGAGACAACACCTGCCTCACAAATAGGAGTCCATGAGCAAGGCTTCACTAGCGAGATCAGGGAGGAGACACCCTGCTGCTGTATTTCCATAGGCTCCCTAGTACATGGGCACATCTCCCATCACCCTGGTCCAGTAGAGACATGTTGGGCATTCAGAGCTCCTGCAGTCCCTCCACCTAGCCAGCCTGCGCCTCCCCATAAACTCCCTTCAGCTGACAGAGGGAGAGGGGAAGGGGCATGCACTCAGAGCTGCTCTGCCTATCCCAGCAGAGCCACCCAGCCCATGACACATAAACGACAGCCCTTTCAGCTCATCTGGATGCCTACAGGCTTCAAATATTCAGAATTGGGTTCCACTGCTCCACTCAGCCATCTCGTTCCCAGGGTTATCAACAATGCTGGCTCCCTCCCTCTCCACCAGGGGCCAACAGCAGCAGTTCAACCGATTCTCCAACCCCCAGATCTTTCTAGGGTGCCAGACTCTGACAGAAGCACATGGGACTCCACTTGTGGGGTGAATCCAGGTCCCACTTCAGACAGTGTCCAATAACAGGAGCATTAACGCTCTGTCACCGGCTCTGCCTCGCAGCTGTTCTCACTTTGGTGCCAAGTTGCTATATGGGGGAGAAGAGAGGCAGAAAGGGCTCCAGAAAGGTGCATCGAGCCCAGCAGAAAGACTCTCTCTCAGCCAGCTGGGCACACAGGACCCACCTAATAACAGAGAATCTCTGAAAGCTCCACTACAAGTGTGGAAGAAAAAGGACATTTCATTGGACGGGCTGCCGCTAACCCCAAAGGTTCAACCCTGCCATCCTCTTGCTACTAATCCCATACGAGAGCGCATTCTGGGCCTCTGAAACAGTGCAAGGTTGGCAGGGGAGTGGGGTCCCATGTTTAGAGCAGGTGGGCTGGGAGTCAGGGCGCCTGGGTTCTATGCCCGACTTTGACAAGGCAGGGCAGAGCGGGTTCAGAGTCTAGATCCTCAAGTCACATTCCTGGTTCTGGGTGCACAGATCTCTGGCCTGCCCCTCTCTGTGCTCAACCTCCCTCGTGAAAATGGGGATAACCCCAACCACCCAGGGAGAAGGCGAGGCTGAGGGATTCTCACGCAGCCAGAGGGGCTTGGCTGGGAGACTCTTTACCTCCATACCAGGCAACTGGTACACTCATTACGCACGCTGCCCGCGGACCAGCACAGCACAGGCATGCAATCGGGTAAAATGAACCCCGGCCCTGCCCCGGGGCAGCCAAGCCTTCTCCCTGAAAGCCCCATATGGCAGATAATGGATGAGACACCAGTCCAGGGAAGCCAGAGAGGAGCAGCAGACAAACATGCTGCCCTAATCAGTTCTGCCTGAATGGTGACATGAGCCTTCCCTCCATTCCCCAGTGCCAGTGCCCGCAGAGCTGCCTGCGCCCTTAATGCTCCGCTGGTGCCCCGGGACGCCGTGCAGCAAGAGGCTCCCGGCGCGTCCAGCACGCTGGAGCAATCTCTCCGCGCTCAGCCAGCACAATCGCAAGGTTCACTTGAGGTCACGGGAAAGCTCAGAGGACGTGAAAGCACCATCCCGCCGGAGCGTGATGTGCACAGGGCCCCCTGCCATCCACAAGTAATTAACGGGCTCACTGACCAACTCTGCCACTCCACAGGGCCAGCTGGGATTCGGACAACAAGCCTGAGAGATGGGCCTCCCTACCAATCAGGGGCCAAGAGACCAGTGACAGATGTGTGCCCCCCCTCCCCACTCCATCACCAATCAGAGGCTTGGAAGCCTTGACCCTGCGGGCACCTCCACCAATCAGCACAGAGGTACCGCTGACCCATTTGGACCTGACCCTCCCCTCCACCCCCAACCAATCGTAGCCCAGTTTCTGGAGAGTCGAGAGGAAAGATGCACAAGCCACAGAGCCCAGCTGCGCCCTGCTACCCAACCCCAGGGTGGTGATGATTTATCCACCAGACACATACCCCAGGGTGGCAGCATCAGCCCAACCCAAAGCTCTCAGAGAGCAGTAACAAAGAGGCCGGTTCTCACCCTGCAGAGCAGTGCAAGCATCCCACAGTGCAGAGATGAAATCTGCTTTGACACATCCCATTCACAGCATTGAAGGCAGAATATTGCAGGGATCGGGGACGACAAGCCACTGGCATTTCATCGGGGGAGGCACTGGAATGCAGGAGGATCTGCTCTAGGGAGAGACTGTAAAATGGCAAGAACCCCACCCCTGCTAACTAGGAGGGTAGCAGAGAGCTGGAGTCCATCCGCCTCCCTCCCAGATCACATCACCAGCGGAAAATGACAGGAGCGAGTGGCTCGGCTTGAGCGGTGGGGGTTTGCTCAGCCAGTTAGAAACTGCACATGACAGAAAGCTGCAATTAGCTGCTCAGTCATCTAAAGAACTACTGAGGAAGCTCGGCTGACTCTGCAGGCTGCCTGCTCTTCCCGACCAGAACACTGGCTGGCTGTACTGCTGGTGGGGTCTCTGTGTCCTTTTGAGGGCACCTGCCTCCCTGATACCTGCCCCCCCTCTGGCTGAATCCATCACCCAGGATAACAGCCCCACTGGTCTCACAGCCAAGGACCTTCCCCCTCCCTCCTCACTTCTCTGCCTCAGCTCAGAAGCAGCATCTGGGTTTGCAGCAAGATTCCTGCTTTTTTAACCTGATTTTCCAGATGGATTGGCTGAGACACACATAGGTCAAGTGACTTGCCTCAAGGTCACACATCAGAAATGGGAGAAGGAGGGAGGGGAAGACCTGGAATAACCAGAGGGGACAGCTTAAATGATCTATGCATCAGGTTCAGAGTAACCAGGCTCCCTAAAGCTTCAGGTTCAAACCCCTTTCCTCCTTCAGAAGCAGAGAACCATGCAGCAGAGGGGACAGGGCTTTCACCAGTGACCCTTTAAGTAAGATCATGTCTCCTCTATGGTTGCATTTAAGTTCCCCCGGCACCATCGGAGAGTACAAGATCACGGCAGTGTCCTTAGGCCTTCCTAGCCAGTATGCTGGACAGCATTCGTATCTTCCACCCACCATCTCTTTCCAAAATGCTGTTTTGCGGGTCCCCACCACTACCCTCCAGGCCACATGAATGAGAGACGGGGATTATACAATCAAGACAATTCCTAGAGAAATAACTCTGGTAAACTATAGTTAAGTATGTAAGGGGGAGTCATTGCAGTAGGGCAGAGGTGCCAGCTGAAATCAGGGACCCTTTGCACTAGGCACAGTATGCATACACACACACACACACACACACAGTGCCCCTGCCCCAAGAACTTGCAATCTAGGTAGGCAAGACAAAGGGTGGAATGAGAGACTTGCTCGAGGCTGCACAGCTAGTCAGTGGCAGAGCCAGGCCAGATCCCAGGTTTCCTGACTCCCAGTACAGTTCCTGACCCCCAGTTTGAGAACCCCCTGGTCTAGTGAGCAAGGACCTTTCACGGGGTCACAAGGTTATTACATGGGGGGGTTGCGAGCTGTCAGCCTCCACCCCAAACCCTGCTTTGCCTCCAGCATTTATAATGGTGTTAAATATATTTTTAAAAGTGTTTTTAATTTATAAGGGGGGAGTCGCACTCAGAGGCTTGCTGTGTGAAAGGGGTCACCAGTAAAAAAGTTTGAGAGCCACTGCACTAGACTATGCTGCCTCTGCTGAGTTAAATGCGGAAGTTGTTAAAAATAAAATTCCCCCAGAAACCACACTGCCAAATGCTGCAGTTTTTAGGTGTTCACCTATAGCTCAAAACACACACAGCCTTGAGATCAGAAACTACTGGACACCGAATACCCATCGAGAGACTGGTGTTCTTCTCCTTTACTCATTTCAAGCAGCAGCCATGGTACCTTGCTTCTTCCTGGAGCGACCTCCAAAGAACAGACCATGCTTACCTAGCACCTGAAGGACAAAGCCTCTAACCGCTCCCCTCCTGCCACGGGGTGCTCCACTCACCACTGCGCTGGTGTCTCCTGGTCGCTCTGGGGATTCTCTCTCGAGGCCAACATCCCCTTCCATGGTTTGCATGTCATTGCTCCAACTCTCTCTCTCCCTGGTCAACAGCCCCTCTCGCTCCAGGAACCACAACGTCATCTTTGTGACTCAGCCCCACAGCCAGGTCACTCTGTATTTCCCCCCCCTTCTGGGGTATATCAAAGTCTTTCCGTCAGCAGTCCTAGGCAGTCTTCCCATTCACTGCCTCAGGTCTATGCCACACCTACTGTGGGTGGTAGGGGAACCTAGGCCCAACCTCTGCTCTGGGTTCCAGTCCAGGGACCCTCAACCCAGCATTTCCTGGCTTTCCTCTCCCAGCCCTCACGGCTCCTTCCATAGACTGCTTCCCTCTACTCTGGTTCCCCTTCTCTCTCCAGGTGTACCAGCTCCAAACCCTCCTCCCAGGGAGTGACTGCCCTGTCTGTTACCTGGCTTCATGGTCCCCACCTGTTCCTGCACAGCTGAGCCAGCTTTCAATTCCCTCCCTGGCTCCTCCTCCACCAGGTGCAGCCTGCAGAGTTAATTGGCCTATTTGACCATCTTAAGGCCTGTTAGTCCTGTGCAGGGTGGAGACTCCATCACACCTCCAAAACACAGACTCCACATCCTCAGCAAGTCCCGCTGCTGGATTCATGCCCCATGCCTTCTGGCCCAGCCAACGTGGTCAGAGACCCACTGCTTACCACAGGACTGCTCTGCCTATTCCGGGGGGGGGGCTCCTTTCCCCTTCAAACGCACAGAAAGGGAGCACGCTCACAAAGATGCTGCGCTGATATCGATGGATTCGCTTTGAGGTTTGGTTTGTGCTAAGGTCCTCAAGTGCTTTGCAGCTGGGAATTAAGCCGCAGCATCCTGGTGAGGTTGGCATTATCCACATGTCGCTGATGGGGAAACTTAGGCACAGACGGGCGGTGACTTGCCCTAGAGGCCACGAAGCAGATCAGAGACAGAGCCGGAGTAGAAGCCAGAACTCCAGCCCCCATCTCATACATTAGTCCCAGACCCAACTCTCCCCTTAGGATATAACTTGCCACCAGCCACAACCTGTGGCAGCACTCTCCTAGTTCCAGATGCACATGGCAAAGGTCCATCCCCACATACCGGTGCCTCTCAAGGGCAGCAGAGGAGGGCCTTAGTATTCTGCCACAGGCTACCCACATCCTGGCCCTCCCCTGTCCGACCCAAGCCACAGCACACGCCCACCTGCTAAGAATAGCACAACACTGACCCAGGCACAACACAACAGCACAAAGCTGCCTGTTCTAAAGCATCAGTCCTAGTCCCCTTGCAGCACTAACATTCCAACCGGCATGCACGAGATGATCGTTCTTCCCTCTGAATATGAGCACCGTGCCTTTAAGGGAGGCAGCGCTCTGCTCTGCTGGTGAGACAGTGACAGCTGCCAAGCCGTTAGTTGGGCGCATGCAGGTCATCCCTACAATCAGGAGTGCTGGAGTCTGGTAGCCAAATCTGCACAGAGCAGGAAGGGAAGCCCGTAGCGAACAAGCATCCCCTGGGATCCACCTCCAGGGCGGTGGGACACAAAGGAAGCGCACACATGCTTGCCTACATGGCTGCCCCTACAGCCACTCGGCCGTGCTCATCCACCAGCTCCCCCCACTCCTAAACTCAGCACTGATCAGCTGCGGCAGGAAAGTCAAGTGGAAACAACCCCCAGGGTCAGAGACCTGCTTTAGACCCAGCCATCCCCAGCGAATCCAGCTGTCTGCATGCTGCACTCACACAAACTCTTCTCCCCACTCAGAGCAGACCCCATCCCACTGGGAGAGTGGGGTCGCTCTAGCATCGGGTGCATCAGGACCCTATGGAAATGAACCCCCAACACCCTTGAGGAAACAGGAGAGAAGCAGGTATGAGCAGGCCCAGCTCAGTGGGTGCACATGGGGTGTGACGAAACCTATAGCTGAGCCAGAGCCTGTCTGCCTCCTGCAAACGCCGGTAACCAGATACTGGTGGTTTCTATTGCCAGGACATATGAAACCAGCTCATGTTTACAGCAACTCCGGACACAGCGATTTTACAACCCAAAAACTAATAACTCCGACACAAACACTTTGTACTCCACCAGCTTAGACACCTGCCAGCTGCCCCCACTTCGGCTTCCAACCTCTGCCAGCACGGGCACCTCAGGCCGAGCAGCGGACCCAGCCACGCACCCACCTCCTCAATCCCCTACTCAGAGCCACTGCCACAGCTCCAGAGGGGGCGGTTCTCAGAGCCCTGCCTCCTCTGGTCTCTCCCTGGAGGGATGCCCCCATGCACGGAAGCGAGGAGTAGCCAGGCCTCTCGCTAGACAGAGCGCTAAGGCCATGGAGGGAGATGGGGCCTCTTTCACTCATGAGTCTTTCGCTGAGGATCACAAGCGGCAGCAAGAGGCACAAGCTGCCCCTCCCCAATCAGCGAGATGCTACCAGGCTGGGACTCCAGCAGAGACATTCACTGCCACTGGGGTTGGGCGATTACATTGCTCTTTGATTAGAGGCTCGGAAGTAATCAAGATAAATCAGATTAGTCTTTGCTCCCCGCGGAGGTTGGGGAATTACTGGTCCCCACTGTCCCTCTGCTAGGCATCAGGGAGGGGGAGAAAAAGATCCCCCAAGTCTTCAGCCACTGAGCAAAGATTAAAAAGATAGATGTGGAAATAGCCCAGCCTGCCCCAGTTCTCCCAAACTCCACGTGCCATCCAGAGGTTTCCTCTTTGTGGCTGCAGCACAGAAGAGGAACAGGGATGTCCCAGGACCCAGACCTCACTGGGTGGGTTTTTCTACAACATGCAACTAAACCAAACCACCACCACCACAATCTGCCCTTATTCCCAGTCTGACAGCCACCCACGCGCCTCCCTCTCTTTCTGAGCCCCCAGGCCTTGGGGACACACGAGGGGAAGGGAGAAAGCCATGTCCCCAAAGCATACGACCTAGGATGTGCTGACTCCAGAGCTCCCCCAGTTATACTCAGTGCAAATCCCATTGCCAAGCCCTCCCACCGAACACCCTGCCAGGTGCACGGGGCCAGATGCCCAATCCTGGCAGACTGGTCCCAGTCCAAACACTCTCATGAACACCCAGGAGGGTGTTGATATCCAAGGCATGGAACACCACACCGAGTCCTTGGCATGCCATTTCCCAGCCCCCTGTGCTCTAACTCATGCAAGAGACACTGCTCCAGCAGGGGCAGCCAGGACCTTCAGAGACCCCGGGGCTCAGAGTTCAGCATCACCTTCTGCAGTCCCTTTTGGTTGAGTTAAGCAGCCCCACCGGCGATGATCCCTGTAGCACCAGAGGAGCAACCTGAGAACAAAGCCAGAGTAGCTCCTGCAGACTGTATAGAGAAATGTCAGGGTTTCACTCCAAACCCTCAAGGATGAGGAAACCACCCACAACTTTATCCTTACAGATGCCCTCCCCTTGCTGCTCCCTGACAGATACGGCCTTATTCCAATGACCGCTACAGTAACGTCACTGAACCCAGTAGAACCTCACCTCTATGAAACTGGTGTGATATCAGAAGCCCACTGAGTTCACCACTCCTTGCATCATACCTTCTCCCACTCTGGGGGCCCACGCTGTTACTAAAGCCATGGTGTGGGCCTCCTAGCCATCTCTGAAAGCTGGGATGGGGTGGCGGGCTGCCCTCCCTTCCCCTGGAGTCCCCAAGTTGTAGGAAGGAAGGAGCGTGGCACTAGGAACCACTTTCAGTGGGGGAGGAACCCACAGCTTTTAGCAAAGGCCTTAAATGATCCTTCTGGTCCCTGCTGGTTAAGCCCTGCAATCGGAGCTTCTGATCCAGGACAAGGGATGGAGAGCTCTCAGGGGGGAGATCTGCAAAGCCAAGTCATGGGGCTCCACACTGGAAGGGGAGCAGCACGGAGTCTTATCACCCAATGTTACCAGCCCAGTCTTGAGAGATTGCACTGCGAAGGGCCACTTCTCCAGCTGGAGGGAGCTCCTGAGTGCATCCCACAGGGATGGAGTGATGGTCTGCCTCAGGGCCATGCCATGACCTCAGCTACAGTGATTCTCATTTACATGAAGAGGGTTGAGCTGGGGATAAGGGAGGGAATTCCCTGGGAAGGCAGGGGAGGGTCACCTTACAGGGCAAGGATAATCGCCAAGTCTTGTAATTAACTAAGGCACAGGATCAGGAGTCAGGGTCCGTCAGTGCTGATCCCAGCTCTGCGACTGGCTCACAAGATGACTTCATGGAAGGCACGGCCCCGCTCCATGCCTCAATTTCCCCAATTGAAACAAAGGGATAACAATGCTTTCTCCCATCATTCATGCTTCTCAGGTCTTTGAGAGCACTGTAGGCACTGTAACAGGCAGAGCCCAGCCCACCGTCCCTGTCTCCTGTAGCCTGATTCTCTCCTTCTTCCTGTTGGGCAGGAGACAGAACACAAGGGAGACATCTACACACCCACCTCCGCCCTGCAGCAAGACAGATGGACAGAGAAGGGCAGATCCCCAAGTAGCCAAAGTGCAGACGCGTGGATAGCGCTCAGAGAGACCAGGCCAAGGGCAGGACCACAGAGCCAAGGCAGTCACAGCACAGCATCCTGCTGTCACCGTGTGACTCCTCAGCACCTATTTCCTCATCCGGGACACGTAGAGGTGAGCAGAAAGCGGAGACCGCACTGGATCAGTTCACTGCCAACTGGCCACTCCTCAAGATCCTGGGGAGGGCTGCAGAGGCCAGAAACAGGCAGAAAGGGGGAAGAGAAGCAAAGACAGCAGCCAAGGCGACATAGTGCTGCCCTTAAGAACTCCAATCAGTGACATAAGAGGACTGACACTTATCAAAGGGGATGCGAAGAAGACTCCAGAACAGTATCTACTGCATGCTGTGATGAGCCATCAGCAGCTTTAGCAACAACAAGGGACATACGCACCTGCCCACAGTTCCAGCAGCATTTATTTGCTGAAGAGCTGCAGAAACGCAAAATCGCATGTCAGGCTCATGCAGACAGCTGCCCAGCTCTGTCCGGCTTCAGACCCACAGGTTAAGGGTAAGACCTTGCTGGGCTGCACCAGCAGAGATGATGCACATGGAGGAATCCCAAGAGGATACAGAACAGCTCTCCAGAGCCAGGACTGAGGCCTGGCTAGGCATCCCTCCAAGACGGTGCTTTTCAACCTTTTTTCATTTTCAGACCCCTACAAAGGTGTGGACCCATTTGGAAATCAGACAGTCTGTGGAGCCCCAGAGGTTCGCGGGCAATAGGTTGAAAACCACTGCTCTAAAGAATCACACAGAGCAGCCCTCCACAGACAGCTCTCCCCATCAGCCTGCCCTGCCTGAGAGCCCAAGGAGAAATTCCTTACGCACCTCCTGCGCTCACATGACCCCTCCACACACTGCATAGGACACATACTCAGGGCCCTTGCTGTGCACCGACCTCTACCATGCTCACTCATGACACAACACATACACATGTTCACGGGCCCACTTGCGCACAGGACAATTATGCACAGGGGACACCCCGACGGCCCTCACTGTGCATGAGAGAGAGCTTGGAGCACCAGGCCTGATGCAAGATTTGAGGCCTAACGCAGAGGATAAGAACCAAAGTTAGGCCAGGTATTAAAGCAAATGCTGACAAGTTCACTGTTCAGTACACAAACCTGACAAAGCTCTTGCTAGCATACTAGGCATGGAATATTTACATAAATATATTTCAGCTGGTACAAATGCATTTTAATTTAGTACAAGAGAAGGTGGTTTAAGGAAATAAATAGGGATGTTTTGTTCAAAACAAACAAAAATGATAAATGTTATCAAACATGTAGAGTAGGATGTAAATTGTTTATTCCAGTTTGTGTGTGTTTATAATGCTGGGGCACCTTGCCTTAACCCTTTGTAGTAATCTCAAGGTCTACTTGGTCAGCTGCCTGCGCAAAGCTGGGACAGCACACGGAAAGAACACACACTATGCACAGTGCACTCACACATCACACCAGCTCACTATACACAGCACATACACGCACTCCCCTACCATCCACAATAGACTCACTCATGATACACACAATGGCACTCCAGCCTCATCAACATGCAGACTCACTACACACAGCTCGCCCGCCCCACGCACAGTCTACTCACAGTCTGCTCCCACGCATTATTCATAGTACACTCACTCAGCACGTCTACTCTACTCACTCATCACACACCCCCCCAAGGCACACGTGCATGCATACCCGCGCACACGCATGACACCAAGTCCCTTGACCCCCATCAGTGCACACGCTCTGCCCCAGAATTCCTGTTTCCCCATGTTTAACACGCAGGCACTGCCCCAGCTGGGAGTTTCTCGGTCTCCCTATGGCACTTGCAGAGTTAAGCATCCCTTTCCACTCAGGAAGAGGGCAGCGTGCTTCTCCCCACCCCCACCCCCCAGCAAAGAAGAGATTCTATTCATGGTATTTTTAAGCAACAAGAACTTCCCCTCTTTATCTCTCCATGAGACAGAGGGTCATTCTGGACCTGCCCCTGCAAATTAACCTCCTGCTCAGCAGACCCCAGCATTTCAGCTGGTGGAAAGGGCTTGGCCAATTCTTTGAACCAGTTACAGATGCAAAGCGCAGCCCAACACCAGCAAGGGAGAAGCACCAACTTACAGGTAATAACCACGGCGGAGGCCATCACATCACATCCCTAACACAGCATATACCTGCCATCGGGGTAGGGTGCAACAGACCCTGCAACAATGGAGAACTTGGAGAGTAGAGGTGCCTATCAGGGGGCTCATATCATTACAGTATTTGGCCTCAGAGTACATCAGCCTAACAGAGGCAACCATTCTTCCTTGTGCACCCATCTGTCTGCCTGTCTCCATGGTTTGCGTCTTCGATTGTAAGCTCCTTGGGGCAGCTACTGTCTGGTCTTTTTGTTCGGTGTTTGTGTAGCACCTAGCACTGTAGTCCTCGACTAGGGCTCCTAAGTACTACCATAGTACCCAGAATAAACAGTAATACGGGACTGAGATGCCCGCTTTCCCCTATACTTAGGGGAAATAATGGTGGTGGCTGTCAGGAAAGGGTCACTTAATAGCAACCACTGCCTACCTGCAGGGCTGCAGCCTTGGGTTCAGGCAGTGGAGAGGGGACCCCTGGTCAATTACCGCTCTTGTCCTTTCTATCCAATGAGCATACAGGCAATTGGAAATTGATATGGAGGGCTGGTGGAAAAGGGCTACTATAGATGTTCTTTCAGCAGCCCACTGGACTGCTCTGATTCATTCGTGGAGATGCCAATCTCACTTCCAAGCATTAAGTGCTCGCCAAGAAGTCAAGAATTTTGTTTTCCATCGGGCTCCCTTGATTAAAGGCATTTGCTGGAACCGAAGTAGTCATCTGCCCTCTTCAGCAATATGACCTATTGGTCACCACTGGCTGGAAGGCGTAATAGGGTCAGGTGGCTCAAGAGACACCTCTGGATCCACAGCTGTTGGAGCTAAGAGACCGTAACTCACACTGAAGTTGAAGGGGTTTGCTGGTGACAGCCAAATGAATGAGGCAATGCAACTGGTGAGAAGGAGTGCTATTGAGTGGCTGAAGCAGGAGACGGGAAAATCAGGACTCCTGGGTTCTATTCCCAGCTCTGCCTTAGTGACCTCGAGCAAATCTCCATCTCAGTTTACTGATCTGTAAAATGGAGAGGATACCACCCACCTCACAAAGGGAGCAGTTGAGGCTTATTTAGTAAGTGTAATGCTCCTCAGGATCCAAGCATGAAAGCCACTGGAGAAATGCCATTAACGACCGGGGCAGGGCTGAGATTGCTCCAAAGCCCCTATGCCTAGAGAAAGAGGGGGATGAGATATGCTCTCTTAAAAAATATATATATACTGGACACTTTGCATTGACCACATCCTATTGCACCTTCACTAAAACAGGGAAGGGCTTTTAATCAGGAAAAACTTCACACACACCCCCTTGAGTGGCAGGTCTGGTAAAGCCACTTTGGCCCAGTGAAAAGCAGCTGAAGAAAGAAACCTACAGGAAGCGTGCCTCCTGTCAGCGTGAGCGAGAGATATCCTGGCTTCCTCTCCTTCCCTCACACAGGGATCAGTCACTCACAGCCTCCTCGCCTTCCCAGCCACGGCTCATCTGGTTCACTTCTTGAAAGAGAAAATTCCAAAGCCCCCGAGAGGATTTTTGCAGCATTCAAGTGACTCCAATCCCGAGAACACAATGCACAGCGCAGTGTGCAAGCTAATGTTTCATAAACTTCATGAGTTTTGGTTGACTGCCCTCAGGGAGGTCATTTTAACATGATTAGCATTTTCATAAGATGCTCGAGGCACTTCTAGCTCTTTTTCTGCAGATTCCTTAAAAGGAATAAAAAACCCTGTTTTGCCAGGCACTATTAGGAATCATTTAAAGTACTTAACCATCATACATAAGCAATGCACTTGAAACAAGTCGCATTTCATGCTGTAACCGGTAGCCGTATAGCAGAACAGCCAGCCCATTTTACCAGCGCGTTGCTAAAGGCAAGGACGTTTGCTCTGAAGTCACATCTCTGAATAAGATTTCGCATTCCCCCACCTCTCCACCACCTCCCAAACAAGCCCACTGCATCGATTTCAACAGCTCCTATTAGAAGTTTGCACCTGTCATTTGATCACAAGCACCTACAAGTCCACAACAGATTGGAAAAAAATGTTTCCTACCTGGCATTTGCCACATAATTAAGTTTGCTCAGCTTTAAGTTAAAAAAAATACATGGAAAAGGACTCAGAGTTTTTTCCCCCCCTTATTAATTCTAGGGCTTCAAAAGAGGTCTCTAGAGTCATGTCTTTCTAACACAGAAGGTGAGCCGTTAACTGGTGACCAGCAGAAACAAATCCCTTGTCTGCTAAACTGGATTCCCCCCCTTTTGCTATTTTTCTCCAGGATAAAAAAAAAGTGAATAGCCCCTCAACGGCTCCCTAGTAGCATTATTAAAATAGCAACATTAATTGAGTGCTCACTTTTTTAAAAAATTGTTGGCTAATACAATAACGTTTTAATAAATAAATAAAATGTATTGGCCAACTCTACATTTGTCTACCTGGAATTTCTCTACAGCCTCTGAAAGCTTTCCCCACATCTTTAAAAATGATTGGGGGGGGGGGGAAGAGAACGAAAGAAAGAAACCACCGCTCTTAAAAGCTCAAGATGCTCTTGTAGCAAAGAATACAACAGACAGGCTACAAATAAAATACCAACTCATGCTTCTTCTGATGCCTCAGAAAAGTATGAGAAAGAAAAATTCTCTCTCTCTATACTGCTCTTTCTTCTAAGCATCTTCTACTGGTCAGACCAAAAGGTTTTCCTGCAGGCAGCCTCTTGAAATACTCACACAACTAGCTTCCCGGCACCCAAATCAGCTGCTTTAGATTTGCAAGTTTATACCATCCCCCTGACAGTTCCTCCTTCCCGGAGTGAAACTTGCAACAACAACAAAAAGGCTCAGATGCTTGCAACTCAGGGGTTGCAGGCAAAAAATAAAATAAAAATAAAATAAAGAGACAGAGGGGCAGGCAGATTGAGAGGCTATTTGCTCGAGGCAGAAGGACTGGGAGACAGGGGGGAAACAGCAGCGAGATGCTGCACTTCAACTCACCTTGAGCTGCAAGTCCTCTGGTGGTGATTACACTTGCTATCAAAGTGGCCACATACCAAATCATAGTACTACCGACCATCAATAAGGAGCATCATCCTATCTCAAAAGTGCCCTTCTTGCTGGAGACCATTCAGTGCAGAGCCCCTGGCTGGTGCAAAGGATCCTCCTGGTGCCCTTTTCATGCCCTCATCCCTGGATCTTGCTGCTGCCTCCCCTCCACTCTCCCCATCCCTCCTTTCCTATTGCAGCCCCCTCTCCCTCTCTCCTGACATGCACCAAGCACCTGCAC
The DNA here is from genome assembly GCF_016161935.1 of Mauremys reevesii. Lineage (NCBI taxonomy): Eukaryota > Metazoa > Chordata > Testudines > Geoemydidae > Mauremys > Mauremys reevesii. Next base: position 10,363,377 of record NC_052634.1, on the reverse strand, counting down.
TAGTAGCTAAGGCACAGCTCAGCCAAAGTCTCAGGGCGTAGCCTAGCCTGGGCTCTTTAGCTCCTTTGGTCCGCCCCCGCCTGGCGTCTATTGGCCGGAGGGAAAGAGAGTGGGCGTTGATTGGCTTGGGGCGCTGCCAGTGCCGGGGCGGTGGGCAGAGGGAGGGAGGCAGGCCCCGTTTCAAGGTGGGTTGGAGCGCGCAGTGCACAGAGCCGCAGAATCATGCGCATTGCCAGGGAGAAGGCGTCGGGATCGCCTCTGCCCCCCCTCCCCGCCTGCTCACACTGCATGGCAAGGGCCCGGCAGGACAGGCGGGGGCTCCCGGGCTGCAGAGGGGCGGGCAGGGCCCCTCACGGGCCCGGCAACTTCGCCCGCTTCTCCCTCGCTTGCTGATAGTCCTGGGCGGGGAAGGGCCACCCCCAGCCTGCACCGCTCCTCCTTGGGCCACCCGCATGCCCTGCACCCCCACTGTCACCTCCATCCCCTTGTTCCCCTGGTACCCCATCCCCCCCTCTCCCCTGCACCCCCACTGTCACCCCAGCCCCTTGTTCCCCTGGTACCCCATCCCCATCCCCATCCCACCCTCTCCCCTGCACCCCCACTGTTACCCCAGCCCCTTGTGCCACCCCCACCGCAGTACCCCAGCAGCCTGTTTCCTCCTCCATCCCTGGAACCCCATCCCCATGCCACCCTTTCCCCTGCATCCCCACTGTCACCCCCAGCCCCTTGTTCCCACCCTCTCCCCTGCACCCCCACTGTCACCCCCAGCACCCCATCTCCTTGTTCCCCTCTCCCCTGCACCCACTATCCCCCTATTCCCCCCTCCATTCCCCTGTTCCCCATCCCTGGTACTCCATGCCCCTGTGCCACCTTCTTTCCTGCATCCCCACTGTCACTCTCACCCGCCTGTGCCCCCTCCATGCCCCTGTGCCACCTCTCCCCTGCTCCCCACTGTCACCCCAATCCCCCTGTTCCACCTCCATCCTCAGAACCCCATCCCACTGTGCCACTCTCCCCTGCACCCCCACTGTGACCATTCCATCCCCTATGCCACCCGCTCCCCTTTGGCCACACTGTGCCCCCCGTACCGTCTTCCCACCGTGCTGCCCTTTCCCCTGCCTTCCCCATCTCCCCATGCCACCTCCCCTCTGTGCCACCTACTCCCCTCCACCCCCATCCCACTGTGCTGCCACCCCCAGTGCCCACTTCCCACTGTGTCACCCCCAGCCCTGCACTCCTATCTCTGTGCCCTTCACCATCTGCCTCCCCCACTCTGCACAAAGAGGTGGTGCCCTGTCCTCTCTGTTCCCTCTGCTTTGTGTATCACCACTCGGTGTCCCCTTCTTTGCTGCTCCCTCTCCTTATCTTCCTTCAAAGAGGGGTATGTGGCTACCCCCTCCCAGCAACCGGCTAGCCCCTCTCCTTGCTCTTCCCACCAAGGGCCCCTCTGTCCCCCAGCCCACATCCCCTCCCTCCGGGAATCTGCACTCTGACTAAAAACCTTTTCCCATAGACCCAAGCACTCCACAAGGGAAGCTTCTCCCCATGACAAAAAACCGCCCTGCCCAAGGAGCCAGTGGAACAGGTGGATCTCAGCTTGGCTGCCCACTGCACATTAAGCCCAGGCCTGGAGAACAGAGGAGACCACCTGACCACAAAGCCGCACACCCCACCATCCTCTCTCCTCTATTGGACCCACACTCCTCCTCCCTCATCAGCCCCCAGCTTCCTCCATGTCATCTGGAGATGGTCCCCTCTCCTGTGCTCTTACAGATAGAAGAGGGGGCATAGTGGACTAACATTCTCTCATACACCCTCTATGGCATAACCAAGGAGCCTGCATCCCATCTGCTCTCTTGGGAGAGAGAGAGGAGACCCATCCCACCCCCATCCCTCTCAGACCCAGAGGGAATTATTGAGGGACCTCCTCCCTGGCTGGCAGGATCCAATTCTAGTGGCTTTCTAGAGCAGCCACATCTGGGGAGAGCTACCTGCTATTAAAGGCCTCCCTGCTCGTAACACATGGGCTGTAGTAACTGAGGAGCTGCTGTGCAGTAGGGGCATGGTAGGGGGTATTTCTGCCACCTCAGGGATAGCTAGAGAGGAGGCAGAAATACCTCTGGAGAAGAGACTAAGACCAGGCTGGGTGAGGCGAGGGCAGTCGGATTCAAGAGGGAGGACGATCTTGTAGCTAAGGTACTGGACTGAGACCCAGAGCTTCAGTTTCTACCTCTGCCACAGTCTCCCTGCTTGACCTTGGGTGCATCACAGCCAGGTTTAAAGGAGTGCTCAGCACGCAGCCGCTCCCATGGGGGCTCCATAGGACCCAATGCACTGAGCTCTTGGGAACAGCTGACCACTCACTTTGACATGCAGAAGGGAGCTGAGACCTTTGAAAATCTGACCCTTCTCTCTCCCTCACAAGCCTATCGAGGAAAGGGAGACAGCCATCCTTTTTCTCCTAACCGTCTGCCCTGTCCATTTAGATCAGGGGTCCCCCACTCAGTGCCCGCGGGGGGCATCTAAATGCACCCATGTCTTGGCTGGTGGTGGAGCATCCGCCGAAATGCCACTGAATTTCTGCGGCGTTTTGGTGGCGACACCTCTCAATGACATCGCTTGTCAGCGGCAAGTGGCATCATCGAGAGGCGTCGCCGCCGAAACGCCGCAGAAATTCAGCGGCATTTTGGCAGATGGTCCTCCGCCGCCACAGTCCTTTGTCTGGCGCCTGCCAGGCGAAAAGGTTGGGGACCACTGGTTTAGATTGTAGGATCTGCCGGGTGGGAACAGTCTCTCACTATTGACATGTACAGCACCTAGCACTGTGGGGCCTTCCAAGCAGTACCATAATACCAGTAAATCACTAACTGGACATAAAGGGAGCAGCAGAGGAGGTGGTAGGTGGAGGAGGGGATCTTAGTGGGTAGATGAGAGGGACTTTGAGACAGTGAGGAGAGACCCCCACCCCTTTGTTCCTGAAGATGCCCCACGGGGGAGATACCCTTGCCCCCAGCACCATCCTGAAGAGACTCACCTCTCCTGAAACACATCACAGGGCTAAGCAGGCCACTCAGCTTCCTGGCAAGATGACAACCCCAGCTAGGAGGCAGTTTGGGAGTCTTTGGAGCAGAGAGCTGTGAGGAGACAGAGGATCTGGGCCATGGCTGGGAGTGGAGAGCCCAGGCATGGACTGGGAGAAGTATGTGACTTTGTGAATACACCTACAAACTGAACCTGAGACCTGGCTTCCCACCCAAGCTATGTTTGCAATGGCCATGTTAGTTGTGTGTTACTTAGGGATGTCATTTTGCATTACGGATGTTCTTCCTTTCAGCTTAATTTTCTTCCCTCTTGTGATCCCTGGAAATAGACAGAAAAGTTCCTTAAAGCAGATTGTTACTGCAGTTTTGAGAGCCATGGGGGAACAGGGCAAGGCTTGGGGAGTAAAAAACACACCCCGTTTCAGTAGCTTTCTTAATTATGCTCATTAAGCATCAGGCTTTTAGATGGCCTGATGAAAGCAGTTATGGGGAGAGAGACCCCGAGGCCAGAAGAGACCTTGCAGAGGTTCCCACCACCCCTAGCCCAAGTTCGAAGGAGTTTGCTTTGCTAGCAAAACCGAGACCTTTTAAAATTCTGACTCAGCTCTTAATCCTGAGGTAGGAAGTGAAAGCTTGCAGATACACTCGCCTCTGGTATCAAAGGGCTGATCCAAAACCTAGTGATATAAATGCAACTCTTTGCATCGACTTCAACTGGCTTTGGATCAGGCCTCCCATGACTCTCCCTCAGCCAGATGTCTTGTCTTTTCTTAACTCCCACCTCTTAACGTCAACTCAGTGGCTGGTGGGCACAGTGCACCCAGCAACCATGGAAGCCTGGTCCTGATTTTCAAGAAGTGCAAGTGATAGTCACTCAGCAATATGAATACTCTGCACTTTGCAAGCCAAGAGCCTCATTTTCCTAAGGCATAATACCTACAGCCCCCATTATCCCTCTAGGCACCAGAGCAGAGCCCAGAATGCACCTGGGTTTTCAGTTATGTACACAGAACACTGGACAGGACCACACATTACAATAGCAAACAGGACATTTTATCGAGCATCTTTCACACCAACTGTAGCCAGTCCTGCTACCGAGTTAAAAGATACACCTCTAAAGGGAAACATACAGGAAGGAAGACGTTTTGAAGAGCAGAGAGAAGAGGAGTTTTTGGTACTTTATTTATACTTACACAAGTTGTTAGAGTCAACATTGTAGGTTCCAGCTTTAAGCAAAGAAAAAAATTCTTCCTGTCCAGACACAGCTACTCCTGGTGTTTTTAGCTACGGTTTTGCCCCCATTCTAAGAAAAATAAAAACACCAATTACACCTATACTAACGCAGCCAGAGCTGGGAGGCATCAGAAGCATCATTAGCCTGTGATAGATGGAGCCAGACCAACCTTGCTGCTGGTATGTGGCTTTCAGAGCCAAACAGCAGAAAGAAGGAGCCATCATCATTCATCGAGAGACTGAAAATATGTTCGTCAGTTTGGAGAATGGGGGTCGGTTCACACCCTTGTTTTTCCAGTCTAATTTGTTAATTATATGAGATTCTTTCCCTGCTGTTTTCACACTTCATCTCTATTTGTAGCTGCATTTATTTAAATAGAGGTGGGAGAGTCCCTTCACTCTGTGTCTGGTTTTGGGATCAAGCTAGGATCAAACGAGGACAATAGGGCACATGGCATCCTTTAGGTAAGTGGGTCTCGATCTTGACTATACTCAGAGTTCCTGCACAACCTGCTGGGATCGAGCCAGGAGACCCCTCCCATTTAGCCATACGAGAAAGGCATGAGGGCCATGAGCCCCAGGTTTAGGTCAAAGAGCCAGTCCAAGAGTGAACTGGACCGGAAGTCATTAACACACATGTTCCAGAGAACAGCTGAGCAGCACTTGCAGCTGTCACTGGAGTCAATGGGAGACGCCAGTGTTCAGCACCTGAGGATGGCACAAACCTACTTCACTGGAGCTGGGGGTGTTCTTGCCTGTCCAGAAGGCCAGCATGAGGCTTTTACAGTAATTACATCCCATAGGGCTCAGACTAGGAATCAAGAGACCTGATTTCTATTTCCTAGGGCTTCAGTGGTGCATACTTTATATTACCATAGCCCATGGACCAGGACTCCCATCATGCTCGGCATTGTACAAACACACACCAAAATGCTCTTTTGCCCAAGACCGTACAGTGGTGCCTTGTGCGGATCCTCAGCATAGGGTTGAACCCCACCCATTGGGAATGGAGTTTCAGGCACATGGCAGGTTGGGTCGCAGACCTGATTCCAGTTATTACTCAAGCCTGTGATAGTGTCACTAGAGCCAGCTGGGGGGGTTGGCATTTAGCCAACCCCTTGGTTTAGCCCATAACTTTGATCAAAGCTCACATATGGCAGAGAGAGAGTCCATCCCATCGCAGGAACAAATAGTCTAGGACACTAGCCCTGCGACCCCCTATCCCACCACCCCCACAAACCTCACGCCATGGCAGCCACCATGCCAAGACTGCCAAAACACACCCATGCCACGTCCTTTAACTCCACCCCCCGCAAGGCAGCCCCATCAGCTGGTCCCACAAGGTAGAACCTTAGACCCCATCCCCTCTGGAGACAGATGACCAGTTGGGACAGACAAAGGTACCATGGCTTTGATGGGGGACACGCACTCATTCCTGAAGCTAGAAATGTCCCTGCCCAGCGAGCTGGGGCAACTCCAGGGCGTAAACCTCCATTGAGGCACTTTTTAAATAACTGAACTTTCAGCAGCAAAACGAGGACATACCCAGCTCCCATCTCTCTCTCCCCTTTTCCCCTCGCTGACCTGTGGAGCCTGTCCCCTTTGGAACCACTACCCACTAATCTGTTGTGCCGGCTGCCTCCGAGGAGCCGTAAAATCCGTATATTCAAAGTCATTGGGAGAAAAAAACAAACTCACCAAACATCAGGATTGAAACTTCAATAACGTGGCCTTTCCCTGCTGCTTCTATCCCACAACCAAAAATACACCACAACCATGTCATGCTAATTATGGATGAGTCAGTTGACAACTGGCCACTGTTAAATTTAAACCATCTTTAAATAACAAGGAGTATAAAAAAAGTTTTTTTTTCCCAAGATTACAACCAACACACTTAGAATAGATTCAGCAGCAGACTCAGCGGTGCAAACGCACGTAGCTGCATATGCATCAATACAGCTGCGCTGATTTACGATAGCTGATAAGCTGCCTCTCTGCATTACACAGAGCAGAGGACTGGCCAGGATCCTTAGAAAACACCTGGGCTCAGATTCTGGCCTCTCACATGCTGAGAGAGATGCAACAGGGTCAGCTTACTACCTTCCCCATCACTGGTCTGGCCAGGCCTCAGTTTCCTTTCTGTAAGTCAAACAGTACCTAGCTAGGGCTTCCAAATTATATTTTCCCTTCTGGAGTTTGGTTTAACAGATAAAGTTCTACGCAACACAAGCCTGCTCCTGAGGGCTGTCTTTCTAAAACCCCCACCACACCTGACTTCTTCCAGAGAGAGCTCAGAGCTCTGCTTCATGCAATCCGCAGAGGCAGTCATGTGATCCCATTCATTCATGTGTTCCATCTGGAATCCCCCAAATCATCTGCTTTCATGGGACTCTGGAAGAGGCATGCTGGCAGGGCCTTGCATGTGCCAGAGGGCCAATCTCCTGGTAATGGTGGACTGGCAGGACCCCAGGCCTCCATCACAAAAGAACACGCTGAGGCCCTGATCCTGCAAACATTTAGGCACAGAACTAGTGGGACAACTCAACGGGTGAAATCCACCCCTGCACAGGGGGCCTGGTGAGGTCAGTATGTCACTTAAGCCTTCAACGGGGGCTTAATGTGCTGCCCTGTACCAATGGGGAAATTTCATTGTATTTGCATAAAATTACTCACACGTGTAAGTGTTTGCAAGATCAGGACATTAATGTCTTAGTGCTTGATCCACAGGGAGATCTGTATCCTACTTGTCAGGAATCTGCGTCCCATGTTTGGGGGAAGGGCACAGCGTCCCATAGCAGCCCACATTTCAGGGGGTTCTGTACCCCACGCATCAGATCTGATTATCTCACAGCTGTCCTCCCCCCAGCTCAGTTCTCAGAGCGGGGGGGCTCCCCATCCATGCTGCATCCCTGAGAGTGATGGGATCAGGGGCGGGTGCTTTTTTTCCCCAGCACACACAAGCCCCCTGAAAATGAGAGCTTAAAATGGAAATGCTGAGCCAGCCTTAAGTGTCACTGTGAATACAGCAAAGCTGTGATCTGAAATACCAAACAGCCCCTTGACTGAGCTTTTGAAGGACAAACGGTCAAACAGGCTCAAGTCTGCATGTGGCTTGCGCTGGGTCTTTTCTATTAGGCGCATTTCTCCTTTCACTTTCCCTGGGTGATCAGCTGCTCATTCCTGGCTCATAGTAGCAGCTGGCTCGCACACGCGACTCTTCTGACGTTCCTCTCCTTCTCTGGCACCAAGTCTCGGAACAATCCACCTGTGGTATTTAAAGAGAGACATGGTAATTCATGCAGGGAGGGTCAATTGAATCAGATTTGCAACTCTCCCTCTCATCAGCCAGTTTCTACCGTATGGCGTTAGTCATCAATCCCACCAGTAGACTGACTTTGTGGAACAGTCACCGTATCAGGCTGTAGGAATCGTGTGTCATGTCTTGATAACCTCATCTAAGGATTCAGCTTTGGTAATATAAACCCCAGTCTTATCTTGTCAATTTTGTAACAAAACCATCTCTTAGTCTCCCCTCTCCTCTGCATTTCCACTTGGCCCGAGAGAAGTGGAGAAAATGCCTTCTGGTGGAGTGGAGGCAAATTCCTAACGCTTCAGGGAGGAGGAAAAGCAGGATTCAAGCAGTCATTGGGCCCAATCCTGCAAGCTTTGTTCACGTGTGTGATATTTACTCACACAAAAAGTTCCATTAGGATAACTCCTTACTGCTTTCCTCACATGAGCAGTCACATTCACTTCTGTGGGGGACTCCTCCTCAGGGGAGTAAAGGGTGTAAGGTTGGACTCGTTTGACTTGATCTCGCTGTGCTGAAGTCAATAGCAAAACTCCCGTTAACTGCAGTGGGGGCAGGATCCGGCCCATTGTGCATAAAATGCCACAGGCCTGACCCAAAGTCCATTGAAGTCATACAAAAATGGGTTTGTTCCTGCTGGATGCTGAGCATGCTCAGTCCCACTGACTTCAAAAGAAATTGAAGGTGCAAGATCAGGCCCCAAGTTTTCCAACTCAGCTGGCACCTGGGTCACAGGCTGCATTACCCATGGAGACGACTGGGACGGTCAGACCTTACAGTTTTATTTCTTTAGTGAGGTCATCCAAACCTCATCGTCAGAGAAAATATCAGAACGTTACAGAAAAATAAATCCCTGAAAAAGATAAATCACTTCCCGTCGGATCCTTCCCGGGGTCTAACCCCGGACTCATCTTCACTGCCCCATGCAAGTGGACTGCAGGGCCTCCCCAGAGACACATGGGCATCTGTGGGGTCTACGCTGGGACAAGGGCCCAATGCAGGATCGGGGCCTAGGAGACTGGCCCTGATTGAGCAAAGCACTTGAGCGAGTGTTTGACTTTACGCATATGCTTAATGCGCCTTGTTGTGGGTAAGCACGCTCAAGCGCTTCGTTCCGTTTCAGCCACAGTTAGAAACGGCCTCAGGTCCTTTACACAAAGTCTTTTAAAAAAAAATTTCCTATAATCTCAGTTCCTTTTGGCAGTTTTTCCCCCCCTGCATCTGTAAAACACAAAAATAAATTTTAAAATCATAAGAGTCATTAACCTTCCTTCCACTGTGAAGGAAGCTCAAACCCAACAGCCTTGCCAGGAAGTGAAGCCGACGGGTTTAGCATCACTGGGCTGAGATCCACCCCCGTGCAGGCCAGGAATGAATGGCTCCCTAACTAAACTAAGGGAAGGGCTGCAAAGAAAAACAAACAGCCTCCACGGGGAAAGGGGAATTCAGCTTTAATATCCTTGCCATGTTAGTAACTTAGGGCTGAGTCACAGCTCTCAGCCATCAGGGGCAGGGAAAGGCTGAGCCGGGGAGCCCTGCAGCAGTGGTGGAGGGGGACCAGGTCTGCACAGGGCACTGGGGACAGCGCATAGAGCATTGGCACTTGCTGCACCAGCAGCAAAGGGGGAACGTGCACTCCCCCACAGCGCTGCACTCCCACCACTACCTGATGCCCTCAGTGCACTCTGAGGGTGCAGCCCTGATAAATGCAGCAGCCGCCCCACTTGCATTCAGTCCATGCCATCAGCTACATTGTACACAAGTGCTCTAGGATGTTAGGCCCTGCATGTGGCTCTCCTCCTGTCCCATACAGAATATACATTCAGGGCAGCTACAATTTGCCCCGTAGGGCATCATCAGCAACCCGGGGAAAGATGCTGAACAAGATATCGCATACAGAGCCCGACTCTCCTGTCACTTAGAGCAGTTTGCACTGCTCCAGCTCACCTTTCTTCACGGCAGTGACTCCTCACTGGCCCTGGGCCCACAGGGGGGAGAATCAGGTGCCCTGATTTGTATCCGCCCGATGTCCCTTTCAGGAAAGCAACACAGAGCTCAACCTCAGAGCAGATAGGTTTTTGTAAAAGGAAATGGGGAGGTGAGAGATTCTGGTGTTCACATGGGTCCTACATTCTCTGCACAGCAATGGGTGTCAATTGGAGTCGCTCCGTTGAAGGCGGTGGGCCACTGTCTCCGTTACCCTCCATCTTGGGTAGCCGTCTGCCCCAGTGCAAAGTGAGTTTAATGCTCTAGCATGCCAGTTTGCACTGGTGTGAAATGACGACACAATGATGCCTGTGGAGAATCGGGCACAACGTGGCTACACCTACAGCAGCTGAGGATCTGGCCCCAAAGCTACTCCCCTTCCTCTACAGATTGCAACAGCACAGTCATGCCGGGACGTTTCTAACCCACGCGTACAGCATCTCTGATTGGATGAGTAAACCCAGGAGCTCCATTGAAGGCAGGGGGTGGAGCTGAAGCATGTTCTGTTCAGTGACATTAATTGCACTGTAACTGCTTTCCATCTCAGATGTAACTGTGGTGTAATATTATCTAGATCATGGGCTCATGCAGCAATCCCAGCACTGCTACATTTGCCACCTACATAATGATGCGCTGGGACGATATGTAATCAAACCGGGGAGCCATAGGGTGAGTACAGTGCTCTTAGACGGCTTACAAACCGCACTGAGACTGGGCTGACTTCATTCATTATGACGATGACAACGATACTTTGCACATCTCCAGCGCTTCTCATCGGAGGATCTCAAAGACGTTTTAAAGACGTATGAATTAGGCCTCACAACAGCCCTGGCTGTCAGGTAAGTAGCATTATTTCCATATTTTTTTTCCACGTGGGGAATCTGAGGCACTAAGGTCCTGATTTTCAAAAGTGCTCCGATCCCATTTAGGCTCCAAAATCAAATGGCCGGATTTCCCGTAGTGCTCAGCATAGTGGGAGCTGAGTTGTTTGGAGAATCTGGCCCCAATTTTGGGTGCTGAGCACTTGAAAACCTGGCCCTAGAGCATTTTAGAAAATCTTGTCCAGCGAGAGCAAGTGACTTGTCCAAGTCATCCAGGGAGTCAGCGGCTGAACGGGGAGCAGGCCTCAGAGCCAGATGCCCGGTTCCTCCTCCTAATCTCTAGCCCCCGCTTCCTTTCCTGATCCCTTAACACAAAGTACTGCTGTTCCTGAATCACAAGACCTGGATCTCTAGCACCAAGAGTCCTCCCCGCTTTGACTGCTCCCTGCACCGCCTGTCCTCAGAGGGATGCACAACGCCCACAGGTGAGGAGACCAGCCCCACTCTAACTGTCAGGCTTCCAGGAGAGACACGCTTCTAATAGATGAGCCCAGAGGGAGAGACCCCTACTGTCTTTTGGAGCTGCTGCCTATGAATCACCAGGGCTCCTGGCCTGAGTTACAGTGCTGTGCAGGATACACAAATGGTGTCTTGCTCCCCAACTCACGTGGGCTCTGTAATTCCAGCCGCTAGAGCGGGAGAGACCAAGAAACACCTGGAAAACAAAACATTCCTGCACCATGGCCAACAGCTCCTGAAGGTTCAATCTCCAGCTGGCAGAACCTTTGGACAGTAACTAGGGCCATGGGTTCAGTCCCCAATTGGCAGAACCCCCAGACAGTGACCAAGGAGTCTGGGTTCCCTCCCCAGTAGGTAGCAGAGCAGAGGAAAGTGAGTGAGACCCTGACTGATCATTTGAGGCTAGATCACCTCGCTAGCTCTTCACTGTCATCTGAATAAGGAAAAAGCCAACTGAAGAAGTGACCACCCCCTCTGCCAGGAAATGAAAGCCAAGGGCTGAGCAGAGCGGATCTCTGAGGGTGTGAACTATACAGTCACTGTGGACAAAGCTGGGAGCAGCAGGGTCCAGCTGAGGAGTCTTATGATAATTGGACCTGCAACCGTACCTTGATTGTGAGCATGAGTGTACGTTCCTAAGACGTCACTATACTCTACAAGTGTTGGTGGGATAACATGCAAAAGAGAGAGGCAGAAAGACTGAATTGGTCCAAACAAAAAGGCCGACTGATTCAAGGACTGTCCTAAGATCATGCCTGGTAAACAAGAACAGCGTGAGACTGAAAATTAATGAACCAAAATTGGTGTCTCGGAAATTAGGCCTAATTGGTAGACAAAACAACAAGAGGAGGGGCTTCTTCTTCCCATCACTCCCTTTTGGGTTTCTTAAAAATCAGATTTTGGGAGGAAAATATGGATCAACAGACAGCGGCTACTGCTACGCTGGCTGACTAGAGGAAGTGGAAGGAACTAGCTTCACCATCACAGCTGCCACCCCCACTCCTCTGGGACCCTAAACCTTCACCCTAATCCTGACCAGACCAGAGGGAGGGAGCCGGATGACACCACCACCTCTACTGGCTCCAACTAATCCCAACCACTACCAGGAATGTGAGACTGCCACTTCCCCACACAAACCTGCCCCGTGTGTCCTTTTCCTTCTGTGTCTTCTCTTTCCTACCTCTCCCTTTTTGCCTTCTGTCTAAGGAGTCTGGCTTAGCTGGCCAAGAATGTACATTTGTCAACAATGCTGTAAGCCGCCAAATGCAGTGCCCCAAACAGCCCTCTGCTAGTACAAGTGTGCCAGGTCTCAGCGCGTCTGACAAGACCATGTGCTGGGCCTGTGTTTTTCAACAGTGAGGTTACAAGTCAAAGGCAACCTCAGAGGCAGAACCTGCATTTTCCATCTCTGCTGTTTGTTTCTCTCCTGCTTTTGCCTGCATTTGTCTGGCTTTGCCTGCTAGGAAACCGGATCAGACTTGAACAGAGGCAGTAATAGCTCCAGCCCATTTCAAGTCACAATGTCGCTGTCCCCCAGACAGTTACCACCATCTTTGATCATAGAATATCAGGGGTGGAAGGGACCTCAGGAGGTCATCTAGTCCAACCCCCTACTCAAAGCAGGGCCAACACCCACTAAATCATCCCAGCCAGGGCTTTGTCAAGCCTGACCTTAAAAACTTCTAAGGAAGGAGATTCCACCACCTCCCTAGGTAACCCATTCCAGTGCTTCACCACCTTCCTAGTGAAAAAGTTTTTCCTAATATCCAACTTAGACCTCCCCTACAGCAACTTGAGACTATTACTCCTTGTTCTGTCATCTGCTACCACTGAGAACAGTCTAGAGCCATCCTCTTTGGACCCCCCGTCAGGTAGTTGAAAGCAGCTATCAAATCCTCCCTCATTCTTCTCTTCTGCAGAAGAAAAAATCCCAGTTCCCTCAGCTCTCTTCCTAAGTCAGGTGCTCCAGCCCCCTAATCATTTTTGTTGCCCTCCGCTGGACTCTTTCCAATTTTTCCACATCCTTTTTGTAGTGTGGGGCCCAAAACTGGACACAGTACTCCAGATGAGGCCTCACCAATGTCAAATAGAGGGGAATGATCACATCCCTCGATCTGCTGGCAATGCCTCTACTTATACAGCCCAAAATGCCGTTAGCCTTCTTGGCAACAAGGGCACACTGTCGACTCATATCCAGCTTCTCGTCCACTGTAACCCCTAGGTCCTTTTCTGCAGAACTACTGCCTAGCCATTCGGTCCCTAGTCTGTAGCAGTGCATGGGATTCTTCCATCCTAAGTGCAGGACTCCGCACTTGTCCTTGTTGAACCTCATCAGGTTTCTTTTGGCCCAATCCTCTAGTCTGTCTAGGTCCCTCTGTATCCTATCCCTACCCTCCAGTGTATCTACCACTTCTCCCAGTTTAGTGTCATCTGCACTACCAGCTAAGAAACAAAGGAGTTTTCCTTTCTAAAAACTCGCTCCAGCTAAAGGGAAATTGTTAAAAAGAAAGGCTTCTTTAATGATTTACATTTCAAATGCTTTAACTCCTTTCCCTTCTTTTTAGTAGCTGTGATAAAAGCTTTCAAGGATTGTTAGTGATGCATTTGCCATAGGACAGAGCAGGCTCAGGTCTCTGTATACCAACCTCTGAACCTTGTTTAAAACTGTTTAATGTTGGAGTCTGACAGGGTCAGGTGGGTATTCTAACACCTTTGACTCTCTGGGCCCATTTATTCCATCTAACAACAAGAGGCAGGGGAGGGACTGAATTAACCCTCTCCACTCCCTCAGGCAATACTCCCCCATCCCCCAGAGCTGTGTAAGGGCAGCCCAGGCATGACAGTAAGAGACACAAGCAGGCCCAGACACAATTCTGACTCTTTGCAAGTCACCATGCTTAGGAAGAGACAAAGCCGGCGTATCGGGCCGAAGGAGCAGCAAGCATCATCCCAAGCATGAGTGGGGCCTCTAGGGAATGTCTACACTGTAATGGAAGATCCGCAGCTGGCCCAGGTTGGCTGACTTGGGCTCGGCCTGCGGCGTCTCGGAGTCCAAGCCCCAGCCCAAACCCGAATGTCTGCAGGGCTATTTTTAACCCAGCAGCCCAAGCCCTGTGAACTGGAGTCAAATGGACTCCGCCACAATCCCACTCATGGGCATTCAAATGCAGGGTAGACCTTTCACCTGCATCTTGAGCTGATAAATCCTGGGGAGCGAAAGGCCATGAGCCAACTTCTCTTCCTTTCATTCATGCCTATTTTCCTGGAGGCTGGCTCCTTGATCTCTCCTGGGCTGATTCTCCGCTTCTCGCCGCATCAAACTCAGGGAAAACAGGCTGAGATTCACTCTGCAATCATCGCTCTCCTTTGCTTACCAAAGAAACCCAGCTGAGCTTGAAACACGGCTGCTTCCCTCCCTGGCCTTCATGCCTCATGGGCTGGAGGAACGGATGGCACCCAATGCAGATCCTTTTGACAGCTGTCTCTCCCAGATCCAATGCCACTTCCGAGGGGCCAGGCGGCTTCATCAAAGAGAGTTCAGCTCGGAGGAAGCAAAGGCACAGCTCTCACTGCTGTGTCACTCCGAGGCCAATACACAGACTGAAGGAAAACAGCCTAAGGATGTCATGTGCTCTCCAGCTGATGCCCTGATGCCCCAGCTGCAGGGAGGAGAGAAGCAGAACATTGCTCAAAGAGCCTGTCTAGTGGGGCTGGTGTCCCCGGTGTTCCCGTGGGGAAGTGAGAGCTGGTGTATCTAACCCAGCCTACCCTGTCTCTTGCATTCCCAGTGACATCAGGGAGGAAGCCATCAAAGGGTTTAAAAGGAACAAGACACATGGGTTGGAGCAGGTGAATGGAGTGAAGAGAAAGGGGTGGGGAGGTAAAGAGACAGGGGAGAAAGAGAGAAGGATGGAGAGAGAGAAGGAGAAGCCCAGGGGAAGTGTGAAACGGCAGAAGATAGGGGAAAACAACGAGGAAGAGATGGAGGGAGAGAGACAAGGAGAAAGGAGAGAAAATGAGGTGAGGGAATGGAGAGAACGTGGCAAACAAGCGAGGAGAGCGTGCATGCGCCTCCATCCAGACCCCTCCGAATGCAATGAGCTGGGAGGAGCCCATGCACAAGGCCAGGGCTCCATGACTGGAGATGGGCTGGCTGTAGAAGGGGTTATTTATGGCCTGTGCTTGGCCTCCAGTTCACCCTCCGCTTGGCATCTCCAGCTCCATCCTGCAGACAAGAAGCACAAGGGCGTCATTGAATGACAAGGAGGCAGCCAAGCTGATCATTATTCAAGGGGCTCCCCAGCCTCTCAGGGCACCTCCCTGGGGGCAGACAAGTCTGGATGAATGCCAGACAGACAGAATCACCCTTGCTTGAGGGACGGAGGAGGAATGGGACAAACAGCAGGCTCTGGATCAATGCAGCCACATTTTTGCCTCACTCTTCCTTCATCTTTACTTCCTTTGGCCGCCGTTTAGCCTTTCCAGGGACTATAAAGCACATACAAAGGAAATGAATCCTAGTAGTTAGTGCAGGGGAGGGGGCTGGGAGCCAGGACTTCTGGGCTCTACTCCTGGCTCTGACACCTTGGGCAAGTACCTTCCCAACCTGCAGGTCACTCCCCCCCTTTGTTAAATGGGGCTCATGATATACCCCCTGGAAGGGGGTTTGTGTTCCCCCTTGGCTCCCTCCCGACAGTTAGCCAACGGGGCAGCCCAGCCTGCACCCACCGTGCTACGCAGCAGGTGCCACCATCTCACCCCGAAGCCTTTGCACCGAGCGGCCCTGCAGATTCCAGGACTTGTTTGGGAACCCGAGGTGCCCTCTGCTCATGGGGGAGCTGAGAAAGGGGTTTCCTCCCCCCACGAGAGGAAAAGACAGGGCAGGCAAGCAAGAACAAGCTGTTCAGGGCTGCTGGTACCAATGCCCCTTGAACGAGGCATCCCGTTTGGCCTGGGTCAGGCACTGCCCACGCGAGGAGATTTCTGGGATCCCGGCCGGGAGCTTCAGAGAGCAAGACACTGAGGTGCAGCAAAGCCGGCCTGTGGCAGCAGAACTAGGGAAGGGAGCCAGCAGAGCGGGGGATGGGTCTGGCTGGGAACAGCCCCCCCCCCCTTTCCTGGCCAGCACCCAAGGTTACTCAGGGGACAGGGATGGTTCAAGACGCATTCCCCAGGGAAGGGCTGGGATCGATGCAGATCGACGTTCCTTTCAACCCAAACACCATTGCTGGATGTGTGTGATTTTGGTAAGAAACTCCCCAAAAGCTGTGTTTTAGTTCAAGGGGGCCCAGCTTTTACTGGGGGGATGTTGGGGTCAGCTACCGAACCAACAAACCAGTTCTTAGCTCTGCTCGAGCTGGGAAGCTGTGCTGGGAAAGAAGTCCTGCTGCCGCACAGAAGGGCTCTCTGGAGACTGGCCAAGAGGCTTCGGGAAGCTCAAAGCAGCCTTTGTTAAGGTGTTCAGGGGCAGCCACTGATGAGGGCCCAGGGGCACATATTCATGCCCTCCCCATCTACCCTGGGTGCTATAATAGCCCTCCCCTCATGTGGGCCGTGCCTGCAGATTGCACTCAGGTCAGCACATGGAAACAGTCCGAGGTGGCTGCTGGGTGGGCTGAGTTTGCCGGGGCTCCTGCATGGCTCCTATGAGGCTGGGTGGGCTGAGTTTGCCGGGGCTCCTGCATGGCTCCTATGAGGCTGGGTGGGCTGAGTTCGCTGGGTCTCAGTCTCATGGGACGAAGTTTCACAAATCCCCAGTGCAATGGGCACCAGCTCCGTGGCCGCTGTGGTAGAGATGCCAAGCCGTGCCTGGGCCAGAGAGACTGATCTTCCTTGTTACTGCTGGAACTGATCACCTAGGACAGTGCTGAGGCCCAGCGTCGGGACAGCTCATGTGCGCCCCTTCCCCGCACTGAACCTAGGCTGTAGCAAACAGGACATCAGTCTCTAAGGGCCTTTCACCAGCATCCTGCACCCTCCCTCGCCATTTCTCTCTTTTAAAGAAAAGGGCTCTTGCCCACCGTCCCTTCTCTGCTCAACCCCACCCCCGTCCTCTGTGATGCAATACCGAGACATTCCAACCAGCTCCCCACTGCAGTGTTCCATTACAATAGCTTCCCCCTTTTAAATGATTGTCTGACAATCAGGACATCCACCTGTAACAGGATTACTCTGAGCACACAGCATGCCCAAGCTGTCTGCACTACCCGAGCCTCAGCCTATTAGCCACAATAGAGAGACAAGATAGACTTGCACCAAAAAGAGGAAAAGAAAAATCACAAACCTCTCCCTCTTTGGGGGTGGTGGTGAATGGAGAGGAAACCTCAAGTGACAGAGTATATTCTTGATCGTAGATGACGCTCAAATGCCACAACAAGTTGGGCAATACAAGAACTAGAACCAAATTGAATCAGCTACAGAGCTCCCAAGAGGAAAAAAACTGCTATGGACAACAGAAAAACAGTTTTTTTCTAATCTCCTCTAAATGGGGAGTGTTTAGATGATATTCACCTTTTTCCCCCCTACAAATGAAATAATGCTCAGCCCTGATCATCTTCTAAGTTCTTTGCAAACAAAGACTGAATCCTAACCCCATGCTTATCCCCATTTCACATACAGGGAAACTGAGGCACAGAGTGACGTATCCCCCCAGTGAATCTGTGGCAGAGTGGGAAATAGAACTCCCAGCAGCAGTTACATTCACCAGCCACTGAATCACATTTTCTTCTCTACAATCTATGTTTTAAAGTGTTATTGGCCACGTTTTTCTTCCAACCCGCAAATCTACCTGCCATACGGCATCTCCAGAAGATGCCTCATCTCTCTAATTAGCAGCGTCCTTTTCTTTAGACAATGAATTTAAAAAAAACTATTATAGTTGACATCAAAACGTTCAGATAGAAAGAGCGTAGACTGCGTGCATGTCGGGGGGGGGTCTAGATGGAAGATTAGACACAGCCCAATCTTCCAGGATTGCTATACTGCTAAGGGACTCGACAGGTACCCAAATGTTCCTTCGAGATCTTGGTTTTCTTAATGCCAAACTTTTACCCAGCACCTTGACCCAAAATCACCCTGGCTGTGTAGTCTATGGATTTCCACCTGATTTCACCCCGACTCGTGTAGCACTTTGCCGGCACCAAAGGTCAGTGGCCAGCAGGTGGCGCCAGGGGGAATCATATCTAGCTAATAGCTGCAATAATGATAAAAACAAATCCATAAATCATGCACAGGGATTCTGTGGTGCTGGCCTTTATCCACCCCTCCTACTTTGGGATTGTCCTGTGGTTGCACTTCTCAAGCAGCCGGGCCACGCACCCACCATCACTCAGCCAGGATGCATTTCTGGGACACAAGGACCACGGGCAGGCTGGGACCCTTGGCAGAGAGGATCCAGGAGGGAGTGAACCGAAGCAGAAACCCCTCATGCCAAGCGCAATGCAACTGGTGGGGAAGGGGACTGAAGCAAGTGGTTCTGGGTAGATTCAGCCAGGTTGCCTTCTGCAGATGGAGTGACCGGGAAGTGGATGGGGCAAGCCTACTTTAGGCCACACAGCCTGTTCCTTGGGCTGGAAGGACTAAGCAAGGGGTTTGTTCCCTCTGCAGGTCTCAGCAGCAGGACAAGCACGTGTCCACGTGGGGAGATGAAAAGCCCTGGAGTCCAAGGACAGAGATTGTGCTGCAGGGCAGAGAGAGACGTGACCCCTGCAGATCTCCCGCAGCTTAGTGCCTGCACAGAGGCATCCCAGCGGGGGCAAGGATGGCAATACTGGAAAAAAGCACAGAGCCAACTGCATCTGTCTGGAAGTGCCCATCTTGCCTTTCCCTCTGGATGGGAAACCAGGCAGGACCTGGCCACTGGAACAGACATTCACTCTTCTGTATCAGTGGATCTCAGCCAGGGGTACGTGCATAGGCACAGGAACTAGGGGTGTGGGAGGTGCTGCAGCACCTCCAGGTTTTGTACAGGGTCCTGGCTGCCAGCCCCGTGCCCAGGGACTCCACTCCCTCCCCCAGCTGTGGCCTAAGGCTCAGCCACCTTACCCAGTCAGCGTTCCTCCCTTCCGGAGCCATGGCCCTGCTCCTGGCCCCAGCTCTAGGGGACAGTGAGGGGCACGGACAGAGGTAAGGGGGGCATAGCTCAGCACCCCCACTCTGAAAACTGCTCCAGCGCCACTAGGTACACAGACATCTTCCGGGGGGTAGATATATGCCTAGTTTTACAACAGGCTACATAAAAAGCTCTAGCAAAGTCAATATAAACTAAACTTTCATACAGAATGACTTGTTTATACTGCTCTCTACTATACAGGGAAATGTAAGTACAATATTTATATTCCAATTGATTTATTTTGTAATTATAGGGTAAAAGTGAGAAAGTCAGCAATTGGTTCGTAACAGTGTGGCTGACACTTGTATTTGTGTCTGCTTTTATAAGCAAGTTGTTTTTAAGTGAGGTGGAACTTGGGGGGGACACAAGACAAACCAGACTCCTGAAAGGGGTCCAGTCTGCTGGAAAGGTGGAGAGCCACCGTTCTATATTGCAGGGGATGCACCAGAAGCCCCACGGGCTGTGGGGAGCTGTCCAGTCTTGGCATTTCTGCTGGCACAGCTCGTCCATGTCAAGCATGGGGGTGGTTTTGTCTGGCCTGCTGGGAACTAGAGGAAAAGCCCCCGCCCCCCCCGTATGGGGTGTGGCCTTGACTTTAGAGCAGACCGGCTTAGTGATTCAGGAAGAAAGGCAAATGAAAAACAGAGGCTGAGGGGGGCTTGCTCCCTTCAAGAGGGGAATAGCCAGTCTCAGAGTCCCAGCGCGCTGCTCCGCTGGTCTAGATGTGCACAGCTGAACATGAGCCTTCGCTTATCCATCACCTGCCAGATGCTGCAAGATAGGTGCCTGGGGGAGGGCAGGAAGTGAAGGACCTAGTGACGGTAGGGCCAGCTCTCTCACTGCCCAAAGACTTTTTTCTTTCACGTTCCAGTCTCTTGCTTTTCATGGCCGTCCCCCATTCTGTGCCCTGCACCACCCCTCTTGGACTGGGACCGGATGCTCTTAATATAAAGACAAATAAAGGTTGGCAAATTCACCCTGCAAATGCCTCCAAGCAACAGACCATTTGGGTGATGTTGACCAAGAAAAGGACCTGGCTCTAGGGGGTGAGATGAGTTGGGTGGGTCTCAGCCCAGGTGGCCAGAGCCCAGACATTCACTAGGCCAAAGACTGAGTGGGCTGTTGTTCCAGAGCACTCCTTGCACTCAGAGCTGAGGCACGCCAGGCTTCGGCTGCATCTCCAGCTCAGGGCAGGGGCTGCAGCAGGAGAAGGCCAGAACCCAGGGGAAGACACCCTAATCAGTTCTGTGGTTCCCCTCCAGCCCACAAAAGGAAACGTACAACCACCCTCCCTTCCTGGTATATTTTGGCATGGGAGAAAGAGGAAGAACATGGCAATAGCTGCAGTTTCTCCTTGCCGGGGTGGAATTCTGTGGATCAGACATGTAGAAAAGGGGATGGATTGGTATTGATCCTTTGGGATATCCCCACCTGGCCAATCCCCATTCAGTGTTCCAGAAGATGCATAAAGCCCTCAGTCCCTGCCCCATGGGGAAAAAACTCTCTCTCAAACTTGAACCTGTTGACGCACTAACCCAGTGAGCAAGCAGCGCTCTCTGCATGCCTCTAATCCTCTTCAGACCCTTCTCGGGAGAGCCTGAGGGAGGGACCCTTTACAGGGCAGGTGGAGGAGAGATTTAGGAAAAAGAAGTAGTTGATCCACCCCTCCTCCCTGCGCAGCCATGCCAGAATATTATTTATAGCTTTTCCACTATCTGATCCTGGCCAGCCCAAGCCACCCGCTCCCCTCCTGGCCCTGGGAGCAGCAGGACCACGGACAGTTCACAGTGCATCATTGAGGGCCCTGCATCTAGTCTAGAGAGCATAACCCCCATAAGAGATCTGCACAGAGCAACTTCCACAGGTTAGGCCAGATCCTGCCGACTCAGCCATGCAAGCTGCTGAGCCAGGAGCAGCTTCCTTCTTCCTTGCCACCTGCAGCTGCTGCCTGCCCCTCTCCCAAGGAGAACGGGGCCCCTGGTTCCTGGATCTATCCATTCCAGGCTCTCTGCCATCGCAGCGATTCTGTTCTCATCTGCCACAGCGTACAGGACACAGGCCGGCCCCGAGCCCCAGCCTCCCTATAAGCACAGCCCACCCGAAGGGCTGAACCCACTCCAGGTTCTGGCTATCGCTCAGCAAATACAGCAGCTTTCAATCCTGCCAAGCACTGAGCACCTTCTGAGCGCCCCCATTCCCACCGAGTTCACCAGGAACCAAGGGCACTCAGCATCTTGTTGGATTGGTCGCAATCCCATGTAATGATTGTGAAGCATGCCCAGCCCAAAATGCTGGGAAGGCAGCATGAACTAGCAGTTAGAGAAGGGTTCCAGTCCAGGATCTGCCACTGGCCCACTGTGCAGTCAAGGGCAAGCTGTCTCTTTAGGCCTCAGTTTCCTTATCTGTAAACGGAGGCTAATGGCACCCCCTCGTGGGACTGCAAAGCTGAAGGAAGTAGTTTTCAAAGTGCTTTGAAACCCTTGGGTAAATGGTGTTATAGGAGAGCATAATAAATATTCATCTAATATAACGGCCAATCCTGCATGGACAATTTGTCTCCAGTCTGCACATCACTCTAATCCCTGGGCTCTCAACTTGGTGATCACGAACAGGTGACACCCAGCCCTTCCCACCTTGCTACGCTGGCTAGATCCCAGCTAGCTGGGATGCAAAATCCTTGGGCAGGAACCCATGCTCTAGCCGGTCCGTCCCCTTCAGATCTCAGCAGGCTCCCCTCTCACCCCTCTCACAGACAGACAATGGCAGAGCCACCAGATTTCAGCCCTACTTGGCTTTATAGGTACCTTTAACACCACCACAAGCAATATGACAGCCACATGCCCAGCCAATTAATTCATTACCAGGCCTGCTTGTACACTGCACTCACTGGGCAACAGCGGACTGGATACAGGTCTTTAATAGAGACCAGTACCCATCTGTCTTTATTGGCTCTCTTAGGAAGGCCATCCTCCCTGACTTCTCTTCCCTCCCACCTCTCCATCTTTGTTACCCTTCTGTCTCCCTCCCTCTCCTTTGCTGAGGAAGGTCCCTGAGAGGAGCCATCCCTCCTGACAAGGGGCTACAGCCTGGATCCCACAGGACCCTCCCTCCCTGGTTTCATATAACAGTGGATCAGACCGCTGGGCTTTTGGCTATGGTATCCCGCCTCCCAGCCTGGCCAGTTCCAGATGCTCTGAGGGAAAGCAACCGGGGCCAGTTCTGCAGCTCTGTCCACCCCAGGCTGGCTGCGGGGAGTGGAGACACCTGCCTGGGGGCTGTGGCAGTCAGCATATACCCTGAAGCAGGAGATTTGCTAACCCCTATCTTGGCATGCAGCAACAAACATTATGGCCCATAAACCCACCTGATTCTCCCCGCACATCCCGGTGGGCTGCCTCCTCTCCCTCCCTATCCCAGGCATTGTGTTACTCATGCTTCACAATGACATTTCCTTCCCCGAATCCCCTTTATTTATAGCCTCCATGACCTTTTCTTGAGCTCACGTACTCCCTCTTCCTCCCCTACACCCACAGCTCCAGACACCCCCCAACACACACACACACACACTCTCAAACCCAACTACCACACTCACTAGTGTCCCTCCCCAACCCCACAGGAGGAGCTCTCCCTTGGGTAGAAGTGCTCCTTACATCTAGTAGAAGGAGCTTACAATTAACTGGTCTGCCTCCCTGCTCTTTCAAATCCCAGATGGTCTGTAATTCTTGCCGGGGAGTGTCAGAAAGGCCTTTTCATCGGAGCGCCTATAAAGTCAGAGCTCTGGGAATCAGCTGCCTTTTGCTGCGTGGGAGGAACTTGCCAGGCAGTTGTGGGGAGGGCAGGGGAAATGGGACTTTAAACACACTGGTTGGTTTCTTTCACATTAGTTTAGTGCTTCAATGAAAGGTCTTCCCTCCCCACCCCCTGACCCTGCATGCTGCCAAGAGTTCAGTGCCACCGGAATTCAGGGATTTTGCTGTCATTTTGATAGCGGTTTTACTTAGCAATATGTTCAGTTGCATCTGCAAAATATACACTTTGGGGTTTTTAGGGTGGGAGGGAGGGAGTAGAAAGATGGCACTGGTTGGGGGAAGAAAGATGTGATCAAGGTGCAGAACCAGTCAACAGGATTCCTGGGTTCTATTCTCAGCTCTGCTGCTGAATCACTGGCTGACTTTGGGCAAACAACATCCCAGCTCCCTGCCTCGGTTTCCCCATCTCTAACAAATGCCAGTTCCCTACCTGGAGGGGAAGGAAAGTGAGGAGACGTAGGTCATGGATGTTTAAGTGCTTTGAAACCTGCTCATTGCACATGCTACGGTGGGAAAAACATTCCAAAAAACCCACAAACAAACAAAAACTTAGTTCTTGCATTTCCCAGGGCCTCTTCTGGTGTAAATCAGCCCCCTTTGTTCCAAGTAAGAATCTGGCCCTGTGAGCCTCCTCCCCATTTCTGTCTTCTTTCTTAATCCCTTTGCACAGTCCATCACAATCCTACTGTCCACCCCCGCCCCACTCATCTTCCCCTCAGCCCCCACCCAAGAGCCTGCATTGTGGCTAGCCAGCCTGCATGGTGGTGAATCAGAGTCAGAGAGAGAAAAAAGAGAGTGTGTGAGAGAGAGAGAAGGGGGAGAGGCTGAGATCTGTCCTGCCCCCGACACCCACCCAGACAACACCCCATTTTCACCTTAATAACTATCCTGTTGGTTGCAGACTCCATTAAGCAGCCCCTGATGCCCATGTCTCATGGAGGCCTCGGCGCACACTATCTCTGCTGTTCTAATTACTCCTCTCACGCTCCTGCAGTGGGTCCTTCAACCAAATTACAATTGATTCCTCACTCCTACCCAATCGATGGCATCGACCAGCACATCAGAAAGACAAATCCGAGCCCACACCTCTTTAAGGAGCCGGAGGTCTCTCCACACGGAGGCCACGGCTCCTTCGGGACACACGGTGCAGCAGCTGCCCACCCAAGCAGCTTCCCCAGCTGGCCCTGTGTCTCTCACACAGCTGTGCTAGTGGAGCGGGAGTCCAGATCCATTCAGGGCAGCGGCGTGCCAGTAGCTAATGGGCGAAGTAACAGCCAGAAGCTGAGCCCGCACCACTGAACTCAAGAGGAGACTTTGCGTGGGCATCGACAGGAGTTGGGTCAAGACCTTAATCACTAGCCACAGAGGGCCCACTCTGCACTGGCTAAGGGGCGCCAAGGAGTGACAGCAGCATGTGAACCAGGGCAGTGCGAGGTTACTTGTCATGCTGCTCTCACCACCCCTCCTCCCGTCTGGCAGCATGCTGGGTTTGTGGCCCACTGGTGTCACAAGCTGCATTTCCTGCACAAACGCTTTTCTTCAAGAACAACTGTCTCCTCCCAGGCCTGCATGATGGAGTGCAACTGTGTGGTGAGGATATTGACACTCCAGGTGAGCGAGGATCCAGAACCGGGGCTGCCCACCCCAACCCAGCCTGCCTACTTCTAGCCAGCGGGACAGAGCACAGGACAATTTCTCCAGAGGACAAGCAGTTATAGGTAAAAGGCACCAAAACACACTCCACCAATGGTCCAGAACACACATCTTGAGGCTGCATTTGTTCAATAGAGTCACTTTTGGTCAGGAGAACTCAGCCTGTTACGTGCTGAGTGCGTTGAAAATGGGGCTTTTCTGGGAATCCAAACCCATCTGTGGGTGCTGAGCCCTTGAGAATCTGGCCCTCTCTGGATATATTTTTTAAAGCATGTTGAATTTATACTTTGCCTCCCTCCAGCCCGTTTCATCAGAGCACTTGGCAGACATCGAAGCCTTGCTGTGATATCATTTAATGCACAGGGAAGGCAAGTTTTATTAGCCCCATTTTACAGATGGGGCAAGTGACTCTGCTAAAGTCATACGGGCAGAACAGGAACAGAACCCAGGAGTCCTGCCTCCCAGTTGTGTCCACTAACCACTAAGCAACATGGCCTCCTCAGTGCTTTATCTGCAAAGAGGCACCTTGACTCCCTTCCCTTAGCCTCCATCTCTTCCTCCTTACCCCCTTGTATTTCCCTCTGTTGTTTCTCCACCCATAACAGATTGCACAGCAGTGTTCCAGCAGCCCTTACGCTGCCTTAGGTGTCAGCTCTGCCATCAGCTCTTGCTGGAGGAATGTGACACCTAAAATCAGTGTCAGGGATGCATTGAATGCAGCTCCCTGATCTGAGCTCTCTGGTGCACTTCAATCACCCAGCTAAACTGTGCCACCCTTCCGTGCAGCAGCAAGCACACACACCCCCTTAGGGCAGTGTAGAAATAATTACATAGACCTTCCCCGGACCCCGACCCTTAAACAAAGCAGGGCCACATGGCCTTCTCCCTCGGGGCAGCTCTCCTAGGTACTAATCAGGACCCCCAATGCAATCCCCAACAAACGAACACCTCCCTTCCCCCCATTTCACCCCCCACTTGAGCACACCCAGTCCCCTCCAGTGCACTGAAAGTGCTGAGCACTAGGGAGTGCTGGGTTGCAGGCCCCAGCAGCTGGAGGTGCGAAGATATTTCTGCCTCAGTGTTCAGAAACAGCTGCTGGCTGCTAACAACCTACTCCTGTCACAGCGACAATACTGCAAATCCGCCTCTGTCAGCGGAGATCTGTGCCTTTACCTGTGTTGGGTAGGGATGGAGAGACAGCCCTGGGGCTGCTCATCAGGGCTCTTGCAGCAGGACAGCAGAGCGAAGCAATCACAAGGGCCTGCTGGCTAGCACAGGATGCTATGGGTCTCAGCCCTGCCTGGAGGTCAGGACCTCACCACAGGTAGAGAGAGAGCAGCTCAGAGAAGGGCCTGCAGTGGTGTGATGGGAGGAGGTGGGGGTGTTGTGCCCAAGGCTCATATCAAAACCCTTTAGGACTCTGGATCCAGATCTGAACTTCTGGCTCCAGCAGCCCTTACCCAGACAGATGGAAGGGGGACCCTCTCTCCTCTTGTGCCAGCTCCTGGCAACAGGATGCCCCTGGCCTGTGCCACCTCCCAGCAAGAGACCTCCCCTCCCCTTACCCAGTGCCACTTCCCCAAATACAACACCTGTCTGTCCAATGCAACCTCCTCAGAACACTGCCCCTGCCTTCCACACTGCAGACTGGGCAGAACAAGACTCACTGCCTTCTGTGCTGTAAGCAGAAACATCCTTCTGACCCCCACAGCATCCTCCCAATGAAATCCTAGCCTTCCTGTAGACACAGCCTGCCCCACTGCAACCCTCTGCCCAGCCCCAGCAGCCGGAGGCACTCTCAGGACCTGGTCTAGCTGCTACGCTCTCCAGGCGCAGACTGAGGTGGAGTCCTGAATGGATAGCAAAGGGACCATTATGACGGCAGGTGTGGGAGGGCAAACAGACAGGCTCGCCCAAAAATCACACAGCAGGAAAAGAAACAGGTCTCCTGGGTCCCAGCCCAGTGCCTAGTCATGGGCACATGCCGCTAATGCCTGTGAATGGGGGTTGAGGAAGTAGATTGGTCATTCCTCATTCAACGGCCGCCCAAGGGGAGGGCGATCCTCACCAGCAAAGTCTGACAGCTGCTGCCATTACACGGAGGCAGAAAGCAGCCCAGCTCAGGTGCCGCAGAGGCGTGACATGAATCCAGCTCTCTGTTAGCAGGCTGGCCTGTCCTCTGGCCACGTACTGTCCCATGACAGCGCCTGCCGGCTGTCACTGGCCAAGATGAATGGGCAATTCCTGGGTCACTGGCCCATTATTTACTGTACAAGCAAACAACCTAATTGGCTTTTATTTATAGGGCAAATGTCGAGTAAATCTATGAGGTGAGGAAACGCACCGTGACGCTTCAGCATGGTCTGTGGCGCTGCTTGGCTCATTAGCTCTCCTGCCGCCGGCCTGGGAGACAGAGAGCTGGGCAGGGCAACAAGGAGGCTCGCCAGCAAGGCACAGAACTGCCGGTCCCGGGGAGGCTGGGCGCGGGTAAGTGGAAGAGAAGGGGGGCATTAGATCACCCAGACGTGGCGTGTTGCACGTACACATTCTGCACCCTGGGTTGGAGTCCTGCCCCAATTGACGTCAGTGGCCAAACTCCCCTTGACATGACCGGGCCCAGGATTCCTCACTACAGAACACAACCCCCAGCACTCATGGAACTCCATGCTTCTATGCCTGCCCCCGGCCCGCCCCCTAGGGCCTCTGCTCCCATCCGTAAAGGAAGGATTTCGCCCTTACTCCAAACCCGCTTAATCAGCAATTCCACTTAATAATCAAGACACTTCCAAGGGAACTGAATTAAGCCTTAATGATACTTAATAGCGAGGGCAACTGATTAACCGGGATGACAGTTCTGCTAGATGGGGAGCAAGGAAAGAAATTAAAGACCCGGAGAGGGTGAAAGAGCCACCAGGATGCTCAGAGCCACACGATGTGTTAAAGAAGTCTTCAAACTGCATCCCAGACCAAGGAGATGGTGTTGAAAGTGAATTCTCTACTGGAGCTGGTCAAAGAGATCTATATATTGCCAGAAGAAATTGTTTTCATTGTCAGAAGTTGTCATTTTTTCCAATAACCAAAATATAAAAGTGTTTTGTTTCAGCCAGAGCCGCCCCAAAGACACCAGAAGAAGAAAAGAGGAGATTGCTAATAAGAAGGGTGTCTCGCCCACTGACACAAAATAAGGGCTTGATCCAGAAGTTATGGGCTTGCTGTTGAAGTGACTTGGTGCCTTTTCATAACCTGGGATAGGCAGGAGAACAGGCTACATGAACCTAATGGTCTTCTCTGAGCTTCATGCCTACTAAACAACTTTTTTCAAGCACCGAGAGACTAGGTCACTTCCTCAGGGGGTCACACATGGAGTCTGTGGCAGAGCAAGATATTAAACCCAAGTGTCCCAAGCTAGCACTCTAACCACTGAGCCATCCTTCCTCTCACTTGCATCTCCCCCACCTTTCAGTGAATGCTGGGAGCCTGATTCCCCAGTGCCTTGCACCCCACTGTCATTACTCCAGCGTTCCAACGTGATAGCATTTTGTACCCATTGTCACGGGTGTAAGTGGCTGCCCACAGCACAGGGCAGGAGAAAATGAGTTCCAGTGGGGTTACTCCGGCATCACTGAGCAGCATTTGTCCAGCCAAATCTTTACTGCTGGTGAAGCTGCGTCAGCCAGAAAGAGCCCAGCTGC
Source organism: Mauremys reevesii (assembly GCF_016161935.1). NCBI lineage: Eukaryota > Metazoa > Chordata > Testudines > Geoemydidae > Mauremys > Mauremys reevesii. The sequence continues at coordinate 10,335,203 of NC_052634.1, read as the reverse complement.
ACCCTGTTTGCGAGGTGTGGTCAGATAGGAAAAAGACAGCTCACTATGGGTAAAGCAGGCCAGTTAGATCTGGAATGAGCAAGAGAATCTAGATAGGGAAGGCTTACCCCAAGTCTCCTTTCAGAGCAGCACGGCATCTCAACCTGACCAGCAATGCCTCTGCCTTAGCCCAGGGCCATGCTCCATCAACAAGTGCCCAGTATCATTCTGAGGAATCCCAGTGCATCAGGTTGGAGGGTCACCCACCCAACCAGGCAATCTGATTACGCTGCATCCCCCCACCCTCCATGAAGGAACCAGACCTGCTGGAAGTGTAAAACCCTTCCCAGGGGCAGAGCACCCAGGAGCCTTTCAGCTCCCACCTGGAGAAAGGATGAGTTTTCCCCTAGATCTTCAACCTACCAAAGACACAGCGAGCTCCTCTCCTCAAGTAATTAATTTAACACGCCAACGCCCAAAGGAATCTCCTGCTGGAATCAATACTGGAGAAGATTGACCTGAGAACACGCATTGGCTATTTCCCCATGGCAGGGGATTAGAATGAGTGTCCAGCTGTGAGGGGGAGAAATGTCATTCTCCGGAGCGCTTTCTTCTCTGCCCTCCATAGGCCCTGCTGCTCCCCCAGAGAAGGACGCTGGGGTGAGGCCTGAGGGAGAACAGCTGCCAGAGGAACAGGAAGACAGGCAGTTACTGCTTGGTGTGGGAAGGAGGATTTAAAGCAGAAGCAGCAGCAGCTGCCGCCGCCTTTAGGCCCATGCAGCGAGTAAGGATGGTCCAAGCCAGGACCCAGATCCAAACACCAGTGAGCTGTGGGAAAGTTGAATCCGCCTCTGAGCTTTGAGGAATGGGCCGTGCCGAGTCCCTCGGGGTAAAGAAGAGCAAAGACCTGGTTGTGGCAAACACAAAGGGGATTCTTCACCGAGGTTGCTGGACACAGACCAACCATGGGATTCTCTGTCTAGCTCCCAGGCAGGCTCCTGGCCAAGGGCCACTACACAGAGCATCCCCATGTCATGGGCCAAATGCAGGCTCAGCTACTCAAGAGCAGAGGTCTCGGCTGCTGAGAGGAAGGGAGAAAAAACTACTCTGGGGCCCACCAGGAGGCACAAGCAAGTCCCATAGAATCTAGGTTGCAAGCTCACTTATTCTGCCCCTGCTGCTTCGGGGCTCTGCTGCCATCAACCACCACCTCTGGCAGGAGGAGCAGAGGAGAAAGCACACAAAACCTCCAACCAGCCAGATGGCCTCAGCATCCCCTAGCCGAGTTCTTCCTGGGGCCCTGGCTATCACATGGGGGCAGGGGTCCTGAGCCTGTCTCCCTCCAGCCCAGCGCAGACCGTGCTCAGGTTTCTTTCACTGTGCAGCGAGGGAGCCCCAGCTGCGATCCCAGGCCTGCCTTTGCAAAGTCCAGGGCTGCATCTGTTGTTCTTCCCTTTCCCTAAGGAATGGATAGTGTGGCAAGTGGGAAATTGAATCAGGTCCCGGGGTTATTTTCCTGGGTAACCACAAAACAACCTGCAGTGGGGAATAATTGAATCAGTGACTATGAGGGATCATTCACAAAACCTCATTCCCAGCCGATTATTGCACAGATGGGAAATGTGCACAGATCATCTCCCTGCACCCAACCCGCTCCTGATAAATCTCCAGGAGAATCACCCCCAACTTTTGCAGCCATCATGTCTAATCCACACAGGAGACATACCAATTCCACAAGGAGCATTTGGCTTTTGGGTACAGAAGGGCTTAAAGTGATGCAGAGCCATTAAAACACGCACAAGGGTATTAAGCCAGAAACTGGAAAGGAAGAGATGTATTAGAAGCCAAGAGGTATGGCATGGATAACATGGTTACAGGTAGCCAAGGGCTGCAATGCAAGGGGAGAACGAGGAGGTGTGTGCATCTAGGGGATGTCTCCTAAAGGCAGAGGGTATAAGAGACGTACTATTACCGCCTGGCACTGGTGGTTTTTGGCTCACATAGCCACAGCCTGCATTTTTGGAGAAGGATGAGGGTTCTAATCCCAATTTTCCATGTGTGTTTGTGATGTGTCTAGCAGCGTTATCGTCTGCTATCTTCTGTACAGGTGGTGCTGCATGGACAATTACCAGGAGAGGGGTAGGGTTACAGGCAGGTAGTTGCCACTTCTGGGGGTAGCGGGGAGGATCTGCAGGCCAATGTGAGCTGAATTGGGGACTAATGAGTTTAAGGGAAAATGCAGCTGTGGGGGTAGAAACTGCTTACAAGGAGGAAATGCCCAGCTGGGTCTGAAGCCAAGGAGAGGATGCTCCATTCAATGCCGATTTTCCTTCACCTTGCAGAAATGGGAGCGTCCTATCCCCACCAACTGCAGCCAGTTCATAACTAGAGAGGCATGTAGATGGTCTTTCATCTCACTCTCAAGCAACAGAACATCCCGATCAGTGTGAATAGGTCCCCACGCACCCAGCCTCTCGAGCAGCCGTTCAGTAGGAACGGGCAGGTTCAGTATCGAATGACATTCCTGTTTGGTGTCCATCGGAAACCACTGCCCCCAAACAAAACAATTACTGCCACGCCACAGAAGTGACTGTCGGCTCTTTCAGCTGACTACACCGGGCAGCTCTCACACTTGCAGAAAAGCAGCTGATTACAGCTGCACCCTAATACACGCTTGTACAGCGCCTAGCGCAAATGGTGCAGCTGCCGCACATGTGAGAATTCCCACCCAGTTATCACATCATCCACCCGCTCCAGCCCAGGCAACCTGGCATTTGCAGAGGACACCATGTGGAGCTCGCGTACCCATCTTGACAGCCAGGTTCAGCTCATCTGAGATGCATTTTACAAAGATACACTGGAAACATCCCTCATCATTTGGGATTTATTTTGATCATCTCTAATCCCCAGCCTCCACATCCCATTAGCTGGATTTTTAAATGTTATATTATTAATCCCATCTTGGTAATCTGACATTTATTGATTTTTATTTTTAACTCTCATGTTATTAAGGAGAGCACAGGCATCAGCCCCATCCTTGTGGCCCATGGGCCACCTGGTGTCCCTTCTAGTCTCCCAGTGGTTCAGGTAGGTTGGGGACCTGCTCACTCTCAGTCATGCTGAGCCTCTACGGCCCTCACTAGCCTGATTGGGATTGACAGAATGGAACCCACTGCGTCCCAGTCGACATGGGCCTGTTACAACTCTCAGCCTGGCTCTTTAGGTCAGACTGTAGAGACTCCTGCTCTTAACACCAGAGGTCCCTGGCCTTGGCCGAGAGAGCAGCTGTCACACAGGCCTGCAACGTAGCCTGCCCTTTGGGTCAGATCCTAAGAGATGCCAAGCACCGGCGTCACTGGGAGCGGCCAATGTCAGGACTGTGCACCCTTCAAGCATGAGAGTCGAGACCGTGTGACCTTCAGGCTTTATTCCTGCCCCATATGTGTCAGTCTCTCCCAACCAAGCACTTCCTGAAAGTAGCCTTCTCCCAGTTCCTACACACAACTGCATGATCACACCCGCACTGGGGAGGCAGGCCAGGCCCTATCCTCTTCCCCTGCACGTGCCCACTCCAGATTCATTTCCCAAGCACCTATCTTGACACCTGCCCCAATCTTGTTCTCTTGCCCTTTTGCTCCATCCTGGAAGAACGTGTCTGAGCTCCACCCTGGATTGTTCCCCTTGAGACCTTCCCTGCACCTGGAGCCTTCCATCTATCCACCTGTGGGATGAATCCATCCTTGCTGAGCTCTCCCTCAGGCCCTCTGCACAGTTGGGGAGACCATTCCATCACCGGTGAAAGGAGGAAACTCTGCCACTGCAGCTGGGCTCACATCACTGCCTGTTCTCTAAATAGGGGAGAGCTTGACAGTACAACACAACACAACCAAGGACCGTACAAGCTTCTGACACGCAGCCCTGCCAAACACATCTCAGCCTGGACTTTCTGCACCATGGCTATTCTATTCAAAGCTGCCCCGGTCAACGCATCCTGAGTCTAACCTGCAGCACCCCCTGCCATTCCAGTCCTGAGCCACTCTCGCCTGCCCTCCCCAGCACACCTCAGTCCCAAATCTGCAGTATGCCCTGCATTCCAGCCGTCCACTGTGCCCTCTGCCCCCAATGCGCCTCAGTCCTGACCCACAGCAATGCCTAGGATTTCACCCACAGATGCATCCACACAGCTCTGCTGATGCACCTTCATCCTGTCCTGTTTTAGGACTGAGCACACCCGACACACCCCCATCCAAGCCTTTGGCAGTGAACCGCCATCCTGATCTGCAGCACCTTCTGCGCTCCCAGTCAGAGGCCCCTGCTCATTTTCAGTGCTATAGCATGTAACCAGCTCTGTCCTGCATTGAGGAGGCGGATGATCTGCAAGCTGTTCATTTACATTCGGGCCTCCAGAGATGAGAACTGGTGCATTAACTCACTGCTTGACCCACCCTGGCTTTTCCTCACATTCCTCAGAACCTGAGCTGCAGGATGCAGCCAACACATCAGGACAGGAGTTCACAGCATCCCGTACACTAACACTAAGCATGCCAGGAGAAGTGCCCAGCCTTCACAACACATTTGCAGGCATCGGGAAGGGTCACGAGGCATTAACAAGGCCATCGGGTTACCTGCACTTGGTCCAGCGCTGTCCCGGAGGCAGGAGCGCTTATTCTCTTGTAAAATCACTTCCCAACTGCCGAGCTGGAGGAAATCAGCGCCGGCAATTGGCTGATTAGGAAGAAGCCATTAGCACCCAGTCAAAACAGCTTTTAAAACGAGCTTTGACAAAATTGTCACATTAGATGTATCGGAATAAAGGGAGCAGTGCAGCCTGCACTGTGCAATTTTACATCATTTTGACAGCTCACATTAAGGCAACCACAGGCACCTCTGGGAAATTACCTCCCCGTTAAACAGAGATCGCAGCAAATGAAACGCCTCGGAGGCAAGAGACAGTCTGTCTAAGTCTGTCACCTTCTTCAAGGGCAGGGATGCTATGCTAGGGGCAGAACTGGGAGGCCCTCGGGGCAGAACTGGGAGCCTGCACTTCCATACAGAGAGTGGGATCTGGGAATTCAGGCTCAATGCCACAGTGCTAGGAGTGCGGAAGGATGGCTTAGGGGACTGGGAAGGGCACCACAGCCATTTGCCTGGACGCTTGTCTGCAGGAAGTGTCTTGTGGGTAAGAGGCTGGACTGCAACACAGGAGACCCAAGTTCAATTCCTCCATGAATCGGAAGTGGGTTTTTTTACCCACGAAAGCTTATGCCCAAACAAGTCTGTTAGTTTTTAAGGTGCCTCCAGATTCCTCGTTGTTTTTGTGACTACAGACTAACATGGCTACCCCTCTGATACAAGTTCACTTCCTGCGAGTCCTCCGGGAAAGCACAGTCTCTCAATGTACGTTTGTGCAGCACTCCTCACAAGAGGACACCAGTCTCCGATGGAGTCTCTAGGTGTAGCACAGTGTGTCCTGACAAAGCCAGCCATGATTTGTGCTGGTTGAGCTAACTCCATTTTCAAGCAGCACCAAACCCAGCTCGTACAAATCATCTCCCCCTTGTTACATTTAACCACACCAGAGCAAATTCTGCGCCCAGACCACCAGTTACAAACAAGGTCAAAGTCACAGGGCCGAAATCCACATCAGGCTGACAGCGAGAGAAAAGTTGTTTGTATTCAGTGACCCATGTGAAGTGAAGTTGGGTGGGTTTCAGCCAAGCTCTTAGAGGAATCCAGAGAACAACAAACCGCTGGCATGGGCTGGAAAACTTGGCAGCCTCAGTGGTGAGGCCAAAGGCCAAATGGAGATTGCACTCTCCTCTTAGTGCTAAAAGGTCCAGCAGGGCAGGGCTGGGCCACTCTCGCAGAGACAAGACGGAGACCAGGCCTGCGGTGCAGTTGTCTGTCTCATACCTGCTCTGTGGACTGATAGGAGGCCACAAGCCCCCCAAGTACCTTTCACCTGTGCTGAATCTGGCACCTCTCAGCAGCACTGATTCTCACACAGAAAAACATACAGCTAAAAGCACCTGTTACACATGGCATCAAGCAGCTCTGCCTATTCTAACCATCACCCAGATGCAAAGTGAATGCCCCTGGATTCCTTACGGCTTGTCTACACAGGACAGTTCTGTGCAGCAAGCCAGGGTATGAATCTAGAGCACACTGGCCTCACAGTAACGTCCCACGCGGCCCCTGCACAAGTCCTGTAGGGTGCTCCGAGGTGCTCCTGTGCACCAGCATTCCAGGTAGCAAAGCTTTCGTCTCACACCTGCAGTTACCCCACCTCCTCCAAACACCCACAAGCCCCTAGCATCCCAGCAGGAGGCAATGCTCACCGAGGTGTCAAATTGCAGCAATCTTTGACTGGGACTTTGCCAGAGGGAGAATGTGAGTCTCTTACAATCCCTCCCGATCAGGCAGGGCCTGGCTAATAGAATCAAATGGAGTCAGTCCAAGGAAGAGTGCAGCCACAGGAGGAGCTGGTGAGATGGCGAGAGGCTTCTGAATATTCATGAAGCTAATTAAGCAACCCTTAATTGGAAATTGCTGGATTTTATGGAGACCTCAGACTTCAGCATGTGCCGTAATCACAGCAATCTAACAAGTACATCCAGCACCTTCTTCTCCTTCCCCAAGCTGGTATGATGGGGGAAAGCAACAATAGGAAGAAGTGTGAAAGCTACTGCCACAGCAAAGAGATTGGTGTCAGGACTCCTGGGTTCTATTCCTGGTTCTGCCCCGTTCCCATGTCAGCTTGGGCAAAGCCACTTATTTCCCCCTTCTGTTTCCTCATCTATAAGATGGAGATCCCTTGGTGGGAGCTGAGACTCGGACTAATGCATGTTGGCCAAGCACTGAGGTCCTCACCATACGAACGCAAAGAATCATAACAGATTAGCCACGTGGCAGCTCCCTTTGTACAAGTGACTGTGGTATTTCGCTATCCAGACTTAGCACAATACATATGATATTGTATCGTAAAGACAAGACTAGGACAATCACCGCACACACACCCCATGTGTTACCAACACACTAACGCGAGGGCTGCATGCACCTTCTTGGCTCTGGCTGGCTGCATTGCCTGATGCAGCGCTCTGTGTGAAATGGAAGAGCACAGCCCCTCTCCTCGTGAATAATATTAATCGGTGCATCCACCAGGCTCGCTACAAGCACACCCACACCCCAAAAATTGCTTCTCTCCATCACAGAGAAAGGAAAGGGGGGGGGAATTAAACAGCCGTGTTAATTAACACAATTAAACTAGTGCTTGAACTAAACCCAGGGCAGGCAGGGACAGTTTGATTTCAACAGGCCCTGCCTGGGAGTTGGGTTTGAACTATAAGCAAGACATGAAACACAGTGGCATTCATGCAGGGCCGCCCAGAGGATTCAGGGGGCCTGAGGCAAAGCAATTTTGGGGGGGCCCTTCCATAAAAAAAGTTGCAATACTATAGAATACTATATTCTCGTCGGGGTCCCTGTGGGGCCTAGGGCAAATTGCCTCACTTGCCGCCGCCATCCCTTCCGGGGCAGCCCTGCGTTCATTGGCCCAATCCTGCCTTCAGCAAAGTCCCTAGCAAAATTCCCCCTTCTCTCTAACACAGTGGATCAGACCCTACCTAGCTCACTGTTCATGAGGCACTAAGCAACAGCCAGGTGTGGAGAAGAGGAGCTGGAATCCTGGCTGCTCTGCAGAGGCCTTTGGAGTGACTCAAGTTCTACAAAAGGCTGCATAGGTTGGGGAGGAGCGACAGGATGTGAGAAGCACGAGAAAGGGACACAAAGTGCACTGAGATTAGAGCTTTCAGGCCCAGGGCGGGTTGTTTGGTTTTGTTTTGAGCATTTGCTCGCTTGCCTGGAAGCGGAGAGAGGTTTTTACCTGCCCAAACTTGGCATGCACTTAGCCGGTCATCTAGACTTAGTGCATGGGCAAGTGAATGAAGGGCCTAAAAATGCAGATAGGCATTTAGTTAACCCCATTAGGTGCCTAACTCCCAGTTAGTGCTAATCCTGCAAGGCCCCTCTGCATCTTTATATGCCTAAATACCTTCAAAAACCTGGCCTGCAGAGCTTGTGTCACAGCTGGGCGGGTTAAAGCCCCAAGGTCTGCTCAGCACATGGGGGGAGAGTTAAGGAGAAATACTCCACGTGAAATCAGCTGCAGCACTGACACAACCTCATACTTTTCAACTTCCGAGCAATTAGTTGTCCCACTCCCCCTAGAAGATAGGAAAGCAGATATTCCCATTGTACAGCTGGGAAAATCGAGGCCCGGAGAGGGCAGGTGTCATCCAGCAGGTCAGTCACACAGCTGGGATTAGCACTCGGGAGTTCCTAGCTCCCAAGTTTGTGCTGAGACCTACAGATCATTGGCCCACACGACAGAAGCAGGTACTGGCTCAGTCCAATTAGACGCCAACTTTTTGCTTCTTTTACCAATAGGCCACTCCAGTGTCGGTGTCACGCTTGGCATTCTCTTGTCCCCTGGACAAGAACAGAACAAGGGGCAGCCATTTGTGGATTTAAGCTCCTTCAGGAAAGCTGTCCCAGACTGGGCTTGCAGTGCCGGTCAATTAGATCGGGGCCGGTGCTGTTGTGTGGGGCTTCAACCCCACTCTGCAGCACCCTGTTACCCTCCCCCCATGCAGTTCTGATGATGCACCACAATCCTAACCTGCAGCCAATTCCCGCCGCATCCAGCCCTACGGACACATGCCCGGCCTGACCTGCAGACCACCCTCCCCTACAGAAAGAGCTCAGTGAGCATTAGCATCTGTGAAACAAATGGGGTCTTCCCTGCTTCGGATTCAGTAAGAGGCAGCTCTCTCCAAGGGTCTGGCAGCTTGTGTAACCCTGGAGACGGAAGGCGAGATCAAATCCACTGATGAGGAACGGGGGAAGGGAGAAAGATATCAAGAAAGAATGGCAGAGGGAGAAATGGCTCATCAGGGAGAAGAGCAGCGTGTACGTGTGTATGGGGAATTCTCCACCTAAGTGAAAATGATTGGCTGCATCATTAGAACGTTAGCATTCAAATCCTGAGAGACAAGGAGGAATACACGGGCAATAGTGACTTTCCTGGTTTATTTTCCCGCTGCCTTGTTTCTCACTGACCTCAGCAGCTGCAGAGTTGGGCCCAGGCAACATTAAGAAGGATCTCCCAGTAGTTCTGGGCATGACAGTGATTGATTCCCCTCTTCCCAGGCCTGTCACTTTCCCTCACAACTGGGATCATCGCAGTTCACTTCTTATCAGAGGCTAACGGCACATTTGGACCAAAGGAAAAATAAAGATACAGCAGTGCGCTAGGATTGCCACCTGTCCAGGTTTTCCCTTTTTGAAGAAACTGTCGCAGGAAATCTGTAAGAGGGCTCACTACGCGTTGCCAGCTGTCTGGTTTTACAGGCTCAGGAATATCCCGCGTGTCCCCCTTTTTATACCTCAGTGGCAACCCTAGTGTGCGCAGGCACAGGCTGCTAAAGTAGTAAGGGGCTTCTCCTGGGCATGAGCTGGGCACCCGTCCAGCACTGACTCTGCAGTGAGCCTACAGAGGAACCACGAGAGGAGCACAGGATGGCTCAGAAGAGTTGACATGAGATGGAGCCAAGTCATCGCTCCCAATCCAGCTCACAGCAACAGCAATCAAATGTCCCATACATCACTCTTCCAAAGGGACCTTTGCAGCCTCTCAGCTACCTTTCTTGAGTGCTACTCAGCCTCCAGAGTCCTGAGTTCGAATCACAGCCTTGCCACTAGTCTCCTGGGTAACCTCAGGGAGGTCAAGTCCCTGGTCTGTGCCTCAGTTTCTCTCTTGCAAGTTCTTCCAAGCAGGGCTGGTCTCATACTATGTATTTGTACAGCACCTAACACAATGGGGCCCTGAGTCTAGACACTGCCACTTGTAGTAATTGCACCTATAAATTTACCTTAATTGTGAGTTCAACTGTGAAAAGAGTGAAAGTTCACAAAATATCACAATGACCTAGGAACAAATGCTGACAGGAGAAGGTTCAAAAGCAAGACACACTGAATTAGTCAAAGCGAAAAGGCTGACAGATGTAGCTCAAGGACTGCATTAAGATCATGCTTGGTACACAGCGTGAGACCAGAAATCCATGAACCAAAACTGACACATCAGAAAGTAGGCCTAATTGATTGATAATGTAACAAGGGGATGGGCTGTTCCACCCTTTTGGGGTCCTTAAAGGACTTTTAGGGGAAGCTGGCTAGTGCGACACTGACTAACTGAAAGAAGTGGAAAGAACTAGCTTCCATCATGCCTGCCACTCCCACTGTCTCCTGGGACCCTGGACCTTCCTCATCCTGAAACATGTCCCAGCCAAAGTGGGCTGGAGAGGGACCCAAATGACACTGCCACCTCCAGCTAAATCCTAACCACCATCTGGGATGTGAGGCTTTGTCACACACTACTCTGTGTGTCCTTTTCCATCTTCTTTCCTCTTTATAGCCCTCTTCTTTTTCCTTCTGTCTCAGAAGAGTCTGGCTTAGCCAGCCACCACTACCTGTTCTGAACAGCACTGGAAGCCTCTGATCAGAAAGACGCAATGCCCCAACCAGCCCAATGCTGGTACGTTAGCCAGGTCTAGGAGTGGTGGATCAGACCATGGGCTGGGTCTGTTTCTTACCAACTGGGAGGTTACAAGTGAGTCCACACCAGTGGCAGAAGCTGTATTTTCTATCATTGCTGTTCTCTCCCCTGTGGCATGTGCGTGTCTGGTTCAGTCTGCTAGGAAACAGGATTGGACTTTGACAATAAAAACAAACATCAGCTCCAGCTCATATCAACTAACTTCTTTTCTCCCCAAAGGACAGTTATTACCATCTAAAAAAGGCTGCCAGACTGGGGACAGGGGGTCCTTCTAAAGACTCTGCCCAGCTAACGAGAAAGGGAACAAAGGATGTTATTTAAAATACAGCCTTATTTAACACTTCAAATGCTTCAAACTGTTGGCCCTTTTTTCCCTGGTCACCTGAATCAAGAACCAAAGAGTTTTGTAGTAACGTGCTTGCCAGGGGACCAGGCAGGCTGAGGTCTCTGTATACCAAGCTCCAAACCTCGTTTAAACCTGGTTAACGTGGGACAGTCTCAGAGTCATGTTAACACCTTTAGCTCTTTTGGGACCATTCATCCCATCTAAGTTAATACAACCAGCCGCTACGGCAACATAGTACAGTAGTAGTAAGCAGGCACCCCCTCGCCAGCTGTCCTCTAAGGCTTGACTGCCAGAGGTGCTGAGTACCGGCTCTTCTCTATACACTTCAACTGGCATTGTAGGTGCTCAGCAATGCTGACTACTAGACCAGCCCTCGCCCCAAATTCCAAGGTAGACAAGGGTCGTCCATGCTGCACAATAAGCCCAGGCTCTGAAGCAGGTTTGAACCCAAATCCCCCTTCTGTCAACACTCAGATCAGTCTGACTCGGGTCAGGACCTGGGACCAGGACCCTGCTGGGGAGTGGCTCAGAGCCCAAGTCCCTCTCTGACTTGAGTCCCTGCCCAGCGCAGTATGGAGGCATTAGTGTTGCTGTGAGACCCAAGTCCGTCGATTGTAAGCCCAGGTTTACAATGCAGCGTACAGGCTCAAGTGCAGACTTGGAAGCACTGGGTGCGTCTACACTGCAAAGACAAACCCATGGTACCAAGTTTCACAGCCGCTGCCAGTTAACTCGGGTTCACAGAGCTTGGGTTGCAAGGCTAAAAATAGCATTTGTGGACCTGCTGGCTTGGGCTCAAGGCTCTTGCCAGAGAGGGACATGGTCTCAGAGCCTGGGCTCCAGCCCAAGTGGGGACACATACACTTCTCTTTGTAGCCCCTGCAGCCCAGGCCCTGCAAGCCTGAGTCAATTAATCCAGGGCTTAAGGTCTGAGACTCAGTTCTGTTTGTGTATATCTACATTGCAAAGAAAAGCAAAGTCCACAAGCCCAGGCCCCAGGGTTACAATGCAGCGTAGACAAACTCATACAGTCCCAGCTCCAGTTGGCACAAACACAGTCAGATTGTTGGGTGGCTCTCTCTGACTTTTAACACTTGAGCATAATTTCACCCCCATGGGAGGGGTATCAAGCTCGGGCCTAGAGGCTGGTTACAAGAAATGGCGCTACACTCAGATTCCCTTCAGTCGCTTACTGCTGGGAATGGTTCCCCCCATGTCATGCTGAGAGCCCTGCTAGCTGTACTGAGTTAGCTCAGGAGGGTTTTTTAAAATGATTTCTTAGATGTGGTTGTTTTGAGACTTACACAACGTAGAGTTTAAGAGAAGTGAAATAATGATAATGAGATTTAAAAGGCGAAGAGCATTTAGTGACCGTAAGAAAAGGCCTGAACCTGAAAGGGCACCATGAGTCCTGAACAGACACTTGCACCAACGGCAAAATAGTTAAGAGATTATGGATCTGCAACTCAAGTAGACCACAAGGGCTGAGAATAGACAGTTATCCTACAAAACTGGCCCTGCTCAGAAACCAGCAATCGAGAATTAAGAACACATGATTTTGTGCTACAATTTTTTCCCATGCAACTCATTTTCTGACTTTACATTGGTAAGATTCAGTCCTGTGAAGCTATGCTCTTACCTCATTACTTATAATAGTGTCTGTGCTCTGCAACTAGGGTGACCAGATGTCCCGATTTTATAGGGACAGTCCCGATATTTGGGGCTCTCTCTTATATAGGCTCCTATTACCCCCACCCCCATCCTGATTTTTAACACTTGCTGTCCGGTTACCCTATCTGCAACATTCCATGTCCCACCTCTTGGCAATAAGAGTACCTAGAGGACAGTGCACTGGGTGCACCCTGAGTTCTAGTCCCGCCTCTGGCACTGGGTGAGCTTGGGCTAGTCACTTCACTGCTCTGAGACTCAATTTCCCCATCTGTAAAATGGGGCTAATGATACTGACTTCTTTCTAAAGTACTTTGAAATCTGCTGTTGAAGAATGATATGAGAGCTTGGCCATTTGTAATACCTGATATCTTGAAGATGAGCATGCTATTATTATTACAGTAGCACCTAGAAGGGTCACAGATTTGTAGATTCCAAGGCCAGAAGGGACCATTGTGATCACCTAGTCTGACCTCCTGTGTAACGCAGGCCAGAGACGGTCTCCAAAATAATTCCAAGAACAGATCTTTTAGAATTTGTCTAGCTTCAGTTTCTAGCCATTGGATCATATTACACCTCTGTTAATCTGAAAATCCCATTATCAAATATTTGTTCCCCATGTAGACACCCATACACTAATCAAGTTGCCTCATAACCTTCTATTTGTTAAGCTAAATGGATTGATCTCTGAGTCGATCACTAAGGCATATTTTCTAATCCTTAATCATTCTTGTGGCTCTTCTCTGAACCCAAATTTATCAGCATCTCTTGAACTGTGGGCACCAGAACAGGACACAGGATTCCAGCATTGGTCAGACCAGTTCCAAACGGAGGTAAAGCAACTTCTCTGTTCCAACTTCAGATCCCCCTGTTTATGCAACCAAGATCCCATTAGCCTTTTTGACTCAAGCATTGCACTGGGAGTTCATGTTCAGCTGGTCATCAACCACAGCCCCCAAATCTCTGACACCCCACCCCACCCCTGTAAGTACGGCCTATGTTCTTTGCTCCTAGATGTACACATTTACATTTTGCCATATTAAAACACATAGTTTGACTGCACTCCACTTACCAAGCAATGCAGATTGCTCTGTATCAGTGACCTGTCCTCTTCATTATTTATCAGTCTCCCAATTTGGGTCACCTGCGAACTTTATCAGAGATGTTATATGTTCTTCCCGGTCATTGATAAAAATATTAAATATCGTTGGGCCAGGAACCCATCCCTGCAGGGCCCCATAGGAATCACACCCTCTCGACAATGATTTCCCCATTTCCGTCTGCAGTCCCTCATTTGAGCCACGGCAGGCTGAGAAGTACAGCCTCTTTGGGATCCTGCAGGATACAGGCACTACGCACAAGTATACAATCATTGTTATTAAGCTGCTCCAAGCCACTTTTCTGGGCAGGTCACTCTGTGCCTCAATTACAAAGGCAAAGCTGGTTCTCTGCATATAATTCCCTCGGCTTTATTTTATTTGCAAGAGTTGGGTAATGCCAAACAGGGTTGAAGGGTCTGACTGAATTTCTCTGGCTGTAAATCTAAGCCATTTTCATTAGCTTTCAATTGCCTATTCTTCAACTGCATTCACATTTTTTGCTTTACCATGTGGGCTTGACTCTAGTTATTAGTTAATGGCTATTTACCTGCCGTGTCTCTAGACATATGGTTAGAAGGGGACATTCAACAACAGTTCCCAGGGTCAGCTGAAAACTGCTGCATTTTAATGTTACAGGCAGATTAATGGCAAGATAGGAGGAATCGAGTGTATTGTGCAGTAATGAAAGCAAGTCACTCTCCCTCTCTCGCTAAAGGATTTGGAGTCTTGTTTTGCAATTGGGGGTGGTCCATATATTACATAATGCATTGGCGGTGCGGGGGTCCTTCATTATGTATGACAGTGTTTGTTTCAGTGTAATAAGGTGAGGGGGAATCTTGAAAACATCACCAAAGAATGTGTCACGTAATTTACAGACAGCTGCTTGCACATGCACTGGCTTGATCTTTAGTGAGATTTGATCTGCCTGTCAGATGAGATGTAAAACGGAGATCCTGACCATCTGTGGCTATTATATCATAGTGCTCGTAAGGATAGAGTGTTAAGTCCAGTGTTCTGGACACCTTCTAGTCTGGATAACTACATTCTTCCTCCATAAATTCCACTCCCAACTCCCAGCAATTTCATTGGGCAAAATTATTCCAGTTCTTCATTTCCCATCCCCAACTGCTGCGTGATGGACAGACGCTACAGTTCAACCCCAGAAGCAGCCGCACGTCATCGGGAAGTGACGCGTTCCCTGTGTATGCAGGGAGAAATCCTGGTCCTAAGGTGGTCAAGAGGAGTTTTGCCATTGGCTTCAACAGAGCCAGGATTTCACCTGCCATCTGCAATGTGCTTTAGGATGCATCTGGATGGAAAGTGCTGAGTAAGCGACTTGCCCGATGTCATGCACAGTGATGAGGATAGATCTCAGGAGTCCTGACTGCCAGGCTTATATAGTGACCACAAGCAGCAACTGTAAGAGTGGCAAATCCTGATGCTGCTCAACTGAACTTACACATTGGAGGCTGGGCTAGAGAAAAGCAGATGCAGTTATCCCTCCGATCAGGACTCAAATGGATACAGAGCCATAAATGTAGGAGAAGGGAGAAAAAGTTGTGTTGCTGTATTTTTAGCTCCTGCTTTTATTGAAGAGCTGATGGTTTAATAAGGAGGTTATTTTAATTGGAACTCCAGTCACTGAGGAAAACACAGGCAATGGAAGTAAATATAGAAAAAATAGTCAACTTTCTAGGGTTCTTTGGTACTTCTCTAATAGAAGAACTTTAATTACAAACCAGTTTTTTTAAAAAAAATTAGTCTGGCCATTTTTCATTATGTGAAGAACGGCTGATGCCAGCTTGGACAAACATTGCCAAAAGCATGCTGAGTTCTATTCTGATCATCTCCTTTCTGGAAAAAAAACACAGTAGAAATAGAAAGGATGCTGAGATGTGCTAGAGGAGTTTCAAAGCCTGGGGGAGATGGTGAACATAAGGACCGATGAGCAAGGAGATGAAAAAGGGAGATGTGAGAAAGGTATACAGAATAAGGAACGGAACAGAGATGGGAAACCATACACTCCCTCAAGAGAGCAAAGGGACCTCCCATGGAAGAGGAAGACAATACATTTTAAGTGGATCAAAAAACCTTTGGATTTTAAACACAATGCATACTTAGCCTGTTGGAACAGATTCCAAGTTGCCCATAATAATTTATGACTTATAGACGGTTATTGTGCACAGCAGGATGGTCAGGAAATGCACCCAGGAAGGGCAGTGGGAGCTAGAACCAGATACACGCTTCCCAGCAAATGCCGACACACAGCTCAAGAGCTATTTGCTTTGGCAGCTCTGGTTCGGACTCCCAGCAGAGCTCAACAAACTGGTTTCGGACAGCAGGTTCAAGCGTGAGAGCTGAGAGAACAAAAAACTTGATGGGTGGATTTAAAGACAGGCCCTCAGAGGCAGAGAGGGAGTGAAAGAACAGACTCAGTCCCAGAATCCCACAGGTTCAGAGTTTGGGCTAAGATAGACCTGCCTAGGACTCTGGGGGAGACAGTTGTGTGTAGACCTTTTGTTGTTTCAAAAATCCTTTTCTCTTTTGTTAACTTCGTTCCTACTCTTGAGATGAAACAATATTTGGTTTAAGAAGGCTCTTTCGGATCACAGTATTTGCTGCTGGCTACAGACTCACAAAGGGAAGAACTGCAGGTACCTGAACCCAGTCAGACATACTGGGAAAGCCCAGTTGACATACAGGGTGCAGTATTCCAGGCTACGAGTGGGAGAATTGGAGGATTCCACCCCAGGCATGAGGCCTGAAACCATTGGAGAGATTAGAGAAGGGGCAGAGGTGCAGCTAACCCTGTAACCGTGACTCCTGTGGAACTCTCTGCCACAAGATATCGTTTAGACAAAGAATATAGCAGGATTCAATAAAATACAATACATTGTGATGTTAAGAGCACCCCACTGCCAGCCGGCACACTATTGGCATG
This sequence comes from Mauremys reevesii, assembly GCF_016161935.1. Classification (NCBI taxonomy): domain Eukaryota; kingdom Metazoa; phylum Chordata; order Testudines; family Geoemydidae; genus Mauremys; species Mauremys reevesii. The sequence continues at coordinate 10,318,557 of NC_052634.1, read as the reverse complement.
ATATTTACCCAAAGGTTGGAATGTTATCTATATCTATCTCAATGGAAAACTAACAGCCCACTGATCATTGATATTCTTGCATTATGTACATATGAATTGTGATGCTGGCAGACCAGGTGCCAGCTTATGCCAGGCCCCTCGGCCTCACTCAACACTGACAAATGCAGAACTGGAAGCCAGTCTGGCCCACCTGTGTCTCAGTATTGTTAAAAAAGGTATTAAATTTATAAAAATGTGTTTACCTTTATGAAATTCTTGTGAGTTGCTGCAGGCGTTCTCACCTGTAATATCTGTATCACATGTTATAAAGGTAGTATTTAGGTGTTTGCTCTGAAACAATTAATCTCCCCCCCACCTCCCCAAAGTCAGGAGAGAAGCATTGCCAAGTGTGAAATACTAGTTTCGTCACAAGAGGTATCATCTCCTGCCCAGCAAAAGTAGGCCCATAGACAGCAGACAAGCCATTGTGAAACACCCGAGGACAAGACTTTGTTGATTGCTCTCCCCACACCCATGAAGAGCAGACATACAGGTGAACTTGTCCCATCACCTTTTCACGCTGAAGGGCAAAGATTTCTAAGCATAAACAAGGGATCTCCAGCTGCTTAACCTGGGTTAGCCCCTAAGGGGACACAAGCTTGTGTATCGCAGCAGCTTCTATCACCTTTTGAAACCTCATTTGTGTGTGCATGTTTACTTGCTTTAACTTTATAAATCACTTTTTTTAAGTTAATAAATCTTGTGTTAATTTATTATAGGGTTGGCTACGAGCATTGTCTTTGGTATAATATCACAGGTGCTATGGACTTGGGGTAAGTGACATGTCCTTTGGGACTGGGACTAACCTGAACATTGTTGCGATTTTTGGTGTACAGGACCATCTATCATGAAGACAAGCTTTGGGTGGCAAGATAGATCGGAGAACCCAAGGGGACTGTCTGACTCCATTCCAAGGCCGTCTGTCAGTGCTTGAGGAGTTGACACTCAGTTGATGAAATCTAAGTCTAGAGCGCACAACCAGTTTGGGGTTTGTGACCTGCTGCTTCACAGTCTGCCCTGAGAATGACGCAGCTTGACATGTTAACTTACAAAGAACTGTGCAGAAGTGCTGGAAATCTGTGACTAAAATATGTTTTCACCAGGCATGGCGGGGGGGGAAAGGGGGTGATCAAAAGGTTCTCTCTAGACAAAGGAAAGAGGCCAACACCTTAAACCAGGTATGGCCAAAATCAGAGCTATTCATTTGTATCTGAGGTTGCAAGAAGAGATCATTCACATTGTAAAAGTCACCAGCAGTGGGGGAACCGGCCTGGTGTCTACAGCCAACAGGAGAAAGGGATTTTCTCTGTGGACACCCTTCAGAAGAATACATTTCAAGGATTTCATGGACTATAACTAGAGGAGGAGAGAAGCTAAAGTTATCCTTCAACTGAGGAGACAAAGGAACCATATACTTTGAGCTCTGTGAAGGATCCTGGCCAGAGAGTCCGGTCAGCCATGCTGGAAAGAGACTTGGTAAGAACACTCCTTTGAACAAGAAACTCTAGTTTGTTAAAATCAAGTATTGGTCTTAGTGTATTGTTAGTTTTGTTTGCTTGTAACCCTTTCTACCTTTATTCCTTATACTTGGTAATACTCAAGCCTACGTATTTTTATTTAATAAACTTGTTTTACTTTTATATAAACCAGTTCAGTCCATGCTTTGATTAAAATAGAGTGTTTTAATCCCAGTTAAAGGAATAAGATGCTGGGTACTGTCCCTTTAAGGGAACAGCAAACTTAACTCTGTATGTGTTCAGTAAGAGGACTGGACACTACAGGGTAGTGGGTACGGGGGAAACTCAGGACTGAGAGGGTTTTGGGGTCACTTTGCAAAGAGTAACTGGACCAGTGGAAGCCAGGGTGAGGCCAGTGTGCTGTGAGCTCTGAAGCAAGGCTGCACAGCAGAGAGACACCCAGGGTTACAAGGCAGGCGGTAACACGACCCCTTACTGGTCTGTGTTAAACCCTAAAGTATCAGATATTTATATGAATAATGAAAACAGTTACATTAGATAAATATAAAAGGTATAAAACCCTCATGCTTTCAGAGCACAAGACCAATTGGCTAGGAAGAAAAGCCTGCAGGTTATTCCATAATTCTGATTATGGGATTCCCTGCATCTTCCTCTGAAGTAACTGGTATTAGCTACTATCAGAGACAGGATACTGGACTGGTTGTATCTGTTCCTATATTGGGACATATCCATCACAGATTTCCTAGCATTGCGTTTGATTGTATCTGTGAGACATGTGAAGGTCAGTGGGGGTCGTGTAAGCAGGAGCCCCATGCTCAGTGCTTTGAAATGCGCCCTAGCAATTAGCTACACGAGGAGTTATTAAAAAGCATCTGCAAAGTGGATTAGAAATTCATTCCTAAAAAATTGGCATGAAGAGCGATGTATATTGCAAAAACAAAATGTGTTGCTTTTCATATGTTTTTGTAACCCAAACAATTTGTCTCTCACATTCCAAAGGCTGGAAACAGGAGCTGTCCTACAGTTAAGATTACAGTTTGCAGTCAGCTCCGCCAAAAGAATCTGTTAGAAAGCTGTTGCAGCAAAAACAAATATTGTTTTACTGCTGCTGTAGCTTCCATCAGACTTGAGCCATGATTCCCCCTCTACCATCTCTCTTCCTGCCCAATGCTTGCAGAAGGTGCATTGCTCAACGCCGAATGACTACTGCAAAGGCACACGCTCTGGGAACAGTTTCCAGGACAGACTGAAAAGCACTGGATAGCAGGGAGTTTTAGCAAGGGGCCTCTCACCTCTAGGATGCCAGTGCAGGTGCAGGACAGTTCGGTCATCATGGCCAGAATAGGGAAGGAATTGGAGGAAGGATGGTTTGGGGCATATGGCACTGGGATTCTGGTAATCTGGGTTCATTCCCAGCTCTGCCATAGACACCTTGTGTGACCACAGGCAAGTTGCATCATCTCTGGGCCTCAGTTCATCTTTAAAATGAGGACAATGGTATTTTCTCCAACTCTGTGTCTTGTCAGGCTGCAAGCTCTTCCAGGCAAGGCTTGTCTTTTACTACATGGATATACAGTACCAAGCACAACAGGGCCCAGACCTGAGCTGAAGGCTCTAGCAGCTGTCCTAACAGAAGCCTCTCCAGTTCCCCACTGACAGGTGCCAGCGTCACAAACTCAACACTACCACCACTGAGACTAATTGGCCCCATTTCTGGCCACCTCCATAGACCAGGCAAGGACTGAATGGGCCAGTGGGCTCCTTTCTTACCCATAGAAGGGTCCATTTTCCAAACAAGGGTTGAGACATGGCAGTGACCCTGTCAGGTTTCTGCCTCCAGGGCTGTCAAGCCCTGCCTGTTCTCCTAACACATTTCCATTTGCCTTTGCCAGGTGGGCTCCGCTCTGCTCCTCATTAGCATGAAGCTCATAGGAAATTTTTTAAATTGAAACAAACAAACCAAGCGGTGCCTTTCAGGGCTGGCAGAAAAGGGTATTTGAATATGCAAATATTTCATGGGAAGGAGGAAAGAACTTGTAGAGCACCTTGTAAACAACGCCCATTAATGCTGCGCAAAAAAAAAAGGCTCAGATTTATGCTCCTCAAAGCAGGTGGAAGCAGTTCTCTCACTACCTTATTCAAGGACAAGCATGATTTCAGAAAGGGCTCCAGAGGTTGCTGCTGCTAAAACAAACCAAGTCCTACAGGATCACCAGGACATGTTGAACTGTCATAGCCGAGCAGCATTGTTCAATCGGGTGTAAAGAGAAACAGCCATATTTACAGCTGCTGTTTGAGCTCACTAAGCTGTGCTGAGTTAATTGCAAGGTAGATGGAGGTGAGAGCTGTAGGGGACAGCAGCCTTCCGATAGCAGGACTTAATATCAAGTAGTAATGTCCCCAATAAATACCAGGCTAAATGGTTACACAGCATTGCAAGCCCATGCTATCGCCATGCAGGTGCAATGCCTTTCCATAGCTGTGCTGTACCACAGTGCGAGGGTCCGCTATTGGGTCACCGGGCTTTGGGCACATGGCTCTGGTATATCAGTGTCCCGGTACAGCTGTGCTTTGCTGCTCATTTCCCAGAGCTCCATACACCCTCAGTCCAACCTTGAGACCTGGCCTTCAATGTTACGAGGCGATGAAGCCAGCTGGCCAGGCTTCCAGTCCAAACACTGCCCCAGCACCGGCTGTTTTCTCTCCCCAGCCCTCTGGGCATAGCCGTCTGCTTCAGCTGTGTCAAAAGGGTCCCCTCTGCTCAGTAAGGATCCTGTAGCCTATTGCACTGTGAGGCTGCGGATGCTACCTAATGCCAAACCGTGTGGATGAAACCCTCAGACAGCTGAGCTGAATGCCTTACTCTTGCACTCTTGTTTTGGGGCTTCAAGGAATCTTTACATCAGAGACACCATCAGCTGGAAAGGCACAGTACTGATGGTCCTGGTGTTTCTATCTCACACCTGTGGCCAAGAGAGAGACTAGGAATTAGTGACAGCTGCCAAGTCCATTCTGGGAAAGGAATAGCAATGGGCCCAATCCGCAGGTCCTCACGTGCACTGGAATCCCAGCTCCCACCCATTTCCATGACACTTTTACTCGAGTATGCACAGAGCAACAGCCTCGGAGCGGGCCCGTCGTAATGGCTGGGGGACAGAGTCATCCCTACACTGCACAGACTGTGGGACTGGGTTCACCGTTAGTACAGGTTAGAGCTGCCCTAATCTGTGCCCCTGCTTCCATGATCCCTCTGGGGCTTTGCAGGGATGCAGAATCACCAGGGTGTGTCTCTCCTCTCACCCATCAATGCCCTTCGTGCCCAGGGCAGTAGTGCAGGGCTCCCTATGCCAAAGGTGTTCCTTACAGGGGACTTAAGGCAGATTTGAAGCCCCTTACCTTGTGCAAACAGGATGCAGAGTAACAATGAATTGGGCACATCTATGAAAACTACAAACAGCCTTTTAGTAAGTGTATGGAAAACAATAGTATGGAAACCATCAATGCCTCACAACTATCTCCCTCTTTCCATGCATCCACCATCCTGACATTAGTCCTCACTCATCTCCACGGTATCTTAGCTGCTCACAAGGTGATAGGTGAGATCGAAGATCTTACTGCAAATCCGGTGGGGGGGGTGAATTGTCTGTCCCACCTTTCAGAGGTGAGACAGTGTGACCTTGGACTCCTGCTTGACAAGGAGTAGTTCACAGCTGATTCTTGGTATATTCCAACCAGCCACATTGTACAAGATTTTCTTTTTAAAAAGAAATGAAATTGTTACTGCAAAATACCTATTATGCAAACAGCCCAGCTGCCCACACGCTGCTGCATCTATCCATCCAATGAATGCAGAAGATAACAGCTTACAAAGCAAAACTCACTTGGCAAAAAACACATGAGACCTCACTCACAGCCTTTAGGGCAGCAGTATGGGTTTGGCCAATAACTTCTAAAACCAAGAGAGGAACCGTCCTGCAGGTCTTACTCAGCTGAACCTCCCACTGCAGCCCATGGGAGATCTGCTGGAATAACGAGTTGACCCAGTATCATTATGTTAATTACCAGAGGGGTAGCCGTGTTAGTTTGGATCTGTAAAAAGCGACAAAGTCTGCGTCTGACGAAGTGGATATTCACCCACAAAAGCTTATGCGCCAATACTTCTGTTAGTCATAAGGTGCCACAGGACTCTTGTCACTTTTTATCATTATGTTGTCAACCTTGGTAGGATATGACCTTGCTGCAATTCATACTGGAAGCAAGGTAATCGAATGGGAGACCTTGCAAAGAGGATGCTGGCGGTGTCCCCCCCTCTCAGCATTAGCAATGAACCAGTATCTCAGCAGGGCAAGGTCTTTGGGCTGAGGTGTCAAATCAAGGTCCCATGGTGCATGGTTGTTAACAACAGCAGAGGGGACCATTCTAATCCAGGGCACCACAAGCCAGGAAGGTGGACCTTCTCTAAGCAAAGGCAGCGAAAGGATCCCAGCTAGTCCTAAACTATCCCATCAGGAGGACCAGACAGGCACCCTAAGGCTGCCCATCCATGGGGACCGCCTGGTCTAAAGGCGGATGCAACAGGCACCTACAATACAGCTGTGCCATTAGTGCATCGGCAGACCTCAGGGAGACACACCAGGTTATTTTTAAAGCCATGAAAAAAAATTCAAACAAACCAACCTAAGATATGAAAAAACCACAAGAGCCCCTGCTCCCGCCTCCTCATGCTGCCTCCCACTCATCTGAGGCCGGGGAGTTAACAAGATATTGGCTCTGCAGCATTATGCTACTCATCAGAAAATTTAGAGGGTTAAGGAGGCTCCTCTTAAGTGCTTTTTAAACATTCACTGTGGCACTTCCAGAGCTGACCCCATGAGCCCCACACACTGCTGACATTTCAGCCTCCTCCCTCCCTTTGCCCCCAACTAACCTGCACTCGCCCTGCTCCAAGCAGCAGCTGCTGCACTAGTTAGCTCCCAGACGCCAGCAGGGATGAGCCTTTTCCTGCTGCACTGTGAAAATTACACCATATTGGGTTGGCGGTTCATGTCTCTGGCTCCTTATGAAACACCCTTGCTCTTGTGGCAGCCAAAAGGATGGGGGATAGGGTGTCACTGCCTTCGACACTGGAGCAGAACCAGCTGGTGCTCTGGGCAAGGCAGGTGCTACTGCTTTGTGCATTGATCCCACTGGCACAATGTCCTATTCATGCCCAGTGTGACCTCACCCCTGCTAGAGGCACTCAGTGAGCATAAGCTTCTGGCCTGATAGGACTGACACCAAACCTATAGTCTGCTCCAGCCCCTCCTCTTTCTCGGGACTTCAGCTTTATGACTTCACAATATAACAATTCAGCATTGTTCCCATTATAAACCCATTCATCGCCCCTGAGCCTGGGTCTTCCTCAGGGGCCTACCTATTCCCTACAGGATCCTCTATACCAGTCACTCACATGAGTACCAGGCCTGCCACTGGAGCCAATCTACTTCCTATAGCTCCCTACTCCAACAAGGCCCTCTTGCTGACCAGTCACAGTTGAGGTGGGGCCCAGCTCCCCTTAAAGGGCCAGCCAACCTGTGACAAGGAGTCTCAAACTGTGCTCCTGCCAGCCATCTGAGGAGACCTCCCTGCCTGTTTTTGGAATGAAACATTCAGAGAACTCAGCAGTGGAGGAGGAAGGGGTGGGATGGAGGAATCTAGTCCCTGAGAGCCTCTCTCTTGAATGAGATGGCAAGATTCCCATTGACTTCAAGGAGATCAGGATTTCCCCCATTGTCTACAGGAAGGGTCTGATCCTAAGAGGGGTTGAACTCCTGCAGCTCCCATTGACTCCACTGGAAGCTGCAGACATTCAACATGCATCAAGTAGAGAACCACGAGGAAGCTTTTGCGGGGCCCTTGATTCGTAGGTGCCTTGTAGTCACATCTGCCCCAGGGCATTCTGGGACACCACAGCATCTATCCCACAGTGCTCAGCAACAACGGAAGAGGCAGATTAATTTCCAGTGCAAGACGCAACATTGTGGGATGGGGCTAGGAAGAAGAGATGAAGTTGCAACACTTGCGGCTTCCCATCCACACCATTGTAGATGGTCCCAGTTAAGATGATCTGAGTTAAACACCCAGGAGCTCCCTCTGGTGGAGCCAGTGCTTGTAAAATGCATGGAACAGGATTTCAACTAGACCCTAACTCCAGATGGAAGAAGCTGGTCAGGGGGATGGAAGTAGCAGGTTCTGACTGGGGAGTGTTTTTCTGGTCCCTCCTCCCTGCAGAATTACTCTGGGAGGCCTTCACTGACTCCTTGAACTCCTTCCCAGGAGGGTGGATGCTGTCTGGGGTTCTGTGCTTGGTGTCACCTGCAATCTGCCTGTTTTCATTCTTCATCCCCTATAATCAGCTAAGCTATGTCTTCTGTGGCCCCTCCCTCATCTGAGGGGCTGGGGTCTTCTATTGCTTTGGTCTGCCCACCACCCCAGGTTTATTTAAATAGACCCGAACTAAATTCTCACACGCATTCACAGTAAAACAAGCTCACACTATTCATTTAGAAGGAGAAACTCAATTAGCAGAACTCATTGGTTTCTAAAAATGTAATTTGTTTTCAACTGAAATCTTCCTTGCACATGGGTCTACTGATGGGCCATTCTTTGCACGGCCAGCTCCGCTAGGTGAAGAGATTATGTCAGTGCGATTATACTTATGCCATGGGATATTTATGCCCACTGCTAGATAAATTGCAAGGTGATGTGAGTCACATTTATCCCTTAAGGCACCTAAATGAATGCTGCTTACTGCAGCTTCACTATTCTGAAGGAATGATAATGGCTCAGAGATGCTCAGCATGATGGATGCTACTGCAAGAGTGACAGTTGCTTAGGCAACTGTTTAAAATGATACATCACACTCCACTCTGATTGGCTTAGAGAATGGATGAGATTCACCTGCTTGTGCCAGTTGGCAACATGCTTATTGGTAAGAGTTCAGAATTACATTGTCCATTGTATTTTTATGGATAATTTGGTTTTTAATTGCAGGAGGGCTTGCTGAATTAAAAGACAAATTCATGTTTTGTTAAATTTATTCTTATTTTTCCTACGAACCATCTCAGTGCTGTGTATTAAGGTGAAGTGTTTAACCCCAGCTGAGCTAATAAGCTTTTGGGTTCACTGGCGCTTTTGAGGCAGCAAACTGAGGGTGCAGGAAGACTGACTGCACCGTGGAGAGATTCTAGACCAGAAAGTTTGCTGAGGACACCTTGCAAGGAGTAACTGGGCATTTAAACCCTAGATGGAGAAAACTACATGGAGAAAAAATAAATACTCACCAGCTAAAAGGGTGGGAAAGATGCAATCCACAGCAGACACAAGACAGTCACTTAAGGTGGCTGCTACTATCCCTCTCCCATTTAAAGGGCCAACCAGCACAAGAGCATATTGGGAGGGGCTCCTATAAGAAAATGAAGTCAGAGTAGAGGATAAGGCAGGCAGGCAAAGAAGAAACAGCTGGGGGTAGGTGGATTGAATTCCTACCTGTGTCCCGCAGGCTGTAGCTCTCAACCTTCCCAGACAACTGTACCCTTTCAGGAGTCTGATTTGTCCTGCATATCCCCAAATTTGAGCTCACTTAAGCTACCGGCTTACAAAATCAGACATAATACAAAAGTGTCACAGTGCACTTTTACTGAAAAATTGCTGGTTTTCTCAGTTTTGCCATATAAAAATAAATAAATTGGAATATAAACACTTGCATTTCTGGGTATAGTATATACAGCAGTATAAACAAGTCATTGTCTGTATGAATTTTTAGTTTATTACAGCTTCGTTACTGCTTTCTATGTAACCTGTTGTAAAATTAGGCAAACATCTAGAGGAGTAACCTAGCCCCTGGAAAACCTCAGTGTACCCCCAGGGTACTGCTGGGGGTACACCAGTGGTATAGGGGTAGTGCTTTGAAGGCAAGCCTGCCTCTTTGTTTCTATCAAACAGTGCTCCACTTACCGCTTGTCTGATGCTGCCTCATGATCAGTCTGGTGATTAACTTTTGAGGTCAAAGCCCTCTTCCGCTGTTTGAATGCTGTCACACCATCCTTCTGTCACTGGTCTGCTGCCTCTCCCTCACGCACTCCAGGAACACCAGCATCCTCCTCAGGACTCAGCCCTCTGGCTAGGTCCCTCAGTGTTCCCCTCCAGGTAGAGTCCTTCAGTCTCTGTTACTCCCACAGACAAGCTTCCAGTTCACTACCCCACCAGTACCACTTCCCCAGTGGCAGGGAGAGGAACCCAGGCCTGCCCGCTACTCCAGGGTTTAACCCAGGGACCCTTCAACATGCAGCCAGTCTGCTCAGTCGCCAAGCTTGCTGCTTTCTCCCCAATACTTCCTCCTCTGTGGGGTTTGCCAAGTGCTCTACTTCCTCCTCCTCTTCCCAGGGAGCAACTGGGGCTGTTCACTACTTCAGCCCCCAAACACCCCTCCCTTTCCCCAGAGAATGGCTGCAGATTGCCTCCCTATAGCCCCCTGGCTGTGGCCAACTTCCTGGCTTTATAGAAGCCCTGCCTGTTCCCACACAGGTGAGCTTCCCCTAATCAGGGTTTTCCTCTCAGCCTTCAGCCAACAGGATAATTGGTCCAGCAGGCCTCCATTAACCCCTTCAGGGACAGTATGGGTAGACACCCAATCACATTCTCCCCTTTGATGTTTTGTTTCCGCAATAAAAATCTGGGGCTATATACTTTTGCGGGAAAACACCCCTGAAGCTCCTGGAATCACTGCAGCAGGGAGTTTGGCCCCGTGTTGTTGAGGTGGTATCAGCTACTCTTGGCACTTATTTGGTGCCATCACCACACACGTTCCTCTGTGCTGAGATATCTCCTGTGCCCCCTGGGCCCTGGAACAATGGATGAAGCCTGTGTTTATTTGGAGCATAACCTTACAGTGTTACAATGAGATGGTGTTGCCACTTCATAGTGTGATGTCCCATTACCTCGTTACTTAGTAACAAGGTTCACACGGATGGGAAGTCTGAGCAACAGACTTGACTCACAAGCAGCCCCTATGTCATCGGAATCCATCGCTGACAGCAATCTCTGCATCCCCTTTGGGCAGCAGCTCTTTGTACAAGGAGGCCTCCTTAGAGGAATAACTGGGAATAAGGAACTGAGCCTTGCCTCTAGGCCACCGGCTTGAGTCTAAGCCAGCTCCAGCCACCTGACAGCTGGCCAGTGACCTATGTGAAATGAGGTGTGGAGGTCTCTGTCCAGTTCCTGGTGGATGAGCATCCCCAGCATGGAAACCACCATCCCAAGCAGCCTCCTTGGTTTCAGACTCAGCTGAGGCCAAGGCCTGGCCAGGCCGCCATGAGGAACAATGACCCTTTGGGTCATGGGGTGGAGTGTGTTGGTCTGCGGGCACGAGAGTTTACTCCTGCTCTGTGGATAAACAGCAGCACATGGGTCCACCTCATCTTTCACCAACACCCCCCAGCTGATAAAAGACATCGTGTGACAAATTGGTAGAAGAGCAAACACTTAGAAGAATAAATGAGTTTTGGCCCCTCCTGGATCCTTCCACCATGTTCCCCTTCCTACCACAGCTCCCTCCAGCCAGGACAGTGGTAACCCTGGAAACCCTTCACCATTGTTCCTCTGCACACTGGGCACCATCTCCCTGTAGGTCCTCCTTAGTAACAAAGCAGGGACTTCCCCTTTCAAGGGCCAGCTTCCCTTCCCAAGTTTGACTGTCTGCTCATCATTTCACGCCATTCATAAGCAGGTTTCACTCTGGAAGCTGCTCCCACCATCTCTAGCTCTGTTCCATTGGCACTTCAATCTATATGCTGATGCTGGTTCATCTCCATGTATTAGGCTCACAAGGAGCTTGTTGAAGAAACCTTTAAACTCAGAACAGGGGAGGGGAATTCAGAGAATCCCAGCAGGCCAGCAGAGTTGGGCTTTAAAAAACTGAGGGATTACAGAGGTTTCCTACATTCTTCCTCCTTAAAATAATCCTTAAGTAGTATGATGTCACCTCAGTGCTTCTGTTTTACGGCATTTTAATGGCCGCAGAATCCAGTGGTGTCCCTGCCTCAGGTGATTAAAAAAGGAAAACTGCCAATTATTCTCTGTTAAGCACCATGCAGCATAATGCCTCTTCTGATCAGAGGACAGAGTCTTGACAGGGAGGTGTCTAGGTGCCTACCCAGTGCTCAGCGGAAAGGAGCCATGGCTGTGTCCCCGCACAGTGCTCTCGGGAAGCAGGAGAATGATGGGCCTTGTCTACATGGGAATGTTGCACGGGCTTAACTTGAATCTGCTTCGCAAACAGTGAGGTTAACCCAACACAAAGCCTGGTGTGGACACTCTGATTCTGGTTCCCAACTGATTCAAGCTTAACTAAGATAAATCTCTCTTAACCGAAAACCAGAGTGTCTACACGAGGCGGGGGTTGCACCGGATTAACAACGTTGGTTTCAGTTCTCTGCTTATGTTAAGCCAGCTCAGCACTTAATCTGAGTGGCTAACCCCAGTGTCGCTGCTGCTTTAACCCCGGGCTTGCAGGCTGGTGCAGCGTTATTGTTCACACCACCTCCTTCCATGCTCACAAGCCCTCTCTCCGATCATGTGTGCTCTAGTACAGACTCCCAGACCTCAGTCAGTCATCAGGCCTACGTTCCGGCTCTCTCAGCTCCCGCTGACAGGCATGTTCCATGTTGGGTCTGATGGGGATCACCTTCCCCACGGCCCTGGCCTCGGAGCAGCAGCATTAGTTCCGCCTGACAGCTCCCCGCACCTGAACCTTGTCGAGCTGACGACCAAGCAGAGCCAGGGGGATTCAGATGCTCCTGGTGATGCTGCTGCAGTAGAGCCACTTCCAACACAACATATCTGTGTCCTCCGAGGGGCCCTGGGAGGCAGGCGCAGAGATTGGAGACAGAGGCGCTGGGAACATTGGAGGCTGCAGCCACACAAGCAGCCACATTGAGCTGGGAAAGAGGGGAAGCCCACAGAAGAGGAGAGAGGTAGAAAAGCGCATCCAGACCTGCAGAGCTTTATGGCCCATTCCCAAGAGGGGATGGCTTGGTGGCCTAAGCGTCAGGCCAGAGGTAGCTCTCTTCCCTCCCCTCACTGCCAAATTCCAGCCCCAGGGCCCTGCATCCTCCTGGGGTCCGTGAACTGGGATCCCCAGTCGGCTTGCGGTGCGAGGGCCTGAGACAAATTCATGCCCCAGGCAGGCCCTGTGGACCCCACCCACCCCTCTGGCTTTCCTCGGGGGCCCCGATTCAGCAAAGCACTGAAACACGTGCTTAAGTCCATCCCTATCCAGCAAAGCACTTCTGTGCAGGCTGAAAGTTAAGCAAGTCCTCCCATCCCATTGAAGTCAACAGGGCTTAAAGTTTAACATATGCTGAAGTGCAGGAGGCCTATGCCGTGCCTAGTGCTGTGTCCCGCCTTCTCCCCCGCCCCCCATCTGCCATATGCATCATTCCTCCCTAGAACTCAGCCCACAGCAGAGAAAGTTTTGCAGAGGAGCAGAGCAGGGTGACGTGGGAATGAGCCAGAGGCACATTGCAAGTACCTGGCACTGCCTTACATGTGTGTCAGTGCTGACTACAGAATCTCCTCCTCAGCTTAATCACCTCCAATTAATGCCTCTAATGAGTACGTTTAAACCCTCTCTCCTATTGTCCATCCCTCGCTCCCCTCCCTGATCTGCAGCTCTCTTTCTGACGCACTCGCCCCCCACCCCTCCCACAGCCCTGCCCCTCTTCCCGTGAGCAAGGTGTTTGCAGCATCACAGCGCTGTGACTCAGGGCCACCTTACCTTGCCCGTGGGCTCGGGAACGCTCATCACTCAGCTCAGCCTGCTTTTCCCCCATCTGTTCAGCGCAGCAGAGCTCTTTGTCACATGTACCAGGGCTCAGGGCAGGGAGGGGAGAAGAAGGATGGGGTAGGTGGGCTGTCAGCAATCAAAAATCTCATTCCCCCATGTTGATGCACAGAGAAGAACAGCCGCCTCTTGCCGAGGCCATTGAGTGATGTGCCGTTCTGTTCCTCTCCGGCAGTGAGTAGCAAAGCTTTTGTTTCCCTCAGCGGAGAGGGGTTGCTGGCACTGCCTTCTGCAGGAGAACGCGGTGCCTTTGAGGTCAGGCTCACGCTGGCTCTGACTCTCGGGGTTAAGAAGGCTAACGGGGATGGAGGGAGAGATTCTAGATGATGCATCGTTCGCTCAGCACCGGCACTTCTGCGCTGCAAGCAAGATGTCCCTGGAATAGCTGCCCCTTCTGCTCCTGGCCAAGGGGAATAAACTGCCTTACCTGTCCCCTCTTTGGGGCTTCGTATGGTGCTGCCAACCCTACAGCCCAGCTGAGCAGGCCACAGCTGAGACTCCCTTTGGAGAACACTGCTGCTGCGGGGGTCCATATCCAGCTGGTGGGGATGCGGGGGTGGATGGTGTGTGCGTGAGAGGAGAGTCCTGTCCCTTCAGGACCATGAGTTTGAGCATGAAAATCTGGGCCTTGAACTCCAGCAGCAGCCTCTCCACTCTGCTCACAGAACAAACCGGGAATTTCCACTGGGAGGGGCCAAAAGCAGCAGCAGCTTTCGTGATTGAGGACAAAATCCAGCCCTGACTAGTGGAAGGGTTAAGGTGGGAGAGATGAACCAGAGCACGTGTACCCATGCCGATAGTCATCACACCCAGGGCAGGGCCTGGGCACACCTCAGCAGAGGGATGCATTTGGCTGGACCGTTCAAAAAGGCCAGCTGACCGGGCAGCACATGCACAAGCCACTTGGAAGCTGGTAACACCCCTTCGCGGGCAGGCCAGGCCAGGCCCTTGGGGCTCTGGGCCACTTCGACTCTAGAGCAGAATCCCACTCTGCTGAGCAAGAAGAGCACCCCTATGCCATCCTTCCCCCATGCACCTATGCAACACGGGCAGAACTGCGCCGGGCCCTAAGTGCTGCATCACTGACGTCGACGTTGCTCAACCATCTTCCACTTCCATCTGCCCTGCAGCACCACAGGCTGGCCTCCCGCCCAAGGACCTTGCCCTTCAGTAGCTGCTTTCACCTAGCAGCTGCAAAGATGCCTTAATATTTTTGCCTGGCAACCCCTGCCCCCTGAGCGTAGGTCAGCCTAATATTCCCAGCCCATTGTAACAACAACTCTTAGCTCGTACATAACAAATTTCCATGTGTAGGTCTCAGCGCATTTTGCAAAGGTTAAAATCACCTCCATTTTAAAGATGGGGAAACTGAGGCACTGGGAGGGGAAGGGGCTTGTCCGTATTCACCCCACAGCAGCGTCAGGAACTGACTCCAGATCTCCTGAGTCCCAATCCAGTGCTCTAAGCACTAGGGGAAGTGACTTGCTCATGGGCACACAGTGAGCCAGTGGCAGAGTCAGGAACAGAGCTCAGGAATCCTGCCACCCAGCTCTAATCACTAGGCTAGAGGTTCTCAAGTTGCAATCATTGTGGGCCACAGTCACTAGGGGCAAAAGCAGGTGCAACTTCCTTGACACTGATGTCCAGTTATAATAGACCTTGACTACTGCTCAGACTGGGTATCCAGCATGATTGCCACTGAGCCACCGGGCTGGTTAACTCCTGGTCCTTCCTGAGTGCCAGGTGGGCACCTTTCACCCACAGCCTGTGGCTCTGTGCCATAATCGCTGAGATGCGCTCATTTACGGCTCCTGTGCCTGTTGCTTTATTCTTCCTGGGGCAAGAGCAAGACTGTGTCAAATTCCCCTTCTCCTATGTTCTTAATTAAATGAGGATCAATTATCCCCCCCTCCACCACCACCAGCGAATTATTAAAGGGAACTTTTTTTGTCAAGAGGTCAGGGACAAAGCATGAGTGGCCAGGAGTGTACAAGTATGCACAGTTCTGTGTATTAGTACGTATGTGTGTATGAGCATGCACACACGTGTGTGATGGCTTGTGTGTGTCTATGCATGTGTGCCTGTGAACACCTGTGTGCATTCATGTGTGTGTCAGCGAGCGGTAGAGCAGGAGGAGAGTCAATTCAGGCCAAGCTCCAGGGCTCGCTGATCCCTGCGACGCAGCAAACCTACGGAAACTGGGTACCATGGAAACACTGTTCCTTCGAAAATATTCAATAACACTTTTTTTTTAAAGCAACTAATTGAGGAGTGAAGGGTTTGACACCAGCCAGAATGTATTCCCTGTGAGCCAGCGAGCAGCGAAGCAGGGGAGGCTGGGTAACTGCGAGGGGCACCAGAGCTGCCTGGTCAGTGACATCCTGGGGTTTGCTTTGTGTTTCGAGGAGGAAAAGGAAGATCTTTGCTGGATCAACGTGTGTACAAGTGACAGCGCGCAAGGGAGAGTGGAGTAAATGAATTACACGGCAGGAGATGGCAAGGGACAAGGAGCCGGGGGCAGGGTACAGAGACAGGCACAGAGCTGAAACTCCTGAAGCGCCTCTTGACTCCACTTGGAGCTGCATGTGCTCACTTCTTCATCTCTCCCTAGGCACAATCAGAGCTCACTCCATCTGGGCTGCCTGTCCGTACCTACAGTCCCGCCTGTTGCCCCTCAGCAGCCTGCACCACGCCTGTGATCGCCCCCTGCGGCTCAGCAACCACCATCCCCAGAGTGCTCTGGGGAGAGGAGAGGGAAGGGTGCTGCGCCGTATTTCAGCCCCATCACGCTGCAGCAGGGACGGGCAGGGCACAGGAACCGAAGGGAGCCAACAGCTGAGGAATCCCAGGAGAACACGGTGTATTCCTGCCCTTCCACTTCATCACTTGGCATCGCCACTCGCCAAGCCGGGCGCCAGCAGCTCGTCGCGTGCTCTCTCGCCCACACAGCAGATGGCAGCCTCTCGCTGGGCGATAATGTTTATTTTTTGGTGGTTATTTTTATGAATTTCCCTCCCCCAAGCCCCGCTGAGAGGAGGACATTGTTGCGAGAGGACAAGCTAGGTGTGGGGGAATTCAGCCTGGCAGCACAGAAAGTTGAGGAGACAAGGGCCGGTCATCTCACCCCCCCCCCGCCGCCTCTTTCATCAGCCCCAAACCTGTCCCACAGCAGCCACCCCAACCTGCTGTGTCCCTTCGACTCCCGCTGAAGCAAAGGGACAGGGAGGGTGCTCACCTCTTAGTCTTTATCCTCAATTTTTCATTGATTTGGACATCTTCTTTTGGGAATGGAGGCAGGCAACTTGGGACACCTCCGGAGGGCCTGATTGCCAGCGTCCACAGAGCTAATGGAAGCCAACAGGAGCTCAGCTGTTTCTGGAAACCCTTTGAGGTGTTCGATTTGGGCTTTCAAACCTGCACCCACCACAATCACTGGTCCTCTTTGGGAAATATTGGTCATACCTCATTGTTTGCTCTGCATGCACGCTCCACCAACCCTACCATGTGGGACACCTGCTCCAGGGGGAATGTCGTCACCAGACTGAGCTGAAAGACACCACAGCCCCCTCACTGATCCCTGGGCTCCCCTTGCATTGCTCCACCAATAGCCCCATAGTCTGCTACTCAGTCCTGGGACCTTCATCTCCTTGGCTCAGGTCTCCTGTCTCCAGCCTAAATTCACAGGCAGAGCTGCTGGCAGGCTGGAGAAGCCAAGAGGGGACACAGTTCACTGCCTCCTCCAGTGACCTGTCTCAGAGATGGAGCCCTGGGGCGAGCAAGCCCAGCAGCTGTAGGTTCAGGTAGTTTTCCTGCTCTGGGTGCACTAGCTGGGTGGGGACGACACACAGGAGCTGCAGCACCTCCATGTGCATAGCCTACCACATTGGTTAATGGGTCTCCAAAGGGTAAAACAACCTAGGTAATTTATTCCTCACAAACTACCTCACCTCACCCATGTAGTGTCACTCCCAGCTGTTCTGTGATGCAGCACAGAACCCAGGAGGAGAGTGACTGAAAGCCAGCACCACCTGAGGACTGTTTAGGCCCATGAGCTTGGTGGGTCTTAGTCAAATTCCCCTGTGGACAGATGACATCACACAACCAACTGGCACCGATTGGCCTCACTGGGGTCAGTGCCAGTTGGAGACCAAGGAATGACTGCTGACCTCTCACCATGCATGTCAGCTATCTGCCTTTCAACCAACCCATCCCTGTGCATGCCAGCTGTCTACCTTTCACCATGCATGCCATTGCTCTACCTACCTGCCAACCACCATGCATGCCATCTATCTGTCCGCCTAGCTAACTATCCTTCTCTCTAAGGTATAACTATAGTTCTGTATTGTAGCACCAGTCACCATAGCATTGAAGGAAAGTCGGATCTCCCCTCTCTACCTTAAAGGCAGCCCTTCTAGGTCGAGGTTGGGGTGCACTGGTAGAGCAGATTGGGGCAAAGGGGGCAGTGGGGAGCTTGAATGGCCACTGCCCATGCTGTCCCTCATCTGTGGGCAAACAGAGGGCTTCAGCCTGCAGGGTTGTCAATCCCTCATCCTCTCCCACTGTGCCATTCCCTTATGGGGTGAAGTGCCCCCCTGCAGTGGGACCAGAACAGGCGCTGTGCTCACTTCAATCCTGAGAATCGGGTTTAAACAGGACTTGAGTGGGGCCTGCCTTTGTGCTGGCTCTTTTCACATAGCTGACTTACACCTTTAAAGATTACAAACAAATCGAGATCCCCGCTCCAGCCCATGGCAGCCTGCTGTGTGTAAGGATTAAGGCCAGCCCAGATAGGGTTTTGTTCAGCTTTAACTTTATTGCAGCACAAGGAAACTGACCAGCGAGGCGAGAAATACCAAGGGACCTAGGCAACAGAATACTGAGGCTTCTCAAATAATAGGTGGGCAATAGGCACACAGGAATTTCTATGACAGAGTCTAATGAAGTCATTAATATGCTTGAAAGGAAGCCAAGTTAAAATCAGCTGAGCTGTAATGTCCAAGCCTTTCATGTTCTCTTAGACACAGTGGCAGAGTGTCGATGTGGATCCCAAAGCGATGCTCCTGCAGCTGCTAGCTAACACATCCTCAGGAAAAGAGGGAATTAATGCTCAACCTAGAGATTCCCATGAGCCTTTAGTGCTAAGGACCACAAAGCATTTGTACCAAAGGGAGGCAGTATGGCCTAGTGGACAGATCACTGGACTGGGACCCAGGAGCATTGGACTCAATTCCTAGCTCTGCCATTGGTTTGCTACGTGACCTGGGGCAAGTCTTTCACTTGCCTGTGTCTCAGCTTTCCCATCTGTAACATGAGGATAATGCTACTGGCCTCCTTTGGGAAGTGCTTTGAGATCTATGGATAAGAACTAGGTGTTGTTATTCAATTCCAATGGATTTTCTCACCACACTGCCTGGTGGGGTCATTTCTCCAGGTGCTATTGTATCCCATTCCCTTCTGCCATTGAGTTCATCACACTCCACCACTCTCATATTTCACCCCTTCTGCTCCTATAGCTCTGATTTGCTCCTTCCACACTGTCCCTGCCAGACTCCCTGGTCCCCTGGTTTCCCTTTCTCCCCTGCCCCAGCCTCACCCCCTTCTTTATATTCAGTGTTTTGTTCTTCAGACTCCTTATAAAATTTCCTTTGAGCACATACACTGTACTTCTATTTGGGCTACAAAAGGATAGCTGCAGTGTGAAAGACAGCTATTGGGACAAACGAACAAGTCAGAGGTAACGAACAAGTCAGAGGGCTGCTTCCCTGCAGCAGCTCCTCCCTTCCACCAGCTAGGGAGGGACTAGCCCAGATTCCCTGGGGAAGGAGCATTCAGTCGTCTCCAGGCAGGAGGAGTGAGTAGCACCTCTTGGGAATTGATTTCATGGAGGAAGCATGGGGCATTACAGCCAGACCCGCAGGTTCTCTCTGGCCGGCCTGCCAAACAACGCAGCCTGTGCTGCCTCGCATCTCCCCTGCGGCAGGCCTGGGCTGAACTCTGCCCTCACGGCTGGGACTGCTGCCTGCACAGGGGGCTTTAGGGGCACTATCTAAACCTGTAGGAGAGAGAAGCACCCAATGCTGAGAGAAAGATGAAGCCTCATCTGCGATGCAGCCTAGCTACTGGCCTTTGCCTGGAAGACTCACATTGATGGCTGAGAAGAAGATTCAGGCTCTAATTCCCCACCCCTAACCTGTAAGGGCCCAACTTCTCTGAGGTGAGAAATGGATTTGCTCTCCTGCACCATCCAATGCCAGGCCAGTGGAACCATCAACCTAGCATCATCCCCACTGGCCCAGATCCTCAAAGGTACCGAGGCACCTAACTCCCACTGACATCAATGGGAATTAGGCACCTAAGTAGCATGGAGGATCTGAGCCAGTCTCCTGGGGAGAATCTGTCTTCATCCCTGTGACACGGATGATGCCACTCCTGAGCTCAGCATAGATGCATGCAGCTCTAGTGGAATCAGCTCAGACATGCCCTGGATCAGAGAGGTGACCAGCAATGAGGCAGTGGCAGGGCTGAGACTCTGCCCAGTGCTCGTGGGAGCTGGTGGGGGGACAGCTGAAGCAATCAGCGGTGCTAGTGAGGACCCTTGGTAGTTCCTGAGGTGATTCCCCCCCCACACACACACACTTTTAGCTGCTTCCTTTCCAATGCCTGAGCATAGCTGAGCGGATAGAGAAGCATTTCCAAGATATTAAGAGTTCAGCAGCTCAGCTGTGCCGGAGAGAAAGCGAGAGCAAGACAGACTATAAATAAAACCTTGAGAAGTGGGAGGCGGCAGCCACAAAGGGCCTTGTGAGCCTGCAAGAAAAGCAGGTGCCTTTTGAATAGAGCATTCTGAGCCTTTGTACCTCACGGAGACGTCAGGGCATCCATCAGTGCTGTGCTCGGGGTGGAGCGGCAGAGGAGCTGCGGGGGGACAGGGTATTTCCCCTCCTTTGATTGTTACAGTTAAGATAAATCCTGAAAGCAAATACTGTGTGGAAGAGACAGGAGAATGACAACATCAAGCGAACAAAGGGGAAGGGGGGCGCTCAGGGGCTCCTGAAATATTTAACAAACCCATCAGGCTGGAGCAAATGTAAGGACTAGAAAATGTCAATATTAGCTTGGTGCAGCAGCAGGCCCTGGGGACAGGGAGCCAAAGAAAGCGAGGAGGGTGAATTCAGCACCGCTCTCGTGCCTCGGTGTATAGCGAGGGTTATTCCAGCCAAACCAGATAGGTGTTGGTCCAGTCAGTCACCCTGGTGGGTTCCAACAGAGCTGGACACTGGCATCACTCTCTCAAGGAGGCACCCATGGGTTTTTTGCTAGCCAAACAGATGGACAAAGCCCCAGACATCTGATGGGAGAGCAGGGGACAGACCTGAGATTCTCTTCCCTGTGACAGGTTTTCCTTCTCCCCTGGGCTGCTGCTGAGCATCCAAGGTGTGCCAGGGGAAAGGCCCATTCTGTGTGACTGGCTGCATCATCAGGAGTAGTATTACAAAAGTACCTAGAACTCCAGGGTGCCAGGTGCTGTGCAAACACAGAACAAAAAGATGGCCCCTGCCCGAAGGAGCTTGCACTCTAAGCACTGGAATCAGCCAGGAGAAAGACCCTGCTGCATAGCTGAGTGTGTTCTGATTTCCCAGATCCTTGCTGCTTGGCTAATGGGTGCTGGCAGCACAGCAGGCGCACTGAAGGACCAGAAGCAAATGAGTTAATTGACTGGGTTAAAGTTCAGGGAGCAGACGCAAGGGCCAGGCTGACTGAGGAGCTGGGTCTAAGGAATGGGATGCTGTCAGTGCTGTCCATAGCAAGGGGCCAGCTCTGCCTTCTAGCCAAGAGCTGAGTGACCCCATCCCTGCAGTGCTGACAGACAGCCCTTCCCAGTCAGCACAATGAGAGCAGAGAGTCAGAGGAATTGTGCACCTGCCTCTGAAACAAGCAGCCAGCTCCCATTAGCCCAGCAACCTCGGTCTGACCCAAGGGGGGGCTGCAGCCTCCCATCTCAGCAGGGAAAGGGACAGAATGGAGGAGAGAGAGAAATGGAGAGGAGAAAGTGGAGGAGAGACAAAGGGAAGCAGAAGATAAATTAGATGGAGGAGAGGCAGAGACGGGGGAGCAAAGGAAGTGACCGATGGAGGAGGAGACAGCGTGAAGAGTAGCAGTAATCGTTCCCCTTAAGGGAGGCTGTGGGGAACTCCTCTGCCCTGGCAATGAAGCCACTTGCTGAGGTGCTGCCATGTAATTGATGGGGATGCAGGGAAAGCTGTTCTGACACATGCCAAGAGACTTACAACAGTCTCTGCCACCCAGAGGCAGTGTCTGTTAGCCCAGTACCCAACCACCAGCCAGAGAGAAACAGCCTTGCATTTGAATCCACCTCTCCCTGCCACTTGTATCACAGACCCGCTGGCGCAGAATGGGCCCACAGCCTGGCTGCTGTCTCTCCAGAGCCTGCCAAAGGCAGCTTTTCCTTCCCTAGGGCCTGCTTCAGCACCCAGGGAGTGGGCCTCCTATGCCGTGGCCAGAGCTCAGAGAGGTGGTGTCTGCCTTGCCAAGGGGGCTAGAGATGGGAGGCCCCACTGTCACCGTCCTGACCCCATCTTGTGCTCTGCAAGCTTGTAGCTAGCCCCTGATCATGTCATACATACCCCATACCCACCCTGCCTCTCCTCCCCCCGACCGTGCTCCTTGTACACCATGTTAACTCATGTAACTGTCTTTCTCGCTACATACCAGTTGCCCCAGGCTACCACTCTCCCTGCCCCTCCAATCACATCTCCCCCTGTTCTTCTGCACTCACTGCACTGGCTCACACCTACCGCTCCTCATCCTGGGGATCGTTCCTCTCAAACCATGCTTGTCACAGCTCCTAGTTCCTCCATACGTCTCGCTCATGCCATCTCCTAACAATCCTCCCTGTGCCTACTGCCTCTCCAGACACCTATGTGCAATTACTCACGGGGTCCCGGTCGCATTCCCCGTGGACAGGCGTCCGCATCACAAGAACCCACCAGCTCACCTGGCAACGATGAGGCACCTTGTGGGCAGGCTCAGCAGATGCGCCACGAGCAGAGTGGCTCCTGGACCCTGACCTCCCTCGCTGTCACTCCAGGTGGACCATCCTGCTCTGAGCTGATGCCCGCTGAAGGGACACTGGTGAGGGAAGGCTTGTCCTGCTATTCCCCATGCTGTACCCGCTCCGTGGATAGATGCAGGGCATCCTTCTCTAGGGCACCGCAGAGACAGCCGTGGAGTATCTGAGCCCTACAGGATGAGGGAGGTGGCAAGGCATGTTCTCCACGCAGAAGCAGGATGGGCCTGTGGTTGGGCTCGCAGCAGCCTGGAGGAGGCAATGAGCAAGAAGCATTTGAGAGTCAAGCAGGATGTGCACAAATCTCTAGGGCACGTGAGCTAACCATCTCCTTCCATCATTGGAACTCATCCCATCCCCACATTAGCCAGGGGAAAGCCAGCTGCACCCAGGGATCACATCCTGCTCGATGGAGCTAGTGGGCCGAATCCTTCCACTCTCCCTTTTTTCCAGCTTTGGAAGAAGTGGGGTCTCCCCATGCCCCGTCCCTTGGGTGAGAGGCAGGAGGGTGACAGAGCTAGGGAGCGGAACTGGAGCCAGCTCCCATCAGTGCAAGGACTCATGTGGTGGAATCCTTGGTCCCTGGACATGAACCAGGCCAGAATTTCACCCACACGATCTCCATCATTCCCACCATGCATTGTGTGTATTGCAATAGTGCCTAGGAGCCTGTCATGGGCCAGGACCCGATTGTGCTTGGTGCTGTACAAACTCAGAATGAAAAAAACAGTTGGTGCCGCACAGCGCTCACAATCCATGCTGCCCATCCTCAATCCACCCCTTTCCGCAGCATCTCCTCAGTGCTGTGAGGGAGAACAGACTCCCCACCCCAGTGCTTCTTCAGCGGCAGCTCCAGGGAAAAGTGCGGTACTTGGGGGAGGGGGAAACTAATTCCCAAAGCGTGGGCCATTGATGCCTTAGCTCTCAGCAACTCCAAGCTGCTGAGTCAGTTCTGCTCCAAAGCTGCTGGCAGGGCTGGAGAAAGGACATCCCTCTGGAAGCCCTTTTGCTGCATGCTGGTCTACAGACGCTTGTTTGCTGGCTGCACACCGTGGTTTATAGCCCTTGAATCAATGTATTCCTACAGCAGATAAAAATCAAGGCAGGTCTCACCGTGTCTCTGAATATGGATGAGAAAGAGCTCTGCATAGCTGGGGGGAGGGATGAATGGGAATGGAGAAGATAGAGCGATGGAGGAAGAGCAAGGAGACAGATAGATGAAGGGACAGGTGTGCGAAGAGTCACTCACACTTTGGGGCAATGCTAGCTGTGTGCGTGGGGGGAAGCTGTGTTTGGGGAGCAGATGCCTGCACAGGATTCTCAGCTGATGGAAGCAGGAGCACAGAGCCCTGTTTGTTGAGGAGCCAAACGCCAGACCCTAGAGATCCAAACAGGGAATAATCCACTTGCCAGCTGGGTGGTTTCCTTCCTAATGTATCTTGCAGGAGACCTTTCAATCCGGCCCTCGAGCTCCTACCGGGGAGCGGGGTTGGGGGGTTTGCCCCACTCCATGTGTGCTGTGGCGCCACGTGGCTTGTGGAAGCAGCAGCATGTCCACCCTCTGGCTCCTATGCATTGGGGCAGCCAGGGGCTCTACACACTGCCCCCACCCCAAGCGCCATTGGCCAGGAGCCAATGACAATGGGAGCTGCAGGGGCAGTGCTTTTGGATGGGGCAGAGCCGTCTGGCCGGCTCCATGCCTCCGTGTAGGAGTTGGATGGGAGACATGCTGCTGCTTCTGGGAGCTGTTGAGGTAAGTGTCACCCAGAGCCTGCACCCCGACATCCTCCCACACGCCAACCCCAGCCCTGATCCTCCTTCTGCACCCCAAACCCATTGTCCCCAGCCCCACCCCAGAGCCCACACCCCAAGCCCCACTTTAATGAGCATTCATGGCCAGCCATACAATTTCCATGCCCAGATGTGGCCCTCAGGCCAAAAAGTTGCCAACCCCATGTTAGTGGGAACCAGCACTCTCTCTCCTCCCCCCATTGGTCATTCTTGCTGGGGTCCTGTGAGCCACCCATCTGGACACAGGAGTGACTGGCAGCTGCCCACTCCCCATCCTCCCCCTGGGATGCCCAGGCATGCCATTCATAAACATCTGGGCCGTGTGTGAGTGGCAGGCCAGGAAGAGCCACCTTGCCATGGCATTCTTGGATGTGGTGACATGGACTTCCCACTGAGTTAGGAAAGAGCCCATTCCCCAGCATGATGCTAGGAGGCACTGCTTTACCAGGCCTTGCAGAGGAGTCATAAAAACGATGTTTTGACCACCTGAGATCATTAACGGTCCCATGGCACTTTTAAACAGGAGGCCAATTCCTGCATGGGTAACAGTGTTCGGATGAGCCAAAAACCTTGGCAGTTTCACCTGAGTACAGAATTTGTCTTGACTTGCTGTCCTAAGCTCCTGTACGGCATTGCTGTGCGCTGGTAAATGGCCGCTCCCTTCCAGCCCAGAAGCAGCCGCATTCCAATAACGGGCGAGAAGCTGATATATCTGTCTAACTATTTATACCTGTATATTGATGTACACAGAGAAAGCTAAACGCCGCCGTCGTCACTTATAACCTATTGCAGCCTGTCTTGGGAATCCCATGGGACGGAAGGCACGACTTCAACGCACGCCATGTCATGATCGTCCTGAAGAACCTTGGGACATGAATGGATCCAGGAGGAATGTGCAGCCAAGGTCTGCCTGGCTTCTCTCCACTCCCACCACCTGCAATATGCAAAGCAATAACAGCCCAGCTTAGCCTCACACAAACATTAACTAACTGCTCCCCGCAAGTCCCCTCCTTGGGAGGGCTGTTTCAATGATCCCATTTCACAGAGGGCAAGGCCGGGGATGGAGAAGCGAAGCTGTGCTACGCGTCAGGGCAGAGCTGAGAATAGACCCCACCAGTGCCGAGTGCTCGTTACAGCAGCCAGTGCTGCTTTTCTGTAACAGGCGCCCAGATTCCACGGTGATGGGTGTGGCACGAGAACCAGAATAGACCAATTCAAGGTTGGCTCTTTCCTAACAGCCCAGGGCTCTGGGTCTCTGCCACTGTAATTTGTGCTTCTCACTCCTGGCCTCTCCTGGCTTCTTAAATCATTCGCTTCCCCACTCCAGCTGGCTCCCTCCCATCCAATCCCTGCTCCCGGGCAGTACAAATGCGACAATATTTCCTCATTATTAGCCCAAGTTGATGAGTCTCTGTCAAGGGTGGAAAAAAAGCAGGATCCTGGTCGGGAAAGCGTTACCCATCTGCCTCTGCGTCAGCGGCTTCCTCATGAATGTGTTGTTTCTCCTGGCTCAGGCTATAACTCTCACCAGTCTAAAGCTGCTAGCAGCAGAGAACACCACTAACGTGGCATCTGCATTTGAGAGAGGATGGCAGAAGCCTAGAAGTCTGATTGGTGAAAGGAAAGCCAAGCCCACAGGTCTGGAGTGGGGAAGGGCCAGAGATGCCTCCTCACTGCAGCCTGGCCAGGAGATGGCAGACAGCAGCTGTTCCCAGAGCAGGCAGAGAGGAAACCGCGCTTTGGGGTTAGTTCTCAAGGAGAGTTGAGCTGGTTTAGATAAAGGCAACCCAATCGGTCACCCCAAATTCAGAGCCAAAGCCCCACCCCAAAAACTTAGGCCCTCATCCTTTCACCTGGGCCCAAAAGCAGACCCCGCATCCAAGACTCTTACCTCAAAGTTGAAGGCCAAAAATCAAACCGCCTCACCCCAAACCTTTCCCCCCCTCCACTCCTCAAGATCAAGTCAATCCCAGACCCCCAGAATCAAGCCTTTCAGCCCTAATCCAAACCACTCACCCCAGACACAGATCCCTCATCCCAAACTTGGATCTCCGTTCCCGGGTCTTCACTCCAATCTCAGCCAGAGACTCGGGATCTTTGCTTGGGAGCTCGGAATCTATGCTCCAGAATTGTGGGTGGGACACTGAAGGCCAAGGGGGACAGGCACCACAAAAACAAGAGGGCAGTGGTGGGGCACCAGGGGGCAGAGGACCAGGGCACCCCAGAGCAATATGAGAAACCCATCAATATTAAAAAGAACAGCTTTCTAACCTCCCGCCACCCCCAAACCCACATTTCTGACATCCCCATTCATCCGAGTTCCCTTCCTCACTGGGCCGTGGGCTCTCAGCACCTGCCCTTTGCCAGCTAGAGTCTGCATGGGGAAGGCCAGCAACATCCATCCCAGAGCGATTCAAGGCTATTACCGGCTGAACAGCTTCATACATTACAGCAAGCCAGGAGAGCCCAATTCCGCTGCCTCGGGGCGCTAGTAACTGCTATTGGCTGCAGCGGCAGCTGTGGAATCAGGCCCAGGGATTCCACAGCGAAGCAAAGAGAAAGTAAGAGATGGAGAGAGCGCGCGAGACAGATGGACAGCAGTGGAAACATACGTTAACTGGAAGGAAGCGGATAAACAGAAGGCATGGAGCAGATAGGCGCACATATGCTCCTGTACATAAAGCCAAGCACAGGGAGGTTCCCCACTGCTGGCTGTTCCATCACCATCTCTACCTCTGCTGCAGAGGGGAACCCAGACCCACTGAGCTGGGCAGAAGCCCACAGTCTGCTTCTAGAATGGGCAAGACCCACTGGGTCCCTCCCACAGTTCCTGGAACCTGGGCCAAGCCTGCCCCACGGAGCCCACTTTGGCAGCATCAACTTTGCTCGGGGGGGGGGGGGGTGGATAGCCCAAAGAAAGTGGGGTATAAAGCACCAGATATTTGCCTGTTGAGAGTTTTGTCCCAGACTCCATCCTCACTCCTTGGGCAAAGCTGACCCAGCTTGGAGCTTTGCTGTGAAATCAGGTGGATCCCACTGGGATTTAAATGAACCTTGTTCCTGGCCAACATTTTGAGGGTGCAAACTTCCCCCAGCTCAGATCTAGAGAGCAACTTGGAAACCCTGCAGCACAAAGCCACCCAGTTCTATCCTCCATGTTCCTCAGCCGCATGCAGGGCAGGGGGAAGCGAAGTGTGATGACGCAGACAGAGCCAGGGACTGGAAATCCCAATCAGGGCTCTGGTCTTGTCTCCAAGAGGGGAGGACGTGATTGTGGTTAGAGTAGGGGCCTGGGTGTTAGGAAACCAGAGTCCATCGCTCTTGGAGCGAGTGCGCTCTAGTGTTTTAACAGAGGAGAGGAGAGTCAGGATTGCTGGGATGGGTTCTCAGCTCAAGGAGGGAGCATTCTTTAGTGGTTAGAGCAAGGGAACGGGAATCAGGAGTCCTAGGCTCAATGTTCAGTTCTGCCACTGGCTCACTGTGCCACCTTGGGCAAGTCACTTCACCTCCCTGTGCCTCAGTTAATTTTCGCCTGGTGTGGAGATTCAAGGCTTAGTAATTAGCATGCGTTAAGGGTGTTTGTAGATCCTTGGACAGAAGGGAAAAGTTATTACTCAGGTGCCTTGTATGACAGGACTGGCTACAGATATAGGTCATCACTGAGGGCTCAGGCAGCTGATGCAAAAGGGAAGGAAAAAAACCAAGAATGGCTGAGACCCTCAGAAGTCCTTGAATCATGCAATGCAGCGCTTCCCTGCTAATTAGAAAAATCCAGTTCTGAGCCCCTTGTAGCTGTGATGTCATCCCTAAGACTGGCTGGTGTGGGGGGGGGGGCAGAGATTAGCTGGCGGATGGGATGCAAGCGCTGACACCATCTTTTCTTGATTTCACACCTGCCTCGCCTCTCTAGGTCTGTTCTCCAGCCCAGCTGCTGCCTCTGACGTGGGCTTGGAACCAAATAAGAGCACAGGAGCTAGGTACTGTTTCCAAATCATGCCAGGATGTGCGTTGTGTGTGTGGGGGGGTGTATCTTAAATGCTTGGGTAATATGGTGTTTAAAACAGAGCCATTCTGCTCCAGTGGGGTGAGACACGAACAGCCACTCGCTGCTCTGCCAGCTGGGCACTCGGCCACCAGCTACCCTGGACCCTAGCCAAGGGCTCTGAGCCCACCAGATCCCTTCTCCTAACTCCAGGTCCTCTCCTCCCCCCTACATACACCAGCCCTAAACTCCCCACCAGCTGGGAATGGAGCCTACAAGGTCTCCCCCACCCACCACCCCAATCCCAACCAGCTGGGCTGTGAGCCCACCATAGCCTGCAGGCATCACTCAACTGCACTCCCACCTGCGTACCTAACCTTAGCTTGCCTGGCCACCTGTATATCCATCCCGCAAGCCTTTTGGTGTCTCCCTGCACACCCTCCCAGCCCTCCCGCCCATGAATGTGCTGCTGGGCGCAGGCCCATTGAGGGGGCTGCATTCGAAGGGGAACTTTCCAATGCTGCAGTGTTTGTAACTTGTGCACTGTGCTCTACTTGCCCGGAATAATAAGCAGGCGGAAGCGGGGAGCTGCGCTGTGCATTTCCCTGGCGGCGTTAGCCCTGGTTCTAAGGAGACCCGGGCTCTCCGATTTGCTCGCCGAATGTCATGACCCAGATTCATTGCTCAGGACGGTGCCCGGAGGCTGTTAAATCAGCACAGTAGCCGAGTGTGCCCCTGAAAGACCCACCCTGCCCCAGAAGCATGTATTCCTGATCCTTGGATACCTTCCAGAGGCAGCAGGAGCCTCACACCCCTCTCCTTGTTCCCCAGCTCTGGGCAGGGCAGGCAGCTGCCCCATTACACAAGTACATGGCTCTTCAATGGCAGCATCCCTCCCCAGCCAGATGCTAACACATTCCTAACGGTTGCCAGGAACAACCCGTGTTTCTGCATTGGCAGGACGGCTACTGGAGGGAGAGAGACAGACACAGACCCATTCCCATCCCGAGAAGCGGAGCATGGACACTTCCCACGGGCTTCCGTTCACTCCTCCCAAATCACCAGCCTTGTGTCAGGGTTCAGATTTATCCATAGCCTCCGGGGAGCACAGCCGTGCTTAATTCGTGCCAGGGCTTGCAGGGCTGAAGCCCGGCACGGCTCGGCTCGGCTCGGCAGTTCACGGCCCCGGCATCTCTGGGCTCGCTGCATCAGTTATGGATGTAGAATGCTTGCTTGCGCCCAGGCACCTCTTTCATTGCAAATTAAGCACCGAAGCAGAGGGGGGCGGGCTGGCTCTCAGAACCACTGAGGGGAGGGGCCCTGCCTAGCCATGCAAACGCCTGTCCACATACCCCCCTTTGTGTTGCATGTACATACATACCATCTACGGTATGTATCTGGCCTCCATCGCTGCAGTATCTGAGCCCCTCCCCCTCACAACACCCCTGGGAAACAGGGTAGTGCTGTTATCCCCATTGTACAGATAAACAGAGGCACAGAGAAGCTTAGTCATACAAGCCAGCTGTGGTAGAGCCCTGGTCTCCCACATCCCCGGCTCACACTCCAACCACCAGGCCATCCTTCGCCTGCACCTTCAGGGCCACACGGTTTTATCATCTAGGCAGCCCCACTGGTCACCACGTCAGGGGCAGGACACTAGGGAAAGGGGACGGCTTGCACTGTGCATGGCCAGTAGTAGCCATTTGGCTGACAACCCGAGCTATTGCCCCACAAGTGCCCTCTGTGCTGGGGTTCTGCCTCCGGGTGCTGCACCAGAATGGGAAGCGTGTGCATCCGCCGGGCGGAAGCAGCCGGGGAGAGGGAGACAAAGGCGAGCAGTGTAAGGGATTAGCTCCCCCAGCCAAGTAGCTTTGGCCTCTTGTCAGAGTTATAAATAGAGCTGGTGTGTGTCTATTGACACCTATTGAGATGCTACCAGCTCCTCAGCAGAGCACTGCAGAGGCTCACAGACACTTGGCCTACATGGCTGCTTAATGCTCATGACCCACAGCGCCTCCTGCTATCCCCTTCCAGTGCACCCGTACACGGCTCTGCCAATGCATTTCAGTGCTAGCCTGCAGCGCCCCCTGATATTGCAGCCCAGGGCTCCCACATGCAGCCCTGTCGGTGTAGCCCAGTTCCAATATGCAGCCCCCGGCTCTATGAAAGCAGCACGCTCCTGCCCTGCAACCTCCATTCCTGGGTCCTTCCCCAGCAAAAACTGCCAATCACTGGTGCTTTCTGAGATGTGCAAAAACACGAACAAGGTGGAGACTGGGTCAGACTCATGTCACTTGGGTTTGAACCTAGTGCTCAAGAACCGGTGGGGCCAGCGCATTAACCCGCTGCTCATTCCATCGTCATGGATCTGTGAGCTGGTGGCACAGAGAACCCAAGGAAGGGAAAAAGCGGATAGGGGGCTGGGTTGCCTCTATGTTGGGAGACCTGGAGATTAGGATCTTTAATCATGGTAGCTGCCTCCTGCCTAAAATACCAGCTGCCCCTTGAAGGAGAGACTGTGCTGCCTTTTCAGGAATAGCGATGCAAGGATGCTGCCTAGCAGCACAGGCACAGAAACAACCATCTGAAAAGCCAGGTCTGACGCTGCCCTTTGTGCCCCGTTCTGCAGCAGGCGGAGTGGGACCGCAGCATTGCCAGTACACACACAGCTATCGCCCAGGAGATGATCAATTACAGCTAACATTAACATCCGGGCAAGTGGCAGCGCTGAAGAGAAAGAGGATGGAAAAGGTGGAGTGGATTGCGAAGAATCGGGGTGGGGTATAAAGGCACGGGCCAGAGCCCTGTCCTCAGACACCCCCATGCTGTTATCCCCTATCCGGCTATGCGTGTGTGCGGCCAGTGATCCTGGCATGTGGTGTCCAGAGAACTCGCCAGTCCCAAGCTCAACGAGACACCTCTCGGCCTGATCATGCCTGCACGTCAGACACAGCACAGGCAAAGCGTGAGCGGCGGCAGGGTCCTTAGCAACAAGCAAGGAGGAAGAGAGGGCAGATAGGGCCTTGAAGAACCCAGGACAAGAGCCCATCCTGGGAGGTGAGGGGTCAGGAAGAAGCGTGGGGCTTGGTGGGTAGAGCGTCAAGCCTGCCTATGGAAGTGTACATCCACAGACCTGACTGCACACACAGCATGCAGCACCCAGAGCTCCCCATCTAGTCCCTGCTGGTAGCTCTCCGGAGCCTCACCCGCCAGGGAGCCATGTGTGCACCCACAGGTGCCAGCCTGGTTTATGCAGCTATAACACAGGTAATGAATGACGAGGACTTGATTAACTCATCCCAAAGGGTGGTAAATCTGGGGAAAGGCTGCCAGGGAGCACCCAGGCTGGAGGAAAGACCGAGCACCTGGCCCAGTTCTGTGCAGAGCTGGGAGAGCTCCCCTTCTCTAGGGCCAAGGCCGTCGGCACTGTGGATTCATGCTCTGCTAGCAAGCTAAATAAACCCAACTAATTCTTAACTGGACCCCAGCTTGGACAGCAGAGAGCATCTCTCTATCTCCAAGCACCAACCTTGCTTCCTTTCCTCCGACACGCGGTATTGTCGTATACAGAACTCTGCCTGGCCCAAGTGCCAAAGGACATAGGAATCCCATGGTGTGTCTAGTCCCAGACCCCATCTCAGAGCAGCCAGTGCAGGATGCATCTAAAGAAGGAATTAACCCCCTAATAACACAGTTCATTGTGCAGTTCAATCCAGGCGACGAGGGAGTTTGTTCCTGACCCCAGCTGGGATTCAGTTCATGCCCTGAAGCCTGAGGACTGAAAGCCACTGTAGCGTATATCCTAGATGGTGCCACTGGTCTCACTCCCCTGCATTTCATGCCCTACTTTCCTCCCCCCACTTCTTCTGGCGATTATCATTCGTAAAAGCCGGTGTATTCATGTCATTGCCTCGTACTGCACGAGAGTCTGGCACAGCGCACACAATTAAACCACTTTGCATGTCTATTGAACCTTCCATCTGACCCTCACAGCTCTTTAAAGCCATTAATGATTTTAGCATCACAACCCACCCACCCTCCCCCAGGCTGGAAGCAAAGTATAATGGGCCAAGTTTCCAAAAGGGATCAGCCCCCATTTAAGCACCAAAACTGGTGGCCAGATTTCCTCAAAGCGTTTTCCAGCCCCAGGGGGAGGCGTGGGGCTCAGGGCGAGGGTTCACTCACAGTTCTGGTGGGGCTGGGGCTTCCGTCAGTTCCGAGCAGGTCAGCTGGTCTCTTATTCCAATGCCTGTCTGCGGTTTGGAGCAGCACTTACCCAGGGCGAAGGCAGGCAGGAGGAAGCGTGTTCTGGCTGGGAAGGCTGGACAGGACCGTGGGGTGGATCCTGTGTCCATGAAGGTAGAGTGGTGTGGACTGTGGAGGGCTAATGGCTGACGATGGCTATGGTGATATGGCCGAGACTGGCCCCTCTTACCTTGCGACCCCGCTGAGCACACTGTCCAAGGGACTGAGCTAGGCAAACAGCCCAGGAGATTCCTCTTGGCACCTTCACACAGCGACTAAGGTTCTCCTCACATCAAGGGCCAAGAGCATCCCCCTGGCACACCGCTAGGAGAACTCCCATGGGCTCACAGCCCAGCAGATCCCCTTTGGCGCGGAGCCCCGGAGGCGGCGTGTGACCCCTGGCAGATGACTTAGGAGCCTATGTTCATTTAGGGCCTCTCCTCCCCAGTGCTTTATCAGATCCCTGATGCACTGGCTCACGCTCAGCCAGACTGCCTGCCAGCTACCCCAGACACAGAAACGGGACGGATTTGCTCCAAAGCCCCAGGGTGGCTTGCTGGGTTGCTGTGGCAGGCCAGAAACATGAGCCTTAATGGCTTGGTTACAAGGCGATAGCACAGCCAAGGAGAAGCTCCAGTGAGCAAGAGGCAGCCAGGGCAGCAAGTTATTCTTAGCAAGAGAACAGCTCCCTGTTCAACGGATCCCCACCCTGGCAGCCTCTCCACTTCGGCAGCTTCCCCCTCTCTCTACCAGGAGGCTGTGGTCTCTCTTGGTTCCTCAGGAAGAGGATAGATGGATCAGGGCTGGAAGTTGAGGTGTTTGTTCCCCCCCACCCAGACATTTCCATTACCTGAAGATGTGGCCACGGATGGAGGAACACAGGATGTGTCAGATCGGATCAGACTGTTGGTCCATCAAGCCCTGTATCCTGCTTTCCACAGCCATCAGTACCTGATGCTTTAGAGGAAATAGCCAGTAATGGACCAAGCCCACAGTGCAAGGCTTTTCCAGAGGCGGTGGGAGGTAGGATATGGGGTGCAATTGTCCTTCCTGATGCCTATAGCAGCTGATCAGCTAAAACACAGATACATGACCTCTGATCACCCACCTCAGTCTGCCAGCTAGCTACAGGTGTTACTAATGCCCATCACACCTGCCAACCCTTCCTTTTTCCCTTCTGAAAAGGGCAGAACAACAACATTAGGCTTTCATGCACCCGACCGCAGCCCCATCGACACGAACAGGGCCACAGCTGTGAGCAAAGTTTGGCTCAACAAGGGGCAATGGTGAGGATCAGGACTCCCAGGCTCTATCGCCAGCTCTGCCACTGACTCACCATGTGACCTTCAGTCAAACACAAAGCTCCAGAGGCAGGTATATATCATTATACAGATAGGGAAACTGAGGCACGGGACGCCACGACCATCGCCACACAGTGAGAAACCACGTCTTCTGGGTCCCTCTCTACTGCACCACACTATCTCTGCTTAACCAGTCACCCACTTGTTTCCTTGTGCAGCCTCATCTGCCTGCAGCCGCCTGTCATCTCTCAGTTTATATTAGAAGCTCTCCAGGGCAGGGACCATCTTTTGGTTTCGTTTGTTCAGAGCCTCGCACAGTTGGGTCCTGGTCTGTGGCTGGGGCTCCTAAGCACTACGGTAATACAAATAAATACAATAAGTGAACCTCTTATCCCTTTTCCCCAGCCGTAAGAAGGAGATAATACCCGCCTACCTGCCAAGCACATTGTGAAGCCTCGTGTGTGTAAAATGTTTGGAGATCTCAGATCACAGATGAAAGGGAATCCCCTAGAAAAAACACGCTAATATCAGGATGGAGGGGTATTGCTCTCCGTTGCTTTTGCCCAGGATTGACTTTCAGACGCATACTCCTTCCAACTCCACCTGAATCAAGGTGGTCCAGCTGCCCCCCCAGAAAGCTGCTTCTCCTATGCCAAAGCCACCCAGGGCCTGAAGTTGTCAGACTTCTAGGGCTCCGGAAAAAGACTTCCTAACCCAGCCAGGCTCTGTTCCTCAGGGAACAGCTGTCTGCAGAGAGTGATTTGTTTTCTATGTGTAAAGAGCGGATTTTCCATGCTGTGCAGCTTGTCCAGCAGAGGGAGAGTGCACCTTGGAGATTAATAAAGGCTAGGGAAGCCAGGCAGCTACAGCGCAGCCAGAAATACACGCCAGCCAGTCACCTCCCCAGAAAGAGTCACGGCCTATTTACAAGAGGCTCCGGCAAAGAGCAGGGTGACGGGGCGCAGCACAAGTCTGGACTGATGTGCACACCGGGTCTGGTGACCTGTTGCCCCTCCAGCAGTTACTCCAATGCAAAAGGAGCGTGAAAAGCTAATGTGATTCAGCGCTTGTCTATGTGCAGAGGTGCTGTGGAATATCTATGCCAGCTCAACTCCATGTGTGGACGTGGTTAATCTGGAATAACAGGGCCTTATTCCAAATTAGCTAAATCCATTTGGAATAACAGTGTCCACACATGGAGCTAATCTGGAATAGTTAATTCACTTTAAATTCACACCCTACTTTACTCCAGATTAACTTTAATGAGTAGCCAAGCCCTTAGTAAGGGTTTGATGCCCTCTTTGCACTGGTATAAATGACTCCACATAGCACAGGGCAGCAGAGACTCATGCTGAAGGAGGACAGAATAGGAGTGTAATGCTCCAGGAGAATCCAGACAGTCTTTGTGCCTAGGGCCAGTACTGCAACAGCAGAGGCTGCAGTGGGTCAGGGTTGAGGTGCATGGGCAGAGCAGAGGAGGTGGGTAGAACTAGAATGATAGTGGGTGCCCTGGGGCACAGACGAGGAGCTTTGGCATGCCGTGGGTGGGAGAGGAGAGGACTAGAGGGACAGGGTTCAGGTGCATTGGAGGAGCTGAGGCGGGGAGAACTGGAACAGACAGTCAGGACTAAGGTGCATTGGTCGAACCAGTGATGTGTGGCGGTCCCTGCACATCATTAGCAATCAGAGCCAGCAGCGCTTCGTCTTCCTGTTCACAGCCCCACAGAGAACACAGGCCGACTCTCCCCCCCTTCATAAGTGATGCTGGGACAAGGGAGGGTCGCGGACGAGGCACTGGTGCCATCCAGGTGTCGTCACGGCATTGGCAGCACAGAGCTGATGCAGCATTTGGGGACCACTGGAAAAGGAAGGTTATTGCAGGTGGGGGTTGTCATTTACCATATGGCTAAACTGCAAATGAAGGCCTAGACTGTAGCAAAGAAGGCATAGCTTTAATGGTAGCAAAGACAGGTCAGCCTGGACACTGGCAACCCCACGTATGTACCCAGGATCCTGGTCAGGTCTGTACTAGGCACCTATCCTGGGCGGAAATCTGTGCTTCCACATCTTTGCCATTGTTGTTACTAGATGAAAGCCAGCACAGGTATGTCTGCCCACGCTGCGATCACATCTCCATCTGCAGCACAGACCTACCTTAGCATTTTCTGTTCATTTGGTTCCGTTATGGAAACCATGAGTTACACAGTGCTGTTCCCATGGGAGGAGAGAGAGGTGAACAGCAGAACGCATCTTTCTAAAAATAAACCAGTCCATGTCTAGCCCAAAGACCGCTGCTGATCTCATCCTGTTCCTACCACCACACACACTGGATGGGGCCCAAACCTCCCCCCCTCTCTGCGCAAGCCTCTAGGATTACCCTGAACAAGCAGCATTGCCACCTGAGCTTGCCCTGCCCGTTGATCAATGCAGAACCTCTCTGTCCCTGCCCCTAATTCCCTCTGCTACAGAAACTCCTTCCAAACTCTTATCCAGAGAGAATGGCACACCCTGCATGCTGCCAGGCTGCATGGACACAGGTGGACCATTTCCATCCCCAACCTCTAAGATTCTATGCAATGGTCCCTCCTATGGGTTGGAGCAGGATCAGTCCTGCCTGTTTCATGAGTCCTAGGCATCAGTGGGCATGCCTACCCAGCAAAAAAAAACCAAACCCTGCAACAGCGAGTCTCAGAGCCCAGCTCAACAGATTCAGGCTCATGCTATGGGGTTAAAACTAGCTGTGTAGATGTTATATTCAGGCCGGAACCCGGGCTCTGAAACCCTGCCACAAGAGGAGAGGGGCTTGCACCAGTTCCCTGGGAGATGGTTGCACTGCCTGATTGAAAGCACAATCTAAATGTCACAGATAGGGCACAGAAGATCTGTTCCTGGTCACACAGTCAGCTTTTCAAGAGCCCAGTTCCCTTTTAGGCACCTATATAAGGGGAGGTTTTCAAGTGCCCAGCCCCCAGCAGCTCACACCCACTTCTGAAATACCAGCCACTTGTTTTGGTACCTAAAGGACAGCTGGGCTCTTTTGAAAGTCTGTGACCACTGGCAAGTTCCTTCCCAGCTTGATGCCTCAGTTTCCCCATCTGTAAAATAGATACAATAGTCTTGTGAATACATTGAGTCTTTCAGCAAGATGGCTCTTCACATATGCCAGCTGTTATCGTCCCTAAAAATCTGTCAGGACTTTCTTCCTGAAGTGCAGCCTGCATTGTTCTTTCCTCATTTCATCACATTACTTGTAGTTCTGCTCCCTGGCACTATGACTATTATTAATTATTGGTCTCCATTAGCACCTACACGCCTCAGCTGAGTTTGGGGCTCCTCTGCGGTAGGCATTGTACACACATCTCGTAAGACAGCCCCTTCCCTGGAAAGCTTGCAAATTAAATGTACAACATACACAAAGTGTGTGCGCGAGGGGGAGAATGAAGCATTATCCCCATTTTACAGATGGGGAAACTGAGGCCAGGGGGAAGTGGCTCGCCCAAAGTCACACAAGAAAGTCTGTGTCAGAGATGGGAACTGAGGACAGATTTCCTGAGTCCCGGTCTAGTGCCTTGACCACAAGGCCAGCCTTCCTCTCAGTACCCTAAGTATCCTGATATTCCTCCTTCCCTTTGCTTTTCGAACCCTTCACATACATGTAGCTTAGCTTCCTGAAGGCAGGAGGGTGTCACTCAGCCAAACTCTCTCTCTCTGTCTCTCGTTTAATTTTCCCCTCCCCCATTTCCATGCTTCTTTGTTCCGAGCTCCTTCCCATTTGTCACTATCTTTTGGGGAGGGAGGCCAGAGAACTGAACACAATATTCCAGGAGCCTTACGCAGAGGGACACATCACTTCCCAGCATCTGCTTCTTCATTTCCTGGGGGCAGCATTTCTTATGGCAACCAGCAGCTTCTTGTTTTTCTTGCTCGCACTTTGATTAACACACACGGCTAGATCTCTCTCTCTAAGGGGCCCCCGCTGGGTTAGTGATCAGGTTGTGCGGAATAGTATGTCTGCTCTGGGAGATTATGGGGATATTGTAGAGGGCTATGGCACAGCTGGTGCCCATACACATTTCAAATTGCTCATTACCCCCTTGGAAGGCTTCCTCACATATTATAATCATTCCAAGAGCCGGGCTGCTCCAGCATGGGTGACATTAATTATAAACCACAAATCTAAATTATGGCCCTGCCCTGTTTCACAAAAATCAAGTAGTTGCACAGTGCCTTCCATCTGGGGATCTCAAAACACTTTACCAATACTAAACTTCAAAACCTACCTTGGGCAGCTGGTAAGCATCCCATTATTCCAATTTCCAGATGGGGAAACTGAGGCACCATGCAAGGATGTGACTGGCCCAAGGTCAATAGCAGAGCTGGGACGAGAACTCAAGGACCCCTTCTCCCATTGCAGGAGCGAAGTTAGCCTTAAGGGACAAGCCATGCCCCAGGGGTGGGAATGAAAACCCTCCTGAGTAGAAATGGATCACTAACAACCTGCTCGATTTCAGTAACTGCAACTGCTGTACCCATGTTTCTTGGTGCACTGAGGAATCACCTGGCACTCACCTGGATTTCCTTAAAAAAAGGGTCACCTTGTGCAAGTCACTTCCCCTCTCTGCCTGTGTCTCCTCCTCCCCTTGGCCCCATCTGTTTAGATTACCTTCTTCAGGGTAAGGACTGTCTCTTGCTACATGTACGTACAGTCCCTGCTACAGTGGGGCCCTGATCTCAGCCTCTAAGTCTACTGTGTGACAGGTTCGGTCACAGCGACCCCCTTGGGACTGTCACCTGACGTGCTGAATTTACCTCTGTGCCTGTTCTCCCGGCCAGCTTGGGACTCCAGAACCCTGCCATGTTGAGCCAGACACGCAAGCCTGCTCCAACACAGACCCAGGTCTGGTCCACACCTCCAAAGCTGCAGACTTTAACCAAAAACTGCTCAGCAAGTCACCTATCTCCAGCACCCAGACACCAAGTTCCCAATGGGATCCAAACCCCAAATAAAACTGTTTAACTCTGTATAAAGCTTACGCAGGGTAAACTCATAAATTGTCCGCCTTCTATAACACTGATAGAGAGATACGCACAGCTGTTTGCACCCCCAGGTATTAATCACTTACTATGGGTTAATAAAATCACTTTTGTTTATTAATTAAGTATAAAAAGTAGGATATAAGTGGTTCCAAGTAATAAGTCAGAACTAAATAAGTTACCAAGCAAAATAAAACAATATGCAAATCTAAGCATAATACATTAAGAAAATGAAAACAGGTAAATCTCACCCTTAGAGGTGTGCCAATACTCTTCTTTCACAGATTAGACGCCTTCCTAGTCCGGGCCCAATCCTTTCCCCGGTACACTTCTTGTCAGTTCCAGCTCAGGTGGTAACTAGGGGATTTCTCATAACTGGCCACCCCTCAGTTCTACCCCCTTTTATAGCTTTGGCACAAGGCGGGAACCTTGTCTCTCTCTGGCTTCCCACCCTTCCTTCTAAATGGAAAAGCACCGGGTTAAACATGGATTCATAGAATCATAAACTTTATGGTCAGAAGGGACCATTATGATCTAGTCTGACCTACTCCTGCACAGCATAGGCCACAGAATCTCACCCACCCACTCCTGTATCAAACCTGTGCCTGAGCCACTGAAGTCCTCAAATCATGGTTTAAAGACTTCAAGATGCAGAGAATCTTCCAGCAAGTGACCCTTGCCCCACGCTGCAGAGGAAGGCAAAAAAACCCAGGGCATTTGCCAATCTGCCCTGGAGGAAAATGCCTTCCTGACCCCAAATATGGCAATCAGCTAAACCCTGAGCATGTGGGCAAGACTCACCAGCCAGCACCCAGGAAAGAATTTTCTGTAGTAACTCAGATCCCACCCTATCTAGTATCCCATCACAGGCCATTGGGTATATTTACCACTAATAGTCAAAGACCAATTAATTGCCAAAATTAGGCTATCCCTTCATACCATCCCCTCCATAAACTTATCAAGCTTAGTCTTGAAGCCAGATATGTCTTTTGCCCCCACTGCTCCCTTTGGAAGGCTGTTCCAGAACTTCACTCCTCTGATGGTTAGAAACCTTCATCTAATTTCAAGTCTAAACTTCCCGATGGTCAGTTTATATCCATTTGTTCTTGTGTCCACATTGGTACTGAGCTTAAATAATTCCTCTCCCTCCCTGGTATTTATCCCTCTGATATATTTATACAGAGCAATCATATCCCCCCTCAACCTTCTTTTGGTTAGGCTAAAAAAGCCAAGCTCTTTGAGTCTCCTTTCATAAGACAGGTTTTCCATTCCTCCGATCATCCTAGTAGCACTTCTCTGTACCTGTTCCAGTTTGAATTCATCCTTCTTAAACATGGGAGACCAGAACTGAACGCAGTATTTCAGATGAGGTCTCACCAGTGCCTTGTACAATGGTACTAACGTCTCCTTATCTCTACTGGAAATACCTCGCCTGATGCATCCCAAGACCGCATTAGCTTTTTTCACAGCCAGGTCACATTGGCGACTCAGTCATCCTGTGATCAACCAATTCTCCGAGGTCCTTCTCCTCTGTTACTTCCAACTGATTCGTCCCCAGCTTATAACAAAAATTCTTGTTATTAATCCCTAAATGCATGACCTTGCACTTTTCACTATTCAATTTCATCCTATTACTATTAATCCAATTTACAAGGTCATCCAGATCTTCCTGTATGATATCCTGATCCTTCTCTGTATTGGCAATACCTCCCAGCTTTGTGTCATCCACAAACTTTATTAGCACATTCCCACTTTTTCTGCCAAGGTCAGTAATAAAAAGATTATATAAAATTGGTCCCAAAACCAATTCCTGAGGAACTCCACTAGTAACCTCCCTCCAGCCTGACAGTTCACCTTTCAGTATGACCCGTTGTAGTCTCCCCTTTAACCAGTTCCTTATCCACCTTTCAATTTTCATATTGATCCCCATCTTTTCCAATTTAGCTAATAATTCCCCATGTGGAACCATATCAAATGCCTTACTGAAATAGAGGTAAATTAGATCCACTGCATTTTCTTTGTCTAAAAAATCTGTTACCTTCTCAAAGAAGGAGATCAGGTTGGTTTGGCACGATCTACCTTTTGTAAAACCCATGTTTATTTTCCCCCCACCCCCCAATTACCATTCACCTTAATGTCCTTAACAACTTTCTCCTTCAAATTTTTTTCCAAGACCTTGCATACTACAGATGTCAAACTAACAGGCCTGTAGTTGCCCGGATCATTTCCCCGCCCCCCGTTTCTTAAAGATAGGAACTATGTTAGCAATTCTCCAGTTGTACGGTACAACCCCGGAGTTTACAGATTCATTAAAAATTCTTGCTAATGGGCTTGCAATTTCATGTGCCAGTTCCTTTAATATTCTTGGATGAAGATTATCTGGGCCCCCCGATTTAGTCCCATTAAGCTGTTCAAGTTTGGCTTCTACCTCGGATGTGGTAATATCTATCTCCATATCCTCA
Organism: Mauremys reevesii; assembly: GCF_016161935.1. Lineage (NCBI taxonomy): Eukaryota > Metazoa > Chordata > Testudines > Geoemydidae > Mauremys > Mauremys reevesii. The sequence continues at coordinate 10,277,256 of NC_052634.1, read as the reverse complement.
TTCCCATTTGTCATCCTGACATTATCCTTAAGCTCCGCATTAGCCTGAGGCAAAGTATTTGTTTAGATATTGGGCCATGCCTAGATTATACTTAACCTCCACTCCATCCTCAGCATTTAGCGGCCCCACTTTTCTTGGTTTTCTTATTTATATATTTTATTTTATTTATATTTTCAGTATCATATGACATGTTCACATGTCCTGTGAGCCCCCCTCCAATTTTCTAGGACTTGCTCACACATATGCACTGGAGGCTTGCAGGTAAACAGAGCCATCTGCAATCAATTGTCCTAGTCAATGGGAGCCATCAAGATTCTAAACCACCATTAATGGCCCACACTTTGCATAATTACAATAGGACCTCAGATATGCTTCATATTCCTAGTTTCAGATACAAGAATAATACATTCATACAAATAGGATGACCACACTCAGATTATAAACTTTGTAATGATATCTTACAAGAGATTTTGCATGAAGAGTATTCCAGTTATATTATAGTCACACTCATTAGCCTATTTCCATAAAATCATATGGAGTGCAACATCACATACTGTAATACAAATAAATTATAATAATCCGATTACAGACTGAGGTCCAAGCTGTGGGAAGTACTGAGCAGCAGGCGATCAACACCTCTTGGATTTTGGCCCTCAAAGAAGTTCCAAAGGGTCTCCCATATCCTCAGAAGTATGTAGATGTCTAACTCCCCTTGATTTCAGTGTCAGGCTCCTAAATACCTGAGGATCTGGGCCCAAGATCCAAAGCAAAGCACTTTCTATAGCAGTTCAGACAAAAGCAAATGATTTAGTCACAGGTGCAAGCTAGAACATTCCTTGCAACACTGTTGCCCTGATGCCCCTTGAGCCAATAGGAACCGAGGGGGCATCTGTTTCTCTAGCTAACCCATACCTAATGAACCGAGGACAAGGGCAGGGTAAACCCTTTAGTTACTGGATGAAAAGAAGCTATTGGATAAAGCACCTGTTTAACACCGATCGTACTGTAAATGGCAGATTAAGATGATGCAGCTGCAGGGGCAGATGACGTGCGTGCGCGTGGAAATGCATGGTTTGAACAGCTAGCAGCACCTCCGTTTCAGCATCGGCTTGGCATAAAACAGACAGAAGCATAGTGAGATGCTCTGGACAGGTGCTATCAGCCACCACTGCCCCTCCAAATGATTCTGATAAATTGTTTGTCACAATAATCTGATTGGCTCTTGCCAGGGTTTCACCCTTTTATCACTTCTCACACTGATCATCCATCACAGCCCTTACATCTGCCAGGAGCAGCTCAAGTCAGAGGCTCTGGAGCTGGGGATGGGGCAGCACCAGGGATGGGAGGGGAGGAGATGGGTAGAGGAGAGATTGAGAATACAGGCCAGGACCTAAGGCCACTTCCTGGTGGGATTTCATTGCTTGGGCAGCACAAGTTTCCCCCACACCCCTGAGAGAGAGAGAACAAGGCAGGGAGATTTCAAGAACCCTAGTGGACCCAACTAGTGGATCTGAGAGCCCTACAGAAAGGAGGAGAAACGGAGACAGACCAGGCGGGAGAAGATTCCATTCCAGGTGACAAGGCAGGCCTTGCCTGGGCTCCTTACCCAGCACTCATGAGCTGGGCTGTTTAAAAAGCCAAAGAAGAGTGAGTACAAGGCAGGCATAGGGAGGAGAGTCCAGATCCAGAATAATGGGCAGCAGGAGGAAGAGGGCAAGTTAACTCAATGCTTTTGAACCTCAAAAAGATCACAGGTTCCCAGAAGGGGAAGCCTGGTGCTTAGACACTGTGGGAGAGGCTCCTCATACAACCTGAAGCCAGAGATATTTCAAAAAGAGACCCATTAGGATATTGAAAAATTGGAGAGAAGAGCCACACAAATGATCCGAGGGCTGGAGAACACCTCTTACAGTGAGAGAGTTAAGGACCCCAATCAGTTTTCTCAGAACAATCAAGGTGACTTGATTATAGTGTATAAGGATCTTCCTGAGGAGAAGATACCGGGCATTAAAGGATTCTTTAATCGAGCAGAGAAAGGCAGAACAAGCAGCAAAGATTGGAAGCTGAAGCCAGACAAATGCCAATTAGAATGAAATGAGGCACAAATTGGTTACCAGCGAGGGAGGTTAGCCATTTGGAACAGACCCCCCAGGGAATTGGTGGAGTCTCCAGGCTGACGCGTGGGAGAAGAACCTACGCGGAGTAGGACAGAAACTCAAATCAAGACCAGAGGCCTTGCCGGAAGACGGGCTTTAGCCCAACAATTTACTGGGCTCAGTGCAGGGGTAACTGGGTGATGTTCTCCAGCCTGTGTTCTACAGAAGGTCAGACTAGATGATCTAATGGTCCTTTCTGGCCTTCAGGTCTATGAATTAGGGACCCTCTGGCCCAGCCCTTACAGCCAGTTCTCAGCACCTCCCCATCATCCGTCTTGTAGCATTTTGTCCAGTTGGGTTTCTGATGCTCCGAGTCCAAGCAACACAGACCCCATCCCTTCTCTTGGGGATGCTGTACCACAACTCAGTAGATCTCTCTGGTGGGAAGCTCTCCCGGATGCTTAGCCTAGATGTCCCCTTCCCTCATTTCTCCCCCATTACCTGTAATATGCCCACTTCCCAGAGCACCCTGGAACAATCGCCTCCCTGCTGGGAGATATTTGGCAGATTTTCTAAGTGCCTAGCATTCACAAATGCAGCATTGCCAGCCCATTTCTCAGACATCATGAGCCAGCCCTCCCACTCCCAAAAGTATTATGAGAGTAGCTATAAAATCATGAGATTTTAAAAAGTACACATCAATGCTTGGTTCAGTTTCTTTGCCTTCTAGGGGTTTGAGTCTTTAAGGGTCACATTTCCCAGCCTCTCTCTGCAGCCAACAATCTAACAGTGGTTTATCTTTTTTTTTTTAAATGTAAGCCGAGATTCTCACATACTTAATCACTTGACTCCAGGAGCTGAGGCTTTAAAAACCAGATAGCAAACGTCATGAGACTCAGACTAATCTGGTAAGAGTCAGCAATGCTGCAAACGGGGCCAGCTTTTGCAGAGAAGTCAGTTCCCAGTGTGCCAAACTCCCTGATAAGTCTAGCCCCAGTCTGCTGGCTGTTCTCACATACTCCTTTCGTCACTTGGTCAGTCGAGAGGGGTCAGATTCATCCGTGGTGAAAAAAAAAAGCCAATGTGTGAATGCAGCAGGATCTGTTTGGCTTTTCCCAGCTCTCATTAAAACAAAGCCAAACCTATAGGTGGATCTAGGGGGAAAAACCTAGAGCCAGATCTACAGATTTCTGCCACCCCAGCTATCTCACTCAGGGCTGGGAAGGGGTGTGATCCTTGACCACCTTAGCTATGCCAGTAATAGCCCCCAGTGCAGAGACAGTTATACCAGCTAAGCTTGTTTAGCTGGGTGGGTCAGGGCTGAGCTAAGTTCTAGCGGGACCAGCTGCATCCATCCTGGGAGCACTTGGCCGGTATAGCGTGCCGGGATCGCTCCACCAGCAAAGCATGCCCAATTTAGACCTGGCCTGAGAGAGAGCCGGAGGAGGGGAAAAGTGTGGAACTGGGAGGAAGGGAAGGACTGTCTGCAGAGACAGAGAAGAAAGGCAAGAGAAGAAAGGAGTTCAGCTAGAGATGGAGACTAACGGGGAGAGAGAAAAGGAGGGAGCGAGCTGAGGCAAGCAGGATACACTCTGCTACAGCGTCTGCCCAAGCTCTCCGAGCAGTGCAGCCCCACCCCCACTCCACTCCTCAGCCAGGGCAGGTTTCAGGCCCATGCATAGCCCACCCCTCTGCAAAGCCCCTAGCCCAGAGGTGGGCAAACTATGGCCCATGAGACCCTCCTGCCAGCCCCTGAGCTCCTGGTCCAGGAGGCTAGTCCCCAGCACCTCCCCTGCTGCTCCCCTTCCCCCACAGCTTACTTCACCACTGGTGCAATATTCTGGGCAGCGAGCTCTTGCCGGGCAGTGCAGCTGCAAAGCCACGGCCTGACCCGGTGCTCTGTGCTGCGCGGTGCATGGCTGGCTCCAGCCGGGCGGCACGGCCGCCTGACCCGGTGCTCTGTGCTGCACGGTGCATGGCTGGCTCTAGCCAGGAGGCGTGGCTGCCTGTCCTGGTGCTCTGGGTGGCACGGCTGTAGCGCCGCCAGCCACCAGTGCTCCAGGCAGTGCAGTAAGGGGGCAGAGGAGTTCAGGGTTGTGGTCAGGGGGTGGGGAACAGGAGGGTTGAATGGAGGTAGGGATTCATGCGGGGGCAGGCAAGAATGAGAGGAGGGGTTGGACGGGACAGCAGGGAACAGTCAGGGGCGGGTGGTCCCGGAGCGGTCAGGGAACAGGGGGGTTGGAGGGGGCAGGAGTACCAGGGGGCCATCAGGGGGCAAGAAGCAGGGGGGCTTAGAAAGGGGGCAGGACATGCCTGACTGTTTGGGGACTGACTGGTCCTCTATACAACTTCAGAAACCCGATGTGGCCCCTCAGGCCAAAAAGTTTGCCCGCCCCTGCCTTAGCCTAATGCTGTTAACAGAGCACACTCCCAAATCTTGCATGGGCTTCCCCAACTGGCCAGAGGCAGGGCTTTTTCTCTGTGCAGTGGTGCTCAGGGTCTGCCCCGCAGATGACTCCACGGGCCACCCGCTGGACTCAGCATCTCTGGGCTCTGACTGACAGCAGGGCGAGGACAGGGTGGGAACGGGCACAACCCCGTGCAGGGCTCAGCCCACCAACCCTCACAGGCACTTGCTAGGGCCGAACCCTGCTTCTCATCCTCACAGGGGGGCTGGCCCTCGCTGGCCTGCGGAGGGCAGCCGGCCTTCTGCAGCAATGCCAGGTAGTTGCCTCCCGCTGGGCAGGAGCACTTCCAGCCTGCAGCTGCTGGCACCCGCGCAGAGGTGGAAGACAAGTCTATGACTCAGGAGAGGAGGCAGATCAGAGGGAAAAGGAGAGCGTGAAAGGTGGAAGGCAAGGCAGCTGCGCGTCCTTCGGGCCTACACGCCGCCTTGCTGGCTCCTCCATTACTCACAGCCCAGCTGCTGGGGTGCGTGTGTGCGAACGCGCCCCCAAAAGCACTGACTCACCAGAAACCGGGCCGACGCGGAGAGGCAGAGCTGGGATATTTTTATCCCCTCTGCTGAGGCAGATTCCTTTCTCTTTCTATTTTGGCGGGTGGGTTTGGGTTTGGAGACAGACCCGGCGGGCGCTGAGCGCAGGCTCTTTGTCTGGCGCCGTAATTGGAAAGCAAAGCTTGCGCGCTCAGACGCACAGCTGCTTAGCTCCCTCGCCTTGGAATCCATCCAGCACTGCTGGATTGCCCTCTGTTCCCTTTGCCGGTGCTTAAGTCACCTCCATAAATAACTCACTCTCCTCCATCCCTCTCCAGCTCACACCCCCACGCTCCACTGCTATGTTCCAGCCCCTGTCAGCTCAGTGATTCCACCCGCTTTGAGGCCAGTGTTACTTCCCTCTTTTTAACACTGCGTTTCATCCCAGGGGCTCAGCAAACGATCATTGTCCTCATGTTACCAAAAGGGGAAATTGAGGCACAGAGAACTGACTTGCCTAAGGCCATTAGTGACAGAGCTAGAAATAGAACCCAGGAGTCCTGGCACCCACTCTCCTATGCTCATCTCCATATTATAGGAGAATTTTTGTTTAAATGAGCTTTTTCCATGTGTGTTTCTGTACCCGGGGTACTAGTGGGCATGCAACAGAGAAGGAGACTGCAGTGTCATGACATTAACCCCTGCTGGACCCATGACCGTGTGTGCACGTCTGAGCACAAGAGGAAGGATGAACTTGTGGTTAAGCACCTAAAATCTGGATTCAATTCCCAGCTCTGCCACTGACATCCTGGGGTAAATCAGTTCATCTGTAAAATGGAATAATCCTTCATGCGCCTTGACTATTTCAATTGAATGCACCTGGTGGCACGTTCTGTCCCTCATATGTATGTACAGCACCTAGCACAAAGGGGCTGGGACTGACTGCAAAACACGTTAGTGTGTGTGTGTGTGCATACACACCACTGAGTACAAAGTGCAAGGGGGACAAATACCACACAACTCCTGAGACACAGGAGGCTGGGGAGAGACAGCATCTGCACAGCTGGTGAGAAATCCCCACTCAGGACTAATCACTGCAGCTTCTGGGGAGAGATTTTTGGCACCATCTCTAAAACGTCACTTTGAGCAGAGACTTGGCAAAGAAAAGAATTTGTTTACCAGAATCAAATGGGAATCGCTCAAAACAAAAGGCACCAGGCCTGCTACTATTTATTATCCCTGCAAGTGTTCACTATCTAAACCTCTCCACAGCCCTCTGAATGGGATGCCACTTCCCTTCCTCTCTGCTAAAGGTTCCTCTCTCCCCCGCCCCCAAGAAGGAGATTCACCACCTCTGTTGCTCTCCTTCCCCAAAAAGGAGACACCGGCAGACCTCTCTGCACCATGCTGCAGGGGAAGAGCCAGAGGCACCATGAACTCCTTCAGGGATTGGGCTAGTGGCAGTCTAATTCACACAGCATTGACCCAGCTACAACAGGGGTGTGCAGCAAAGCAAAACCCTAATACCGGTAGATACTTATGTTTTCACCCCAGGGATAGGCTGGGCTTTTTTAGGTCACATGTGGGTAGGTTCAGAGACCTTTCCCCATCAAAATCCCTTCCAATTATGGGCACACTCGTAAGCAAGGGGTTCAAAGGTCTATAGAAGCCTGGCTTGTTTATGAAAGGTAAGTACAGCTAGACACCAGGTCAGGGCTCATCTTCAACCCTGCTCTGCTGCAATTGGCTTGTACCTGGCCTAGTAGGTCCTCCCAGCAGCTCTTGCAAAGAGTTCACCAACTCTGTGGCACAGCAACCCTTCCCCTGGTTGTCACCTGCTTGCACTGACAATGCCCCTTTTAAGCTTTCTTCCTCTAAGCAGGGGCAGGCACTGCAGGTGTGTCTAGTCTGTCCTGGCTGGGCCCAGAGCTCATTAGCTTCTTCCTGATTGGGGCAGGGCCGTGCCCCATCACAACTCCTCTTCCTCCAAAGTAGCTTTGATTTTCAAATCTGAAAGCTGTCAAGTGAGACCTCTCCCCTGTAGGGCCCCGATCCTGCTGATGAGCTGCACTCAATACTCCCGCTGGGGCTTCTCCTCCCTGAATGAGGCCACACCTGGGGCCCTGGCCGTTCAGTGGGGAAAGGTAAACAGGCAAGGAAGAACGGAAACATCCTGTGCAGCCCTGCAGAGCAGGCTCCATCCCACTCCCCCACCCCGGGACAGCTGTGGAGTGGAGGGTGCAGCTTGCACCCAGAGATGTCCCGAGATGAGCAGGGGCTTTCATGCTGCTGCAGCGTAATGAGCTTTGCTGTGGCCACGTTCACAGGAGGCGACATTCAGGACCACCTAGAATATTTAGGGGGCCTGGGGTCTTCGGCGGCGGGGACCCCCTGCCGCCGAATTGCCGCCGAAGACCCGGAGCGGAAGAGTGAAGGACCCTGCTTCAGGGCCCCCGAAAAACTCTCGTGGGGGCCCCTGTGGGGTCTGGGGCCTGGGGCAAATTGCCCCATTTGCCTCCCCTCTGGGCAGCCCTGGCAACATTCACTCAGAGAAGGTGCAGCGGACCCCCTGCACGGGGCACTCCCGGGCTGAGTTTTCACTGATCCACAAACTCCAGCTCAGGGGATGAGCATGGACTATTCAAGCTCAGGAACGGCAGAGCGAGGGGTCGTTTTCATCCCACAGCCACTCGCCTGTTTCCATGGTCATCAGCGGGGCTCAGGCCTGCTGGCAGAGAATCACAGAGAATCACAGGTACTGGGGCCACCATGAGAGGGAGACAGCATCCTATGCAGAGTTATCAGATCTGCACAGGCCAGGAATTCACCCTGCAGCTACAATGGCTCCCTGGAGCCCTTTCTGCACGTAGGACATGGGGCTGGTCGCTATTTCACATTCATCACTATTGTTTTTTAAAACCACCGGGTAACATTTCATACCCACTCTCATCCCAGTGGGTCATGCTGGTCCCCCAACACTGGCCACTTGGGGACAGCTTCTTCAGCGTCAAACCCTGAGTAGTACAGGCAGGTGGAACTGGGGATCTGAGGGCCAAGAAGCAAAGCAGGGTGATGGCCTGTGCTTTAAGAGTCTGCCCCTGTATGCAGTGAAATCCCTGGGCCAGATTCTGCAGTCAAACTCCTCGTACATGAGACATACTCAGGATTCACAGCAGTGGCACTGACAGCGGGATCCGGCCCGCACTGCTGAGTTAATTGAATCTCTGCCTTCTTTCCTGGGGCTGCGACTTTTGTTAATAAATTCCCTGAATGGCTGCCAGATTCCCTCCTCTCGGTCTCCTTGGCCTTATCATCTCTGAAAGGAGGCGATTTTTGTGAGCACCTTTATCCACTTCCCTCCTCAACGGGGGGAGTTGTATAATTCCAGCATCTAACAACAATTCAGCAACCCTGGTTAAGGGCGGTGTGAGATGAGTTTTTAATGTGCTGATGAGATGACTCTCAGACCTCGGCATAGCAAGCGGGAGCGGGGGAAGAGGGGGCATTGCTTACGTTCAGATCCTGCCTGTCCACTGAAGGTAGGGCAAGAAGTAAAGGGCTCAATCTGCACTAAGGGAGATGTAGTTAGGCTCTGGAAGGGAGGTTGTGGAATCCCCACCATTGGAAGGTGTTAAGAACAGGTTGGCCAAACACCTGTCAGGGATGGTCTAGCTTTACTTGTCCTGCCTCAGCGCAGGGGGTAGACTCAATGAGTTCTCGAGGTCCCTTCCAGTCCTTTCTGTGATTCTATATCTAGCCAGAAGAACCCGTGGGTGAAAGGCAGTCCTGGTGGGGAGGGGCTGCTTTGAAAGCAGGGTAGATTATTGTAGCATGAAAGAGTTAAGAGACTTGCCCAGGGTCACACCATAAGTCAGTGGCAGAGCAGGGAACACGAGTCCTAATTTCCCCCTTGCGCTAACCCATACTCCCTACCAGTCATTTGCCTGCCTGAAAGCTGCTCACTGCAAACCCCAGAGCTCCGCTGCCAAGTTCTAACCGCTAGCCCACGCTTCTCCTTCCTAGGGCTGGGAGGGCCGAGGCCCAGTGCTGTGCTCTAACCACTAAACCGCCTGCCTCGGGCTGGGTTCAGAATCCCGGAGTCCTGAGACCCAGTGGCATATACTTTAACCGCTAGACCCACACCTCCTGGCTAGAGCTGGGAACAGAATCCAGGCATTCAGGGTCCCAGTGCTTTGCTCCCTGCTTACACTGGCTGGAAAGCCCCCAGGCAAAGCAGCAGAGGCCGAGGACTCAGAGGAACCAAGCTGGAGAAAAGAAAGGTGTGCGCTGCAGTTCATCTGGGCTGGCTCTTCTCGAGGAGGCTGAACGGCCGCACGCTGAGTGAGTGGGAGCAGCCATGGCACTGGAAGCGGGGCATGGCCGTGGTAGGTCATTTGTGGGTGGTGCAATGAGGTCTGAGCCTGAGGACTCAGCGAATGAAAGGGAACTGGCCACATGCCAGTCCCTGTGCCTGCCTCTCCTGGCATAGCTGTATGCCCCTGCCCCTCTCACGTCCGATCTGCTTCTCCTCTCTCTCCCCTCCATCCCCCAGTATGGCCTTCCCTCAGCCCCCAGACAGCTGCTCACAGGGCTTCAGGCACCCGAGAATGAGCCAGTGCCAGCAGTCGCCTTGTCGGTGTCAGACCGACACCTGGGACCTGCAGGCACCCTTTCAGCGCCACTGCCTGCAGTGGGATTGGAGCTGACAGAGGGGCCCAGGGAGGCAGAGAGGGAGTGACATGGATGCACAGGCCACATGAGCAGAGCTGCCAACATGCTCCTGCACAAACGCATACGTTGAGCAGAGGAGGCAGCTTGGCAGGCTAAGCATGGGGGTTCAAATACCTAGTGCAAGGGGGGGAGGGTGAGTAGGGCACTCCCCTAGGACGTGGGAGAGCTGTGTTCTAATTCTAGCTCTGCCACTGACCTCCTACGTACCCTTGGGCAAGTCACTTGGTCTCACCATGCCTCAGTTTCCCCAGCTGTAAAATTATACTTATCCTCCTTTGTAGAGCCCGTGAAAGCCATGCCTGGTATGCACTGAATGTTACTATTCCCAGTAGTATTAGACGAGCCCTTCATCCATGAAAAGCAGTGAACCAACTCCTCGGCAGATAAAACATTTTTTATAAAGGAGTGGGGAGTGTTGTGGGCATTACAGAATGAACAGGCCCACAAGTGCAGGGATTTGCTTCAGCGCACTTGGCCAAAATTACCCTCCTGCCAGCACTGGTGTGCAGTGGGCTGGCTTGTTATCACCATACACCCCAGACCTGGCTGCATTTCAGATGCTGATTTGTAACATGCCTTGTTATGAAAGCCGCTGTGCAAGGGATTAGGATGGCAGGTGGTGCTCACATGGGATGGGAGCTGAGCTGCTGCCCTTTGAATGGATTTTAAAAGGAAAAAGAAACTTCAAATGCTGCAGTAATGGGAGAGAAAGTGAACAGCAGAGCTGTGCCAGTTCCAATGCTCCGATGCTTTCAGAAACCTTTGGCCTGGAAATCTCTCAAGCTTTCTGAGACGTCCTGTCGGACATATATTTACAGCTTTTCTTATGCTCCATGTGGTCTAGTGGTTAGAGCAGGGCACCAGATGTCAGAAGTCCTGGGTTCTAGTCCTACACTGAGGAAGTACAGGGTAGTGGTTAGAGCCATGGGCTCTAATCTCAGCACAGGGAAGGAGTGCAGGGTAGTGGTTAGGGTGGGATGAACTGGGAGTCAGGCCTACTGTTCCACAGTTGATTTGCTGAGTGGCCTTGGGCAAGTCACTGCACCTGACTGTGCCTCAGTTCCCCCTCTGTAAAATGGGGATAATGCTACTGACCTTTGTAAAGTGCTTTGAGATCTATGGCGGAATGGCGCTATAGAAGAGCCAGGTGGTATTATTACTATTATTCCTGTTCATAAAGGGCACTCAGACCATGAGACAAATGTCCCCTCCTCTGCCCAGCCTGGCCTGGGGGAGAAAGTGCTTTGGTGGGCTCCGTACCGGTGGTGGCAGCACAGTGCCGTAGGTCGCCGAGGTCACACTCCCCCAGTGAACTGCGGCAATGCTGGCCTGCAGCCCAGCCTCGCGCAAGGAGTGGGAGGCTGACAAGAGGGGGTTGTGGACAGGCTGTTTGCCTGCCTGCAGAGCACCAGCTGAGAGAGAGAAGAGGGGGCAGGCGCTCCCGAAGTCGTGTTCCTTTGCTTTTCTCTGGTACAAGGGTGGGTGGGAAACACACATGGCTGTCTGCAGATCAGCCTGGGAAAGTGTCCCACCTGCCTGGGTGTGGAGGGATGGCCCCCTGTTACTCCCTTCCCAAGGAGAAGACCCAAGAGAGAAATGACACGCCCCACGCCAGAGAATCCCCTCCCAATGCACGACTGTGCTCACGCAGACAGGTCCGCAGCACGCATGCACACGCCTTCACACACAGGGACATCTATGTGCACGCTCGCTCACACACTGCTCTCGCCTCTTCTGCTCCCATCGGGTCAGACCTTAGCAGTGCAAACTCCACAGCAGCCTCCCATCTGCAGCACAGCTACCCCTGCCCCTCAGGAGATTGTGAGCGGTTTTCACGTAGGAGAAAGGAAAAGGCAGAGCGCTTGAGCTATTTAACAGAGTCTAAACCTTGCCATGTCCTTCAGGAAGGGACTGAGCAGAGCCCAGGGCAGGTCTGGTCAGAGAAACAAGTGATATGGCATGGTAGGGAGTCGGTTACACCCTGGAAAATTCCCTGCACATCTTTAACCCCCTGTTTGGGAGGATCTGTAAGCAGTTTGGAAACCTGAACCAACTCCCCTGTGAGGTAGGTCAGGATCATTATCCCTATGTCACATGTGGGGAAACTGAGGCATGGAGGCTTGCCCAAAGTCACATAGCAAGTCAAGGGAAAAGCTGGGAATAGAACCCAGGAGTCCTGACTCCCAGACTTGAGCTTAAGTCACTAGCCCATCCTTCTCTGGGCGGGTCTAGACCCACTCGGTCAGTTGCTGTAACACGGGTGCCACAGATTCAACTGCAGGAATGAGAACCCAGCTGGGCTTTCGGTGCTTCTGACAGCATCACCAGGCATGAGGATGGTGCCAAGGAAACTGCGCTGGGGCTGAGACAGAACTGAATCCAGGTCCCTGTCCCGTGGCTGTATCAGCCAGGGCGGTGGAACTCAGCTCTACAGGGAAGCCAGACTCCTGCCCGTCTGACTTGGGCATGGGGTGATGATCTGGGCCCCATCGCTATAAGAAAGCTCAAGGGAAAGGGGGTCTACTCTCATCTCACCTGGCATCCAGCGACAGCCTTACCGAACGGCTCAGGGCAGGAGTGGCCTCTCACCTCGCGGGCTGATCTGGACTCTAGCACAGAGACACAGCTGGCAAGGAGGGAGAGATCAGGCCAACCCGCCGGGTGCGAAGCCAACCCATTCTCCTTTGCCCACTGGAGATGTGGGCCCTGATCGAAAGAGAGACAAAGTCAGGAGGGAAGGGACTTCAAATGAAAGCAGATCCTTGCCCTGATATGCTCCTTGTGATCAGTTACCACCCAAAGACACAGTCCTGCACAGTGTTAAACCCTCTCTCTCTCTCTGTAGGGTGATGTCTGGCTGTGGTTCCGGTTGGCGAAGGGATGGGTCAGAGGTAGAGGGGGCGAGGGGGTCTCCGGGCTCAGGCAATGCTAGCGGCTGGGACCCAGGCCCGCAAAGCAGTGTCTCTGCAATCAAATCCATTTTCCTTCCAACACTGCCAAGAGCAGAGCAAGCCCTGCTGCACTCCCACTGCAACGTTGCAGGTGTCGTCCCCTCTCTGCCCCCGCCTGGCTATAAATAGCCAATCCCAAACACCAGGCCCATGTGCTCCCCTCCCAGTTCTGTCTGCTCCAACCCCATGTGCAAATCCAGATACTGCAATGTGCTCCCATGCTCCCCAGAGAGGTGATTTCACCTGTGATCTACCTCCCCAGGCCCACCCAGCCTCCTCCACTGGCTCCCATCACTGGTCACTCCTCTACCCTGCTGGAAGTGGTTCCCATCACAGACAGGGTTTACAGCTTGGTTCAATGGCTCTCAGCACCCCCGCTATACACATTGTTCCAGCATCCCTGCTGCGGACCGATTATTACCAGCTAACCCTTACTCTGGGGCACCTGTCTGCTTAGCCGCATTTCCACGCCATGAGCCAGGGCTCCCTCTTGTGGCTCAGGCCAAGTCAAGCTTTCAGCTGGTTCCCTGACAAGTGCGAGGACAGAAAATCTAATTAAAGAGCAGAGGCAGCTGCTGCCCGATTGCTATGGGAACCAGAGAGGAGCTGGCCCTTTCTCAGTGGTGGTGTGCTGTAGCGGGGCCATTGGGAGTGCTGCTGGGAAGGGGCAGATAGCTTGGGCTCAACAGCAGGCACGATACACCAAGGGGCCGGCTTCGGCTCTGGTATAAGCAGCCTTAACTTGTGAGAAGCCCATGGCGCTGTATCAGACTGACCGCTCGCTGATTATCTCCTAGGTGCCTTTGAGTCAGAGGTTCAAACCTCTGCAGGGTGCAAGGAGACCTCCAAGGTAGAGCAGGTAAACCAAGCATTTTACTATGAGGCTTATTCAGATGAGGCCTCGCATACCAACATCCTGTCTGCTGAGCGTAGACATCAAAGAGCCACCCAGAGCAGGGATTAGACCAAGCGTCTTTGCCCGGAACTGTCCCCTTGCCATTTGTTGGCTGGCTGCTTCCCATCACCCCAGAGACAGCGGCACCACGTGTAGATACAGCAATCTGTGAAGAGCTTTGGGCAGAGAGGGTAGATGTTATTCTCCCTGGCACATGGGGTTTGCTATCTGGGAAGTCACAGCTTTAAGGCAAGACTGTAGCTGTGCAGTCAGTTAGTAACTCCACCTCGCTCTTCTTCACTGGCACTTTTCCTCCATAGATCTCAAAGCGCTTTGCAAAAGAGGGTACCGGTAAGTATCATTAACCTCCCTTTACACAGACAGGGAAACCGAGGTACAGAAAGATGCCCAAAGTCACAGCAGCCAGGGCCGATGGGAGACAGGGCTGCAGGCACTCATTCATTATGGCTTATGGAGTGTGCACTATTGGTGCCCTCCAGCTCCTGGCAAGCTGCTAGCACAGCCCTTTGGGCCCCCTCTTCCAGCCCCCTGCTCTGATGGGGCCTCCTCAGAATCAATGCCCTGCTCCCCCAGACAGTCCCTGATACTCCCAGCTGCCCCTGCAGGAAAGAAGGGGCCTATTCTGCAGAGGGGAGGAGCCTGCAGCACACAAGGAGGTGGTGATGCTGGGATCGTGGCTTAGTGGCAGCAAGCCCTGCAGGGGACCCCTGGAACAGGAGGACTTCTCCTTCCAGCGGGGTCTCGCTTGTGACCGGTGGCAGCCGCACATCCGGGGGAGTTTCGGGTCACGTTTTCAAGTGCAAGCTGTTTCCAAACCGTCCACCAAGGCAGCTCTGCTTTCCCCAGCTGAGGGGTCATGCAGGCCAGCCCCAGCCAGGCCATGGGTGAAATGCTCAGGAACATCTCCAGGGGGCCCAGAGAAAGTCCCATGCGTTTAAATGGGCAGAGACAGCACCGCCTCATGCCTCTTCTCTCCTTTCCTATTAAACCCTCCCCCATCCTGCTGGACAGCCAGCTGCCACTGCACAGTCTTGGTGGGGTCCTGATCTCAGCCATCTGAAATGCTGATCATGGGTAGTGCTACGGGCACCACATCCAGGGCAGGAAAAGGGGTGGAGAGATCCAAAGCATTCCTGGGAAATGCCAGCAGGTAGAGAAGCTAGGATGTTCTCTCCCAGAGAGATTATAAATGACTCAATATTGCAGTGACCTAGCTTATGTGTGTGTCACATGCCCTATAATGTTAACGAATGGAGAGTTCCCTCTGCAGCAGCCTGAGCTTTTAGAGTAGGAGGAGCAGAATCCGTCCCCCTTGCTGCCATCATGAAGTTCAGCATAGCCATGGTACACAGCACAGCAACAGCTACAAAGCCCCAGGTGGTGATGACTCTGACAAACCATTAGATTCCTGTGCAAACTCATACAGCACCTCAAAAATGGGGTGGAGCATGGCAACCAGGTGAGGTACGGTACAAGGGCAGGGATGGGAAATACAGTGAGTAAATACAGCTCCCCTTGACTCCCCTGGGGGCCCTCCGTTGTCCCTGAAACCAGGGTGTTGGGGGAGGAACTCAGGTTCAGACACTAAGCTGCATGGTACTTCCCTCCCCAAGGAGCCCTTCAGCATTCAAACCTGAGGGGACACAGGCACCCCACTTGTTTGGCCCCCACTGCTGAGGCTGCTAAGCTGCCCCCTTCAGACACAGACAGTCAGGTTGTCTGTATTGTTTAAAATTTGACGCTAAAAAAGTCCTTAAAAACTTCTCATCTTAAATCTCATGTAAAAGTCACGGACTTGAGGATGTTGGACCCGGAGGAGCCCCATTAGAGGGGCTCCCAATAGCATTTGGCACTGAAATGGGCCTTTGCACCTACAAGGTGGGTAAATATAACCTGCGGTTCACAGGTGGCCCATTGTCAGATAAGGCAGCCCCTGACCCACATGCACAACCCGTCCGCAATCCAGGGCTTCCCAGGTACAATGTTGTCCTCTAATCCTTAGAGCAGCTCCCTCTCACTCTCTCAAGACAGTCAGGGCTGTTGCTTACTGCAAGATCTGCGCTGCTTCAACTAGTCCAGTTTACATAGTATCAAAGGATGGGGTGGGGGGGCATTCCCTACCATGTGATCTACTAGGCTGGGATTTCCCAAGGGGAGGGGAGACTTCCCTCCTGCCCAGACCAAATTATCCCTGTTGGGCCTTTTGCTCTTTACACAACAGCCTGAAGGAACCACAGGGGCACAGTTGAATCCCAAGTAGTCACCGTGTTTACCAATTACATACAAACATGCCCGACCTAACGATGTATAGACTGGTGCTCCGGCTGCCTCCTAAACACAGAGAGCACCACTCACAGATTCAGTTATTCCAAGGGGTACTGCCCTATTCCTGTCCATTACAGTCCCTTTGTTCAGTTGCATCCCATTCATCTAGCTAAGTCTCCAGCCTGATCATATATAGACTGGAGTAGGTTCCATTTTTTAAAATAACTTTTACAAACATCACTGTATTAAACTTTTTTCCATTTTTATTGATTTAAAATTTTCACAGCTGTGGGAAGTTATTGGGGGGGTGGGGAAGAGAAAGAGTCAAAGAGAGAAAAGTTCATAACCATTAAAGCACAAGCTGTCAACATCACATCAAAACAGACAAAGTAAATATCCCTCAATCCAACCCTAAGTTCTCAAGCTGCATTTCTCTTACTTGGCCTGATGGTACATTTGTTGTCTGGCAGTTTGACCTTCACTGATCAAAGTCTAATGCTGCCCAGCCCTGTCATACTAAAGAGTTCTTCTAGCCCAGCTAGGTGCAGTGCTGGGAACAACCTACGCTGGAAGGGTACGTCTACACAGCGAGCAGCAGAGAGTCTCCAAGCCCAGATTTTAATATATGGAGATATCCCAATCTCCTAGAACTGGAAGGGACCCTGAAAGGTCATCGAGTCCAGCCCCCTGCCTTCACTAGCAGGACCAAGTACTGATTTTGTCCCAGATCCCTAAGGGACCCCCCTCAAGGATTGGGTTAAGCAGGCCAATGCTCAAACCACGGAGCTATCCCAGATTCAGGCTCATGGTGATGGTGTAGATGGCTCAGGCTGGAGCTGAAGGTCTGAAGCCAAGACGGGGTATCAGAGCCCAACCACAACATCTGCGTAGCTATTTTTCGCACAACCCAGGCTCGGAGGCTCACTGCCATGGGCTGCGTAGAGATACCAGGAAGGGCTGAGCTGCACTGTGCTGCCTGAACACCTAGACATCAGCAGAGCTGGGTTATGTTCCCTGTCCTGCCACAAACCCACCATGTGTCCTTGGCCAGGTTGCTAATCTCCTCCTGCCTCGGTTTCCCCCACCTGTGGATAATGATACTGATCTACCAGCCCCACAGGCTGTAAGTTTGTTTAGTTTTAGACAAGGCAGACATGCAGACTGCTGAAGGAGTGGGGCCAGCTGGAGGAGTTTCGATCCCACAGTCCTTGCCCAGCAGTGGGTACCGTGCTCTGGCAGCCCTCGCAGCTCCTGTCGCACGGCTCCGTGGAACATCAGCTCCTGCAGTGGGCTCTGGAACATAGCCCTCGTGCCAAGTGTGACTAACAGGGAGCTGCTGCCTCAACGCCTCTGAAGTATTTTGAGGACACTTCACGAGCCCAAAGGATCCTTCTGTCCCTGTGGCAAGAGGAGAGGCTGCTGTTTAGGCTCCGTGGGAGCCGTGACTAACATCCTCCCCCCTGTAGACATTAATAAACCCTGATCCCGGCGGGGGGGCACGACTCGCCCACCTGCAGCTTGGCAGTGGTATGCATGATTATGGGGAAAATCTGCTGACACATCAAAGGATGCAGGGAACTTGCACTTTCCTGTTTATGGCACTGCCCCCACCCCCTATCACTACCCGAAAAGAGTGGAGGCTCTGAGAGGCCAGGAGTGGGCACATAGGGGCCATGCCTGCCAGAGTGGAGCTAATCAAGGAAGCCAGCCCAGGGCCTGCTTCCTGGGCACCCTGCCTGAGAGATCACTGCCCTCCCCAACAATAGCATGCATGGCCCCACCCAGGGGACAACGCCCCACCCATCCTGGGGGCCCCAGGGAGAGCCCACGTCCTGCCTCGACATCCCACGCCAAGTGTGGGATGGGGACACCCAGCACAGAGAAGAGGCTAGAGAAATCCAGAAGCAGAGAGTGCCGTAGGTGAGCAAACCAGAGTCACAGCTGATGTAGCTGAGTGGGGAGAGGCTTACAACCCCAGTGGGGCAGATCTCTTAGGGTGCCCCTGCACAACAGGGGCATGAAAGCGCCCAGCCCCCCTGCAGGCAGGATTCAGGCTCTCCTCAGCACTGCATCTCCTGGCCCTCAGCTGCACTCGAATTCCTTGCTGCTGCAGGGAAAGTGGAAGATCTGCTGTGGGCCAGGTGCCAGTGACACAGAATCACAGACCCCTGCTTGGAGCTAGCCACTGCCTGGAGCCTTGTCTGACCTAGCGCTCGCCAAACCCAGGGAGCAACGGGGGTGATTTTAGCCAAATCCCTTAGCGGACACAGCCTCACGCTGCTGAACCCTCTGTGACCTCCCACTTGGAAGCAGGTGTTGCCATTCAGATAATAAATCATCAATACTTTACCACTATCTAGCCCTGTAGACATTCAATGCACTTGACACACTAACCCTATAACATGCATGCCTGAGGCAGGTGACCTTAAGACCACTAGCATGATGTTCTGGAGGAGTGACCCACAGTACTCTGCATAGTGTATTGTAAACCAGGGGAGTGCGGGGGGTTACTATACAGCACGGTGCAGAGGAAACGTGATCCCGTGATCAGGGCATCAGGACACCTGCGTTCTGTTCCCCGCTCAACTGCTGTCTTCAGCAAGTCACGTCCCCTTGGTGCCTGTTGCCTTTCCTCCCCTGTGTCTTGTAAGTTCTTCGGAGAAGAGAGAGCGGCCCTTACCACGTGTATACACAGCACCTAGCCCGGCGGGGCCCAAATCTCAGCTGGGGCCTCGGGACACTACCGTAATGCTGCTGTTTGTGCATTTCAAATGCAGCTGAGTTGGGGAGATGCTGGCATCTTAAACAGCCCTCTGGGCTCATTTGGAAGGCAACACTATTATTTCCATCCCTAACAGGCTGGGGTTAGCTATCCTGGAACCCCCTTTGCCCTTAAATCATTTGAAATACATGCAATAGTTTGGTTTTACTGAGGAATGCCAGCTTGGGGAGCCGAGTATAACAACTTGCTATTGACACAAGAGGGAGCTCCTGAGCTGGAAGAAATTCTTCCTGAGGGAGACAGACAGCCCTGTGGTAAAACCCCTGCAGCAAAGCCAGCTTAGCTCCTCACCAGCCGGACACAATGCCTCAAGCCAAAGCCGTGTCCCATATCCAATGCACCGTTTATCAGAGGGACTAGAAGATCCTACTCTTACTCTCCTGCAAGAGTAGGAGTAGGACAGTCTCCATCTACTAGGATCCCGTTGAAGACAGGATGGTTCCTGTTTCAGGGGCTGATCCTGCGGGATGCCCATTTTGCAGGGTCCAGCACTTATCCTGCAAGTCCCTTTCATCAGGCAATGAGGGTGCTGGGCTGGTCTGTACAGGCAGAGCCAGGGCAATGCGGACGCATGATGCTGGCTGCAGGGGTCCCTGGCTACATTTGGCTATTGCTGCAGAAGCGGGTCAAGTCTCACCCTGGCCCCTTCACCTCCCCTAACTGATGGGCACAGAGGCTACTAAAACGCAGCCCCAGCCTTGCTCGTGACCCTGAGGGGGCTATTTACGATTCAGTACGTGTTCCCATGCGTGGAACGCCTTTGGATCAGAGGAATTAAGGAGTGCCTGTTTATTAACAAAGCCTCGGAGAGCCTCAGCTTGTAGCCATCACATTGTTTGGGGAGTAGCACAGCCAACCAAAACACCTTGCCGTGCGTTTTATTTTTCCATTCCTGCCCTCACCTTTAGCGCTCTCCCTTCGTTTTGGGGAATGCCGATACACAGCATACTGTGCCAGCCCTTTGAAAGGGGATAGCTGGGAGTTTGCAGGCTGGACACAGGGTCAGAATTTCTCTCTCTCAAAACATATAGTCCTCATAGCTCTCACCTCCTTCTGGAAAGGGAAAACCAGAAGGCGCTTTGACTGCATTCTCCTCTGTATATACCCTGGCTCATGCCAGGCCCAGACCTGTTTCAAATGGCAATAGCTCCCTAGCTGTTTGTGAAACTAATACTTTGCCTTTCACCTGAGGATCTGAAAGTAGACCTAGCTGGAAACTTGTCAAAAAGAGACAACAAAAGTACATGGAGTATCTTTCTTGAAGCTGAAGAAGAGCTCCGTGTAGCTCAAACACTTATCTTTTTATTGGCTCAACTTCTGCCGGTGAAAGATGTTTCCTCACCCACCTGGTACCTAAAACAAACAAACAAAAAAATGTTGAAAACAAAAAATGCAATGTATATCTACATTGAAATGTTGCAAAGATGTGTCCATTTTGACAACATTTCATTTAAAAAGCCCCAAATGAAGCATTCCAATTTGGTAGAAACCTCCGATTTTAACATTTTTGGAATGAAAAGTACTGATTTTTCATTTCTAAGTAAAATTCATTGGTCTCTACCTCTTTTTTAAAGAAAGGTTAAGGAAGGTTGAATTTGGAACAAAATAATTTGATTGTCAAAATAAAAATGTTTTGTTTGGCCTGAAACAAAACGTTCTTCCAAGTTTTGTTTTGCAGGAAATTTCAACTTGTTTTTGTTCCATTTTGGAATTTTTTTTTTAAATCCTGGAATATCCTGGGGAATGGAAAAACCCAGGCCCTGCCAAACTCTGTGTATTGACATTGTTTTGGAGAAATGGTACCTTGCTGCAGCCCAGAGAGAGAGTTGGGGATAGACCCCAGGGCTCCTTACTCTGATCACTGGACACTGCGCTTTGCTGACAAGGGCTAATTCATGTGTGGAGCTGGAGGTTGGGTTGGGGAAGGACTCCCACCCTGTGAGGGGCAGCATTGCAGTCTTCCAAGCATCTTGGAATGTTTTCCATGCTCGGCAGCAGTGTCAGGTATTGGTCTGTGCTGGATGCAGGTTACCCAGGCCAGGTGGTCTGGAATTTTGCCCTGTAACTATCTGACATTGAGATTTGGCTCTGGAGCTCAACTTTATCAGAGTCTCTGCACCCTTCTGTACCACAGTCCCACCCTTCTTCCCAGGCCCACAGGGGGGGATTTTGCTCTTTAACTCCGATGACAGCAGAGTTAGAGCAGACCTCTGTCCCCAGGTAAGGGGGCGATGTAGCAGGGCTGCTTCCTGACTGGCAGAGCAGTTTAAGAAGGTCCCAGATTTGCTGCTGGGAACAGATTAGCACAGAACCGCTGGGCCAAATTCTGCCAGCACCTACCCTCAGTATGAACCAGATGCTAGTGGAGTTGCATGACATAAGGAAATGCAGAGCAGGGCCTGCTGCAAAGAGCTCAGAGCTCCCTGGTGGCTTGTTTAATCCCCTCAGAGAGCTAATCTCTGGACAACTCTAAGCAGTGTCACGGAGGCAGCATGCACATGCTGAGAGCAGAGGCAGTGCACAAGGGGTCTCGTTGGGGTGGGTGGTAGCACAAAGGAAGCAAGAGACCCCTTCATGGCCCCTCCTCCAACCTGGGAGGAAAAAAATCTGGAAACTGCAAAGAGTAAATGCCCTTGGACCAAGCTATTGTGACTTCCCATCTCTCCCACTAACATACATCTAAAGCCATGAAACAAGTACTGAGCCACTCGCAGGGAGGCAGCCTGGCCTAATGGTCTGAGCACAGGGCTAGGAGCCAGGAGCTATTGCGTGCTAATCCTAGCTCTGACAGAGATTCCCAGTGTAGCCAATTCAAGTCAGTTCACCTCTGTACCTCCATTTCCCCCCCGCCCATAAACTAGAGACAAGGTCACTTATGCACCCCACCAGAGGGCTGCAAAGGTTAAATGGTCCTGACCCCTTAAAATCCCACCTTTCTCACAAGGATGTGCACAGCCTATTGTACAGGAACTCAGCATTGTTCAGTGAAGTTCACCCCAAACAGCAGGAAATCCCTTGGAAGACTAGAGGATGTTTCAAAGGCCAGGGCTGTTAATACTGACAGTTCTGCTTGCCCCTCTAGAAGGGCGTCCCACGGAGCCAGAGAATTTTCAAGATATAGCAACGTACATTCTGAAAGAAGGTGCACTCTAGCAGCACCTGGAAGGGCAGAGAGTGTAACAGAGACCCTGATCATTTAGTACTGAGGCCCACAGCATAGCGGGGAGGGGTGTAATATTCCTTCATCGCGAGATGCTGCAGAGGTTTCCCTCACATCCCTTGTCTTCGGCAGAGACACACACGGGAGACCCAGGAGTCTTCACTTCCCTAGTCACTGACAACTTGGAAAGTCAGGATAACAATAGTAACTGTGAAGGAGACAGGGGTGCTGTGGGACTTTAATGCTGGAAGAGGCCACAGGATTGCAAGTACTGGGAAGAATGAAGGAGAAAAGGAAAGAAAGGAGGAGGGGGGAAAAGGCAAGGATATGGAGGAAAGGAGAGACACTGACAGGTAGGATTAGCAATGAGAAATTTGCAGCTAAATTGGGTGTGTGTCTCTGCATTAGTGAAGCCTGACAGGATCGATGTGTTTGCTCATCTGCCATTTATAAGTGGTAAATTCTCCCTCCATCCCAATTACCATGAATTAGGCAGCATATGTCTAATCGCCTTTGCAACAGTGACTGAACTGGTCGACATTAAGGCACCAAGGCCCAGAGCCTCAAAAGGTATTGGGGAGCTTCACTTCCACTGAAATCAATGGGATTTAGGAGCCTAGATACCTTTGAGGTTTCATAGATTCCAAGGCCAGAAGGGACCATTGTGATCATCTGGTCTGGTCTCCTGTATCACACAGGCCAGAGACCCGCCCCAGAAACCATTCCTAGGGCAGAGCTTTTAGAAAAAGATCCCATCCTGATGGCAAAATGGTCAGTGATGGAGAATCCACCATGACACTTGGTAAATTGTTCCAATGACTAATTACTCCCACGGTTACAAACGTATGCCTGTGGGCCCAGGGCCTCAGACCCAGATGCAGCTGTTTTCTTCAGGGGGATTTCTCCTCCAAACCAGTCTGAAAAGACTGCATGAAAGTGAGGGGCAGATATGTCCCCATTAGTTCAATGTCCATACTGGGGCAGTGGCTCTAAGTTCAAAGCCTTCTAGTGCTGCCTATGGCGAGTGCACCTGCCCCACCCATGCAGGGCACAAAGGAAGTACAGTTGCCACGTTCATTCAGGGGCTAATACTCAGTCTCACTAGCCCATGTGGGAGCTTGGCCGTCTAGGATGGGTCTTTCCCTTAACGTAACAATGCACACACAGAGCACTCCATGTCTAGCTCTCAATGCACTTTATACAGCTAGGGGCGTATCCTCATACAGGTGAGGAAAGAGAGGTCACTGGCACAGCCAGGAACAGAATCCAGGACTCCGGCCTCCCAGCGGAGTGCCCTACCCACTAGAACACACTGCCCCCAGAGAAGCTGTTCTTCACAACCTGCACGCCCATGTCTAAGGAAGGTGACTCCAGCCTACCGCTTATTAGAGCAGCAACCAGCCTGAGACTGACTGTGCCCGGGTGCTGCTCCCATTGACATCGATGGGGAGTTTGGCACATGGAGGGCTTGGGCTTGCAGGGCAGGGCCTAGACTTATTCACTAGCAGGGAACTCAGAGGAGAGCTACAGTGGGTAAAAGCAAGATGGTGGTTGAGGGTGGTGAAGTGATAAGCCATACCGGGGTGTGTGTTAGTTGGCTATTGAAGCAGGGCGGGGTGAAGGCCCTTGGCTGACATGGTATATTCCAATTCAAGCATGTTGAAACAATGGCAAGGGACAGCTTGGAAAGTTACATAGTTATTTTTGGAAAACCAAAATGAGTCTCTGCCTCATCTTGTGCCAGGATAAACAGCACCTAACCGGGGCAGGAGTGAAAACAGCGGGGTGTGGGAGACAGGAAGAGAATCAGGCACTAATACAATGGGGGGGGGCACAATGAGCAGATAACACAGCTGCTGTTGACACTTACCCACAAAAGAAGCCAAGACACAGGGTCCTGCTGGAAGTTACGCTGTAGAATCGGGGTTGCCGGCTCACCGGTGCAGCACATGCACTCCGAGCACAGGACTCAGAGTCAGGAAGCAGAATTTAATTTGCCTGGGAAAAGACTGCAGGTCTGGGGCCCAGAACAACAGCCCCAATGTTATTAATATTTTGGGATTGATTGTTATTTTGGGATACTGCCAGAGTGACCTTCCCAGCACACGCCTTCTCCCCAAGGCTAGTTTCCTCCTCCTTTTATACCTGGCTACCCAGCAGGGTAAGGAGCCCCACGTACAGCTGCTCCCCAAACACTTAACCCTTTCTTGCCTGATTCCACACCCCTGAGAGAGGAAAAGGAACCTTGGGGGCCTCTGGAACCCAGATGGGCTGTGAGCTCCTGCTTGCCGGCAAGCCTGGTCGTCAGGATATGGCTTTAGAGAATCAGTGCCCTCTCCCAGGCACTTCATGGCCCTGGGAACTGAGCAGCCTAGTGTGATAATGACCAGCTGGCCTTGTAATTTGCAACTCTGTGGTTTGCTGGGGAAAGGGGTGGGTGAGAGAGGAGCTGGCTGTGAACTAAGCCAAAGGAAACTGCAGGGCTATGCTGCCAGCCTGTGGGGCATGATCTCTCAAAACAAGATGCTGGTTTTTCAGGGGGGAGAGCATCCATTGTATACACCACGTGCAAGCTGCAGCTTCCTCACCTCACCTGGGCTTTTCTGGGGCCCGTGGGGTCATTATGGGCCAAGCAGGCAAAAACAAGGATGATGCCGGTTGTGCTTTTGCAAAACCTTATCAGATGGCTTTTGTTGTTGCCAAAGGGAATCCAAAGTTCAGGGAGTCCAGTTCAGAGCACCCGTTTTGAGGCCATCTCTAAGTGTGATCCCCAAGGGCTGAATCCTCCCCCATTGCACCAAGCCTGCATTAATGAGTTTTCACTCAGGGATGCCCCACGGGGACAGACCCCTCCAGGCTGTGGCATGCAAGGAGTGCTGGTTGGTGACAGCTGCTGCATCCTCTGGGCTGCAATGACCACTGGGCTGCTAGAACTCTAAAGCAGCTGTTTCCTTTCTCCGTGGGGAGTTAGCTGGTGACCCCATGTAGTCGCGATTCCCCAGCTATGTTGCTACAAGCTGGTGTGTTTGGACAGTCAGGGAGTGTGGACTCACCCCTGGGCGGCTTACCGTATCCAGGCCTCCAGGGACTGCACCAGTGGGGAGTGGCATGGTGTGTATCCTGAGGTTAGGTTTCAAGGCCCAATGAACTCCCACTGGGCGAGGATTGCAGCCCTCTGTCACTCCCAGTGATCTCAGACAGGAGATGGGTGGGGAGCAGTATGAACAGAGAAACAATTTTGAATTGGAAGGCTGGGTTAAAAATACCCCTCATCCATAAACAAAGGCGAGCAGGCAGCATGCAGACAAGCACCAGGTGGGGGAGCCAGGCTTAGGAGCTGAGCAGCTTGGCATGTACAGATATATTTTAAACTGAATATTCCTGAGAAATAAGCTGTGCTGGAGTGGGGGCAGGGTGGGGACCCAAGTTGACTCTGGGATAGCCGGGGGTGGGGGGTTGCTCATTTTGACTTGGGGATAGCAAGGATTTCACAGCTATCCTTTGGTCCTGCTAGTGAAGGCAGGGGGCTGGACTCGATGACCTTTCAAGGTCCCTTCCAGTTCTAGGAGATTGGTATATCTCCAATTATTACCTTTATTACCTTTAGTTACGGAAAGTCAAAGAGAAAGGGCCAGGAATCATGCTAATGGCTGTAGATAGTTTACCAGATAGCAAGATATTCAGGACAGTCTTACCCAGAAAGCACATGGGATACAAGGAGTGGCCTTAACTAACTGGGATTCCTTCTTAATGCCTGGGGGCATTGGGTATTTTAAGTGTAACCTTAACATTGATTTCTGAGGCTGTTTTACCTCAGAGAAACTACTGTGTTCCTTTAACCCTTATTTTCCTGACCTAAGTGGGATACACTTGTAAATTCAACTGCATCTGTATGAAGCTGTGCAAGAGGGAGGGGGGACAGCAGCTCGTACTTACCCAGAGATGGGAGGGAGCAGCACTCCTGGGTCTATTCATAGAATCATAGAATATCAGGGTTGGAAGGGACCTCGGGAGGTCATCTAGTCCAACCCCCTACTCAAAGCAGGACCAAACCCAACTAAATCATCCCAGCCAGGGCTTTGTTAAGCCTGACCTTAAAAACCTTTAAGGAAGAAGATTCCACCATCTCCCTAGGTAACCCATTCCAGTGCTTCACCATCCTCCTAGTGAAAAAGGTTTTCCTAATATCCAACCTAAACCTTCCCCACTGCAACTTTAGACCATTACTCCTTGTTCTGTCATCTGGTACCACTGAGAACAGTCTAGATCCATCCTCTTTGGAACCCCCTTTCAGGTAGTTGAAAGCAGCTATCAAATCCCCCCTCATTCTTCTCTTCTGCGGACTAAAGAATCCCAGTTCCCTCAGCCTCTCTTCATATGTCATGTGCTCCAGCCCCCTAATCATTTTGGTTGCCCTCTGCTGGACTCTTTCCAATTTTTCCACATCCTTCTTGTAGTGTGGGGCCCAAAACTGGACAAAGTACTCCAGATGAGGCCTCACTGATGTCAAATAGAGGGGAATGATCACGTCCCTCGATCTGCTGGCAGTGTCCCTACTTATACAGCCCAAAATGCCATTAGCTTTCTTGGCAACAAGGGCACACTGTCGACTCATATCCAGCTTCTCGTCCACTGTAACCCCTCGGTCCTTTTCTGCAGAACTGCTGCCTAGCCATTCAGTCCCTAGTCTGCAGCACTGCATGGGATTCTTCCATCCTAAGTGCAGGACTCCACACTTGTCCTTGCTGAATCTCATCAGATTTCTTTAGCCCAATCCTCTAATTTGTCTAGGTCCCTTTGTATCCTATCCCTACTTTCCAGCATATCTACCACTCCTCCCAGTTTAGTGTCATCTGCAAACTTGCTGAGGGTGCAATCCATGCCATCCTCCAGATCATTAATGGCTCTGCTAATTATTCCTGGCTCTCCTAATGACTTGCTGTGTTACCTCAGGCAAAATCATGCATACTAGCGTGCCTCAGTTTCCCCTCCATTGGTTGACTCATACAGGGGTGCAAGACTTAATTAATTACTGCATCCCAGCTCTTTGGCCTTCCCATCAGTCTCAGGAAGACAGAATTCTTGTTCCAACCAGCACCTCATTCCAATGCTCCAGAGCCAGCCATCTTCAGCCAAGGCACACAGCTGAAAAATATGGCTCAGTTCAAGTATTTGGACAGCACTGTCTTGAGTGATGGTTCCCTTGATAAGGAAATTTCCTCCAGAATTAGTAAAGCCAGCCAGGCCTTTGGCCAACTCCAAAGAAAAGTCCTTAACCAACCCAACATTTATCTCTCCACCAAATTGAAGATCTAGAATTCAGTGGTTCTAACATCTCTCCTGTATGGATCTGAGACGTGGACTCTTTATAGACGTCACATTACACAGCTTGAGCAATTTCACATGCCTTCCCTTCGGTCGGTAATGAGCATCTGCTGGCAGGACAGAGTGACCAATATTAAGGTCCTTGAGAGAGTAAACGCAACCAGCATTGAGGAAATGCTTTTGAGAGCACAAGTTAGGTGCTATGAAAGGTGCAGAGGCCAAAAGTTATCCGGGAAACTCACCAATGGAAGGTGGGATTTTGCTTTCAAATAGCTTCATAGTGGGTGCAATCCAGAAGTTCCAGTAGAGTCCTTCCTCAGGCAAGTCTGCCATTGGCTTCAGTGATGAAGAACCGAGTAGAAAGGACCATGTGATTTGGCTCAATGTGGGTAAAAGCCATGCCCAAGTGCAATGGGTTCCCTCTCAGCTGGCAGTGCAGAGTGCTGCTCACTGGGCTATTCCTAATACAGTTGAGCGAGATACCATCACTCCCTGATGATTCGACTGTGTCACCAATTAGGCACGCAAGAGTGGATGAGCCTGGGAAAGGATCCAGGCCTTCCAACTCCAGTCTGTCTGTTGAAATTTGTCTCTTGACTGAACAACATTGCCACAAGCCTCCTGTTGTTTTAAGAGGAATTTCCCATTGTCTCAGATGAAATGGTCTAACCTCAGGGCTGGTGTTCTATCCACAGGGCAATGTGATGAGCCTACACAAAGCTCCCAGCCTCTGAGATCTTCTGACAGGACAGCAGCTCCAGAAATGGGCTGCAGAACAGAAACTTGTCACAACTAGAAGATCTTTAAAAACAATCTGTAGTGACTCTAATGCCGGCGAAAGGGGCCAAGCGGACAGCCCTGGAGACGGAGATGTCTGGTGCAGCATGGCTCTGGGGCTGGGTCCCTGGTGTGTCGGGCTGGAAATTTGGCAGTATCTTCATTTCATTTTTTTATAAAAGGTTTTTTTTTTCTTTTCCAGAGGAGATAAATATGGAAATGCATAAGGCAACTAGCACTGCACCACGGCTATTATTTGAATAGCAACAGCCCCAGGGCCCCATTGTGCAAACACAGAACAAATGGATGATCCCAGGTCCCAAGAGCTCACAGTCTAAGCAAATGTGGCAGAAGTTTGGGGTTTCTCTATTGATTACACATAACGGCATCACAGATACAGTTTTGGGGGGAGTAGGAGGAGGCTGGTGGTTTGGGCATCTAAGGTTGTTGGCAGTTTGGGATTGTGGGATAAACACATCTGCTGAGTGTTTCTTCTAAACAATCAGTTGTGAAATAGTTAACAAATTCTTGTGGCACAGTTCCACAGCAAAGTGCAGCTTGCCTGACTACAGAACGAGGGACCCTGATGTGGCAGTCTCCACAGCACCCCCTGGCAGCGCACCATGGCACTGCTCCCCCTGCCTCAGCTTCTCTGTGGGTCTTCAATGGTTAGCAGCCACCTCCAACAGGGTCCTCAGCCCTCCAGGGTCTCTAAGTTCCAAATATAACAAAATCAAACAGGAGGGACATCTATCATGGTATCCCTAGCTGAGCCCAGCCCTTCCCCTCCATCTGTCTTTTCTAGTTAACACTTTTCTGGGCTTCCTGATTCAGACCTACCTTCCCTCAGGGAGATTCTGACAGGCAGCAAGCCAACACTGCTTCCTAGGTCCAGCCAGATTTCTTTCACCAAGTAAGAGCTAGAGAGACCGGCTCCCTTTGCCAGCCAGCCCCACAACCAGACTGGCTTCTTCCCTTTTAGTTCCTCCCTCCAGGCCTAAGACCTACAGCATGTATAATTGAGACCACAGACTCTCCTTTACCCCTGGCCAGACTGGAGTTTTGTACACCCCTGTTGCAGCTGAGTATGGGCCATGGCTGTGCACACGTGCTTTATCTCCATCCCTAATTAATCCCATAGCCCATTCACTCCCTGGCTTCTTTGAGAAGGCTTCCAACGAGGGGCGATTTGGGCTGTTAACATCCTTGTCCATTGAGAACTGGCCTAGCACTCCAGTTCATTACCCCACTGCATGGTCACACCTTCCAGGTGCTACCAATCTATGACCACTTCCTGCAAGCTCTCTGCCTATGGGACACTTGCTGATTTCAAAGGGAGATTTTCCGTGCAGGGGACTTGTAGAACTGAGCCCCTGGGCTAGAAATGAACTGGGAAACCAGGGGAGAAAAGCTGAGGAGCTGTTTGATCCCCTGAGCCATCTACCTCCCTAAGAAAAGACAGCTCAAAGGGGCTGGGTCTTTTTTTAAAGCACAAGTTGAGAGGAAGGTTGGTTTTGTGGCCACATTAGACTGGTGCTCAGTAGATCTAGGTTCAGTTCCCAGATCTGACACAGACTTCCTGTGTCACCTTGGGCAAATCACTTCACCCTTCTGTGTCTTGGTTTCCCACCTGCAAAAGGGGGATCATAACACTTACTCTGCCTGTCTTGAAGTGCAAGCTCCGTCCTCAGGGCAGGGACTGTCTCCCACTCTGTGTCTGCACAATAGGGCTTTGATCTCCTTTCGGCCACAAGGCACCACAAATAATAATATAATCATAATTGCCTTCCTGTTTCCTTAGGCAGCATTCAAATCCCAAACGTGCCACACGCCTCTCCTCCCAACCTCCACAAATCCCCACAGGTTTCTCTTTTCCCTCGTTCTCTTGTCACCTTTACTCAGTTCTGACCCAGGCAACAGCCACTCGAGTCAGGATTTAGGCCATATTGTCTTATTCCGCATTTCTTTTCCCAGTGCCCCTGACGACAAAGCTGTTTGTATTGGGGCAAATTGTTCATTCGCTTGCTTCACCTCCGTCACTCCTCATTGCAGACATTAGCTGCAGACTTGGCCGAGCTCCTCCCCATCACATACCCTTTCTCTTCTGACACCTCCTGCAGATACTTCTCTTTTCATTCCAATCATGGTCAGAGAGCTCTTCAGAGAGCAATGAAATCACAGAGAGAGACAGGTTCATGCTGCCCCACATCACAGCAGAATGCAGCTCTATCCTTCCCAGCCCAACTCTTAGCCCATATTTTATTCTACTCACTTGTTTCAGCGTTAAATAATAAAACGTGACTCCATTTGTGTGTGAAAAATCAGTGTTTTACACTGCAGCGCTTCACCATCCCGCCTTGATGGGAACTGTGGCCCTTGTATAATATTTCTTGTGACTAGGTTTGCTTGTCTGGTTTCACATTTCAAATGACTCCTTAGTGGCGATGGCAGATGAAAAGGCAGAACATTGCTCTAATGGAAACATGGTAGAGGCAAGGTAAAGTAGGAGGCCAGGGTTAGTGAAAATTCGATGAGAGCTGCAATTATCTCATGCGCCTCATTTCCAGCACACGGATGCTACATTAAAGGGCATGTTTAAGGTGTTAGGCATTGATGTTATCCTTTTACAGGCACTTGGCAGTTCACAGACATAAGTGATGATCCGTGGGCCCTCTTATTCTTCTTTCGTCTTGTCTCTCCTACTCTCTTCTTTCCTTCCTTCTCTTCTCCCACTGCTACTAGAAACAGGAGTAGGGTCCTTTGGAGACTCACTTGAGCCAGCACACAACAAAGCACTATTAGCACTTTTATCAAAGCTGCAGTGATAGATGAAAAGTGACTATGTCCACATGGTTCCTTACTCAACTGAGGCCTGATCCAAAGTCCACTGAAGTCAATGGGAATTTTCCCATTCATTCAAGCCCCTAACCCATATCCTACGGGCATCCTGAGTCAGAACTATTCACTTTCCCAATTAAAACAAGTTGTTACTACTTTTCACTCCTGGTAGCGCTGCGAAACCAATCTAATGACAGGAGAAGGAGCTGGAGTTTAGTCCAGCTGGTGCATTACCAACGGATCATTAACTAAGTTCCAGTCACAGAATATTGAAAAATGGTGGTGCAAGAGCTAAAATCAACCCAGCTTGACTCTCAGAACTCACAGTGAGTTTGCAGGGTTGGCAGTTTGGAAAAATAAACATCTTTCTACTTGTGAATTGAGGAGATTGGTTCTGGGGTCACTGAAAGATGATAGACATGAAAGCTTGTGATGCTCTTGCACAGAATGACTTTTTAGGGCAGAACCACATTTTTTTTTAAAGTAATAAACTGAGCTTCGTGTCATCGCAGAAACAAGCTGATGCAGCGGTCTGTTGAAAGAAGCTTCTAACCAGAAGGACATTACCCCAGTGCTCTGGGATCTGTACTGGCTGCCTGTTGCTTTATGGATAGAATTTAAGGAGTTGGTTTTGACTAGGTTGAAAATTTTACGTCAAAACATTTTTTCAATAGAAAATAGCTCTTAAATCAAATGGGAATTTCCACAACAAAGAATTTTCATTGAGAAGGTTTGGGTTTTTGTCAAAAGACTGAAAACAGAAAATTGTTGCAACTGAAAATGGAAAATTGTCAGATTTTTTTGCTGAAAATATTTTTTTTCTTTCTCAAGATTTTGATTTGATCAAACCCTAAACATTTGAAAAGAAGAATTTTCACGAAAACGAGAAAAAAATTGTTTTCACTGACATTTTTCATGCGGAAAAAACCCAATCAACTCTCATGTGGATCTTTAAAAGCCTATTTATCTTTATATACAGGCATTCAAAATGATAGTATCTGAACACCTCACCGTCTTTAATGTATTGATCCTGACAACAATCCCTCTGTGGTAAGCAGCAGCTACAATCACCACTTTAACCAATGGCACACGAGGCCCAGAGAGGTTAAGGGATTTGCCCACTGTCACACAGAAAACATGTTTCAGAGCAGGGCATTGAAACAAAGACTCCAGCTAACCCCTACACTATTCTTGAAACCTGCCTATCAATCAGACAGGGATGACTAAGAGGGGATATGACAGCAGTCTGTTAAATCTTGACTGATGTTGAGAAAGTGAATAAGGAAATGTTATTTACCCCTTCCCTTAACACAAGAACCAGGGGTCACCCAATGAAATGAATAGGTAGCAAGTTTAAAACAAACAAAAGGAAGTAAATTTTCACACAATGCTCAGTCAACCTGTGGAACTTCTTGCCAGAGGATGCTGCGAAGGCCAAGACTATAGCAGGGCTCAAAAAAGAACTAGATAAGTTCATGGAGGACAGGTCCATCAATGGCTATTAGCTGGGATGGGCAGGGATGCAATTCCATGCTCTGAGCATCCCTAGCCTCTGTTTGCCAGAAGCTGGGAATGGACAACAGGGGATGGATCACTTGATGATTACTTGTTCTGTTCGTTCCCTCTGGGGCACCTGGCATTGGCCACTCTCAGAAGACAGGATACTGAACTAGATGGACCATTGGTCTGACCAGTATGGCCATTCATATGTAAAAAATAATTATAATAATAAAAATGTTTAGTACTGTACAGGAACTCCCCAAGGTAACGACCTCTCAAGATAGTAAGGATGTGAGATAATGGACCTTGGCAAATAATCTTGGCCTACAAATCTAGCATTCTGGAGCAAAATTACTAAAACATAGTCCAATAAAGAAATGTTCCTTTATCATGCCCCTCACTTCTCCCTCCACCACACCCCACTCACAGTCCTTGTCCTTGGTCAGTGGTACAGAGGTGCTTTCAAGTGACTTCACCTCCCATGCTTGGGTATGGGGGTGAAGAAGGCACTTTGCTGGTTCCTCCAGCTGTTTGCTACTCACTCTGGCTGCTGTTGTTCGTTGTGCCACCGTTCACTCCACCACTCCCTACGTCTTCAACTTCTGCTGCCATCTGGCACTGTGACCTCTGCGAGGTGCTCTCTTGGGGCAGGGCTGGCCTTGGGGGTGGGTCACCCGGGCCACCGTTCAGAGGTGCTGGTGGCCAAGAGGATGCTGCGCAGCAGCACAGAGGTGTGTGCTACTGGTGTAGTCAGAAACTGTTCCCGGCTGGCAGGGTAGTGCTGTGGGGGGGAGGAGAGGGGGGTTGCCCAGATTTCTCCCTGCCACCTGCCCTCCCCTTACGTAGCCCAGCTGGGGAAAGTGACCTGGATGCAGGTAGTCTTGACATTGCTCCTCGCCCCCCCGCCCCTGCAACTCCCCACAGGTGCATGAAGGAGCAGAATTTGAGGGGAGGAGTGAGCAGTAATGCCAACTGCGCCACACATCCATCTCAGTTTCCCTATGTGGGTGCAGGAGGGGCTGCAGGGATTAGGGGTGAAGGAAGGGAGTGCAGGGATTAGGGGTGCAGGAGGAGGGGAGCAGGCATTGGGGCAAAGGGGAAATGCAGGGGTTGGGGCAAAGGGGGAGTGGGGAGCCCTCAGGGGCCAGGGACAATTGGGGGCACCCACAGGAGCAAGGGGGGCACTGAACCGATGGGTCCAGGGGTGTCAAAATACAAGTTTGCCCAGGGTACCATTTTCCCTAAGGCTGGCCCTGCTGGAGGTTCCACCCAGGTCTTAGTGATTTCAGCTCTAATGGGCACTAAAGAAAAGACTCTCTGGTGCCTAATCAGGTCTACCTTTATATGAGGAGAGGGGCAGGTCAAATAGTGCCTGTGACTCTTACACAGCCCACACCACCAAGCAAAACACACGTCTGTCTCTTCTCTCTCCCCCCACTGGGACCTGGCATCCAGATCCCCTGCTTAGCAACTGCAGTTCAGTTGAGGGTGCTTAATTTGTAATGAAAGAGGTGCTGGGTCTCAAGCAATTAGGTGCCGTGGCTCAAGCCAATGTTTTACTTTAATAACTGATGTGGCAAAATGTAATTAGTTGACCACCGGGAGGAGTGGGTGGGTGGGAGATTGGGAAATTAAGGTGTGTGTGTGTGTAAACCCTCCCAGGGGAGGTATAGGGAAATCCCACTGCAAGGATCTCTCATCCAGACAGACTTATGTGGAGTGCTGGGGAGGAGACAGTGGCTATGGTACATGTAGGTACCAATGACATAGGGAAGAATAGGAGGGAGGTCCTGGAGGCCAAATTAAGGCTGCTAGGTAAGAGACTGAAGTCCAGGACCTCCATGGTAGCATTCTCTAAAATGCTTCCAGTTCCACATGCAGGGCCAGTTAGACTGGCAGAATTGCAGGGTCTCAAAGTGCAGATGAGATGATGGTGTAGTGAGGAGGAGTTTTGATTTATTAAAACTTGGGGAACCTGTTGGGAGCCTATCCTTTCCTGCCAGAGGATGCTTTGAAGGCCAAGATTCTAACAGGTTTAAAAAAAGAACTAAATTTATGGCGGGTAGGTCCATCAATGGCTATTAGCCGGGATGGGCGGGGATGGTGTCCCTAGCCTGTGTTTGCCAGAAGCTGGGAATGGGCAACAGGGGAGGGATAACTTGATGATTACCTGGTCTGTTCATTCCCTCTGGGGCACCTGGCATTACCTGGTCTGTTCATTCCCTCTGGGGCACCTGGCATTACCTGGTCTGTTCATTCCCTCTGGGGCACCTGGCATTGGCCACTGTCAGAGGACTGGATACTGGACCTGCCAGACCGCTGTTCTGATCTTATGTTCTATTATTGTGTTGCCATGGTAAGCAAGTTCCAGCCTCTCTCGTAACCTAGATGGAGCTCCCCGGATACCCAGGCTCCAACCCAGTTGTGTTCTGGATACCGTTGCCCCGACAACGAAGCTCCGGCATCCCCTGTCTCCTAGATACTGTTGCCCTGGTAGCCGAGGCCTGAGCAGCATCCTTCCCTCCCTCCTTCACCCCCCCCCCCCACCCTTCCCGAGCTGGGACCCGTCCAGCCCGGGAGTGCGCAATCTCCGGCCCCGGCAGCCAGCAGGGGCTCTGCACATCCCATCATGGCGCTCAGGCGGCGGACGCTGCTGCTGCTGCTGCCGATGCTCGGTGAGTCCCGGCCGGGGAGTGGCGGAGAGACGCCGAGTCTGGGAGATGATAATGGCCCGGGGCGGGGGAGCGGCCGCGCCCCGCTGCACGGGGGAGCAGAGGAGAGGGGACCTGCCGTGCCCCGGTGCATGAGGAGGGCAGGGAAGGGAAGGACTGACTGCCCCCCGCTGCATGGGGTAGTGGGGCGGGGGGACCTGCCGTGCCCCGGTGCATGAGGAGGGCAGGGAAGGGGGGACTGATTGCCCCCCGCTGCACAGGGTAGTGGGGCAGGGGGACCTGCCGTGCCCCGGTGCATGAGGAGGGCAGGGAAGGGGGGGACTGGCTGCCCCCCGCTGCACGGGGTAGTGGGCAGGGGGACCTGCCGTGCCCCGGTGCATGAGGAGGGCAGGGAAGGGGGGGACTGGCTGCCCCCCGCTGCACGGAGTAGTGGGGCAGGGGGACCTGCTGTGCCCTGGTGCATGAGGACGGCAGGGAAGGGGGGACTGACTGCCCCCCGCTGCATGGGGTAGCGGGGCGGGGGGACCTGCCGTGCCCTGGTGCATGAGGAGAGCAGGGAAGGGGGGACTGACTGCCCCCCGCTGCATGGGGTAGCGGGGCGGGGGGACCTGCCGTGCCCTGGTGCATGAGGAGGGCAGGGAAGGGGGGATTGACTGCCCCCCGCTGCACGGAGTAGTGGGGCAGGGGGACCTGCTGTGCCCCGGTGCATGAGGAGGGCAGGGAAGGGGGGGACTGGCTGTCCCCTGCTGCATGGGGTAGCGGGGGGGGGGGACTTGCCATGCCCTGGTGCATGAGGAGGGCAGGGATGGGGGCAACTCTCTGCACCCAGGTGCATGGTGTCTCTGGGGAGAGGGACCAGCTGCCCCCCAGTGCATGGGGTAGCAGGGGAGGGGGTCCTCGGGCAGCGGGCTCAACGTGGAGAGCGGGAGGAACATCCCGGCTACTCTGGGCTCGGGTCCCTGGCTGGGCTGGGAGACAATTGAGCAGCCCCCTGGAGGCTGCCTGTGTGTAGCGCTCCCTGTGCACCCCCATTTCTAGCTTCAGAGGGGCCAGGGACTCCCCACCTCAGTATATGCCACTCTGCTTTGGGGGCCAGGGAGGGGCTTGCCGGCACCCTCAGGGGTTGCTGTTCTGGAGGGCTGGGCTGAGAGATACCCCGGCCTGCAGGGACCGGGGCAGGGCGATGGGGAGCGTCGGTGTCTGTGGCCTTGGAATCAAG
This sequence comes from Mauremys reevesii, assembly GCF_016161935.1. Lineage (NCBI taxonomy): Eukaryota > Metazoa > Chordata > Testudines > Geoemydidae > Mauremys > Mauremys reevesii. Next base: position 10,241,089 of record NC_052634.1, on the reverse strand, counting down.
ATGGTTTTAAGAATATCTGTATCTCAGGCAGCCCTTGTCCCAAAGGGTGTCAGGAATGTGCAGCCTCTGCAGGCAGGCGGGACAGTAGAGCCTATTCAATCCAGGGCACAGGCCCCTATTGTTTAGGGGGCCCCACATGAATGTTGGCAGTTTTAACTGCAGAAACATTTGCTAATGCAGTTCAGGAATGAGTTTGGACTCACTTGTCTGGCTATGAATAAAGGCAGGACAGGGTCGGGTGGCAGCCAGTGTGCCTGGGTGCCTCCCCCCCACCCCTCTGCCCCGCTGCTCTCTGCAGACAGCACACTGAAGGAGAAATCAGTATTTGTGGATATGGGTGGGTGCAGAATTCTTACTATGGTACTATCGCATAGGCCCTGAGCCTGAAGAAACTTACGCGTACTTATGCTTAACTTTATGTGCTGCCTGCAGCCCTGTCAAAGTCAACAGAATTCCTCACGAGGCATAAAGTTAAGGAAGTGCATAAGTCTCGGCCTGGCCGTGGCTTTGATGCCCCAGCGAAAGGGGGCAGTTGATTCTGAGACTTTCAGGACGTTTGATGCCAGCTGAGTATTTGAAAACCAAATAGAAGAGGAGATTTGGATGGAAAATTCTACTCTTAAAACTTGGCAATATGTTACCCGAGGATCCCCAGAGCCCAAAGCTCTTGGTAACTTTAATCTATGCAAGGCGGTATCAGGACAAACCAAGGGAGATGCAGCACTTCCGTCTGCTGTGTGGCTGACACAAACAAACCTAAACCATGTGCTTTCACTTTAAAGCCAGACACTGTGTTAGTCTCCAGTATTCCCATTGGAATACCTTTACTCAAAGTCACTGCTTTGTTTAGTCTCAAGCACATACAAACACAATAGGTTATAGAACGCCCTAAGCAGATAATTACCCCTCAGGAGTTTGGAGCGATATTCAGGGGACTCAGTCGCTGGTTTCCAGTGGCCAACCTTTTGTCTGTGGCTGGAGGCCACGAGGTGATCCACTTGACCCAAACCCACAGTTCCCCTCTTATACCTGAAAAGTTACGAGACATGTCAAGCAAGAAAATGTTACATGGCTGACCAAACGGAATCAGTCATTAGGCAAAAAGCAGGTGTTACAAAAATATATTATTTAAAAAAATAATCGTTAAGCAAGCGGTCAGTCTGGGAGTCATATTTCTCTAGAACAGCAGTTCGGAAATATATCCAGACTTCCTGTTTTTCACAGATGCTTACCCCAGCATATCAGGGAGTGTCAAGCCCATTTCTTGTGATAGCTAAAGCACCCCCCCTCCCTCCCCCCGTGCCTTAGTTATGCTAAGTTTCTGCAAAGGCCTACAACAACCAGAATAATTGATAGTCCACCCCAATAATTAGCAGTGGCTTGGACACCTGGCTGGTTGCTAAAATGCCCTTCTACAAACATGCCGAGGCCCCAGGCTGCAAAACTCACGTTTGGAGCATTTGGGTACTCGCAGCCAGGTTTAGATGATGTCTACACCACAGTGGCACAGCTACGGCGCTGCAGCTGTGCCCTAAAGCACTGGAGTGTAGCCGTTTTGTACATCAACAGAAAGCATTTTTCCTTGGATGTAGTTAATCCACCTTTCCGAGAGGCGGTAGCTAGGTTGTTGGAAGAATCCTTTTGTCGACCTAGACGCATCTACACTGGAGGTTAGGTCGACTTAACTTTGGTGCTTAGGGCATGACATTTGTCACAGCTCTGAGCGATGTAGCTTGGTCGATCTAATTTTTAAGTGTACACCAGGCCTTAGTCTGTGAGCTTTTTGGGGCAGGAGCTGCCTCTTACTCTGTGTATGTACAGCACCTAGCACAGAGGGGCCTTGATCTCCATTGTGGCCTTGGAAGTGCTACCATAATCCGAATAAATAATAATAATACAGTTATGGGCACTGTAGAAAATCCGAAGAGCCTGTCTATGTTAGGGAAATGTGCACTAATGCAACTACACCAGTGGAGTAAGTTGTGTTGATGCAAGCCCTGTTTTACATCAATGCCATACAGCTACATCGGATTTGCTACACTAGTATAAACGTCTCTAATATAGAGACGAGGCGGGTAAGGTAATATCTTAATGGACCAACGTCTGTTGGTGGAAGAGACAAACTTTCGAGCTGCACAGTGTCCTTCGTCAGATCTGCTCGCTCATATCCTGGGACTACAATGCTGCAAACAGCTAATATAGACAGGCCTCTAGCTGGAGTTTGAATATTCCATGGTTTATAACAACCCTTTCTGGAATTCAGATCCAAGTTTGGATTTTGAACGACCCCCCTCAACTCTCTGAAAATTCTGAGGCATTTGGACCCAGAGGATGGACTTGTACCCATCTCGCATGAAAATATATGTATGGATGCTTTATTGTAATCAATTGATATTTGACTCGACTTATTTTGACTTGGGTTAAGTTTGTTTGTTCACTAATATGTTTGATTCTACAATCACTTATATTTGTAAACGATATGGTCAAAGTCTCCTGATTTTTGTTTAATATACAGTCCACCTGTTCCAGAAGCAAACAAGTGCTCAGAGTCAGCTGTTGGTGCCAAAAATGGCTTCTTCAAGGCAGTGTTTTTAGTTGTAGTGCTAAACTGGTGTGTGAGTTGCGTGTAAGGATTTTCTGACTGCAAGTAGTCGCAGTGTTGCTCTATTTTCAACAGGTAATTAAAAACCAGGAGAAACAGCTCAGTGAGCTGGAGCAAAAGTGGATGCTTAATGACAGGTTAAAAAAAAAAATCTTAGGAAGGGTTTGGTGCTGCCAGTCGAGCGAGGAATATGTTGGCATCACCACCAAAGTGTAACAGAAGTTTCATGCACATCCACTTTACAGCTGTTGACAGAGAAAGTGATACTAGCAAATTCCCTCTTGCTCTAAATGCTTCTGATGATTATTTTGTTCCTTAAGCACAAGTGGGCTGAGGGAGGAAAATGTGTTTATTGTGCGAAGAGAGAAAGCTGCTGAGCGATAATGACCTCGCTGTGAACTTGGGCTGTCTTTACGGACTAGTTTACACCCCCTGTGGAGGTTGAATTTTGTGTCTCTTGGACTGAACATAACTTTTTTTAGTTTTATCCCTTGGTGTGCTTGGGATTTGAACCATGTGTATGACTTGAATGGCCAGCAATCACCTAAGCAAGTTTACAAAGCAGAATGTTCTTTTGCAGCTCCAGTTTAGCAAACAGGGACAGTAGCTGCTTTACATGATGTCTGTGGGTAGCTAGGATTCCTTAATTTCCTGCCAGTGTGCCCTTTCTCTTTGCTCACGCCAAAAGATAGAATGTTGGGGAGCCCCGATAGCTAGCTCTTGTTTTTCCTGAAGCTCATTTGGATTGGTAGAGAGGTGGTTTATTTTGGGCGGGGGGGGGGGGGGTGGGTGTGGGGGAGAGTTTTACTCTTGCAAGTTGTGTTCTCTGCATTGGCATTCTTGACAGTTAGAATGCGGGTGGCGGGATTGGTGTGTGCACAGAACTGGCCTCCCCCTCGTATATTTAGAGCTAATGCTTCACAGCTGATTGCATCAAACCCTGATGATTCCAGGAAAGTGTGTGAACTTTTTATAAAGCAGAATCCAGGCAGGGGGAGAATTTCCAGAGAGCACTATGTGCTGTGTTCAGGATCCCAGGAGGCCTAACTCCCTGTATGCAAAACACGAGCATTTAGTGCAAACCCTCCTCTCGACAGGATAAAATAACTGCTTTCTTTGCATCATCGTTTTACTAGTGCCTGGAGGCTTGTTTTGAAATTGCAGCATATAAAAACAGATGAATTAAAGATATAAAATTAATGAGTGTAATTACATTTCCAATCTGTTTCCTCTGTCAACAGGCAGATAAGCCCTGCCATCTACTTCCCTGTTGATAAAGGCCGTGCACCTCATTGGGGGCATTGTGTTTTGCTCAAAGACAAAAGCAAACCAATAAACATCAGTAACGTGGGTCGTGTAGCAATACGGGCACACATCATCAGGTGACGGGCACTCCTTTGCAGAGTCTGCCCAGGACCTAAGCACCATTTGATGGTCTAAATTGTAGTTAAGCAGGACATATGGCTGAATTTCACCTGCTGTGTTTCGCCTACCCTTTAGTTGTAGATCCAACTATTGTTCTGCTCAGGACAAGAAGTGCCTGTTGGACTACACTATCCAGACTCTCTAACTGGAAATTGGGCGTCTGGCTTTGCAAACCTCCAAGGTCTTGGTTTCCTTCACACTCTTTGACCTAGTTAAACTCCCATATGTACATGATGTTCCCCGCTTCTCCAGTTAGTTGGAGTGAGAAGGGGCTGTCGTGGAGTTCAATTATTTGACAATGCATTCTTTTCCAGTGATTTAACAATGACAGATTATTGTTTGTCTGTGTCCATTTGGCATGGGGCAGCTAGTAGCTCTCTGAGCTGTTGCTGTGTTGGCCTTTAGGATAGAAGGATCCTGGCAAAGTTCTCTTTCTCATTTTAGATAAATGGAGGTCAAGCAGGCGTCCTCCAGGGATAAATTATGGGGGAGGGAGTATTAAAGATGTTTTCTGCAAGAGAATTGTCTGCTGAAGTTCTGTTATCACCTCTCCTTTTGCAGTCTCTTCCTTTGATTTTCAGGCTGTAAGGAAGCTTTGTGTAGCTCCACTGATAAAGTACAGCTGTCTAGCACATAGCTGGGTAGTGCGAAAACATTAAGACAGCTGCATAATAGAGCCTGAAATCTTTAGAAACCGCCCGGCAGCGTGATGAGTGCGAGCTCTGGAGAGGTTGCTCTACCAGCTTCTAAAGCACCTGGTCTAAGTTGCTTTCCCACAGCTGTTGGGCCTTTCAAGGTACATTTCATTAGGGTTGAAACAGGAGTCCAGGTCCAAACTTGACAATTGACTGGAACAAAATCTCCTGAATTTTGCTGGCAACAGATATAGGTGCAGGTTTTATAAGAGCAAACCAGGATCTACACAGTTCCCTACAGCTGAAATCTAACTGTCAGACTTGACCCACGGGTCCTCAGCGTAAATTTGAAATTTTAATCTGAGTTACCTTGTGCTACGTAAATTGCTTCATAGGTGACAATAATAGAATTGATTGGGTTGTGTAGTGTCCTTCATGCAGGATATTGCAAAGTGCTATGGAGAGCAGGTTACAAGTTGAAGAGGAAATAAAGGTTTTGAAGCAATAATGGATGTGGTAGATAACATTAAATTGCATTCAGATAATGTTCAGGGTCGCCCTGTGGGTTGTGTTTTTTTTTTAAACTCATTAATCCCAGGGATTGCAGCGTGAAGGGAATTCTCTTTCTCTAGTCTTATCCTATCAGTGCGCCTGATTATTAGAACACAAATGTAAGATCACCAGGAACATAGAGACCTCATAAATTATTTAGGTACAGCTGGCCCATTTAAAGACTCTTCCAGCTTTAATACTGAGTTCTGTACTCCTTCAGGGATTTGTCATACCTCTGCTGTGTATGTGTGAAAAGGTAACTCTTCAGAACAGTTGATTCAGCCTTATTTCAAGAAGATCTGCAATGACACATTTTAAAATGTGTATTATTCACCTAGGGTGAGATTTTCAAAGGAGCCTGAGAAAGTTGGGCATTTAGTTCCCATTGAAATCCAATGGGACTTTTGTTCCTAACTCCCATAGCCTCCTTGGAAAATCCCAGCCCTAATAAATGTTTGGAACAATTGAGATCCATTGCATAAACAGCCAGTGTTTAAAAGGGGCTAGTGATTTTGTGGGCTTCAGTTCTTAGATGCCCACTTTTATACACAAGTGAAAGAGACCTGGTTTTCGGAGGGCTGAATTTCAGCAGTGTGTGAAAATCTGTTCCCTTAAAACTGTCTGAGTTTGGGCCTTCAAAAATGGAGGCACTCAAAATCACCAGTCACTTTTGCCAGTGTCTCTACAGGGGTCTAATGAAATAACCTAGAGGAGTTTGATCTGAAAATACTCAGAGGTTGCTAAATAGATAGCACACCGTATGCTAGATCTCCAAAATATGACACGATTGTTGTTTCATTAGTAATAAGTGATGGGGCAGACAGACAGGCAGAGTTGTAGGAAAGAGATTTTTAGAGAGGCCAGGGTTACATGCCAAGAGGCCTTTGCATGTTTGGTAGCAACGTGGGCACCAGCTTGTGTTGCTGAGCTCCAGGGGTCAGACTGAATTAGGTTCCTCCTGAAACCTAACCCTCTTTCCCCTGTTCTGTCGTCCTGTTCCAATTGTGACATTACTACAGGCATGCATCTTTAAATATGTTTTATAAAAGTGGCTACAATTTCATATTTAGGCCCCGATCCTGCTACCTGCTCCATGTGAGCAGATCCCAGCGGCCACGCGGATTTGACTTCAATGAGACTCTGTGCTGTCTGTGGGGTGCACTCAAGCATAGCCAGTTGCAGGATTGGCGCCTTAATCATTTGTGTGTGTGTGCATTTAAAAACAAAGAAACAAACCCCTCCACTTTCCAGTGCAAAAGTAATCTAGTCTGTATTTTGGAATAACATAATGCTAACTTTTACAACTGTATAATGCCAAACTAAAATGTAATATGATTAGTCCAAATGACACTTGCATACACCACGTACTGCTCCTCCAAACTATGTATAGACATAAATGCGTGTGTATAATATAGTGCATTCTTTGCACTTCCCCCCCCCTGCAAACCTGTAATTTAGAATTGGCTGAGCAGGTTTTGTTTAAAATACTAGCCCAGTTTTGCAAAGGCATGGTTAAATCCGAGGCACACAGTTTGCTCATCCATCTTTAGCACCATGATGATAAATCTTTACTTGTCTACAACAGAAATGCAAACAGATCTCTTGGGCAAACAGACAGCTAAGCTGTACAAGGCTCTGTTCTTTTAGACCAAGATTAGCATTGGTGGGTGGGATGGGTGGAGAATATCATATATCAGTCCCTGGAAAATAAAGGCCCTAACCCTGTTGTTGTATGACAGTAGTATATAGGGGCCTTAGTCATGGAGCAGGACCTCAGGACGCTAGGGGCTGTACAAACACAGAACAGAGAGACAGTCCCTGTCTTGAGGATCTTACAGTCCAAACCCCATTGGAACACATCATGTAATGAAATCTACACCTGCACCTAAGTATTTGCAGGATTGGGCCTAATGGGCTGCCATAGAGACTCGGGGGGGATCCTTAAGGTAGGTAGATATGGTGGCCTTCGCAGCAGCCAAGTAACAGTAGTGGAAGGGGAGGTCTCCATGAGCCAACTGCCAAGTCTTCGCCCTCATGTCCCCGGCATCCGTTAATGGCACTGCACCCTGCTCGTGCAGCACGCAGCAAATGGACTTTTCCAGAGGGGCTTTGGCTGCAAACGCCCTTGAATCATTTCCGGCAGAGGAACTTTTTCAGAGTTTACACAGTTAATGACTCGAGTGAGGCTGTGAAGCCCAATAGCATACACCGCTCTTCTGAGATTTATTTTATCCCTTTGAAGGCTCTTGTCAGTTGCTCTTTTTGATATACTTTCCAATTGTTGTGTTAACCTCCATTTCTTTTTTTCATACTAAACCCTGCAAAAGCTCTAAGATAAACATTTCTTCCTCCCAGTGGTGTTTGTTTAGTTATTTATTTTTTCAGTGGGTCTCTGTTTGCAGCAGCCCTGTGATATTGTTTATTTTGTGCCACACACAATTCTTGGGTTTACTTCCTTTTTGTTGCAACAATAGCAGCACTTTGCCTCGATAGCATCCTGTAGGTGAGGAACTCACAACACTGCAAACGTAAATAAATTACTGCAGCCCAGCGGGGTCGGTATTATTCTCACTTGCACAAAGGGAGAGAGGTTAAGGTCAGAATATTCAAACTTGGCTGCCTAAAGTTGGGCTCCTACATTTGCGTTTGGGCACCTAAATGAGTGGGCTGATTTTCAGAGGTGCTGGGTGACAGCGGAGCCACCAGGAACTGACCTCCAGAGCTAAAAATGTAAGTTGCAAATGCTTGAGCTAAGAAGCCGATGCTATGTAGCTGGGAGCTGTAAGTCATATCGGCTGCAGATTGGCCCAGAGCAGGACCTGTGACACACACGCACCAGTGCATTACTCTGAACACCTGCAGCTCTCATTGACTTCACTGGGTCTTTTGGGTACCCAGCACTTTTCAAAATCAGGTCATGTTTATTGAGGTGCCTAACATTAAGCACTCACAACCACATAGAGGAAGGGTGTAATACACAGCTCTAGGAAAGCATAAGTGACTTAGCCAAAGCAAGAGGAGAAGGGTGCTATGGATCCTGATTCTCCAGTGCCATTTGCTAACCACTAAACAACCCCACCTGTTCCTAATGCACCATCAATATCAATCAGGAGTTCTCAGTTTTTCCCATACTAGGACCCTTGCCTTCCTCCCCACCCCATCTAACTTGGATCTAGATGGGACATCCTTACTGCTGAGAAGTAGAACAGGAGGGTCTCTGTGACCCTCTGACACCTGTTGGTGACCTGGGCTTGAGACCTCTTGGTATGAATCACAGCCCATGCCTACGAATAGTAGGCTAGGCTCTGTTCTCAGGTGACACTGGCCTAAATCTGGAGTAACTCCACTGAAGCTAGTGGAGTCACTCCGGATTTAGACTGGTGTAAACAGAGAGCAGGGTTCGTCCCATTGTATGTGGTTGCTGCAGAGCAAACATTGCAACCTCACACTCTTCTATGGGCCAGCCAATAAAGGATGGCAGCTGGGATGGCGTCATTGTCAAAGGACACTGTACCCATATTGTTTAATGAAATCAGTTCAACTTTCTCTGAACCCAATTGACCAAATTAAAAAAAAAAAAAATCGAGAGGCCAGAGTTTGAAGCGAGACCCCAAGCCTGTCAGTTCTTCACAAGCACAGCTCAAAAAGGTAGACCCATGCAGACGTGGAGAAAGCTGCTCCAAGTAGACGTGCTGTCCTCGGGAAGCCAGAATGAACCCGCAGCTTTCTAAAAGTGAAGCTGCATGCTTGCCCAGGAGACCCACAGGTCACACAGTCATGGGCGAGCATGTCGTCTGAACCAGCAATCAGATTATTTTAGAGGGGAGACTTCCCAAGCCATAGGCGGTAGTGAGCCCCCTTCCTGGATGGGGGCTGGGTGCGTAACTGTCCTCTGAGCCTTTGCAAGCCTGCCCCTTGTTGCTGGTGAAAGCTCTTGTCTTGTCAGCCCTGAATGCTGGTTGCTCTGTTTAACCACAGAACAAGGACAGCACATGCTGCCACAGTGTGCCCGGTTCAGCAGGGTGCGAGGGCACCTGCCTCCCTCTAAGCATACGATGGTCCCACTAAAATCAGTGGGGCTAAATGTGCTTAAAGTAAAGCACGTGCTTAAGTGTCTTGCTGAACTGGGACCTGCTAAAAGGGAGGTGGTTATGGTCTCTGCCTCCTTCATTCCTTTGCTTTTCTGTTGCAAAGGAAGGCCCTAAAGGGTTTTGTGACCTGGGTGTCCACAAGGAACCAGGATGGGATCCACCGGCTTACTTCACACAGGCCAGCAAACGACCACTAGATGGCTACAAAGTAGACACCGCTGGCCTGAGTTGCCTGTGAACTCCTGGTCTGGAGGTGAGGGCCAGCGTGTCTCCTTACCACGCCAGCCCCCTCCATGGCAATCAGAGCTCAGCACTGTCTGTTGCTTGTGTCCGTGAAGGAGCTTCCACTTTCCATTGACTGACTGCGAGGAGCCCAGGAATAAGGGGGCGTTGTAGCTCTGCCCGCTGAGTTAGCGTTGTGTGGGCCAGCGTCGGAGCCGGGGTGTGAAATCAGCTACTGACTTTCTCCATAGCGAATCTCTGATCAGTCTGGCCAGAGGACAGCTGTCTTCGCCCTGCGGCACTGCATGATTTAATAAACTTCCCTCCCACTCAGGGGAGGATAAGTCCTTTGAAGTCTTGTTTCTTTTCACTGGGAATGCTTCTAAACCACTCCACTGCCCCCCTCTTCCAGTACAGAACTGACTGTGCTTTGTGACCCAGCCCTGACAGCTGTTCTGGGATTTGAGCTGGCATCTCCGGGGCATGGGAGTACGTGGGCATTTTACTGGGCACAGGGCGCTCCATTCATGTTCCAGTGTGCGTTTATGGGGTTGTGTCCATGGCACGACCCTGGGGCCCACTCCTGGAAATAACATCTGGCTGTTAGCCAGCAGTGCACGGGAGGGCCTGCCCACTCATCAGCGGGAGTTATTGTTCACATGAATTACAGGGGTTCCCAGTAATCCAACTGCTGGCCCAGACACCCTTTTAAACACTCCTTTTTCCTCGCAGGCCTTGTTTGTGCTCGGGAATAGCCTCATTTTTGCAGCTGGTGGCCAAGATAGCAGGCTGGGGCTGATGGCTAAGTCCAGACAAGGGCATTTGCACCAATTCAGTTAATTAGGGTTCCCCTTGATGGCAAATAACTCTACCAGCTACAGAAGACATAGAGCCAAAGCCAGAAGTGATGTGGATGGTGCTGTGAGTTGCACGTCAGTAACTGGACATAACATACATACCGGGAGCAGGTATAGATTGAAGTGTGTGGGTTGAGGGTTGACTGGAATGAGTGGGGACAGTATTGGTCCCAGAGGCAGCATGGCTGTTCCGTTGCTGATTGGCCACATCTGCATTAGAGATCTGAACCACTCACCAAGCAGGTGCAAAGACAGTCTCCTTCACACACACTTACTCCACATGGATGGCTCTTTGGAGCATGTATGCAGTGCGCTGTACCAAAAGGTTACAAACTGGATTGAATCCCAGCACAATGGCTTCACCTGCATCACACAGCTCTGTAAAGGGCTATGCTAATGCAATCTGGCTGTAATACTGTGAAATTACTTGGAGTGAGCACTGTCGGAAACTTCTTGCAGTTGAGTGACAAAAACATAATGGCTACAGCTGCTTGAATGTCTACCAAGAGCTTTTCAGTTCTTGGCTCATCCTCACTTTGGAGAGCGAGGTGTCCTGCTTCTCACATCTGTCAATCAGCCTCATGCTCCTGATGTAATAAAAGGTATTGCACCACTTAATCCTACTAGTGCAATATCCCTTCTCCTTTCCCTCTTCCCTCCCCCGTTTTCTTCCCCTCAGTCCTGAGTTCAGTTCCCCTGTATACCCCTCAATTTGCAGCAATAGCATTGGGGCAGGGACCATCTTTTTATTCTGTTTGTACAGCACCTCACAGGATGGGGATCTGGTCCATGACACTCTGGAGCTACCAGAATACACATAATCAATCATAATAATTTTCAGCTAAAAGCCAAAGTACCTGTGGCAGAATTCACAGCTGCTGCTGTGTGCTTGAATCTCCTTTAACAGATAGCTGTTCAGCATGCTCTGAACTGGGGTGCTCAGTGATGCTATGGGCCCTTCATCTCCTGGCGTGGCACTGGCTAAAAGGAGATAAAGGATGGAGGATCATGACAGCAGGGGGGCAGAGGTACATCAAGATTTCATTCCCACTTAGTATGTAAACCAATCTTTAAAATGCAGCTGTGGTGTGAAATTAAACTTGTTCAGAAAAAGCCCTTTCTGACTCAAAACATCTTGTTTCCTTTGTGTCTCTGCGTCAGATCTGCTGTCTTTACCAGCACAGAGCCAATGCGGTGATGGAAGAGCAAGCTGAGTGCTTCTTTTCCTTATGGCTCAGCAGCAACACTGAGGTTGCAGAGATTTTAGTACAGGTGTGGGTGCCGGAGGTGGAAAAGACCCCCCGTGGGTTATCAGGTCCTGGGCTGCAGTCTGGCGTTGGCAGTTGGAAAATAATCTTTTCAACTGTAAACGGAGCAAATTGATCTGGAATCTGCAGAGAGAAACTGGGGCCATGGTTTTCAGAAGTGAGTCATAATGTTGGACGCCCAGTTTGAGGCACCTCAAAGGGCCTTTCCAGAGGGTGAGGCTCATCGCTTTCTGACAGGCCCCTTTCAGGTGTCTCTAGCTGGGCCCCCCAAAAACAGAGGCTCCCAAAATCACCAGTCACTTTAACCAATCTTGGCTGAGGCTCTCTTTCCATGAGTGACTGTGATATATGCGCTGCTGTGCCATTTGGGTGTGTGTCGTGAACGAAAACTTTAGCGTTTAGGCTGCCCGGGGCTGATGGAGAGCACCACAAGGTCCTTGGTCCAGCAGTGCTTTTGGTTTTGAGCTGGACTTTAAACAGCGCTGCAGCTGGAGAATCAGTGCATCTGGCCTGTGTGTTACGTAACGCCTTCTGTGCCTGATCCACGAGGGACAGGAGTCTGGTGCAGCCCCCACTGGAGACCTTTAGCTCCAGCTGTAGCAGCTCCGGAGGCCCCTGAGTCAGTCCCTGGAGCGCTGGACAAGAAGGATGCCATCACATAAAGCCGTGTGCTCATGGGGCTACCTGCAGGAAACAGGCCCTGTGTGCCTTACAGCCTCGAAGACTCAGTTTGTGAGCGGCGGGGATCGCAAGCAGGCAATCCCACCTTAACGTGGAGAGCCATGTCCAGATGCCACACTGATGGGTGCATGAGAAAGGAGTACCTACTGGTTGCTCTCTAAGGGCCCGAGCCTGCGAATAGTTTCATACTGAGCACAGTGAGTACTGCAGGCTCTCTATGCAGTAGTAAGTCATGGAAAAACTAGGCCATCAATATTCCAATGTAAATTCCCCCTTTACCTTCCCAGCAGGTTCCACATTTGCGTTATCTAGGGAGCTGTTCTGTGGCTGAGCAGAGCTGGCTCCATTAACCAGGGCTCCCCCATCATTGCCTGAAGCATGAACTGCAGCAGGAGCCTCCATGTAGAATGGGACCCTGGTGCCTCGTTGCCTTACTGTTGTTCAGCACTTTTCATTGTCAGGGACTTAACTAGGATTACTAGATTATTGTGGGCCTGTCATGAGGAATCTTCTCCTTTAGACCTTATTAGCCCAGCTTGTTCTGCAGTGCCAGACTTCCAAACAATTGCAGCCTTGCTCCCTCAGTACTGGCGGATGAGACAGTCACGGAGCTATTAGCAGCGGTTCGCTAAATAAAGGGAGCTTCTGCCCTAGAGAGAACAAAGCAGAATTGGGTTTCATTTGCTGCCTCTCATGATTAAGGAATTTAAAGAGGCTTTATTAAAAGTAAGGCGTTAGATGTTGCTGCTGCAGTAGCTGCACAGGGCAAATGCTGGATTCTGGACTCAGCATTGGACTGACTCAACTGAGAGAGTGCCACTGACTGCACTTGAGTTGTACCAGCAAGATGGAAAAATGGCTTCTTTTTATTCTACATTTCTGCTCTCCCTGTTTCTACGTGGCTTAATGTTGTGTTGCAACTGGGAGCTAGGAACTTCTGAGACCTGCCCTCCTGCTCAGCCACTGACTTGCGGTGTGATCTTGGGCAAGTCCCTTTAGCTCGTTGTTGCCTCAGTTTCCCATCAATCACGGGAGAATATTACCTTTTAACCAGGGTGTTGTGTATGTTGCTTTGAAAAGGAAAAGTAGTTGGGCATCTTTATAATTGCTGACTTACATGCCCAGGCTCTGATCCAGAACCTCACTGAAGTCAACAGGCTTTGGGTAAGGCTAAACAAGCTGTGGGATTGCAAGTTGAATTCTCCTCTGCCTTACGCGTTGCTGACAATGTCAGCTGCGTTCAGATTGCAGAATCGGTCTTCCTGCTGTCGCTGCCTGAAGTAGACAGGACCCAGCTTGATGTTCAGACCGCGGGTGGCGCGTGCGGAGCTGGCAGGTAGAACAGTCGTCTCACACCTTGTGAACTGAGCTGGCAACACTATCCATGTAGCCAAGCTTTGGGGCAGGGACTGTCTTTTCAGTAAGGGCACGAAACCGCGCCGAACCCAGTGGGGCCCTGTGTCTTATTGTGGCTTCTAGGTGCTACCATTTAGACTAGAGGGCCTAGGAGTAACTGCTGAGCCCTGGCTGGGATGATCCCAAATCCCCTCCCTGCAGAGACGTGCTGGTGTCTTGATATTTAGATCCATGAACCTGACAGGGCAATAGAATAAAGCTGCACTGAGATACGCAAGACCCGCACGTCCGATAAAATTCCTCCACGCACACAGCAAGCCTCCTGCTGCTGCAGCTGGAGTCTCCATGGGAAAAGTGCCTCTGACCAGGACACTCAGGGTAGCATTTGGCTAAGAAAATATTTGGCTAAAAATAGCAATAAGAGAAATTAAAAAAACAAATCCAAACCAGGCACTTAGGAGAAGTTAGTTTCCAGCCAAGTGGCAGGTTTGACTCCTCCGTGGCCTAGAATCTTGTAACTTTTTCATGCCAAGAGTCACATGCGGTGTATATATTATGTTTGATGACAATGTGCAGAAATCCAGCCTGGGAAGGGTCAGAATTATTATTAGTCTTACCAGAGCGCTATGGGGCTGTAGGCACAGGTCGGAACCCCACAGAGCTGGGCACTGTCTCCGGTACAAGTGCAGGGAAGTTCAAAATACTTTCCTTCCCCGAGGATAATTAAACCAGCCTCGCCCCACTGTTCTTCTTTGCATCCTTCATGTCTTACAGGCTCCATCCACCTCCCTAGTTCCTGATTCTGTTCCCGAGTCAAGAGGCCAAATTCAGCCCTGGCGTAGAGGGAGGTAGCTCCTGAAGGTCTGGGGCTTGCACCAGGGCTGGTTTTAGTCTGGTAAATTCGGTCAGATTGTTACGGTGAATTATGACTCCCTCCAGGAGAATTTCTGCTAACTTGCATTTTTCCATGCAGCTTCCTACCCTTCTCTTGGATCTGTCCCCTTTGCTCTGGCAGACACACAGCACGGCCTCAAAGCTGCAGTAGGGAAGGCGGCCGGAGCTCACCAGTGTGAAACGATCCCAGTAACACTTGGCAGCCTCTTAGTGGTGAGCTTGTCGGCAGATGTTAACACTCCCTCAGTACCTGCAATCTGTCACTTGCAAAGTTCATTCGTAAATGTTCCTGTGCACTTGTTAGCTGGACAGTTGCCTCTGGTACCTGCGGCTAAAAGCACACAGAAAGATAAAGAAATGATCTTGTAAAGTCTGGAGAGGTGGTCCTAAAAGGGAAGCTGTTTCCAGCCCTCTCTCCCCACTCCATTTGGACTGTTAGCTTTGCTGATTGTTGGCCTTTTCCCAACTCCTGTTTTTCCCACAGGAAGATGATGTACTGACTCACTCATAGGCCCACTCCGAAGTGCTGCTTATGTTGTGTTGGTCAAGCTACATGATGGAGAAGAACTAAGCACGCAGGAGATTAGAGTCAGAGAAAGGAGTAGGGGATTATAGGTTAAAGGTCCCAGAGTCGCTGTATTGCAGCTTGGCACTCAGCCCGATATCCATGAATACTGCAAAGGCCAGTGCTGGGAGTGTATCTGCTTCTTTCTATTCTTGGAACTACAGGCAGCTGGTGATGTTCTTCCTCCTCCAGGGCCTGAGTCAGGGAGACACTGAGCATCCCACCTCGCAAGATCGAGTTTGGGGGTTTGTGAGTTTTTTCGCCACACCTTGTGCAGATAAACGCCTCACTCGCAGGATGCTGCTGGGGGTGCGAAGTGTGGCCCATAGCGGCATGGCCCTCCTTGGGCAATATCTTTGCCTTGATTTAGGATCTGATCCTAACCTGAAACGTGACCCATATTGGGCGACGGGGTGGTGGGGACTTAGTTTGCTCTGGCGTGTTGGGTTCTCCCCAAACTCCAAGCAAAACTCTCACCAATAAAAACGAAAATAAGGTTTGTTGTCCCCTTCCCCTCCTCGCCCTGAATCCCTGCCAGGTGTCACTGAACTGTGGGGCTGTCCCCTGGCTCTCATCTGGAGCTTTCTCTGCCATGCGTGCAGCCGCTTGCCACGTCCAGAGAGAGAATGCAACAGGCCACTGCCGAGGGGCGGTCTGGGAGGAAGGCCATTGTCAGGGATGATAATCAGGACATCCTGCTGGCTTCTTATCACTGCCATCTGCCTGCTCCCTCCCACTAACCCCAATATTGGTATCACATTGCTGTTGGCAGGAGAAGGGCAGCTGCTTTATTTCTGCAAGTTACAGACAGTGCCCAGTGTGATGATGGCAGCTTCCCCGGGGCTGGATAGTGGAACGCCAGCAGCAGCAGAAACGTGTATTGACTCCTCATTCCGAGGCACCACCTTCAGATCCTCACTTTTCAATATTCCCATTTCTGTCCCCTTTCGCCCTTCCTCTTCCTGGCCTCCGTCCATGCTGCTCAAGGCAGCTTGCCAAGTAATTAGAGCACAGGACTCTCAAACGTAGATTTGCGGCTCTGCCACTGAATTGCTGTCTCGCCTTCGTTGAGCACCTGTCGCTCTCTGTGCCTCGGTTTCTCCATCGGTAAGGTTGGTGAGGTACCTACGTACTGCATCACGTGTGTTTGATTGCAAAGTGCTGTGACTGTCCAGGGAAAGTCACTGTAGAAGACCACGGTGCTTGAGAGTCACAGAGTGGTCTAGGGGACTTGGACACCTCCCGCTACTAATTTTAATAACGGAAGATAGTTGTTGAAATCCTTTAGAAAGCTTTGAAAATCTCAAGCAGTATTGGTTGGGAGCCGGAGCATTTCTAAGATCTGACAGCTCTGTGTCTGTTTGTTAATTAGAGCATTAAAAACAGTGGTCAATAGAATAGGACTGTCTTATCAAATTCCCAGACAAGTGACCTGTTTTCGTTTCCTTCTTTCCTTTCTGGTCATTGCCAAAGACTCAGTGTGCACATAAATGGAAGCTTGCTCATCTGTCTGCCTCTCTTCTGAGTCATGCAGTGGCACAATGGGCCCAGGAGCTGCTGTGATGTTGCAAACCTAGAACTGTTGCAAGGGGGGCGGGTTGATCCTTGAGGTCAGTGATGAGAGAGACCCCCTAACTCATCCAGGCAGTCACCCATGAGACATATCCACTATTCAACGTATTCTGTGCTCCCTCCTCCCTGCCAGTCGTGTGGGAAATAAACACATCCCAGGCGATGTGCAGGAAGGGAATAGGAATTTTGGAACCCCAAAGTTCCCTGGATGCTGGTCCTAGGGTGCCTCCTGTGTGGCTTGAACATTCTCCCTAGGCAAACGTCATCCCTCACTTACTTGGGCAACTGACTCACTCAGTTTTCCCTTGGAGATGGTGGTGGTTTATTGTAGGTACTGCAGCAGCACCTAGCAGTCCCACTCTGAGCCCTATGGTGTCGAGGGCTGTGCACGCACAATGAGCAGAGAGCGCCTACCCTGCAGAGCTTGCAATCCATTGAGGAAAGGCCTGACCCCTCTGTGGTGCTTGTCCTGCCTGTGCAGGGATGCAGGAGGGCCACGTTCAATTCTCTGCTCTCCCACAGACTCCCGGTGAGACCTTGGGCAAGTCTCTGTGTGGGGATAACAGCAGTGCTCTGTCGGGTGCATAAACACGTTAAAAGCTGACGAGGTGCTCAGACAGGAGCCTGCGGTAGATGGGTGTGTGACCCGCTACACCTCTCCAGTGAGCGGTTTCTCTGTTGTGCGGGCGTGTAGGCTGCTTTGCTGTCTGATTGAGGTAGAACAGTAAATCTCCCCCTCAGAGCAGGCTGGGTGCGTGGGTTGTTTGTTAATGGGCTTTCTCTGCGCAAAATACACGAAAGGTCTTCAAGGCGCAGATTTAAACCAGGAAACTTACAGGTTTAAGGTTTCACATACTTTACACATTAACATTCATTTCTGGGGCCTGCTTAGCAGCGAGCACTTGTTGCATTAGTGATGAATGAGAACCGGAACCCTTGCATTTGTTGATGTATTTGGGTGGGTTTTTTTAAATTGCAAACGTAGGCCCCGATCCTGCAATGAGTTCCACATGGGGCCATGGGGGCCACTGCATGGAGTTGGTCGCATGATCAACGTCCTTATTCGTTTAGCACTGACAACAAGCCTGTTGCTGTACATGTAATCAAGATGAAGTGGGTCCCTGCTCTGAACAACCTATCAATCGAATGTTCCATTAACACAGGGACGTTTGCATTGTATTGGCTGGAGGGCTGGTGTGGGGGAGCTGCTCTTTTAAAAAAAATAAAAATAAAAATCAAGGAATTTTCCCTTCTTTGATGTCTGTCTGTTCCTGGTCTCGTAAAGCTCTCTCAGGCCCTGCTGTGCACTGTGCAGAGCTGAGAACACAGAGGGTTTTCAGTCACTCTGCATTTGGACAAGCCCAAGCTCCAGCCTGGCTTAGGGCATAAGGGATACCACTTCCTAATACCAGGAAAAGACAGGCGGGGGAGAAGCCCCACTGCTATTAAGCGCTGAAACAGACAAGTATATGGGACCTACAGGGAAATGTATTTGTGACTGGGGGTCGAGGGTATTAACTTAACCCCTGCTCCCAACCACTTCCTTTCTTTCGGAGACAGGCTGCCCTGAGTGTTGTCCCCATAACGCCTCTTAGAATAATGGTGTGTGTATGTGCACCGCTGCTCTCTACTAGATGGAGTAACTGCCGCGCCCCTTGGTGTCATAGGCCCCAAACAGCTAGCTCAGCAGCAGGGGCCTGCACTTCTGAAGGAGGCGGATCTGTGCTCTCTCCCTGCTGCCTGTGTGAAATTCTGCCTGGCATCCAGGAAGTCATGGACTTGTCACAGTAAGGAGGTTCTGTGCCCATGGAACAGAGGTGCTTTTGGTGTCCCCTGTGGTGGTTAGCTTCATTGCTTGATATGCATACCAAATAAGTTTGTGCTGGCCAATTGGATTTCTGGCTCGCTTATCAAGTGATCTAAATTTAAATAAATAAAGTAGCCTGCCAGAAATTGGCTTCTTTTAAAAAAAAAAAGTATCCGGTTTCTTATTGACTGGTGAATACATTTGTTCTGCTCTTTAAGGCAGTCAGACTGCAGCAGACCGCTCTCATGCTCCAGGAAACTCCAGCTAATGTATTGAAATGTGTACAATTTCCGAGATAATGAAATGCAGGTAGTTGGAGTAGAACACAGTCACAGCAGTGCAGGCTCCTCGCTTTGATCATTTGCGGGTTACTAGTAATTATCTTTAGTGCTCGTATAGCACTTGTCATTTAAGGATCCCAAAGGCGGGCCAGTATCATCACCATTTTACAGATGGGTAAGGGGAGGCACAAAGAGGTGAAATGTTTTGCCCCAGGCCGTGCAGCAGAGCTCGGGGTAGAACCCTCTTGGACCAGGCTGTCTTTCCTTGCTTTTAGTAGGCAATCCTGGGACAATTCTAGAGTGTAAACTCTTTGGGATGGGTACTACCACTTACATTATGTTTGTACAGGGTCGCACAACGGGCCTCGTGTCTATGCGCCACTGTAATGCAAATGTTCAGTAATAATAAACTGACGACATCTGATCACTGGCTACAGAAGGAGAGCACGACTCATAAGCCTGTAGAGAGACAATGCTTGTAGAATAGCACAAATCACATGGAGAATGAGAGGAAAGGCAGCAGAAAGGCAAGGAGAAGGATGGGGAAAAAAAGCATCACAGCATGTGGGGAAAGCCCGTTAGACCTCTCTGCACCATTCCATTTGCCATCCCTCTTGTTAATTACTCTTCATGTTTCCTGCCTGTGCCAACATGTCTCTTTTGTTCGTAGGAGTCTGTCGGGGACTTGGCTTCCTTTTTAAACAAGCAGCACAAATATGCATCTAAAATAAGTGGCGGTGTTTTATGTAGCTGATAAAAATAAAAGCCTCCCAGCGTAGGCATCTATGACAGCACAGAGGATTTATGGCTGGTTGGAGTGTTTTCCAGTGCCACTTGGCTGCCCGTGGGAGGAGAGCCTTTTATAACTGTTATCGGCTCCCACACAGACCAGGCTTCAGGTCCAGACTGTTGCTTAATTTGGACATAAACACTGAGAGGCTTTTGTTTGTTAATCTTTGGCTACACATCTTCATTGTTCCCCAGCCTACCCCAGAGCCAATCTTGACTGTGTCCTCGGCCAAGAGCCGACAGAGCCCTGGACCTGGCGATACACATGTGGCTCTGCTGGGCCCTTTTCCAGCTAACCCTCAGAACAGCTGTGTGCCTGCCACATGGATGCCACAGTGAATGTATCACTGACCCCACCTGGGCCAGCAGCAGGATTTGAATCTTAGACCTTCAATGCTAAAAGCACAGAGGAGCTAATGGACTGAGGATGGGATTTTCAGATGAGCCTACAGGAGTTAGGCACCAAAGGCCTACTTGAGGAAGGCCTGTAAGCACCTAAAGATGCTGATAGGTTTTAAAAATCCCACTGGGTGCCTAAGTGAGTTAGGCACCAAAATCCAATTGAAGACGTTAGGTGCTAGGTGCCTAAGTCACTTGCAAACCCAGTAGGCACAAGTCTGCACCTTTGTAAATCTGGCCCCTGTCTCTCTCTAACTCTCAATGGGAGCTAGCACCTAACTCTCTTGAGCTCATTCAGAATTCCAGCGTAAGGAAACAGTAGCAGGCTTACAAACCTTTGATGTGGACCAGCTGGGAGAGGGAGACAGAACACCCCACGTTCCTAGTGCACTGATGCTGCTGCAGGTGTAACCAAAAGCCACAATCAGGTTGTGAAAAGCAGGGCTCTTGAGAACTGCACAACCGATACCATGTGGGAGAAATGACTAATGCAGGGTTTGGCAACCTTTCAGAAGTGGTGTGCCGAGTCTTCATTTATTCACTCTGATTTAAGGTTTTGCATGCCAGTCATACATTTTAACGTTTTTAGAAGGTCTCTTTCTATAAGTCTATAATAGATAACTAAACTATTGTTGTATGTAAAGTAAATAAGGTTTTTAAAATGTTTAAGAAGCTTCATTTAAAATGAAATTAAAATGCAGAGCTCCCTGGATTGGTGGCCAGGACCTGGGCAGTGTGAGTGCCGCTGAAAATCAGCTCGCGTGCCATCTTCGGCACGCGTGCCATAGGTTGCCCACCCCGGGGCTAATGGCTATTCTGGATGTAGCACAAGGATAAGATTCCAATCGGATGCTTTGATTTCCTTTAATCAACCCAGCTCTGTCCATGCTTGAGTTCCTTAGAACTTCTGGGAAAGGCAAAAGTATCAAAGATCTTTGGATCCATCTAATTATGTCCCTGCCTTTTGATTACTTTGCACTTATTTAGCACTTTCTCTCTATGGATCCCAAAGCCTTTTACAAAGGTGACTGAGTATCATTATCTCTGTTCTTCAGATGGAAAAGCTGAAGCACAGAGAAGGTAAGGGCCTGATTTTTAGAGGTGCAGAAAGTCAAATTCCTTTGAAAATTAGGCCCTAAATTATTCACTCAAGATCAGCTAGGAACATAAGAACGGCCATACTGGGTCAGACCAAAGGTCCATCCAGCCCAGTATCGTGTCTACCAACAGTGACCAATGCCAGGTGTCCCCAGAGGGAGTGAACCTAACAGGTAATGATCAAGTCATCTCTCTCCTGCCATCCATCTCCACCCTCTAACAGACAGAGGCTAGGGACACCATTCCTTACCCATCCTGGGTAATAGCCATTAATGGACTTAACCTCCATGAATGTTCTTTTAAACCCTGTTATAGTCCTAGCCTTCACAACCTCCTCAGGCAAGGAGTGCGCTGTGTGAAGAACTTCAGTTGATTTGTTTTAAAGCTGCTCCCCATTAATTTCATTTGGTGGCCCCTAGTTCTTATATTATGGGAACAAGTGAATAACTTTTTCTTATTCACTTTCTCCACACCACTCATGATTTTATGGAACAGAAAGCAGCTCTCCAAAGTCTTATTCCCTTCCACTGTCCACTAGTCATTGCTGCTTTCCCTTCTCTGCTAGCTCTCCCGCACCAGACAAGTTTACCAACAACAATGGGGACTGTTACGTTTCTTTCAAGCACACAGCACGTTTTTGGCGTGACAGGGATCAGCCTGGGGTTCAGCTGGGCTGCCCTAGCTGGCGCTCTTTGCAGTAGGTTGACATAGGTGTTTGCTTTCTCTGCTGTGCCATCTTTTTCACAATGGATGCTGTAGGGTGCGTCTCAAAACTGGCAGTCAAACATGTTGACACACACACAGAGAGCATTCAGCTGCCATGCATCTAGGGCCTAAAAGTGTATCATTCACTCTCACTCACAGCAGTCTTGCAACAAGAAATAACAGCCGGGAGAGTAATGATGAAGTGCGTGGTTTGTAATAAGATTCTCACGTGCCTTAGATGCATTCTGAATTGCACAACAACCAAAGATTTTGTGATGATGGAGAGAGCCCAGTATAATGGACAATGGACCTCCCTCTTGCTTTTTGGGGGACAGGGGTGTATGTATAAGAAAGAGTTAACTCACCGCTGGTGCATCCCCTCATGGCTGGGTATGGTGTAGCAGCTCTTTCCTTGTCTAATGCCCCTCCTGACAGCTGTGTTGGCCTTTGATGGTCTCTCTTCTCATGACTCAGCCCACCAGCCAGGTCTCTCTAAAGTTTCTCCCCTTCCAGGGTGTCTGTATACCAAATGGACTGTGTCGCACGCAACACTGGTTATCAATCTGCCATCTTTCACCCCTCCAGGAATCCTCCCCTGTCCCACTCTTCCGGCAGAACAGCGGACTCGGGGCTTCTCCCTGCAGTCTTTCAGCCAGACTCCAAAGCGAAACACAAACCACAACAAAAGCAGCTTCTGCCCCCTTCTTTGGTCTTAAACTTTTAATCCATGCTGGGGCCTCCCCAGGTCTCTGCTGCTGCAGGACGCTGGCTCTCAGGGGCTATCGCCATGGAGTTGTGGCCCTAGTCTGGACCTTCCTCTCCCGTCTGCCCCCATGGCTGTCAGCCTGTGGGGTGCCTTCTCTCAGGCCCACTGCAGGAGTCTCCTTCACCCCTGCTACATTCAGGTGTCAGTTCCCTCCTCTACTCCCTGCTCCTCAGAGAGAGATTCTAGAACTCTTGTCCCTGCCCCCACCTGCTGCTCTGGGCTTCCTCTCTTCATAGAACCCAGCCAGCTCCTTCCCCAGCTGGGACTCGTCTTTAATTAGGCCTGGCCCTCCAGGTGCAACCAGGTGTGTTCATTAGCTCTCAGGCCCTCATTAACCCTTTGTTGCCAGCATGGGGTACATATCCCATCACAGGGTATTTTATAAAAAAAAACCAGAATGTATCAAGTAACTATGAAGTTGGTAACAATCACTCTGTGTGACTCCCCCCTTCAGCCACCTCACATCAAAGCTCAGTTTGAAGCAACAACTTGACTGGAACCTTTACCAGCCGTGTTGTTCAATTCTGAGGGTAGTTAGCCTACAATGCCTGTGACCCAAGAACTTCTTAATGCTAGCCGAGAAGGGAGTCCAGATATCTCCTGCGTCTGGTAGGTACGTTCTGGTTCATCAGAAAATGTCATGCGAGATCTCAACTGAAAGCTCGCGGATCAGTTGCGGATCCAAATTTTCTATTTGCGCAGGGCTGTACTTATATGGGCTGGATCGCCTTAGCCAAAATAAGAGCAGAAATACACTGCAGACGCTGTTGCATTGTCCTCCATAGAGTTCTGGTGGCATTTGGGTTTCAACCTGGGGTCTCTCTGGGCCCTCCTGGTCGGTTATGTACCCAGCCAGCACTGCACCTGTTGGCATCATTGCAGGTTGTCAGCATGAGGAATGCGGAGGGCTTTAGGGGCGGGGAATGCATGCCAGTGCAGAGAAGAGTTCCGGCACAAGCCTTGGTACATCACTGACAGCTTGGTTTGAAGGCTCAGGTGAGATTCACTAACACATAGTCTTTGTGCTGGGGGGAATTTCTCCCCAGATGAGTATACACAGGCTCCTCTAAAGAGGGGGTTGTAACTCATGTAATACACCAAACAATGCAAATTCCATGGTTGCCATTAAAATAGTCAGCATTTTCCAGCAGCAGTGGTCTCTGACATACCCCGGCGTTCCCCTCTCCTTCAACAGCAGAGGGTGAGAACAGCTAGGATCGTTGATTGATTTTTAATGGCTTCTGCTGTCCCAGTAAGACTGATGCTGGTGAGACTCATGGCAGTGTATTGACAAGCAGCGAGAAGCTCATTTGCTGCTGCTTTGCGGCCTCTCTGCTCAGTCTGTTGCTCCCTGCGGGGCTTTCCCTTCCATGCGGTGGGTTAGAGCTCCCTGGCTGCAGCCCTCTTCTGCTGCCTGTGAACAATAAATCTGCCCTCGTGTTGATTTAAGGCGCCACAGCTACACTGTGGCCACAATCAATAAACACAATAATCTGGGAACTGCTCCGGAGGGCTCCAAGCACCCAGCTTCTATATTTTAAACCAGTTGTTGGCCTGCTTTGTGCCTGATGGGACAACATAAATCTCTTGTTTTTAATGGGTAGGAAAGGGTGAGTAATGTTTCCAAGAGCTGAGAAGGGGTCAGAGTTATGAAGTAATCTTATTGCCTGGGAAGTAATGCCTGTAGGATCTCAGCTCACTTTGAATAGCATACGGCCACTAGTTAGTGTGGTGTTACATCCACCTTCCTAGGAAAGGAGATACAGTATATTTTGTCCCAAACCCTATGATCTGAACCTCTGCATTACCTGAATCTCTTCCTTGTCCCCCATGTATCTCACTCTGGGCAACAAGGAAGGAATTCAGGTAATGCAGAGGTTTGAATAATAAAGCAGAGACCCCAGGCCAGGACTGTGACGAGGAGGAGGAAGAGGACAAGCCAAAGGCAGTGGGGGAGGCTACCCTGTTGCTGAATGGCTCCTGCCCTCGATAGTCTGAATAACATCTATGTCCCCCATGCTG
This sequence comes from Mauremys reevesii, assembly GCF_016161935.1. Classification (NCBI taxonomy): domain Eukaryota; kingdom Metazoa; phylum Chordata; order Testudines; family Geoemydidae; genus Mauremys; species Mauremys reevesii. Next base: position 10,216,502 of record NC_052634.1, on the reverse strand, counting down.
TTGAGACAATCAAGAGTGTACGGTAACACGTATGATACTAGATGTGTTTCTATAGCAACTGTCACCGTATCTGTTTGATGGGATGTTGTGGCTCTGGAAAAGCTTCCGTCTTGTGAAAAAGGGCACGTAGTACAATGCAGACCTGGATGAAAGGTTCGTTTTTTCTGCAGCCGTGGATGTTTTCCTCTAAGTAACGAAGGCAGCGTTTGCACCCCTCCTTGCTATCATTTGGGTGCATCTGTGCAGTCAGGAAAGCAAAGCTGATGAGATAGACTAGGACAGACTGGAGCACAGCTGCTGTGCAAACTGTCTTCTCTAGCTCTCCAACACATCCTAGTTCTCGCCCAGAGCCCTCCTGCTATTCCTGGCCTCAGGAGATGCTGCTACTTGTGGTTGTTGCTTTTGCCTTACTCCCTTAGGGAGCAGGGGCCTGTCTCAGATGTGATGAGCACCCGCAGATCCCATTCACTTCATCCCACCCCTTCTGCAAATCAGGCTCGGGGCTTTGTTCACCAAACCCTCTCTACAACGCAAGATCAATCCAAGTCTCCAAAGATAAGACAAATGAAGTCCTGGTACACAACAGAGCCCTGGAGGAGGGTGTTCTTCACCGGGGAAGAGATCAGGAGCTGGGACAAACATTACTCTTCCTCTCCAAGCTTTGGATCCTGTCTCTCAGAATGTTATCGCCCCATTGTGTAGGCTCAGGAGTGGAAAAAGCGTTTTCACCCGTTGCATCCTCATCAGTGTGTTCTCTTCCTTGGGTGTTTTGGCTAATTAGTGCTGTCCAGCAAAGACTTTTCTCTTGTAGGAGAACATGAGTCATTAGTCAGTGGGAGTTTTTGAAAGGCAAATGCCTGTCTGCAGCAGAAGCATCAGCAAGATGGTGATCGTGAGGAAAAGGCATGTATATCCAAGCTCCTGGGCAGTGGGAGATGGAGCTGAGGGAATGTGTGCTTTGCAGCCTGTGGGTGGGAAACCTCAATTCAGAAACAAAATGGCCTCCCCGTCAGCAGGGAGCCTGTTTAAAAGTGTGTCAGGGGACTTCAGAGGGATTTTCCTGAGCTTGTTGCTTGTCTTCATATGGCTGGTTACTTTAATGCTCTGGGCTTTTGTTGAGATTACTGAGATCTGCTTATGCTCACCAGGGAGGAAAGTAAGGATCAAAACCAGATTTGCCATGTGGAATCTTAGATGGAACAAGAAAGATCAAAGCAAGAGCGAAGGGAAAGGAACATGTTACAGCTTCTGTGTGGCTGATTACCATTCAGCAGAGCTAAGCCTGGAAATCGCAGGACTGGTATAAATATGCTCCGCTCTCTCTCACTGCTGGCCTGCACCTGTGCTTTGCACAACTACGCCGTTGCCTTCTGATGATAGTAAACCAAGACTGGAGCATCTTCTTCCACCTACCGAGATCTGGCATGGAACGTGGCATTCTTCTGTGCTCCCAAAAGGGGAAGTATTTTCAGACTCAAATCCAGGCCCCGGAGGGCTAAGTGCCACCATACTGCACTGTGATTCATTCTAACCTGACTGACCCCCTTACAGGAACAAAATGGTCACCTTCTTGAGTTAATGTTAGGCTTCTCCAAAGTGCTCTACACGTCTCCAAATGCTGAGACGGAGAGGAGTGCAGAGGCAAAGAGTAAGTTGCCTTCGTAGGACAGTAGTTTGGCTGGGGCCTTTGCTAGTTTGCAATGTCTTGTGACCCTCATCTATGCAGTGATTCTCCTGGAGTCAGTCTTTAAACTTCACCAGCCTCTCAGAGCATCTTGGTCTTTTTTGATAAAGCTGCTTGAGGCAGGAACTATGTCCAACATGGAATTGAGCAAACTGTCAACACTTAAATAATGAGTGATGATAATTAGCGGGGAGAATTCCAAAAGTGGCTAAAGGGTGTAGGAGCATCAGGCCCATCAACTTTCAGTTGGTCTCATCTCTTAGGTGGTTTTAAAAAAAAATCCCAGTCCTGCAGCAAAGGGCAGAGTTTCTTCATTGTATCCTCCTGATTCGCCCAACTGTAGGCATTTTAACTTCCTTTCATCACTGGTGGTTGGTTTGAAATGTTTCCACCCGAAATATCAAGCATGTGGGAATTTCCAGTGGTTTGTCTTAATAATGTAGATAGACCCTTTTCCTCCTCTCCAGGTCTCATTTCGAGTCCCTTCCCTGATTTGTCTTGTCTGTTTCATCCTGGATAAAGCAGCGTCCTGATTTCTGTGTGTATCGGGTCACTGTTGCTTGAGTTTTCATCTTCCTGACTTTGGGCCTGATCGAAAGCCTACTGACGTCCATGGGGGCGGTCTTTCTATTGATGTCAGTGGGCTTTGGCTCAGGTCTTTAATAATAAGGCTCCAAGCTGGGCCCTGGTGCACTCTTGCTGTAGACTGTTTTGCATGCCCTACCCCATCACTGAGAGAGAGGATTGTGGAATATGCTCTGTGGGAGGGTATGGTTGAATGGGAGGTGATGGGCCCTGCCGATACTAGAATACTCAGCTGTAAAAGTTTCTTCATGTGAGAGAGAAGGTTTGCTCAGGTGATCCAGTTTTCCTGATGGGCAGTGCTGGACGCTAGCTGGATGCCTCCTTCTGCCCCAGAAGAGCTCTATGTAGAGCTGAGTGGTGGTGCATGTACGTGGTTTGTGCAAGCCTTTGAGCCCTGCCAGGATGAAAGGTGTTATGCTTGGAAAGCCATAAAAGGCTGGGTCTCAAGCAGGAAAACACTGTAAAAAGGTAAAGCTTGCAGAGCACTAATTAGGATCATTCAAAAGGCTGGAATAGCAGCAGCAAGAAGGGGGAAACAGGGACGACTGAGAATGAAAACAGCCTATGGCAGTTGGAGGGCTTGCTGCGTATGGTGGGTGGTATTTTCTAGGGCACTCTGCATTGGCTTATCCCTGCTCCCCTAGAAGCCAGTGGAAAAAGCTGGCTTTTGATGACGGGAGCAGAATCAAGCTGATGCTGAGTACTTTTGAACATTCCACTCAAAGGGTGAAATCCTGGCCAAACTGAAGCCAATAGGAAATTTGTCATTGACCTCAGTCAGGCCAGGAATTCACTGAACCTGCTTAATTCCAATCCCCTAACTGTGCCCAGTTTGAGCCCTAAATCTGCCCTTTCCCTTTTTGTCCAGCTTTCTTTTGAAACAGCCTTCTATGGCTTATTACCCACACATTGTACATTTCTAGAGCGCTTCTTAATCTGAGGGATCCCCAAAGTATACAAATAAGTAAATAATCTGTGCATCGACTATGGTCAGAGCTAACCAATTCCAGAGTTTAGAAAGTGAAATTAAATTCTTGAGCTTTCCTTCCCTTTATCTCATCTGTCAAATTAATTTGCACGCCAGTGTCCTTATTTTGCAAGCAACTTTTGGCCATTTTCTGAGTGAATGTTTGTCCACCCTATAACCAGGAGCGCATGGCTCGAGGAAGAGTCTTTTGCGGGTATTGTGCCAGTTTGTCAATGCTCTTTAATTGTTGCTTTTAACCTTTGGTATTTGCACTGAGATTGATTTCTAAATAAACACATGGCTAATGGCTGGCTGGCCCAGCATGTGAGGCCAGGGAGAGCTTTTGTTGTAGGGAAGCAGGTCCTGATTGAAGCTGGCTTGGAGGATTTCTCACCAGGGAGTAAGTGTGTAACTGTAGGATTGATGAGCTGGGCTGTTCTTAATCCCTTTTGTTTGTTTTTATAGGTTATCGAATCTTGGCTGTGGAGCTGACATCCAGCAACACAAAGCCCGTGGTGCAGGAATTCCAGCGTAAGTGCTTGTCAGCTCTGTAATATGATCATGACACTTTCTTGTAGCTGTAGATTTGCATCAATCGGGAAGACTTGGCACATGTCTCAGGATATGTGCTGTATAGAGCAAGGCAGAACTAAGGCCCCGAGTTTCAGCAAAGTGCTTACGCGTGTTCTTACATCTCTCCCTGTTTAGCAAAGTACTTAAACTTAAGGGCTCTGCTGAAGTGCCATTGGCACTTAAGCACATAATTAAAATGTTATACTGAAGTCTCATTGAACTCAGTGGCACTTAAGCACGTGCCTAAGGATACGTCTACACTACAAGCGCTACAGAGACAGTGCTGTAGCGCTGACACATGCTACAGCCGCAGAAGGGGTTTTTCCATCCCTGTAGTGAATCCACCCCCTTGACAGGCTAGGTCGCTGGAAGAATTCAGTCTACACTGGGGCTCAGATTGGCTTAATTACGTCTCTCAGGGGTGTGACTTTTTCACACCCCTGAGCACCGTAACTAGGTGGACCAAAGTTTTAGGTGTGGATCAGACCTAAGTGCTTAACTGAAGTGGGGCCTAAACACAGGTGAGTGCTGCATTTGAGATGTACCAGAACCCAAGTACCGGTAATGCCGTAAGAGGTTGTTCTGGTTCCCTAAAGAGTGCTGGGACGGCATCTAGGAGCACACCGGCAGGATCGAAGCACGGGACATAAGCATGCAGGAGAGAGCAGTGTTGTGATTAAGGCAGAGGACTGGGATTGGGGAGATGTAAATCATCTTTCTGGCCCTACTGCAGACATCCAGTGTAACACTGGGGATTTCCCCACTCTCTGAGGTCAGGTTCCTCTTCTGTAAAATGGAGATGAAAATGCCTCCTGCCGAGGGGACTGAGCTACTGAATTCACTGAAGTGAGAGATGGTGGATGAGATTGAAGCATTCTCTCATAAATGCCAGTGTGACAGCTATAAATTCAGTCATTGCTCTGGGAGATAATAATGACTCTCACTCCATCTTGCATGCTTGTTAGCAACGAAGCCAATGCCGGGTGCCTGCACTGGGAGGGATTGTTTGCTATAAATCAGACACCGTCATGCCGAATGTGTTCCTTTCTCTCAGAGGTCACTATCTGCATTGTTATTTTTTTCACTGGCCGAGGTCCATCTTCCCCAAGGTTCCAGGAACCCAGCAGCATTCCTGTTTGTGAGGCAGATGAAAGACGGGGGCCTTGGCTTTATGGGTGACATCTCCCAGTAAAACAGTGTGCGAGGCAGCTCGGAGCAGAGTGAAAACACAGCTGCTCCTTGTTAATCTGTATTTGTTTTATTTCTGCTGCTAGGTGTGGAGCTGTCCTGCATCATTAAATCCACCACAACACCCAATCCCAGGATCGAGTGGAAGAAAATCAAAGGCGGTGAAACCTCCTATGTGTTTTTTGACAGTAAAATGCAGGGTATGAAGACTTGTGCCCCTCTCCCCTTTATAACCACAGAAACAAAGACAGGGAAGAAATGCGCCTGTGAAATGCAGGAATTCTGGTTCTCCTCCTAGTTACTTCCGAAACCTATGTTGGTCAGCCAAGGTTCAGAACTGAGTGAGGCCTGGATCCTCTTTCCCTGCTGGCAGACCTCAACTGAATGGTCAGCAATGAGGTGTCACGAAGAGCTGTAGTGAGACCAGAAGGGGAACTTTGCATCCTTTATGTGGGACCATTTATTGGGTGAAGCCAAGATGCAATTGGTGCAGCCCCCGTAATCCTGGACCCATAGTCCTTGCCTGCAGTCTCTGACTGTCCCATATGAACCTTTGAAGATCTACCATCATTCCAGATCAGAGTTGCTCTCCAGGGTAGTCACTACAGTGCCACAACCCACTCACTTGGAGGGGGTTGCTGTTAAGGTGGAGCAGGCTGCCTACCCCAGCACTGCCAGCCCTGGGATTCTGGAGAGTGATTGGGATTGGAAATTCATTCTCTGACTTTATGATTTGCAACAGGTGTTACACTTTCCAATTCAGATTCTTCCCCTCCTTCAGAACTATGGAGCTGTAGCCTTTAAAATGCATTGATGGAGGACACAGCTGGAAATACGGTCTCTCCTGTTTGTCATGAGTTCCTTCTCTCTCCTCCCTTCTCCAGGAGACTTTGTAACTCGTGCAGAAATTCTCAGCCGGACATCGCTGGTGATCAAAAACACCACCCGCATGGATACTGCCACCTACCGCTGCGAAGTGGCAGCGCCCGACGATGCAAACATAGTAGATGAGATAAACATCCAGCTTACAGTGCAAGGTATTGCTTCAGCTCGGGGCCCCACAGTGCGCCTTGTTGGTTTCCCAAGACAATCTGATTTCTGTGGTGGGCATCACCTCTGGAGGGGGAAGCAGCCCTGTTTATGCTGGGCTGGGGTCCAGCTGAATCGCTGCTCTGTGATCCAAGGGGGAACTAGAATAGCTGGAGTGCAGCAGGGTGCTGGGCCATGCGATTCACATGTTTTGTGTCTCTTCTCCCAGTAAAGCCAGTCACTCCCAGGTGCAGAGTCCCTAAAGCTGTGCCAGTGGGCAAGACAGCGACCCTTCACTGCCACGAGAACGAAGGCTACCCAGAGTCCACCTACAGCTGGTACCGCAACAGTGAACCCTTACCGACCGACTCCAAATCCAACCCCAAATTCCATAATTCCTCCTTCAGCTTGAACCCTGGAACAGGCACTTTGGTAATGCTCTGACGGAAATGACCGAGAATGCTGTGGCTGGGCTATGCTAGGGTTGCTCTTTGCGTATACCCAGATTATGAGTGGACTGAAGAGGAGGGAACAATTGGAACAGGTGGGGGTTCTAGGCCCGAGGGGCTGGCAGAGTCCAACTGCAGGATGTGGGGGAAGAACAACTCCTCCATGGGACCAGAAGAGATGACCCCCATGTTGTAGTCTCTGCCTTTGGCTCTAGAGTGGGCAGAGCACGCTGTTGTGAGGGGGGAGGAATGGCATAACCACCCCGACGCTTTTCTCTCTGTGTTTCTAATCAACGTATCACCATAAAAAACTCAGTGCTGTAGAAAAGGAGGAGAAGCATCATTTCTGGCTCTGAAAGGTCTCTCTCTTGATCGCCATCTTCCCCAGGGAGAAATGTCCCGGGTCCAGTTTGCTACTGAGGGAAGTCTTTTGCAGTGAGTTCTCGCACTATGCTCTAAAAGCGGTGAACCTCTAGTTCATTTCTGGGCCTCTCTGGAGTCTGTGCAACTAGAATATTTCCAGGCTGCAGGCTTGGGGATATGTTGTAGTCTCCGCAGGTCTTTGGCATGATCAAAGGCAAACAAAGAAATGCCTGTGTATATTTATTTCATCCTCCTGCGGGTCCAAAAGGCCTAGACTTCTGGGTGTAGTGTCTAACATGTTTGTTTGCTGTTTGCGGAAAGGCTGTGATTCTGACTCCTCTCTCTGACACATTATGCTTCCTCCGAAACAGGTCTTCGCTGCCGTGCACAAGGGGGACTCTGGCCGGTACTACTGCATAGCAACAAACGATGCCGGCTCCGCCAAGTGTGAGGAGCAGGAGATGGAAATCTGTGAGTGGCCCTGCCTACCGGTAGAAAGCGGGGGTTGATATATTAGAAGCTCTGCAGTGTTGGGGGCTGGTTTTCCTTGGTGTCTCATGCAGCGTCAAGTATGTTCTCGGCTCTTCCAAAATCTCTAATAATTTCTGGAGCCTCACAGACGCAGCACGGTGCTGTACAGGCGGACGAGACAGAGTCTCGGCTCCTGGCATGTGAAAGTCTAAATAACGACGTAGAAAAACACAATGACAAAATGTGGGCAAGGAAAAAAGAATCGCTAAATGAAAACGGGAGAACTGATTGGGTCAATTAGCTTCATGATTCCTGAGGTTACTTAGCTGATTTATATATTTGATTCTATTAATTACAATTAATTATGTCTCTGACAGTAGTGCCTAAGGCCCACCTGGCGCTAGGCACTGCCCAGACCCAGAATGGCAGGCAGTCCCTGCTCCTAAGAGCATGCAGTGTAAATAGACACGTCAGACACCGGGTGCGGGGCGGGGGGGAAGAGAGATAACAAGCAGAGTGAACAATGTGATGGCAGCAAAAGGCATGTTAATGCCATGGTTTTATTGAGGGGGTGGGTTTAGTTAGGACGGGACAAGCTAAATGGAAAGAAGAGGGAAGAGAACAGAGGGGTGAGCAGAACAGGGCAGGGCAAAAGAGGGGCCAGGGTGGAGTGAAGGTGAGCCGAAGAGCCTTTGGATATGTTGATGTGGGAGCTGGTGTTATTTCCAGCTTGAGGAGACATACCCATATTAGAAGGGCAGCTACGGTGGCATGAGGGTGAGTTGCTCGAGTAGGCGGAATCTCAGAGGGGAAGGTTTCGTGCCTGCATGTAGGTGGAAGGCTGGGAGACCTGTGGGGATCAGTGACTGATGCCTTCTCTCCTCTCCAGATGATCTTAATATTGGTGGGATTGTCGGTGGAGTCCTAGTGGTCGTGGTGGTTCTGGTGCTGATAACGCTTGGTATCTGTTGTGCCTACAGAAGAGGTTACTTTGTGACCAGCAAACAGACTGGGAAAAGGTAAGGGTAGGTTTGCAAGCTTCTTTCCTATAGTCCTCTGCCTTTCCTGGCATGCAGCTCTCATAACAGGGCATGGCACCTGCTGGCTAGAACATGGGTCACTGCCTGACTTTTAAATACTACTCCCTATTTCCCCAATGAACTCTCCAGCCCGGTCCAGTTCCACCCAGCTCCACAGGTGCACTTTGAACACCGATTTGCTCAAAGAAGTTGGTGTGCACACTGGCTAACCTTGGCAAGTCTCCATTCATATTTGCAACACAGGGGTCTCCTGTGACAAGAACGGCAAGAGGAAGAAGCCTTGCTCTAACATTCTGGTACTTTTGCACAGAGAAAGGGGCTTAGCCCTGCTAATTCCCAACCATCCCACAGTTGTATTTATGCCGTAGCTTGGCAGATGCTTCCTGTGGTCACATGCTGCTGGCATTTAGAAGTCAGGGATTTACTGAGCAGAGCTCATTGTGTAATCAGTACAAGCATCAGGACATATTCAGAAAATGTGTGAGGGAGAGCAGTCCCAGGCCGGAAAGCACATCTTACTGGGTATATCCCAGCACTTCTATTTGGGATTAAAACGGCCATTTCTGAGTTGATCCCATCAATGAGGACTTGTGTTCTTGAACAGTGCGGCGCATTTAGGACTGCAGCATTATGGGAGCCAAAGGGTCAGACTATAAATAGCTTCCAAGATCGGAAACAGAATGACATTTTAGTCAAATATTGAGCTTTCGGGGATTGTGTAACCTCGGATGGAAGCTGGACTGGCCTAGTTCAGTGTCACATTTCAACAAGAGCCTCCTCCCAGTCTGCTAGAGGCCCCAACCCCTCCATTTAAACATGATTCTGAGTGGACGCTTGCTGGGGAAGCAGGACTTTAAATATGAATGTTTAGATTCCTCTGCTGGACAAAACAAGTGGCGCTCTTATAACCCTGTGCAATCAAGGGATTATCAGTAAACCTGCCAGCAGGCAATCAAGGGTTTAAAATTAACTGCGTAGTAATTATCGGAGGAAATGATGTTACAGTGACCAGAAGGAGGGAGGCTGGAAAACTATTTAACTCTTTTCACAGTTACTGCTGTCAGAAGCATAGCCTGGGTGGATACATTTGGCACCTTCCCCTCCCTGAAGAAATGCTCCTATAGGGGTTTATAGTTGATGGGGAAAGCCCAGCTGCTTTGAGTGGGGGAAACGTCCAGGCCTGGCTTTAAGCAGAGCTAGCTGCACCCAGGTCTGCTCTCATTTTGACAAAAAATACCTTTAGTTGTCCCCTTCCTCAAATATTAATAAATAATGAATATAATAAACAGTTCTGCTTTGCCACCTGAAGTCCCATCATCACAGGAATCAGATCTGTTTCCCCTTATTTCAGCTACAAGACTCCAGCAAAACCAGATGGTGTTAATTATATCCAGACAGACGACGAGGTAAGCTAAGGGAAGGGAAACAATGAGCACATGACATCTTTCCTTTTAGATCTCTGAAGGGGCTGGGGAAGGGCTGCCCAGCTCAGGAATTACACACCACCTAGGGCCCAAAGTCACTCTCCAGAGCAGAATTTCTTCAAGCATGGGTTGGACACAACTGGTGAAGTGAGGATCTAGGACTAAGAGGAAGGACAACAGCTGAGTCATTTCCTTGGGAAGGTTTAGTCCTTTTACACTCTAGGGAGTTAGGCCCCCTCTTGTGAATGATGCTGCTTAATCCTGAGAATGGGTTACAGCTTTATCAATCACTTATATCCAAGAGGACACCCTTACTAGGCAACTGCCTGTCTTCGGGGACTGACCTCCAATGTATCAAATACAGCTCTGCTCTACCTTAAGCAGCTGATTGACTGCTCCCTTGGGATGGGCTTTCCTGGATTAAGTAGACAGTCCATACTGATGACATAAGAGACTAGCATATTTACATCTCAGGATCTGAACTGCTCACCAATCAGGAGAGGTGTTTCCTAAACTTCTTATCGGCAGAGAGACTGAAGAAGCAGTGCGGGGAAATCTTCCTCATTCCATTGGATGGGATCATCTGTGAGATGTTAGGAGCTGAGTATTGCTGGTGGACGCTGGTCCGTACCAGCTTCTATGGGATAGAATCAGATAGTGGGGCCCAGACAGGACTCTGGGGGGAAAAAAACCTACACAAATGGCACCTGTTTTGCAAGAGCATGTTTGGGTTGGGAAGAGTGGGCAAGAAGAGGTGCCTGGACACCATTGGGGAGCGTTGCTAAACACATCAGTTTTTCATTGCAGGGTGACTTCAGACACAAATCATCATTTGTTATCTGAGAGGCCAAAAGGATATTGCAAAGCAGCCAGAACAAGTATGGAAATACATCCTCCAGGAACTCAAAGCAAGAGCAAAAAGATGAACAAAGTGCGCTTGGAAGAGTTTAGAAACACACAAACTTGACTTTCTTTTGCCAAAGTTAACAACACTCACTTCGAACCAGTCTTTTTCCTCCCCCAGAGCTATCACCTGGACCACTTACATCTCTCCTCACACTAAGGGGGAGCTGTTACCCCTTCCAAGACTGATCATTCCCCTCCACAGCCATAGCCTTCTGAGCTACAGATGCTCATGGAACTGCCTTCTCCCGGTGGTGCAGATACACAGCCAGAATGTCCAAGCCAAACAGGGGAGAAGCTTTAGGTAAATGGGCATCTTGACCTGATAGACAAAAGGTGCTGATGTGGCAATAGATTCTAAATGAGATTTATCCACAAAAGGGGAGAACCTTCTGCTTAGCTGCGCAGGCCTGAGCCTGGCTGGGAACCTTTACAGTTGTAACTGTACTGGGCTCTTGCCAGCTACGCAAGTGAGGGTTTCCTGCCCTTCATATCATTTTATCTTTAAAGGTCTGCTAGGCTGAGCTGCCAGAACTGCTATCACATCAATCCTGCAGAGCCCCTCCTGAGCATGAGCCATGCAGGCTACTGATCTCACTAGCTGGCCCCTGTTGCACATGTAGCATTGGCCTCAAATGTTTGATTGTTGTGGATTTTAGGAACCCCAGTCAGGATTTGGTTCTGCAGGTGCAGAGCCAGAATCTGAGTCAAACCCACAGTGGTGGGTGGAGATATAGTACAAGCAACTAACTGGTTTAAATTTCGCAGCCCTTCTGCCTGCAGTGGTGAATTGTTTTTTCCACATGTACAGCATCAATCCAAAAAGATTGTTTTTGTTCAGTTTTACATAAAATACTCACCGTATGCAGGTAACTTTTAACTCTAATTTGCACAAAACAGGCTTGCCTGTTGTGTAGCTATTTAAATATTTTTAAGATTCTGGATACTGGAGGCAGAGACTCTTAGCATTAAGATATCCCTTTTATGAAATTCAAAGCCAAAACCACTCTCGTGGGCTGATTCCCACAATGGTACTGAAATGAATTCAAGCTTTTCTACAGACCCAGTTGATTTTGTAGAATTCTGTATTCTAAATTTTTGCAAAGATGTATTTTGATTACTTCAGCGAAGGTAACATTTCTATTTAAAATGTAAATATGTTGTTATGCCAACAGTGTTAAATAATGTAGCTATTTTTTTAAAAACAAGTCCTTTTTAAACTGCAGCCAGGAGCTCAAATGCTGCTACAGCATGGCACTGTCACAGCATATCAGTATTATTGCAGAGTGCAGCACAAGCAACTTTACTAACTGTGGACAGAGAAGCAGCCTCTTTCTCCCAAGCTAGCTTTAACATTTTCCTTCCCAAGAGAGGTCTTATAGGACATAGAGCATAGAGTCACTCAGGGATCCTTTTTGTAAGTTTAAGGCAGGAGCTATTCAATTTTATATTTCAAATTACTATTTTCTTGCAAAAGACCAATGCTTATTTGCAAGAAATATCCTGTGAAGGTTTTTGAATTAAGTTCTGACCAGGTGACAGAGTGACTAATGGTTGCTGAAGACGACAAATCTCTCTCTGCAAGTTCTCTAAATTAATTCTAACTCTGGCAGCTACACCATCTCTTCAGAATTTTGAGATTGCATAGCAAGCAGGAAAAACATCTCTGGAGTTGTGAAAGCAAAAAGCTTGACACAAAAGTTCTTTCAAGATGTTAGCTGCAACTTTTCTTCAGCTGGTAGATGTTACCACTTTCTTGGCTTTAAGGGATCATTTAGAATTCCTTGTCCTTCAGAAACGTACACTTACGGCATTGGGCAAATGTTAAATATGAAATACTTAGATGCACTAGAGCAGTTCAGTGCTGTGGTTGAAGAATGGTTTTTGATGTAGCATAATTTAGTGTACTTGTATTTCAAATATAAATGGAGTTGTCTTAACTTTTGATGCATACAGTATTTTGAATATTTGACAATTTGGACTGTCAGTGTTATTTTTTTTGTGTGTTCTGTATTAATCTGCCTTGGCCTTTTCACCACTTATTGAGTGATTTTGGGGCCTTGCTGGACATGCCATTGCTGCATTTAAACAAACATAGTCCCGCCACTTGCTCCTTTTGCTATCGTAGATGGAGGTAAAGATGGGGTAGCAATACCTGTGTACTCTCCAGAGGGTAGTGACACCTTGCAATTGATGTATGGTTACCTTTAAGATGTGCTCTTCACCCAAAACTAGGTATTCCTGTCCACTGGCTGCATGTTGTCCTGTAGTCAACATGACAATAGGGTACTTAAAGACACTCCTTTACCCTCCAGTTTTATCCACTACTCCTTTTCTGTGCTGTTTACAGAACATTAAGATGGGGAGAGAGGAAAAAGCTTAGAGTCAAGCTAGCTTCTGGCACTATGGGAAGCACTGTCTGACACTTGACCTTCTGCCGAAGGCAGGATTTCTCAGCTTGCAGACTCTTTGCATGGTGAATAGAGATTTATTTTTCAGATCTAAAAATGTGACAGTGGCATCTCTACCGGGACGAAGGGACCCTTCCCTGCCCACCCCCAAAGACATAGCTCATCAGATTTGATTTACAGAACTCGCTGTAAATAGTTTATAGGTTTGTACTAATGTATTACATTTAACTTTGCCAAGAATGTTTTACATACATATCAAGGTATTAAAGCATCCTTGTGGTGTTGGTTTTTTTTTACATTCATATTTATCCTAACCTGTGTTTGCTTTGAATTCAATGTAACGGGTGAAAGATTCCTTGTTTTCTGACAGATTGATTGTTGACTTCAACTGGTGACTTACAAAGAACTAAACTGATGTTACAAAACTCATGTAAATACTTACATCAGTTGGTTTACTGTGGGAATTTCTTCCACCCCCATTTCTTCTCGAGAAGAGATGTATTCTTGCCTGATGGGCTATACCTGTTTCTGTTCAAGGACAAGACAACTGAAGAAAACCTCTGAAGAGTTTTATATCTGAACGAGACTTAGTATAATTACCAACTCATTGCTGTCTTATTGTTTAATATGCCTAGTTAATTGGGGTGGAGGTATGTAAGTAGGATGGAATGAAAAAGGAGGTGGTCATAGTTAGCCATTCCTTCATTCAAAACCACTCGAACTAATCCTATACATCTTGCTACATTAATTCCGAGATTAAGATTTGACCCCACTTGAAGTTCTTTAAGAAGAATCCTGGGAGTGACCACAGTATTGGTAAGGTTAAAATGGAAGCTGAACTTTGCCCCTCTCCCTTTTCAGTCATTCAATTTCCTTTTGTGCTGGAGCAACCCTTACCTTATTAGCACAGAAGTAAATGCTTAAGGAGGGTTGTAGCGAAATGCATTGTCACTTAAATTTTAGAGTTTGAGAGCTACAGAACAAGTTATGTAATGCCAGGGAAGTGCAGTAGTTTTGAAGCTGAGCATTGGAAGATCTCAGTCACGTATGCCTGGGCACCGAGAAGGCTGGGCTTTCAACCTTAACTGCAATTCCAGCATTAACACTAGTGTTTTGCATAGAAAAAAAGTGGCTTTTTTGTACTGACCATTAAAATTCAACACAATTTACCATCCTCAATAAAATACTCAGAATCTGCTGTTCCAACAGCTGCATTGAATGCATGTGTAAGTCACACCAGCCGGCTGGTGGTAGAGGCTTTACTTGGCTGTCATATACGCCAGCCCCGAGAATGGGTGATAGTAAGGATTTGGACCCCGCAAGCAGCTGCTCTAATGGGTGGGGATCCCACAGGAATTCAAGTATTTATATGGATGAGCACACCGGCTGTTGGGGTGACAGAATAGTAAAGCTTCAACGTAGGCATGGAAGAGACGAAAGCAGTGGGCAGGAAATAAGATGAATGCGGTAAGGCTAGAGATTTATAGACGAAAATAATTTTCTTGCTTTGAGAGAACCAAAGCTGAGAGGTGGGTGGAATTTGTTCTTTAAACATTTATTTTTCATAAAATTGTAACAGCTGGAAATAAGAACTTGGTCCAAGAGTGGAAATACTCCATTTAGGAAAGAAAAGGAAGGCTATATATACACACAGAAGGGACCTTTCATTACACATAAATCCTTAATAACTTGCCATTATATCAGATTTGCAGGTATGGCAGTGTCAAGCTATTCTAGATTTGTAGAAAATATGGAAACTAGTATATTATGAACACGGGACAGCATGACACCAAAGGAATGATTTAAGCCAATAGCCATTCCAGTCATGTAAGGTAACAAGCTGTGACAAACATACCAGGTTCAACCAAGCCAGTATTCCTAATGGCTGCACTTACATACAATGGGCTAGAGCTTATGGCCAAGACAGACTTGCATTTCAAAATGAACAAGCCATAAGTCCTGTGCGGTGAATAGTCAGCCAGCACTAGATACTGGAGCTTCCTGGCACTCCCAGTTGTCCTACAGCAAAGAATGTCATTAACTGCTCCAGTTTATAAATCAAAGCAAATGTGTGTGTGTGTGGCCTTATTTATAAAAACAAATAAAATGGAGGGGGGTAAGGAGGGACACTTGTACACACAATGATCCATAATTATAACTTTAGAGGGAAGAGGAATAGTTCATGGTCAACGTGATGAAGGGTCTAAACAAGAGCATTTTGGAACTACACAGTGCGTGGACGGGGACGTATCAGTTGGCTGGTTTCAGGGGAGCTTTCCGCAGGGATCTCCTTAGACTTGCAGTTGAGCTGCTTTTTCTCCTGGATGGAGATTCTACCTTCCACTGACGAGGCAGGGGCCCTCTACAGAAAGGAAACAGAATTATTGTTGGTTTATTTTTAAAAAAGACCCTAGTATTACCTATAGCCACTGGTAGCTAAGGCCTGGGCTGAACTTACGGTTTATCAGGTGACGTCAGACAGAGAACATCTTTTTGTTGATCTTGGGATCCGTTTTTTTCTGCAAGTGACATTTACAAGTGAAACATGCACATTTGATTTTGGGGGTGGGAGGGGGGCTTGGTTTTATTTTAAAAGTTAGGAGCATGAAAATAACTTGCCTTGAGCTGAAGCAGGTGTGCGCGTCAGGCTGATGAAACTGACCCCAGCCCCAAAGGTCAAGTTATCAACGGTCTCTGAAAGAAACACAGATCAGCGGTCAGCTTGTAATAGAGCCATAGGGCAAGACAATCCCTTCATACCCAACTCCAACAAGCATGCACACTTCTTTCTGGCCCACTGAACCACGTTTCAACTCATATTTTATATAGAATAAAGGAAATGCAATGAGATTGGTCATCCTCACAGCCCACAGTCAAGTTTATACCTAATACTGATAGCACTTCTGCAAAAATTTCCTTCACACTGTGTGCTTGGGAGTAGGACGGGCATCCATGACCCTAAACAAGGCAAATCCCTATCCCTTCCAAGTAGTGAAGTCATAGCCTGTGTTAGTATTTTTAGGTTTGCATGTGCTTCAGGAGGAGGATAGAGGCACATATTGCCAAGTGAATTAATAAAACTCTGTAGATGTTTAGCTAAAAGCCTAACTACCCCATACAACTTGTTCTTTAATATTTAGAAAAAAAACCCCTTAAGTTCAAATCGGTGTGAATAGTTGTTAATAGGAAGCTAGCAGCATTAGCAGAACACCTCCAATTCCTACGGTAGATCTCTACACTAAGCCTTCGAAGTCTATCGAGCAGGAAGCCAAAGAACTGGTCATTCAAGGCCATTCTAAAAGCACCAGCGGCCCTTCCAAGACAAGACTATCGAGCGCAAACCTGTGCCTCAGTCTTCAAGGTAACACATATGCACTTGTTCATGATCATCTGTTTTTCACTATTAGACTTGAAAGAAATTCCATTCTTTGGGGGCTACTGGAGAGTTCTCATTTCCTTAAATCTACAGCTGCTTGTCCACACCATCTCATTCACACCTGGTCGAGCTCCCCCTGCTGGACACACACCAGACTGCTGCGTATGAATCCAAACACAGGATCCTGTATGCTTCCTAAGCCCACTGCAGCGAGCATACAGACGTTGTCTCTGACCTCTCAGGATACCGACTCGCTGTCTGGCACCCTTAGGACCCCACAGTCCGGCTGCCTTTGGCCATACTCAGGGAATCACCAAGGCATGCCATTGCTGTCCAGCTTTATTATCTATCTTTCCTGAACTGGCTTTTGACTCTTGAGACTGGCCTCTGAATTTCCTGACTTTATGCAGCGAAAGCCTTATCTTAAGGTAATGTGATTTTCACAAACGGTAAACGACTACACCTGCCTCATTTTACTGCATGCTACAGCTTTTTACTATAAGAGGGAGAGAAAGAAATGGCGAACAGAATCACCACCAACTATTCCTTCCTCACTCCTTGTTTTTATTGAAGCCCTCCACAGACCGTGTAGCGTCACCGCTGGTGTTTGCATTTACATTCCATAGTGAAGTAGTCTATTCTCTCCCAGGCCCTCTTACCCATTTCCACTGTGTAGCGCAAACAATAGAGGAGAGAAAGACCCAAGGTGGCAGAGACTGATCTGCTAGCCACACGAGAGTCTCACAAGATACAGGGATGAGAGCCGGCCTCTTAACATCCGAAGTCAGAAGTGATTTACAAAGAACTGCATCTGCAGGAGTTTTACAAATGCTAGACCAGGGAAAGAAAAATGTTCTCCTCTGATCCTCTAACAACCAGCAAGGCCCAGTGCCATCATGCAGACACCTCAGTACAGATTAACTGAAGCAGCGATAACGCACTGTACAGCTTGTGTCACTGCTGAGAACACAGGCTGCCAGGAAACAAAGCAGGATTTTAGGACTGGTGCCACTGGGGATTAACATTCTCCCCATTTCACAGCATATGGCTCTTAAGTGGAGCTGCAGCGCAAGCCCCCGAGACAGACATGCAGTCAAAGGAAAGATTTCTGCTCTGTATTGCATCCCAGTAGTCATCATCTTATCTGCAAAAAGCATTAAGTGCTCAGATAGTACAGTGGACTGGTGTGATGTAGATAACTAGACAGACGGAACGAGCATAAGAGAGTGAGAACACACAAAGATAAGGGTCAGATTGTCCATTAAATGCAACCAGTTGTCTGTGCTTGGCTTCTGTTTGCACATGGAGATCAGATATTTGTACACGTAAGCAGCCAGTCTGCTGCCTAAATGGCCATGCACATATATGAACACCCACTTTGTGTGCACCTGACGTATTCCTACAGGCAATCGTTCACACCTAACTTTAAATATCAGGCCAAAACTGTTTAATGATAGCCGACCTGGCATTGCTACAGTTAAGATGGAGTTTCCTTTATTTTTGTGGGGGAGGAAGTTAATCCCACACACAGAGCGACTGGTACAGTGCGTGCCCTCAAGAAATTCAGAAGCGGGAAAGGGAAAGGGGAGCAGAGGAAATGCACTGATAAGGCAGCTCAGCGCAGTAACATTTCTTAGTCCCTTCTGCATCCATGCTCCAGTACATATGAACAGTACGAAAGTGGGGCTCTGGAACTGTGCTGCCCGCCCAGGAACTACCCCCCAGCGGTCTCCTCCAAAAGGAGAACAGGAAGTGGGCTGCCACATTTCCCACTATCTCTGCCCATGCGTGCCTCATTTAGAAGATCAGAAGGATTTGGATTATTGCCATAAATCATTCGGATACTTCAGAAGTCCTAAGAAATGAATAGTCAACTGTCTTTTATCATCACAAAAGGGATATTGCGTAACATGCAGGAACGCGATCAGAGATGGCTCCAATAAATGGAAATTTTTCAAGGTCAGGTTTTGTGAGGCTGTAATTTAGCTGCCACAGACATAATGGGCAGACACACTTACTAGTGACCTGTGTATCAGAGTCCTGCAGCAGTAATGAATTGGGAGTTTACATAGCTTGTTTCCACAGCTGAGAACAAAACAATTATTGCTTCCCCAACACTCACTTCAGCTGTTATTTAGAGAAGAGCTCGCTCTCGGAGAACACTTCATAGGTTATTAATACCACTTTATCAGATCCAAGCCAATTGTACAAAGATCCTTCTGCTATCACAGCTCGTCAACTCCTTCAATGATAGAATAGGTCTCGACTGGGCCCTGAGCTGGACTCTTCATTAAACAGAAGGCAAATGCCTAGCAGGGATCTTTTCTAGTGGGGCAGTACTCTGTTCATGCTTCAGAGTCAACAGTTCTGAGCAGAGCAGAGCAAGATGATCACAGGAAGCAGTGCTGAGCACCAACACAGGCATTCTGGGAGATGCAGGTCAGCCTAGGGAGCACTCCAATCAGAGGATGAGCCAGGAACAAGTAGGGGAAACTCCCCTCCTCAGCAGCCCAGAAGTTGGGAGAAAAAAGGACCAACCATTCCCCCCATTCAGCGGCCAGGAGTACAGGCCCTATCATACACTGACTCCACACTAGAATGTCATGCTGTGGCTCTCAAAGACTCTATCGTTTGGCCACCACTGCAATATAGATATATACAGAGACAAGTGGCTCTCCAGTAACAAAAGGTTGACTTCCACTGCACTACAGTGTGGGCTACGTTGGTGCATCTGTACAAAGAAGGGAGTTCTTGAGCAGCTTGGAACCATAGCTCAGTAGTTTGAGCATTGGCCTGCCAAATCCAAGATTGTGAGTTCAATCCTTGAGGGGGCCATTTAGGAATCTGGGGCAAAAATCTGTCTGGGTATTGGTCCTGCTTTGAGCAGGGGGTTGGACTAGATGACCTGAGGTCCCTTCTAACCCTGATGTTCTATGATCCTCAAAAGGTATATAGTTGGGTTACTTACGGTCAGGGGTACTGATTGCTCTGCCCACCAGTGAAATGTTCGCTCCAGTAGACTGTTGGTTTAGGCTACACAAAGATACTAAAAGTAACAAGAAAAGAAAAAGTTAAAGACAGAAAGCTGCTCCCCAAGACAGTTCTACAACCACACCTCCTGCTTAGAGGTCTAAACAACCACCTGGCTTCCACATTAAACCTGTTCTATAACGTGCAAAAGCTAGCTGTTGGCTGCTTACCTTGCTTGCTGTCACTTGTGCTTGCTGGAGAAGAAGGCAGCCTTCCTCCTACACTCTTGCTGCGTTGCTTGTTACTGGCCTCCATGGCTTTCTTGGCAGAGTTCAGGATGGCAAGTGTGCTCAGGGACATCTGCCTATTGGGCAAAAGAAGCCACAAACGCTCTAAGGAGTTTCCTTTTACAAGTCACTCCAGATGAGAAGATGTAGGGAAGATCTTGCTCACTCCCAACTCACTTTCAAACCCCCAGCAACCTCTCTCTTTCTCTCTCTCTCACACACACACCCCAACCCCACACAAGATAAGGCTATGGTGAAATAGCAGGGTTTAACTACAGCTGTATTCACATTGTTGAGCTGAGCAATGAGAAGATGACAGGCAATGCAATGGCTCTGGAGCCTTGACACACTACTTAATGCCCGTCGGCAGAGCACCATTCTAACCCCTTGTAAAATTTGAAATCCATACCTGGGTCTAAATGGCTGCTGTTTCAGAACGCCAGCTCTGGGTGTAGTAAACCCAAACGGAGCAGGGGAAGCAGGAGACCCAGATGACAAAGACCGTCTCCCAGCAACAGGTGACTGGGCTTTGTTATTCTGGCCACTAGGAGGTACCACTGAACTTGGGGATTGCTAGGGAAGAGAAGGAGAAATGGGTTTGCCATAATTCCATTGTTTTATGCATGTAATTAAAAGGACTGTCTCCCCCCCGCCCCACTCCCCCCACATCATGTTATGTATACAATGTGTCTGGTTAAGGTGTGCCAAGGAGCAGTATCTACAGGCCAAGATTTTCAAAAATCACTTGTGAATCTGGGTGCTCAACCTGACAGATTTTAAAAGAGATCTCAATTTCAATGGCAGTAGTTGAAAGTCAAGCGCCTTTAAAATGTCATGTTATGTAGCCAAAAACTGACGCACTAAGGATCACTCATCACTTTTGAAAGTCTTGACCTACAACATCTGAAGATGTATATAATTCAGCTATTTCTAGTCAAGGGTGAGTTACTTCAGTAGAGAGCAACGAAGAGTCCTGTGGCACCTTATAGACTAACAGATGTATTGGAGCATAAGCTTTCGTGGGTGAATACTAAATTCACCCATGAAAGCTCATGCTTCTATACATCTGTTAGTCTATAAGGTGCCACAGGACTCTTCGTTGCTTTTTACAGATCCAGACTAACACGGCTTCCCCTCTGATAATTCAGTAGAGAGACAGTTCTGTTCACAAGGTGTAATATACGGAGAAAGGTCCCTATCACAGAAGGAGCTGTAAGAAATACAGCTGCCAGTTCCTCACCCATTGAGAGAAAGAACTTTGCCAGTTAGCGAAGGACTGGCCACTGCCAGCAAATTCAAATGAATGCTCTCAAGTTAGACCTGCAGTTTTTGGTTTTTGAACAAAAATGTTCTCCCTAACTTTTCAGGCTGTGTAGACAAAGGTTTTCATGAGTTTTCTGATTTCATGAATACTGTGCACGGTTTGGATTTACATACCTGAGAATAGCTCGCAAACAAACATTGCAGGATTGTTCTAGTACAAGAGAACCAGGAATTGAAATTGCCTAGAAAGTGAAGTTGAAACTGACAGGTGATATTTTCACTGTGGGAGTACAGAGCAATGCATATAGTATATTAGATTGTAAGATCTGTTTGAATTTATGGATGTGTGAGAGGTAAGGGTTTTTTGTCTGGATGGGGTTTTTAAAACTCTTCATGTCTCTAAAAAAATAAAGCCCTGGTCAGCAGGAACTATAGTGGTAAGAAAGATAAAGGAAAAACAGTCCAGTATTATCCAGTGGTCCCGTAGCATGATTTATAGCTATAGCTATATGACCTGTGGGTGCTATTGCAACATACACCTTCCTCTGGTGGAACCAGTACCTGTATTGTGTTCATGACATAGATGACCTCTGTCTGACCTTCTC
Organism: Mauremys reevesii; assembly: GCF_016161935.1. Lineage (NCBI taxonomy): Eukaryota > Metazoa > Chordata > Testudines > Geoemydidae > Mauremys > Mauremys reevesii. Next base: position 10,194,914 of record NC_052634.1, on the reverse strand, counting down.
CCATCTCTCTCTCCCTGGCCAGTTGCTCTTCATATTTCTTCATGTCATACTCCAGCTCAGCTGCCAGCTGTTTGTCTACTGCAAAGAAGTCTTTGATTTCATTCCGATAATCTTGCATCACTTCCTGGAAGGCACAACAGTCAATTTATTTTACTTCCCCATCTTAAAATCTCTTCTGACCAGCACTTACTGCCCATGTTCACATCATAGCTCTGAAAGTCCAAAAGAAAATGCTAGCTGGGACAGCAGAACTGTTTCTGTTTAAATGAAAGAGAGAGTCTATCAAAGAGGTCTGCTGCTGATTCATGACTGTATAATGCTACTCATTGTTATGAACATTGAAGGTTTATGCCCATTCCACAGAGCGAAGCCTTTTACTTAACGTACACAGCCCTCATCTGTATTCCCATCACCACCAGAGCAACCTGACAACCTGGCTATAGGAAAGGAATGGTTTACCCTACAAAGCTGTACAATACATTTCACTGGGTTTCAAAACCTCCTCATATGGTGTTAGAGCTCTGCATCAGGACTGGATATAACGGGGGCAGGAAAAATATACTTTGTTGTGGGCAGGATTGGGTGGGTGGTAATTTGCACTAAATCACTCGCCAGTTTGTGAGAAATAGAATTTCAGCAATGTGAAGTAAGTTGGGGTTTTTTTTTAAATAAAGGTTTTAATACTTACATTTAAGCAAGGGAGAAAAAAAGAGACTAGATGTCTATTATAACAGGAATTCAAGTATTTTTTACATGTTTTAAGCAAGATGTGTGTTATTCTTTTAGCGGTAAAAATTGTGTCTGAATTCCCTGTGTGTATATATTTAAAAAACAGACTATTTTTTGTTTATTTTTTTTAGTAGCATGTGGGGATCGGTCTTGTGGGAGTTGTGAGATCTAAATTTTTTGCAGTGAGAGCGGGATAAAAATGCAAGAAACAATGCAGGAGCAGGTGGGAGTGGATACTGGGGGGCAGGTTGGGAGCGGGATTAAAAAACAGTTCGTGCAGGGCTCTACCTTCATTCTACTTCTGGCCACGCTTCCAAATTCACAGCCTGAGAGAAAAATCACAAGTCTTTCCTTACCCGGAGATAGTTTATGAGGTCTCTTAGAGCTGGAATCCTAGCCTGTTCCAACAAAGACTTCAACGAAGTGATTATTGGGATGATGTTTTCTATGAAGTTCTTCTTCTGAACCTGTAGTTTAAATAACACAAAACACCTAACATGACAGAACAAGGGATGGTTCATTTCATTCTTATATAGATAAATGGCCCCTAAGCAATAAACGAGTAACAGCTTAGTGTGCATACATCCCACGTGTGTATGAGCATACACGTAGCATAGTGATGGTTTCACTTTATCCCAATACGTAATCTTCCTTTTACGCTGGTCTACGTCAGTCATTCTAATGGCTAGTTGCTGACTGCTGCATCAAATCCTATCATTAACTTCAAAAGCTTCACCCGTCAGTGTCTCTTAGAGCCAAACTGAGCCATCGTGTAATTCCATTGACTATAGTGGAGTCCTGTCTGTTTACACCAAGTCTGAATTGGGCTCTTCAACAAGGGAGGAATCATTTTAAACATGTTAGTCGCCAAACTGATGTCACATTCTAATTCAAATTGACTGTTCAAGTGTAGGTAACCTCCAGAAATCAGTACTCCTTTATAGGACATTTTCATTTTGCAACACATGCTGCTTGCACAGATTCACCAGCTGTCCCCAAATCACAAGGACGGTATGGGCATATAATCTGCGGAGACGGGTGGCAGTCCCTACTATAGATCAATGACTTTAATCAAGATCGCCCCTAGTTGCAGATTTAGATTTCATTCAGTGCTGTGCCCACTCTTCCCACTGCATACCAAGTGGCACTCACTTGTGAGATGAGTTTCTTTTGTGCTGCCTGCATAACAGCATTGGCCATGTCCATTTCATCCTCAATTGGCTGGATATCTTCATCTTGTTTAGATCTCATAGCAGACAGTTTGATCTCTTTGCAGCTGAGGACTTCAAACGTATCTGAGAGCAACTCATTGGCTTCCATGTCCAGTGGGAGGATGCCATCCACAAAACATGCTGTAAGAGATCAGGAGGAGGAAGATTTTTATTCCCAGAACCATGCTGCTAAATATAAGACAGGGCAGAAGGGTCCCTGTGCTGCACCCAAAGGATGAACAGATGCAACTGGCTCATCACAGGATTTATTTTTACAATGCTCATTCTGTGCCAAAAATGATGCCCCTACCCAGGATGTTCAGGCTGATTTTAGAAGTGATGTTGAACCTTTGCTCATCTGTAAAATGCTCTAGCAGGAACCTGTAGATCTGCATTCTTTTTCCCTTGTTATCTTTCCCCTTCAGAGAGAAGAGATTCTTCTCCCTGTGTAGATAAAGCCATTTTACCTCAGGCCAACACATGTACATGGAATTATAGAAGTAAAAAGAATTTAAATCTGGCAAGAAACATTTGAATGCCACCTTAAAGGTCTAGAAACCTACTGCATAACACATACACACACATTCTATCCAGAAGTCTCTCATGGAAGGTGACGGGAGAAGGCAGAGTATTGTTATCTTAATATGAATTATTCTTAGGATTTTATCTTTCATTGCTGCGCACTATAAAAAGTGACCATGAAAGCTTTGCTCCAGGCCCAAAGACTGCATGCCCAGCACCACACTGATATTCACATGCAACTCCCATTAACATTAAAAGAGAGGTGGCCAAATATTCACTGACCGCTCACTCTGGGGAAACTTGTTGTACTTCTCGTGTTTCTCATAGCTGTTGAAGTGGAAAATGCACTCGATGAAGTGTTGGGAGAACATGACTGGATTCCTCTTCAGTAATAAGTGCACCAGGCAGAACTCCCCAAACCTGGATACAGGGTTGAAAAATTAGAACCACCAGAAAACCTCTTTCATTTTGGAGGCCACCTCCTGAATTATAGCGAGGTGTCCAGCAAATTCAGCAACCCAACATGTTGTGCTCAACGTGGCAGAGACAGACTCTGCGGAATTAAATCTTCCTCAATACGACACTTAACCCTTTCCCTCCCACATCAGGGCCTTGAGAAAGATGCTGAACTATTTACTTTAAGCCCTGTTTTCCCCCCATCCAGAATTGTGCTGAAAAGCTTTCAGCATCTATGGTGCAGGTTTATTTCTATTTATAATTCAACACTGTTAAGAGAGAGAGAGAAGTAACGTTGGCGAACAATAAACCAGGCATAACATTTTCAATAACTCTTAGGCCTTGTCTACACTACGGTGGGAGATCGATCTAAGTTATGCAACTTCAGCTACGTGAATAACGTAGCTGAAGTAGACGTACTTAGATTTACTTACCGCGGGGTCCGCACTACGCTATGTCAACAGGAGACGCTCTCCTGTCGACTCTCCTTGCGCTTCTTGTTCAGGTGGAGTACAGGAGTCGACAGGAGATTGATCTGCGGTTGACATAGATCATTGCACGTTGATCCCCAGTAAGTGTAGACAAGCCCTATAGTGACTTACAAGCCTAAGTCCTGTTTTAAAAAGTGACTTAGACACTTAGGAGACTAAGGCCCAGATTTTTAAAGGTATTGAGGCACTGCTGCACCCAGTACCACAACACCTAGCAGATTTAGGAGCCTACATCACATTTTGAAAAGGATTTAGACACTTAGAGTGATTACGGCTTTAGCCTGGACAATGGTTAGTTGAATTGATAATGCAAAACTCTGTTACAAACAAAAGGCTTCTTCATTCCTCTCAGCCTGGAACACACTGTTGTGGATCAAGACAGTAGTTTAAACCAACAATGACAAAAGGTTTGCAAGCTGAGTGACCTTGGATTATGTTGACTGTAGAGATTCAGGTTTGACTGGGAGTTTGGCCACACACAAAAGAAGGAAGAGGAAAAATGGATTGTGGTTAAGGCACTCGACTAGAACTCAGAACAACTAGATTTAATACTTGGTTTTGCCATAAACTTCCTGTGTGACCTTGTGCAAATCACTTAGTTGCTCTGAGCTTAGGTTTCCCATCTATAATATGGAAAGAAGAGTTTCTCCTACTTCACAAGGGGATTGTGAGGATACACACAGTCATGTTTGTGTCATGCTCAGATATGACAGTGAGGAGCACTATGAGAATGTGTAAATACAATCTCATTTCAAAGCTACCACCCAAATGGCAGCTGCTGCTAGGGACAGGATGCTAAATTGGAACAACAGGACTCAAATGCTGGAAAATATATGAAAGCCTGCTCAGATAAAGGTTTTTGGCAGAGCAGTGTGGGGAGACAGGACCAGGAATGCTAAAGTACTGAACTGGAGGGTCTCGGCTAGAGTGAAGTGCACAGGCACAGCTGTATATGAAAGCTTGCATAGTGCTTACTCGCATTAGGTCTGGCTCTTGCCAGTGCTGCTGGCTGTCCACAGCAAGCCAAGCTGAGGGGCAAAACAGTAAATTCCGTGAGACATTAGTTTGCAACAAGCAGTCCCATGTCCTCGAAATGGACTTTAACTTATGAATTCAATTAACTTTGCGGGTCCACTTTTTGGTTTTTACACTAGAGGTCTGGGCAGAATTTTCAGGAGCAGCTGAATGGGTTGCGCATGGAAAAGTCATAAGCAACACTTAACTGATTTTACTTCCTATCGAGAAATACAAAGGATGATGCTCACTCAGGAAACACCTGTGTACTGGGAAAATATTAAGGGAGCTTCCTGGACTCAGTTATCATCAGTGATCTGAACACTGGACAGTAGCTGAGGCCTGGCCTGAGGCACAAGGGATACCAACAGGTGGAGGCTAGGCATGTTTGCACAGTGTTAAAGCATTCACAAGGGGAATAGATTGGAAAAAAAACCTCTGGCCTGGAAAAGGTTTTGGTGCGGGGAGCTCTTATTTATCACTTACTCTCCTATGTCATTCCTTCACCATCTGATCTGACATTTTATATTAGTTTCCATTCTGCCCTTTGCTATTCTGGGAGATCAGAAACATGTTCCCTGCAGAAAGTTCAAAGTCATTTACTCATATGCACCTGGCTTTAGGTATCACCTGAGTTCTCTGAATTCTACAGAAAGGAAGATGGTATTTGCTCTATATGTGTAGTGTGAAATGCAAAGGGTTTGAGATCTACCCCTGCACCAATGCAGGGGTCAGAACTACAGGATACCTTAGTGAGAAACGCTTGCATGAAGTTAAGCCCAGGGAGGAGATAGGGGAGGGACAGAAACAAAGCTAAAAAGCATCTAGTTGGAACATGATTTCTAAACACGGTTCATCAGAGTTTGGGGGGGGGACGGGGACGACCCTAACAACAAACATTGTTAGACACTCATTTTGTCTAGACCTGTGTTTAAAGGGGATCTACAAAAGATTTTTAAAAAGAGCCATGGGGCCACTTTGGCTTTATTTATGATATCCATAAGGCCTGTCTTTTTGGGAAGGGGAAAACGGAGGGGGTTTCTCCTTGCTTTTTTACATATGAATTTCAGGTCTTGTCTGCCATGGAACAGTGTTGTCTTAAGAACTAGGGAAATGCCAGCACTGGAAGAAAAGATATTACCAATAAAAATGCAATAATATGTATTACCTCACCTCCCTTGTTTCTAGCATTGCAAGAGTTAGAGAGTGAAACCTGAGCTATTTAAGGGGAGGAATTTTTATCATCAGCTCTTTAACTCCAGTTATTAACATTTTAGACATTTGTTAAAGATTCAGCTACTCCCACTCCACATACGAAAGAATGACAACTCACAAACATGCTCTCCGACATCCAGGAGATACACCTGAAAAACCAGGGAAGACCAGACTTGCTGTTTCTAAGTTAGAAAGCAAGCAAAAACTTCTCAACTCTCTCAACCACATTTTTCCATGCCTTATTAAATCATAAAAGGAAAAAGGGGCAGAAGCCATTTAAAAAAAAAAAAATTCCCTTGCAGCTCACCTTTAAATACATTCCCTAAGAAAGTCCTAAGGGCCTCAAAGTTCATCCCCATTTGAGCAGGCTGCCCAAATTAATAAACTCTCCATGCAACTGTTACAGATGTGATTTAAGGCAAGAATTTGAGTGCTAAAATGAAGGTGAAATCATTCAGTCAGCAGCTCGGCAGGCCGTGCCTAGCAATTGCAGCTCATGTAGTCAGTGAGAACATTCACTGACCACACGCAGGCAAAACCCAAGCATGTTATGGTGAGGTAAGAAGAAAGCTTGAACCTTTGCTATGATTCACTGTGCTTTGGGAGCCTACTGGTGATCAGACCATTAACCCTATTAGACCGTAGGTTTGTGGGGTTCAGTTTACTATTTCAAATGCAAATAGCTATGTTGGCATTGAAACAACACAGATCATTGCCCAAGGAAACCTTTTCATTCTGGTACTTTAAATTGGTCATGGGAAAAGAAAATGTTAATGATTTTTAAAAGGAGCAATTATCAGGTCAGTAGGGTTGTTTTCCCACCCAAAAAGGTAAAAAAAAACAAAACAGTATTGATCTGAGAGAATCAGTAACTGTGCTGATTCAAGCAGCATTTTATTTCAAGGATTCAAACTGAATTCAATCTACGGTACAATAAAACAACAGGAGAAGCTGTTAATATAGAGGAGCAGTAGTTACCTTCTGATGTGCCTATGACTGGGGTGTATCTAAGGTCATCCCCCTCTCCTTTCCCCATATCAAAAGTCACCAATTATGTGCAAGAGAATAAGCACCTGACAAATTAGTTTATTTGGCAAGAGAGTACAAAGCAGCAGCTGAAAATGAAAGCGTGTGTATGTCCTACTTCCCAGAACTGAGAGAGGGAAGAAAACTAAACAAAAATCCAATTTTATACATTTTGCAAAGTTAGTCATTGCAAGGCCAAGAGCTGTATGTCAATCCCAGCCTGGAATAAAGAGTTTTTGTCTGTGTGCACCTGCTGAATATAAATGCCCAGAAACAGGCTCCCAACAGAAACTGTTATTGTTCCGTATCTAAAGTGTTGTGAATAAGATGCTGCAATGCCGCCACCTACTGGAACGAGCCAGGACTGGACATTATAAAAAGTGCTCATGAACAGTCCCAGACTGATGGCCCTGGCTGTAATCCTCAATTTATTTGGAATAGGCAGGAACACTGGCAGCGGTTGGGCAAGCTTCCACTGCACGCGTCACCTACCCATCCATTCCCTAGAGGATCAACCTGCAAGGGAGTTCATCTCTCCATATCCCACTCAGTCACCGCCCTTCCTACTGAGACTGACAACAAGGGTACTTGTCAGTATCAAATACGGTAGAGCTCAATATTAACACCCATCCGTTAAGAACGAGACCAGAACCACCAAGTTACTGCACCAAGGCCAACACGGGTGTCAAACAGTAATAACTTATGGTATCTTCTGAACTACGTTTGGGTAAAATCAAGATCTCTAAGCCCACAGAAGCCAAGCAATTCAGATTTCAGGCTAATTCTGCAGGATCCCTGGTGTATCTCGGCATGGCAGGAGATCTTCAAGCTGTGGTATGATGTTTAAAAGGAAAATGAACAACAACATGCAAAAATAAGTTAGAGAACTTATTGAACTGTAACCTATGTCTACTATGTAAAGTGGGAGGGCAGTTTTTAAGAACACCTGTTTCAAAGTTTCCATTTCCACATGTATGTAAATCATGACACGATAAAAAGGGCAGAGCTGCCTCGTAGACAGTACCACCTCTTGTGGCCTGACGTGGCCCTTCTGGCACCCTACTTCAGTTTCCTTCCAGTTTACACCCAGAACCTTTAATAAATTAAACTCCAGGAGAGAGAGAATATATCATCTAGTTCCCTAAAGAGCCCTTTTGGCCTCCCCTTAGGTTCCAGGTTTCACAGCTCTACATCTAGGGGGACCGTGTTTTCAATCCTGGCCTCTATGGCCTGCGAACTCTCCTCTCCTCCAGTTCCGGGGTTGCACAGCCCTCCTTCTTGGGGCCTGTGTGCTGACTGAATTCGTTCTCTCAGCAGCTCTTCCCAGCAGCTCCTCCTTGACTGGGCCCTACATGTTCTTTCTCCTAGACATTAACTGCTTCCCTGGACCCTCTTCCTCGCTCCCAATGACTACTTCCATTGTTTCCCTGTCCCACAGCTGCTTTCCCTGGATACATGGAACAACTAACTGGCCTCCCCAGCCATGTCCTCTGACTGAGAGGCCAGTACCCCGTTCCATGCACACATGAAAGAGGGAACAAATTGTATTGCTCACTGTTCTCCCTCCTGCCATGCGTGTACTTTCAGATGAGGTCAGGCTCGGAGAGAAGTTTCCCACTCCTCCATTCCCACTTTCAAAATTTTATTAGGGCATAACTAGGGAGAAAGGGGGCAGGGATTAGAGAGCACACAAGCTTTCTCATGGAGATTTCTCTCTTACATTCAGAACTGTAACAGCTGGGATATGAGATTCAGTTTGCTTTGCTCTCTGGATAGTTTACAGAACTGGTATCCTACCTGGCAATATCTGGGTTGGGATCCACCAGAGAACTGACAAATCTGAAGAACAGGGACTCCTTCCACTTCACAAACTCCTCCTACAGGAAAGAAGTAGACAGTGAAATGTCAGAATGAACTAAGAATGAATGACCCTACTTGAGTCTTCAGATTGCACCCAGATACACCCTCTGGGTCATAACAGGAGGCACACAAAATAAAGCTCAAGATTCCTTAATTCTGAAAATAGTACACTTATTTAAATGCCGTAGTAGCAGGTGTCCTAATTTACCATTAAATTTTAGCAGAACAAGGGAAAAGAGAGAAAATCTGAACTCCAATGCTGAGATGCCAATAAGGCATTGCTCTACACTGTTCTCATGAAGTCTGCCTGCCTAGGATACATTATTAAACAGAGGGTAGACTATTTTCTGCCTTTCACATATTGATGTACACACCACAACCGATAGGTCGCCAGAGAAGATTAGTGCCCTGCTTCTGCTTGGTGGACACCTGTTACACCTATCTACTGGGGGTGAAATTGCAGATTCAAGAAAACAAGAAAAGTGCATCTTAAAGTTTGGGTAAATTGCAAAGATATTTTAGGGTCAATCTGAAATCTGCATATCCATTTTACAGGTTGCTACGATTCTGTATGATGGAGGCTGTTGGAATGTGGTGAGAACTAGCCAAAGCCCGCTAGTCACCTGCAGAAGGTTGGTAAGCAGGATCAGTGTCTGCTTGCGGATGAAGGGGTTCGGGTCCTTCAGGCACATGGAGATGTTGGGAATGTACCTGTCCACCATGGTGGTGTAGCGGATACACAGGTCACACATAACTATGACAACGTTATTGCGAATGGCCACATCCTCAGACACCTCTAGCTCACGAGCTAGGGCTGCGACACATTTCTTTGCTAGATCCTCATGCTGCAGACACAGCTTACCTGTCACATAAAGAGGAGAGAATCGGGGCTGTGAATGTTACAGTTCCTCATCTCCCCAGGACTATCTTTCCATCTCCGCTTGGTGGCATATGAGTCAAAACACATGGACGGAGAAATAAGGCCAAGGAGAAATGAAAGCAGAAAATAGCGAGAGCAAGAAGTAGACAAGCAAATAAAAGCAAGAAACTCTTAGTGGAGACTTTATGAGAAACCCGCAACCCACCTCAAGGGAAAGGTAATCAAGGAGGAGCATTGTCCCATCCCTCTTCTGAGAAAACATGAGACCTATATCATGGACCTAGTAACCCTGTTTCCTCTTTCCCAAAGGGCCATAGAGAGCTAAGAGTGCAGCCTAATGTCCTCTGCATAACAAGAAAAGAGCCACCCCAATACCATTACTAGAAGCCTTTTAAAATAACACGAATACTTTGCATCTCTAAAGGTTTCTAAGCTCTTTAAGAACAAAGGATTGAGTCTCATGAGGTACATAAGTGAGGAAGTAATATTATTCCCACACTAGAGAAGTGCCACATACACGACCACACGGGACGTATAAGCACAGCCTGCTCTGGAAAGCATTGAATTCCCTCCACCCCTCTAGTGAGCCTCTTGTGCATCATGTAGTTCCATAGTCAGATGCCACGAAGCTCACAAGAGTACAAGGTTGGTACAAGTCTGCAGGGTTCTTCAGGTCCGGCTAACTGTGTTACTCACTGGTTAGGTACGGTAAAGCTATATAAAGCCAGTGCATTAATAGATTTAGTACGTACTCTCACCCACTCCAATATTTTTATTGGTGTATGCATATTGTTACTGCAGGGAATTACCTGAATGCTTGGAGCTACAGCACTATATACACTGAATACAGTTTATGTCTGTGTCTAAAGCTCATGCAGAAGAGCTGTGGCAATTGTAACCCAGGAAGAGAGAAAAAGGCAGGAATCAGTGGTACACAACACCTATTCCCACGACAGGACAGCTCTTACCCAGTGTAATGAACGCATGGGCTCTGACCACTGAGGGCATAGCAGATCCTCTGATTTGGGACAGTGGCTGAGAAACTGTGAGTTCCTCACCATCTGGAGGACTAGACACTGGGAAACAACAAACCAAGAATTAAAATACCCTCAAAACCAGAGAGTTTTAGTTCATAAATGCGAATTTAAGAGTAAAGGGAGGACCTCACATTGATCTACATTGACGGGACAAGCCAGAATAGACTGAATCAAAAGGAAGATGCGTTTCTCCACTTTGGCTGGACATAGCTGTGCAGTCTCACCCAAGGTGAAGAGATGTCTCACCTAAAGAGAAAAGCAACACTGTCAAAAGATAACAGCAGGGCTGACAATTAAATCAACAAGCTTTCACACACCAATGTTTCAACAGCTTCCAAAACAGCTTAAAATTCCCTCTGCCCTTTAGAAGGGAAGGCATCACCTGTGATGTAGGCTTGTATGTGGCTCAGTTAGATCTAATTCACTACTATCTAAATGCAGAGAGCCAAGTTCCTTTAGACCTGTCCCTACTACACGGTGAATTTCAGTGGTGACAGTTATTATTGAAAAGTTGCGAACAGGCAATTAAATTCCTACTCCCCCCCCCCCCCCCCAAAAGAAGGCAATGACATGATGCATTTTGCATTAGTATAATCACTGCAACTTCCCTAAAACTCTGGAAATCAAGTCTATTCTATAGCTTTCTGGCACATGGCTCAACATTTCCATTAGGAATGATATCAAGTCACTAACACACAAGAGTCTATAGACATGTACTCACAGAAATACCACAGGGATTTAGTATTTTCCCCTATAACTGTAAACTAATGATACTCTCCCCGCTCTAGAAACCTCAAGATTGGAGAAAGTAAGAGTGGCAAGGGAATAGAGGAGCTGTTTCTTCAGCTTCCAATGGATGCAAATGATGACTAGATCCCTTTAAGAATGGGCTGCTCTGACAAGTGAATATGTGAAAATGAGAATTTCTTACTGAAAGCAGTTCCCTGTGTATTAAAGTCATATCTGCTGACTTGAGTTGACAGAGTTTTTACTACTTCTAACTGCTGCCACGCCTGCCAAACCAGCACAACTCTGGGAGAATGAAGTGGATTCTGTTCTAGATTGTGCATCAACAGGATACTTAATCATATTCCAAGTAAAAGGGTCACCTGGGCAAAACCCCTTTGCCTTCAAATTGAGAGCTCAGCTACATTTGTGCATCCCAGGTGAAAGCAATAAAGCCGCACAGATCTAACTGAGGTTATAATTTTAAGATAATGGGGTTGCACAGGTCTAAATGAGGGCAACCTTTTGTCTACAGAATGCTTTACGGTGGTGGCAATACATCAATCAGAAGGAGCCTATTTTGAATTTCAATCCATAGACTTGAATTTGCTGACAAATTCCCATAAAACAAGCGCATCTGATGTAGAGCCACTGAGATTAAAGAAAAGGTCACCACACTGATCACATTTGGAGTGTTGTCTTCATTACTATAAGGGCTGGAAAGAGGTTTTTATTTATTTAGTTAGTTTTGCAGTTTAAGGAAAGGCTAGTTTCTGTAGAAATTGATGGCCTGGGCTGTCCCACTCACCAAGGAAAGCTTCCCACTTGCAGTCTACTTTCCAAGCCCTACTTCTTATTGTGTGTACTACCGTGTCAAATTTGTGGTCACTGGCCTGGGTCTGCTGTTCTCTCAGACTCACAGGAGAACAAAGTATTGCATCTTATGAACTATTCCAGTGAATATTTATAAAATAAATATATGATTCTAATTCATGTTTATTTCCATAATAAGTATCAGAAAAGTAAGCTAAAGGCGAAAAAACAAACAAAAAAAATCCACAACAGAAAAACAAGGCAGAGTACTCCAGAGAACACAGCTCAGCTGGACAATCATGGAATCATCATTTGAAAGAAGGAACAAATTAATTCTTTGATCAATCAGTAGAGAAAGGATACCAAGCTTACCAAGAGGTCTTCTTGCAGCTGCTCTGCTCCATCCTCTTTGAGGACAATACTGGAGATGTAGCTCTCACAGACAGATACTAGATCTCCACATACCTGGTTGAGCAGCTTCTGTTTCAAGATGAAGGCAAGTCAATGCACTGCTCGTTAAAGAAATGCATCATGGGTAAAGCATCCTCCATGCATTAGTCCTGAATTGGTAAATGAAAACCTTTTTCTAGACTCTGAAATGAATAACCTTCTCTCTCAGCCCCCTCACACTAAGCAGTTTCTCTATGGCTAAAAACTTGTCCTAGTCTTTATTTAGCAATCTAGCTGCAGGAATCAGCTGCAAACAAAATCTGGGTAAAATTTACAAAAGAACATCTGATCTGAACAGTTATTTTCCACTTTAGGTTTTAACTTTAAATGCAGAGGTTGTTGGTATCTAGGCAGAAAGGGTCAATTGTCTTCATTTGGCATTGCTTTATCAACCTTACCATCTCCCAATGATAGAAACAGAAGTACCCGCTTTAGCACATTGCCATAGGAATTTACTAAACAGCATCTCAGCAAAGCTCCCCTTCCCAGCTTGCCTTGGCTTTGTCACAAGTTGTTCCATTAGCATAGTCTGCAGAACACTGTCACCTACTTTCACTTGTTTGAGTCCACGGCAGGTTGGTTGTGACCAGCTTAATCTATGGTGGCATATATAGAACGTGTCTGTAGCCTCAACATAATCTACTGGAAAAGCATCCAAATCACAAAACTCTATCAAAACAGGCACTACTGTAGGTAGTGAATTCAGCAGATTTCAACTGCAAAACATCCTCTTGAAAAAAGAGAAGCAGCTCTCTCAAACCCATCCTTCACACTAGGTGTATGCCATGGCTGGTATGATATACCAATAAAGATGGTTAAACAGAACAGAGGGGCAATTTTCTCGAGTCAGAAGTCTCTTTCCTTTGTGCACTGAAGAAACCAGCATTTTCAGGAGAGGAAAACGTCTCCGACTTCTTGAGACATGTAAAATATACTTTTAAAACAGTCTATCTGAAGCCCCACCTGTGCCTCCTCAGGGGCATCTGTGTACGCATGGCAGAGCTTCTGCAGAGCTTCAACAGCTGGGCTAATCACCTCCAGGGGACTCTTAAACTCCTTCAGCCAGCACTTGATATCATCTGAAAAGAAGGTCAAACACCTAGCTGAGGCGAGTGCTCATGCTAACTATTACCAGAAAGACAAAAATACAGTGGAGCTGGGATGCAAAGCTGAACACTGACCCATGCCAAGGCACTCACCAATCAGCCTGCCCTGAGTGTTTCTGGGGAGATGCTTTGCAACGTGTCCAATTACACACAGGATGTGACCTGCATTATCAGTGCCGGTATTCTGCTGCCTGAAAGGCCATAAAGGGGACAAATAGAAACATTAATCCAAGAAGAAAAACTGACTAGAGTCAGAAAAATCCTTTCATTTGGATTATGCATGCTGAAAACAGAACTGTCAGGTTGAATGAAAACACGATAAAGCTCAAAGGCAACTTTAAGGTACTGGATTATCAGGCTCTAGCTCAAGGCTGCAGGCCACTGCTTCTCTCCTAGATATAAGCACTGTTAGTTTAAATTAAGCACTTTGATCTAAACAGTCACCAAACAGCACTCTACCTGTGGAGAGGCAGGAAGAGGAGATCGTTCTCTTGGCCTGCCCTGTATGTCTCTTTATTGCCAAATGATTAAGATAGAGGCACACACCTGCTGACACTGTCCCAGGATTCGATTATCTTGGAGTAATCCAGCTTGGGTGAGGAACCTGCTACCTTTGCGAGCAGCATCCAGGCTGATGCAGCATGCTCCGTTTCCACATGTGACATTACATTATTTATGAAAGTGGAGGAGAATTTCTCCTTCTGGGACCATACGTAAAAAGCTTTGTTTAAATAACGGCTGCAAGGAAGACAGAAAAGAGAAAAGAGATAAGCACACAACAGACAAAACAGCTCGTCTCGGGATCTGTATTAGGGGCCAGCAATTTTAGCCAGTCCACCCTTCACACAGCAGGCAACACAAGGAAGCTAGTGACATTGCCGGCTGGTGGCTATTTATGCAAAAAAATTTTACTTCTCATTGTTCTGAGCAAATCAGGATTTCCATTCTACATTTAACCTCAAATATTTACATCCATATTCCAAGTCATAATTCAAGTGCACACAAAGCTTCTGCCACGTAGACATGGATGTAACACTATACATTCCAGGTCACCGCTAAATTGGGCCCAAAGTCTGGTATGCTTATAGCCAAGAAAACTTAACTAGAAGAATCCAGCAGGGGAAGATTTTTTGTTGGTGGTTTCTAGCCAACATCCACAATCCAAGAAGAAGATAAATTTGTTATTAAGGGACAGGACTGGGATTTATTGGTCTGGGTTTACCCCCATCTCTGAGGAAGCTCCCTCTGTGTCATTAGGCAATTCACTTTACCTCTCTGGGCCAAAGTTTCCTCTTTTGTCAAACAAGGACCACGATACTTGCCTTCCTTCTGTTGGGAGAATTCTGAAACTCAATGTTTATCAAGCGCTTTGAAATTCTCAGTTGGAAAGTGTTATGGATGTGCAAAGTATGATATACAAGGGCCAAAATTAGACTGGTAAAATAATTTTGCAAGCCAGAAAGACGGCACGACCAACAGATCAGTTTTCTATTTAAGATCTATTACATGTTGTTGACTAATAAACATAAGGCTGCTTTTAATCAGTGTTCTGTCCTTGTCATTTTGTGTGTCACCTCATCTCTTTTGCTACTTCCCACAGCGTTCTGCAAAAGGCAGTAAGATACTATTAGTCATAAGACAAGTAACATATTGTACACCAGAATGAAGAGGGAAAAAAACCCACCATGTACTCTGATCTCTATAAATATATAGATGGTTATTTTTCTCATCACCACACAATTAACTTTAACAGTCCAAGTTCCTAGCAATACACCAAAAAGACACACCACATGTGTCAATCTCCCATTCAAAGTGTTCAGGGAAAAGGCATCAATGACAACAAAGTTAAAACAGCCAATACACAGGAGAACTGTGCTGTGCTCACCAATTGCCAACATGGAAATAATTGGCTGTTGATTTTCAGGCCTGCTAGACCCTGCCCATTAAACCAGTAGAGCAACACAAGAGGCTTAGAATATAACAATACCCACATTAGCACTGACAGTATCACTTAATAGTAACATGTACTTGTATTACATCTTTCACCTGGGGATCTCAAAGTGCTTTATCAAAAATTAATTAAGCCTCACAACATCCCTGTGCAGTAGGCATTAAATACATTTTAGCTGTAAGTAAACAGAGATGCACAAAGGTTGGAATCATACAGAAAGTGAGTGGCAGAGATGGGAACAGAACCTTGAACTTGTGTCCCAGGCCTCTACTCTAACCGATGAACAAGGTACTATTGTCCTACAGTACAATCAATCATCTCCTGACACAAGGGTTAGCTGGACACATTTCACGTGTTTTTAGATGAGTACAAGCATCATAGCAGTAATACGTGCCTAGAGAAACTCGGAGTTGGAAGGGGCCGACATACGAGTCCAAACTCCTCTTTATTGACTGGAATTGGCAGTACAACTGACCTACCTCAATTCCTGGTTTTCTGCAGCGATGAGGGCAAGGAGATCCCAGGCCAGTGTCTGGTTTCGGTCTTCATGCGTGAACTTACTATAGTGTTTAATGTGCTGCAATAAAAGCTGATCAAGGCAATCCAAGGCCTTTTCCTGCACAGAGTTCTCACTGTCCATCACAACAGGGACCACACCTGTTAACCAGGCCTTCTGTATCATAACATTATTGTGTTGAGTCTAAAGAGAAGAAAATTCCATATTAGAAATACTTTGAAGCCAGTAATTCAGATTCTACGCATTCAGATGCTATGGTGGGATTAATGAGAGCCGAGACATGCTGACAGACTCAAGACATTGTAGTTTCCAAGGTACTGATGAAGCAGTATTGAAGTCTTACAGTGTATAGGACCAGTGGCCTTAAATCTCTTCATCACCATGGAATTGCTGATTATATGATATTCATGATCAAGGTATCAGTTATTCTTACTGACCTGAGGTTTGTAATATTTACTAAAACTAAAATCAGTCTGACAGTGTCCCAGTAAAGCACTACAAGAGGTCACTTAAAATGAGCAGTAGTGAGCAGTGCCTAAAAAAACCAACTTGTGCTCTTATCCTACTTTACTAACCTTTTATAAATAAATATCAAAACATGAAAAAATTGTCAATGATACAATCTGCATACTGCAATCTCAGTACAATGATTCAGACTTTTTTTTTTTTTTAACCTGACAAGGTGAACAACAAACGTACCAATTTGCTACAGGAGAGCAGTATCAGAGCCAGAAAGGGATGTTTTTAACGATAGGAAATGTCTAATGTTATTCACAACTATGTGTAAGAGCAAGATGTGTCTTTCATGTCAAAGGCAACAAAGGTAAATCAAGCTAAAGAAATTCAGTGGAGAAATAAGTGGCTAGTAATTTATGTGGTCTTTTCCCTCTTTAGCCCCTTTAAATAAAATTATACTCTGCCAGTCTTGATAAATATTGTGCATTCTTTCCCCTCACCGTAAGGAGCTCTGTAATAGACTGTAGTGCCTGCTTCCGTACAGAGACGGCAGGGTCCCGGCAGCGATCTTGGAGAGTGGACAAGTCTTCTGGGGTACATGGGATCACGTTGTGCTTCAAGATACTCATGAAGACCTACAAATCAACCACCATGATAACACTGATAGGAATACAATGGGTGCACATTTGGCTGCCAATGAAAAAATCCAATCCACTTCCTATTGATTTCCATGGGAGAAGAACTGGTCCTAATGACAATAATCCCAAGACTTAGAGATACACTGGGGGACACAAAAACTGAAAGCGAACAGGCTTTGTAACAGCACTTAGGTAAAGTTAGCTTAACCTTTCCCCCTGTACAGTCAGAGCCCGTTTCCCTTTGCATTTGTGTGGGTCATCACACAGTAACAAGGGAAAGGAAAATATTCTAAAGACCCAAAACAATACGTTTGTAAAAGCATAAAATCAACCATCAGGAGAACTGTGGGGCAGGGATTATATACCTAACTATTTTCACGTCTTTTTTAAATTGACTAGATTTCAAGAGGACAGTCTCTTTCAAGACCAACTGCCTGTTGTTCTAAAAAAATTTTTTTTTGTAAACTAAAGCAGCACACTCCAAAATCGAGGCTGGATAAAATCCAGTTCCTTTGTAAATGAGTTCATGAATTCTTGACTAACTACCCAACTAACATGCCTCAATTTATATAAGGAAGTTGCTTAAATTAAAAGCCTACTGACATTTGAAAAGAAGCCCTATTTCTAAATGATGGAATAAGTGATCTTCAACGCGAGTACTGGAAGAATTCTTCATCATCATTGTGCTTGCATTATTCACTCATCAATTATCAGGAACAAGTGGAGAAGGCATTTTGAAAGACCTGCCTGTATGCTGCAGGAGCAGCAAAATGAGGCCATGATCCTTCAATGAGTTCCATATGGGCAGATCACTGCATGAATTCATTGCCGGATGTTAGCCTGCATGTTTATATTAATAGCACACAGTACTCAGTAGAGAATATACCTGGAGTGCAGACTTCCTGACATTTGTCTTCTCATCCCCTGCTCTCAGTCTCAGCATAACCATGATCTCCTTCCCTGTCCAGGGAAAGCACGGAAAGAGAGTCATGAGATCCAACACAGGGAGAGACTGCAGCACCACCAGGAGATACTGATAGGGCAAGCAGCACACTGACAAGGTAGAGCACAGCTTCGCACTCTGTTGAGCATCAGTTGTTGACAGGGAAAGAAAAACCACACACAATCTGGCAGGTAAACCAAAGAAAAACTGATTTTCAAATATTTTATTTGGAATTTTAAATATATTTATATTGCTTTTATATTTTAGGTAAAATCCTGAAAGGAAAGTTATATATAGAAGAATGGCTATACTGGGTCAGACCAATGGTCCATCTAGCCCAATATTCTGTGTCTGACAGTGGTCAGTGCCAGATGAACAGTGCCAGTGAACAGAACAGGGCAATTTCAAGAGATCCATCCCCTGCCATGTCCTTTTCTGCTTATTTTACTTAAAAGCCTTTGGTGATGGACATTGTTAAAGGCTTTCTGAAAATCCAAGTACACTATATCCACTGGTTCACCCATGTCCACATGCTTGTTGACTCCCTTAAAGAAGTCTAATAGATTGGTGAGACATGATTTCCCTTTAAAAAAGCTGTCTTGACTCTTTCCCAACGTATCATGTGCCTGATAATTCTGTTCTTCATTATAGTTTCAACCAATTTTCCTGGTACTGAAGTTAGGCTTACTGGCCTGTAATTGCCAGAATCTACCTCTGGAACCTTTTTAAAAAATAGGTGTTACGTTAGCTATCCTACAATCAACCAGTACAAAGGCTGACTTAAGCGACAGGTTACATATCACAACTGGTAGTTCTGCAATTTCATATGTGAGTTCCTTCAGAACGTTTGGGGGATACCATCCGGTCCTGGTGACTTATTACTGTTTAATTTATCAATTTGTTCCAAAACCTCCTTTACTGACACCTCAGTCTGGGATAGTTCCTCAGATTGGTCATCTAAAAAGAATGGCTCAGATGTGGGGATCTCCCCATCATCCCCTCTAATATCCTGGGACCAACATGGCTACAGCAACAGTTTTTAAAGGACACCTTTTTGCCTCAAACCACCTCTTTCACTCCACTATTTAGCCATGTTGGCATTTTTTTTAGTTCTATTATTCTTTTGCTTATTTGGGGCATATTTAGTTTGAGCCTCTATTATGATGTTTTTAAATAGCCTCCTTGTAGTTTGCAGGCATTTTACCCTTGTGACTGTTTCTTTTAATTTCCATTTAACTAGCTCTCTCATGTTTCTGTGGTTTCCCTTTTTGAAGCTAAATGCGACTGTGGTGGGTTTCTTTGGTATTTCCCCCCCTACAAGTATGCTAAATTACTATTACCGAGTGGCTCAGCTATATTCATCTCTTGGACCAGATCCTGCATTCCACTTAGGACTAAATCAAGAATTGCCTTTCCCTTGTGAGCTCCAGGACAAGTTGCTCCACAAAGCAGTTATTTAATATGTCTAGTAATTTTATTTCTGCATCCTTCCCTGAGGCAACACATACCCAGGCAAGATGAGCATAGTTGAAATCCCCCATTATTATTGCTTTTCTTGCTTCTGTATCATCTCTAAATATACTAAATGTTTTGGAAAAATAAAAATAAAGGGAATATGTAATTTTTGACCATTGTTTTTCTTTATAAAGGGGCCTCAGATCATTTTTAACCTTAAAAGCCTCATCAAATTAAAACCATGCAAAACTCTCAAGAAAGTCTGTATGATGGTAACTCTGCTGTTTGTGGGACAGAGATTTGGGAAGCGGGACATGAGAAAATTGCTCGGATATAATCCAAGATGGGTTACAAGCCTCACACACGAGAATCTCAGTATGCTTTACAAACATTAGTGAATTAAACCTCACAACCCCTTGTGATGAAGGAAGTATTAATAAATCTATTTTGCAGACAGGGAATTTATGGCATAGACGGGTCAAGTGACTTGCATGAAGTCACAGAGTCAGTGGCAGAGCAAAAATAGAACCCAAGAGTCCTGATGGAAGCAGAACAACACTTCCACTCCCTATATATGCAAATTAGGCCTAAAGCTTTATTTTCCTTGCCCATACCAAAATGAACTTTTACACATGATTAGGGGAAATTATATAGTCTACCAGCGAGTTTACTAATTGGTAGATGCAACTATGCTCCTATATTGTCAGTTATCACCCTTGACACACAGAATTATCAGCATTCCAGCATTAAAACCGGTTGTTCTGGCAAATTAGTTTCAATCCAGCTGTTGTCTTTCAGAGCTCCTATAGTGGACTTTCCTACGTGTTCATCTTCTTCAATGTATACTTTGCAAAGTCTCAGTGTAAAATGATTCCTCAATAAAACAATGTTTCTATAATACATGTCCAGGTTGGAGCACTGTGCTTCTGTGTTCTGATCAGTAAAAGCCTGATTCAAAGACCTCTGAAGTCAATGGGAATCATTCCACTGTCTTTCATGGACTTTGGATTGGGCCCTAAATGCCTTTTTAATAGGCAGCTATCCTCTCCACTTGACTCCAGCTGCTAGATGGTTTGATAATGTCAGGTTCTTTGACTGGAACAGAGATATACTGCCTCAATTAGTAGCAACAAGTTTTCTGGGGAGGTCAGTCCATGACAAACTAAACTATTGCAGGGGGAACCAACTGGCTAAGATAATTATGCTCTTGCCAACTGGCACTGACTGAGCATTTCAGCATAATGGACAGGAACAGTATGAAGGTGACCTTCAGCAGGCAGAGAAGGACTAGAAAGGGAATGAACATGATGTAGTACACATCATGCACTGCATGCTGTGTAACGTACATTAGCCCTATTGTACTCCTGGGGGAATTCTGCGCCAAAAAATTAAAAATTCTGCACACAAAATTTTAAAATTCTGCATATTTTATTGGTCAAATGGTTTCAATTATGTCGGTAATTTAGTTAAACTATAATACAAGGGATGAAGAATTGGAGTGGGGAGCATTGGAGGAAATTCCCAAACTCCCTTTCATAATAGTAATGTAGCAAGGTTTGACCCTTTATTTCTAGTTATTAGTCAACAAATATATGCAGCCATATGCTCAGGGTTACATCATAGGCAACTGAAGAACAAGTGAGGGCTGAGGAATCAAACTCACAGTTTGTATGGGCTACTGACCGTCTCCAGAAAGGTCAGTAGCAAACAGTTCATGGAGCACATTTTGATAGGAAAATTTTTTCAGTCCAAAAATTTAGACCAGTTTTAATCACTAAAGCTCCATAAGCATTTATAAGGCCATACTATCCTTTACACCATTCTGGCCATGTAAAGGTGCCTTAAAACTTTTACACCTGTTCGGAGTCCTCTAAGAACAATGGGAACAAATCACTAAGCAGGCAGGCTGTTACATTCTGCTTTGCCAGAGGGGACAGAGCCCGCCCGATGCCTTGCTCCTCAGAAACACCCTGAAGCTCTGCCCTCCATGCCAAGTGTGCTGGAACAGCAAGCAAGAGGGACAGTGTCTCTCTCTCGCATGACTGTCCAGGCCTTCCCCTCCCCCACGGCGGTGATTTACGTCTCAATTGGCTGCTCCAGGAACCCAAACCAACCTGCCTGCATTGCTGGGGAGGGGTGCGTGACCACTCTTGCGGCTTCCTTTGCTTCCCCTTCAGAAATAATTTTTCTTCAGGGAAGCAAAGAAATATGCTGGGGACATGAATTCTGCACACACGCAGTGATGCAGAATTCCCCCAGGAGTAACCCCATTGGGCCAACTCCGCTATTCTTTTGTCTCTTCTATACATGGGTTTGGTCACATTTTGAATACATTGTTTACCATTTCTTTTCTTTCTAAAATATTTGAACTGTGTGGTCCTCATGTAAGTAAGAAATTAGCACAGGCTTGAGTCAAGTATAATGCAGTCAGACAACTCTGCTAATGCACCTCAACTCTGGCTCACATGTCCCTGGTGTTCCAGCTATCCTATCAAGCACAGCCAGCCCACTGCACTGAGTTACTGTTATTAATTTGTTTTAAGTGCCACACTCCTTATTCCATGTAGCCTACAACCTAAATAGAGAACACATTATACACTGAGTGGCCTAGAGGCATTTCTATCTGAGAGAGTAGATCTTATAAGAATATCATATGTTTTACTGAGTGGATTCTTATTGGTTTTAAGGAAGGATTTTAATAGAGAAGATGGAAGCCTGTCACACTGAGACAGGGAGGGAGTTCCTGTGTAGGGAGCAGCATGGGGCAAGCAACAAAGACATACATGAGGGACACAAGGGGAATAGTGAAGTGGGATTATTAGCTGTACAAAGGGAGTCATAGAATCATAGAACTTAAGATCAGAAGGCAACAAAGAATCCTGTGGCACCTTATAGACTAACAGACGTCTACGTCTGTTAGTCTATAAGGTGCCACAGGATTCTTTGTTGCTTTTACAGATCCAGACTAACACGGCTACCCCTCTGATGCTTAAGATCAGAAGGGACCATTATGATCATCTAGTCTGACCTCCCGCAAGATGCAGGCCACAAAAGCTGACCCACCCACTCCTGAAATAATTCTCTCCCTTGACTCAGCTGTTGAAGTCCCCAAATCCTGAATTAAAGACTTCAAAGCAGATAATCCTCCAGCAAGCGACCCCGCCCATGCTGCAGAGGAGCGAAAACCCCAGGGCCACTGCCAATCTACCCTGGAGGAAAATTCCCGACCCCAAACAATATGGTGATCGGCTGAACCGGCAAGACTCCTCAGACACCAGAAAGACTTTCAATATCTCAACATTGACCCTCGGTACTAATTACCAGTGGTCGCACGTTACTGACCTATTGACTAAATCACGTTATCCTATCAAACCATTCCCTCCCTAAACTTATCAAGCTTAATCTTAAAGCCAGTCCCCATTCCAGTTTCTCCCCCTGATGGTTAGAAACCTTAATTACAAGCCTAAACTTCCGACTGCCAATTTATATCCATTTGTTCTCGTGTCCACATTAGTACTGAGCTGAAATAATTCCTCTCCCTCCCTGGTATTTATCCTCTGATATATTAGAGCAATAAAGAGAGCAATCCTCTCCTCTCAACCTTCTTTTGGTTAAGGAAAACAAACCGAGCTCCTCAAGTCTCCTTTCATACGACAGGCTTTCCATTCCTCGGCATTCTTTGTACCCTTCTTTGAATTCCTTTGAATTCATCCTTAAACATGGGAGACCAAAACTGCACACAGTACTCCAAATGAGGTCTCACTTGTGTAACGGGGACTAGCACCTCCTTATCTCTACTAGAAATACCTAATGCATCCCAAGACCGCATTAGCTTTTTTAACCACATCACATTGCCGACTCATAGTCATCCTGCGATCAACCAGGACTCCAAGGTCCTTCTCCTCTTCCGTTACTTCCAACTGGTGCGCCCTTATAACTAAAATTCCTGTTAGTCATCCCTAAATGCATAACCTTACGCTTCTCACTATTGAATTTCATCCTATTACTAATACTCCAGTTTACAAGGTCATCCAAATCTCCCTGGAGGATATCCCGATCCTTCTCCGAATTGGCAATACCTCCCAACTTCGTGTCATCCGCAAACTTTATCAGCCCACTCCTACTTTTGGTTCCAAGGTCAGTGATAAATAGATTGAAGAAGATTGGATCCAAAACCGAACCTTGAGGAACTCCACTGGTAACCTCCCTCCAACCCGACAGATCACCTTTCAATACGACCCGCTGGAGTCTCCCCTTTAACCAGTTCCTTATCCACCTCTGGATTTTCATTTCGATCCCCATCTTTTCCAATTTAACCAGTAATTCTTCATGCGGTACCTTATCAAACGCCTTACTGAAATCAAGATATATTAGATCCACCGCATTTCCCTTGTCTAAAAAATCTGTTACTTTCTCAAAGAAGGAGATGGTGGTGGCGGAATAATAAATATGAGAGCAAAGATGTAAGTACAGCTGTGCAGCTCCCAAAAGCACAGGACAAGATGCTGGAACATGAGGTGGAAAAAGAAAAGGAGCCAGTGGAGGGATTCAAGAGGTTAATCATGTGATACATGCTGAGCTGCCAAGTTGCGCGCTAATTTCTGTTATGTGGACAAGTTAGGACTAGTGGCTAGCCATGTTGCATGAGTCCATTTAACCTCATAACCTGCTTTCAGCAGTAGCCAATACCTGATGCTGCAGAGAAGTGAATTCCATTCCCACATAACGCACCTAGTCAGAGGTGCAATATTTTATGTGGGGAAAACATATTTGTTCCTTGTGCACTGAAGCAAGAGATTTTATTAAAATTATGATAAGCGATGGAGCTACAAGTGTTATAATCCACGTAATTTACTCCTTCCAAAAGAGATGGTAATTAATCTGTTTTTTGACAAGTGCTTCTGCCACATCAGTAGAAATGAACATCAATATGTCAAGATTAAATATACTTTCCAGAGTGGTCCATCCAGACTGAAATGGAAACGGAATTTCATTAAAACTGAAAATTCCACCTCTCCCCTTATTACATGTAAGCGGAACCTAAAATCTCCATAGAAAGATCTGCCTACTTATATAGAAAACTAGATGCTGAATACACATAAGAGGATCTGATTGCCATTAGACATTGCCAAAACCTAATATCAGCTGAAAAGACAAGTGTGATTTTGACGTACCATCAAATATAGTGGTATCACCAACCCTGGTCAGTTCAATGGTCTTGAAAGTTGGAAGAGTCTTCAGTGGATGGTCAGAGTGAGCTAAGAGAAGGAAGGGAAAAAAAAATATATGAGTAAATCAAAGGATTGAGCATACAAAAAGAACATGTTCTCTGCACAGTGTGGAGCATCACTAAATGGAGAATGTTATGTAATCCTCACCCCTACCCCCCCAAGATTTCATATATCAAAATTATTTCTCTGTAGAGAACATAAAGTATATGGAGGAAACACAAACATTTCAAAGAGACGACTTTACCTTCTGTGTGGGTTACCAAACTCTCAGGATAGTTGTTTGTGTCTAGAAGTGTATGATCAGAAGCTGCAGAAAGAAGAAAAAGAATCAACAAGATAATTCCATTCAGGATTCTTCTTCTTTCCAAAAATACTCAGGCAGGTAATCTAAGAATAGGAGATTGCAGATGCATTACTGGAGCATGCCATCTGGCTTTTTATCACACCATGGAAAGTTTAGCATGCTAAACATGAGAAATTGAAACTTCCCAGACACTAAAGGTTTCTGAAGATATAACTGTGTGTCAGGAATGAGGAATTTAATAATTTTTTAAATGAGTCATTTAGTAGTTTGTTAATGCCTTTCAAAGTCATCACACAGAGGAGTCTATGTAAAACAGCCATATCGTCAATAAAGCCTTTCTAAATATAAGTTGTAATGAGTAACAAGACATCTACCTTTTCACTTTGTCATAACACCTAAGGGACCTCGGCCCAGATTTCTAATTCCTTGACAATTAGATCTTTGCTCTCCCAATAAATATTCCCCCCAAAACTCAGGAGACATTTAGCAGTACTGAATTCAGCTGCCATACTTACTGCCTTGTAATAGCTCCTGTATACTCTCCAACGTAGTGGCAGTTTTCATTTCCAGACAGTAAGCAAAACTGGAGAGTGCTTTGCTGCGGACCATAGGTGCCTTGTCTGAGCAGCGGCCAAACACCATATCCTGCACCAGAAACTTGTGCTTTAGAAGCTTCTGATGATCCACAGACAAGGAGCTGTCCGGTTTCCGCTCCGGAAGGTCCAACAGAGCTAAAGCTACATCAAGGGCAAACACTCTGTAAGGAATCTATGGAAGTGAAGAACACAAGATTCTCTATTAAGGAAGTATTAAAGAATCGAGACATCTATCACAGCTGTAATCTAGCTGCTACCAGCCATCAGCAATAAGAAAAATACTATTTAGTACTTATAAAGTGTTTTACATGCTCAAAATACAGCTACGTCCAAAGGTCTGATGTACTAAATAGGATATACACTTACCTTGGTATTATGTGAATATTTATAGAGCCAAGCTATAAAGTCAGCATACGCTGCACAAGGGAGCTTATTCAGCAATTGCATCAGGGCTTGCGCGGCATAGGTACGATAGTCAGCTTTATCTGGGACCTGAAATACAAGGACAAGGGAATTTGCCAAGACCAATATTCAGATGGTCTGTTAGGATAGCTAAAACGCATTTCAGTCCTCAGAATAAGTATCAGTTTATTCAAGAGGGTAATATGGCCTAGCAGTTCAAGCACAGGACTGTCAAGCAGGAACTCCAGCATTCTAAGCTTGTCTTTGCCAATGGATCAACATATGGCCTTGGGCAACTCTCAAAAGCAAAGATCCCCCCTTTATAAAGTGGGGATAATACTAGCTTCCTGAGGCGACTGAAGACTGGAAAAACTTGATCTTGATTTAAAGGGTGATCCATGGACAGCTGGCTGGTCACAGGGCTCTTGTAATCCTTGTTTCCAGCTACTAAAGTCACACTGACAGTAACAACACATATGTTAAATGTTTCTCTATTTTCACATGGCCACATAAGTAATTGCTTTGTCACAGGATTTTAATTTTTTTTGTTAAAGATGTCAATAGACGGTACAAGCAATTGTGAACAGTGGAGAACTGTCCATGAGACTCTCTCTGCTACGATTTGTGCCATACTTTGACAGTCTGAAAACACTTACACGGATCTAGAGTCAGTCTGTCACAAGAACCTCAGACATACTAAAATACCCAACAGAAGACCCATGGGGATAAAGTTTTTTAAACAGTGAAAGTTAAGGAAATGGATTCTCCACGTTCGTTCACAGGCATCACAGTCTATCCAAGAATAGTGTTATTGTCTTTAGATCCGAGATATAAAAATGAGCTAACATACCTTGGCACAGATATGCTGGAGTAAGATTCGGAGCACAGGAAAGGCGACTTCCTTTAGTTCATCTACTATAGAGCTGCACAAAACAGAAACAAGCAACTTAGATCAGGTTGCTATTGTAATAGGGAGCAAAAAATTAGCACAAGGCCATCTCCTACATTCAGACAGGCAGCTGTACACAGAGCTTCCTTATTCCTCCTCTGACTGTTAAATATTGTTCACTGGTCTCTTTATAAACTGTGCTTTTAAAATATTCTTGTTTCAAAGTGCAGGAAGAGGAAGTCAGAAATAGCAGCTGTTCCCAAAAGCAACACATTAGAAGTCGTGTACTAAAAACAAACTCCATGTAACAGTTAGCTAATCCTCACCCTCTTGTGACTGCTGCATAGCATAACATCGTAAAGCTCCATACCTGGGTCAGTTCTGGTACTAAGTCCACCAGTACCCAAGTGTTCGAAGTCCTCACCAGTTAGTTGCAATTAAACAATCATTTAGATAGAGCCAAAAACTTGAGCAGCACTTTGCAAATCAGAATTAGATATGTCCTGTCTGTCCCAAACACCTGTGTTCTATAGTAGACAAGATAAGGGACAGCAGTATGGGTAGGGGATGTCTCAGAAAGATGGAGAGCCTATACAAGAAAGATTCCTGTAAGGAACAGGTTTTAACAATAGGATTGGAGGAAAGAACCGGCCCTTGGCAGATGAAAAGTAGGATATTGTTCAAAGTATAAGGGACAGATTAAATGAAAGCAAAAAGCTAAGAAACAGAAAGATGACTGGAGAATTAAAGGATATATTCCTAACTAAATGTCTCCTTCAATCACACTCGATAATGAACTAAAATCCCCGCAATATGCTGCAAGTCTAAAACAGGAGATCTTTGCCCTCCCATCCCACTTTTCAACATTCAGCGTTTTCCCCTCTCAGAAGACAAGACCTATGTTAGCTCTTATGACAGAAATTGAAATTAATCCTCAGCTTCAGAATAAGCCTTAGTTATTCTAATCCCTCTATTAACTAGCAATGGGGAATACGATAATGCCAGAGGGAAAACCCAACAACTTTGTACTTCACCTGATAAATTTTATTCCCTGATTCCTAGCACCAATAACCTGTGGTGTGACAGAAAGGGCTGTATGCCTGGATCCTTCTTCCCCTTCCAGCATGAGGATGACATTGAGGAGACGATGGAAGATACGGTGCAGAGTCTGAAAGAAAAATACACCCAGAATCAGCTGATCTTCAGCAACAGGTACAGGAACTAGACCATCACTCTGTCTCGGTTAATAAAATAATCCAAGCGGGTTCATACTAAACAATTTTCCCTAACAAAATCCAAATAGAATACTTTAAAAGGGAAGTTACATACACAGAGAGCTTCTTTTTTATACTGGGGTTATACTTACCCTAACTGATGTCATACGAGCCTGAAAAGACTAAAATGTTACTTTCCAGCAGGGCAATCAAGTTAAAAAGGTGCATAATTTCAAGTGGAACACAATATATGAGTAACTGGTTGAAATTTAACTATCTGTGGTGTATAGGCAGTAAGGCTTCTGGCCTTAAACTTTATGAATCAGTTACAACAGAAATCCACAGAATTTAGGGAAATTCATTATTTTCTCAAAGAAAACACTTTAAATTAAATGCCTTTGCTTCCTTATGCACTGATGGTGCAGAAGGTACATTTTTGGCATTCCACTGCTTGCCATAATTTAGCAGTCACACTGTCCCTATTATTCATATCATCTGACTGAGGGGCCTGAGCAGCGAAGAGATAGAAAGGAGGATTCAAACGCTGAAAAAATGAACACTAGTGGCCTCTTGACATTGTATTACAATCCACAAAAACATGGATACTTTCTAAGTTCGCATGCTCTATGGAAACAGGTACAATATACAAATAATTAAGCATTTATGCGGGGTGCTTGATTTAACAAAATAATAAAAAAGGCCAAGCTGTAGACTTCTGGTATAATTAGAATCGTCTGCCAGTTTGCATTAATCCTGTTTACCATAGTGTGTAATATTCCCACAATCCCCACTGTCCACTATCACCAAATAATGCCACAACAGAGATGACTAACAGATAGAATTAGAGCACCACCTAGCAGGAAGCAAAAGAATTGTTAGTTCAAGTCAGTAACTGATCAGATTCTCTGCGCTAAGATATTAAAGAGATGCAACTTTACAAAGCTATCCTGATTTTGAAACACAATTATCAAAATGTTTTCATTAAACTATGCTGTATAGATACACAACAAACTATCACAGAAGGGATGGGGGAAAAGAGGTACCTAAGCCTATCTCCAACTGGGAAACATATGTATATAATGAAAGTGACCTGCTAAAGGGAAAAATAATAGTTTCTTTTCGATGTATAAGTAAAGACCTGAAAGATTTTGTCAAGACTTTTACCTTATTTTCTAAACCATGAAGCGGGGAGCACAGCAACCGCAGCCCATGATAGGCCAACTCTGGGATGTATTTTGCTTGGTTAATATTCCTAAACAAAAGAACACATTGAGATGGCTTCACCCACTGACGGGTATTTATTTACTTTAATAATGTGACCAAACATACTCTCTATTAACTGGAAAGACATGTCTAAAATTCACTGAATATCGTTTCTATGTAAATTAGGAAGAACACACATTCCAATATTATCCAGAGAAAAATCACTGTTTTCATTTTAACATCCACAGAATACTACTACTTAATATATTCACCGCTTTACCTCTTCCAAACAATGTATAAAGATTAAAATGTAATAGCTCACATTGTTCCTGAAAACTCGAATTCATGCACTGCAGGCTCAAAACTTGTCAACTCAACAAAGGTCTGCAAGAAAGCAAAAGGGGTGAAGTTATGTGAGGGGCAGTGATGAGGATTTGTCCTCACATAACCTCAGTAGTCTTAGTTACCTGCATGCAGTTCTGCACACAATGAGGTTTCTCTTTCAGAGAGAACTTGGGCAGAAGTCTTAAGAAGTTTTTCAGGAGGAAGAAGATGGCTTCCCGAATTTGAAGCAGGTCATGTGCTGAAAAATAAATCTCTTCTTCTTGATCCTCCTCATCTTCAAAAATCTCATCCATCTAGATTGGTAGAATACAGAACCAGCATTTATCATAGCTACAATCGCTTTTTTACTTAGAAAGCAGAAACTCTTATTTGTACTATGCAGAAACTCTGAGGCTAGAATTTACTTAATAGTAAAGCAGGATTGGAATTTGTATCCAACATACCAAATATTTTATTTCAAAATATTTAAAGGAATTTAGTATTAGTTGGGAAAAGAGAGAAGGGGGCTCACAGAAAAACCTCACACAGCTTGTTCCCATCTGAGAGTTTACAAACAAAAACCCCTGCAGAACTAGGATTGGGTGTCTGAATTCTGATATTGATGTACACAAAGCCAAATTCCTAGCTCTGCCTACTCTTTTCCACCCTCTCTCATCACGACCCTGCTCTCATGTTCCCTCGGATTGCTGATGTCCAGTTCAGGACTCAATTAAGTGTTAACAAATATAACAAAGAAGGTTTTAGACAAACTAGAACTTTTCAAGAGGTGCACTTCATAGGAGGCTGCAAGTATTTAGCCCTTAGTCTCCCATCATTAGATTTGTACAGAGATCTGAATACTCTTAGTCCTCTAGTTCTGTTCACATGCAGGCCTCTTAAATATACAAGACGGCTACAGCTGCACTCATGATTAACATCAACTTGTCTACGTGCTGCTGAACGTGTTAACAATATACTGAAGAACAGTACGCTTTCTTATATCGCAACTCACTCATCATCAAAGAAACTGCCAGCTAACTTTGCATGCCTGGCTTTTCAGAAGTAAAAGGAACACAGCTTGATTTCAGAATGCAAGGTTGAGAGAGTAAAGTGCTGGAAGATAAGAGAAGTCTCATTTTGACTTGGAAACTAAATCAGTTTCCTATTGCTTTATGAATTAATAGAGAGCATAAAGGTACTGTATCTGAAGATACTGTATGAACATCATCTTACATCAAAGTTCTCCTTCCTGGTTGGCCTTCCTTTCTTTTTATTTCTTCTTGCTTCAGCCTGAGAGCTTTTAGCATGATCCTTTTTCCTTTTCCTAGTCAATTCGCATCCCTGAGGCCAGATCTTTCTCAGGGTCTGAAGACATTTGTCAAACATCACTTGATGGAACACCTGATTAGCTACGCTGCCTACCCAGAAACAAAACAGATCAGGATTTAAGCCATTTTCAGAACAAAACTACAAATACATGAAAAGCATAAAATTATTCAGCCATCTGCTCCACTAGTTTGCACAATGAGATGGCTAGAACACGAGCACCATCCTGGTGGCTTGAGGTTCAGAACATGAAAATCAGTATTTAAATT
Source organism: Mauremys reevesii (assembly GCF_016161935.1). Lineage (NCBI taxonomy): Eukaryota > Metazoa > Chordata > Testudines > Geoemydidae > Mauremys > Mauremys reevesii. The sequence continues at coordinate 10,163,660 of NC_052634.1, read as the reverse complement.
AACAAAATTAAATTGCAGGAAGGAGTAAAATCAGCAAAAACATTCTCAGTTGGTGCTTACAGAACAGGACAACGAGCCAATCTGGAATTTGCTGTAGTATTTAACACAAAACTTTTAACTAGAATGTACATCAGCCTTAAAACACAAAAGAATGCAGCCATAGATTCAGTCTGCTAGAAAACTCTGATTACCTGTTATTTTAATCAGATAATTTTGTTTTCATGATCAGCTTGAAAGCACTAGTGAGCTAAATCCTCTCTATCTACAAAGCAGGTACAGCACAAGCACTGGCAGTACAATCTTCCCTTGGAGAAGTTCAATCTCCATGTCACATTCAGGCCTCTCTGCTAAAACTGCCGATAAGGGGACAGACTAATGAAGTCGTCTGGCAGTTAGGACCTGGACTGAGATCATCAAATTGTTTCACATAGGACACCAAACCACTAACACAATAGCAACTTTCCAGCACTGCACATCCACACAACTATAGAGGAGAATTGCTCAACAGCCATTTCCTATCCCACTTCATGTTCTTATGAACAAGAGAGACATGCCCAGACAGCTTGAGCCAAATTAGCCACACTAGCAAGAACAGAAAGGAAGGTCTATCTACTTACCTGGGATTTCAAGCAGTAAGAAGTACAGCCCAGCAGCATGGAGAGCATATATCCGCTGCTGTACATTAGCGTTTTTATTCTGGGCCACTTGGACAAAGTGATACAACACAGCCACAAGAGCACTGGCGGAGAGATTGTTCTCAGCAAAGAGGGTCCAGATACTCTGAGACAAAGCAGAAAACTGACAGTAAGAACTATGGTAAATCTCACATCAATTCCCCACTCTGAGGGCACTTGCTATCATGGCCACTCAGATCAAAAAGGACACAAAGGGCTGTGATGCTGGTTTGAAGGAGAAACAGGTCATTCACAAGCTAGATTTTTTTTTTTTTTAAATTCACTTGTTGGTGGCATCAGGCATCTGTACTAGGCCTGAATGAACCAAAGTTATTCTACGCATGCCTAGAGGGCCCCAAGCTAAACTTTAATCGACCTCAGCTAGTTATCAGTGCAACACTGATACCAGGAGGCAATTATAAGGCCTGCTTGCACCTGGCTGAAGAGGAGGAAGGGAAAGCAGGATAACGAATTAAAGGGAGGAAAACAAAATAACTGGTCAAAAGAAAGTCACTAACGAGATGATTTGTTTACTGCCAAGTATGGCTTAACTGCTTAATGTAATTGCTATTGCAAAGTGTATTTGCTACATGGGAATAGACGGGAGGGGGAAGAAGGGGGGGGTAAGGGGGAGGAGTGTGGGGGGTAATGGGGAATGCTTAGCTGAAATCATGTATAAGAAGAGAAAAACGGCTTGTATCTGTGTGCAGGATTTGAGATTGCTGTGTCTCCCTTGCACCTTATTTGGGCTCAAATAAACTTGGTTTGCTTCTCCACCCTGGTGTGTTAATTAGTGCGGCGCACACCGGGCAACGAACCCCTGTTGCTGTCCTCGGGCCTCTGTGCCGGCAACACACTGAACCACACTACTTGGGATAACCAAACTTGTTTAAATTAAAGATTTTCTTTCATGATTTTAAGTAAATGGATGGAGAAGAGACGGTTAGAATAACACGTTCACAAGACACCTAGCCACGACTTAACTGTAGAACTCTTTTGTGAACCACACCAGAGCAATACACTTCCCTGTCAGCTACCATTAAGATTTTGAAAAGTTGTCCTTCTGTCCACTGCCCACATATGTAGGTTTTTTATTTTAATATCCCTTCTCTGAAACAGCCTGCATCTCAGATATGTATTCTTTGAATACAACTGTATAAAATATCAGTTATTCATTCGGAGGTCAAAATATTTAATTACTAAACTACTACAGAAAGATGGGGAAAGCATGGATAGTAGGAAGATTCAGTGGGTACATCTTTGCCACCAAGTAGAGAGATGGATAATTTCCAACTTACTTCAGTGGTCCCATGGTCCTCAGCAATGAAAGAGTAGAGATTCTTGTAAAGTTCGCTGAAGGCATCAAGTCCATCCTCTGTGATCCCCTCTTCTATTCTGGAATCCAGAGGCTCTGTCTCAGTGAAATCCAGTTCCCAGACTGTGTCAACCCAGGCTGGGGGAAAAAGATGCAAAACACACACTTATTCAAAAAATAAAAAATATTGTATTTATGTAGAACTTTTCATTCCAAAGCACTTTATAAGTTTTATCTAAAAATATAAACAGGGATCACTTCACTTACCACTGAAGTGTGGCCACTTCTGAGAAGGAATGTGGCCATTTTTTATGAGTATAAAACAGTTTAGGATAGGAGTACTAATACCTGCACTTTGGGCTGGTATTAACAAAACCTTTAGAACAACAATCCTTTAAAGAAAAATTGACTTATTTAAATGCACCTATTTAAACTTCAAGCAAAAATACAACTTATAAAAAAAAACACTTAAAAAAATGAGTTATGTCAATATTCACAAGGTGACTCCCTTCAGCTAATCAAGAATAAAGTTTTCCCTATGCCCAATCCCTTCAGGAAAACCTCAGAAATTGTACAGGCCCTGCAGTGTGCAATGAAGTTAAACAATTCAATGTTTTGTTAGCGAACTGGCAAAGGACCCTTTCAGAGCAAAGGACCCTTTCCCAAAAACATCCTGCCACTCTCCTTGAGGGTTTGTTAACTCAGGAGCCTCAGATGACAGCAGACATGTCAGTCTCTTTTATTATGTGTTTCTGTATCTTAAACCATTTGGAGCCCTATAGGTCTAAAACTTACAAGTATTTTCTCTTGTTCCTATGCAGGTTATAAAAATGCTGTGGTATTCTCCATTACTGAGGTGAAAGGAAACACAATTCACCATCAAAGATCACAAACTATGGGGAGCTCAGAAAGCGGTGGAATTTGTCCCAGGCCGGTGCTTGTGAAGGTTCTTTCTGCTATGAGATTCCATTCCCCTTTTTTTCTTTTTAGAGCATCACAGTAATTACAAGAGGACATAAGGATGTACAAGTTATTCCTTTATAATAGCTTATTAAGGGTACCCATATCTCTGGCACCTGGACAAACATGAAAACAAACAATTTATAATTACCACAATAGGAAGAAACAGTAATCCTCCGTTAACCATTCATCAGGAAAGAAATCAGATAGTAGGGGGAAAAAAGGACAATGCCTTAGATCACAGAAATGTAGGGCTGGAAGGGACCCTGAGAAGTCATCAAGTCTACTCCCCAGCACAGAGGAAGGACCAAGTATACACAGACCATCCCTGAAAGGTGCTTGTCCAAATTGTCCTTAGAAACCTCCAATGATGGGGGTTCCACAACCTCCTTTGGAAGCCTATTCCAGAGCTTAACTACCCTTATAGTCAGTTATAAAGTTTTTCCTAATATCTAATCTAAATCGTCCTTGCTGCAGATTAAACCCATTATTTCTTGTCCTATCTTCAGTGCACATGGAGAAAAACTGATAACAGTCCTCTTCATAACAGGTCTTAACATACTTGAAGACTGTTATCAAGTTCTCCTTGGTCTTCTTTTCTCAAGCCTAAACATTCCCAATATTTTAACATTTCCTCATATGCGGCTTTTGTAAACTTTTTATCAGTTTTGTTGCTCTCCTCTGGACTGTTCATCTTTCTCTTGCTCCTAATGTATTTACAGAACCTCTTGTTATTGCCTTTTATCTCCCTTGCTAGATGTAACTGATTTAATGTTTTAGGCTTTCTGATTTTGTTCCTATATGCTTGTGCTATTCTTTTGTACTCCTCCTTAGCAATTATGCCATGTTTCCACTTTTTGTAGGGATTCCTTTTTGATTTCCAGGTCATTAAAGAGTTCCTGAGAGAGCCATATTGGCCTCTTATTATTCCTCCTACATTTGCTTTGCATTGAGATAGTTTGTAGTTGTGCTTTACAGTTACTGGGTAATTATTTCACCTAGGTATCATCTTCACACTCAAATTGTTCTCCATGTTTCTGACATTCTTGGGAGTGTGGCGTTTCCAACTACAAGTGACAGTCCAATTAGACTTTTGAAGACAGTAAAATAAAGATGATATAATTCAGAATGGCGGGATGAAAATCTGATCTCCCCTCCACCTTTACAATAGTTTGCAAAGACTAATTTATTTTTTTCCTCTTTAAAAAATAACAATGCCAGAGCACTCTCAGTTAGGTGCAGTATTATGCATTTCCTGCCCTAAATTATTGTGCAGCATTGCTGAGCACTGTTAAACAGCTGCCATACTACAGGCTGTAGCTGGCTGTGTTTCAATGCTGGGAAAAGTAATACCTCTGTATATGTCAAAATACAAACTTAGATGTAGCTATTTATATGATTTCTGATGGATAAAAATCCTGCTTATCCCCAAGTCCCATTTGAAATTGTTATTTACTTAAATTATTGTACTAGCAAGAAATCAAGAGAAAAACCTCAGATGTTAATGATTATTTATTTAAAATTGAATGTAAAAATTGAGATTATTGCACATTTCAAGAAATAAACTTGAGAATTACATTTCATATTAGTTTCTTATTGACAAAGAGTATTTACAGTAATAGCGTGTGGAAATTATATACAAGTCAGATTAAATGTATATACAAACACACACATATATACTGTATATATAAACATCTGATTTGCTGTTACTGAACATTTCAGCAAGAATGTCAGTTCAAAATCTGGCTTAGTTGTTGTGTTTGTCTTATTTATTTATTTAAACACAAAGCCCCAAATCAACAGAATTATTTTTATACCCTCCCCCTCCCACCCCTAAGTTTTGCTCTAGCATTCTTATGGAAATTTTTAGCAAGGGCAAATTAGAATCACATAGCCCAGGGGTGGGCAAACTATGGACCACGGGCCACATCCAGCCCACCAGCCAATTTAATCCAGCCCTCGAGCTCCTGCTGGAGAGCGGGGTCTGGGGCTTGCCCAGCTCCCACACTCTAGCCGGGAAGTGGGCTCGGGGGCCGCCATGCGCGCACATGCCGCAGCTCTGAGCAGCTCCCAGAAGCAGTGACATGTCCCCCGCTACGGCTCCTATGTGCTGCCCCCACCCCAAGCACTGCCCCCACAGCTCCCAGGGGCTGGGAACTGCAGCCAATGGGAGCTGCAGGGGCTGCATTCGCGGAGCAGGCAGCGTGCAGAACCGCCTGGCCGCACCTCCATGTAGAAGCCGGAGGGGGGATATGCCGCTGCTTCCTGGAGCTGCTTGAGGTATGTGCCACCTAGAGCCTGCACCTCTGAGCCCCTCTCGCGCAGAGCCCCCTCCCACCCTCCAAACCCCTCATTCTCAGTCCCACCCCAGAGCCTGCACCCGCACCCCAACTGTCCGCCCCAGCCTGGAGCCCCCTCCCGCACCCTGAACTCCTCATTTCTGGCCCCAGCAGAGCCTGCATCCCCAGCCAGAGCCCTAATCCCCATCCCCATCCCCCTCCTGCCGTCCGAACCCCTCGGTCCCAGCCTGGAGCACCCTCTACACGCCAAATCTTTCATTCCCAGCCCAGAGCTCACACCTCCAACCGGAGGGCCCCCCCCCACACCAACCCAAAGACCCCTCCCGCACGCTGAATTCCTCATTTCTGGCCCCACCTCAGAGCTCGCACCAGCAGACAGAGCCCTTACCCCTTCCTGCACCCCAGCCCCAATTTTGTGAGCATTCACAGCTCACCATATAATTTCCATACCCTGATGCGGCCCTCGGACCAAAAAGTTTGCTCACTCCTGAAACAGCGTATTGGACAGATACACAACTTTTTCTGCTGTCTACTATTAACAATTATGTCAATAAGAAACTATTCTCAAGTAGCATCTTATGAACTAACAAAGTTTTCCAAACAAAAATGTCTATAAATAGAAGCAGTTGCTAAAAGAAATAAACATCCCCCCTATTGTTTTTGAAAAAACTACACATTGTGCAAGCTTCTGAAATACAAAACAATGAAACTATAAACAAAAAAGTTAAATCAGACAGCTCAATTGATCTATGAATCGGAGCAGCTTTTTATTATCCACAGAGGAGATGCAGCACCGTTTTAACAGCCACGGCGTTATTTAATAACTAGCAAACTACAGCAGAACCGTGGCAAACTGGACAATACGGGGCCGCTGAATACACTGTTTTCCAACAACGGAGAAAATGCTCAGGGTAACTGACAAATGGAGAGACCCCCGATTCGGGTAACAGGCAGTGACAGATAATCCAGGTAGGGGTGGCTCTGGTTTTTAACCGTGAGCTCCCCATGAAGCAGGCCAATATCATTGGATCTAGGCCACAGAGAGCCACAAAGAGAAGCAGCGATTGTCAGGGGCAGCTCGGGGAGTAGAATCCAGGAGTCCTGGCTCCCACACCAGCCTGTTCCATGAGCCCGCAGACACGCCCCACCCTCAAACAACACACAACTTCCTAAACCAGCCCCTCAGTCCGCTCCCTTTGGAGGCGGGGCTCGTGTCGGGTAGAGGGTAGGTCCACCCCCTGAGCCCCAGGCGTTGCAGACGGGAGGGGAAGGGGAGACCCTTCCACCCCCGTCCTAAGAGAAGCAGCAGTCGCCACCTCAACCCCCTAGAACCCTTCCATCCTTCAGCCCCCTGGAGCTACAGAACCGTCCCCCCCAACCCCCTCCTCTTTCAGTTCTCCCTCCCCCCCACCCGCCCCCTCCTCTTTCCGTCCCCCCAGCCTCTCCCTCCCCCCCACCGGCCCCCTCCTCTTTCAGTCCCCCCAGCCTCTCCCTCCCCCCCCACCCGCCCCCTCCTCTTTCAGTCCCCCAGCCTCTCCCTCCCCCACCCGCCCCCTCCTCTTTCCGTCCCCCAGCCTCTCCCTCCCCCAGCGGCCCCCTCCTCTTTCAGCCCCCAGCCTCTCCCTCCCCCCTCCTCTTTCAGTCCCCCAGCCTCTCCCTCCCCCACCGGCCCCTCCTCTTTCAGTCCCCCAGCCTCCTCCTCCCCGTAGGATCCCCTCTTCCTTCACCCCCGTGCCTCCTCCCGCCGAACCCCAGCGCCCCCCCAGGTCTCCCCCCCCCCCCGCCCCCCCGTGGCCGGGCGCAGGCCTCGCACCGCTTACCCCCACTGACCGCCCCCAGGCCCCAGCTCTCCAAGCCCCGCAGGGGCCCCTCGGCCGCCACCATCCTGCCTTCCCCGCTTCGGCGCCGCCGGTGCCTTCGAACCAGCCAATCCGCGCTCCGGCCCGGCAGCGACCAATCACCATCCGCTGTCCGCGGGGGCCGGGGCCTGGCTGGCCCGCTGCGCCTGCGCGGGGCGCTGGCAGCGGAGCCAAGGCGCCTGCGCGGGGAGTGCGCCCCGGAACGGGGAGATGGCGCTTGCGCAATGTGAGGAAGCGAGGCCCGGGCCGGGCGGCGCTTGCGCAGTGCGAGGCCCGGCCCTGGAGGACAGCTCGAGCGCTGCTAGGGCCAGCCAGCCGGGGCAGAGCGCGAGCTGCTGCGTCCCTCCCACCCTGGCGCGGGGTCTGCGTCGCGCGAGCTCCGAGCCCGGCTCCTGCGCCGCGGGGTGACCGCTGCGCTTCAGTAGCCCCGCAGAGACCAGGCTCGGGGGGCTGGGCGCTCGCCAGCAGGGCCTCCCATAGCGCCCCGCAGCCGGGGCCCCGCCCCGCCAGCACCCCTCCCCGCCTGCACCCCCCCTCGCCCCGCAGCCGGGGCCCCTCCCCGCCTGCACCCCTCCCCGCCTGCACCCCCCCTCGCCCCGCAGCCGGGGCCCCTCCCCGCCTGCACCCCCCCTCGCCCCGCAGCCGGGGCCCCTCCCCCCACAGCCGGGGCCCCTCCCGCCTGCACCCCCTCGCCCCACAGCCGGGGCCCGCTCTATACCGTCCCACTGGGGGGACTCTCCCAGTTGCACCTCCTTCCCCCAGCACTGGTGCCCCTGCTGCATTGCACCCCCCACCCCAAGCGGTAAGTGCTCCCGTTTTGTTACCCAGCACCCCTCACCCCTTCCTGAGTAGCGAAGGTAAGAGGTAGCAGAGCCCCCGGAGTGCATTGAACCCCCTCAGTCTCCAGCTGCCGCGGCCCTCCCTTTTAATTCATCTCCTAGCAGCGGCTGCAGACTCCGTAGGCGATCTCTGTGTTGCATCCCTTTCCTAAACAGCAGCAGCTTCTTAGGCTGTTACATCGCCCTTCTAAACAGCTTTCTAGGCCCTCTCTTGGTTGCATTGGACTACCCTTCCCTAAGCTGCAGCCTTCTGGGTTGCAACATACTCCCCTTCCTAAGCAACAGAAGTTCTCTAGCGCTCTGAGGTTACTTTATCCCTTTCCCCCAGAAATATATATTCCTCTAGTGCCTTTGAGCTGTATTGAACCCTTTTCGGTCCTGAAGTGTCCCAGCTTGCTAGGATTGACCCTCCCCAGGATTCTTTAGCATTACAGTTTTCATCCCCAAAACTGGACTACATCCTCTCTCCTTATCTGGGTTTCTGTACTGCATCCATCGCCATAGTATTTGAGCCCCTTGAAGAAAACAAAATCCTCAGACGCAACTCCTCCAGTGCTCCCTGGAGTAGTACACCCCATTCCCCACAGCAACCCCACTAGCCCTCTGGGATTGTCCTCCCCTCCCCAGCAGTGAGATGAGCTTCTTTGGGTTTGGGCAGAGTGCGGAGTTGGAGCTGGTGCTGAGCGATGCAGAGAGCAGGCGCAGGGCTGAGCACAAGACTGAAGAGGGCAAGAAGGAGAAATATTTCCTCTTCTATGATGGGGAGACAGTATCAGGTCGGGTCACCCTCACCCTCAAGCACCCAAACAAACGGCTGGAGCACCAAGGCATCAAGGTGGAGTTCATCGGACAAATTGGTGAGAGGGGAATGAGGGGGTGTGAGTATTGCATGGTGGAACACCAGGGATTTTAATTGGGAGGGTGGAGGGGAGGGGTAATTTGTACCAGCATGGAGGAGTGGGTTGGACTCACAGCTTCCTAAAGCTTGCTTGCAACACAGTCATGGGCCTGCCATCCTGCAGTGATTCCTCTGGTTGGAGTCTGATTGCTCTTTCCCCTCTGAAATTCAAAAACGAAACACTTTCGGTGAGGGCAGCAATACGTAGCAGTGCATTGCATGCAGTCTTATTTATTTGTTTTGCATTAGTAATTTCTCCAGTTTGAATATACTTAAATGTTAACGCTGGCAAGGTTCCGTATCCATTAGCCTAGGAAATGGGAATGTAGTTACACTGCATCCTTTTCTCGGAAACTGGGTTATGATCCCCAACGTCTTGTAATTACACTGAAAAGTCCCTTGATTATCAGAAATTATTTCAAATCCCGTTTTAGGTTTGGACAATCCATGTGTTGTATACCCTTGAGTCTGTGCAGAGTGGAGGTACTTACCACTCCTTTTCCAGGTCATTGTTCTCTCTCACCCTATTTTCCTGTTTCTGCTCATTCAGTGACCTGAGCTCTGAAATATATAGAGAGATTTTTAAATTCAGATTCAAACCTCCAGGGTTATTTTTAAGTTCTAATATCTTGGCACAGCATCCCTTACAGTGTATAAAGTGGGTTCTTTATTATTCTCCATCCTTTTTATTAACATGTTGCTACATCTCTAGCTGCATTTACTGTGCTATTGATTACATTGTGTGTGATGGGCAGGGCTGCCTTGGGAGGTAGTTGTTATATTGAGGGCATGAGGCAACAGACCAGCTGGTGTATGTGCACATTTCAATTCATGAGCTATGCCCCAGAAGCCAACTACCCTTGTGGGTCAGCTTCCTTTCCTTTCAAAGCTTGCTGTCCCCAGCTCCATTGATTCTGCTCATCCTGTTGGGGTGGCCAAGCCCACTTATCTACATAAAGTCATCTGGTACCTGAGCTGTTATGCCTGTGATTGCAGTTTGAATTTGGCTATTTTATATTGTGCAAACCCAATTTAGATAAGTGCTTCCCTCCCCCCATAACAGGAGGGTGGGTGTTTTTATAAAGAACTAAAGGTTTTGTGGACTCGTCTGAGTTAAAAGAAATGATAAACCCTAGAGTAACTTGCACAGTTTTTATTCATTTATTAACTCTGTACCATGCATATGTGGGACTTTTCAGACAAGACCTTAAATCCATGGCCCTGTCTGCTCTAAATATCTTGGTAGAATCTGTTCACCTGCACATCAATGTGATCAACATTTTCAACTTGAGATGGATAACATTTCCTTGTAAACCCCTTGGCACAGAAGATTAAATTGCCATTTTTCCCCACCCAGCCCCACCATCTTTACTTAACTTCTTTTCTGATTTTCTCCACTTGCACCACATGTTATACTTCTGCATTCAGAGAAAGCACAGCTAATTATATATAAACAGGCCCCATTATCAGAAACTGGATTATAACCTGCCTCTGGGTTTAAAATCTCCAGAGTAAGCTGAGCATGAGGTTTCCTCTCTGCTCCGCCACTGCCTCACTGTGCAGCCTTAGACAGTCCACCTGTCTCATTTTCCCATTTGTAAAATGAGTGCATAGTTTCTAAGCTCTTTGGGGAAGGCGGAGTGGTTTTTTGTTCTGTTTGTACAGCATGTAGCACAATAGAGTCTTGGTCCATAACTAGGGCTTCTAGGTGTTCGGATATTCCAAAAATAATATATACATAGGAGTTTGGAAGACTGATTCATTTGCTCAGTGCTTTGACTTCATGAAGCACTCCATAAGTAGTATGTGTCTGTTACACGTATAAAGAGAGCTTTCATATCCAGACTTGAGGTCCAGGTTGTGCTTGGTTACATTGCTTTAAACAAAACAAAAAAGCAGCCCCAGTAATCTGAAAGATGGTATAACTGATTGTGCGTCTATAGCATCTTCCATCTCCAAATGCCTCACCGTAAGGATTTAGACTCTGAGGTGAGGAGGTAGGCATTACCCCCATTTTACAGATGGGGTACTGAACACAGGGAAGTGGTGTGATTTGTTTAAGATCATAGAGTCTGTGATGGAGCTGGGAATACAGTTCAGGAGTCCTGTATCTGATTCTCTGGTTAACGTCCAGGACAGTTTCTCCTCTGATGGATGGATAGTGCAGTTTCCTTTTTGGACATCCGTCTGTCTGCAGTGACTCTTCTCTGCGATCATCCTAAAAATGTTGGTAGATTTAAAAAAAAAAAAAAGTCATAATGGAGAACTCTGGCTTTGCTGAACAACTCAAACAGGGATTTTTTTCTAATGTTTGACGCGCTGAAGTCTTTTAAAATATGAAAACGCCTCAATTCCTCCTCTAAAGGTTTAAGTGCCAATCTCAGTCCCTGGGCAATAGTTGCTGGGAGCCTAGTATGCTGGCAGTCTGTTTTTTCCCAGTTTAAACTCAGTCACTGCCTTTGGCATTGTGCCGTGAGATGAGTCCATGTCTCTTTGTATGTCGCTTCTGCATTCCCTCCCCATCACATAAAGGAGCATCCCTCCTCTCTCTTTGTGGAGGTGTGTTGAATGGAGAGATGCTTTATTATATCATTGTATTACATTAGCACCCAGAGGATCCAACCAAGATCAGGGTTTCGTTATGCTAGGTGCTGTACAGACACAGTAGAGATCATTCCAACCCCGAAGAGCTTCCAGTCTAAAGAGGTAAGGTGGACAAAAGGGTGGGCAAGACAAAGTGTTATCCCATATTTTACAGCTGGGGAGATGAGGCAAACAGTAAATGACTTGCCCAGGGTCACGCGCTGAGTCTGTGGCAGAGATGGGAGCTGACCCCAGATCTCCTGAGTCACAGGCTAGTACCCTAACGACAAGACCGCCCTTCAGAAAGCCTCTGTAGTGGGGTTCAGTGGACGTGTGATAATATTTGACCTGGTCTTAGCTGTGACTTCAGCTCCAGATTGTAAGAATGAGGGTTGCCCAAACTTTTCCTAACCAAAGGGCTGTTTTGGCAACTTTCTGGGAGCACAGCATGCAGGAAACTGGAGTAGATTGCCTTTACCTTTGTGTATAATAGCGAGCTGAATACAGGTCCCGCAGTGTGTCACTTTCTGTTATCTTGGATCAAGATGGAAAATTACGTTCTAGGGACTGAAGTTTCTATGGTCCACCTTATATTAAAGATGGTCACTTGGTCGTGGTTATGCTTGGAGAACCGCTGGAACAATTGGGAGGGTGCAGGAAAATGTCTGCCTTTTCATCTGCAGCTGGCTTGAGCAACGCTTCCCCACACACCCTTGTTTCCTAACATTTCCCTGGCCATACATGTATCCGTCCTAGAGCCATCAGCTTAGCTTTACCCCTTGAAGATGTGTTCTCTGCATGGTCACATGATGAGTGCTGGCATACTGTGGAATCAATGGGGTTCTTTACCTTTTTTTTTTGTTCCCTGGAGCTAATGGGGCCACCTCTGTGCTTTCTGTTGCTTTAACCTTCTTTGAGAGGCATGATCAGTGATAGATGGAAGCCTCGTAGCCCCACACTTCTGCTTTGTCGCTGCTTTCCCCATTTTGGGGGAGCCTTGGGGCTTTGTTTTTTACTGATTAGAAGTCCAGTGCCTAGATTCTGAAGGTGAGGATCTGCAGGAAGTGATGAGAGAAGGGATGGCACTAGCTGCTGATTTGCTTTGTGATGGTTCCTTGTCTTTGCAGGTAGTCTGGATATATTAACCTTGATTAAACTGACCCACGTAGATGTTCTGATTTGTTTTTGTAGGTGGGGGTAAGTGAGTAAAGCCGAAGAGACATCATGGGAATCTCCTCTCCTGCTTTCTTTGTCTCCTCTCGTTTCACCTGCTTTCATGGGAGTGGAATATTTATCAACCTTTTCAGTTATTTTTGACCCCAGCCTGCCCTGTTCCCCTTCCCATGGGTTGGATATTTTGCATGAGCTCATGGGATGTCTTATTTCTTTTCTACTTGTACAATGGAGGATGACACTTTGAGGATCCTCAAGCAATTTACAGATACTTATGTAGCAAAGGGGATGGGCAGCTGACCCCATTTAATTGATGAGGAAAAAAGCATACGGAAGAGGGAAGTATTGAGTGTCACAATAAATTAGTGGCAGACCCAAGAATGGAACCCAGCAGTCTAGACTTGCTAAATGGAACTATTAAGAGAGCACTCCTTCTGTTGTACTGGACTCTTTGTCATGCGCTTGAGAGAGGAGAATGTAAGCCACTGTGCGAACATGAGTTGTCCAGTGAGGGGAACAGCACTGCTGATTTCTAGGATGCACAAACCAATCTGCAAAATAGGATCCTCGTTTTTACTAGCACTTCAAAATGAGCTTGGGCGACCCGTGATGGGTCAAGGACCTAACTGTGCATCTTTACTCTTTAGACCCTGGCTCACTCCTTTCACTGTGTATCTGACCCAGTTGGGGCTGGATGAAGCATGGCCCTTTGTGTTTGAACCTCAGGATTTCCAGGGAGACATTCTCTCTCTGGGAAGTGGAGGAGAAGGGACAGAATGGGGAAGAGGCTTTGTAGGGGACTGGTTCCTTTCTGTCATGCCCATTTCCTGCAGTTCTTCCCCCAAAGCTGACCTCCCAGGGGAGTGAGCAGCACTGCTTAACCAAGTATTCTCTTCCTAGAGCTCTACTATGACCGGGGAAACCACCATGAATTTGTTTCTCTGGTGAAGGATCTGGCCCGTCCTGGTGAGTTCACCCAGTCACAGACATTCGACTTTGAATTCACACATGTGGAAAAACCATACGAGTCCTACACGGGGCAGAACGTGAAGTTACGGTGAGTCTCCTCCTGCTGTTGGGTTTCTCCCGGTCCCAAGCTTCAGCCTTCTCCCTGTGCATTAGTTTTCATGCAGTGTCTTTCTAGTAAGAACTACAGTACCTAAAGTACCCCAAATGAACACACACCAACAGATAGTACAGCAACATGAGGGTTTAATGCCTGTGTCTAAGAGTCGAATTAGGAAGGATAGAACTACAGTCTACCTTAAATATAATAAGAAACAACTGAAAAGCCAATAGGGAACTGACAACTTTGACAGTGTGATAACGTAGGGCTAGTCTACACTAGCAATGTTAAAGAGCTGCCGCGGTAGCACTTTAACATGGCTCGTGTAGTCACACCGCTCTCCCAGCGCTCTCTCTCAGCACGAGGGGCATAGCTACCAGCGCTCATGCTACAGCCTTTGAAATCCATGGGAAATCAGAGCTCAGGAGTGTTAATTGTTTAAGAGGGGCGTGTCGTTGAAAAGTGATTGAACTGCTGTTAAACTAACCATTTTCTATCATTTTAAAACAAGCTGACAGTAATTTCTAAAATCTGATTTCCCAGGCATTCCAGCCCGAGCTGTTTCCCCCCAGCAGGGGGGAAGTATTGATAAAATGCTATTCTCAGCTGAGAGGGGCACCACACTCCCAGTTAACCCTGTAGAGAGAACAGGGCAATGCTGATAATTTCTTCAGCAGCCTTTAGAAATTAATTTCTAATCTGTATCTCTCTAGTAAATACACAATTTACTGGCCTCTCCCTTTTAAACTCAGTTGTGGCCCTTCATGTGCGTGCATGCGTTGAGCCCCTCAAGCTGCTGTTTGTGTGGAGGGGGTCACAGTATAGTCCCATTTCGTTTTGAAGCACTAGGGCAAGGGGGTGGATTGACAGTTCAGATACTGTGTGTGGGATGCCTAGAAAATCTGTGGAAAATCTACCAACTCCTGTGAAAGCCACATGTTTGAAAAGGGAGGTCTCGACCCTTTTTGTCATTCCTCTTTCTCCCCCTCTTCTAAAACCCACGCTTCTCTCTCTGGCTTCCCCTCTGTTCCTCCAGTCTGCAGTTACTTCTTGATATCTCTTGTCTGTGCTGCAACTGCAATCGCTCACGCCAGCCGAAGGCTCTGTGCATCTGATCCTTGGCTGAAATGGAATGTTAAATTATCAACACTTGTGATAATGGAATGCAGCGCCGTCTTGGAACAGCATGTCAAGTACTGAGTGCAGTTCCAGAAGCTGTGCGGCGGGCTCAGTAGTAAAATGCAGCCTGTCATGGCTTCTCTTGTGCATGTGCATCTCGCTTGAGTTGCTCTTTTTTTTTTTCTTGTTTAAAAAATAAGGGAAACCAAAGTCTCTTCTGATTCCCAAATGCTTCCAATTTCTTTGGCAATAAAAGAGCAATGTCTGGTCATTTGCTTAAGTCTTTAGCAGGGTCAGTTAAATGTGTTTCAGTAGTTCGGTAATCAGGCCTGCTTATTTTAATCGTGGCTTAGATGCAAAGAAATGCCTTGCTTGCATGTTGTTGTTTACAAATTGCAAATCCTATTTCAGAGTTGGACTGTCCCCTTGAAATCTAGTCAGTGAGTCAAATGCTGTGGCTGCATTTAAGAGGGCTGGATAATTTTATGATGGATATTTAGTTACCTAGGTGGTGATTAGTGTACTCACGTCTCATGCGTTAGGGCAATAAGCAATAGGGTTCAGGCTGGAACGTCTCCCCTATGTACAGCAGGTGCACTACTAAGGACTTTCACCTTCTTCTAAACCATCAGGTATTGTCCACTACAGGAGGCAGGTTACTGGACTGGATGGACCAGATGGTCTCAGCGGCTCCATCAAAGCCCACATTCCTCTCTCCTCTACCCTAACACCTTCCTCCATGGCTTTTGCACCCAATGAGGTAGTCTGCCAGGGTTCTAATGGATGAGGTGTTCCCCTTTCAGGTACTTCCTCCGAGCGACCGTCAGCCGCAGATTAAATGATGTGGTGAAGGAGATGGACATCGTTGTGCACACACTCAGCACGTACCCGGAGCTCAATTCTTCTATCAAGATGGAGGTGGGAATTGAGGATTGCCTGCATATCGAGTTTGAGTATAACAAATCCAAGTAAGTGTCCTGAGAATGGCTGCTGAGTAGAACTCCCTGCGTGAGGGGATGCGGCCTGCTGGGTAGGCTGGGTGGTACTTCTAGGGCATGTCTCCACTGCAAAAACAAAACAACAAAAACCACAGCTGGCTCATGGGGCTGTTTCATTGCAGTGCAGACTTCCGGGTTCAGGTTGCAGCTCTGGGATGCTCGCACCTTGCAGGGTCCTAGAGCCCTGGGCTGCAGCCTGAGCCCAGAAGTCTACAGCAATGAAACAGCCCCTTAGCCAGAGTCTAATTTTTGTGTAGACATACCCTTAAAGGCTGCTTAACTTGACTAGATATGCAGAGGCAGCTCCTGTTGTAAACTTTAGGTGGGGCCTTGTAATTTATCTTAGCTCTCCCTGTTTCCTATTGTGGATGGCAGGCAGTTCACTGAAGTGCTGGGCCTGTTCCTGCTTTAGATTTCTCCCCTCTCACCACCAGCCTGGAATGTGCTTTATCCAGATGGTGGCATCTGCACCCACATACTGGGGGGGGGGGGTGCATAGAATTGGTATGAAGGTGGGTTTATTTTAGTCAGATTGAGTACTCCCATTGTTCTGAGTCCCGGGTGGCCCAATGGCACAGCTTCTGCTGTTTGCCAGAATGGCACGATTAAATGTGGGACTATGTGGCTGTTAACCCAGGCACAGAAGTTGGAAATTACCAGTTTAGACATCTAGTCCATCCTTCCCACCCAGCGCTGGAGCGTCTTCCTACAGTGTGTTGTTTTAAATTACCTAAGCAATTGCCACTGGGAGACTTGGGTCTTGTCGTTGGGAAGTTCTTATGACTGTCCAGCCTAAAATGTCTCCTCATTTTATCCAGTAATCCCACTCAGACTTGCTGATGTCCAGAGAACTGAGCATGAATGCATAGTTGTTGCTTGGAGCAGCCCAGAACATGGGGCTGGGGTGCCCATGGAATCTGAAGTGGGCGCTGAGGAGAATGGGGAAGTGTCTGACAGGCACATTCCAGCTTGTCAACTTGTTTCCTGCTCTGTTGTGCAGAGACCAAAATTGACCATGGCTGTCTTGCCTCTCCTCCCAAGGTACCACTTAAAAGATGTGATTGTTGGAAAAATCTACTTCCTGTTGGTGCGGATCAAGATCAAACACATGGAGATAGATATCATCAAGAGAGAGACAACAGGGACCGGCCCCAATGTTTACCACGAGAATGACACAATAGCTAAATATGAGATCATGGATGGGGCACCTGTGAGAGGTGAGAAGGGGTGGGGAACCATTTACATTCCTCTCCCAGAATCTTTGGGGGACAAGAGCTTGTTTTCCACTATTATTTTTTTGCAGGAATGTGGGCCCTATTGTGAGTCCCATAAAATTGTCATCTGTCTTCAACTGAGTGCCTGTTTTCTTGTGTGGTAATATCTGGCTCGTGCATCCCTCTTCACTGGTGAATCTCATGGCAGCTTACAAACGTGGGGGAAATTGAGGCACCTTGCTGATGTCTTTAAGTCTCCTAGCAAGTCAGTGACACAGTTAGGAATAGACTTCCGCTACTGACTTGGGCCTGGTCTCAGAACGTAGTGCTGAAAGGTGGTATCTTACCTCATTGCCAATCCCCTGAGAGATCTGGTCTCTCTGGATGATAGTGTTCAGCAGTGGTGACGTGCAGTTATGTTCTAGAACTCTTATGTCAGTAGCTAGAAGGAATGTCATTCCATTCTCTTTCTCCTCCAATGCTGTGGGCAATGAAGGGAACCCTGTGCTATTGAAGTGGAGGAAGGACGCTTGCCACAAAGGGCACGACCTTGCTAAGGAGTAAGCATGCTAACTGCTATTCTGTGGGAGCCGAGGGCACTCGGCCCAAACCCCATCCAGCAGTGGTAAGGTATGCCAGACTCAGGCACAGAGTTGCAGGCCTTAGCTTGCTCTGGTTTTACCTTACTGTGCCGGTGCTGTCCTTTGTAAGATTTGACTCAGTATGTTGTGCCTACACTCATGCCTTTTGCAGGGGAGTCCATTCCAATCAGACTCTTCCTGGCGGGCTATGAGCTGACGCCCACTATGCGGGACATCAATAAGAAATTCTCGGTGCGTTATTACCTCAACCTGGTGCTGATAGATGAAGAAGAAAGGCGCTACTTCAAACAGCAGGTGAGAAAGGGTGTGACTGCACCGCGGGGTGGACTGTAGCCAGCCAGTCAAGTGCTGCTTCAGGTGCTCCATTATAACTAGCAACAGAAGAATGCTGGACAGCCTGGCAGGTGATGTGGGGGAGGATGCTCCTCCCTGGGTACCCACTGGAGCCAGATCATTTGGGGTGTGGATGGAGAAGGCACCTGCGTATCTGGGTCTGTTAGGGCTGCTCCTCAGAGAGGGCTTATCCACCGTAATCCCCCTATCAATTCTCTGCGCTGCATTAACCATGGCAATGTTGCCCAACATACTAGGACATGTAGTGGCTGCCTCTGGCCCATCCTCTGTGGAGTGCTACCATCTGGCCTTCCAGAGGTCTGCACTGCCGGGCCCCCTCTCTTGAAGCTGTAATGGCTTTCCCCAGCTGAAGGATGGAGAGTGGAATAGGCCAGCATATGGGGATGGATGCAAGTTACTGCTCCAGCAGCTTAGGCAGACGTTCAGACCTATGAGTACATCCTGGGTGGGGCCAGCGTAGCTGTTGCATGTCCTAACGGGTCCTGCTGTCTGCATTCTGACAGGAGGTGGTGCTATGGCGGAAAGGAGACATTGTGAGGAAGAGCATGTCCCACCAGGCAGCCATTGCCTCTCAGCGGTTTGAGGGGACGTCCTCCCATGCTGAGGCCAGGACCCCCAGCCAACCTGCAGAAAACAACAGCCGGCAGTGAAAGGCCCTGTGGAGCGAGGCTGCAGCAGAACCCAAGTGTCCGGGGCCGGCAGCAGCAACGAGGGGAAAAGAAAATATTTCACACCAGAGACTTATGAAAATAATCAGTTTTTTGACTTAATTCTGATCTTCAAAGGACCAGTAGGGTGGGGAGGGGGCAACGTAAGCTACAGCAACCACGGCACAAAGTTGAACGTACCTCAGTGCTCCCCAACCTCCTACATTCCTCTGGGGTAGGCTGCTTTGACACATGCAGGGGCCGTTGGGCTGCCTGGCTTTCCTGTTGCCATGAAACCCCTTCAGCATGGCAGTGGGGATGGGGAAGGGGAAATTTGATGCTCCTCCTCTGCGATAGGGGTGTCACTTTGGGCATGTAGGAAGGCATTTTGCTGCCATCGAGAAGCCCTCGTGAGGTGAGTGGGAGGAGGGAGCCTGATGAAGCATTTTAGCTGGAAGGCAGGAGTGTTTGTGAGCGGAATTTAAGCTTGAGATGTAGCCTGCTTGCTGTCCCGTCCCTCCCCTCCACCCCCCGTGCTGTTGCTAAGTTTCTGCTGCAAACGGTTACATAACTAGTTGAATCAGCCCTGTGAATATCAGAGCCAGATTGTGCAGCGTAGCAAATGATGCTGCCTTTGTGTCCATGCCTCGGGAGCTCATGGATGCAGCATCTTGGGGTGGGGGCAGGGGGGTTAGTTAACATTTAAAAACGCAGATAGCAGCTGAGTGTGGAATTGACAGGCGTATGGATACTGTAAAGGGCAAATGAGGTATGGGAGAGCTAGCTGAGCTGCTAGGCAGTGTGAGTCTGGGAGGAAACTGGCCAATGAAAGAGAGTGCACAGAGCCTTGATAGTCTCGCCTCTGGGAGGTCAGGCTGTAGTTTGTATCCATGCTGTATGATAGAGCCACACTGGTGCAGCTGAGTCCTGGGAAGCTTGTGTATGTTGGAGATAAGAGTGTAATAGCAGAGCGGTTGTACAGATTCCACATGCTGCTGTGGGAAGCAGTTGCAGTCAAATCTCTTAAGGAATTGTACAGGGAA
Source organism: Mauremys reevesii (assembly GCF_016161935.1). Lineage (NCBI taxonomy): Eukaryota > Metazoa > Chordata > Testudines > Geoemydidae > Mauremys > Mauremys reevesii. The sequence continues at coordinate 10,144,016 of NC_052634.1, read as the reverse complement.
AAGTGTTTGGTGTGAGAGAGCAGCATCAGTGCAGTGGCCTGTGCAGCCTCTGAAGTGCTGCAGTAAATGTTGGACTGTTTCCCTTCTGGCTTTCTCCTTGTTTCCAGTTTATCTGAATGAAACTCTGCTTCATCTGTCTCTAGGATTCACCCCAGTGGTGCTGTGGTTAAACCTCATGGGGACTTCCCTGATTGGCTGAAAATTATCTGAAAAGGTAACAGGGTGGGACAGGAGGGGACACGGGGGTGTTCTTTAATGCACCTATATGCAAAAGGCTTGAAAGATACCCCCTGAGCGCCTAGGATGGGCTATTACTATTCCTGGCAAATGGGACACCTTTGTTTAAGGAGTTACTGGCCTGTATGTGCTGCCTATTGATGTGAAGCAAGATGGCAGGCAAAACGTTCTGCTTCCATACAGACAGCTCTGGATCAGTTGGGTCTGATGAGAACAGTAGTGGTGGTGTCTTTGGGCATGAAGCTATCTGAGGACCTGAGTATGGGATGTCTTTCACTCTTAAAATAAACTCCATTTAATCTTTTGAGTTAAGTGGGATCATGAGAATGTACCCAGAAGGGATTCAGCCCTCCTTTAAAGTTCAGAGATGGTCTTTTAGACTTAACTGATCGACTGGATTTGGATGTTCTCCATCCTTTTTAGATCCCTTTCTAGGAAGCAGGTAATAAAACGTCCAACCAGCATATGGAGACAGAAACCTGAACTAAACCGGGACATCAGCTCCCTCTAATGGGAGCTATACTGATGCCTTTCCTGACATTCTGCCAGGCTTGCTTCTGAATCTGAAATTTCCTCCAGTTGGATGTAGAGCTGTTCTCTTGCTGCGTCATCTGCAACGTGCTGTGTGTGAGACGGTGCCCTGGTGCCTGTAGTGATGCTGGGGTCTGGGTGGGAGGGGGGTGATGTTTGCGTAGTAAGAAAGCTGCTGTAGTTCAGTGATAAATGTGTGTTCTGCTTGCCAAACTAAGTTTTATTTTCACTCAGTCACATGTAGGGCTATGGTTCTTATCCTAGATGGAGAGTCCTGCTCCGTCCCAGGGGACATTAATTGCCTCTTCTCTGCTGTGAACACTAGTGTCACGCCATGTTCTGCACTGTAGTAGTGAGGATGTGTGGCTTACTCTGCCTCTGTACGTGAGAGGTCCCTGCTGTCCTCCCTCAGACTGAAGCAAAGTCCTATTAAAGGCAGCTGCTTTGTTACATCACGTATGGGGTAGCGGTGTGCTTTGGGCCTTGTGTAGCAAACGAACGTGGATGCTACTTCGGCAGCTAACCTGCTCTGCGTCTACCCCATTGAGAGGGATCCAGGTGTGCCGTGGCAATGCACAATCATTTGAAAACAGGTGAGACTCCCTTTGGGAGACACTCCGGGTAACAGACGGTATCTGCGTGTCTGAGCCTAACCCAGCTGCACCCTGACCCATTCTCCCCTTTGCCTCATCTCAAAACAGCCATCCTGAAATCCCTTTGTGCTTGAATACGTCTCTTGGTTGTAGTATGTGTTGGTGTTAAGAAGCCCAGTGGGTGAACACATCTCTGCATTAGGTGAGTGGTGAAACAGGATCAGTGATGGACCTGAGGAGATTGCCTAAAGATGGAAATCCCCCTCTCCCCTCCCCAGAAGATTTTCAGACAGCTTCTGCTTGTCACTGTGAGAGGGATTAGTCGGAAAAGGTGCATGAGCGAAAATGTTTCCTTTTGCTAACTTTTCCTCACCTGCGTGTCCCCCATCATAGGACTAGGCGTGAGAGTCACCCCTCCCCACATTTTTACCTTCTCTGATTAGATCATTCAACCTGCTTTCTATAATGCCCTGTGTTTGGGGTGATACTTGCCCCATCTGTAATGATTGGCTCTTGAGAAGACAGACATGACAATTCAACTCAAACTACAGAAAAGAATAAGGCAACCGTTTAATAAGAGGAGCGGGGAGCTATTGTGGCTTTCGCAGCCCAGCCCATGCTGAGTTGTTTTATCCTGTGCTGTGGGTGTCCCCTCTCCTCCAAGCAGATTCTCACTGTGGGGAGTGGTGCATAGCTACTGAAACAAGCAGTGCAACTTGTAATTTAGCCTCTGCAGTGTTTACATGTTTCTTAATTCATCATCTTTTCAATGGCTGTATTTTAAAATTTGTTTTTTGTCTCTTGAATTAAAAGGGCCATTCTAGGCTTTTAAATGCTGTGCATTGGTTTCTCCGACTCATTTTACATTGCAGTTCTGAACTATCCTACCTCTCCTCAGGCCAGGCACTCATCAGGCACCTGAGGGAGGAAGAACCCAGCCTTTTCTCTCACAGTGCTGCCTCTAAGGGTGTGGAGCCAGAAGTGCTTCTTACTGGGGAAAGTTAATTGGCCCCACTTTAAGCCATGTAAAGTGCACCTAGAGCCGTGCTGATGGGTGACTTTTACAGCTCTTCAATCCCAACGCGTTGTTTTTTTCTCCTTTTACCAAGACCTAGAGTAGTGGGTCTCAAACTTTTTTTACTGGCGACCCCTTTCGCCTCGCAGGCCTCTGAGTGTGACACCTCCCCACCCCACCCCCAATACATTAAATACACTTTTAATATATTTAACACCATTATAAATGCTGGAGGCAAGCAGGGTTTGGGGTGAAGGTTGACAACTCACGAGCCCCCATGTAATGACCTTGCTACCCCCGAGGGGTCCCGACCCCCAGTTTGAAAACCCCTGACCTAGAGCAGGCTCAGTAAGTGAACTGCCCCTGATCACTAGCCCAGCACAAGGATTAAACCACAGCCCACATCATTAGGCCCTAAAGGCTACAGTATTAAGAACTTGAAATCAGGTCTTAAACTCTCCAGGCAGCCTGCTTTGCTAAATGTGTATACTTGCTCTTGAGAGATCTCTGTCCCTCTGCAGCACAGAAGGGTTTGCACTGAAGAGTGGAAGGAGCCTTGTGTGTCTTGGCACCGCCTATCGTAAACAGAATCAGGAAGGCAAGCTCTTTTCTTGTTCTCTCTGTAGTAAAGAGGAGCTGCAAACCCTTCCCCATCCCTGAAAAATCAAGTGAGTATCACTGACTTTAAAAAAGCTTTATTTAAAAATAAGCACAGTGCACCAAAATAACAGCGAATATATACACCTCCTTTTGGTCCGCTCGCAGTGTCTTCCCTGGGGCTGGGTTTGAGAATATAAATTTGGAAGGGAGGGTTCTGGCTGGAGGGGGGGAATTTTCAGCCTTCACGAGCCCCGCTGCTGCAGTCTGTCTAACTTGGTTTCTCTTCAAGGCTCAAGACGAATTCAAATTCCTCTGGGTGGAGGGGCAGGAAAAGAGAGTCAGAAGCAGAACACTAGTGTCCTAAGCAAGAGGTTCTCCTTGGCAGGAATCTTGTCAAGACCTCCCTAGTAGGGGAGAGGTTCTTACCGTCTGTCAGGGGCTGGACGGAGAGCCTCTGCCTGGTGAAGAGTGTCATGTCCTTCAGCGGGCCTCCCGAAGCTCTGTGTGCCTGGTGTTGAGCCTTCAGCTCGGACAGGGGGATGAAGCGCTTAGTCATCCGCACAAATTGGACGTCCACCTGGTGAGTGGGGAGACATGGGCAGTGAGGGAGCACCGCTGTTAGAGAGAGACAAGAACTACTGACATTAGAGCAGTGGTTCTCAACCAGGGGTATGCAGAGGTCTTCCAGGGGGTACAGCAACTCAACTAGATATTTGCCTAGTTTTACAACAGGCGACCTAAAATCACTAGTGAAGTCAGCACAAACTGTCATACAATGACTTCTTTATACTGCTCTATATACTACACACTGAAATGTGAGTACAGTATTTATATTCCAATTGCTTTATTTTATAATTAGATGGTAAAAAAATAAGTCGGCAATTTTTCAGTCATAACGTGCTGTGATGCTTTTGTATTTTTAGGTCTGATTTTGCAAGCAAGTAGTTTTTAAGTGAGGTGACTTGGGGGTAGGGAAGACAAATCAGACTCCTGAAAGGGGTACAGTAGTCTGGAAAGATTGAGAGTCACTGCATTAGAGCAATGAGTCCATCTCCTTGTTGGGGGACAAGACCTTTATTAGAGATGTAGGGTTGATTTCTAATACTACCCTACAGCTGTGTTCTTGTGCTTTAAGAATGAACACTGCCTAGTGCAGACTCAGCGTGGGACTTATAGGTGTGCAGAGTAATCTTCCTCCCCCGGCTACTGAGCTCTGCACTACAGAGGGGCTAGAGGTTCTGTTTTCAGGCAGCAGGGTTTCCAGGTGAGGTGGTAAGAACTTAAGGATATATGGATCTCTGCATCCTCTAGGATGGGGCCAAGGTAGAGCAAAGGAACAGGGAAACAACTGGAATGAATTCCCTCTTATGACAGAGGTGGTGTAGGTTCGAACAGGGGCTTTGATAGACCAGGGAGGCCATCAGATTCTCTCCCTTCCTCTGCGCACCACATCAATGTTCAGAACTAGCTGTGTGTGTAACTTAATACATCACCATCGACCACTTGGGCTTCTCCTTGGTACTGGAGGAATCGTAGTGAGGGTCCTTCTTGTCAAATTGAGTGTGGTCTGGGTAGGCCTCCTTCACAATCTAAAATTTAAAGGGAAGCAGAGCAGAGACTCCTGAGTAAGACTAGAGTTGTTGACGCCTCCTGACCCACCAAAAATGAGAGGAAGGGCATATCAAAAGCAACACCTTTAGCATGCCCTTCACTACTATGCTATATAAATACTAAGTAGTTATCTAGATACCCTCTGAGCTTGGTAAGGTATATGCAGTTTCCAAATGGGTAAACTGAGTCAGAGGTTTAAGGAACTTGCCTAAGGTTGCAGTCAGAATGGCATAGAATTCAAGGCCCTAACTAATAGCAGCCAAAAGCGCACATCTCGGGGAATAAAGTCATTGAGTGTTGAAGCAGGGCATCTGATAGAATGAAGGCTCAGGGCCTGGGATTCCTGCACTCTGCCTATACCTCTCATGATCAGCCAGCTAAGTATTCCTAGCAGCAGAAGATATGTGGTGTCCACCAAAAGATATTGATGAGGAGTAATGAGGCAATTCTGCTGCAGAGTTAACCAGTTGCTCCCCAGATATGACCATAGGAGCTCCATTCTAATGGGATGAGCTGCTTCTTTACATTCTCCGCCCAAAGCTTTTTATAAAACACTGAGAGCAACAATGCACCAGTGCACTGCAATGGTGGGCAAGAGCCTGGGATACCCATGTACTCTTAAAATCTTGCATGCTCACAGAGGTCGGCTGCTTCAAGTCTAATCCGAAAGACTGCCTGCACAAACAACTGTGTGGAACTTAATGAGCCACATTCTATTCGGACACAGGTGTAAATCTGGCATAACTTGATTGCCTTGTCTGGAAACACTCCAGCATGAAACCAGTGAGATCGCATAAGTTGGTTCTGTTTCTGTTGGTAAAGCGGGGAGTCAACACTGCTGGTCTGTGAACCAGTGATTGTAGACTCTTCGCAACTAATGATTAGGCTACTCTTGCATTTCTCTGGGGTTGAGGTAAGAGTAGGGCTAATTTTACTTCTGTTTCCAATAGACGAGCAGTGAAGTATTTCACTATTGCAAGGATTAGCAACAGGTTCTCACCTTGATAATTCCAGCAATCCCAGGCTCTTTGCAGTTACTGTGATAGAAAAATGCTTCTTGTCCAACTTTCATGTCTCTCATGAAATTCCGTGCCTGTCAGATGATTAGATAAGAGACCACTGTACTTTGTAATTAAGCTATGAGGAGGACCTGCAATGTCACCTATAGGAAGGTTTCCAAAGGCTGTCCCCATTAGCTCCTTCATGAAACAGGAAGGAAGAATGGAATTGTGCTTAGATTTCCCACTATACCAGTGTGCTGAAACAGAAAACTACATAGACAAGAAGCTGGAGTCAGGTTAGCTGGGGCTTTGCAGGAAAAAACTGAAGAGGAAAGGAAAAGACCAGAAATGAGGGTTGTTTGCTTTGGCCCTTCATATTTCTTTCTGAAACCAGACAGAAAAACCAGGTGACTTTCCAGAGGACTGGCCTGTCTGAATATGTCTGGGGAGATTTTTTTTAAGCCATAGATAATTAGCCACATATGCTCTTACCAAAGTGCAGCAAGTAGGAACAATTGGCTTAGCATACACAGGGGAAGAATTTGGGCACAGGAACAGGCAGGGTGGACACGTCATGTATTTTGCCTGCAGTTTGGCATTTATGAAGAAAGCTAATTTTTGTTTTCTTATTGTTTTCAATAGTGATATTTCAGCGATGCTGTCTTTGCAATCCGGGCCTTCAGTCACTGCTCCTTACCTGGTAATTCCTGACTCCATCCCAGCATGCTGTCTGATTGGGTTGAGCCTTTAAGTCTTCAATGCCAAACTGCCCAATCAAATTAAAAACAGGTGGTTAGACTTGGATTATAATTTGGATTTAATGGACAGAGCCCTTTCTTATTGTCTATGTACATTAATGTGTTTCTAGGGCATCTCTCATCATACTGTCTGGTTTACAAAGCTTTTGGTCGCTGTTTGGTTTAAAGGAAAGAAAGTTAAGCTGTGGAGGGAATGCTTTGGCAGTCTAAGGACCAGGTCTGAAATAGAAAGACTCCCTGCTGCCACGGATTAAAAATCCTAGCAGGGTCAATTCAACCATTCGTGGTCACAAAGTACATACACTGAGTTCCACACACAGTGCCCGGTGGGGCTTTTTTACAGGATCTCTCTGGGCCTGGAGGAGAATGAAATCTGTGTGTGCGTGCTCCCAGAAAAAGAAGGGTATTTGAGAAGAGGGTGACTCTTCATTGTGAAAGAAAGAAATAAGGTAATTTTAATATTAAACAGAACCTGTAGCTAAAAATAAGTTTCCATTCCTCCTCATCCCTGAGCACACATGCTGGGATGGTGACAGTAAGGAAGATCCAGTGCTTACTTTCACATCCACTCCCTTCTCAAACCTGCTCTCCGGTTCTGATTTCATCAGCCAGTGGCTGTATGCTTGCTTGCTTCCCTGCTCGCTAGGGCAGGCCGCCTTCTTAGTAGCCTTTCCTGTGCCACTCCCCACGGTCTTTGAATTCCTCTCCTTAGCTGCAGGCATCATGGATTCTTCCTCCTCCTGAGTCTTACTTTTGGTGAATTTAGCAGCAGGCCCCTCTTTATCTTTAAAAAAAAAAAAACACAATGTGAGTGAAGAATTCAGAACACATTGTTTCCTAATTTGCCAATTGCTGTAAACACCTGATTTACATCCCAGCGGGCTTGATATGGGACAAAATTTGGCTAGAAAAGGAGTTTTGGGTGGATCCCAGCCCCTAGCTTAGGCAGTTGACATCACTTACAAAGATTTCTAGCATATCTGGAATGCGTTCCAAGGTTAAAAAAAACAACAGGAGTTTTTACTGTTGGTTGGACAGCTGTGGTCTAGTGATTGCCAAGGTTTTGCTCATACTGTCGTTTAAATATAGAAAAGCCACAATAGTGTATTAGCTTGACTCAGAAAACTGGCCCTAATGAAATGCAACAACTGGACTACTTTGTACTAACAGATGAGAAACTTGAGTGCAGGCAGCCAAACTCTGTGAATTAGCCCATAAGTGAACATACAAAAATTGTACATCACAGTGTACTTTATTTTTAATCTCCTGTACTACAGCAGCTAGAAGCCTCAGAGGTACAAGTTCAACTGTGCTAGATGCTAAGAGACAGTCCCTGCCTGAAAATGGTTAAAATCTTAAATAGCATGCAGCCAAGAGAGTGGGTAACAGAGGCACAGAGAAAAAAGGTGACTTGCCCAGGTTTGCACAGCAAATCAATAGCAGAGGTCGGAATACAACTTCCCGTGTCCTAACCGCTAAGTCACATTGCCTCTAATGCAGTTGGTTAGTTATTTGATAATACTCTTGTGTGTCATAGCAAGTAGTGTAATAACAATGCTACATAGTATTTTGACTTTGAGTACCTTAACAGTGGACAATCTAAGGATGCTTTACAAATATTAATTAATTAAATATCCCAACACTCTTGTGCTGTAGGGAAACATCATTGTCCCTTATTATATAGATGGGAAAACTCCAGTCAGGCCCATAGGGGTCTCCCAGACAATTTATAGAAGAGAAATACACAATCTGCAAAATCCTGGCCTATGAAAAGGTGGGCAGTTTACAGGCAAGTACAGAGAGTATTTGTCCATGTTTTCACTATCAACTGGAACCCACAACCAAATATGAGAACCCAACAGCCAAAAAGCTACAGCTGTTGAGCAGGTTAAGACTTCTGCACAGACCTGGCAATGTTGCTCTGCTTCTCTTTTTGCCTGGCTGAGACATCTCTGGCTTCCTTGAACTAGTTTCTCTGCAAGCAGAAGCACCTGGGGGGTGGGGGAGAATACTGGTTGGGAAACACTTGCTGTTACCACTTATTCAAGCAAAAAGAGAGAGAAACCATTCCATTCATTTCAAGAGTTTAAAGAAGTAAAAATGCTATTATGTTAGTATTTTGCTGTGATTTATAATGTATCCACTGCTTAACGTTGGACATTTGTACAATAATCTGGGACCCTTTGAAGATAGTTTGGGGGGGACAAATGTTCCCTTCGTCCCTGTCCACCTTCCCCTCTCTCACCCCTGCAACCGACTGGGCTCCAGCTATGCTGCTGCTGCAGAAAGGGTATAAACATTCTCTCTTCTAGGTGCCAGCCGTTGGTGTGCTATCCTGGGAGCTCTGGATGGTTCATGGGACAGAGCCTTGCAGCTCTAGGTGGCAGGTTTGAATCCTCCAGTGGTAGGTGTTGGACCAACCTGATGTCTGCTTAATGGGCAACTTTGCTGGTAACCACAGCAGAACAGTCATTGCCCCACCAGACTCCCTCCAGCCCCAGTTTCCTCCCACTACCCCATATCCCCATGCCTTGCTTCCTCTCCCCTCCTCCCCCCATGCCAGGGCTCGCTCCCTTACCTCCCCTCCCCATGGCTCCCTCCCCCCGCCCCCCCGGGCTCCCCTCACCAGCTGCGGGTGCAGCAGCCCGTCTCTATGCGCGGGGAGGGATGCTCCTGGCTGCACAGCGGCTTGGGGGAGCGGCCCCCGGCTGCCTGCCTCGCAACCTACTGAAGGTCGGCGGGCAATAAAAGTTATGCAAACGTGCAATGCCTTTAAGACCTGCCCCCTGCCCAGCGGCCAATGCGAGAGCCTCAATCCCTCAATGGGGGGAGGACTACAGCTCCCAGAATCCCTCAGCCCTCCCCGCGCGGTGCTTTCTGGGCGCTGTAGTCCCGCGCCCCCTCCTCAGCCGGGGATGCTTTGCGGGCTGCTCTCCGCTGCGGACTACAACTCCCGCAGGGCGGCGCAGGGCAGGCGCCCCGGCACAGAAGGGCTGCTGGCATGGCTTGGCGAGGTTGCCGCAGGTTAGGGGCCCAGCTGCGGAGGAGCCCAAGCTGGCCCCAGGTGTTGGGGCGCAGGAGGATCGTCTCCTGCATTGACCGTAAGGTTCAGGGCAGAGGGGCCGAGCCCCCACGGTGCGCGGGGCCAGGCGGTGCAGAAGGGTGAGGGCTGGGGTGGGGGGGGAGATGTGGAAGTAGGGGCGCCCAGAAGCGATGGGGATGGGCGTATCTTAAATACAGGGGAGGTGGTGGAGGGGCTGGAGCCCGTAAAACCAGCGCTGGAACTGAGCCTCCTTCCTCTGTCCTTTCTGGAACAGCCGGAGTTGCTGAGTGTGTTCCAAGGGGGTGTGATTATGAGTGGGAGCAACGCAATGCACTTAAGAAAGGGCAAACGTAGGCTGTACGTCAGGGAAAGCTTCCTGCCAGTGAGATCTTTCCAGCTGGGGAATGGTCTCACTAGGGAAGGGGTGAAAGCCCCATGTGTTGGTGCTGTTCAAACAACTTGCACAGCCCCTTGCCACATTGTAGGGCCTGCATCAAAGAAGAATTTCATATCTAATTGTAAGTGGGGTTTAGACTAGATGATGGTTGCAGGCCCTTCTAATCCTATGATTCTAAAAAGTGGGAATTTCATGAAGCAGAATGTAATTATGCACATTAGCCTTTAGCCAAAGCACTAGGATTCCTGTCTCTACTTTTGCAAGAAGTGCTATAGGATCTCTAGATGTGGACTACAAAAGGGGGAAATATATTTTGCTTATAGCCTTTACTGATTCTTTATGATGTGTGAGGATGGTCTAAAGTTTTTGATTTTTTTTCCGCTTGTGTTTTATCTTATAAAGATTAGAGTGTAAGCTCTTCAGGGCACGGACTCTTTCTATGTGTTTGTACAGCACTGAGCACCGCAGGGTCCTGATCCTAGTTGGGGGTCTCTGAATGTGATTACAACAGAAGATTTTAAAATGAGGAATATCAATTCTTGTCCTCCTAATTTTTGCTAGAGGATCCTCCAAAGGACCTGGGGAGTTAGTAGTTCCATTGCAGGATTTTGAAACCTGGGCTGTAGCTTTCCTATCTGTAACTGAGTGGGGAAGGGGAATGGGTCTGACTCTGTTTGAAATTCTTTGGGTTTGTTTTGCTTGGTTGGGTTTTGTTTAATTCTGACAAAACAGAGTTCTAACCTGCGTGTGACTCCACATTGCCTTCTCTTCTCAGGGCTTGTCTGCAGGGATGTACTTATGTCACATAGTTACACCAGTGCAGGATCTAAGGTCACATGCTTGCATACTTGTGACTTTCTCTGGTAAATTGCTGATGTATATTGCAATGATGAATCACATGTATGCTTCAGGCTCATACTAGTGTAACTACATGGGTTCATCCCCCCCTACCTCTCCTTTGTAGACAGGGTTTTACATGGAAGCTGGAATTGGGGGTTGCAGTAAGTTTTGCTCTGTTGTGAAGCTTCAACCCAGCTCTCCAGTGAGTTCTCCAGAAAAGCAAAGAAATCAAAAAGTGATCATTTTAATGGAGAGGGAGGGGAAATACCCAGGCAAACAACAACAAAAAAACAACCCTGTAGAATGTCAAGGCTGCCTTTCTGCATCAAAAAACACCAGTAACCCCCCCCCCACACACACACACAGTTTTAGTTGTGTGTTGCAGTTCATGTTCAGTGACCGCAAGAGATCAAGACCTTAGTTTTGCTTCCCCAGAAGGCAGCCCCTCTACTAGACCACTGCCTCATAGCAGCATGCAGAGGCGTTCATTCTGCATTGATTCATTGGGAGGCGCGGCTGATGTTTGTAATGCCACAGCGGGTCGGCGCAGATAACAGGGCTAAGAGATACTGGACTGTGAACAATAATTACTACAATGTTTCAGATTTGTCCTGGGTATTAAAGAAGTGAGGAGGTTTGCAGCCTCCTTCCCTGTCCTCTGAAAGCATCCGCTCTTCTCCTGCTTTTCCAGCATCTACAGGCCTGACTGAGGAGCAGAAGGAATTTCAAAAGGTCGCCTTTGACTTCGCTGCCAAGGAGATGGCCCCTCACATGGCAGAATGGGATGAAAAGGTGAGAGCACAGGCCAGCTGCCAGCCCACAAAAGGGATGCTTCACCCAACACCCTCTCCTCCCTCAGGAGCTCCTCTTGCCTGCATTAACGGGCTAGTAATTTATTTTCTTTTTTTTCCCCCGCCAACATCCCCCTTGCCCCAGCCCTGCAGGTAGTGGTGTCTTCAGTAGCTGCTTCCCTCTTGCTTAGTGCTGTGATTGTGGCAGTGGAAAGATTTCCTTTAGCAATGCTGATGCAGTGGCACCCTGCTGCCATCAGTGACCCCAGCGGGCAGCACAGAGAAGTCAGAAAACCTACATTTGCTCCCTGATCTACCTAGATGCCTACCTATCCACTTAAACTTTGTGGAAGTTCAGAACTGGGCTTCCTGGTTCATCTTCACTGGAAGCTGATCTTGCTCTTTATCTCTTGCAATGCCTTTTTCCCTTTGTGCCTCCAATAGGAAATATTCCCCGTGGAGACAATGCAGAAGGCAGCCCAGCTGGGGTTCGGTGGGATCTATGTGAAACCAGATGTAGGTGGCTCAGGACTGTCACGGCTTGATACCTCCGTCATCTTTGAGGCTTTGTCGACTGGATGTACCAGCACCACTGCCTACTTGAGCATCCATAAGTGAGTGTGGGACAACTGGCTAAGCATCTGTGGTCAGTCTGGCTGAATAATACTCTTACTATGAACACTGGGACTCCTTAATCCTGTCGTCTTGCCACTTTCAGGGGTGCCATTCATTACAGAATCATTGAAATGTAGGGCTAGAATGGACCTCAAGAGGTCATCAAGTCCAGCTCCCTGTGCTGGGGCAGGATCAAGGAAACCTAGTACATCCCTGACAGGTGTTTATTTAACCTGTTCTTAAAAACCTCCAATGACAGGGATTCCATGACCTCCCTTGAAAGCCTATTCCAAAGCTTAGCTACCCTTATGGTTAGAATTTTTTCCCTAATATCTAACCTAAATCTCCCTTGCTACAGATTAAGCCCATACTTCTTGACCTGCCTTCAGTGGATATGGAGATCAATTGACCACAGTCCTCTTTGTAACAGCCCTTAACATATTTGAAAACTCCTATCAGCTCCCCCTTCAGCCTTCTTTTCTCGAGACTAAACTTGCCCAGATTTTTTAGCCTTTCCTCATAGATGAGATTTTCTAAACCTTTTATCATTTTTGTAGCTCTCCTCCGGATTCTTTCCAGTTGGTCCACATCTTTCCTAAAGTGTGGCACCAAAACTGGACACAGTACTCCAGCTCAAGCCTCACCAGCACCGGAGAGAGTCGGACAGTTACTTCCCATGTCCTACATACAGGACTCCTGTTAATATAGCCCAGAATGATGATAATGCTTTTTGCAAACTGCAACACATTGTTACTCATATTCCATTTGTGATCCACTTTAATCCCCAGATCCTTTTCAGCAGAACTACCAATGAGGCCGTTATTCCTCTTGTGAATTTGATTTTTCCTTCCGAAGTGTAGTACTTTTCACATGTCTGTATTGAATTTCATCGTGTAAGGATGTAATGTAGGGACCATTAGTGGGCATATGGGGCATGGCTGGTTACTCTTAGCAATCAGGCTGCAGTTCCTCGGACACTGGAAGGAATCATTCCTGTTCACAAGGAAATAATTTTAGCCTAGTTTTGTGAGCAGAGGGCTGGAGCTGGGAACTTTTGGGTTCTGTTCCTAGCTCTGTCATCAACTTACTATATAGCCATGGGCAAATCCCTTAAATGCTCTGTACCTTGGTTACCCCATCTTAAACTGATTTATTTATTGTGGCAATATCTCAGTCAACATCAGGGTCCCATTGCACTAAATGATGTACCAATACACAGTAAGAGTCAGCCTTTTCCTTGTAGGGCATGGAAATAATATTTACACCTCCCTCTCAGTAGTATGATTGTAACAATAATTTTGTAGAACTCTAAACTCTTGAGAAGGGAAAATTAATTAGATTGTAAACTCTGTGGAGCAGAGACCATTTTTTGTTCCATTGGTATAGTGCCTAGCATAGTGGGGTTCTGGTCCATGATTAGGACTCCTAGGTACTACTGCAATATTAATACTCATAGAATTATCTCCATACCCTTTTTACAGATGCTAAGGCACACACGGAGGCAGTGACTTGTCCAAGGTCTCACACTGAGTTGAGAATAGAATGCAGCTCTCCTGACTCTCAGCTCTGTACACTGATTCCAAGAAGCTTTATGAAGTTTAAGACCCTGAGCCAGTCCCTGTGGCATGTAGTTGCTTTGTTCAGTTTCAGTGGGGAACGGTGTTTGTCTCCTAGGCTAGGTTAGATTAGCTCCGGAAGAGGCTGAAAACCTCCATGCCAGTGGCATGAGCATTCTATGATCATCCTTCTCCCTAGGCCTGTGCGTGTATGCATGCATTATAACCCCATCCCTTCTCTCCTGGTGCAGCATGTGTGCTTGGATGATTGACACCTTTGGGAACGAGGAGCAGAGACACAAGTTCTGCCCATCCCTCTGTAGCATGGAGAAGTTCGCCTCTTACTGCCTGACCGAGCCGGGTGAGCTTCATGTACAAATAATCCCATCTCCTTCCTGTCCTGAGTCCCAGCAATGTTGTATCAGTCACTCTCATTCTCAAATGTTCCAAGGAACTGGAAGTGCAACTCCATCTCCTGTTGCTCTGAGCTATCCAGACCTCCATGTGGCTTGTGCTTTAGGGTATCAGTGTAGCAAGGGCTGGTACCTCAATGGGGCACATCTCACGATGCTGACAATCTTCTCCCCTTAGCATAGAGCAGTGATGGAAAGGGCAAGGAGAAGTGCTGTGATTCACTGAGAGAAGTGAGGAGCTGAAGGTACTGCAGGGTGCCTTGGTCGGGTGTGGGGGGGATACACACGGCTTTGCAGAATATGTGACAAAACTAGACGCACTTTGACTGCCGCTCCTGTTTTCAAGGCTGGTTAAACAAAATGGATAAATACTGTGTTAAGAGGGTGAATCTCTGTCCAGGGCACTTTAATACATAAATCCACACAGATCTGACATCTCTAGTTTAAAGCCATGGACAGTCAGGATCCCACATGAGCTGGACGAGACCTGTTCTTCAGCCCATGATGATGTGGTTGACCATCCTGCTCTGAACTGCTTGGCTCTAGAGGATAAATTCAGCTCAGGGGCAAGGGGTCACAGCCCCCATTGAGGTCAGTAGGAGTTATACTCTCTGGTTCCAGGGATGCATTTAGCCCTGAGTCTGACTCTGCATCATTCCAAATAAACACAATCTCTCGAGGAGAGAGGCAGCCTTGCCATCTCATTGGCTCCTTTCCTTCCCCACTAACAGGAAGTGGAAGTGATGCAGCTTCCCTGATAACGTCAGCCAAAAGGAAAGGCGACACCTACGTCCTTAATGGTTCCAAGGTACCAGCCTCTGTCTCCTTGAAAACCCCTGAGCACCCTGCATGTATGAGAAGGTCGTTGCCATATCTCTGTCTCCCCCACTCACCCTCTCATCTCTGCCTCTTCCTCTTGGCTTGTGGAACTGGAGATATCCCATTTTTTTCACAGAGTCTCCAGTTGCTTCTCCCAGGGCAGGCTTGTTCCCCACAGTGTGTTCTCTAGGGCTTTGTTCAGTTCTGTTTTACATGTCCCTTGGTGGTGGGGCATCCGTCTCTTCCTTTGGAGACGCTGTTCCCAGCCGAGTAAAGCGCACTGCTGGGAAGCCTTGCCTGATGCTGAACTTTCTCCCACTATTTCTAGCTCTACCCACTTCTCTCCCTGGAATTTCTGCACCCTAACGACCAGTAACTGGAGGTGGTTATTCTGCCCCCTTCTGTCCCTCTAACCCCAATTGGCCAGGCTACACCTATTCAGCCTGTGATTTCACACCATAAACCAATTCCTCAAGCCCCCCCACCCCTTGCTTCTGTCTCCTTGTCTCTCCTCCCCTCTGCCTTCCTCCTCCTCCAACTCTCTGATCCCCTTGCCCTCCTCTCTGCCCTTGTATCACCACACAGGACACCTAACTCCCTTTCAGCACATGGTGCCCAATGGAGAGTCTCTCCTGCTTCCCAGGCTCTGGGCATGGGCTTCCTGCGTGCTAATTCTGTCTCCTTTCCTCTGCCCCTTGCCAGGCCTTCATCAGTGGCGGTGGTGACACAGATGTGTACGTGGTCATGTGTCGCACAGGGGGGTCTGGCCCCAAAGGCATCTCCTGCCTGGTGCTGGAGAAAGGAACTCCAGGGCTCAGCTTTGGCAAGAAAGAGAGGAAGGTGAGAGACCCACACATCATCAGGGTGTGGGGGAGAACACGGCAGAGGCAGGCCAGACTGGAGTAGACCACTAGCGATCATGTCTTGCCTCCTCCCATCCAGCCCTGTACTGGGTGAGACAGCTGGACCGTTCTAGTCTGCTGTCCTGCTTCCTCACTGCACCATAGCCCCAGATAATCCAATGTCCTGACTTGCGGCAGCATTGAGGCGCACGGTGTGGGGAAACCTTACACTGCCACTGCTCATGCTGTGTCTGCTGCGTGAATAGGTGGAGAGCTTTAATCACCAGGTCTGTCAAGCCAGCACCAGATACAGATTCACTGGCTCTGCACTTCTCCGAGACATTTGCATTTCAATTTCTAGTGGATTGAGTTGCTCATCAAGTTTAAGGGTTCCTCAAACCAATCAGGGTTACGTATGGTGCAGACTGTGCAAGCTTCACAAGCGCCTGACCCTCAGCCCTCACCAGCAGCATTGCTGAAGCTCAGTCCTGATCCCTTGGCTAAGCTAGTAATGAGGTCTCTCCTGAGCAGAGACTCCCAGACTGCATGGTGCTTTGCATGTGGACTACAAAGCTTTGGAGATCACTAAACTCGTGATCCAGGTGTCTGGAGGTACAAATCCAGCAAACTAAAACTGAGCCACCTAAAATGTCCTGAAAGTTACTGTCAAAATCCAGCTGAAGGGGGCAGTGCATGTGTAAACCTTTAGTTTGGAAAGGCTGGAGGGGTAGCTGAACAGACTTCTCTTCAACGCAGGATCTGAGAGGCGCCACATTCTGTGTCACGGAGTCTGTGTTAGAGACACTCCCCTTCACAAGCCTGACAGTGGAGGGAGAGAGCAGTGATAGACCTGTTATTTCTCCAGCAGAGAGCTGGATGTGCCCATTCCTCCAGACAGTCTGTGAGATACTCCTGTCTTTCCCAGGTGGGCTGGAACTCCCAGCCGACTCGGGCCGTGATCTTCGAGGATTGTGCTGTTCCCGTCACCAACCGGCTGGGTGCAGAAGGGCAGGGCTTCAGCATCGCCATGAAGGGTCTGAATGGAGGGAGGATCAACATTGGTAAGCCTGGCAGCTGAGAGCAAGGGGAAGGGAGGGGGCTGTGGTCTCCTCAGTGTTAGTCTAGTGTGGTGGCTGTCATGTAATATTCACTCTGTGCCCTTGGCTTCCCCCGCCAGCTTCTTGTTCTCTAGGAGCTGCTCATGCCTCTGTCCTCCTGGCCCAGGACCATCTCACCATCCGCAAACAGTTTGGGGAACCCCTGGCCAGTAACCAGGTGACTTTTCTGTCTACAAGCTTTACCCTGTCCACCACTGCACCCCTCTGGCTATTGCATAAACAACCAGCTGGAGCTCCCACATCCTGCCTTACACACGTTCTGCTGGGAGAAGCTGGTACTGTACTAGTTTCTCCCAATGCTAATGTACTCAGACCCTCTTCTATAGCATCTCCCGCTGGGAGAGGTTTCACCTCATGCAGAAAATAGTTCATGATAATTATTTGTTGAGACAGATGCTCAGAAGGAGCTGGAGAAAAATACAGAGGCTGAGAGAGAGGAACTGGGGAGTCGGGGGAGCCAGTGGCCTTGGCACAGAGAATCAGAGAGGCCTGAGATTCATGTGAAGGGAAGTCCTTTCTAGAAAGTTCCCTGAAGAGGAAATACGAAGATGAGGGCCCTGCCTGAGCGGGATGGGGGAGCACCTGAGGGGACTGAGGGATATTTCGGGGACAGTGCCTGAGGGGGGGAAAAGGGTGGGGTGTGGGATTCAGAACAGGGCCCCGATTGAGGGGGCAGGCAGTGGTACTAGGCAAGGCCCCATCTGAGAAGGATGGGTAGGGAGAGGGGTTTCAGGGCAGAGACCCACTGAGCCTCTGGCTTAACCTGGCCCCTCATGTGCTGTCTATTTCCTTCCCGGCAGTACCTCCAGTTCAGACTGGCTGAGATGGCGACGCGCCTGGTGGCAGCACGGCTCATGGTACGGAATGCGGCGCAGGCACTGCAGGAGGAGCGGGAGGATGCCATTGCCCTATGCGCCATGGCCAAACTCTTTGCCACTGATGAGTGCTTCACAGTAGGTTTTCCAAGTCTCTACCGAGGGTGTTGTAATCAGAAACGTTCAGAGTCTCCTGGTAGTGGCTGACGCTGCTTGGGATTTCAGGAAGTCTCTTCAGTCTGTAGGGTTCCAGCCCTGAGCATGTTGGGTGGGCCGTAAACCTAGTCTTGAGTCCCCTTTTGTGTGCCAGAATCCTGACCTGTGTGTAGACAGGAATCTCAGCCCCTCTGCAGGCCACGATCCTTCTCCCTGGGCATTCTTCATATGCTATAATGCCTTCTGCTGCTTCTAGGAGCCTGGGGGCTCAGGCAGACCTGTGAGTAGAGCATTTCATTTTGGTGATTTCAGCTACCTTTCAATGAGGTAATAAGGGTGCATGCCAGGATGTCCATTACTTGCTTTTAATTCCTGGTTAGCATGTGTCATTGGGAGTGAGGGAGGTACTCTAGTGCAATTACAGAATGCCATTTAATTAAAAGAAAAAAGTTCTGAGCTATAAATTGTCTTGGATTAGTTTTATTTTGGAATTACCACTACATCCTGTCATTAGCTCCCTGGATGTATAATGCCGATGTGGTGTATCTCACACACAGGATTAATTATAGTTAGGCTTGGTACCATCTTTAACTAACGAGGGCCTCTATCCTGGAATTATCCTAGCTGGCCACTAGATGGTGGTCTTGCGTTTTAATTTTGGACCTAGACTCAGTTAAAAATGCAGCAGAAACCGCTTTGGTTGAGGGGAATTAAAATGCACCCTACGGGTTTGTGCGTTGCAGAGTTCCTTTTAAGATGATACCATTCGTTTTAAATGGCACATCTGGAAATATGGCAACAAGCAGCCTGGTAGATAGTGGTTAGAGCAGAAGAGACTGGAATTTAGGATTCCTGGGTTCCATTTCCATTTCTGCTTGGGAATGTGGTTTGCTGGTTGGAGCATAGACTTAGTCCAGATTCCTGGGCTCTAGGCCTAGCTCTGCCACTGACTTGCTGTGTGGCCCTGGGCAAGTCACTTCATCACTCTGTGCCTGACCCAGCAACTTTCTCTTTTCCTCAGATCTGCAACCAGGCCCTACAGATGCATGGGGGCTATGGCTACCTGAAAGACTATGCTGTGCAGCAGTTCATGAGAGACATCAGAGTCCACCAGATCTTGGAAGGTAACCTGGGGTATTGCCAACAAGCTGGCCACTGGCTATGACCTTGGTTGCATGTCCCAGTGGAGAACAGGGACTTGGATTATAGTTGCAAATTCCACTTCTTTCATTCTGTGCTTTAGCTCTCCCATCTGACAGCAAAACCCATGCAGGGGATATGAGTTCATTGGGCTATAGTAGATTTGTGTAGCCCTGTAAGTATTTCCAACCCAGTAGAAGACACAAGAGATTCCATGTGTAGGATTGCTCCCTGCAGTATATTTTTTAGTGTCTTGTCCACTCTTGCTCCACATGACTCAGTTGAAGGAGCTCCCACCACCTCCCTGGGAAAATTCTTTATAGTTTAATGGGTCTCACCAGAGGGGAAGGTCTCCTGATGTTCACACTAAAGGTGTCTTTGTTTAATTTCATCCTGTTACTCCTATTAACACCCATTGTTGAGCCCTAAACAATTCTCACTCTGCGTGCAGTTCCACCTTCAGATCCATGTAGAGAGATTTGTGGTAATATCCCCCTTAGTGGAGCCAAGCTCGTTTTATTTTTAATCTAGCCTCTTAATCGTTATTACTGCTGTTCTTTGAACTTCATTCACCTAGAATTAGAGTATCGGGAAGGGGTGTGGTCCTGGCTATCCCCTGCTATGCTCCTTTCTACTCTCTGATATGATGCATATGTAGCAGTAGGTAAAGTAGAGACTGTGGCCTTCAATATGGGACCAGTTCTGTTAGGAGCTCAGTGCCCTAAAATCCTTTTAATATCAATGGGAGCAAGAAGCGCTCAGTGCCCCCTTAATGAGCTGTCTTTTTCCAGGCATCTATGTCTTACCTTCTTCTCTACACCCACTAATACCCAGAACTCCTCTTGTGCTTGAAAGAAATCTCTTCTGTAGAGTAGGCTACAGATTCCACTAGGTTTTGCCCTGATTACAGTCTGGATGGAGGCATGGAATAACTGCTCTGCTGATTGCATGCTGCTCTGTTGTGGGTTTAAAGCCTGGGATTTTTGCATTTTACTTCGGTGGAAGCAGGATTGGGCCTTCACTTAACTGATGTGTGTCTCTGTTTGTGTCTGTCTCTCTCTCTTTGTGTCTTTATCCTGCTGCAGGTACCAACGAGGTGATGAGGATGATAGTGGCCAAGAGTCTATTACAGGAGTGAAACCAGGATCTGGTCTCTAGTCTTAATACACTCCACTTGCTAGGTAGAACATTGTCTATTGCTCCTGTTTCCATAGACTCCTTCCCTGGGAGTGGGACTGTACCAGTGGAAAAACTCTTGACTTTTTCTGATCCCAAGCACAGCTGTATGCAGGCCACGTGGGGTCCCAGCTGTATGCGGTGCCAGGCAGAGCCGCTGGTATCAAGGACGCCAAAGATAAAAATCAGACATGAATGAAAGCCTTTGTCCCTGTCTCCTGACTAT
This sequence comes from Mauremys reevesii, assembly GCF_016161935.1. Classification (NCBI taxonomy): domain Eukaryota; kingdom Metazoa; phylum Chordata; order Testudines; family Geoemydidae; genus Mauremys; species Mauremys reevesii. The sequence continues at coordinate 10,123,723 of NC_052634.1, read as the reverse complement.
GGGCCACTGCTGCTGCCCTGCCCCTCCCCAGACAGAAACTTTAGATCTGTGGAGTCATCCAGTCCACCTTTATGCCAAGACAGGATTAAAACAGAGGGAATCCAGTCAGCCCCTCTCCTTCCCTGGGGCATGTCTAAGGCAGATATGGAGGCATAGCCTGCTGATTAATTTCAGGCAGGACTGTGCACATGCGTGGTCTCCTATGGATCAATAAGGCAACACCTTTGAATCACAGGGAGAATCTGTTGCCTTGTTTAAATCCTTGTCTTTACAAGCTGCTGTGCAAGTCATCCATAAAGATTGTATCTCCATGAGTTGTTACAAAGTGCAGTGAGCATTTAAAACCCATTGAAGGGAATGGGGAGTGCCTGGTGCTAATCTGAAAGCATCGCTGCTTCTCATTTCCTAGAGTTCTCCTACCTAGTGCAACTGGCTCTTGCTCCACCCCATCTCACTTAATGCTTTCATTAGCATTATGAATCCTGGGTAATGGGATCAGGGGGATAGATGAGAGAATCTTGCACAAGAAAACCTGGGCTCCTTATTGTCAAATTTACCTCTGCCCAGAAATGTATAATATGAGCAGAGTCAGAGGTTTACTCCCTCCCCAATGTCGGAATCAATAAAGCTATGACAGTAAAATCACAAGGGAGTTTCATCAGTTCTTGTAATTCACTCTTTCTGCAACATTCTAGTTCTTTAATTTGAACATATTCCCTTTAGTTGATAGAATTATTTATTTTTTTAATCTGCTTGTTTAATGGAAAATCCTAATAATTACTAATAACTTGCATTTCTTTAGTCTCTTGACGTGCTTTACCAACTAACATCCCTTTCTGGTGGGTATGTGTTGACATACTCATTTGACTGATGGGGAAATTGAGGTGCAGAGAGCGGAAGTGACAAGGTAAGGAATCAGTGGCAGAGTGTGCTGATTTCCTATTCCTGGCTTTAATTATTGGGCAACATTCCTTTTTTGGTGTCTGCCACAAAAAATGACACAGGCCGATAGGGGAGATTTTTTTCTCCCATAATGTCAAGGAACTGAAGTAACTTGACCTTTCCTTCTTCAAGATGAAGACACACGTATCTGACCCTTCCAGGTGGAGGATGGGGATGGAAAGGAGTGTCATAGCAAAGTGGTTTTGACATTGAGAGTCACACTGTGCTACGCGCTCCGTAGAAACTCTTAACTGTTCAGGACTTGTCTGTGCTTACTTACATCATGACTGTCAAGAGGAGATTGTTTGGACGGTGTCGCTTAACAGTGGTAAAAGCTAAAATCCAAACTGACTGTATTTAATACCTGGGTAAATGGAAGGCTACTGCCCTGTAAATAACCCTTGTTTGGGCCTCTCTAAGTATTTGCCTAGTACTGTAGAGTCCAACCAGAGAGCCAGTAAAGCCTTATCTATCTCCCATTTGCTGGGTTGCTTGGGCTAAGATGCTCTGTAAACTCAGGGTTATGTAATGGGCGTAAAAGTACTGCTATGAATGGTTCAGGCATAAATGGCTTGAATCTGGCTTAGCTGGGTAGAGATTAAATGTTGTTACTGCTGCAGGCTTCAGCTGCTGTGAATTAAATAGGTCTCTGTCTAGGGGTGGAGGCAGGTTTATTTATCTCCAAATCCACCATCACAATTGATAATGTTGGTAAAAAGGCAGAATGAGCTATTAGTGTGAACTCTACTGGAATTGCTCTCTAGGTCCAGCGTGGGCGATACTGCCCACCCTCACCAGTGTTAAAAAAGACTCTATGATGGTTGACAGTCCTGGGAGAGAAACCAAGAGCTTTGATTTTCAGAGCTGCTTACCAGTGACCAATTTAACTGGGTACAGGAGGAAATTTAAATGAGATGTCTATACACCTGAGTGTATTGGTCAAAAGGAAGGCAGAGGAATGGGCTTATTGCTGGGGCCTCTTTACAGTGCTGTGAATCCTTCCAGCTGCAGTGTAAGTGTGTTTGCAAAGATGAAAGCAGGGCCGTCCTTAGGCATACGCAGCATATAGGACTGCATTAGGCACCTAAAAATGTGGGGCAACACCACGGTAGCAGGTAAGAGTGGGTTGGCTCCCGCACACTCAGCACATGCTGCAGTCTCCTTAGGCAGGGGCTGTACTCACAGAACCAAATGCACAGGCGTGGTGCATTCTGCATGAGGGAGAGGGCAAGCAGGGGAGAGAGGGTGTTGCTGTGGGGAATGGTGACTCTCCATTGCAGTGAGGTGGGCTGGACAGCGGGGTATCCATTGCTGCTTCGTACCCCGTACCTCCCCCAACCCCAGTGCCTCAGTGTCTGTTGAATACAAAGCATGGTGTGTGTCAGCAGTATGGGGGAGGGGGTCCTCGCGGGGGTCAGGGTGGTGTCTGTGCCCCAGGTTGGGCACTGGGGCACCAGTTTAATACTAAGGTGTAGGGCCGCATAAATCTGAAGGATGTGCCTGGTTGCACGGATTTGGCATGAGGTTTTTAGCAGGGAAGTGTAGCTTTTGCTGAACGCACACACGTTTTGCGAGGAGAGGAGCTTGTCCTCCCTGGAGAACACACTGGGCCAAGGGCTTTTTTCCTGGGGCCTGACTCCTGATTTCCTGATAGGTGGGTCAGGTCTTTGCCCCCTAGTCCCCAGGGCTGCGGTCCCAGTGCGTCCCCCGGGCGCCCGCCTGGGGCTTTGCAAACATCCCCCCCCCCCTCCCCGGGCTGGGGGGAGGGGCTGACTTGAACCTTCCCCTTCCCCCCCCCCGTAGCAGACACGTGCCCGGCCTCTGCCCGCCGCTAATCCCCCGCACCTGCGGCGGTGCGCGACTGGGGGGGGGGGGCGACAGCGGCACAGCTGTAGCCAATCAGGAGAGGGCTGGGCCTCTGACCCTCCGGCCCAATCAGCGGGAGGCCCCGCCCTGTGGGCGGCAGGCCGCGGCCAATGGGGGGCCACGAGGGCGTGCGCGGAGGGGACGGGCGGGGGGGGCGAGGCGCCCGGGAGACCCCGGGAGCGGCGTGGAGGCAGCGAAGTGGCGGCGGCGCTCGAGGCAGCGCGCGGGCCCGGGGCCGGCTGGGGAGAGCCTGGGGCCGCCATGTGCGGCTGCGGCGGGCGGAGGCGGCGCCGGCTGGGAGCGTTGCTGCTGCTGCTGCTGCTCGGGGGGCTGCTGCTCCGCAGGTGAGAGCGGCCGGGGCCCCTCCCCCTCGGCCTGGCCCCCCCCGGGGACACGCCCCCGGGGCCCCTCCCCCTGGTCCTCCGGGGGACACGCCCCCCCACCGTGCCCCCCCGGGACACTCCTCCCCGGGGCCCCTTCTCCGGCCCTGCCCCCTGGGGGCTCCTCCTCCGGGGTCCCTCCCCCGGGGGACACGCCCCCCCGACCGGGCCCCCCCGGGACACTCCCCCCGGGGGTCCCTCCTCCGGCCCTGCCCCCTCGGCCTGGGCCCCCGGAGGACACGCCCCCCCACCGTGCCCACCCGGGACACCCCCTGGACTTCTTTCTCTCTGGCCCTGCTCCTCCTCCTCCGGGGCCCCTCCCCTCGGCCTGGCCCCTACCGTGCCCCAGGGACACTCCCCCAGGGTCCCTCCCCTCGGCCCCCGGGGGACACGCCCCCCCGACCGTGTCCCCCCGGGACACCCCCTGGACTTCTCTCTCTCTGGCCCTGCCCCCCGGGGGACACATCCTTTCTTCAACCCTGCACCCCTGGGACTCCTCAGGCCCTGCCCCCAGGGACCCCTCCTCCTCGGCCTGGCCCCTTCAGACACTCCCTGCGGGGGACATGCCCCCCGAGACTCTTCTCCCCCGGGGGACATGCTCCCTCCGGTTTGCCCCTCGCCTCGGGGCCTGCCCTGCCTGGGACATCCCTTCTGGACACACACACAGGCAGGTCCAAGCCTGCCCCCCGACCGCCTCTACCACCCCAGAGCCCTGTCCCCCAGGATCCTCTCCCTATTCCTATAGGGTCTTGGCTCCCCTGTTCCCCTCAGCCTGTCCTGCCTCTGGGATCCACTCCCCAGGGCACCTGCCTGACCTCAGCCTCCCCCGCCCCCAGTGCCTGCCCATCTGCAGGGCCCTGTCCCCTGGGCCCCTCCCCCTGTGCAGATTAGCAGAGGTTCCTTGTCAAATTGAAACCTACTTGAGCTTGGAGCTTGTGTTGGAAGCAGCTCTAGGACCTGCACCACCACCCCTTTTCCTTGGTCGCATTCTCCTACATATAAGTTGTTCTCTTCCCCCCCCCCCCCAAAAAGCCCCTCAGGAACAATATGGGGAACTGTCTGGCTGACAACACAGCGGGAACAGCGAAACTGACTAAACAAAGTGCTGGGGGATCCACAAACCAGATGCAACAGACAAAAATGCAGTCCCGGTGCTCCCTGCCTGGAATTGTTGCACCTAAAAAAAGTTTTCAGCCAGAAGAGAGAGTGTTTTTCAAGTATCTTCAGGGAATCCCAATATGTTTTTGTGTAGCCTTTAAACATGCTCCTCTACTTGATAACCAAGGCATGCTGATGCCTTGGTCTATTGTGAGTTTGCCAGTGAAGAGAATCGGGACTGTTATTTAGCATGGGTCTCATCTTTTTTGGTCTACTTCTTTTCTCTCTACTACTCCTTGTCAACTATGCTGTTTCTGCCCCATCAGGTTTGCTTGCTGCTGGATTCACTGTCTTCTGGGAAGGATTTAAACAGCTGTTCTTAGCCTTATCAGCATAGTCCTTCTCTGCTGAGCAATAGGGCCCTGAGGTCACTGAGGTTGTTTGTTTTATGACTCCTTTTAGCTTAGTGCATTGGGTCAAGATTTATTGCCATTTAAGTGAAATTGATCTCTACTGGTTTGTCCCTAAGGGATACTGTTAAGGAGTACTGAAAGGAACGCTGTCAGGTTAAATTCATGTAATGGGCTTCTTTAACTGGGTTACTAATAACACTGGAAATCATTAAATCTGTAGGTATGTCAGCCTTGAACCTGTTCATTTACTGCATTTATCTAAGCTTGGGCAGTGAAAGTAGACTGGCCAGTTTTAACCTATGCGTTTAGTTGATTCCATTTCATGTCTCTCTCAAACTAGCTTTATGCACCTGTACTTAGGTTTCAGATGCTGCAAGGGGGTTGTTATTCCTCCAAAAGTAAACTTTCAGTGGAAAGTTTAATAACAAATATATTGCACTGTGTAATTGTTTACATATTTTCAATTTGGAGCCAAAACTGACTTCACATGTCCCTTTAATCCTTAATGCATTTATGGTTACTATATCTCAGCAGCAGCATTCAGTTTTAAACAATTCATATGCCTGTGAATGGAGGCACAAAGCTGTACGTTAGATGTAGCAATGAAGTCAACTGAAGTACTGATAATTAAATTACAAAAAGACAAATCTGAATATTTCAAGATGTGAGACTATAGGGTGCTGTGCAGTTGGGAGGGACTGGAACTCTCTCGGACCTTTTCACATGGTTTGGGTTAGCTGAGCCTGAAAGTTACCACCATCTGCTGGCTTCTCAGTAACCTGCGTGCAGTGAATTTGATGGGTCTCAGTCAGTTTTTCACTGGACAAATGTCCCTATCTCAGAACATTGTTGCGGTGGATACTAATTACCCCACAATACCTTGCCCTCCTGCTTTGCTGGCAGTTTGAACAGAGCGATCGAGGCCTGAATGGGACCATTTGGGCAGAACTCCTCTCTCCCCCTACAAGTGGTCTGTTCATTGGTGTATGTTGGTGGGGCACCTTGCCCATCAGTGCTGGTTTTATACCTGTCATTGAGTGAATAGATGATGCTAGGACTATCAATCCAGCCTCTTCTAATTAGCACTAATATTAATGAAAAATGAGATTAAATGGCAATACTTGAAACCGGGTTGTATGAGAGTGCTCAGACTGTGATATAACCCCAGATATGCCACTTGCTGCTTGCCACAGGGTATGCTTGCTGCTGCTTGCAGGTGTAATGAAAACACCGCACTTAAAAGGCAATCTTCTTCTGTTATCATTGTTGAGTAATGTTTCGGCTTAAAGGTCTACCTCTCCTCTGCGTTAACATGACTCCCATTAACCTTAGTGAGCGATTGCATTCAGATGAAGAATAGGATTCCTTTAATGTGGAAACATTTACAAACTTCATGCTCCCTCCTCACTGCTTTAAAAAAAAATCTGCTCTTGATTCATAAGAGCTCAAACCCGATAAAACTGAAGCAACATCTTCTTTTATCGGAATGCATAGAGAGAAATAGCACCACTTGGAATCAATCACTGACACTGAGCGTTCATCCGGTGGGGGAAGCATGGAGAGAGTAATGCTGCAACCAGATAGAAATGATTTAAAAGCTTTAAATAAATGTTACACATAATATATAGCAATTCCTTGTCTATCATAAAAAGTAATGGATAAGGAAAGACCAATTGCCGGCACTATAAATCAGCTTCTGCGTTAAGCTAACGTTATCCCCATTGACCTTGGCTCTTGGAGGGTTTACTAAAATCACTGAAGCTCTTTGATGGATGACATGCATTTACAAATCAATCATTCTCTGTCCTGGATCTAACCCATCTTTGAAACTGCCAGGGGTAGCTCTTGCTTTTTTCATATCCTGGCTGTCTTATTTGTGGTTTTGGGCATATCCTGCTTATTTTGGGACTGATTATGCCAACACTGCTTTGAGTAATACCTTGAGACCAGTGCAATTACAGGTGGAGTAATGTACTGCTCAGCATGAGTGAGAGGTGGGCTTTATCTAACTTTCCATTTAGCAAAGTATTAAGCCTTTTCTTCCCTCCTGCCCCCAACTTGTCTGTCATGGGCCAAACTTTATCCCTTGTGTCACTCCCACTAAAGCCAAAGAAGTTACACTGTACATTAATTTGGTACTGTGTGTTTCAGATCATGTCCTTTCTGCTATTAAAGCCCTGTACTAGGTGAGTGGATTTTGTATTTCAGTGAGAGCTACAACACCACTGTGAAATAGTGTCCCGAGGGAAATTCATGGGAGGCTCTTTACTGGGGTTATTAGAATGTAGGTGTACAAAGCACTGGCGAATATACTCAGGCTTGGGAGGATGCACTTCGAACATATAAACCATTTGAGGTTTTTAATGGCCAGATTTTTCAAAAACTAGTGTGTTACATTGAGCTTCTAAATCCATATTAGGAGTTAAATTGAATGTGGCCTGATTTTCAAAGCTGGTGAGTACCCTTGTCTTCCATTCACTTCATTGGGAGCAGGATTGTCCCATAGCCACTCCTGTTTCTGCTCAGAATACAAATCACAGCATAAAAACCTCATGAACTGTATGTAATACCTTGTGAAAGCGTAGCGGTCTCTTCCTTCTTGAGCAGTGTTTCTTTTTGAACATGTCTTAGGAGGCCAGTGTGTCTCATGATTGTCCCTTGACTATTCAGTTGAAAATAACCCGATACAAAACGAGATGCTGGATCAGAAAATAGAGCTTTTCCCAGTGCGGGCAAGATCTCTGTCACAACAAGAGATGATGAGCAGCGCGTTGAAGTTGCAGTTGCTAGCTTTCACCATCCTCGGGGGAGGGGGAAGGCCCAAAATGGATAGAACTGGATTTTGTGGAGTCCTCTGTAGCAGGAATGAACAGGGTTTAAAGTTGAACCATCAACCCCCCCCCCACAAGTGTGACCTTCAGTGCTGCCTTGTGCAAATAGCCTCAACTACAGCCCCCACACTACTTTGTTTTTCTCATATTAGAAATATCAGGTCTTGATTTCCCTCTTCTTGCTGGGAGGTAGAAACCTGGACTGGGATCACAATAATGCAGTAGACTGAAACTTGGGCTATGATATTTCATGCCTTTAGTTGAGGCACAATGGGGATATTTAGCCAGATTTTGGCTGTTCTGGATTTGTTTGACAATTCTTAACATAAACCAACTACAGTAGAGCCTCAGAGTTATGAACAACTTGGGAATGAAGGTTGTTTGTAACTCTGAAACGTTCGTAACTCTGAACAAAATGTCATGGGCAGGGTGGATTTGATATAAATCATGATTTAAATCACTAGTTAGGAAGACTCAATTTCTATCATGGATTTCTACATAAAAGTGCATTCTTGTTGATTGTTATAACCCTAATACATATTCTTCATGACTCAGAGATAGACGTAGGTTTCATTTTTAGACGGTACACATTATACATTTTTAAAGTGATTTATTTTGAAAACTTTTCAGATTAGTTTTACAGCTATATCAGAAAATGAATGATTATTTGGTTATTTCATTTACCACAGGTAATTGAAGCAGATAGTTCACCTCCCAGTGACTTCATAAATATTGCCAATTCAACAGGTTAATCATTAATATTTGGAGGATTTTCTTGCCATGCTGTATTAGGAGGAGAACATCACCAGACAGACATTGAAATTGTTTTATTTAACTAAAACAACAACGTTATGTATTCTGGATTTTTTTTTCTTCAACAGCAAACATAATATTTTAACAAAACAAACATATGCATTTTTGAATTTAAACATTCAAGTTTTTTAAAATCAGGTTTGTTTTTGTTAAAATTGTTTTTAACTAAACTAGTTAAATGAAATATTAAAAAAAAAAAAAACCAAAAATTAAATTGACTCTCTCAGCCACGTCAACATGAGAAACTTAAAATATTGGCTTCTGCAGCTAACTCAGTTGGCTTTACCTTCATTTTTCTGTTTCTTCACAATCTGGGAAAGAAAAACAAAGCTTTCCTGCTTTTTCAGGTCCCAAATGATTTCTCAATTTGGAATGAATTAGTCCAAAGGAAGAAAATATTCTTTCTAAACTGGTAGAAGCAGCTACTGCTATTAAAAGCGAGATTATCACTTCAACAGTCTCTGAATTCAAGGCCTGGTCTACACTTGGGGGGGGCGCGGGGGTTCGAACTAAGGTACGCAACTTCAGCTACGCGAACAGCGTAGCTGAAGTCGAACTACCTTAGTTCGAGCTACTCACCCGTCCAGACGCTGCGGGATCGAAGTCCGCAGCTCCCCCGTCGACTCCGCCAGAGTTCCAGAGTCGACGGGAGCGCGTTCGGAGTTCGAACTATCGCATCTAGATTAGACGTGATAGTTCGAACTCCGAGAAGTCGAATTCTACGTGTCGACCCGGCGAGTAAGTATAGACCTACCCCAAGTGATTAAGTGACTTCCACTAGTTATCTGGTATGACTTTCTTTAACACATCAGCAGCAAACATATATTTCTTGAATGGTTCACCCTTAGCTCTGAAGTTTATTATAGTTGGCATTATGGAGGGATGGTTGCTGGATGTTCATGTCATAGCCAACTCCTCTTCTTCAGTAGTTAAGGTTTGACCCTGAATATTTGCAAGAAAATGAGCTAGAGATAGTGCTTGTCCCATTTGATTTTTTTAATGCTTGTAATTTAACTCTGTCATTGCATATTTCTCTTTTTAAGATCTCACTCAGTTCCTTCCACATTTCAATAGCATGAGCAATAAAACAGCTAGTTTCCTGCATTTTGTTCAAGGCTGGAGAAATAGGCTTCAGGATACTCAGCATGTGCTCAACATTTCTCTTAAACCCAATGTTGAGAACTTTGGCTGTGACAGTGCCATCTATTTTTTCATGATTTTGTTCACAAACTGTCATCAGATTAGGCCAGTTCTTGATATAATGCTCAAAACAGTCCACTACTGAGTTCCATCACACATCTTGTGGGAGAGTTAGCTTGGTTCCTCCAACTTTTTTGAGAGCAACTGCTGCAAAGTGGATGTTACAGAAGTATTTTACAATTTCAACAACGTTAGCCTTTATTACTGGAACACTGAAGTCTTTGGCTAGGAGGCGCATCAAATGAGCACTGCAACCGTATGTTATTAGCTTGGAACTCTCTTCTAAATAATTTCTTCTCATCTTGGATACATTTGCAGCATTGTCTGGGACCAAGCTGCATACTAGACATTTGAATATTTTTTCACAGTTTGTTATAGCTTTTACTGCTACTTCTTGTAAGTATTCTGCTGTGTGTGCTTTTCCTGATGGATCAATTGTTTCTGTAAGGAAGACATTCCCTTCTTCTAGTGTCACACAAGCACGTACAACAGGATCATTGTGGACATTGCTCCACCCGTCAAGACTCAGGTTAACAATTTTACCCTCTAGGATGGATTCACCTAAACAAAATAAGTCAATGCAGTTGTTTAATTATTATTACCATACTGCTCATTTAATATTACTCATTGCAGTCACTGACACTCAGTACTACTTTAACGGTGAAATTGTAAAAAGAAAATCTGTCTATTTCAGCTATTTATTTTTTATCACAACTGCATCTAAAATGATAGTACCATAGAATAACAACTATATATTTTGCTCAAACATGAGAATTCAAGAATTGTCCAGAAGGAAGACAGGCAGTGTCTAATCAAGGCTTCCTTTTCCAGGTATTACGCAGGCTTGCCGTTTGTTTCAGAGGCTTGTGAGAATGCTGTGCTACAGAGGTACTGTCTGTGCTTGTCAGCCAGCCCTTGCAATGCATTGGAAGTCTTAGATTTAGCTCCCTTGTAGTGGCCTTGTCTTGTGTTCCAGGAGAGCTAATCACTGCAGATCCCCTCTGTGCAATCCCATGTAAGCCATGTGTTCTGAAATGTCCTCTTTACCTTCTGCCAGCATCCTCTAGTTAAAACTTGACTCTTAGTGTAGAAGACTACTAGAGGCTTAGATAGTACCGCCTCTAAATGTGACCTTTCTTTTAACGCGTGGGTTCTTACTCCGCTCAGAATGGGAGCTATTTCTTGCGTCTGACTGTGAGCTTGTTTCACAGGAACAAACTGCCATTGTGCTTGTGGGGCTGGGTTTGAAGTTGTGGAACTTGTGTGGGCTGAAGAAGGCAACATGCCCACTTCTGATTAGAAAGTCAAGGGATTTAAATTCTTTATAGTGACTACTCATTTGAATCCTGCAGTAGGCAAATGCACTTGGACTCCTAGAAGAAGCGGCTGAGGTTGGAGAAACACTTCTGGGTGGTGTCTGGGCTTGCTTGAGTGTTACTGGATTGAGGCCTGGTAGATTAGAGGACCATGCTAATCAGTACGATATGGCTGCTTCTATGAACAAATCAATGTGAAAGGAAATCAGATATAATTGTGACTATCTAAGCAGATAATTCAATTAAAAGGCTTGTGAATGTGATGTCTGTTCTGTTTTTTTGCATTGGGTGTTTCTGATGATGTATGGCAGGATTAGAGCAGGGAAGAACGTCATTGTCTGAGTCTTCTTGGCCACCTGCTGAAATGTCAGGTTTTTTAGATTTTAATGCAGAAAAATGAGTGAGATTTTCCTGACCTGAACCTGCCTGAGGTAGAAGAACAGAGCACAAGCTCATCTGTCTCAGTATCACCTTATCTTTGGAAGTTTAAGCAAGCTTCTAGGCAAATAAATGCTTATTTTTGGCATCTAGATGCCAGTATGGGTCCAAATGTAGATATCCTATTAAGGTGCCAATATCTGGGGAAAATGGAGCTCACAAAGTCCAATTTCCCACTGATACATTGTTGGAAAATCACCATTTGAAAAGGAAAGGTGCCCTGCTTCAGTGCTGCCCTCTAGGCTGTGATGACCTGTTCTTGCATCATTTTAGTCAGGTGGAACCTGCCTTTAACTCTTAAGTCAGAGGTCCCCAAACTGTGGGGCGTGCCCCCTTAGAGGAGCACCGAGGAACATTTGAGGGGGCGTGATGGGGCCCAGCCCAGCCCCCACGAGGGCTGGGGAGGGAGCACTACCCAGCCCCGCTCTGCTCCGGCCCAGCCCCACCTCCCAGCCACACCCTTGACCCTGGCCCCAAACCTGACCCTCCCATCCCCCCTCCCTGAGCCATGGCCTAGCTCCGGGGGCAGAGGGGGCACAGACAGGGGTAAGGGGGGAGGGGCATGATAAGCATTCAATTCAGAAGTATTTGTGCACCTAGGATAATATCAAAGAAGAATTAGTGTAAAGTGACTGACTTACTTGTGTAAAGTGATTGGACCTATTAAAATAATTTACAGGGAGCAAAGAATGTTTCCTGGAACAAGAAGAACTTGAAGGATGGCTAGTGGGAGGCTTCCAGGCATTGGAGGTGGCTTGATAGATAGCATTAGGAAAGACGATGAAGGGGAAATGAGAGCAGTGATCATGTCCGAGTGAGTTTATAGGGATTATGGGCCCAATTTGTCCCTTTAGTGGAATGCACTGACTCTAAAAAAAAAAAAAAAAAAATATTGGAAATGCTCCCATCTTTCCTCTCCCATCTTCTCTGACCAAAGTGAGCAGGAAAGGGACCCAACCATGACTTGAAATACACAGCATTGGGGATGCTAATTCTTGCAAGTATGCTTAGACAGCTCAGCCCTTCTCCAGAGCTAATAATAACTTAGGTTTGCATCGTGGCTTCTATCCCAAATGACCTCAAAGCACTCTGCACATTATACACACATGCAGCATGGTTGAAATGCAGCCACCTCTGGAATGGAGCCCAGTAAATCAACCTGCACATAAAATGCTAATACAAGAAGGGAAGTCTTAGCCCAGGACTCCAGGGGAAAGCTGAAATTCTTATACAACAGGGTCCTGGGCTCTTTTTATGTTCACAGAAGACAAACAGGTTTTGAAGGGTTCATGTGAAACATGCACATGCTAACAACTGCATGGAGCACAATTTACTTAGGAAGGATTAAGGACTGAGTCGACCCTGCTAGGTGCGGTGAAATGAGCTGCATTGCCTGGGAGATCCTCTGCAGGAGTTCAGGTGTTGACGTGGTTTCCCTCCCATTCTAGGTTTAACTGGAGCAGTCTGATCCCCCTGCAACTTAGGGGCAGGACACTGGGCCTGCAGGCGGAGGATTCGGAGTTCCGCCTTGAAGGCATGCCCTTCCGCATCTTCGGGGGCTCCATGCACTATTTCCGAGTCCCCAAGGAATACTGGAGAGATCGCATGGTTAAGATGAAGACATGTGGCTTGAACACCCTCACCACGTAAGTGCTACCTTCACTAACGGGGTCCTGCAGAGTGGCTATTTAAGTTAGTGGGGATTTTGCCATTGACTAGAGCAAGTCCTAAAAGTGTCTTCTGTTCAAATCATGAAAAAAAGGTTGGATCCTTTCCCTGCTCCCCTTCACATGTTTTCCTGCCAGCAGGTCATTAGCCTTCCCCTGAATATGCTATCCAGGTAGCTAATTCCTTGCTCCCCTGAACATTCTCCAGCTGATGGCTACCAGCTCCAGTCCTGCTGGTGACTCTGAGTCCCAAAGGCACCTCCTGTTTGTTCCAATCTTTCTGCCGTGTAGCAGCAGCCCCTACCAACCAGATGTCTCTTCCTTGTTAGCTGCCTCTGCAGGCCTCCAGGCTTGGACATCTGTAGGAGCGTCTGGAAACAAGGAAAAGAGCTAGCATTTAAATGATGCAAGAGCTATCCATGGAGAACCTGTAAGCACAAGTTTGAGAACTACTGCTCTAGACCAATATAATGCGGGGTCTTGAGCTGATACTGGATTTGGGCCTATGTAATCATGCTCTTAAACTGATACCCTCAATCCTGCATGGAGCAGACAGATTGAGCTGTTGTCTTTGGGAGCCTGGCGGGTGTTGTGCATCTGTCTGCAAGGAGCAAACAAGGGCCTGCTTGACTTGTGACTTCTACTTTGTTAACCACCTTCAGTTCTGCCAGTCCACAAATCTGACTCTGCCCTTCTCTAAGGTTTACAATACACCTCAAGAACCTGCTCAGTTAGTCCTGGCTTTTCAGGTATGTCTGAGGGAGTCAGATATGATTGGTCACTTAGCACTGACACAGTGGCAAGGCAGGTCCAGGCTCTGCAGTTGCCAGTTGACATGACAATGCTTTGGAAACTGCTTCAGCCTTGGCAATGAAGAGATACCTGGACACCAAAGACTAAATTCCAAGGTGAGTCTAAACCTGTCCCTTCAGTGTGAAAGTCACAGCAACTTAGACTCCTGTTCACTTCATTACTTAGACTCCCACTCTCTTACCAACCTTTAACAGGCCTCCCTCCTTACTGATCCTCTGAACTTGATCCAGCGAGCCTAAGGGCATCTGAGCTGGTGTAACCCACATACTGAAGGGCTGGAAGAAAGAAATGTAGGAAGAAAAGCATCTAACAGGAGAATGTAAGAAGTGGGGTATAAAGACAGCCCCACCCTACTCTAACTGCTGGCTCCTCAGTGTGAAGTAACATCAACATACACCCCTTTACACAGGTGCACAAATCGCTGTAAGCTTGCCTGAATCTGTTTCTGGCTAGAAGTGGGTGTGCACAAGAAGGCAGTGTATTGGGGAAGGGGGCAAGGGCCCACAGTCCTAGCCCCACTGCTCAGTGTGGGCATTCCCAGTCCCTCGCTCTGACTCTCTGTGTTTTCAGGTACGTGCCGTGGAACCTTCACGAAGCAGCGAATGGGAAGTTTGATTTCAGCGGAAACCTGGATCTAGAGTATGTGGTGCAATAAGTTGTGAGGAGGGTTTGTTTTGGTTTTTTACTCTATTGCTATCACTGGTTCGAGTGTAGGGGGCAGGGGGAACAACAGTAAGAACAGTGAGCTTTGTGTGTTTGAATCTTTGCATCCAAGGTGGCTTGTTAGATTTGCATGTCGTTGTACTTTGAATAAAAGTACATCCCTGATCCTGTCGGGTTGTAGGTTCACTGCCTCTCCCTGAGCAATAACTTTAGGATGCAGCTTCTGTTAAGGAAGGATAAACTTGACTGCTAGAGAAGTGCTTACATAGTAAGCATGTGCTGCATAGATAGTTTTATAGGGACATGTAGAGAAATGTTCACATCGCTATCCCCTTCCCTCTCCTCACCAATCGCCACCACATCAGGCAGTCCTGCTTTGTTTAGTGCCTCCTTTCTCCTTTCTAGGCCTGCAATGAAAACTATGCTAGAACAGTGGTCTCCAAACTCTTTTGATCGCGCACCCCATCAGTAAAAAAAATTTCGAGCACGCACCTCTTGCTCACATCTGAACTGCAGAGGGAGGGGAGGAAAAAAAAACAAAAACAAAAGCCGCTCGGACTCCTGGCCGAACTGCTGAAGGTGGGGGGTGGGGGGGAGAAGAGCAGCACTGCTCCAGCGGTGCTCCTTCTGCCGTGCACCCCCAAGGATCCTCTTGAGCACCCCACTTTGGAGACCACTGTGCTAGAAGACTCTGGTTTGACACACTCATTGTTTTTGGTGTCAAGGGTAGTGGTTAGGAACTCCTTTCACAGTTGATTCTGGCAGGTTTTAAGGCTGCTTGGCTTGTCTAGCATGGAGAAGGATGCAGGGGTTTTTCTAAGTTTTGCTCCAGATAATGTCTATAACAGGGTTCTGACATATTCCCTGACCATATCATTGAGACAAACTCTATTGGCACCCTGCTTATAGCAACCGTGTTTAGCAACTGTTTTGTTGAGCGTGGAGCTGTTCCCAACCCAGATATCATCTTGGGTAACCCCGTCAGTGTAGCCTAATGGTTTAGAACAGGTGATCGGGAGTTGGGAGAACTGACTCTGTTTGACCTTGAGCAAAGCACTCAGTCTGTTTTGTGCCTCATCTTTCTCATCTGTAAAATGGGGATGGTACAGAAGTGCCAAGTAATAGTATCTTACTAGGCACTTCTAGGTTGGAGCAGCATTTTCTAAAGTCTCAGCGATGCAAAACATCCACCAAAAGTTTGTAGTTAGTCTGCGTTTGTGTTGGAGGCTTACCAGCATGCTTGTTAAGATGTAACAGGCCCATTATAAATCTCTGCTCTCCTTCCAAAAGCCCTCCTCTCCCCATATGCTGTCTTACTCTTGCCCTTCCTCTTCTGTCCTCAGCAACAGTGAAGGTCATCCACTGACTCTCAGCATCACCACACTGACTTTCCCGTGAGTGGGAAGTTGGGGGAGGATGGTGATTTGCTTGGTGCCACCTGTCAAGTGGTGAAACATTTCTCCTGAGGCCGCTCAGTTCACTCTCTGGGCAATCTGCCTTCACAATTAAGTCAGAAGCTCTCAGTTGTGTGGAGTCAGGTGGTGGGCAGTGCCAGTTAAATGGAATAATGGTATTGTTACCAATCATGTGACTGCATTAAGGTTCTGCGCCCACTACTCCTCTAATTTTTTAAGGCCTTTGAAACCCACTGATTTGGAATCACCTCTTATTGTTGCTACATCAAACTATTTCCTTTGACTTTGCTGCGTAGACAGCATGGTCATGGGTGCATTAGGAATGCACAGAAAACAGGTGTTTTTTTAGCGAGACAATAATTAATGTTGTCTGGATCTCCTAGGGCCTTCCTTACCTTGGCAGCTGAAGTTGGATTCTGGGTGATTCTGCGTCCAGGACCCTATATCTGCTCTGAATGGGATCTTGGTGGTCTTCCCAGGTAAGAGTATGCATGGTAGTCACGCGGATTTGGGTTTTTTGTTTGGCTCAAATGCTCAGGCATTCAGCCCTTAACTTGAGACACTGTGTATATTTTCGCATTCGTAAGACCATAGGAACACACAAGCTCTTTGGGTCATGCAGCGCAGCCGCCTGCAGAGATTCAGAAATAATGTTAGGAAATGATCAAATGTTTCAGCCTGTGTATTCCAAGGAGATGGTCGTGTCCCATAGCAGCAAGATTCCCACTCAGTCATTGGTCCTTTTCAGATCATTACTAACAGTAGACCTGGCATTAGAATTCTGCTATGAACAGGGTTTTTTTTGTTTGTTTTTTTTAAAGGCTGTGGTGTGTAATGGTTAGAGCAGAGAATTGGCATTAGGAGATCCATGTTCTATCTCTGACTCACTGTGTGACTTATATTTACCTTCCTTATGCTTCAGTTTCCCCGTCTATAAAATACAGCTAGTGATATTTGCAACTTGGTGTAAGGATTCATTCACCCCAGGGCTCATTTTAATAGCCCTATGGGGACACACGCATGATGTGGATGGGAACAATAATGTCCCATGGTTCCATCATCCCTCTGTTAGAACTTCTTTTAAAGCTTTGTCCTCCTGAGTACCATTTTCCCCCACAACAAAACCTTCACTTACAAGCAACTCTCTAGATCTGTGGCTATCATGGCCAGCGGCAGCTCAGGCTGGTTCATAAGGTGGAGTCAGCACATTTACCAGTTATCTGGCTGCCACTGCGTAAGTGGAGTCTCATGTTTACAGCAGCCTGGTCATGGTAAGAGCCTGTGAGAGTCAAATCTAACCCGTAAGCACTGAGAATCTCTCCTGGTTACCAGATCCCAATGGGACAGCTGCCAAGATTCAGTCCCACTTGTTTATCTTTCCTTGTCTTGCTCACCAGAGCTTTAACCTCTGTGGAGGAGCTTGGCTTAGATGAAATTTTGGGATGATCTCTCCCCACGTTTCTCGTCTCACTTTTGCTGCAACTCACACTCTCCTGACTCTCAGACAAAATGAGTTCAGTGTGTTTTGGCTATTTCATGCAATTAGCGTAATCTTATCAGGAGACTGAGTTTGATTAAGGCCCCTGGGGTATCCTCCTGCAGCGATGTGAGGCTTTTGCCTTAACACTTTGCCACAACATGCAACAAACTGTTTTGTGCAAGCCGGGGGCCCAGGTGGCAGCAGGATGTGCTGCCACCTGGGAATTAAAATTAGAGTAGAGTTCTGAGATTGTGAATGTCTTAGAGAGATTCTCTCTTGTCCCCTCCTTTCACTGTCACTCATGATGCCACAGCTGCTTGTGATAACAGGAAGCAGTTGGTTAGAAATAATATTAGTCGAAAATGACAGCATTATTAGCTGATCCCAGGTCACTGTTGTAACATATTTTGCGCTCATAGAGCCCCTTTTGCCTGATAAAGTAAGTAATAATATCCCCATTCTGCAGTTCAGGAAACTGAGGCAAAGCATGGTTGTGACTTGGCCAGAGCCATACAGTTGCAGAGTTGGATGTAGAACCCAATAATTCTGACTCTCAGATGCTTGCTCTTACCATTAGCCCAGGCTTTCTCCTGCAGGGACAGGCAATGAGCAGAGTTCCTGAGGTTAGACTGATTGTAATAGCTCTGCAATATACTGCACTTGGATACACATTGATTGTTCCTTTGTTATCCCAAACAAACCAATTAAATCCTGTAAACCTGCACTAGAAGTGAAGGGACAGATCAGCTGAAAGGATGCTGCGTGTTGGGGTGGTGATTTGGAGGTGTTGGAAGCTTGGTTTAGGATGTATTTTTATGAAGGAGCATTGGTTGTAAGAATGCAGAAAACTCAGGAATACTCCTCTTCCTCGCTGTCACTATAAACGATGGAAGTCATAGGTTGTTCTCACAATTCACCCCCACTTCTTTCTATCAAGGGCATATTTCCCCCCCCTCCACTGGTAGCTCAAGAATGATCCAGCTCAAAAACAAAGAACCTCTTTATCTTCTGAGATATAGGGCTTAGCCCATGAGATATCATGAGTGTGAATTGGAATGGGACTGAGTCTCCCAAGTGCATATTCCAAAGTACAGGGTTGTCAGAGGGGGTGAAGGGCAGTTAGAATCCGGAATCTTGATTTGGACTCGTTAACAAATGTAAGTGGAGGTTTGTATTGTAAACATACTTAATAGGATTGTGGTCAGGAAAGCGATTCTTTCTTACATGAAACAAGTTCAAATGTCCCATGGGATTCCTTTGCCATTCATGGCATAAATGTCTGTGTAATGTTCCTCTGTGCTGCTAAATAGCTGCTGTGTTCACCTGCAGGGTCTCCTCCACCCTGCAGTCACGAGTGAAGGGATTTTAACTCACATGCCCCTTCTGCCATAAAAGATGCTATATAAATGTAAAGTGACTGTCATTATTCAGCACATCTGCCCCTTCTATGTCTTTGAGTCATTGCTGCTGAACCGATGGCAGAAGCAAGCATTTTCCTGTTAGCGCTGCAGAGAGAGCAAACTGGCTTCTGTTCTGCCTCTTTTATTATCCACACTAATGTCTAAACTTCTGGTGCAGGATCTTTATTATTGGGACTGATGTCTGAAACAGAGATAATCCAGCTTGACATTGAGATCCCAAATGCTTTTGCAGAACTATTGCTAGGAAAAAGCCTTTTTGACTTGGAAACTGTTTGTTTTGATCTGGGAGTGAGTTAAAGAGAGAATAAAGTAAACTTTACAATGTGTCATTTAATGAGTCACTTGAACTGCATGTTGGATGCTACAGTTAACGTGAATCCAGGACAAAATCACTAATGTCTGTGTACATCTGTGTGTGAATGCACTGGGTAAAAGTACAGGCCATGATTATGTCCTGAGTATATCTAGCTTAGAGTCTGATACTGCCGTGTGCTTTCGGAGAGATGTAGAGTACCTTCAGCTCCCATCTAGCTCGCTGGGAGCTCAGCACCTCTCAAGAAGCCCTCAGCACCTTGCAGGATGGAGCTGTTGCTGAGCTAAATGACTTAAAAATGGCAATTCTTTCTGCTTGAACTCTGTGACGTGTAAGCGAGTGGCAGTAATGCATGCGGGCTGGAGCAGAAGTGGGTCCCCAATCGATTCCCTCTGCTGCTGCTTCTGCTGAACAGTTTCTGGTTACTCTAGGACTCTCCTTCTATTCTCTCCTAGCTGGCTACTCCAAGACCCAGAAATGCAACTGAGAACAACCTACAAGGGCTTCACGGAGGCTGTGGATGCCTATTTTGATCACTTGATGACCAGAGTGGTCCCTCTCCAGGCAAGTAAGATGCATCACCCTCTCTTTCCAGCACTTGGCTGCTGTAAGCATTAGAGTCCACTCGTGCAGCGACAACAGGATAACTGGCAAACGTGCTGACTCCACCATATGAACCAGTCTAGACTGCAGCTGGCCATGGTGGTCTCACAGATCTAGTGAGTTGCTTTTAAGTGGGGGCTAGGGGGGCAGCCCTAGCTCATCTTTTACTGAGTTCTGTGGAGGAGTAAGGTGCACAGTAGGATGACGCTCCCATTAGATTACTCTCTTCCCCTCCTCTCCCCCACAGCAGCGACAGTGCAGGTTTTCCCTAGCTTGGAAGGCACAGGCTTTTCCGCCTTAACCGCTGAAGTGTGAGCCCCCTCTCCTCCTCACAGACATTCGTTTCTTGAGCCCAGGGCTGGTATAACGCCAGTTTCAGCTGGGTTAGAAACCATGAACCTGATGATCAGCTTCTCCCCTCTCTTCCTACAGTACAAGAAAGGGGGCCCCATCATCGCGGTGCAGGTGGAGAATGAATATGGTTCCTACGCCAAAGACCCTCAGTACCTGACCTACGTTAAAATGGTAATGTTGGCACTCCCACTCTCCCCTGTGGCAGGCACCTCCTGAGCCTGCTCTTTAGCTTCCTCCTTTCCTGCACTCCTACAAACCTCTGCTGACATCTGAGCACACCTGGAGAACCTCAGCAGGGTCAGTGTCTGATCCAGCTAACCTCCAATACCCATGTCCCTGTAGCAGGTGAAGTGATCCACCCTGTATCTCGATGGGGGTTGGGGTGGGGAAAGAGATCATGTTTAACCCCTTCACTGCAGACAAGAGCCCGTGTGTGCTGACTGTTGCACTTCATGAGCTCTTCCCAGAAACACAGGGATACCCACCTGGCCCTGGGCAAGGCTGTCCCCTGGCTGTGCTCATTCCCATTCTCCAGATCAGAAGCAGTTTTGTGGTGGTTCTGAGGCATGCCAGATCCAGTGCCTTCCCTGGGGGAGAGGTTTCTGTGAGCCAGACAAGCCTCCTCCTAAAACTCTGTAATCTGGAGCTCAGCATTGGCCAGGCAGGCTAATTTGACTAAGGCCTCCCTCATCCTCATCAAGCAGATACTGTGCCCCAGTCTGGGCTTCTGAGCTGGGCCCAAAGAGCTGGTGTGGACTCGAGGGCGCTGTGTTATCCTAGTGGATCAGATATTAGCCATGCTGACTTGCTTACCTCTGCTGTTGGCACAATACCCATGCCAGTGCAGACAATCAACTGGGGCCACTTTATAGCTCAGAGGGTCATCTTTCCGTGAGAATCTAAAAATCCTGTTATGTATAAGAGGGAAGTTACTTGCTCAGTGTCCTGCTGTGTGTGTGTGTATGTGTGTATATATTATGCGGATGGTATCCTGTTTTCAAATGCTTGTGTTTCAAATGTGTAAGATTCAGAGTAACTATTAAGATCTTGGCTTGGGTGGATGAAGGCCTCCTCCCACACATCCCTTGGCTTCAGACAGGTGGCACAGTCCTCTTTTTGCCCCTAAGACCCCGCTCCCTAGAGTATTGTATTTACAGGCCCAGGTTTGCACCATAAACTCTGTGTCCCCTGCTTTTCTGCCGTGGCATTGGCAGCTCCTGCTTTAACCTTGCAAGTATTTCAGCCCCCTTGTGCTAGAAGCCAGTTGGAGAGTTAACTGGATTAGTTCTGGCTCAGGTCATCTTATTCCTCACAACTAACCTGCAAGTATTCAGGATTCACGTGGTGAGTTCTCTTCTTTCTTTCTTTGAATTATTTCTCTTTCTCGTCTAACTCAATCCCTCCTTGAAGAAGGGTTAAATATGCGATGTCCCGGTTAACAGGTTAGAAGATTGATTTCTAGCCTGAACAAAGCATGTAAGAGCCATTTTAAAAAGTCTGTCTAGTTCACACTCCCACTTCTTATATCAAGTGATGAGCATGTAAGTAAATGGCTGTTTGGGTCCTATACCGCTCTGGCATGGAGGTGGCACTATTGCATTGCTTTGAGATCAGCCTTGACAATTTACCAGCACAGGTGTAAAGTCTGCTTGCACACCTTTACCATTATGATTATGACGATGAAAGAGCTAGTGATATTTCACTCGCCTGTCAAAACAAATTACATGCCCCAGACGAGTGGCTGAATAGAATTTTAAAGGCTATTTCCTTCTGGTCTGGTGTTGTGTGTGACACCTCCTGTCTGAGGCTGCGCTGTCTAGTGGTTAGAGGGGAGGGACTAGGAAATCAGGACTCTTGGGTTCTGCTCTTGCCTTTGGATGAGAGTGTTGTATAGTGTTGGTGCAGAGAGACTCCTGGGTTCTGTTCCGGGCTTGGCCCCTGGGTTTTGAGTGCGACGGGCTGGTTACTTCACTTCCCTTTGCCCATCTGTGACTGTAGCCTGACTTGTGTTTGTTGTTAACACGGTGCAATCATCGTAAAATTCACATTTAAATTAAAAAACAAAAAAGCCTGTTAAGTTCCCACTCCCCATCGCACCCTGTCAGGTGCTGCCTTTACCCTTCTGTGTCCTTGTCATGACTTCCTGTGCCAGCAGCCACCTTCCTCAAGGTACATGAGCATACTGCTGCTGTGATTATCTGAATGCATACACCCGTGCCTGCCTTTGACTCTGTTTCTAACCCTGGTTTTCCTGTTGCACCCTGAAATCCTGTAATGCATTTCAGTGTGCAGTGACTCACTGTTTTATTTACTTACGTCCAGGTAAAATAAATAAATGCAAACCTAACATTAATGCAGCACTCTGGGAATATTAAATAAGTGCAGGTGAGAGAAATTCCAAAATTCCCACAGTAACTGAATTCTGCCCCACTACAAGTGTCCATTAAGATCTAAACATGATAGCGAATCCAGTATAATGATGAACAGAGATTGGCAAAGACACTGGAACCAGGCCAATGTATCTCTGAAATTTGTCTCTTTAAGTTCTCAGTCATAACATTGATTTAATGTAACATTCCTTTGTGCAGTCTGTAAACGTTCATCGTGTAAGTGCTTTACAGACATTAGCTAATGAATCCTTGCAGGTAACTGGTTCAGACTGATATGTATTTATCCCTATTTTACTATGTGGCAAAAGTAGAATGGAGAACTAAGAGAAATCACCATTCATGGATTCCCTTGGCATAGTTACCTATGACCTTTGCCCAGAAATGAATGAGAACTGTGTCCATTACTTGGTGATTCTGCTAACCCACCCTGGTCTTCTATATTAAATGGTAGGAAGGCAGACTGTTCTTTGCCTCTTTCCCCAATATTCCCCTTGGAATTGGAAGCAGCGGAGTTGTGGGGAGGGATAGCTCAGTGGTTTGAGCATTGGCCTGCTAAACCCAGGGTTGTGAGTTCAATCCTTGAGGGGGCCGCTTAGGGATCTGGGGCAAAAATTGGTCCTGCTAGTGAAGGCAGGGGGCTGGACTCGATGACCGAGGTCGTCCCTCCTTTTTCTAGATTGGTATATTATATATCCATACCTTTTATTTTATTACCTTACCAGATATGTTCAACATCTTGCCCAATGGGGATACGTCATCCTGAAATTTGGGAGGGCCAATCCAGTTAAATAAAGAATCTCAATGGGACAAAAATGAAGGGAGGCAGAATATGAGGCTGTGGTAGCTTGAAAATCTATATATTTCAACCACTTCTCTTCTGGTAGTAAAGTTTGACAGCCCGTCAAAGGGAAGGGGCCTGCTCACATTGAAATGAATGGGGATTTTGCCATTAACTTCAATGAAAACAGGAATAAGATGTGGTTTGATATTTACATAGCCCATTTTGGCCAGAAAGTAGCACAGTGCTTTATTGTGAAGTGCACAGCTGTGGCCCCAGATGAAACTTCCTCCATTACTTTCAATGGATGGACGAAAAATAGTTTAGAAACATCCGGGTAAGAGGTCTGTCCCCTATCTTCCTCCCTCCACCCCAAAGAAGGATGATACTGAACTGTACCTCCTTAGTGTGCTGGTGAAATGTTACATTCAGGTCCCAGCACAATGATTTTTTTGTTTCATTTAGGCCTTGTTGAACAGAGGGATTGTGGAACTGTTAATGACTTCTGACAACAGGGATGGACTATCCTCTGGCTACGTGGAAGGAGGTATGTGGCATTGCAATGTTTTTCAAGGGGACAAGTTAAAGCAACTCTTTGGGATGGTGGAAAAGATGGATGCCTTAAATGAGGGGAGGTGCATTTCCTTAGGTACATCTTTATTATTTATTAATTGTTGTGTTGCGTTAGCTCGTAGGAGCACAAGTCAAGGACGAGGGCCCCATTGTGCTAGATGTTGTACACACACAGTGGAAAGGGAGTCCCAAAGAGCTTAGTGCACGCTCCTTTTCAGTGTATGACTGGGATATGGATGGCAGCAGAGTTGCACCATGGCTATACAACCCGTTTAAGCACTGAGGAGCTATATAGCACTTTCCAGACCATGTGGAGGAGTTCGAGGGCTGATCGGGATGAACAGCTTGGATATAATAAGATTTAACTTCGTCCTGTTTGGTGAGGGGCATCTGCAACTTCCATTAGAGTTCTTTGGAAGATGTAAGAGATCAGATATCAAGAGGTATTGAGCAAAGAGGTTGAAATTGCGGTTGATGCTAAAAATACTGCCCTAGTTATTTTATTTCAATTTAACACATTAAAAATGCCTACACGTAAGCACTAGTTACCCTAACAATTACTAAAAGTGCGATCACCTTTTGTTAGGATTTTGGATTTCAGGTTAAAAGTCAGAAGACCTCATTAAAAGCTAAAATGGGAGACTGAAACTTACCATTCTGAAAGAGTTGAAAATAGTTTCGAAGGGGGGGGGGCAGGCTGACTAGCTGTGGGTTACTGTGGCATCTGTGTGCTTGTCCCTAGAGCGTGGAACTTTTGGGTTGTGAAGAGGAGTCGGGAGGGACGAGTTGACTTTTGTGGTATAAATCACATAACAAATCAATCCTCCTAACGAGCTACAATCCCCCTGAAAATAACTCCTAGAAACCCAGTTTAGCACCTAGCCATGTAGAAACCCAAGTGCATGACCTCTGGTTTCTGTGTTCTGCAGCTGATGGTGTTGTACACAGCATCATATTGAGATGTTGCTTTTTCCATGCCTGATCCTGCAGCTAGCCCTTACTCACTTCACTATTGACTTCAGCGGGGCTACCCACCTGAGTAACGATAACTCTCCTGTGTAACGGTGTGCAGGTCCCAGGGCTATGTTAGTCACAAGTAAGGCAGCAAGTCTTTCACTGAGGTCACGGACTCCAGACTTTCCAGGTCCTCCGTGACTTCTGCAGCGGCAGGTGTGGCTGACGCCAGGGCTGCTCTAGCAGCTGGGCCGGCCTGGGGTCAGCCACACTGGCCGCTGCTCAGGTAGCCCCAGGCAGCTAGTCCTGGGCGCTGCCATGGAGCAGCAATCCAAGAGCAGCGGCAAGGCCCCGGGCCGCCCCTCCACCCGCAGAGCATCAGCAGCGGGGTCCCAGACCACTCCCCCCACCCAGCAGCGGTAACATGCTGGAGCTACTCCCACCCACTCCCAGTAGCGTTGCTGGCGCGCCCCCTCTACACCCAGCAACTACGATTTAGTCAGGGGTATTTTTAGTAAAAGTCAAGGCCAGGTCACGGTGACTTTTACTAAAAATAGCCGTGGCTAAATCATAGCCTTAGTCACAAATGCTGCTGATGTTCAGTCCAGAGAGAAGCGCATGGAGATCACCAAATAAGTGATCTTTGCCCTTACGTTTTAAATAAATATATAAGGAGGCGGCGGGAATTCATTCTTGGTGTAACTCTGAAGCTTGTAGAGTTGCACCCCGACTTAGTGTAGCCTGTTCCAGTTTTCCTTTCAGCTACAGCAGTTTCCAGCCTTGGCCACACAGGGTCACTCTCTCCCTGCCAGTGAGCTCAGCATTTGGAAGGGGTGAGGGTGGAAATCTCCTTTTCAGCACTCGTTGCCTTCCCTGGGAATGTTTACTGCCTTGGAGCTCTCTCACGTGCGGAGTTGTCTTTTCCAGAGGGCTGTGTGATGAGAGGGCTTTGATACCAATTCGCCTTTTAGATGTCATAACAATCTGCTCATTAGAGTCAACATGTCAAGTAATCAGGAACGCGGAATAACTAGGGCTTCAAGTGATGCTGCAGCAGCAGCAAGGTGGCTGAAAGCACAAAAGGGAAGGGAATAGAATCTGCGGTAGAAAAAGGCAGAAAGATGAGAGGAGAAACTGCTGTCATGAGGTTGGAGAGGAATATAAAGCCATGGTCCTGAGGCCTGGTTCACTCTTCGAGTCAGTGGAGGCTTGGTTTCCTTTTAAAATGTGTGCATGATTCCCATTCATGCTAGTGGCTGACAGGTGCCTTGCGGAGAAGAATATCCATTATGGAAGGGCATCTGCCCCAGGGTGTCGTAGCCAGTCTGATAGTTCTCTCCTAGCTCCTACTCTGTGGCTGTAAAGCACCCTGCTGGCAGCAGAATCAGTGCAGTGGTGGGAGCAAGGCTTCTCGTGGTGTGCATCCTCTCCACGCCCATGGACACAGCATATACCATGTGCTGCAGCTCTCTGGGGGTAGCATCGAAGTCTGTAGCTCGCTGTCTGTATGGATCCATCAGCCATCGACCTGGGCTAAGGAAGGAGGTGCAAGAGCTGCAGAGGCTCCTTAAACCCTGAGGCTGGCGTGACAAAGCTTCAGTACTTCTCCACAGGCTGGAGTAGGGTAAAGTATCTCCCGCACACCAATCCCCAGCATCCAACCCAGTGCATTAGGCAGGGTCCTGGGAGCAGGCTTTGCATTGCTATGCAGATTATCTATTACAATTTCCACCAAGGGGGTAGACACGGGGCTGTGGGTGGCTGTTATTGGGCCATGCTAGCAAAAGCTGCCTCTTGTACTCCCTGAAGATGGGAGGTGCTTTGGACAGGGAAGGAGAGCTTCCAGAGGACCTACTTAGCTAGCTCATCTTTATATCTGGGTTAGCTCTGTCACTCTCCAGTGTCTCTGATAGCTGCTCAGCAATATATTGCTAATTCCTAGTGGACAGGTGGCCTCTTCCCATATAAACTACCATCACACTCTGCACTAATTGGCAAGCTTGTTGGCAGTCTTGACAGTGAACCTAAGGGCTAAATGGGCCACAGAATCCAAACTCCTGGTCCCTCCAGGTCAGGACTGAGGTGCACTGGGATGGGATGTGTGTAAAGCGTACCCTGCTGCTGCCCATGCTTTACCTGATCTGAGGCTTTGGGCTTGATTTTGTTCTCCCACCAGTTTCAGCAGAGTTCTTGATTTGCACTGAAAGCAATACTGGGCACCTTGTCTCCAGGGCTTTCAACCAGTGCGTTCCACCAGCAGTAAACTCATGTTTTGTTCTTGCAAAATAAATGACTTACTCATCTGTACCAAAGTCTCAGGGTTTGCACATTGGTTACAGAAATCTGTGAAAATCAAGGTAAAAATGGTGAAATGCAGGCTCTGGCTCTTGTAAATATTCTGTTTGAATCATTGTGCTTGACAGAACAGGGGCTGGAGCTGATGCCAGCTCTCTTTTAGATTATTGTGGAATAATGTATTTCTGTATTAACACTGCGTGTACCACTGCTCCTTACATCAGAGCTCTTGGACTGGAGTGTCTTAAATGTCAGGCAAAGGCAAGGGAAGAGTTCAGGGTTCTTCACACCACAGCCCCTGCTGGGTTGAGAAACGTTGGTTACTGGGCAGTGGTGTATGCTGTTCCAAAGAGCTGTCAAGGGGCCATGTGCCCTAGTTCTCCTGGACTTTGCAGTGCCTTTCACCCAGCATGCAATGAGCATAATCTATCTACCTGTCGGCTTGTTTCCAGGAAAACACTGGTGTGTCTCCCTGCTGAGATGTAGACTTTAATTGGGAGATCTAGCCAGCTCATTCGGATTGTGGTTTCTCAATCCCTGCTCTTGTTCACTTACCCCCCACAGAACCGTTAAGCTGTAAGCCTCTGCCAGGGATAGAGTATCCTGCAGTGAAAGATCAGAATTGCCTCCAGATATGATTTTTGTGGTGCCTTTCATCTAAGGATCTCCAAGTGCTTTACGAATGCTAATTAAGCCCTGGGATACCCCATGAGGTGGGCTGCTGTTATTTCTTGCTTGTATCTCTGTGTGAACATTCAGAGCTAGAAATGTGGCCTGCAGCTATTCCACTGTTTGTTGAAGTCCACAAGCTGAGAAGTTTCATGGTAGGTCAGGACTTGGATCGGAGACCTCCAAGGAGCACCCAGGTGTGCTGCAGAGTGTTGTGTTAATGATTCAGTAATTGGCTTATTTTCCCTCTGAGTTGGTGTTGGGTTGATGCCCCGTCCTGGTATGTGGAAAAGCTCCATCAGTTGAGGGGATTGATTACCCATCAGCGCTAGTGAAGATTCTTCTTTCTCAACAGCTTTGGCCACTGTTAACTTTCAGAAGATGGATTACAGCTTCCTGGACTTTCTGGACTCAGTACAGGTAAGATGCAAAGATTTGCCTTTGTTCAGCCTGTTCTTATCGTTGAAACAGTGTCATCCAAACACTGATACCTTGCTTTTGTGGTGGATGCTCCAGGCTCCCCTTCCTTTAGGGCCAAATCCCTTTGAAGTCAATGGAAAGTTTCCCATTGATTCCAGTGGAAGTTGGATGGGACTTTAAGGAGGCTGCACCCCAGTGCTCCCTTACTGCTTGCTTTCCCATCTGGTTGTGGAGCTTGGCTAGTGTTCGCAACCTGGGATCTATCTTTGGGAAAGTGCGGGGATAGAGTGTGTGCATCAGAATTTCTACAGCTGAGGCCTGGCTCTGGTATAATGCAGAGAGAGAGAGAGAGACAGGCTGCAGAGCAAGCTCTGAATTGTGGATGCCTCAAAGATGGTGAATGTTTGGATCTAAGGTTCTGGTTCAGCCCGTTATGGGTGAATCCTAATTTCATAATATTCATGGATACTCATGAAATTGAAGGGTTGGGCAGTTGGGAGCTTCAGAACTCTTAAGCGCTTAGTTTCAGCCTCCCAGGGGTTAGATGTTCAGGACAGAAGCCCACAGCTTTTCAAGAGCACAGCTGCAGTCATTGCAACCCTGAGGGGGACACAGCCAACCTGCAGGTTACTGAGAATATGAAAAACGTAGGTAGCACTGTATAAAAAGGTACAGGCTGTTTGCAAAATGCAGATTTAGATACGGGTTGGGTGTTCAACAGCCAGCCCCCCGCCTTCCCTGTTGTTAAATTATATGGTGTTTGGATAGCGGGGCACTAGTCCAGCTGCATCTCGAGGAAATGGCATGGTGGGAATGAGTCCCTGATAGACTTGCTACGTCACAAAGCCACCAGCGACATGCGATTAAATTATCCCTCCTGCCCGGATTGAATTTGCAGCATGAGGTCTGTGTTTGTCTGTCCTTTTTAGTGCTTAACAGATTTGAATGTCTGGTAATTCCTTTTTCTAATATTGAGTGATCGATTAAACAATTAAAGTGAACAAGTTTTGGCAGGAGAAGGCAGGACTCCACAGCAGCCTTTCTGGCAAGCGTGTCCTTCACAGCCGTAACTGAGTGCCTCTTGCTTACTCGTGGGGAGAGGGGATGGCATTCTGAAGTGTTCTGCTGGTGGAGCCCTTGGGATCTGTGAGCAGATTTCCTATTTCCAGGTCCTGATCTGACTCCCTTCACCTGGGATTCCATTGTTCCATGACATACGCAGCTATTGATCCACTGAAGAGAGGCCAGAATAATTTTACTTTGGCAGCAGGGAGTTGAGCCTGACTCCTTTGGCAGCATTCCTATTCTCCACGTTCTCTCTGCTTCTGAGTGTTAATATGCAGGTGCCACTGGATCTTGGAACTGGAGACCTTATTACCTGCAGTTTGAGGGCTCTTTACGCAAGTGGAGATAGCCTGATACTTGTGGTTTCCTTTAAAGAGGATTGTGCTGTTCTGCCTGACCCACAGAAGCCTGGGCATTGGTCTGTTTCTGGCCTGAAATACCTTCTCTACTGTCCTGTAAAGGTTAATTGTAGCCAGCTATCTCAGAAAGCCAGAAATCTTATCCCCTCAAGTGTTTGTTAATGGAGAGATGATGGGAAGGTTTTTTGGACTTGTACTAAATATCTGAGGGATTAAGGGTAATTTAAAGTTTAAATTCCCTGTGTATAAAATTTTTGGGGGGTGGACTAAGTGTTTCTTAAATCAAGTGAACTCACAAAGCAAAGTGAAGGCTCCTTCTGTTTGCCAAGCTGCTTGGTTCACACACAGTCGCAGCCATGTCGAGATCAGGATAAAAATAAAAGTCTTGTGCCTATGACACAGCCAACCAAGCCAGGGTCAGGCTGAGCAACGTCTTTTCAGAAGTATGTAATCATCGAGGGGCCAGTGAGCTGCCAATCAGGCTATACTGCGCTGCAGCCCCTGCACAGTAATAGAGGTTTCAGTCTCCTCTGATAAAGCAAATTCAACATGGCAGCTCATTACAGCAGCTTCAGTGGGAAGTTTGGGTGCATGTTTCCATAGTTGACGGGCTCCACCAGCCATTTAGGCATGTCCCTAAATGTTCCTGCTTGTCAGTTTGAGAACTGGACTCCCTAATTTAATGCCTCAAGCTTGAAAACCAGGTTCTCTATTTAGGTGCCTTTGAACAGCAGGTTCTGGCAATTGAAAATGGGATTTGGATTATAGAGTTCATAGAATGGACTCCATGAACGCATTGGGCCTGGTATGTGTAGCCACTGTTTGCTCTCTCCTCTGTTGTTCTAGCTTTGCCATCCTACCTCACTCCTCTCCTGCTATCTCAATCTTAGCTGCTATACAGCTTTGCCAGCAAATTCCAGTTTCACCTGCAATGCCCTCTCCACCTGCTGTTCCCATCCAGGGTCTCACCCAGCTCTGCCAATGCATTTCAGTCCTTATCTGCAGCCTTCACACCTCCATTCCAAGCCTGAGCTTCTCATAAGCCTGTCATGCCAGATTTATGGATAAGCTAAGGTGGTGAACTGTATTAGATTTCTGACCCAAATCAAATTTAAGCAAAGGACACCAAGCACTGGATTAACCCATTGTGTACTGTACCTTGTCCTTTTGTAACTGATATAGTGGGGCGGGTGGAGGTGATGTCTTGAGTCTGTGTCAAACAAACAGTAGTAGCTTCATTCCTACTCTCACCTGGAGTGATTCACCACTCTAACAGTCTTTTCTCTCTAAAGACTTGGGTATCCAGGTCCAAAACTGATCAGGAGGCAGTTTGACTCAATGAGATTCTGTCTCCTTGCAGATATGCCTACATATTGGCTTAATGACAGCACCTTGTACAGGATCCTGTCCCAGGGCACCCCCTGCCATCCCAGCAACACTGCCTGCATGGCGTTTTATTTAATACTGCTCATTTGCAGAGGACCACTCCAGTCTAGTGTTTCACCCGAATGCCCCAGATTCCCTGCACTGTCAGAGAAGTAAGAGATGTAAAGGGCTGGGGAATTGGTGAATGAGCACTTTGCTCAGATTGCAGCCTGATTGTGAGATGCCACAGCAGTGAAATGGGACCAAGTTTTATTTTTTAAATGATGACAATCTCCTCTTTGATTGCACACACTTGCCTCCTCCTCCACCACCACCTTCCCTTCCTCCCCTAAATGCCAGCCTGGAAAGATTTGCAGAATTGCTTTGTGTCCCTGGGCTGTTGCCTGTCTGTTCTCTCATCTCCCTGTTTTCCAGCTTGGAACTTAACTGGGACTGCACATTCTTGGAAACTGCGGGGCAAATCCAGCCATTTTAACCTGACTTTATGACCCACGGGCTAGAGAGGTTCTGCTGTAATTGGCCTTGCCATGCTGAGCTGGCACTGGAGCAAGAACTAGCATGTTCTTCACCAACCTCGTAGTCATTGCTGATCACAAGGTACAGCGTGACCCTTGGAGAACAGCACTCCCTCTGCAATACTAGTTAATTATAGAGGTTGGAGGGCTGACCGTGCGTGTTCTTAGGGAGTCTGAATCATAGGTGTTTGTCCTTGATATGGTCTCTATTCCAGGCACTGATTAAATGCCCTGTTTGACTGTTTTGTCCGAGACTGATTGATACTGTATTTTATCAAGATCTGATCTGAACCTGGAGCAATTAGAACATTACAGGTACCCGCAATTGTATTCTCCTAATGGAACATGATTTTCTTTAATGCTACTTTTACATAGCATCAGATAACCCCCACCCATCAAACACAAGGTGAAATTGCCTTGACTAGAAGTAAGCATCCTGAATGGGGAGTGCAGACAAGTCTGATCGCACGTGGTACTGTCTGGTGTGATGGGGCCAAGCGGAATTCCACAGGAGGTAAAGGAGCTGGCAAGCCATGACGAATGGGAAGAAATTGCTTTTTAATGAAGACCTAAGTCCTACAAAGGCTAATGCTTTCCTGCCATCACCGTATGCAGCATTAAAAAGGCATTAAGTCGCTAAGGTCTGCTGTTCCCACCTTGGCAAGCATTGGCTACAGCACACCTGCAAACTCGTAAACTGCAGTGGCGTGGCTGATAAGTAGACGTTTATAAATGTGAATTTCTAGCAGAAACTAAACCGTGGCAGTTGGCTTGTTTTTTGCTCCAGTTGCTCAAAGCCTTGATATGTGGAACCATTCGGTGTCACCTGTTCTTTTGCGTTGCTTTGTGTTTCCCTTCTGGTGGTGTGATCGTAGGAGACTGTATATGCTGCAGGCTCTGCTTTGCCCATCTGTCCTAGGTGTTTCTGTGTCTTGCTTGTCCAGGGTTTTATCTCTAGATCTTTTCTGTCAGCTTGGGAAGAAACCCTTTAAAGGGCCTTTTCCTCCAACAGCACTCCGATGATGGGCCTCTGGAAAACAAGGGTGAGCACTGGATCACCATACCACCCCATCTATGTAATTCTGTCTTTTGTTTTTATAACAGCAAAATAAGCCGAAGATGGTGATGGAGTATTGGACTGGATGGTTTGATAGCTGGGGCGGCCCTCATAATATCTTTGATGCAGATGGTGAGCACCATATATTATCATCACACACTTAGGATTTATTGTGATATATTGCTGTCAACAACATGGCACAGTAATGCTGTCTCCATCAAGTTTCCTATCCAGTGATGCCTCTAGCTCTGAGCAGGTGTCTAAATTTATAACCTCTTTAGTGGATTCACACATTGCTGTGGGGTTTTTTTGGCCTTTTTTATCCCTGTCAATGTCAAGTTAGCATATCAACAAGCTAGTGCAAGGAGTAGTTGCATAGATTCCAAGGCCAGAAAGGACCATTGTGATCATCTAGTCTGACCTCCTGTATAACACAGGCCAGAGACCTGCCCCCAAAAAATTCCTAGAGCAGATCTTTCAGAAAAACAATCAATCTAGATTTAAACATTGACATTAGTAGTCGATCTTTATATTATGGCAGTGTCCAAAAGGCCTCAATTGGGTCACAACTACCCATTGTGCTAGGGGCTGTACAAACAGAGGAAAGAGACAGTCTCTGCCCTAAAGAATTTACAATCTGAAGAGACAAAGAGTAGGCAATGTGGATACAACATACAGGCTAATGAATATGGTGAAGAACTGATAGTTATGTGGATTGTAGAAGACTTTTTTAATTGGGGTTAGAGATAATGTGGAAGGGAAAGGAAAGGATAGTAATTGTGAGGATATTAGAAAGGACTCCTGGGTTTGATTTCACCTCCTCCACTGTTTCCTACCTCCCTACCTTTTCAGGGGTGTGGGTCATCATAGGGACAAATCATTGCCCACTGAAATCAGTGGGAGATTCTCTATTGACTTCAATGTGCATTGGAGCAGGCCCATAAAGCAATTTGAGATCCCAAGATAAAAGGTGCTTTAGAATAAGCTCAGTATTGTTGCTTGGGAAAAAAATAATTGATACTGGACTAGTGAAAATGGCCGCCTATAGACCATCTTGCCTAAATGTTCAGTGTTGTATGGTACTTAACACCACAACCTGCCTTAAAATTAACGGGAGTCAAATGGTTTTGTTCTAGTGATCTACATTTTTATGTGGCTCCTATCACCACAGAATCCGAGTGCCTCACTATCATTAACGAATGTATTCTTCCAACACCCATGTGGATAGGGAAATAGTATTAGCCCCATTTTACAGATGGGGAACTGAGGCACAGAGAGACGAAATGACAGCCTAGGTCACAGAGAGAGAGTCTGTGGCAGATTTGAGAATAGAACACAGATCTCCTGACTCCTAGCCCAGTGCCTTAGCTGCTTCATCCCTATCTTCTGCAAATTGGAAATTTCGAAGGGACTCTATTCTGCATATGTATGCTGCAGCAGTAGTAAAAATGACATGAGGCTTTTGTGATAGCTCTGTCGTTACATTATATGCATAGTAAAAAGATTTGTTTTCACTCCGGCAAGATTATTTTACCTTTTTGCAAACCTAGTACTTCCAAAAGTGTCGCGTCCCATTTCAGTTCATGTGTTAAGGAGCAAGGTTTAAAAAAAAAAGGGAACCTTAAATAATGTGGTCATGACATAATGCATTTAAAATAACTTGTCTCCTCCCTGTGCAATTCTCTGTGTAACTCTATAATCAGTATAGTTAATCAAGGACCTTGCCTAGGCAGAATTCCCACTGAAGTCAGTGAAAACTTTGCCTGAGTTGGGAATGCAGACTCTCTCGGACAGGGTGTGCATGAATGATTCCTGCAGAACATTTCAAGTGGAAAGGCTGCCTTCTAGAAGGTACACCTCTACCCTGATATTACGCTGTCCTCAGGAACCAAAAAATCTAACCGCATTATATCGAAATTGCTTTGATCTGCCGGAGCACACAGCCCTGCCACGCCCCCCCCCCGAGTGCTGTTTTACTACGTTATATGCGAATTCATGTTATATCAGGTCGTGTTATGTCGTGGTAGAGGTGTAGTTGTAAGTGACTGGAGTTACCCAAGGCATGAATTGGGCTCATGAAGTATTGGGAGAGGAAGGTGATTGTAAACAAAATGCTCAGTTTGAAATTCTTGAATGATGGCATGTTCAGTCCATACTCTGGTATACTAGCTTCTTGATTTGTGATGCTTGGAGCCCTTGTTGGGAGTTTTCCTTCCTTTACAGATATGGTGAATTCTGTAGCAGAAGTCCTCAAAACAGGAGCATCCATCAATCTCTACATGTTCCATGGGGGCACCAACTTTGGCTTCATGAATGGTGCTCTGGATAGTGATGAGTACAAGCCAGATGTCACGAGTTATGGTGAGTTTTCATTCAATGCCCCGCTTGCATGCCCATTGCAAGCCTGCAGCCTTTGAGCCAGCTACAGCTGATGGAAAGCTCTATGCCTATCACTTCCTTGAAGGATCTAGGTGCTGTCTCTGAGGACAGACCTTGAACATGATACCATCACCCAAACAGGAGAGAAGAAAGACCATTTTGGCTCATCTGGGAAGATGGTGTGACTCTGACAAAGGGTTTCTTTTAACACTCCATATTTCTAGTCCTATTCCAGTAGTTGGGAGAACCCTTCACTATGAATTGAGTCAGAAACCACTCAGTAGATGAAGACATATAGCAGGGGTAGGCAACCTATGGCACGTGTGCCAAAGGCAGCACGTGAGCTGATTTTCAGTGGCACACTCACTGCCTGGGTCCTGGCCACCGGTCCGGGGGGCTTTGCATTTTAATTTAATTTTAAATGAAGCTGCTTAAACATTTTAAAGCCCTTATTTACTTTACATACAACAATAGTTTAGTTATATATTATAGACTTAGAGAAAGAGACCTTCTAAAAAGGTTAAAATGTATTACTGGCACACGAAACCTTAAATTAGAGTGAATAAATGAAGACTTGGCACATCACTTCTGAAAGGTTGCCGACCCCTGACATATAGTTAACATCAAGTGGTGCTGTTTTCTCTATAGTGTCTCTCCTCTCTTTCAATTAATGATTAAGGAAAGACCACCTGAGACCTCTGACATCAAAATAGTTGGTTGCTTGGCTTTGACTTTTAACAATTTGAATAGTATCTTATAGCAATTTTAATCCCATAAGTCCTCACCAAAACTATTGACTTTAGCCTACATGGAGTTAAAAGCAGATGCAGAATGGGACCCTCGGTATGTTCAGCCAACACTGGGGAGGAAAGCAGCAACCGCAGAACAGTAGTGAGGGAAAAGAGGAAATGTTAGCATAGGATTCTAAGACAAATCTATGCTCGTATGGAAAGGTGTCTGGGACCATACAAGGCAGATAGGACCCCTATCCATTTACCACATGGCACTATTCTCTACGTATTTGTGTTGCATGAAGAAGGGTTGACTTGAGCTTACTGTGATTTGAACCTCTGATTGCAAGAAGTAGAGAGATTTCATACCTGAAACATAGGCATTTAACATCCATCCATATTTCTTCCCCTCCTCTTTGGCTTGCAATAGCAGTTAAGAAAGTATTTTATTTGTCTGTCAGTTGTATGAGGCAGGGGAAAACCCATAAAGCATAATGGGAAAATGGATGGGAGAGGAAGGGTATTGGTTAAGAGCCCTGTTGTGTCCTCAAACTTTCATGCACTGTTGCCTTTGACTTCAGTAGGGCATTGTAGAAATGAACGTGGGGGGCAGAATTTGACCATACACGTTTATTATACCAGGAATAGGTGTGGGTTCAAGCCGTTTCTCTTTACTTTTATTTTACGCCCATTTTCAGAATCCCTTTACTGTTAAGTAACTCTCTCTCCACACAATGGGACAATGTCTCAGGCCCTGTCTGCATTAAGGAACTTTGTGCTTGTGTAGTTAATCAACCAGTGCAGATTTCCTTAATGTCCACAAGGCCTGAGATAAACACGTTACCCCTTTGGCTTTGACCTCTTGCTGTGCTTTACATGAGTACTTTCCTAAAGCTGACGATGCTCTGTAACAGGTGCGTGCTTGTTTTCCAGACTACGACGCCGTGCTGACAGAGGCTGGAGACTACACGTCCAAGTTCTTCAAACTCCGTCAACTCTTCACCAAGATCATAGGTGGTGATAAATCTCAGAGCCACTTCTCTACCCCTTAAATGCTGGCCTGTGCTATACCAGAGAAGCTTTAAAATTGGCCACCAAGGGGGTCTGCTGGATCCCTGCTGCTCCCCACATGGATATGTCCCGCTGATTAGTTGAAAATATTTTCTGAAGCGTAGGAGGCCCAGGGATGTAGAGCAGCTTGTTACAGAAATGGCTGTTCAGCTGACTTCCCAGCAGCGGGAAGGACACATGCATTTAACAGTCTCTGCATGCAGGGGAAATGTGTCATGCCAGCAAACTTAAAACAAATGCAAATCTGGGGAGGTGCTTTTGTTGTACAGATCCTGTTTGCATTCTATTCTCTCGAGTTGGATAGGTGGCTCTTGCCGCTGAATAAATACACCAGCCCTGGCCCAGCCTTCAGCTTTGCTTGAGCTCTCTTTGAGGTAGATACAGTGCTCCGTTTGATCCCATAGGGAGGTTGATTAAAGACGTTTCCAGAGGCAGAGCTGTGGTCTAGAGGTAGAATCAGGGAGTGCCCTTAAACCCTCCTGACGCCTCCTGTAGCATCTGTCTAGCAGAACTGAAATATAACACCTGTCTTGTTTCTGCATTGCAGGGCAGCCTCTGCCCCCTCCTCCTATGATCACAGGCAAAGCATCATATGGCGCAGTCCTGCTGCCGCAGTATGTCTCTCTGTGGGAGGTGCTGCCATCTATTGTAGAGGTAGGTACTGTCCTTGGAGCTGGAGAATGTGCCAAGAGGATGAGATGATGCAAAGAAACACATTGCACTATGAAATAATATAATCCTATTCTGAAGGACCTCAGGTGCTTCACAAACTTTGTGTACGTAGCCACAGTGAAAGGCAGCCACCTCTGGGGTGGAGGAAGTCAACCTATGTATATACCACATGCTGCACAAGAATGGGGAGAAGAGGGCACGTTTTGCCCAAGGATACTAGAGCCATTTGTCTCTAAATTACTACATGATCTTTAATGTCACAGAGAGAGGACCTGTGTTTTAAGATCTTATCGGAAAGACCTCAGCCTAATACGCTGTATGGAACTCCCATTTATTTACCAAGAAGGAAGATGTGGGGCTGCTGGGATTTGGTTTCAGAGATGCTTGGTATTGCAAATATGAGGCTTCACCCACTCCATTTACTAATACTCCACACTCATTGGAGTTCCTTCCCTCTGTGAACTTCAGAGGTTTACGCAACCATCCCTCTGGGCCTTAGTCTCCCAGAGTGTAAAATGGGATAATGATGCTTTCCTATTCACAGGATGGATTAATAGATTAGCACGAGGTCACACAGCAAGAGAGACAAGAATAGCATGCAGGAGTCCTGATTCCTAGTCCCTGGCCCTAGCCATTACACCAAACCTACCTCCTACATGAAGAAAGCAGGGGTCAATTACTCTAATTATTCAACCAGGACCGAACAAGAAGTAATGGGTTTAAGATGCAGCACGGAAGAAGCTTTCAGAACTATAGGCAATGGAGCAGGTTGTTAAGAAAGCTATGAAATAGCCATAATTGAGCATCTGTATCTGATGAAGGCTTAGACATCCAGCTAGCAGGGATGGTGTCAGCGGGATTGAAACTCATCACTTAGCTGCAGTTCTTTGCACCCCAGGAGCCCTTTAAGAGGCAGCTTTTGCATAGGATTTGAGTAAATGTTGGTTTATGGGACATAGCAGCCACTTGGCTGAATGATGCTACCCATGTGTAGCCTGTCCCCTTAGAAAGGATCCCTCTAGTTGTTCTTCCTTCGCAGCCCGTTAAGTCGGAGTTCCCGGTTAACATGGAGAACCTGCCAGTGAATGATGGCAACGGGCAGGCCTATGGGTATACGCTCTACGAGACGGTCATATCCGGCGGAGGACAGCTGCATTCCAGGGACCACGTCCGGGACCGAGCACAGGTAAAGAGTACAGAGCAGTTGTTGTTCTGACTCTCCAGAAGGGAAATAGCTTGGCTGTGGTAGTTGACGTGAAATAGGCCAGCTACGAACCAAGGTGGCAGGCTTTTCCTGAGCAGAACTATGATTCCCTTGTGCTATTCATAACCAAGCCCCAGCCTACATCCTCCCTAAATCCCAGGCTCAAGGTCCAAGTCTATTTAAACTCCAGTAATACCAGCTCAAATCTATCCGCAGAACGTAATGGTAGGAAATCACGGTGCATTTTTAGAAATGCCTTGTTTTGCCCAACATTGTAGAATGAGTCAATGGCAGAGCTGGGAATAAACCCCAGGAGTCTTGACTCCCATTAGACAGTGCTTCCTCCCCCGTTATGGCCCTAATCTCTTGTCTAACTGTATTCTGAAACGGTTTAGAATTTTGCTATTCTCCTGTGCCCTCTCCTGCAGGTGTTTGTTAACACTGTGTTTGTTGGATTCCTTGATTACAACACCGTGGAGCTGTCAATTCCTGAAGGACAGGTAAGTAATGTGAGGCCACTCACGAGAGGTATGTGGGTAGTAGAATTGCAGCTCAAACTGCCCCGGAAAATGCAGAGCCCAGAAGTGTGTCTGCTGCCAGCTTCATGCAAACCAGTGATGCAGCAGCATGAGACACAGAGCAGTTGTTGTACTCAAACCAGAAATGACTCCACAGTTGGAGCAGAGGGTGGTTCAAAATGCCAAGGTATCCTTTTGAGAGGGAAATATCTAGACAAAACTCCAGTCAGCAGGTTCACTCCAGAGTAGCAGTTGATGCACTAAGTTTAACCCCCTTCCTGCCACACCCACACACTGCAGACACCCGTGAGATGGAACAGTGGGCTATAGGGACCCTGCCTGTGCTGACTGAGGACATGTAGGCTGTTCGCTCATAGGCACAAAACATGCTTCAGTCTTTTTACTTCTCTTAGGTCACAAATGAAATGAGTTGGATGGTCTCACGTGTGTTCTGAGCTCACACTTGGCTCAAAGTGGCTGTATGAGTAACTAAATGTGCACTGGCAGAGCTGTGCATGGCTCTAAAGACTAGAATTGGGTGAGTGGGAGGGAATATTGGAGGTCAGGAATGTGACTCGTGGGTAGAGCTGTGTGATAGAAGCCCTGTGTGGTGTTGGACATATGTTGTTTCTAGCACTACATACCACTTCAAGCATTTAAAATGTAACAGTAAAATATTACAGTTTCATGAGAAGGTTGAGCTCAGTGATGCAGTTACTTGCAGCTGTGGCATATTCCTGTAATTTATAGTCCTGTAAACAGGTGCCAA
This sequence comes from Mauremys reevesii, assembly GCF_016161935.1. Lineage (NCBI taxonomy): Eukaryota > Metazoa > Chordata > Testudines > Geoemydidae > Mauremys > Mauremys reevesii. Next base: position 10,083,892 of record NC_052634.1, on the reverse strand, counting down.
AGCTACTGGTGCAAACTCCCCCTCTGGAGTGATCCCACTGATTTCTTTCTTTGCCCAACATGGCTGACCTGGCACTTGGCTGTGCACTGATTCAGCAGAGGCTGATCCATTCTTTACAGGGCTTCAGGCAGCTCAGGCTTTTGGTAGAGAACTGCGGGCGTGTGAATTATGGACTTATGCTGAATGAGCAGCGGAAAGGTAGGTTAAGTTGTCTCTTTCCTTCCAAGCTGGTGCATGGGGCTGAGAACTCAGATAAAGGCCTCTTTTTGAGTCTGTGTTTAGTAAGGACTTCAAACACCGAGGACAGTTTTAAAAATGGCTCCTGCCCTCCAGAAACGGACACTCCAGATCAAATATTAAAATCCTGTGTGTTGGATTGAGCAGTATAAAGGCATGCAAGAATTTCACTGTGCCTGGCTAATGCTATGTAGCTTTGCAGTCCGGCAGTAGGGGGCAGACAATGTGGGAGTCTGATAAAAGAATATAGTTCACCTCTTAACCATAAGTTCAAACATGTCCAGGGTGGTGGTAGCTGACATGTGATAGTTGATGAAAATAGCCCACTTCATGGGGGATGGACATATCTTAAAGACCTTCACAAGTCCCACCCTCCCTGTAGTGGGTGCCAATACCCAATGGTTCATATGAAGATGGGGTGCCCCTCCTCTCACTCTATGCTGTCCATATGCAATTGTGTAATGCCATACATGGCGGGGGAAGGAATTCCTTCCAGATCCTTGTTTCTGCTCTGAGATTTGGAGAGCAAGAGAATCTCCGTGTACACAGGATCCTGGGATTGTGGGCTATCTCAAGCTCAGTGGAAAGCAGTAAAATGTTTATGCCAGTAGAGCCGGGGACAGGGAGTCAAGACTCCTCGGTTCTGTTTTATAGGGGGGAAACATAGGCTGAAATGTTGAGAGCAGCCTAGTGAATTCAGAGACATATTTCATTAGCTTTAATGGAAGAGGTGTGCCTATGCCCCTGAACTGCTTTGACAATCTCAATCATCGTCTTGTAGTTAGTGGTCTGGATTGGGAGCCAGGAGAGATGGGTTCTGTTTCCAGCTCTCTCCCAGACTTCCTGTGTGACCTTTACTCTTGTGTCCCAGTTTTCTCCATCCGCAAATGCCTCACAGGAGGCTGGTTAGGCTAAATTTATTTGTGGGGTGCTTTGAGATCCTTGGGGGAAAAAAGCAGTGGATCAGTACAAGGGATTAGCGATACCAGGATGTCACATTTTCCTCTGAGTATTGGGGAAGTAACTGTCTGCTGCTTTAAAAAAAAAAAGTCCATGTATGGGCAGCCAAACAAAAAATCAATCTGCTATGTTTGCCAACAGTACATTCTGCCAGGAGAGGGTTTCTCAGCTTAGTGAGTTAAAGCAAAGGATAGAGAGGAGAGGGCAAAGTGTGGCAACATTCCCTGCTCAATCTGGATGAGCAATGGGACCATATGGGCTTTAATGCCATTGCAGAGCATGACTACTTTCTGCATCCTGCTGTTCCTTCTATTGAAATAGGAAGATCCATCAGCTGAGTTGCTTTTCAGCTCTTTATTACCTCTATTGCTCTTGCAGGCTTAATTGGTGACGTCTTCCTGAATAAAACCCCCTTGAGGAACTTCAAGATTTACAGTCTGGAGATGAAACCTGGCTTCATGGAAAGGTTTGGGAGATATATGTACATATATCTAAATTGCTTGTGCAGATGAGGAGGGCATATATATCTCCTTTGTTTGCACAGACAGTTTGGCATAGGTGCAAAACCTAGTTAGCAGTTACATGTCCCGGAAAGGCAGCACCTGGTGAATCTTCATGCTGACAAATCTCTTCCTGACAACTCCAACTAAAATTGTACAGAAGGTTGCAACACTTATTTTTGCACCTTTTATTTAGGAGCCAATACAACCCCCCATTGAAGGGGATGGAAAGACTCCCACTGACTTTAACAGGTGTTGGATCGGGCCTGTAGAGATGTGGCCAATCCAAACCCTCTTGACTTTTGTAAAAGTTTGGGGCTTTGTCTGGATCAGAAATTTGGGATTAGGTAACACCTTAGCGAAGGACACTCCCTCCCTGGATAAAGAGGGAAAGTAATTTCAGGAAGCTCCTAACAGTCCAGATGGCTTCCCCCTATTTCATGTTTTTAAATTGTGTTCTTCAGTATTAAATGCTAAAGCAAAATAATCTCGGTGGGTTAACTAGCCAGGCTGCTGTCGTTTGAGCAACAGAGCATAGGTCACTTTATAGACTCCTGCCAAAAATCTCAAGGGGGTTTATTGTTGCAGTGCTAGTATCACTAAATAATGTAACACATTTGTGAGGACCGAGGACTTCACAGCTGTCATTCTGCTGCCTGCTGTGGTCACCTGGAACTTAATAGTGTCGAAAGTGTAGAACTTCAGTACTTCTGCCGCTTGAGCCAAAGGAGAGAGAATCTCTGTTTGTTCTGGGCACTGCAGGGCCTGTGACACACACAATCGTGTTCTTATTCTGTCCAGTAGATGTTAGCCATGTGTATATTCTCTCTAGTCAACTTATTACAGTCATCCTCTAAGGACAGTGCTAACAGGTAGTGTTAAATATTCTAAGTGAAGGTTTTGCAAGGATCCTCTTTGGCAGGGTGAGCTGTGTCAGCTTTGTGCTGTAGGGTCATTAGAGAAGGATATTCACAATCAAAGGTATGAAAGCTAGTGAGCTGCCATGCAGGCATAAAAGCAAGATTAGCCAGCAGTATGATCAGTTATTAGCAACTGGCCATTAGCCATGAAACATCATAAGGTAGAAATCTCTGAGTAGGAAGCCAAAGTACACGGTATTGAAAATGGGATTGTGCCAGGCTTAGCTCAGCAATACAGTGGAATTCATATTGTACTAGGTCAATAATTCGCTTGAATCCAGGGATGCTGGTGATCAGCATTGGAGAGAACATGTTTTGATAAGGTTTTGAGTCTCTTGTGGAACTTCTAAGCACCTCACTTTCTTTCTGCTTCATCACTACCCCCAACTACACCTGTGGTACCAGAAGGCAAGAAATGATGCAGACTTTGAGCTTACACAATAACCTGCTAATACCCCGTTATGTGATCAAGGGTGCCCTTCCATTGTGTATTCCAAAATAGACTTGATGCATCTATACTGGCTCAGATAGTGATATCTGATCCCATGAGCTAAACAGGATTGGACTTTAATACTTGGATGGGAGACATCCACCAAAAACCCATTGCTAATAGAAGTGATGTGTTTGATTTGGTAGGTGGCATTCACTAACACCTAACCCAATGTTCCAGCCTAGTTTAAGGGGGCACTGGGCCTATGGAGGAGCTGTTGGGGCTGAGTCTTTAAAATTGAGGCCCAATCTACTTGAAGTCAATAAAGATCCTGCAATATTTCTCAAAGAGCAGAGCATTCACCAGAGTGACCTGACCAAAGTTCCCCCTAAGTAATTACATTTGGCCATCATAACATTGTACCCTACAGTACGTCCTGGGGGCTTTTTAAAGGTATTTCTAGAGCACCAATCACTATAACATCTAAATGCTAAATAGAATGGCCTAGGTTTCCATAGCATTCTCCACAGAATGTCATGGTGGAATTTTCATGCCACCTCTTCTAAGGTCTAGGAACCTTGACTTGCCTTCTGTGTGTGAGTAGTTCCTTGGTGGTAGTGATGGCAGGAAGGCTGTAGCAAATAGGTTTGTAGTGTGCTTTCAAGGCAAATGATTTTTGGTTCAAACTCTAGAGGAAAGGACCTTATGTGCTGCAAATTATTGTTACACTTGCTGTGTTTCTCCCCAAAGGGGACTTCATTATGGTGATAGGTGATGCAGGTTTTTTAAATAAACTGGTCAAGCACTTTAGAAATTGAGTTGAAGGGTGCTGAATAGATATAAAATATTACAGCCATTAATTTAAGAGGAATTGCAGCCACCATTATAGTTAAGGTTGCATGGCTGTCTCTGTGCTCACTCCCTGTTTTCAGTTGCTCATAAGTTTTTTTTTGTTTTTTTGAAACTGTTGATTTGGCAGAATTTTCCCAGTATTTGTGTGTCCCCCAAAATAACCAAGGTAAGGTAAAGTTTGAAGGAGGAGAAACTGAAATGGTTCAGCAGTTTTGAGTATGTGTACACCTTAAAAAACAAACAAAAACCTTTAATGCTGGAGAGAACTTTTAAACAGCTCTGTAATGTAAATAATGGGGGTCCAAAAGGTGAAATGTAGCCTGCAGCTAGCCCTCTCTGAAGTGCCCTTCCTTGTTCCGGAAGTTTTGATTTCACTGAGTTACGAGCCTTTGGAAATTGTGCAGTACTGTAGGTGAGCGGTGGTTTTTGCTTTGTTGTGTTATAAACCCTAGGCTTGTAACATGTACCTGGGGCAAATATTGGCTGCAGAAGATTATGTGGCTAATCTAGCATGCTGAAGTGCATTGCTGAACCGGAGTTCTGTCAAGAGAAGTCTAGATAAACACATGGGAAGGTTTGCCCAAAAAGGGAAGGGATTGAGGAAGGACTCCAGCAGACTCTGTAAACTGTGGAGGGGCAGTGTTTCCATAGAAGACTTTGTCTCAGTACCTGAGGCCAGCTGGTGAAGTGTTCAGCATTAGGCTAGATTGTGCTGGCAACATTAAAGCCAGTCTTGTGATGCCTGTGCACAAGGGAGCAGAGCGAAGGCTGAAGTGAGGTCTGCTCTGTACACTGGTTTTCTACTGGTAAACTAGTTTGATTAAGGGTATGATTCCTTTACCAGTAGTTACACTGGTACCACCCCAGGTGTGGAGTTTATAGCTGTATAAAAGGTGCTTTTTATACCTTATTCCCCTACTTGTACGGGAAGGGAAATAAGCTGTACTGCTAGAAAGCACCTTTGACTGCATCCGCACTAGAGGCAGGTGCCATTCAGTATAGCAGTCTAGTAAAACCAGTGTTGTTTGGGTATAGACAAGCCTTGAGAGTGCAACCTCACCTCAGGCATTTTCTTTTTTTTTTTTTTTTTTTAGTGGTGAAGTCTGAGCAGCTTTTCCCAGGGAAGTGTCTATTAGATCACAGGGCCTCCTGTTTTGCTTCATATCACTAGCCTCTGGGCATGTTTATAGTCCTTTTATAAACATGCTACAACATAGAGAGCAGAAATGGATCAAAGTCAATGTAAACTCCTAAGCCTCAGAAGAAACTCACAGCCTCTCATGCCACTTACTCAGAGTGCAGATGTAAGCGTCAGAGCATACCCTGAAAACGGCGCTACCTTTGTCAGACCAATGGAGGAAGAGTTTCCGGAGCCATGAGCCCATCAGCATAGTGTGTGTTCTTCACTTGAGTTAGCTAACCATCATTAGCTAATGGATTCAGAGAGAACTGAAGACATGCCAACACAGCTGTCTAGTCACATTAGCCACTCCAGTTCAGCCCCAGGCTCTCGAGGTTCAAAGCTGAGTTGCCGTGCCTTCACTGCTATTTTAACCTGAGTTAAGAACACTTTTTTTTTGGCAGTGTAGACATACGCCAAGAATGCACTGTCCCTAACTACTTGCCTAAGCAGAATACAAATCAGGGGTTTCAGTATCCCATCTGTTCTTTGCTGCTACACCACCACCTTGGGAGTGTGGTGGGCAGTTCAGCATCACCCAAGATAGATATCTCTGGTTTAAGATTAGCACCTGGAATGCACCAGGCGACAGGTTGGCAGCCCGTGTGGTTGGTGAGATCAGAAATGGGTGAGTTTAAAGCAGGGATTTTCACTTCTAGCAAAGCAGAATGTGTGTATCTCACTGCGTTCACAGTGGAGACCTTCACCTTGCTGACAGAGAAAGGTGAAGGCCAAGATCTCTCTCACCAGGGGATTAACTTGGAAGTAAGGAAAGAGGTAAGTAGGGTGCCCGCCTTGAATGCCCCATGCTGATTATTCATCCCTAAACCCGTGCCAGTGGGCAGCAACTGCTGCACATTTCAGGCAGCAAAGCGAATAGCTACTTTACTGTAACAAACAGTCCCCTATGGTGGCCTCCTGTTTGAAATGATCCCAAGGCCAGCCCTGGACCCATGAATAGCGCCTGTCAGGGAGCTGCTTTCCTTCTGTTAACTGTGTTTGTCTTTCCCTCACAGCTTGCGAGGGGTTACTGCTTGGAGCACGATCCCGGATTACGCCGTGGGCCCTGCATTCTTCCGAGGAAACCTGCAAGTGCAGTATCTGCCTCGTGACACTTTCCTGAAACTTGAGGTGAGTCGCTCAGTTATCGTCTGTTTCTTTTCATATGGCTGGAAGGAGATTCTGACGTAACAGCTCCAGCAGTGCCACCAGGCCTGAGAGCAGGCCCAGGCACCACATAGCACTCTTCATGCATAGAAGTCTGCTCCTAAAACTGCCAGCTGGCATGTTCAGTTAAAACACAGCCTCCACCATTACAGGCCCTGCTGAGACAAACGCGGGTGATTCTGGCCTGCCCCTCTAACAGCATCCAGGCAGAGCTAGTAATTGAGCCCAGCTTTACATAAATTTTAGCTGCTATTCCTCTTCTGCCAGCAAAGGGTTAGTGGCTGTGAGTACCTGAGTCTTGTGAGATGTTGGGCAAGTCATTTCCCTTCTCTGTGCTATCTGTAAAAGGGGACAGTGCTGTGGACCCTTCGGCCATGGGGTCTGAGGGTGGCACTATATGTACAGCACTGAAGAGGACTTGCTGTGTGTATCGTTCAAATCTTGAACTTCCTTCTCTTGTATTTTATTTCAGTCCCCCAGTGCAATCTCTGTTCTTCAGGTCTCAGTGTAGTTTACAAGACCAAGTATCTGGATAGTTAGAGCATGATGACTAACAGGTGTTGCGTGAAAAGGTAGGGGAAGGCCTCAAAGAGGCTCTGAGGATAGGATATTTTGCCTTGGGAAGTAGTGTTGGTTTGTTTTTTAATAAACCTGCTATTTGTTGCAGTCTGGCCCATTCAGGAGAGCAAAGCTAGAACAGTTTCACATTTGCTTTTAGAAGTATTACTGTGAGCCTCAGGGCTAAGTCATCTCCAGCAGAAATGACTTGAGAGGAGCCAGAGAGGAGGGGAATTGCCCCAACTCCCTTTGCGCTTAGGTGATGGCCCCCAGCACCTCATTATCATTCATGTGGTTGCACAGGGGTAACTGAGGGGAAAACTTGCCCTGCCAATGGAACCAAGCAATGATTCTCCTGTTGATACACCAGCTTACTCTCCCTTAGCCATGTTGGCACTGCAGCACCCGCAGGAGTACAAAACCCCTGGGGAGGATGAGATATTGAACCAGACATGTTAGCCACAGTGCTTTCACACACTACTGGAAGGCCCTCAGATGTGACACCGCTGAGGGCTGCAGGATTGACTTATTTGTAAAACTACTCAAATTGTAAGCTCTTTGAGGTAGGGCTAATTGTTTTGTGAGAGGAAGACTGGTCTAGTGATTATTACACTAACCTAGGACTTGGAAAGAGCAGGTTCATTTCCCTGCTCTGTTACAGCATTTCTATAGTACTGTGGGCAAATCATTTACTCTCTGCTGTGCCTCGTCACGATTGTAGAGCTGGGGAACGAACTCTCAGGGCTGTTGAGAATAAATACACTAAAGATTGAGACTTACTGTAGTAATGGGGGCTGCGTACCACACCTGGCACCATGGGGCTCCGATTACTGGCGAGGGCTTCTAGCTACTACTACAAAACAAGTCATTTGTTTTTTGGTCACTGCCCTTGGCAGATCCGTCTTGGGGACAGACCTCCTCAGGTAAGAAGGTACATTAGTGGCAGGACTGGAGTGGAATGTGTGGGGTTTTAAATCTATCTGAACAACTTGCTTTAAGAGCAAAAGAGTGATGGTTACCACCAGGTGGCCTGAAAGAACACTAGGGTCTTTCTTAGTGAGCGAGCGCTTTGGCTAATGAGAGCAATTGCTTCAGTAACCCTGCTCCGCTGCCTTTTTTTGTAGGGTTGGGAAAAAGGAGTTGTGTTCGTCAATGGAGCGAACCTAGGACGCTACTGGAAAATCGGCCCCCAGGAAACACTCTACCTCCCTGCAACTTGGCTGCAACCTGGGAACAATGAGGTGAGAGGCTCTCTATTAAACATGCTTATCAGATTCATGTCTGTCTAAGGCCAGCTAGGAATGCTCAGTGCCTTAAAAACTGACCTTAATCTGACTCTACAAAGCATGGCGGGTGGGGTAGCTCTTTCTGAAGTTGAGATTCATGTTAGAGCAGCACTGTTCCTTGGCTGTCAGTGTAAAAAAAAAAAAAAGGCAATTGTGTTGAACGCTGGCTTTGGATCAGTATTGTATATAGAATCTGAAGGGCAGCATAACTTAAATAAAATGCAAGACCACCTGACTTTGGATTGGTGTTTTGCTGTCAAGTCTTAATACAGCCCAGGATGTCAAGTGATGGAGTCTGAGTGTATGGATCAAGCATTTGGGTACATACTGGGACTAGTAGGGTGGGAGGCATAGCTCAGTGGTTTGAGCATTGGCCTGCTAAACCCAGGGTTGTGAGTTCAATCCTTGAGGGGGCCACTTAAGGATCTGGGGCAAAAATTGGTCCTGCTAGTGAAGGCAGGGGGCTGGACTCGATGACCTTTCGAGGTCCCTTCCAATTCTAGGAGATTGGTATATCTCCAATTATTACCTTTTGGTATATTGACAACATTCCCTGCAAGGGGTGCATCCTCCCCCAAAACTCAGGCTTGATCTCCAAGTCCCAAAAATATTTCCCTGATGGAAAGAGCAGTGATTGTCATTTTAAAGGGCATTTCCCTCCTCCCACCCTCGATCTCTTTATTCTCTAGATTATCGTTTTTGAAGAGCGCACCGCAGGCCGGATCATACAATCTGTAGATCTGCCTTATCTAGGAAGGACCCACTATTTGGACTGAGCAGGAGAACTGCCTCCCGTTGGGTTCATCTTGGATATTCTTTGGTGTATGTGTGGGGATGCATCAGTCCAAGTACAGCCTGGCTTGTTAATTTCCACTAGACCAGTGTAAAGGATAGACTTGGAGCCACCCTGAGAGGTGAGTCCATCAGTTTCTCCCAGGACATCTAGCTCTCCCAATTCAACATGACAGCTGGCCACCAGCTTGGAACAGGGGCTGTGATGTAATGGGAAATCCAGGGATAAAGAGTAAAATAGGGTGCTGGGTGGGAGGGAACCATCTGAGATGAGCCCAGCCCCTGCCTGAGATTAAGGCATTCTATGTGGACATCTCTTGTTTGATGAAAAGACGAGAGAATTTCTGTGATGAATTGAAACAGCCTTTGTGTGTAGAGAAGGGGCTTTGTTTGTTCAGTTTTTGGAATTCTGATTGGATGTTAAAAGTTAATTTTTAATATTCTGAGGTTCTCTTTTTGTGGAAAAAAGACCCAAACAATTTCTAACATTATCTGTGTTTCTCCTCTGTCAGCCTCCGCAGGACTGTTGTGTCAACCTAAGGTTCCAGTTCAGGCAAATTATGAACCTTCCAAAGAGCAGGTTCAGAAGGGGGAATGGATAAGTAGCCCACTGTTTTACAGTTTTTTAATTAGTGTATTACTTAGCCTTGTACTCCATACCATAAAGGGCCCAGATCCCATCTACTCATAGCTCCCCATTGACCTCAGGGAGAAGGATGTATGAGCAAGGTAAGGTTAGCCTTGAAAGGAGAAAATTTCCTCCTGTGTGTGAACAGGACCCAGAATGGTTACATCAGAGCTCCCATTGTTACTGGAACCTAACACTTTTCTCTGGGCTTCTTCTTAAACTGATGTAAACAAACAGGAATAAGGGATCCTGGGAAAGAAGCACAGTGGGGATTATGTTATAACTTGCCACCCTGGCAATCTCCAGATGGGTTCCTGTTTGACAGGTCAAATATTGCAGAAATTTTCAATGCAATATTTCAAATATTGAAAAGAGCCCTTGGTGTCTCTGAAAACCTGCTCACCTTCTTTTCCCCACTTAAGGTACAGGGAAGATGGTTTAAATACCCTCTGGCTGTCAGTGTAGAATTGGCAGTGTCCAAGAGCTGCTCATCTCTCCTGCAACCAACATGCCCTCTGACCTAGAGGAGTCAGGTCAGTACTTATGGGAGCAGTTAGACCTCACTACCATAACCACCTCGCAATGGCAGTAACAATCAATTTCAAGGAAATTTTAACCATTAAAAACCATATTTAATTTTATTTAACAAATTAAATACAGTTTAATTAAAACTGAGAACAGACAGTGCAGCTGTAATACACTCCATCCTCTGTCCCAATCAGTGCCTTTCTTGCCACAGCATCTGTACCTCTGCTCTCCGGGCAATCACCACCACACCAGCTGGAAAGGCCTGGCTTGTGTAGCTGACTTTCTGAGGAGAGTGGAGCATATTTGTATTTGCAGGGTTGTCTTTAGGACATGGTCCTTTGCATTTCACCAGCTGTTGTTCCCTACAGAGGATGGAAGGCTGCAATCCAGCAGGGTTATTATAATAAACAAACAGACATGCAGCTAGGACATCAGTTGAAAACGTAACTTGAATATCATGAAAACTTTGTATGCCTTTTGAAAATACCTCTTTGTTCCCCCTTTAAGATACACAGACTGAGCGCTGCACTTGGGAGGCTTGTAAAATAGTGGAATAAACCTGCTTTGATGCAGAGCACCACTGTTTAACATGAGCTAACAATGGCTGTTCCCAAAATGCAAGTGGATACCAGTTGCATAAACTCATTGCTATCCAGTTTGTATACAAAGAGAGGTTTTCACAGAAGCTATGTAGCAAGGCTTCCATGAATGGAAACTAAAGAACCTTATCAGCTAAAGGAGGTAACTTTTTTCCCCAGTGATTGTTTTGATAAATACAGCAGGGAAAATAAAAAATTCCACAAACAATTGTTTTTTTTTAAATATTAGGAAATATAGATTTGGCATTAGTCCAGTGAGTGATTTCTGCCCACTGAAGCTAATACTCTATATGTATTTTAATTTTTATATGCTGTTAAGGGTTAAAAAAATAAGTGAGTCTCTTTACAGGTTTACATTTCCCTTAATTCACATGTAAAATTGTGCTTCAGACTTTTCCAAAAGAAGGGGGGAGATTGATTAGATTTTTGAAGTCTGACCAGACCTAAGCAGCAATCTAGAAAAAAAATTTTAAAAGGGGCTGGATAGGAACTGATTAACTTCCTTTTGTGTGGCTAAGTCTCAGACACAGAAGCATCACCTAAAAGCCTGTGCTTCCCCTTGACTCTTGATGTCTCTTTACCTTACACAGAGCAGTCAAAAAAAAAAAAAAAAACAACCCAAAACCCCCACCCACATAACTTTCTCCTGCAGGAAGAAGCTTTGCACCACCATGGTTTCAGGTATTTGAAGTTGTTTGGGTTAAGGTTATTTTGTGCTGTTTTGTTCAGATTATTTCTTTTCAATCCACCCTTTGTGCAGTTAGGTGTTGGAAGCTATACAGCACTGGGCCATCTTACTAGAGGTGGGCACATCAGTAATAGCAGATATGGCACTGCTCTAGTGGCTTTTTATGGGTACCATGAAATGGACATATTTAAAATCAACACTAAATGTACTCAAGAAGGTGGGGAGTAATAGATGGAAGTGGATTTGTTTGGTGCTGTATGATTCCTTCTTTACAGTGAACATTGGAAATTAAGCCTAGGGTAGGAGTTGGAAACAACAGCAGCATTCAGTGAAATGCTGAGTGGTTCCCTCCCATATTGTTAAAAAAACGCTTCTTGAGGTAGGTGCGCACTTCAGGGAGCCCAACACCTAACACTTGGCTCAGTCAAGTTAGCACTAGAGATAGGCCTGAGCCAGAGGATTGGGACCTACCTCCAGTTAGTTTAGCAGGGACAGTGAACATGGTCACAGGTGCTGTAAACAAATCATTACAAGTACATGGAGGTATGTCAAATCTGTCAGACCACCCTCCAAGCCATGGAGCTGATAAAAGGGGGATGGGGTGGAAAGAACAGATAGTTATTGGTTAGCTATTACCTGCCTTGCGTTTCTCCCTCTCCAAAACTCAGTCTTGTGCAGTGTAATAAATACTGAATAACCTAGGTTCAAAATTAAGGGCAAAGGTGCCATCTCAGAGGGCAGGTGTCCTCTCCACAGCCAGAGAGCTGCTGCGACTGTTGCACACAGACACAAGGTATGTTACTCCCTGTGGTGCTTCTCATCCTTACTGTGAAACCAGCTCCAGCTGGGCCTCCTCTCGAGTGCATGGTGCCCTGCACACGCTCCTTCCAATCCAAGCAGCCCACAGGCTTTGCACCTTGTACTGAAGGTGAGGTCAGTGCTACCGTTTCTGTGCTTTTCCTCCGTCTCCAGAGGGCCCAGTTCTGTTCAGAGTCCAGGAGGAAGTTTCAGGAGAGTCTGAGCAGTGCAGGTATGGTCGGTTCTAACTTGCTTGTTTTTCATACATTTAAAACACGTAGAAGTCAGGAGCGGTCCTGGCAGCTGCTTTCATGTCTGGCTGGCTGCTGTAGAGAGGAGCCTGCAGAATGAGAGAATCTTCTGCAAAGGAAAGACAAGTGTGGGTGCATTACCCCTCTGCCTCACTGCAGCTAGTTGCTGTCCTTTGGAGCTAGCCCAAGCCTGTCTGAGAAGATGGTTTTTTGACTGTTGCTGCTAGGCAACTGGGTGGTGGCGAAAGAAGTATGTGACAGCCCCAAAAAGCAGCTATACATAGCAACAACAGTGCAGGCTTCCACTACGCTGCCCTGCCACTGTGTCCCCATGGAGCATGCAGTCTCTGAAATACCCAGAGTGCGGCTTAGTGGGATTTCACTGTACTGTAGCAGGATCCACAGGGTCCTTTACTGCATGGCAAGGTGGTGCGCTATACATTAACAATGTGGCTCACCAGGCAGTAATGTGCCATGTGTACAAACCCTCCCCTCTTTCAGCACTATACTCTCCATTTTATCAAGCCTCAGGTTTCCTTTTCTCTTTTACCGCCCCCTCAATTAACCAGACCATTATCCTCTCAAGATTTTTTCACCCTCATGTTCTAAATACTTTCCTTTTCTGGGCCCTATCATTTCCCTTTAAATATCACCCCATCCTTTACACATACTTTCTACTCTCTCAAACTTGGCTTTCAGAGAGAGCATGTTCATACTTTCCTTGAAAAATTTCTCTAGTGCTTATTCTTTTCACTCAGCCCTCTCCTCCCCCTGGGTAGATACAGGAGGGTGTACCTGTTTGATCTCCACTCAGCCATGCAGCATCAGATTTCCACGTTGGGATCTGTGAAGCCTTTCTTTCCCTCGTTCACGAGCACAGGTTTTTCCGTCCTTGTGTGCCAGACTAAAATCTAAACCAAGCCCACAGAAGTCATTAGCTGCATCTGTGTTATGCTAACAAATAATCTTGCACATTAAACCAATAGTGCTATTTAACCACATACCCTCCAGCGTAATGGTGCATTCACAGCCTTAGGCAGATTTGCCTATGGCCAGTGACATCTGAAATGCACCATGTGCAAAAATTACCCCTTTGACAGTATGCTGTCTCAGGCCATTAACCTGCTCTTTCCATTTATTTATCAACCAACCTCCACTAAAGACTTATCATCCTTCGCACTGATTTTGGGCTGTTCCATCATCACTCTGGAATCAAAATTCTTGTTTGTGTTTACAGAGACAAACACTCCCCCACCCCAACTCAAAGTGTTGAGGCTGCAGCGAGAGATGTAATTTCCAGCTTAGGTAGGTGTGTATGGGGTGGCTTTGATTGAGCTGGCAGGCTAAAAACAGAAGTGTAGTCACCCTGCACAGGCTAGCACCAGAGCATAATCCTGTCTCAAGATCCTAGGTATGCATTTGGGCAGCTAACTGAAGCCGCAGCCTATGTCACTGACTACTCTCCTATTTTTATCATGGTTACTCAGTCAAAGCTACTGCATGTGTGTCTACCTGAGCTAGCAATTATTACAGTCCAGCTGCACCAAATTATACCCGTGGTGGCTGCATATCAAGCCACTACAACAGACAGCTGGGCTGAAAATAGAAAGGCACCTTGTTGCTCTGTACACTCATTGCTGTAACTACTAGGTATAACAGGAAGGAAATATTGAGTCATCAGTTCAGACCACCATCTATATGCACTGAAGCCATCCCAGGCCTGATTCGCGGAAGGGATCAGTACCTTTGAAAAAGCAGAACTGGAGGGGCTCTCGCTTCCTAGTTGGAGCTTTTCTGTCAGCGACATCTGGAGTTCACTATCCATTTATTCTTCTAAAGCATCCCCAAGAGACTGGGTGACTCTTGCTTTGGGATCTCTTCCCTTTCTTTTCTGATTCTCACAGTGGCTTAAGGGTAGTTGACCGCAGGCCACAGTGCCGGATATCTGCTTTGGACGTTTTGGGGTGCATGCACTGAGTAACCTTGCTGAAAATCAAACCCTCTGGAAACGCTAGGGACCAATGGGTTAAATTTCACGCTCATCAGCCCCTCATGTTCTGTGCTGTTCATTAGGTCATCAAAATCACAGCTCAACATGCTTAGGCTACATTCCATTGCAACCAGATGTGCGAATGGGAGCTCAGGTATGCGTGCCTGCTCTAGACATGAGTATGCTGCTGCATAAGCCCACCCCATCCTGACACCTCCTCCCCCAGGTATGGAGGGCACTATTGAAGCCCACCCTGCATCCTGACTATTTTTAGTGAGCTTGTTCAAGTACAGCTAATAGAGGTACATCTACCCAAGCTAGCTGGAGTCCCAGAGCAGTGAAACTGCAGCTGCGCATGCTTCAGTGGGGGTTGTACAAAGTCCACTCATAATCCTGGATAAAGTGCTCAGGGGGGTTTAGTGCACGCTGCTACTGCTTCACTGCTCTAGGGAACTGCAATCACACCCTCTGACTACAGTGTAGACATGCTAAGAGATGCTACTACCTTGCTTGCCCAACTCCCAGGGCCATGGTACTGTGCCATCACCAAGCCAGAGGGTCATTATCTAATTAAGGGTGTGTGTTTAAAGAGTCCCTATTAATCCAGTTTAATATTGTTTGGCCCTACTTACACTGGCCAGACAAAGCATATTAGTCTGCTGCTGTTAAAGCCTCTAACCCAATTTGAGCCTATTCATAGTGGCCAGCTAAACTGTATTAAAAAATAGTTCTGCACTGATCTCAGTATGGTATACAATGCAGAACTGGATAAAAAAAATAGTTACGTGAACAATTTCAGAATTGTCAGATTATAACTGAATTTCTAAAAATGAAAATGATAGTTGTTGGGGCTTTCCTCTGAAAAAGTGGCAGGGGAAGGAAAAATCCTTAAATCAAAAAACATTTTTACTTGGGGAAATTGTCTCACGCAAAAGATTTCTAGCTACTCTATTAAAGTGCCTAAGCAGACAGGGCTGGAAGCTGGTTTACACTCTGTACCCACACTAAAATAAAGGTTACTTCTTATTGCTCTGCTCCCAGCAGCTGCATTATGGTAGCAGTTAGGTCCCTTCAGAGCTACAGCTTCCCGCTTTTCGTACCCAGTTTGCATTGATATTTCTTACCTTATGAGGGCTCCCCTCTTGTTGCTATGACAATACACTGCATGTTTAATCCAAGCTTCCATGATCCATTTTGTAGTCAAAGGTGTTGGCTTGCTTTTCCTTAGACCTGCAAAAGCATGTTTTGCTTCCCAAGAATGAACTCGGCACGTTCTTCTTGCCTGTGGTTAAATACTCGGCGCTCTGTTATTCACAGCCTTCCCGTTAAGCCTACAGGCTTAATTCAGTTCTGGTTTAAGCAAGCACAACACTTGCAGCAGAGGTGAATCTCTCTCTGTAACATTAATATAGTTGTTTGCCTCCAACAGCTGGAAAGAACCTGGACTGGGCTGCTTTCCCCACCACTTTGTCAGAGAAGGGAACCTTTTTGTATACCAGCCCCCAGCAATTGCAACAGCACAGAGCTTCAGGTCATTTCTATAGTACTTTTTCATCAAGGTAAATCCTGAAGTTGAGCTCCCTATCTCTGATTGCAAGGGGCTTCAAAAAAGAGGTTATTGGACCACTAAAAATAATATCCATCCCTTTGTACAAGTCTTACGTAAGTCTTTACACTGTGCTCTTCAGTGGGGTCACGGCAGTTATCAGCTAGTACAGAGCAACAATCAAGTACAGAAACAGCTTTTCATTTCTCAGTCAGCTGTCTGTAACTTTGAGGACAATGCATTTCCTCTGCTATATACAAAGTTTGGATCATACATTAAAATACAACCTGTGTTATTAATACAGTAGTTCTACAGGCCTTTTAAGGTCTGCCTTCATGTCTCAAAACTTATTTTCACATTTGCATTACTATTGTGCTCAGAGCAACAGCACAAAGACTTGTGTCCATAACAGCGCTCAGCACAAGGAGCACTTTGAACAGTACTTTACAAATCACAAGTGTCCCCCCTTTAATATCTCTAATGGCATCTACTCCTGATTACATGCAGCTGTATCTCCTCTTACACATGGCTGCAGCATTTAAACCCAGGCAATAACTGAGTTTAAGAATCAGAGGACCTAGGGAAGGAAAAGACTTAGTTGATAACCCCCATACCCTGCCACTGCAGGATTCTTCTCCTTAGAGTTTCACTGTTTTGTAGCAAGAAGTTACAAATAGAGTAAATTCCACCAGCAAATGTAATCTCTGGAGCACAGTGCAATTTAAGGGAAAACAATCAGGGACCCAATTCTCCCATCTTTCACCTTGTGTCACACATCTCACCAGTGCAATGCAAGTATAAGATTGCTTGGCTGCTGTGAGCACATGGAGCATTCTACTTGGTGGCATTTTCTACCCTCTCTGCACAGGTGTAGTGACAACCCCAAGTGAAAGGCAGGGAGGATTAGGCCCATCTCCAAAGTGACCCCCTCATTCACATTGATACGCATTTAAAAACGTGATTCCAAAGCAGACACTCCACTTGTAGCTAGATCCTTTATGCTGTTACATGGGGTGTTTTGCAAGTGGCTCAGGGCAAGGCTGGTATCCTGGACAGCCCACCTGAAGAAGCAGTTGTCTGCTTCTTGGGTTGTCGTTAGAGCTACCCTGCCTCCTTCCCCACGTACCAAATCAGATTTACACAGCTGTTTGCTCAGATTTTAAAGCATGCCCCCTCTGCAAGCCATCAGTTTGCTCTCTAAAAGCAAGTTTCCAGCTTGTGCTTACAAGCTGGCAGCTTTTAAGCTTGCTCACACAAGTAGCTGCATTGAAAGGGGGATAGCTTAGTGGATGGGAGATTGCTGGACATAGCATGGGGATTCCCCAAACCCTGACCACAGGCAAATGAACCAGGCAAAGCTCAGATAGTAGCTGTTATAACTATGACCATACCATAGTTACTTTGACATCAAGATTTATGCTCTTCCCCTGCCAGTAAGGCTCTGAGAAGCCCTAATGTGACCAAGGGTTGAAGCTTCAAACAAATCATACGTGGCCCAGAAAAGAAAACGGGTTAAAATAAGGCTGGGTCTATGTTAGGGAGTTAATACCGGCCCAGCTGCTGGTGTAAGTGCACCAGCACAAACCCCCAGTGCAGTTATGCAAAGGCACTATTTGCACCAGAGTTTTGCCCTGCTAGTTACTGGGATAAGCCAGGTTACAGCAGCTTAACCCTATGTGAACTAGAAGACTGCACTGGTGCTGATGGCTGAAATCTGAACATGTCCCCCATTCCGTCAAAGCCTAAATTCCTCTAAATTCTGCTTATCTGCAACCACTGCCTTAGAGTCACAGCCTCAGGGGTTTCCTCAAGCCTTTTGCTCCTGAATATTAAGGAGTCAGACTCAGCCAGTCTGGCACCAGAAGCGAGAGCATGTGGCCTTGTGTGACCAATGGCAGCTAGAGTATCGAATCGCCCCTGCCTAGGAACATTTGCAATCAATCCAAATAAGTGCATCCCTGTGGGATGCTGAGGTGGCTGGCATCCCAGTCACTGGGGAATAACTCAAGCAGAAAGGGTAAACCTGCCCTAGCAGATACTTGCTCAGCTCACACAGGGAGAGAACGAATACAAATGGAGTTTGCCGATCTGATCTCCCCCTCCATCTGCACTGCATTCAGCACACACACTTATCACAGGAAATCTGACAAGAAAGGAAGCAAGCTATTCCCCAGGAGCCCCTCTTGCCTCCTGCTTTCATCAGTGGAATCATGCTGGAATCGTTCTGTCCTAGGGCCAGTTTGAGCTACATGAGATCTATGACCAAAAAAAGGAGCCAGTTCCTTTCTGCATCTTGGAAAATACATGGTGAGAACCAGGGTTCATAGATTCTCCATCTTATCTAGGGAAGGGATTTATTTCTCTTCACAGAGCTAGTGCAAAATCCTGCAACAGCTGCAGTGTTCTTCTTCCACAGATGCTAGTGAGAAAGCACCACTCTTCCCCATCAACTCCATCCTTAGCCTGTAGCCTTGATGGTAGCTGATCACACTTACTGTGGTATCTCATACTAGCTCTCTCTGTCCACAAATACTCTGCCTTTCTCTGATACCCTCAGCAGCAGCAAAACATCCCTGTCCAACACTAGGCAGCAGGCTGGCTTCCTTCACCCACATCACCCACACAGTTTCAAACTCACAAATTTAGTCTGAGATTGGAGCCCGGTGCATAATGCAGCCGAGAGACAGGAGTAGGGGCAGAAGGCGGGTGCTTAACTGCAGCCGCTATAGATACTTAATTAAATGTGGCTGATAAATTGCTACCCAGACCATTCAAAACAAAAGTCTGCCCCTCTCAGCGAAGCACATCTCCCCGCATCTCCATGGAGAAAGCTCTCTCTTCTCATGTTTTCCTCTCAGCATTTGCAGCTCCTGGCAGGGATTTCAAGGCTGCCTGCCTCCTTTTGTCTAGAAATTCCTGCAGTGCCCACAGTGAAGATCTTCCTCCTTTCATTCCCCCTCTTTCAGGCAGGTATTAAGCCAAGGAGAGCAACACAGGACTTACTTATTGGCCGGTAAATAAGCTTTTTGCAGGCACTTCAGTCTGTGTGAGAGTCTGATGAGAGTGATAAAAATTAATACCAGCGCAGCACACAGGGGACGGCTAAGGAGGCATCTGGTAAAGGGCTGTCTACCTATCTAGCCCCCAATAACCATCATATCTGAGAGAATCGCAATCTTTAGTGTATTTATCCTCAACACCTCTGTGCAGCGGAGAAAAGTACCATTTTACAGATGGAAAGTGAAGGGGATAAAATCAGTGGCAGTTGGGCACCTAAAGACCTTTGAGGATCGTGGCCTTAGTGTGCGCCTCAGTTTCCCAAGGTCCCACAGGAAGTCTGTGGCAGAGCAGGCAATGGAGCCCAGATCTCTGGTGTCACAGGCTGGTGCCCTCATCCCTGAACCATCATTCCTCTCAGGGCTGGATTCTGAACAAGCCTACAACCACTAGCAGTGATACTGAGAGTCTCAGCACAGCTTAAATTACTCTCCTTCCACCCACCCCTGCAAGAGGTCACCGCAGAGCCGTTTCCATTAACAAGGTAAAGTTTCTAGGCATGCATTGCCCCTTCTTAGCTACCCTAAACCCTGCCATAATCACTCTGCAGGCAATGCCCCTGCATAGCATACAAACTGCTCAGCTCCAGTGTTTAGAAGGGGAGGCTCTCTCTGCTATCGTGCCCTCACTTGTTGTGTAGGGAGTTCATTGGTTTGAATTCTCTGAGCTCTGCCTCTGTTGAATTTGGTTTCTGTTTACCTCACGCTGGGCAGATGAGTGATGTGATAATTGCTGAAGGGGAGGCTGGTGGCAGCTGGAAGCAGAAAGGCAAAGCAGGACACCCAAAGTGCTGAGAGTTGGTCAGGATCACACTGTCTCCAGCTCAAAACTGAGTCCCTGTGATATCTCCACTGCCCCGTCACAGAGAAAACAGCCAGCTCCTAATCTCAACCAGCACCTCCTGCTGCCACCTCTTCAATTCCTAATCCACAGCACAGAAGTTGCCTCCTGTCTGACTCAAGGAACAAAATCTCCCCCTTGTCTGGAAACAAAGTCCTGACAGCATGTCCCATCGCAGCTGGCCTTGCTCTCACCCCAGCTTTCCAGCACAATGCCTTACTGTGACAGCTACCTTCACATCAAAAGCTGCTCTTCTGTGTGTATTTCTAGAGGCCACGTAGCCAGTGCTGCACCAGCTTCAGGTTCTAAGTATTTGCAAGGAAGCTTTTTCCTGACACTGGATTCCCTTGCCTGCTGCATCCTGTCTGTCCATTTACCCTTCTAAGAGGGAATCAATCTGGAGTGTGTTCTACACAACATGCCTCCTCCCCTCATTCACACCAGCATTAGATCTCACTTCCCTCCACTCTTAGGACACATTGTCATGTTCTTGTTAGGCAGAGCAGCACACATTCAGTTCTGCCCAGAGCAGCAGAGAGGGTGAGCAGAGCAGATGGACTGTCTGATGCCAATGTCTCAGTCAACTCGATTTGCTTCATACTGCTTCA
Organism: Mauremys reevesii; assembly: GCF_016161935.1. NCBI lineage: Eukaryota > Metazoa > Chordata > Testudines > Geoemydidae > Mauremys > Mauremys reevesii. The sequence goes on along the minus strand of NC_052634.1, from coordinate 10,063,477 downwards.
GCTCTGCCCTGGACCACCTCTCTGCCACCATACCCCACATGGATGCCTGTCTGCCTCCCAACAATAATGCAGGACATTATTATTTTCCTCCTCACCCCTCTAAAATCCATGTTTTCCTGTAACGTCTTTTGAAAAGCAGGAGCATAGCTGCAAATTCACTTTGGTGTTCACTATTATACATGAAAATGAAACGGCAAGGCAGCACATTTCATATAGGAAATGCTCTTTCACACAATGCCTAATTCATCTGCAGAACTCACTGTCACAGAACATTATTGAAACCAAAAAAGTATTAGACATTCATGTAAACAGTAAGGATGTCATGTAGAATAACCAGAACTAGCAGAGACATTCATAGAGGGGATAAACCCTCATACTCCAGGGCAGAAGCCAGCCTGGGGTTAAGATGAAACTTCCCCACTATGCATTTTACTTCATAACTGCCCATTTATTGGGGGGTGGGGATGGTTGAAGCATCTGGTACCAACAGCTGTATGAGACAGGATACTGGACTGGATGGGCATTGGGCTAACCCTGAGGGATGGGAGATAGGATACCGGCCTGGTTAGACTATAGGACTAATCCCATATGACAACCCCTATGCTCCCTTTTCAAGTTCCTGCATCTCCTTACAATTGTGATTAGTGATAGATGCAGGAGCGTGGGTCCTTATGTTCCACATACCAGAAGGAGTCCATACCTTAGTGCAATTGGCAGCTTTCGGCTCAAGGTCATTCAAGGTCACTAGTTCCCGGAGAAGGCTGCTCTCTTGGTAACCACCCTTCACTCCGCGCAGTTTGAAGTAAGCCTGAGATCGCTGAAGTATCAGCCTGAGGTTCACAGCAAAGCCCGCCATGTCAATGGCAAACGGGCGGTGGGGGTCAAAAACAGTCTTCCAGCCATACACCTTCCCCGCTGCATTCACCTTGGGTGACTCGTAACGCAAGCCGCCCACAAAGGCCACCGGCCACACCGACACCTTCCTGGTGGTGCGCATCTGGGGGCAAGGAGAGAGAAGGGCACAGTGAGTGCGAGGGGAGAGGACACCCGCTCTGACAGTTGCTAGTGCACACTCAACGTCCAGTCCAAACTACTTCAACCACACATGCAACATGCAGTGACTCTGGACAGTTCCCAGCAAGACCTCTGCGTGCACTGCAGCACCAGACCTGGATGTTCTGAAGCAGGTAAAGGCCAGTGGACACAGAGAAGCAAGGCAGTATAAATACTATATACATGAAAGCCAGGAATGCTGGGTTCTGTTCCCAGCTCCGCTCCAGGCTCTCTTTGTGACCTTGGCCATGTACTTTCACCTCTGTATGCTTCCATTTGCCCAACTGTACGAGGGGATACGCCCTGTATTGCAGGGTGGCTAGCAAAGTGCTTTGGAGAGTCTCAGGTAAAGGTGCTAGTGAATATGCAGATACACAGTTACACTAATTACTCCCACTGAGACTTCAGTGTGGCAAAGGCTTCCTGCAAGGAACAAAGTAGCAAATAAAAGTTACAGCCAAGGTTTTAAAATCTGCTTTTCATCCACCGGCCATTTAAACATAGATATACAGATCCATGCAGTAGTATCCATCTCTGCCTTAGAAATATACATGTGAAAGGATATAGGCTTTTCACACTTCAATCCAGAATATACAAATCAAAATCATATAACCTCAAACTACGTTTAAGCTTCCTAATTTCACTTTCTGTATATATTATCATCCAATTTTTAAAATTATTCCTTCAGCATCATCATCACCATTTACAGATGGGGAAACTGAGGCACGGGGGGGCAGAACTTGTCCAGTGTCACATGGTGAGTTACGAAGACAAGATTTCTGGAAACTAAGCTATAGAGGAGAATTAGCATCAAGTGGCATTCAGTGTAGCCTCCATTTTGTGAGTCACTGTTGATGGGAAAGGGGATAACATTTGGAATGAGATACTATGAACGTGGTTCTCAAATGAGGGGCAGTTAAGAAGTCTGGCTACCTAGTAAACACCAAGCAAATGGGATGAGCAGCGATTTATCCCTTGTCTTGTCTCCGCTCTGCTGGCAGGAGCATGCTCCCTCTGCCGCACCTTCTGCTTTTGACCCAGACCCTCAGACTGGAGATTTCCCTGAGCTAATCTCATGAATGCTAATTACAGTGAGAGAGACCTGAAGAGTTGAAGGCACTTGCCCTTTTGCATTACACACATGCTAATGGCACCCCTTATCCACAGAGAAGAGTCGCCCATGTTTATTGTGCTGCCCCGTTTAATGGCTGCCTGGTGCCTCTTAATGCAGGTAGGTTTCAGGGGGGAGGAGGACAGGGTTGTCAAACCTCCAGGATTGTCCTGGAGTCTCCAGGAATTAAAGATTGTATCATGTGATGACACCTCCAGGAATACAAGGCAAAGAGAGGAAGCCTGTTCTGAACTAACATACACAACCACCAAACAAATAGAATCCTTCCCTCAGCAACATGCTTGTGCTGGAATAGGGACCGTCAAATACACTCCACGCAGACTTCATTCTGAGCTCCCTGGCTTCAGCCATTATCTCCCACCCCAGACTCTCCAGAAATGCAGGGCTTGAAGGGACCTGGAGAAGTCAAGTCCAGCTCCCCATGCTGAGCCAGGACCAAGTAAACCAAGACCACCCCTGACAGGTGTTTGGCCAACCTGTTCTTATCAGAAACCTCCAATGACAGGGATTCCACAACCTCCCTTGGAAGCCTATTCCAGCCCTGAACTACCAGTATAGTTAGCAAGTTTCCTAATAGCTAACCTCAATCTCCCTGGCTGCAAAATAACCCCATTACTTCTCGTGTTACTTTTAGTGGACATGGAGATCAATCAATCACTGTGCTCTTTATAACAGCCCTTAACGTATTGGAAGACTTATGTCCCCCACTTCAGTCTTTTTTTTGCTCAAGACTAAACCTGCCCAGTTTTTTTTTTTAACTTTTCCTCACAGGTCAGGTTTTCTAAACCTTTTATCATTTTTGATGCTCTCCTCTGGACTCTCGTGACCCTTCACTACAATGAAAGTAGCATCATTGTTGGGTGGTATAATATACTGTGAATAAAGCCTTTTGAGGTTCGGTTCGGTTCAGCCGCACCTCTTGGGAAAAAAAAAAAAAAGTAATGCCTCCCAATTGAGATTAGTTAGCCCGCCTACAGGCAAGGCCCAGAGGGAGGTGCACTACAGGTCAGGCCAGGTTTGATGCTTCTGCAACATCTAGATGAGCATGCATGCACATGTACACACACACACAAACATGCAGAGCAGACATGACTAGGAAGAGAAATTATGAAAAGACTCAGATAAATTCAGTCCTCTCTCAAAGCCACTTCTGGAAGGAAACAGTGGAAGACATTCAGGCTGTGATTTTAGCCGTCTCCCTGAGCTGAGTCAGAAAATCCCGGGAGCCCATTTGTCTCTGGATGCTGCAAATCAGCAGCCCCGGAGGCGAGCACTGCTTGCATGTTTACAGCCTAGGTTTGGTCAACTCAGTGGCAGAATCTGAAGGGTTACGCTCTTCAGAACAAACAAGCAAACAAGTATTGACAAACGCCTGCTTTTCATGCATGTGCGGCAGCCTGGAGAGACAATCGCACAGTGCGTCTCTGAACAAGATGTCCTGCAAGGGCAACCATTGTACTGTCTGACTTTGTTCTGAGAATGTTGAAAGGGCTCTATTTACCCCGAGGGAAGTCATGGATCTATGCAGAGCAGGCTCTTGCCAGAGACAGAATTTAAGTAATAAAGACACTGAGGTGGGGGCAAGCGAACAGTGAGGAAACGAGGGAAAGCCCAGTGATGCCTGAAGTACGATGGTACAAGCCAAATGCAGTGTGATCTGGGGAAGATGCCCTAGGTACAAGGTCAGGGTGAAATTCCCCTGGGCAGCATGGGGAAACATCTCTCACATGCACACTCATCTGTGCTTAGGCCCAGAGAGACCAGTGAAGGTTTCACAGTGGATGCATTTCCAGACAGCACTAATTAAGCAAGAAGCAACCATAGCTTATACTGCTACAGCTTTGCAAAGTGGAGAAAAAGGGGGACTGGAGGAGCCAGCCAGATGGCTCTACCCTGAACAGCCAAGATGATGCCAGGGAGCCTTCCATTTAAAACAATTAAGGGCCTGATCCTGCCAGAGGATGAGTTTTCCCTGTGGCACTGCCCTCAATTCCCACAGAAATCAATGAAGTTGACAGTCTAAAGAGGACTAGCCAAGGTCTGCTGGGAGCAGGGAGTTCATACGAGTGGGCAGCATAGACCTGGGGCTGATTGGAAGGAAGTGGTAACTGAGGGTCACAATTAGAGCTGGGCATTTTTTTTCTTTAACTAAAATGTCTTATTGTGACAAAAAATGCAGATACCACAACAGCAAAATGTTTCACAGATTCATGTCTGGTTCACTGAATTTGTTTCAAACCCATCTCCCAAAAATATTTAAGAAAAAAAAAATTGTTTTTACATTTTCTAAATAAAACATTTTGATTCAAAATGACTTCGTTTTGAAATCTTGAATTTTTTTTAAAATGTTAAAAAATGCTTCAAATCTGGATCAATTTTTTTCCCCAACTTTTTGATTCACCAACATTTAAAAAAAAATTCAGTTTGCTCCAAAGTGAATTTTTGATTTTTCGATACCACCAGCAAATGGATCAGTTATTCGTCCAGTTCTGGTCACCAAATCCCCCCGAATGGCAGGACCCCCAGAAACACTTATTAAATGAATCCAAGATGATGGGCTCTGGAATTGGCACAAACAGCAATGCCTGGTACCCCCGCCCCATCCATAGACCCTCATCCTAAATGTGGGGTCTACGCTACTTTTCCCGTGGTTCCTTTAACATTAGCAAACGTGCCCCATTTTCACTGCCTGGTGCCCAGGCACCAGAGCATGCTGAGAGGTGGTTTAAATGACATTGCTTTAAGGGTGTATTTTACTTAAACTAAGTGGCAATGACAGGCCCTGAGAGCGCGTAACTGTGTTACCTGCTGGCTGGAGCACGTCACTGACACCAAGTGCCTTGTTACTCTGTGCTGCAAGCAGTAACTTTGTTATGGATGCTCCTGGGCTTGGCCACCGGGGACCCTGCATGCTCAGGCAGTGAGGATGGAGGGGAGCGTAACCCAGCTGAGCAGGCCCTCTTCCATCTTACCTCCTCAAAGAGCTCCAGGCTGTAGGTGTTATCATCGTCGGCGAAGTAAACAATCCCAGGTTGGCTGCTGTTTTTGTTAAAGGTCTCTCTCAGCCACCGCAGGGCCAGGTTCCTCTGCATGGTCCCGCGGGGGATCCGGGGGTCCCTCATGTCTCCCCGCAACTTGTAGTTGCGGGGTGTCTCCACATTGAGGTGGGTGTAGTTCAGCCCCGTGTCCCGCAGTAGCCGGGTGACAAGAGGAGTGCGCCGCTGCGAGTCCTCCACCAGGATCCAGTGCAGGTTGGGCACATGCAAGAGGGTGTTGGCCAGACGTGTCAGTTCCGCCTTTTGCACCGGCCGACTGTAGGTGGGGGTGATGATGTGGATGGTGGGGAGGGTGTCCGACCATGGGGGTGGGCGGGTGTAAACGTACTCTGTCCTCACCACCTCCACAATGTCACGGTCTGACAGGCAGTACTCCTTGGAGTCTGAGCCTTGGGCCAGATCACGCCTGGAGTCGCCACCATCATCTGCACAAGGGCATGAGAGAAAGAGAACACACACAGTCAGTCCTCTAACAATCTCCTCACCACCACTCCCTCGGAGTAGCCAGCAGGCAGCTTGCTAGCAGGGGAGATCACCCTCTTGGTCTGAGAGCAAAGCTGGAAAACAGAGGCCTTTTGCAAGAAACAAAGAACCCACAAGACAGAGATGCCAGCTGGTGAACTAGCCACATAGGCAAAGTTCTGACAGCTCCAGGCTAGCAGGAGGGAACTGCTCAGAACAACAAGTTTTAAGGGCTCAAAGAAACAACAACCGAGTGCGACAAAGCGGTGTAGAATAACAGATACTCTGACACTGATACAGCACCTGCCAAACCCAAAGGATCCCAAAGTACTTTGTATTCCATGCCCCGTGGAGCGGCTCCTGCCACCAGGGCAGGACTCTGCAGCTGTGCACGAATGCATAGCAATAGCTCAGGACAGCAAGTGAATACCATAATCAGTGGGAGCTGCAGAGACAATATGGGTCAACAGAATGGAATTGGCTTATGCTGGGATTTGGCCAGGGTAGCATTGTATCCCATTTATGAGGTATTCCTTAAATCCAGGCACTGAGCTGAGATCTTGAAATATGTCATCTAGTCACTTCACAAGTGTTCACACAGCTCCGACTAACCTTCCAGCGGGGCCTACGGTCTTTTAAGGCAGTCTCTTATGTGGCTGTTCCAAAGTCCTGGTCAGGAATCTTGGAGGGATATATGCAGGACATTACAGATATGAGCAACACCATCACAACTCTTACCAACTGTACAACAGGTACAAACAACCAGGACTTCAGAATCCTCTGCCAAGAGTTTCACTCTATGTTGGCTCAGACAAGAAAAACCTTCACTTGTAAGCTTTGTTGATTTCAATTTGTAGTTTTTTATAAATTTTGACAGATAGTACCAATGTTTTTTTTTAACTTTTTTTTCTGATTTTCACCTATTTAAATTTTCATAGTTGCAGGGTCAGAATAATTAGTTAATGACAGTAGATGTTGAGATTCAAAACAGCAAAGCTTTATAACCATTAAAATACATATTGTTGGCATCACATCATAATACACAAAGTAAACATCCTTAAATCAAACTAACAATTTCTAAACAGCATTTTTCTTTCTTTGCCTATCTGTAAATTTTGATTATTATGGATGGAAACATTTTGTCTGTTTGTGTGTGCACAACAAAATTGAAGTTTATCAGTAAAAATGAAATCCTTCCAAGCCTATTCATATGTTTGCCATTTCCAGGGAACTGCAGCCCTCCCATTAGTTTCATTAAGAGCATAATCTACAATTGCACTAGGGATGATTAAACTTAATGAGAATATCAACACTTATGGTGCAGGATATAGCCAACCATTGTCTGCAGGGCATGTGATAATAGTGTAATATGGGGTTTTAACACTTCCCAATAGTGGCTAGTACCAGAGGACAAAAGGATACAGGAGTAGATGGACCATAAGTCTGACCTACTAGAACAATTGCTACATTCTTTGCATATCCTTCTATGTTATTCTGCATCACCCATCAAGCTGGGGTAAACACCACAAGTGACTTAAGACCCAATATGTCAAGTAGCTGATCATCCCCAGCTCCAGTGAAAACGGATAGGTGGATAAGGTGTTCAGCACCTGCCAGGATCAGGCTCTTTCTAAGATAAACTGCCTCCACTGTGCACAGCCCAGTAGTCTAGAAATCTGAAACACGGGAAGCAATTCACACCCTGAATAAACTGTGAAATGTATTTGATAGCACAGAGGCAGAACATAATTAGACAAAGTGGAACTTGGCCAGGACACATGGGATCGTTAGTCATCACCCTTAGCTTTAAATCCTTTCGCACTTCCACTCCTCACATACCATGCTGGCCAACACTAATTTGCTCTTCTCATCTCTGGCACCTCCCACTCAAGTCTCTCAAAGCTGCTTTACAAATATGAATGGATTTATTCTGACAACACCCTTCTCAGGCAAGCCAATGTATCCCCATTGTACAGATCGGGAAACTGAGGTACAGAGCATGAAAATGTTTTGCCTAGGGTGTACCAGTGAGTCAGAAGTTAGGCTGGGAAACAGGACCCACACCCAGTCCTGTGCCACACCCTCAAGGCCGCCCTTCTACCTTTCAGGTCACCGTTCATTCATAGAAGTGTCTCCTCCCTTCCAGGGCACTGAGCTGAGCCTGGAGGGGTGGGGAGACGGGACTCCATTTTCCTTTAATAGCATCAACACGCTCGCCTTTGAATTCCAATATTCTCCTCTTTGTTACACTGCACTTCTCCAGGCTCGTGGGGCGAGCTCTTGCCCACTTGAACCTCTGGGGAATGGGGGGGACGGGATTATAACTTCTCTCAGAGCCGTCCTGAGCCAATTGTGTGGCAGAGTCATACAGAGGTGCCTTTCTCCTACAGTTCATCTAGGGGAGGAGGTGAAGCCACTTAAAAGGTTTTGGAGCTGCTGCCAGATTTAAATAACACATCAGACTACAGGAAGAGAGTAAGGGAAAGCCGCACCATATTGAGAGGGGACCCGGTGGACAGTGAGAGGTAAGGGGAAGAGAATTTAGAGCATGGGGAAACAGAGCTTAGCTTCCTCCCTACAAAGACGCCAGTGCTCCTTTCCGAGATGGAACCCAGGAGACAGCGGGGCCCAAGGAAAAGGCAGAGAAGGGATACTGGCAAATGTGCTGGGTGAGGCGGCGTCTGCCCGACGCTGCTTGTGCTCCTTGGACATTACTGCCACTCTGTAAACAGAGCAAAAATTCACCACCTCAGAACCATCCGCCCACATCTGATCTCAGTTACTCCAGACCGGAATTGGATTCTGTGGCTTGGGTGCTAGGTAATTTAGAGGCTGTCTCTCTCCTGAAGTTCTAATCCAGATGGGGAGACGAGCAGGAAGTCCTGAGCTCCCTCTCCCCAGGCCCTCGACACTGGAATGCGCTACCCAGCCTCACGCTTCAAGTCCACTGCTCTTTACCCAGCTTGTTTGGAGGCCCTGGGAGATATTTTCTGCTGCATTTGTCAGCATTGCTTCAGCTACTGTTTTTATTGCAAAATGTGTCATTAACTTCTACAGGATGAACTTCTGCAGGGACCATCAGAAGGGATTTCCTCTTTCCCCCCTAGAGCAGGGCACACACTGATGGCTTCCTCTAAGTAAGAGAAACAGCCACTGGGCAGTGGTCCACATCGTCTTTCAAGGCTCTGTCTTAGAGACTGTATATTTATGACCACAGGAGCTATCCAGTTCCCAACAGTAAACTGCCCAGCTTCCAAGCCACAGGATCTGAATCTTAGGAAGAACCCCCCTAAGCTCTGGGCTTTCCCTGTAACAGAGCAGGGGAGGCTGCTGCCTGAGCATGGGCCACCAGTGGAGATATGAGCATGGTTGTCATGAAAGGGATGGAATGAGACATGGGGATGTGGCATGGGCTGGTCAGTTTCTCTCACCCTTGTGCACTGCAAGCAGCGGAGCAATGGTGCTCTGGTGCCAGACGGTGATTAACAGCGTCCAGGGCAGAACTATCAGCACGATAGCCAGGATGTCTCTTCTCTTCGGCATCTCCAAGACTGACTGGACCCACAGCTCCTCATTACCTGACAGCGAAAACCCCAGAGACAGAACAGCAGAGCACATGGAGAACAGAAATAAATGGGCAAGAAGGAACAAGGACAGAAAGAGAGCAGCAAAGGCGACACGGCTCGCAGGTCTTACCAGCGCTCACAACCCACCCATTGCAGAAGCAGGTTCGGAGATGCAACAGCTGCACAGGCTGGAGGCCACTCAGGGAGTGCTTTCACAAGGCGTCGCCAGAGCCACTGGTGGGAGCTTCAGGGACCCAGCAGGAAGGAAGCCTGAAACACACAAAAGGAGAATAGGCAGAGAGAAGCTCTGGGAACAGCTGCTCTTCAAGGAGACACCCTGGTGCTAACAAGCCCTCCCCGGGAGGAAGGAGCAGGAGAAGCTGCCAAGAGTTCTCTGGGTGTTCAAGGCTTTGCATTTCCAGTGTCCCAGAGCAGCCAAGCAAGCTCCGGCTTGCAAGAAGCTAGTGTAGTGCCTCTGAGCCCTCCCCCAGGTGAGAAATGGGCACCTGGGCAGGAGCTTTAGGCAAATAGCCGTGTGTATGGATCCCAGAGCATATCCAGCAACTGGCACCTGCCATTGTGGCCTGCATTAGCCTCTTGCTGCCCCGCAGGAGCCCTGCAGCAGTACATCAGCCTCCATGAGCTGTAAACAGCCACATCACATTCTGACCTCTGCAGATTTTCAATCTGCTTTGCTACTGGCAAACTGTAAATGGCCCAAGCAGCAAGGCCGGGTCAGTGAGAAAAAGGCCAACCTTCCCCATCCCCCATACGGTATCTGTTCCCAGCTTTGCACAGAAGGAAGGAGAAATCCACGAGTATCCTAGCCAGTAGGAGGCACTAGCCAGTTTGGAGGGGACAATAACACGCCCTTTACGTCTTCAGAGCATCTCTCGTCACTAAGCAAGCCTCCGGAGCCCCCTCTGAGGTGCTGCTCCCATTGTCCAGGCAGGGAAGCAGAGAGCCAGAATTATTCAGTGACTTGCCTGACATGTAAACCAGTGGTAGAGGCAGGCTTAGACTGCAGGAGCTGGCTCCCAGTCCTGTGCTCTGACCACTGAACTGTGCTGCTCTCTGCCAGGTGGAGGGCTTGGCAAAGAATCGAGTGCTACCCCCTTCTGATGGGAGATCTTAATTCAAATGCTATTGGGGAGGTTGCTGCAATGACATGGGTTACTCTGCACTTCACGTGTCACTATAACAACCCCAGTGCAAATCTCCCAACCCCTCCCACCCCCATTTCTACCACCTGGAGAAACCTATTCCTTGGCCTCTGGTCTCCTGTCCTCCTGCAGACTTGCTCTGCATTTATTTCCACCCTCTCTGAACTGCCAGGACTGGAGTATATTAAGCTGCCACACTGGCTTAGTCTGATTCAATAGAAGCACACACAAGTTTTAAGCAGACTGTATTTTATCTAGGTGTTATCTTGGCAAGCAGTGTACAGCACTTAGCCGGCACCCGCAGGGTGGACAGTTTGCAAACACAGACAGTGGTTTAGTGCACTTGCTCCCTGTGGGGAATGCCTTAGCCAGCCACACAAACCCCTGCATTGCAGAAGACAAGGGGCACCCAGGGAATACCCTGGCCAAAGGCGGGGGAGGATCTGATACAGGGTGAGTTGCACTGGGTTCAGGAAAATAGTTGCCTACACAGCAAAACCTCTGACTGATTTGTCTTTTTCTCCTGCATTGTTGTACTCTGGCGCCCTCACCTTGCTCACTTCTTAGGTTGAAGGGGAGTCCCCTGTCCCCCTCTCTCCCCGCCCCCAACACACACACTGTGCTGGGACATTAGGGTATCTACACATGCTTATATGAAAGCTACAAAGTGCACATCCAAAGATTTCTCATTGGTGGGATACGTGCTAGTGCACATTCCAAAGACCTTGTAGGGTCCTCAACAATAGGGTCTGATCTGCAGGTCCATACTGCCCAAGTACCATGCCCTTCTGAGGGCTCATGGCACACACTAGGCCTCATTCAAGCCTCTTATCACAGGACACATTCTGTATAATCAGAGTTGCCACTTACCCTGGTAGCAGATATATTAGGAAAAGGACAGACCCCAATAACACTCGAGGGGCCTGTGAAGGATCAGGAAAGCTGCAGCCAGTGGTGGAGGATCTCATCTATTGGAACCAAGCTTCCCATTGCCCCGTCATCATAAACTAACAGGAAAAGGCTTTCACAACCCGGTTCAAAGGTGGAGCTTTGTGTGTCCAAACTCACTCCTAGTTGCTCCTTCAACTTAGATTTCTCAGCACCAGAGAGCAGCTTTGTCCAGACAACATACACCAGGGACAAAGGGAAGCTTCTTGCCAGCAAGGATTTCCCTTTCACACAAGTCGAGGCTGGCTCCTAAGCCAGACTGGGTCATGGCAGTCCCCCCTGTGCACACAGCACCTTGGGGAGATCAAGTCTTATCACAGCTGGCCTCGTCCTCTTCCCCGGTGGTTTCCTGAACACAGGGCAGAGAGCTCTGGGGTCATTTACCTTAAGACCTGCACCCACTTACACAGCCATAGCATCTGCTCTTCGAAATGCAACCTTAAAGTCTCTCCACGGACAGCTCTTGTGGCGTGCAGCTCTAAAGGGACCAAACTCCTTGCTCAGTAGGGTACCTATGCCGTGAACGCACTGAGCAACAGCTGGTACCATTGGAAAGCGGGAGGAGAAACGGACACGCTAAGAAGCTTCTGAGAGCCAACTTACAGCAGCTGGCAAAAGATTGCAATGGATGGCACCCAGGGCAGGCACCTTGGAATTCAGTGCTCTAGCCTTAGAAGGTGCATCTACATAGAAGCAGGGGAGTGTATTTCCTAGAGCAGGGGGCTCTGCTTGAGCGAGCTGCCCAAGTACATAGCTGGGAGTTAGTTAATGAGCTAGCTAGTGCATGTATGTGTCTACCTGAGCTGGGAATCACGCATCCCAGATGCTGTGTGGATGCACCTACAAGGCTTTCTCCACTTGCTGCTCCGGAGCTAATTCACCAGCATCCTACCCACGGACAGACAAACCCTGCAATCCATACAGCGGGCAGGAAAGGGAGCGGGATGCTGTACTGGTTTCCCTCCCATTGACACAGAGGAGAGCACATGCCAGCTATTTCTGCATGGCCTTAATTCAGCATTGATTCCCTATAACTGGCTGCAGAGTACTTAACTGCTCTCATGTCAACTGTCTACCACTCCAGTTCTCCAGCTGCCAGAGGTCAATGCAGCCCGCCCCATGCCCAGTGGGGATAGCTAGTGGGTTTGGCTTGCCCTCATTCCCCCCATGGCAGCAGAGGGCAGAGAGTTCACGGGCACTCTGCCACAGAAACACTTCCTTCCCTAATAATCCTCAACTCTCCTGGAATCCAGGGCTTCTGTCAAGCCATAAAGGCCCCTGGGACCCCATGCAAATTTAGGTAATCAGTGCCCCTTAACTGTGACTAATGTTCTCATCACAAGACCTTTCCTTCCCTGGGAGTTACACTCGTCTTCCTCACAGAGACACGTTTCTAGCATAGGCAGGCCATTTGTCTGGTGTTAAGCTGGGCAGTCCTGTTTTTGTTAACACTTCTCCCTGTCCGGTACCAGAATGGTTTTGTCCAGTATCAGAACATGCTGCTCCACCCCCGCTGGCATGACCTCACAAGCACAGTACACAGAGGTCCCCATTTTGCAGAGTACCCCATCCCACCCTGCCAGCATGACGTGTGAGGTCACGCCATTCCGGAAGTACCTGGATGTGTCAGCGGCCATCCTATTTTAGCATGGCTGGAACAACAGCTTATGAAACTTTCTCCCCGGAAAGGAGGGTTCTTAGGAGACTGATAATGCTGGCCACAATCATCCACCCTTCCCTCAATCCTCTGTTTTCTCCCATCCTGATCCCTACCATACATGAAAAAAACCTCCAAATTCATAAAGTTTCTACCTTAGCCTCTTTTAAACCCCGCCCTGAGAGCTCTCTCTATTGCAGTGCCAACTAGTCACCTTCGTCTGGCATGAATTAAGGAACCAGGTAGAACAGAACTGTTTTCCTGCTCAACTGTTCATTTCATCAGTACCTCACTCCCAAGTCATCCTCACCTCGTTTGCCCATCTGCTGTCTCCCATCTGAATCCTAGATTGCTCCCTCTCAGAAGCGGATACCCTCTTCCTTGGTCTCTTGTCAGGACAGGACCTGCCACAATGGGGCCCTGATCCTTGATTGAGATTCCTAGGCACCATCACAATAATAATGGGACCGCAGGCTGAAAAGGGCATAACATGACCAGAGGATAGTGAAGAAATGGTCGACCCAGAATGGGACAGCCATGTGCAGAACAGAGCAAGGAGAATGCACTACTGCTCTGGTTGGGTACCCCAAGCCTAGCTAGATCTAGGGAAGGGCACCTTTGGGCCAGCCTCACTGTGAAAAATGAAGATAAAATATTGCTCTTTGGGTTTTTGAAAACTGAAACAAAACAAATTTTCAACTCAGAACAAAACAAAAAAATTGCCTTTTTTCGGCAAAATATTTCAATCAAAACACGAGTGTTTCTTTTAGGCTGAAAAGCCTTTCTTTCCCAGAAATGCATTTTGATTCACTGCAAGCATGACTATGACACACAGTGGAGTAGTTCTTATTCCATCCAGTAGGGAGCAGCAGTGCACAGTCAATACATTACAATACCGAAGGATAAACAAACACTGGAAGTTTTTTTTTTTAAATATTGACTTTACCTGACATCAGCTGTGTCACTTGTTAACTTTTGAAACAAGGCTGCTTTGACTTGCAATCTGGCTTATAGTCAGTTTCACCATCCCTTTTTCATGCACAGCCCTCATGCTGTTGTGTTTGGGTTTCCTGGTTTGCATGGGGGAATGTTTATAGGAAATTAATATAAAAACATTTAAACTGAATTTATGTAAATATTCAAATCACTTATTGCTGCAAGACATCACTGAAGCCAAGAGCTTAGCAGGACTGAAAAACCGACTGGATATTTATCTGGATAACAGGATGAGCCAGAATTACAACAACACATCTTTAAAAACAAAAACAAACAACTTTGGAAGTGATACAAACCCTCATCCTTCAGGGCATGAACCAAACGTCTAACAACTAGGAGTCAGAAAGGAACTTGCCCTGGGGTCAGGTTATTCCATAACTGGACACTGCAGGGTCCGGCCACCGTTACAGACAGGATGATGGCCCAGAAGGTGCACGGTACAGTGCTAGCCACTATATTCCACTCAAACCATGTCTATTCACAGGACAGTTTGAAAGATACATTTTCTTACAAAACTTGTATTTGGGGCTAAACATGAGCTGAATTCCCTGCCAGCAAACAACATTTTAAGTTACACTGACTTTTTGGAGTCTCCTGTCTTGTACGGAAAATGACTTTGGGGATGAATTAGGCAAATCAGAAGTTAATTCCCAGTTCTAATTTCCAGGGGCCACATTCACTGATTGGTGTAACTGCAAATAGGCCAGTTTCACTGGTAAAACTCCCCTTGGTTCCAGTGGGCGCTGCACAATAGGAACTGACCCATAAACTTCAGTGGAGTTGAACATCACACTACATCATGCAACTTTGGCACTAAAGTGCTGCAACTCAGCAGGACTGGAAGGAGCCCAGAGCTATAAGCTTTAAGCCCAAAGATCCAGTTTTAGTCCAGAAGATGAGATGAGAATAAATTCTTCCCTTTCAATAGTATCATTTATCCAAGGATCTCAAAAGCACTTCATAAATATTAGCAAACTGAGCTTCACAATACCTGCTGCTCTAGAGAAGCACTATTATTTCCATTTTATAAATGGGATAACCGAGGCACATAGCAGTTAAGAGATTTGCCCAAGGTCACACAGCAAGTCAGTAACAGAGCTGCAAACAGCTCCGATGCCCAGCTCATTGCTTTAACTACTGGACAACACATAGGAAATATAGATAATTGGCTATCAAAGAGGTAGTTCCTGATGAGTCCAGGTTTGGTTATTAGGGAGAACTGGGAAAAGGGGAGCAGGGAACATCACTGGAAGACGGTTCATTTGAGATTTTGGCATTTGGCAGAGATGGCCCTGTGAAACAATCTAAAAATAAAGGTAGCAATAAAACCTCTTGCTCATTAATTACTTTGTAAGCCATTACTGCCTAAACCTCTATAACTTTAATGGTGGCTATTATAAGTATAGTAGCAGAATTGTGAAGCTAATTACTGTGCAGTTATTAAGCAGAACAGAATGGACATGCTTTCTTTTAAAGGACTCAGAGCCAGTGCATAATAATAAGCACATGGGGGGTTAATCAGAGCTGCCAGCTTTAACCTCTGACTCCCTTGCGTGTGGGATAGGGGATGGGGAACTCAATACTACAACGATCCCAGGAGGATGTGTAATGGAGTACCCAGGCTTGAGCTGATGTACCAGGATGCATGAAGCAAAGCTCAAATCAAATCAAGGATTAGAGGCAGGTCAAGCGATTCAAATGATCTATTACTCACAGATTGCTGCTCTGCTCTGCTGTCCAGCAGAAAAACAAACTCAACCACGATAGCTAAACACGATAGCTTATTCCAATGGGCCAGAAGTCTATGGTGTTGAACCAGCGGCCCAAGATCAGCGGCGAGGTTTTCCATCATCATCTCTATAAACCTGAAAACACACCTCAGACAACTGGTAGCACAACGAGGCGCGCACGCATGCACACACGCACGCACACACACACACACTGATTCAGCAAAGCACATGCTTGAGTCTATACATATTCACCAAAGCACTTAAGCCAATGTTTAAAGTGCTGTGCTGATATGGGGCCTAGCAAGCAGTACCTTAAGCCGTGCGTAAGCCCACTGATTTCACAGCAACTGTTTCCAGAGTAACATACCGGGCAGCGTGAAGAAGGGAGCCCTGGCCCTGAGCAAGACAAGACAAGACATGGCACTGACATATTTAACTAACACGATAATACTGTGATGGTGCTAATCACCACTACTCTGTCCTTGGCTTTCTGTTATAGCCCCTCAACTATCTATGTTGCCCATTTCGATTGGATGCTCCTCAGGGCAGGGATCACTACCATCTTGCCCGAAGGTGGCCTGGGCACTGTATAAAGAGTTGTCATAATTCTGTGCCCTTTGCCACTGGAAACCAGGCTGCACAACCTCTCTCGCATCCCAAATAAAACCTCTGTGAGGATCTCTACCTGCTTGCTCTCGTATTGTCCATATCACGAAACCCACATAGGGGCCATGACGCTGCTCAGGAGGGGTCCCATGCTAGATGAGCAGAGGTTTCCTGTAGGGCAGGACTGAGGAGCACCAGCTGAGTTGTGGAAAGGAGCCCAAGACTGGAATAACAGGAGAGGCTGTTGGCCAGGGATGAAGTGGATCAGAGCTGTGCTGGGAGACCAGGACTGGAGAAGTAGGGTGGATTGCAGGTCAGAACTGAGATACCATGTCTGAGCTGTGCAGAGGGACCCAGGCTCAAATAGCAGAGAGGCTGGGGGTTGAGGAGCAGCCCCAGAGCTGTATTAGGAGCCCAGAAGTAGAATATTAAGGGGCGCTGCAGGCAGAGACTGCAGTGCATTGGGTATGTGGGGCCATATGTTGGGTGCTCGTCACAATAAAAATTGCGCCCCCCATGCGGTCCCCTGGGTTAAAAAACAGGTTAACTCAACAATAGCTAGGCTCAAAAATAAAAAACAAAAAACAAAAAACTGCAGCCCAAAAACCACACACACAAACAAGCTCTCTGCTGCCAAACAGCCAGAAGCGTGTAAAAATAAAATCAATAGATACAAACCCCCCAAAACAAAACACACAAAAAAACCAAACCCCTAAACCAAACAAACCTAACGAGGTTGCAAAACTAAACAAATTGCAAAGGCCAGTAAGTTAAAAAACAACAGCCTCACGACCCTAAAGCTGGTGTGTTTTGAAAAACCTAAGGGAGCCGCAAAAAGCCAGTTCAAACTGGTACCAAAAGCACGGGGGGCAAAAGTCCCTAAACAAAAATGCCCCCAGAAAAACCCAGGGCTTAAAACTCTCCCAAAAGCTAAAGCAAGTCAAAAATCAACAGCAAACTGTAAAAGGCCTGTGCACAAAAACAACACTCATCTACCCTTCTCCCTCTTCTTCTTACGTTACACCCAAGCTTGGCCAGCCTTGGGTTGTGTGTATGTAAGTATAAATGTGGGTTAGGGCTCGGCCACTAACGCTTTCTTCCTTCCTCCAAGTAACGTGGGGCGCACCCAGCACTCACCACTGTTATTTAAATAATAAAGCTTTAAAACCAGTCACTTGGTGTGCTTCATCTCCTCCCTTAAAAATCCTGCGCCCTCAGCCTAATCACCTAAAGCCCCAGGCAAATTGGTAACATAAATCTGTCACACTCTTTCTGGCTTAGT
Organism: Mauremys reevesii; assembly: GCF_016161935.1. NCBI lineage: Eukaryota > Metazoa > Chordata > Testudines > Geoemydidae > Mauremys > Mauremys reevesii. The sequence continues at coordinate 10,045,826 of NC_052634.1, read as the reverse complement.
TTCTGGGAGTGCACTGTGCTTCTGCACGCCAGCCAGAAGGGCCACCATAGGGATGGGGGCAGGGGCAGAGTCCCCATCTCCAGGTAACCAAGCCTTCTGGGGTACTGCAGATGGGAAATCCCAGGCTGTCCCTCAGAATCCATGCAGTGACACATGCCGTCTTTTGCTCCCCAACAGAGCAGGGATTTGGCTAAAAGCAGTAAGGAACTAGGCTGGAGCACTGCCCACACTGGATCAGCTGGGCTGAGAGGAGAGCCCCTCCTGCCCTCCCATTGGTTGTTATTCTGTAGTGCCACTGCGGCTGCTAAGATGACAGCAGCATCTCTCCTGCCAGGGAGCCCATCAGTCTTGACTGGTATCCAGCAGTTTCCAAGAAAGGATAAGGAAAGGCCAGGCTCAGCACAGGCCGTATGTCCCACAGGCCATCACAGTCTGGAGTGGATTACAGTACACTGTGCACAGGGATATAGACTCCAGGGCACCTCTGCCCAGCTCAGACTCCATGACCATGAGCAAAGCCTAGCACAATATCTTTGCCACACTCCTGTGAGCACAATACAGCCAGAGAACCTGTATACAGATGGTGAAGCCAAGGCACAGAGAGGTGAAGGGACATGATTAAGTTTGTTCAATGAGTCAGTAGGAGGACTGGGAATAGAACCCAGGAGTCTTGATTGTTAGTCTCTCTGCTCTCCCTACCAGGTAATACCCGGTACTTCCTCCAAGCATATAAAGGAGAACCTCCTTGGATACATGATTAAATCTTCACCTCTAAATATGTCTGCACCGGCGCATACATATGCACACACATACCTGTGCTTGCTTGAAAAATGGAAAACATTTTTTCATACCACAGGTTTCAAAGAGGACCTGTTTGTTTGAAAGTTTTCACGTTTTCACGAAGATTTGTATACATTTTCAATGTTTGGCTTTCTAGGGCTACTTGTCCTCCCAGCCTGTCCTTTCCTTCCTTCCCTCCCTTTTTTCCTATTGAAAAGTGTGTGTGGGGGTGGGGGAGGGGAGAGGGGAAGATAGGGAAGGGTGAGAAAAAGTGAGTACTTTTTTTAGTTTTCAAATGTAATCAAAAATTGAAAACTGAAGAAAAAAGGGAAATCTTCAGTTTCTGAAAAAAAGGCCATTTCTCACAAATAAATTTCTCATTTCAAAAGTTTTAACCAGAGCTACTTGGAAATCTTGCCTGTCTGCCACATTTGAACCTCGGTTACACAGAACACAGCCTCCTTCCAAGGGCTCTAAAGGTGCGTTAACACTTTTCACCCATAGATCTCAAAGTGCTTTTCTTAAGTATCATTATTGCCATTTTATACACGGGAAAACTGAGGCACATGGAGATTGAGTAATTTACCCAAAGTCACACAGAGAGTCAGTGTCTAAGACAAGAATGGATCCAGATCTCCCAACTCCCAGGCCTGTGCTGTGATGACTAGGATAGACAAGGTGGATTGGGAACTTCAATTCACCCCATTCTCTTATTATAAGACAAAGGGGATATCCAATTAAATGTAAAGGTGACAAATTCAAAATTGATTAATGGAAACACCTGTTCACACATTGCACAATTAGTTTGTGGAATCTCATTGCCACAGGATACCACTGAGACCAAGAATTTAGCAGGATTCAAAAAAGATTAGTTGTGTATATGGATAAGAAGACTATCCAAATTTATAAAACATTTTTAAAAAAGCAGAAGAATTTTAGGAGGGATATCAACCCTTAAGCTTCAGGGCTTAGGCCAACCTCTAATTTACAGGGATCAGGAAGAAACTTTCCCAGGGCTCAGGTTATCCCATAATCTGGTACTGCTGGGTTTCTTGCACCTTCCTCAGAAGCAGTTGGTACTGGCCACTGTTGGAGACAGGATACTAGACTACATAGACCGCGCCTCTCACCCAGTCTGGCCATGCTTTATATTTAGGTTTGGTTTTTTCTCTGTAAATGTCAATAAATGTTGATTTCACTGTACACACGCAAACCAACAAAAAAGATTTCCATCAATAGTAATCAAAATGTATAGATAGGCAAAGTCAGAAGTCTACATGAGAACTTATTGGTGTTTGATTCAAGGATATTTACTTGGTATATTTTGACATGGGATGGACCACTGGACCACACTACCTGTTCCTATAATTCCACTGTGAGTGAGAAATAGCATATACAGGAATACAGACTTTAGATACATGTTAAAATATTTTACGTTTTAAACGAGTTTCATTTTGATGGGGTTTAAAGTAACTTTTCTCTATCAAGATGAAAATTCCAGAAGATAAGTTGTTTGATTTATAGCCCACTTCCAAATAGAAAAATTATGATAAATTGTCTCATTTGGGAAAAGAACAATGACTTTAATCATGAGTTGGTCAAGTTATTTTTAATGTTGCTGATGGGTGACTGTTGAGTGACTGGGTGTTGGAAAAAAACCTTAGCAATCAGCTAAATTTATGATATTTTTATGTCAAACTTTCTGAAACTAGTGACAATGTTTCTGAATCCCCAAGACCCGGACATCTTGGGGAAGAGGAGTCAAGACATGAACCAACAGGTTCTGCCATCCTCTCACCAGTCTCCCAGCACCTGAAGGTTTGTTAGCAAGGAGTGCTGTTCTAGCACAACAGTACTGTCTGGCTCCTTGCCCACAGTTCCAGCTCCTCCCCTCAGAGTCCAGAAGACTGCTAGCTGAAGAGTTCGTGAATCCCCATTTATCTTCAGTATCTTTTCTTTTTTCCACTGCTGTCCTTTGTTTTTATTAGCTGGGAGTCGCCCCAGTCTGGTTAGATTCTCTAAGGTTAGGGTGTAGAAGTGTAGCAATGCACTTTTCATCCATAGATCTCAGTGCACTCTACAAAGGAGGTCATTATCCCTATTTTACAGATGGGAAAACTGAGGCACAGAGATGGAGAGACTTGCCCATCCCTGAAGTCCACATGGGGCAGGCCCCAGGAGAAGTTCCCTGGCCAAAACGGCCCTAGATATTGTCCCACAGAACTATTAGTGTCAGCCTGTTCTGTGTTCTATGTTTAAAAGTCCTGAGGGATTTGAAACAGTCGCATGGAATTTCTGGTAAACAGGAGTTGTCAAAGTGATGCTTCTCAAAAGTGTTCTGTTCAGGTCTGTATTGCTAATAGCTCTCTTGGTGGGAGTGTTGCCTGTCTAGGGTTAGCCACAGCACAGGAATAGAACTCCAAGAAGGCAGCTCTATAATTGGCTCTGAGATGGTGGTTCAGACATGAGATAATAATTTGGTTTCAGTATTAAGACATTTAATCAGCTCCAAGTTATAGATTTGATGGACATTGATCAAATTCTTTTGCTGGGATTTATAACCAAACTGACAGCCACTTTCTTAAAATCCTCTCAAAAATCTATAAGGGTTGGTTATTTTGAGTATTAATTTGATGATTTAACTTATTTCATGATGAGTCTAACTCATTGATTTGACCTTGATTTGATAGCTGTTGGCCTTTATTCTTGCTTCAAAGTAAGTAACAATAACATTTTAGCTTTGGCGATGTTTTCTTGATTTTAGTTTATTTTATGAGTTTTAATTAAATTTATAAATTGATACCAAGACACATTTCTTGCAATAAGCAAGTGGGTCAAGAGTCTTAAAGGAACTGGGTGAATACCAGCCAGACAAGCTAAAAGCTTGACTAGCCCCCCTAATTAGCCTTTGGTTCTCTCAACCGTTGTATTCACTTTGGGATGGGGGAAGTGGATAGAGCAGTGAACTGGGACTCAGGAGACCTAGATTCTATTCCTAGCTTTGCCACTAGCCACTGATGACCTTGGGCAAGTCTCTTCATCTCTGTGCCTCAGTTTTCCGATATGTAAAATGGGGATAATGACCTCCTTTGTAGCGTGCACTGAGATCTGTGGATTAAAAGTGCAATTGTCATTATACAGATTTACCCATGCCAGGATCACTGCTGATATCTTGCATTGTATTATTGAAACTGACTTCCAACTAAGATCCAGCCCCTGAAAACTTGCTGTGCCTTTCCTTGTGAGACAAGCCTTGCACAGACCCAAGAGAGCAGGAGACCTAGGAAACTAAGCTGAGTAGTTACTGCTGAGGCAACATCCTGCTGCTGGCTGAATGTGTGCTGCTGGCATGGCTCTGCCAGTGGTGCTTGGGCCTCCCACTCTGTCATGATGCCAGGACCTCAGCAAGTCATCAGTGAGGAGTAGGAGAGATCCATGGAGGAAACAGGGGGGTAACAGTCTTTCTCCAACCTCCTCAAGTGAAGAAGTTGCCCTGAGCTCTCTGCCTCCCCCAACAGTGGGCAAACGAGACCCAAGAACCCTTCCTTCTTGCTGTTGGGTTCCAGACTCCTCATCAGTTTCAAGGATAGCAGACAATCCTAGGAGCCGCTGACCACCCTAAAGACACTCGAGCCTATGAGTCAATTAGCAGGAGATGGGACCTGCACCCAGAGCTCCACATTCCCATTTTATCTCCCAGATGGATCTGCATTATGTTCTCTGTTATAGACGTGGAGATGAAATTTCTCACTTCCCACACAGCCTTGCCATTTGACTCTGTGGCTGGGAGAGGCAGAGGGAACTCGGCAGGGCCTGTTTCCCTGCTCAGCAATCAATCAGAGCCATTTGAACATCTCTCCCACACACGCCTTTCCCTACTGTGAACGTCAGCTGGAAAACATCCTGCTAACTCAGTGTGCGAGCCCCTGCTTCTGAGGTGTCAGCACTTATTTTTAATTATTGAAACCAGACGGAAAAGGAGTCCTGCGCTATTTTAAAAATTATTAATAACCCAATTCTAATATAATATTTAAAAGGAAAAAGCATGAAACCTTGCAGCACTTTGACTGTAACATGAGAATAGTGAGAAACCTGCCTCTCTCCTATTGTGAGTAGGTGACAGACAGAGGGACAGGAGCAATTTATCTTTGCATTTGTCTGGTGCCTTCATCCTGAAAGATCCCAGAGCTGTGTTACAGACCTTGGCCAAGGATTTTCCAAAAGCGACTAGTGATTGTGGGTGGCCAACCTGGGACCCCTTAGAAGAGGCCTTATTTTAAAAAGGCAGGTGGGCTCAGCACTCTGAAAACTCAGACCCTTTTGAGGGGTGTCAGGTTGAGCACTGAAAAACTGAGGCACCCAAAATCAAGTCACTTTTGAAAGTGTTGGACTTTGTATGCCAGTACCACTGAAATGTGGCTGCATCTGGGGGACAGTTGGAGAGTTGTTAACACAACCAACAGCTCAGGCCAGGAAGCAAAGAGGAAGGCCATATTCAACTGAAAATGCAGGTGAAATTCTGGGAGGCAGGATGTCTCCAAAATGAGTGTATTTTGTCAATCCTTAACAACTAGAACCCTTGGGTTAAAATTACTGCATCCTACTCATCCTACTAGAGCCACAGGGTCTTGAATCGCCCCACCATGTCTGAGCAACACCAACTCCAGCATCAAAGCACCCCCTGATGCCATGCTGAGGGCATATAGTATCAGCACCACTTCAGAGGAACCAGTGCTGCCCACTGAGTCACAAAGACCAATTCCTGCAGTCTGGCTGGGATTGAGGGGCAGGCTGAAGTCGGGAGAACAGCGGAAAACCCAACAGGCAGGTGGGCACCAGCCAGTGCTAACCAGAGCTTATGGCCAGAGGAGATCCCTGGCTCATACTCCTATTGGATGGTTTCTTTAAAGGTATGGCTCAGCTTCCAAGCCCTGCTTAGTCGGGGGTAGAGGAGGGATAGAGATTGCCAGGAGGTGACCTCTGTACAAGTCACTAATGGGACCAAGGGATTAGCATTGATTTTTTTAAACGCCACAGTGAAGGGAGGGGGTAAAAAAGAAAAAAGGCACAACTTCTAACAATAACTCAGCAACTTACAGTGCGATCAATCCCTGCTCGCAGCCCCACAGTCCATTAGCGCAGCCATAAACCCACCCACCCGTCCGCTTGGAAACAAGGGGAGGGGTCATTTTAAACTGCCTATCTAGTCTCTCCTCACCCCTTTCTCCATGGTGGTTGTGACAGACCCCACCTCCCAATGGGGTTCCAACACACGGGGAGTCCATGCCCCCTGCACGCCAAGAAGCCAGGCTCCACAGAACCCACCTCTGCAAACTTGGCCGCAAGGGGGACCAGGCCAGGCTGTTTCCCCCACCCCACCTGAACAGGGCCACACCAGCAGTTATTACAGTCCCAAGCAGAGTGGCTCCTTTGCCATTCGGGAGCCTGAAAAAAGAAGACTCCTCCTCCCACCCCACATAAACCCCCTTGTGCCCAGCTATTCAGGCTTGGCTCAGGGAGGGAAAATTTGGGTCCTAGTCAAACTCTAGGTCAGAGTGCCTGGCACTGGACGTACCAGCTATGCAGCTCGCCCAGCTTCCAGAGACAGACTGACCATTTTCAATTGAGGTGCTTACCCTAGTTCGACACCTGGCCCTGACACTGCCTCCTTCCATGGCCCTAGGGCCATTTTGGTCCATTTTGGTCAATTTCACAGTCATAGAAATTTAAAAATCATACATTTCACAGTTTCAGCTATTTAAATCTGAAATTTCACGGTGTTGTAATTGTAGGGATCCTGACCCAAAAAAGGAGTTTGGGAGGGTTTGTAAGGTTATGGGCGGGGGGGTTGTGATACTGCTACCCTTACTTCTGTGCTGTTGCTGGTGGCGGCGCTGCCTTCAGAGCCGGGCAGCTGGAGAGTGGCGGCTGCTGGCCGGGATCCCAGCTCTGAAGGCAGAGCTGCCGCTAGCAGCAGCACAGGGTAAGGGTGGCATGGTATGGTATTACCATCCTTACTTCTGCTCTGCTGCTGGTGGGGTGCTGCCTTCAGAGCTGGGTGTGCGACCAACAGCCGCCAATCTCCAGCCACCCAGTTCTGAAGGCAGCACAGAAGTGAGGGTTGGCAATACCGTGATCCCCCTGCAACTCCCTTTTGGGTCAGGACCCCCAATTTGAGAAATGCTGGTCTCCCCTGTGAAATCTGTATAGTAGAAGGTAAAAGCACACAAAAGACCTGATTTCACGGGGGAAGACCAGATTTCACTGTCCGTGACACATTTTTCATGGCCGAGAATTTGGTAGGGCCCTACATGGCCCTGGACAAATCACTTTGATTCCCTGTACCTCAGCTTCCTCCATCTTGATTATGGTATACAAGTACCTTCTCAGGGACAAAATACTGGGTGCTAAGGGGCTTTTTAATCTGTAGGGAAAAGGCATAACTAAGAACCAAAGGGTGGAAGTTAAAGCCAGACGAATTCAGGTTAGAAATAGGGCACACATTTTTAACAGTGAGGGTGGTTAACTATTGGAACAAACTACCAAGGAAAGAGGGAGATTCTCCATCTATTGATATCTTCAGAACAAGAACAGATGCCTTTCTGGAAGGTATGTTTTAGCCAAATACAGGTTATTGGGTTCAATGCAAAGGTAACTGGATGAAATTCGATGGCCTCTGATGTACAGGAGGTCAGACTAGAACATAAAAGCATAAGAACGGCCATACTGAGTCAGACCAAAGGTCCATCCAGCCCAGTATCCTGTCTACTGACAGTGGCCAATGCCAGGTGCCTCAGAGGGAGCGAACCTAACAGGCAATGATCAAGTGATCTCTCTCCTGCCATCCATCTCCACTCTCTGACAAACAGAGGCTAGGTACACCATTCCTTACCCATCCTGGCTAATAACCATTAATGGACTTAACCTCCATGAATTTATCCAGTTCTCTTTTAAACCCTGTTATAGTCCTAGCCTTCACAACCTCCTCAGGCAAGGAATGTGCTGTGTGAAGAACTTCCTTTTATTTGTTTTAAACCTGCTGCCCATTCGTTTCATTTGGTGGCCCTAGTTCTTATATTATGGGAACAAGGTAAATAACTTTTCCTTATTCACTTTCTCCACATCACTCATGATGATTTTATATACCTCTATCATATCCTGCCTTAGCCTCCTCTTTTCCAAGTTGAAAATCCTAGCCTCTTTAATCTCTGCTCAAATGGGACCCGTTCCAAACCCCTAATCATTTTAGTTGCCCTTCTCTGAACCTTTTCTAGAATAATCTAATGTTCCCTTCTGATCCTGAAATCTATGAATCTGCAAAACGAAGAGACTAATTAGCTACCTTGTGGACCAGGATTGTGAGGCTCAAAGAGTTAGTGGGCCCAGTTCAGCAGTTGCACAGATATTAGTGCAAACTGGTCCTGAAACGGAGGTCAGTGACAGGGCAATGTGACTTGTACCAATCTGGCATTTGCAACAAAGACGCATGATGAAGGTAATTTACCCCAAACTGATACTGACTGAGAACCAACCTCAGCCCTGATGCACAAAGTGCAAGTCTGTCCTTTGGGTCCAGGGTTCTCTCTAGGATTCTGTCCAGGAGGACAAGGAAAGGTAAGCCCGAGAGAAGGTGGGAGACAGAGTTAAGACAGCAGAAATGTTGGCTGAGTTGTGAAAGCCAGTGAGCACATGCACCATCCAGCACCCCAACCCTGGGTCCCCAACCCAGAAGCAACGTGAGCTCTAACCAGGAACATGACGACTCACCTATCCCTGCTCATGGCTATGCAAACCCATTCACTGTACCCAACCACAGCTCCCACCTCCAACAACATCCTTTTCACATGTCGTGTGCAGAGCCCACCCTGTGACTAAGCTTAGAGGCAGACAGAATGATGGGAGATGGCCAGACAGGTATGGGCAGATGTTTGAGAAGCCATGGGCATGCCAGGCAGGAGCATCACTAAATCACATCAGTGAGAGACAGGCAGGCAAAGCGTCTGACAGATCCTAATGGAGCAGATCAAATTCTGTGGGTCGTGTGAGGTAAGTAGGAGCAAGAGGAGCCCTTGGGGAGTGTAAGGGACTGCAAGGGGGGCGTGTAAGAGTAATCTTGCAGTAATTATGGCACATCTCAAATCAACAGGCAAATTACATCACCATTATTATGGCTGTCACCATCCTAGCATGGCTGGGACAGGCAGGCAACAGGCCATTACTCACCCAAGGGGGGGCACTGCTGGGAGAGGACAATGGCCTGGAAAGGGAAGATACCCCTTCTCCTCCACCACTAAAGGTGCTTCTCCATCACTGCCACACCCATAACTTCAGGGTAGGAGACAGAACAAACCCAGCACTGCTCGCTTCCCAGCTTGGCACCACCACAGGTTTTCCCACATGCAGACCTGACCCTCCTTGAATAGAAAACCCAGAGAGAAGCCAGACCTTTTGGTCAGAACCAGACTCAGATATAAATATAGGGGGCAGCTGCTCAAGGAGAGAGACACAACAGGCTGAGCAGCCCCATACGGACCACTCTGACTGCACCAGCAGAAGTTAAATGGAGTATGGCGTGGGTTCTCAGCTGAGAGGGTATGATCCCTCTCGGTGGGATCAGAGGCAGGTTCCAGGGAGTCACAACCACTCTCCCTTTCTTTATGGCTAAATGGTAGGGACGGTCCCAAATCTTTTTCTCTTGTAACAATCCCAAAACCGGAAATGCTGGAGCCCTAGAGTAGATGAACCAGGCTAGATAAGTTCCCATTCAGCATGGCTGGAAGAGGGGGAAATGCAGGTTCTAACATAGCAAGTTCAATAACCAGAAGAGACCAGCTAGTCAATAATAATAATAAAATATATTGCATAGTGCTTATCATCTATGGCTATCAAAGTGCTTTGCAGACACCTCATCCCCATTTCACAGGTGAGGAAACTGAAGCAGAGGGAAGGGAAGTGACTTGCCAAAGTCACTCAGCAAACCATTGCCAAAGCCAGGAATAGAACCCAGGTCTTCTGAGTCCCAGTCTAGTGTTCTATCCACTAGGCAACATTGCCTCCTATTGTAGTCAGCGGACTCTCAGAATGGCTAATGCTGGAAAGCGTACACTCCTGCATAATGCACCTCAACACTAACTCTGGGTGGGCAATTTCTTTTTACCTCAGCAAATGTCCTGAAGCATGAGAGTTGAGAGCACTTACCCTTCATCACGACAGATGTTATTCCTATAAGTGACTGAACTTTAAAAGCAAAACGAAACATACTAAGCTATTTGTCTCCATTTATAATAAGCCAGAACACAGGAAGCAGCTGGGAATAGAGGGAGAACCACTGTCCTCTACTGGTAGAATCAGAAGCGCTCACAGGCCCCAGGCTGCAAATGGAGATTTTCTTTTAGGTCAGGGGCAGGAGTTTTTGGAAAAGGAGGATCTGAGTGTCATCCATGCTGCTGTGATGAAGCCCCTCCCCCAGTGACCATAGCGTGCAACATAGAGCCATAAAATCCCTCCATGCCCACAGATTTATTTCAATATTCTGCAAAAGCCAATTCTCCCAAGTCACTTACATATTGTATTTTAAAAAAAAAAAGGGATTTCCTTTCACCTGTTCTAGACATGCTGCCTTTTCCGTGGAGAGGGCACCAGGATAAGAGTTGGAAGGCCTGGGTTTCATCACAGCCCTGCCACTGACTCTCATTTGAGCAAGTGGCTTCCCCGTCTCTGTGCCTCAGTTTCTCCACCTCTAAACAACACTGGCAGCTTTGGGAAGTGCTCAGAAATCCACAGGTGAAAGCACTATAGGTGAAGCACTGGCATTATGGGAGTGCCCATGACCCAGACCCAAATCAGAACCAACCCTCTTAACCCTCAGAATGGAGGTGCTGGCTCTGGCTTGCTGCACAGTTTGCAATTCCCACATAGCAGGAATGACTCAGTCTGTAACATAAGTTATTAACTGCAGCAGACGGTGTCTCTTCGCATTAGAGCGTTGTTGTGTGAGCGGTCCGGGTGAGACAGAAAGGACTGCCAGGCGAAGCGTGGAGCGAGTGGGGCATGTGAGGCAGAGATGAAAAATAATGTTGGCAGCGTTATTAAAAGATAAATTGGAGGGGGAAGAGGGGCTGAAGGCATTAAACTATTGTAACAAATCTGTTGTCACCTAGGGCTTCACGGCTGTCAGTATTCTGCATGCTGTGGACAGGGCAACAGCAAACTCTGATCCTCCTACTTCCAGAGCTACACACCCCCAACCATTTGAGCGCCATGAGAATCCCCATCAGCTGTCCACAGTGTAGAGCCTATTGCATCTGGCAGAGGGCAATGGCACGCACACAGCAGCTCATTATGGTTCTTTGCAGCAGTAGCCACAACAACTTATGGGCACCACAGGCACCTGCTCCAGCAGGAAGTGGTACTAACTGAGCCTGACGACACCCATCCTACCAGCTTTTTGCTTTTATTTTATTTATGGAAAGGCACCTTTTATTGTGGTTTTCCTTCTCCCTGCCAGGCTGGTGGCAGAAGCAGGTGCTGCATCTACTGGGCCCCAGAAAGCTCCTTCCCAGTGCTGAGGAGCTAGCATTTCGCCCTGATGTATCATTATACTCAGATATTTCTGCCTGACACTGTGCCACGGCTAGATACTTGCTGCTTGTGCTTGAAGGATTTAGCAATGAAGGGAAATAGCAGGGGACCAGCAGTGAGAACCCCAAGAGTTAGTTATGTAGGCACCAGTTGCATCTCAGAGTCGCTCAGGAATGGTAATTGGAAAGGAATGGAATTGGAATTCCCCTCAGAATCACCCCTGAGACACTTGTGCAGATGAAGAGTGCGTCTCCAGTACCTATCATAGAACCATAGAAATGTAGGACTGGAGAGGACCTTGAGAAGTCATCCAAGTCCATACCCCAGCGCTGAGACAGGACCAAGTAAACCTAGACCATCCCTGACAGACGTTTGTCCAACCCGTTCTTAACAACCTCCAATGATGGGAATGCTACCATCCCTCTTGGAAGCCTATTCCAGAGCCTAATTACCCTTAGAGTTAAATTTTTTTTTCCTAATATCTAAGATAAATCTCTCTCTGGGCAGATTATGTGCATTACTTTTTGTCCTATCTTCAGTGGACATGGAGAACAATTGATCACCTTCTTCTTTATAACAGCCCCTAACATATTTGAAGATTATCATTTTGAATTCTAATCCTGTCCTCCAAAGCGCTTGCAACCTCTCCCTGCTTGGTGTCACTCGTAAATTTGATAAGCATACTCTCCACTCCATTATCCAAGTCATTAATGAACATATTGCATAGTAGTGGATCCAGGACTGACTCCTAAGGGAGCCCATTACATACATCCTCCCAGTTTGACAGCAAACCACTGATAACTACTCTGAGTACAGTCTTCCAACCAGTTGCACTCACACCCGCCTTATACTAATTTCATTTAAACTGCATTTCCCTAATTTGCTTATGAGAATGTCATGTGGTGCTGTGTCAAAAACGTATTTTTTTAGCTCTCAATTTTTCCATGCAAGAATCTGCCAAAATGGTGGATTTTCTGTAACTTGAAAAGTCTTTAAATCAAGATTTGAGGACTTCAGTAACTCAGCCAGAGGTTACAGGCTATTGCAAGAGTGGGTGTTTGAAGTGCTGTGGCCTGTGATGTGCAGGAGATCAGACTAGATGATCATGAGGAGTCCCTTCTGGCTTTAATCTAATGAGTCTAATGAAATATGCTGCATGCTCATCTAAACATGGAAAAAGAAACAAAACCATCCAATCCACAAGAATAAAAAATTCAGACATGTGTCCAATAAACTCAAATAATTAGGAGAAAATCATGACTGGATATTCCACCAGAAGAGGAAAATGTTGAAAGAATTATGCTTTGCAGGTTACTTCCTTAGCTTTGATTTCTATAACCCCTTTCCAGGAAATGGAACCCAACATGTATACATCTAAAGGCCTCTTGATATTGGTATCACATCACTGAAGTGCAGCCACTTCTGTGTAGGGAGACACAACAGCACTCTACAACAGTTTAGGACAACAAGGGAAGAAGAATCCTGTATCCCGTTGAAACAACAGGAGGAATATAGAAAGACAGAATGCAATACATTCCCCTGGAATTTAGCCTTAATGTTCTTACCAATACCTCCACACACTCGAGCAAAGTCTCAGACAAACAAGTGGTCAGTACCTTGATTTTACAACTCATCCAAAAAAACTGTGCCTTCATCAACCCCTGACATCATGCTGGGGTATAGTCTCATTACAGACTTAAGGAGGAGAAGGCCATCTGAAATCACCAAATTCACTCCCTGTATTTAGTTTGCCAACTTTCTAGTCACACAAAACCGAACGCCCTTGCCTCACCCTCCGCCCTGAGGCCCTGCCTCCCACTCACTCCATCCTCCCCTCCATCTATTTCTCTCTCCCCCTCACTCACTTTCACCAGGCTGGGGCAGGGGGTTGAGAGGTCTGTGAGCGGGTTCTGACATGGGGCAGGGAGTTGGGGTGCAGGCTCCAGCTAGGCAGCGCTTACCTTGGGCAACTCAGAAGCGGTTGGATGTCCGGCTCCTAGGCAGAGGGGCCAGGCGGCTTCTGCACACTGCCTGCACCTGCAGGCACTGCCCCAGTAGCTCCCATTGTCTGTGGTTCCTGCTGTGCCCCCTGCACCTAGGAGCCGGACATGTCGGACGCTTCTGGGAGCCATGCGGAGTCACAGCAGGCAGGGAGCCTGCCTTAGCCCCACTGCGCTGCTGACTGTACTTTTAGCAGCCTGACTGGTGCCACTAGGGTCCCTTTTCGACCGGGCGTTCTGGTTGAAAACCTGGACGCCCGGCAACCCTACCTGTATTGCTTGGTTCTCTGTTCAGGTCTCTCTTCCACTCACTGACCCAGCCCAACCTTGCTTAGCTTCCGAGATGTGACAAGATCAAAGCTCAGTTTAAGAGCTCTCCCCCCAACCTCCATCCGCAGAAGCTCAGCCCACCAGAACTTCTGCCTCTAAGAACGTTCAAATCTCCCCTCTATCATTTGGAAGTAAACCTCAAACTCTTGATGGGCCAACATGGGTTACTGGCTTTGAATCCAGCCTGTAACAAAGTTCCTGTTGTGCAGACACCACTTCCTCTTCCTGGTCTGGAAGAGAAACTTTATAGCATTTCTCCCCTAGTTTAATGCCACTAGTGGGTTTTATGGCTTCATTAAGGTGAAGGATGAGAGTTAATAACCCTAGCAAACCTCTTCCTTATCGTTTGGTTAATGTACCTCACTAACGGCTACAGTGCTGCATCACTCACTTCCCATACACTCCACCAACGCCAACCCTTCCTGTGGGTTTTCAATTACAGCTCCCTGCACTCTGTGATGGAGGGATCATGGACCAGGGAAAACAGGAGGGAAGCAGTGCAGCTCCCTGCAGAACGAGAGATTGATGAGGAGGAAAGAGAAGAAGAGAACTGGGTGTTACGAGGCCCTTTGCCCCAAGCACCCACAGAGTCACAGGCTAAGAAGGAATCCAAGATGGGGTCACAAGCTCAGGTATGCTGCAAATCCCCATCAGTGGAGTTTCACCTGCTTTCACCAGGTCGGAACATGCCCTTGCTGACTGTTCAAGGCAGTGTAGCAGCTGTTCTGTGTTGGGCAATGGCTCCTATGCCTCTTGGAAGATCAACAGTTTTATTGAGAGAGGAAGCATTACGGTTGCTTCTGGTTTACACCTGCAGAAAATCCACCAGTAGGCTCAACCTCTCCGGGGTTAGTGTGAACAATGCTGGCTTGGGAGGGTGTGGCAAAGGAACCTGGAGGGGGTGGAAATATGCTGATTCAGTGCATCCCCCCCTGCTGCAGCAATGGCAGCATCTAAAGCAGCCCTTATCTAGCACTGAAAGCACCACCGTCAACCATGCCCCTGGGGGTGGACCCTTTCCCCTTGGGGCACAGCAGCCCCGGCTGACACAAGGAGGTGATTTGCACTAGTGTGTGGGGGCAGGAGGATGCAAGGGAAAGTCTGGTCCAGAATGTTGCACATGACAATATGTAATGTCCTCCCCGTGCATAGACTGCAGAGATGGGCAAAAGGGACTTTGGCTGAAGTCCTCATTGGAAGAGCAGTGGCTCCAGTAGTGCCAACTCCTCCTCCTCCAGGCCAGTACTGCAATGCAGTCAGCACTCGATGGGCCCAGTTCCTGCTGTTGCACGAGACAAGGCTCAAGTGGGGGGAAAACCCACTGGATCTCTCCTGCCAATAGCAGCACCGGGGAATGGGGATGTCGGTGGTTCAGCATAGCTGGTCTTGCTTCCTATTTCTTGCTGCACCACCTTTGACAGACAGATAGAAAATCCTTGTCTGTCCCCCACTGGCCAAAGCAGGAGCATTCCCCACAGTCTGTTCTCCAGGGCTCTGCACCCATTTTTCCCCCTTCCATTCCCACAGCAACTGGATTCTCCCTGCATCTGCACATGCAGAGTCACCTCCGGTATTTATAGTCTGGCCTCTAATGGGGTCACTGGTGTTTGGATAAATATAGACACGTGTTTCTTTTGCACGTTGGCGGCTTTAGAGAGAAATGGATGGGGAAGGAGAGAGCAAATGAGAGCCATTCTGATATTTATAGCCAAGCCCAGGGTGAGGTACTCCAGGCACCCAGTCCGCTGTCACTTTGTGTTTCCATACAATAGGCTGCAAAGGGCTTTTCAGAGCCAGAGTTACTCTTACAGCTTGCTCAGCCCCTCCACATCCACACACATGTGATCACATGCACACACACTCATAGTTGTGCATACAAATTCTTTTGCCCTGGCTTGCTCAGAAGCACTTGTACAATCAGAGAGAGAGAGTGTGAAAAATCAAGAACTACATTGATTAGATGGATCATGGTTCATTGAAGGCAATAGGAGTTTTGCCTTTGACTTCACTGAGAGCTGGATTGGGCCCTGAATTGTTCTGGTTTCGTCTTTGGTCTCTTTCCAGGTTGATGGAAGGCAAGGAAACTGGTTGAGTCAAGCTTTTTCCTTCCCTGAACTAGCACACTTAGCTGTTTCAGGTGCAAGTCCAGGGAGGAAGGGAAGAGACCGTGTTGCTTGTACAGACGCTTAAGAACCAACATCCTGCAGAGCAACTGAGATAAGGACAGGGGTGTCAAACTCCTGTAACTAAGGGTAAATGTAATGCAAAGTATAATACAATTGTACAGTAATGAAATGGTTGGAGCATGGGGTTAGGGGCCAGGATTCTTAGGTTCTATTCCTGACTCAAGTCGCATCACTCTCCGTGCCTCAGTTTCCTATCTTTAAAATGGGGATAATAATAGTAATTAACGTGATTGCAAAGCCATCCATGTTCCTCTGGCGAGAGGCGCTTTAGGACAGCAAAGGATTATTGCAACCCAGCTCGATACATGAAACTGCATGGGCTGGGCACTGGGGGCAGGACTTTAAACTCAAGTTTCCACATTCCATTAACTAGAAAACCGGTTGCTGGTATTTCAGAGGGGATGACAGAGCTTAAGGTGTAACAAGCGGAGGGGATTTTTATAAGGGACTGAGTGAGAACTCTGCTCTCCTGCACTCTGTAGCACACTGCCCTGTAACAGCCCAGGATTAAATAGGGATTATTCCCAATTAAAATTTGAAGCAGTACATTCCAGTGATGGAAGTTGATGAGCACACGGCCTTTTAAACATTTATCAGCACTGCTCCAGTCAATACAGCTCTGTGCTCTGGTTGCCTGGACACACTACAGCCTGGAACTAGGAGAAAATTCCTAGAAATGAACCTTCCTGTCAGTGGTCTCATCCTCAAGTCACACTGGAGGGACAGCTGCTCTGTTCAGCTGTCAGAAACCCTGTTCTGCACGTTGACGGGAAGGATGGTCTTGTGAGTAAAGCACTTGACTGGGACTGAGGAGGCTAGGGTCAATTCCTGGCTCTGTTATAGACTCCCGGTGTGACGTCAGGCAAGTCACCTCCTCTCTGGGCCTCAGTTACCCATCTGTAAAACGGCACAATGATGCTTTCTTTGTCTGTCTTGTCTATGAACACTAAGCTCGTTGATGCAGGAACCGTGTGTATGTACAGCACCTAGCGCCCTCATCGCTGCTAGGGCCTTGATACACTACTGCAAAACAAACAATAACTATCATTACAGACTAGAATTAGACCTTGCAGTGGGTCAGCAGTGACCAATTAACCCTTTCCTGTTGAGAATAAACACATCAGCTGTTCTTAAAATACTCTAGCAGCTCAGGATCCTTCCTACAAAAGCTTTGGTCTTTCCCATCTACAGGGGAACTGTCCATAGCAAAGTAGCAGGCCTGCCTGAGCAGAGGATTTAATCTGCAACCCAACACAAACTCCCTCGCATGGGGCTAACTTCACCCGAGCTGCAATTTTACCCTGTGTTCCAGTCTGAGACCAACTAGACTTATTTTCCCCAAGATTTCCAATGTTGCAAGGCAGCAGAGTGAGTGGACCAGGCTGCCTCAGCCAGCTAGGTTTGTAGGAAAAGGGGCTCATTTTCCTTCTAACAAACACCAAACCAGATTTGATTGCCCCACCAAAAACCCTGAATCCTGCCTTTGGTGGAGATTGGTACCAGAGGGGAAAAGGGTAACCACCTCTTCTAGGGTTAGTCTGTCCCGAGCATAGCTCCTGCTGGCTCGGGTGTTATACACGAACAGCACAACTGCCCTTCCATCCTAGAACCAGATTGTTTCTTCTCCTTTGGCCGAGTTGGCACGTGCTGGTGGATTTCCAGTTCTTTCCCACCTGGGGTGAACACTGCTTCCACCCTCATTACCATGGCACATCACCCAGGGGAGATGCCCAGATCAGGTTTGGGGACTGG
The DNA here is from genome assembly GCF_016161935.1 of Mauremys reevesii. Classification (NCBI taxonomy): domain Eukaryota; kingdom Metazoa; phylum Chordata; order Testudines; family Geoemydidae; genus Mauremys; species Mauremys reevesii. Next base: position 10,028,197 of record NC_052634.1, on the reverse strand, counting down.
GAGTTTCCCCGCCTTGTAATCAGGGTCTCCAGAGCACAGTGAAGACTCTCTCATCCCTGACCAGATTGCTATAAAACCTTGTTTCCCCGTAGCAGTCGGAGACCTTAAATACCTCCTGTTCATCCCTTTGGGAAGGCTGAAACTGCATCGATGAGTGTTCACTATCTCTGCATTACCCTGGCGGTGAACAAGGGCCTGGGGTGCAGCAGCTAGCAAATTGCTGAAAGACGTTATAGTTCCCAACACCCAGCCATCTCAGTGGTGGAACTTTAGGAGTCTAGAAACCCTTCATTAGCAGAGGGGCAGGATGAGGTATCTGGAGAGGAGACGGGCAGATTCTGTGTCTGCATTTCTCGGTGAGAGAGCTGCAGATCACAGACTGGACATGCAGGCCACAATGTACACTTGTGTGTCTGTATATCGAGTGCATGTGCAAACACATACATGGGGTGCACTGCAGTGTGCGCATGGATGTTGAACCACTAGTACAAGTACATATACATGTCACAGGGTGCACATCTAAATGTATCTGAGGGGATGCATGTTGCAAGGGCATGTGTCAATGTGTTTATGTACATGGATTTGTGTGGGAGGTGCATGTCACTATGTGTGTTTGTGATCATACATGGGCTTATGTTTGCTTGTATATAAACCTTTGGGTGAACAACTCTGAGTAGCGACATCTAGTGCAATTCTTGAATTTCTCCTGATAGAGGGAAGGAAGAAACAAGACGAAATTTGCAGAGGTTATGGGCCAAAGACATCAGAGATACAGAAAAACCTGCTATCTAATGACATCCCGTCAGAATTGCTGATCTTCCATAGACATACTGAATGAATTATTAAATTAACCATACTGCTCAGAGGACTCTATATTAATGGCTTCTGGAAATCACTGTCCATATACTTAAGGTACCAATAGGATGACGGAGCAGTCTTACTCCTGCCAGTGTCTTACTCCAGCTCTCCCCGTGGTGGGTTTCATCTAGATCAGATAAAACTTCTTTACAGGGGGGATTTTCCCACATCAATTCATACATACTTTGTTTTTCTGTGGCATCTTTCATCCGAGGCTCTCAAATGATTTACAGACATTTAATTATTTCTCCCACCCCCCTTAGGAGGTAGGGAAACAGTATCCTCCTTTTACATATAGGGAAACTGAGGCAGGGAGAGAAGTTACTTGCACACAATCACATAGTAAGTCAGTGGCAGAGCTGGCAGTAGAATCCAGGAGCCTTGTCTGCGTCTTTTTCTAGCCACTAGATAATTGCTTCCTCCACCACCTCACGTTTCTTCCACTCCCTTTCAAAACGAATTTGAAAACCTTGCTCCCAGTGAGTGGATAATGCAGCTCTCACATTTATGGTTATCAGGGGTCCTGCTACCTGAGGGGTGCAGTGATGACACAGCTCCAGGAGAAGGCTGGGCCTGAGGAATATTGTGCAACCATTTAGCAGCAAGTCAGAACCAGTGCGAGGGAAAAAAACCACCCCCACTTAACATCAGCATATAAACTAGAGACAAACGGAGCAATATGCAGGCTTGTCTGAGCAGGGATTTGGGAGAGTGACACCTAACTAGTGGGCACAGAGGCTCATCTGGGTAGCAGCAGAGAGCTGTTGTGGCCCCAAGGAAGTTTAATTGAAAATCCACTGTGTATATATGATTCATACCCTGGTGAACATATGAGAGAATTAAGGATGCACTAGACTGGACACTAAGCAGAGTGCTGCATGCACATGCGGCGCGCGTGCACACACACACACACACACACACACACTCCCTCTGCTGCAGTTTAGAGCCCTGGCCTCTCACTCTAGGCTAAGAACAGCCGTGCAGAAAGCGTGGAGGCACTCCAGAGAGGATGTTGGACACGGCGAAGTGCATCAACATGTCACAGAGTCCTGGTGAGCAAAGGTTCTGGGGGCTCAGAGCCTTGGGAATGTTGGGTACCGCATCCGGCTCTGGAGGCGGAGTGTGGAGAAACTGCGGGGAGGGATTGCAGAGAATGACCAGCTCACTCCCAAGTTCTGGACCAGACTAACGCAGAGCAGCAGGTTCATTGTGCCTACAGGAAGTCATCTTTGCTGAATTCCTCATTACAGAACCTTTTATTTAGAGCCCAAATGGCCAGGACAGCCTCAGCCAAGAAGAGGATATGAGGACAGCCAGTTAGAACCTCACTGGGAAGAGCAAGAATCCTAAGAGTTATTAAGGACACAGGATTTTCTCTTCTGAATCAGCTCATCTGGTATCCTGCCTCCGGCAGTGGCCAATATCTGATGCTTCTCAGATGCCCCTTCCCCTGTCCAGTCGTACAATGCAAGGAAATTACTTGCTATATTCAGATGGTGCTTTGAAGCATGAGATTAGAATCCATCCTACTATATCACTGCTTGTAAATTAGCCAGCCCCTTTAAAAATCCCAGCTGCTTGTGTTCGAGTTGGCAAATTCCAGAGACCGCTGACTATACACTGTGTAAAGCAGTGTTTGCTTTTAAGAAATGGATCTGATTTAGGCTGACTGTTGGAAAAATATTTCCTGCAAATGAGGTCTAGGAGCCGTGGGAAGGGGTGAAATCTCCCTTGATTGGCACATTTCAAACTTAGATTGGATAGAATGCATAGGGAATAATCCTGCATTGGTTAATTAATATTGACCTGCCAAAGGAGGGAGTGAAGCATGATGTTATTGCACATGAATTAACAGGGAGAGGAAGACTGGTCTTGTGGCTAAGGCACAGGACAGGGACTCAGGAGAACTGGGTTTAGTTCCCAGCTCTGTCACACTCGGTGTGACCTGGTGCAAGTCACTCCATCTCTCTGTGCCTCAATACCCCTGGGGTGCGTAGCTCCCACTAAGGGATGCAGGGAGATATAGTCATTATGGCGAAGCACTGTGATGAGGACAGAGTGGGTAGCTAGATTGGGATGCGGAGATTATAGGTCCCACCCTCCAGTCTTTGCTCAAGCAACATTCCTATTGGGTTTAGAGGATGAATTTGACCTAGATGCTTTGGAATGTTTCATTTGCAGCCTTTCTTTGGCAAAGATCATCCCCCATTTCTGTCCCAGAAGTATATTCTGGATGCCTGATCCCTGGGAGTGGGGAGAGGATGGGGGTCCGAGACAACTAACTGATTCAGGGCCTATGCGGAAAGACAAACTGAACACGTTACAGAGAAAGGGGACCAAGGAAGCGCCCATGCTGGTGACTTTTCTGCTCAGTTGCTCCCAGCAGACACACTATCCCAATCTAGAGGGAAGCCCTGTCAGATGCTCCTGCATCTCTGAGGAATCTTGCCCTCGCTGGACTTGCTGCAGACACTACTCCCTTCCCCACCTGCTGGAACACAAACACTGCCAGACTGGATCAGACCAATGCCCCATCTAATGCAGCAGCCTCTCTCCAACAGCAGCCAGCACAGGAACAGGAAGATCCTGGAGTTACAAGATAACCAGGCTACCTCACCAGCCATTTGCCTGCCCTGGATAATGGGGCTTTTTCTGTGCTATTAAATACCCCCTTCATATGCAAGGCTCAGATAGCTTTAGCCTCTCCTGACTCCCAGAGCAAATGCCTGATACTCTGTGAAGGAGGACTCTGGGTGAAGGGGTCGAGAGAGAATGCCTCAGAGGCCTTTACCCTGAAAGAATGGGATACAGATAGAGGGATGAAGTGTCCAAAAGAAAAAGAAAATAAAAAAAGACCTTTGGCAAGTCCACAGGAAAAGAAACCCTGGAACCCAGCCAGGCTCTGGGACTTGATTCATCACCACAGGACAAATGGGCAGCGACACAGTGTGAGCTACTATACCGCACCTTCTCTTCGCTCCGATTTTAACCTCCCAACTGAAGGAGGCTTTGGGAGAGAAACTGGCTTTTGTCCAACTTCTCTGGAGCTGGCAGTGAAGGGACAGGAGTTACAGAGCGCAAGGGCCTTGCAAAAGGTCCAGAACAAATACAAAATACCAAAAGCTCCTCAGAATGCAATATTTGCCCTAGTGTCCCTTTGATGCCAGCTCCTTCCACTTCCCTAAGCTTCCACTGTTGCAATTAAAATGAGGATTCAAAGGACAGCTGAGAAAAATCCATTTTCCCCTTAAAAACCATCCCCCTCTCTATTTAATGGTGAGCTCTCCACAATGCAAATGTACCTGAAAACCCCCTGTTGATCTCTCTGTGTCACGCTCGCATTCTCTCTCCTCTCCTTTCCCCACAAGGGAGCTGCATCAGTCATTATGGGAACTGCAGCTCTCCCCAGTTATTGCTACTATTTGTCACAAATAATCATTTCTTGTACTGCACCATAAACGGCCCTTTGCATAGAGCGCGTGAGGTGCTCTCTTTGCTCCAAAGAGCTTGTAGCCTTGGATTAAACAAAAGACAAAGACAAGACAGGAACAATGCTGAGGTAAAGGCAGGTTGTGGAGGCAGGAGGACAAAGCAGAGTACAGAGGATTTCTTGCTAAAGGAGAGAGTGTTTAACACCAGACCCAGAGCTTATGGTAACCTTACCTGCTACTACAGCTGGACAAGAACAGAACTGAATCACTGGATCAGGCCTGGGATGCACAAGAAGTGGGAGACTATTCTAAGTGTTGGGATGCTCATGCACATGAACTTTTGGGGACAGGAATGGCACTTCCCATCCTGGTACTGGTCACCTGCATGGGTCATGGAATGGTGCAAGACCAACTCTAACAGAGGGAGTTACAATTTTTTTTGCCTTGGGAATGCATAAGCACAAAGTGACGTCAAACATACCCTCCCAGCCCCACAGCATGCAGAATCCAAACAGTGAGTGGTACGGGGCAAGGATCTTCACCGTTGCCTTGGGAGGTTTTGAGAAATGCTGCCCCCACCCCAAATCTTCCTGCATGGGCACTGGCTTCCTTGCTCCCTCCTTCATGTTTGTGGAAGGCTTCTCTTTGTTTTAATTATGAATTGAAGGCACCCGTCTCCTTCCCTACACACAGGGCCTGATCCAAAAAAATCAATGGCAAGCTTTCCATTGACTTCTGAGAGCTTTGGATCAGGCCCTTGAAAAGCTCTTCTCAGATCCTAATAAACCCTGCAATTCCCCTGCTGGCAGTAAGTGCTTGCCTGGAAACATCACACAGAAAGGAATGGATGCATGGACAAAACGTGAGCGTGGGAGTCGGTGCACCCACAGCCTGGCTCACATCAGCCTTGCCCCCATATCCTGGTATTGAGAAAGCCGGCGCTCATTAGGATGGCTGCTGGGTTGCTAATGACTCCAGTTCACACCGCTACCTTGGAAGGACTGACAGCGTTTCATTAGGAACTCCTATTTTTAGAGGGATTTGTAACTCAACTGGGTGGAAAAAAGAAAAAGTGCTCTGAGCCACCAGCCACGGTATGAATTTACACACATGCATGTACAGACACATTCCCCCTCACACGTGTGTGTTCAACCAATAATCCGGGTTCAAGAAGTATAAGAGATGAAAATAAAATGACAGGTCAACTGCCTTTACCCTCTAGTTCAAGTCCCCCTTTGGCACTCCAATGACTGCTTCCCGGGCCCTCAGTCCATATCAAGGACTGGACCGTTGTGGTATAATTGTCTCATTTGCACAGCTCAGTTATTTAACCCCTTCAATGCCAGACCCTCCTCCTCCCTGATGCTTCAGCACTGCTCAGTAAAAATGGAGCTTCCATTGGGTTTAACTGGCATCTGTTTGAAGGATGAACCGGAGCTACTGGGCAGTAGTTTTAACTCATCCGTGTTTGAAAACTGTTTTGCTATGGAAAGTGCAAGAACTTTTTTCTATGAGGATTTCCTCTACCCCTTTCTCACTTTTGGCCCAATCCTGCCTATGCTTAGTCACCTAAGTAATCTTTACTCATACAGCCCCTGAGCCAAATCTTACCCACCTCATTCATGCCAGTGAGTAAACGGGACTACTTGCATGAGCAAAGCAGACAAGATTTGGCCTATTGACTTAAAAGAACCTACTTGTGTGAGCAAAGATTAGTCACTGTGCATTTATCCCATCCTAGCCTCAGATTTCGACAGCACTCCTTCTGCATTTACACAAGCTGGTGACGCTCACTGCACAGACACAAGTGATTACGGATGTATACAATAGACTGGTATGGTCCCTTTGAGTCTAAAGAGCGTTGGACTACGCTCCCTATATTTGTCTTGAAGCAATTATCGCAATCAACACCACTTCCGAGTCGGTGAAATATTACACTCATGATGCTGGGCCCTTAGTATCAAGTAATGTGCAAGAAACTAACTGCAAGTGCTCCCCCAAACTGGAGTCCTATTGAACTGCACTTGGGGGCAGCTTCCAACATGACGTACCCCTTGCTGCTGCAATAATCTCTGCGCGGCAAATCGAGTTAGGGACTCCCAGACAAAATGGGGAGCCCCTGGCTCAGCCTCTCCCACAGAGTTTCAGAGAGACTTGGGGAGGAGGGGGACTCCGGGGCAGCTGTCCCTTGCAGATGAGCTGCAGCAGCAGCGGCATCTGGGCCCCCTCCCTCCCCTGGAATTCTGAGGTTGGGGGCTCAGCCCTTTAGAGTCTCCCAGACAAAATGGGGAGTTCCTGGGCTTTTGTCCAGTCGGGTTTCCTGCCCATAAATATTATGCCCATTTCAATGCTTCTCCCAGAAACTGCTGGACTGAGTGACCTCCTCCCCCTTCTCCACCGCCACTGCTATTTCAAGTTGCACTTTCTGCTCTGGCGAGGATGAAATATGACTTCCAGGAGCAGGGACCCAGGGAATGAGTCACACAGAGAGAGGGGCCCCAAAGGAAAAAGAGAGAGATCTATTTATCCATTACCAAGCTTCCCACCCCCCCATCCCAAACATAACTTGCTCTGCAGATTCCTCAACAGAAGAGGGCTCATCCATTTTCCCCACGTCTTGCTCCAAGGAAGAGAGCTCTGAAAGCTTTTCCTTTAAGCCAGTCCAGAAGTTGGCTCGCACCAGAGCCGGCAAGAATGAAAGAGATTCCTCCTCCCTCCCCCCAATTAACAAGAGGAGGAGGACTAAGGAAAGAGCCAAAGGAGGCGCCCACTGCCCCGGTTTCCTTCTCCCAGCCATATCTAACACACACAGTCACTGTGCACGGGGGGGGGCGCAGAGGCTTAGCCCACTGCACTCCCCTGGCACCTTCCCAGCCAGCCAGGCACAGCACTACAGGAGACCTAGGAACAGGTGTGCCAATGGAGATGCAGCCCGGGCAAGCCAGGGACAGATTCTCAGCTTCCCAGCAATGGCCCTTGGTACGTCCGAGACGCTGGCTCCCCGCACCGGGGTCGAGACCCACAGCACCCCTGCACAGCGGGCAGCCTTACGCCCATCTTGCACCATCCCAAGGCGGCTGCCCCCCTCCCCGGACGCTGACCGCGGCACACAAAGGAACTCTGTCCAGCTCAGCCATGCAAACCCGAGCAGAGGGAGTTACCTTATCCTGGCAGCCTGAATCGCCTCCTCTCTCCATGGCGAGCGGGGAAGCAGCTCCCATTCATTCCTTAATCCTTGGGAACAGAGGCGCGATTGAGAGCGGCGCCTCTCCCTGGCATATGCCTCCCCTCCCCAAACTCCTCTCCTCTGCCTTCTTTGTCTGGGGTCGTGTTTTAATCCAAGCACAAATCGAGAGCCCCCCCGCCTCCCCCTTCACCCAAGCCAGATGACAGCAGAGTGACCCTCCTCCTCCAGCTGCTGGCTGCTGTGCGCTCCGCTTCCCCAGGTCTGGCTCTCTGCAGCGCGGCGGTGGGAGAGAGGGGGAGAAGGTGGGTGGGTGGTGGGAGGAAGGGTTTGTGTCTAAAGCAGCACTGACAGTCCCCCTCCCTCTCGGAGAGGAGGGCCCACACTGCTAATGGTCGGTACCAATTTATTCCACTTAGGCAGGGGGCACTTCTCCCTGCAAGGCAGGGACAGAGCCTGGGAACGCTCTGAGATGTTCCCTCGAGGAATTGGTTTCAGCTCCCCCACACCCCTGGCTCAGCCTCTCCCACGGAGTTTCAGCCCAGCGTGCAACCAAATACAGAGAGAATTGAGGAGGAGGGGGACTCTGGGGCAGCTGTCCCTTGCAGATGGGCTGCAGCAGCAGCGGCATCTGGGCCCCCTCCCTCCCCTGGGATTCTGAGGTCGGGGGCTCAGCCCTTTAGAGGCACAGGGGACCATAAGCATAATTCAGATCCAACTAGGGGGGCTGGGGAGCAGAAACCCAGCACCTCCACTCTACAAATTGTTCCAGCATCCCTGGTTTGAGGGTGTTGGGATCCAAAGGGGTGGGTTGGGTCCAGCACTCCTCTCCGCATATCAACTTTTCAGCACCACCCCCCACCTCTATTGCTGGATCCTAAGTAGGGTCAGCCTCTAAGTTTTGCAGGGGGTGGGTCACATGGGCCAGACCTCATCCCCCAACTCCCTTTCTATCTAGGACCTGTTCTCCATGCCATTTCCTCCCTCTCCCTGATCTTCCCTGGATGTACCCCCACAACTCCCTCTGCACGGATCCCAGCATCCGATCGCCCCCTTCCTCGTACATGGGCCAGGAAGCCAGAAGGTGGAGCTGAAGTGTAATTTTCCAAGCGGGGAGCACAGGACAGAAGTTTGGGAACGGATGTTCTGTTGCAGCCGGAGTCACAGGACCATGGAGAGGGAATGGAGGGACCATGCTTTGCCTGGGAGAGCAGAGAGCTGCTCCATGTGGCTGCATGGATACAAGACTGCCTTCATTTTGTACAAAGAGACATTGACCCAGGCTAGCTCGGAAGGGCAGGCAGGGAATTTATCCCTTCACCCATAAACCAGCAGGGCCACCAGGCTTTGGTGCCCTGCACGAGCACCATGGAGGAGATCAGTCTTCAGTGGGCAGCATCCTAGCAGCACCACCAGAAGGGTCCTAGCTTCTCTCTCTGGAAAGCCCACCTCCACCTTCTTAACCAGCTGGCCATGCCTCAGTGGGAAGATCTATGTGGTAGCAAGCAGCTCAGGGACAGGACAGCATCCCAGCGCACTGTTCCGGCCACTGGCAGAGGGGAAGACTGCCAGCAAGCAAAAGGCACCCATCATAAATAGAGGTTAAAAAACAAATCGAATACCTTTCCAAGACCTGAAGAAGAGCTCTGTGAAAGAGAAGCTTTTCTCTTTCATCAACAGAAGTTGGTCCAATAAAATGTATTACCTCACCCTCCCTGGTCTCTCTAAAAACCATCTGGCAAAATTCAGAATATCCCTGTGATTGTAATAATAGCATCTACAGGCCCGCATTGTGCTGGCTGCTGCACAAACACATGGAAAGAGACAGTCACTGCCCTTTATAGCTTATGCCTAAATAGACAAGACAAAGGTTGGGGGAAGAGGTAGCCAGAGAGGAATGATTTGCTAATGGTCAAAAAGCAGGTCATTGTGGCAGTCGTGAATAGAACCCAGGTCTCCTGATGCCCAGTCTAGCGCCCTACACACCAGACCCCACTGTCTTTCAATAATGGGGAGGATTAGGTACCCTGGATGTCATACACACCAGGGGAGCCTGCACCTGAATAGCTGGGACACTAACATTTCACTTGGGAGCCAAGGGTCTTCCCTAGGTCCCGGCCTTGGTTGTCCATTGGTTGAAGTAGCACAAGGACACCCAGGACAATGAATTCCTTTCACACGCCAATCAGTGTGGACTTCCAAGTCAAATTTGGGCTAATGTACCCTTTACCTGCCACCTCCCCATCCCACTGCCAGCATAAGCGGCCTCATTTTTGCCACCTCTAGTCCCGATAGAAATGCCCCTTATCTCCCACCTGCAACATACACCCTCCTGTAGCTGCAGCTATGCCCTCCACCCCCAAGGCAGATCACAATGTCATCACTAATCCTGCCAGCATGGTGAGAAAGATCTAGCTACAGGATCCCAAAAAGGACTAGTGAAAAACAATAGCTACCTGCCAGTTGCTGTAAGAAGCGTCAGCCATAGAAGAATTGAGACCCAGGCCATTTGCACAGCCCCAATGTCAGTTGCATTCTCAGGACTTTACCTTTAAGGCACCAATATGAGCACCCTGGTAATCAGACGCATATGTAAGCCACCCTGTCTTCAATGGAGTTCAGAGAGTTCTAGGCCTTCTCTACAAAATACCAAGGACTCATGCACAGGCAAAGGTAGCAGGCACGCACCTCCCAGCTCTCTGCACTGTAGCAAGACTGGAACTTTTAGCATGTCACCTTTATCTGCTTCTCTTTCCCTCCCGCTTTTATCTCTCCGGAGTTCAGATGCAGTTTCCAGCACCTCCATGAATTGGATCCCTAACTGAGAAGGTGTCATGGACTCAGCGGCCTGCTAACTGTCCAAACCGAGTCTGTTCAGGCACCGTTCAGACAGATTAATAAGCACGTTAGCTTTCACCTTCCTCTCTGTGGGCCAAATTCTGAGGCACTTACTGAGGCAAAACTCTCAGAGAGAGTCTTGCCTGAATCCATTGGGGTTTTGTATTAGGACAGAACAGAGACCATGTTGAAGTGCCAACGAAGGTCAGACATGAACACTGCAAACTCCGTTCCAGACAAGACATGGGGGACCCGGATGGCTCTGGACTAGATAATGGAATACAGAGCATTCTACATCCAGATCACTGGTTCAGTGTGTGCCCAGCCCAGGAGTGGCTGAAAGTCACCTCTGTGGATCCTATGTGAAGTGAATTGATGCTCTCCATCCAGTCCTCAGTGGACAGGTGTCCACCACAGTCACAAAAAGCACTAAGGGGGTCCCTTGTTGCCAGTCTCAGCAAAGGAGCCTGGATCGAATAAACCACCAAGTGTGATGTGTCGTCTCTCTTTAGAGGCAATGTCACCAGGGCCAGTGGAAGTATAATGGCCGGAGGGTGGTGTGCCAGGGAATTTTGCCCAGTGGCTGCCCCACATGCGGTACCTGCTCCACGGGTAAGTAGAAGACAACTTCAGTCTCCAGGGCTGTCAATCCAGCATCTTTGGAGAGACTTCTGGAGTGTTACACACAAAAGAAAACCCAGCCAGGCCAGCCTTTCCCCTGCTGCTTTAGCCATAAAGGATCCAGTTGCGGCATGGGAAGAGAACATGGCTCTTTTGTCACTGGGCTTTATCATTTTCAGCAAGGTACCTAGAGAGAGCTCAGCTCCAAATACTGTACTCGTTTGGCAATTTTGTGCCAATTCAGCTGGTAATAAGGGTTTCGCTGAGCTCTACGTCTATTAAAAATTTATGACGTCCAATTACATTGAAAGGGCGGACGCTGCCCAGGGAGCCAGGGGCATGTTTAAAAAGCAATTGTGGGGGTCACCCTTATTAGGACTGGGATCTGTGGGGAATTCCACACAATGCATGGTGCAGGCTTTATGTGTGGGTGGGTGGTGGTGGTGGGGAAATTAGACTTTCTATGGGGGAAGGAATAAAGAAATTGAAAATGGACTCATGCCACACAGTCCAGCTGTATATTTTGAACACTCAAAACTCTAACGCTCTTTGGATCTAACAGAAATAGCAGGAAGCTGCAAATTCAGGCTCAGCTCTGAACTAGAGTCTCAGAAGACCCATAAAAGTGAGGGGTATTGGGACATGGCATTCTAGCCCTGGCCTATTGCTAACAGCAAAGAAAATGGGCCAGGGTGTGTGTGTGTGTGTGGGGGGGGGGGAGACAAGCAAATTGAAAATTGAAAACAGACTCAGAAATTCAGTTTGAGCTTGTTCCATGGTCAAGCAGCACAGCAATGGTGCAGGGCTGCTGCTTAGCCATTCATCAAGAGTGTCTCTGTGAACCTTGCACTGGCCGCACATCAACTTGTTCGCATGCATGGTATTGTGTGCACCATATTTCGCTGGTGCCACCTTCCAGGGTTAGGGCAAGCCTGGGCAAGATAGAGATGGGCATGAAGAGGAACTCAAACAACCTGCCAAGAGACTAAGGTGTAGTGGGGGCGGGAGGGATGTTGTTTACCTAGAAGGAGTAAGAGCATTCTACACTGGACATGAATCTAAAACAGGCAGTGTAGCAGCTGACAGCAAAGTATTTAAACTGAGCAGCATTATTTCCGTCCCCTCTCCCAAACCCCATTCTCGCTGCAGCACAAATACCCTCAACCAAATATGCACCAAGAATATACTTTGGGTGGATGCAATGTAAATTCAATAGCTGAAATGTCATTTTTTAAATATTAATGCTGTGCTTCTGGCTAGGATTATGTAAGGTTTATTACCACAGGATGGGAGGCACAAGAAACCCTCAACTAGACACAATCACTGGAGCAATCAGGCTCCCAGCCTGACAAACTGCCTACTGGCCAGAGTGGTCGGGTGGCCCAGTTCCTTTGCAGTGCTCTTTCCAGTCCTCTCCCAGGCCCAATACCCACTTGAGGCAGGGCTAGAGTAGACTGAATCTTGACTGGATTTTCCCCAGGAGGGGGCAAAGCTGAAGCTCAACTCTTTTTCCTCCCTTTCCCCAGTGCACACAGCTCGCCACCTGGCATTGTCACAAGGATCTCTGTTCAAAATTTGGCTGTGGCTAGAAAATAATGGGATATGTTTCAGCTGTGTGTGTGCATATGCACAATTATAAAGGAGCAGGAGTACTGCAAGGAGCTAGCACTGCATATATTTCTCCTGGACAGTGCATCTCTTCCCTGACTTGCAGCCTGCCACAGCTCTGCCAATGCACCTCCATTCTCGTTACCAGCAACTCCTCCTGTTTGGGCCCTGGGTAGCCCCATCATTGTAACCATCTACTCTCAGGTTTTTGTAGCATTTCTCAGGCCATCAGGCCTGCCTATATAATACCCAGCCTTTCACTGCCATGACTCTGGAAGCAACATTGACTGGAACAGAGTTGACAAAGAGAGATGGGTCCTGCTTAGGCATGGTGCAAATACAACAGCCAAACCCTTTAAAGAGGTACCTCTGCCCAAAGTCACTTGAAGCCAGGGAATATATTTGTTTTCCTGATTTAATGCCATTTTTGTCACAGGGCAAACAGGAATCATGGGATCTGGAAGCAGCCGAGATGAAAATCACAAGCTTCTGGCCCCCACTCGGCTTTGCCAAAGCACCTTACTGCTGACCTGAGACTACTTTACTTATTCCCACCTGTGGACTTCCCCAAAGCGCAGGCTGCCAAGACCCAGATATCAAGTTATTACTAGCACTCTCTTTACTCTCTAATCAATAAAAACCTCATTCTGTTTTGAA